>NC_088711.1:16524181-17774181 GCF_963576615.1 Watersipora subatra | reverse complement strand
ATGCGTCTACGGCTGTCAACCATAGAAAACGCATAAATGCGTCTACGGCAGTGAAGGGGTTATAAAAGGTTACTGTTTCACCAGAAGATATCCATCAAAACTGTATTCATGAAATACGACGATACTATTATCTCTCGATACTGGTACTAATGTAAAAATGAGATATCATCCTTTGTCTGACCAAAAGGTGAAAGAATACTTGTCCGGGCGAGAAGAATTGGCCTTGACCCCAGGTGTAGTAATTGAACCTTACGAAAAATATTTTTTTAACAGGGATGTTGTAATGCGTGGCCACATCTGTAAAATAATCAGCATGCGCTATCGCAAATCTATAGTCGGAATGCAGACACACTACACTCGACATACGACATACTTTGAGAAATATACATGTATATAGATATTAGTATTATTGTATCGTATATAATATCATAAATCATACACTAGCGGAATGCCTAGCATTGCACAGGTATTAAAAAGCAGCTTTTAAACAGTGGCAGGTAATGTACATGTAGTTCGAGGCAATTTAATGAGGTAATGTGTGCAAGGCTAATGGCCTGCCATTTGCCATTGGCCTTGCCCACTCCCAATGGAAAATTTGAGCAAGCTAGTATTCATATTGCTAAACTTTCTAATAAGGGCCCTGAGAGCAAGCTTTAATGACGTTGCCCTGTACCATAATGCAGGATCGCTACACGTATTTTAATCTAGATAACCACTCATATCGCCCAATGCATATTGCTTAATAGTTGCTTAGTAGCTTAATTAGTTAGCTTATTGCCTGGTGAAAAGTGAGGTTCTGAGATCAAATCTTCTGCGATATGAATTTCCCATTACAATATTTTAATAGCTATAGTTGAATCGACCGAAATCACGGACAGACACTGAAATTTATATAGATTGACATATGCAAATATTGTTCTATAATCCTTCAAATTAGGTACTAAAAGCTGAACTGACACCTCCAGCTATTAGCTATTATAGGTGGTATCAGGTCGTGGGAAAAAACAATTCACATTCACGCCCTGAATGATGGTCTACCAATTCTGAGTAATTTCATGGTCGTTGTAGTTACAGTTCTTCAATAAATTCTCCGGCTTTCTCCATTTAAAAGGTTCCATGGCTGCCAGATTGCACCAGGCTTATTACTGCAATGTCATACATGATGTTGTTGATGATTCATGTATCTACACATTTTGTTGATGTTTGCGTCTATGCGCAGTTTAACCATTTATAAACTTGATATAGGAATCGTCTCCCTCACACACAGCCGAAACTTTGACCACAAAACAGAAATCAATGGGCTCGCCGGACACTCCTACCACAATATATTTATTTCTACCAGTTGGGACGGCTATCTCAAGGTGAGTCAACCTTCTTATCTTATTCTCAATTGTCTCTCGCTTGCAGACTAAAATATATGTGTTAAAACGTGTTAAAACTTTTGCTTAAAACTTAAACATTAATTTTTGTTGATAAATGTAAAGTGTTGTTAAAAGTAAAAAAATAAGTTGGTATATAGGTGAATGTAACGAGAAAAAGCAACAGAGGGAGATAATTCCATGTCCATGAATACATTTACATTTGCATACAGAGGTATGACCATTCAAGCAAGGTTTCAAGCGTCTGCTATTCTATTTGCATGTTATATAGTTGTATTATATGTGAGATAAAAGTGAACGAACCTGAGTTGTTAGTATTACTCATCTGGTACAACACACTGATAATGTATGACTTGTGTATGTCTTCTGTATGTCTTCTGTATCTCACAAGTAAACATGTTATTTTTGCTTACCTTTTAGAGTGTTTACAGTATACCATTATTGCCGTATTTCGACTTTAATGCCACAATACTTCAGTGATCGTCGATGATAATAATGTTGATGCTATCACAAACCCATCCGCATTTGCATCAGCAAATACTCCGTGATGTAGTGTACGCATTTGTCTTTTTAATTTTTCACAAAGAAACCTCTTTGTTCTTTCAGATCAAGTATAGTAGTCCCGCAGCAACTATCATAAACAGAAATAAATAAATTACGCTATCCGCATCTACAAATTACTATCGCAGAAACGGTTTACATTGTATAGGCTGTTTTCGATGCTCGGCGAAATATCTTTGTCGATTGTTGCTTTGTCAATGCTATCAGTCCCCGGTGCACATAAATGACAATGACTGCTGAAAGTACAATGCCAACATACACGATATAGTGTGAACCAGCCTTTAGATAGTGTTCCCGATTTTTATTTCACATAAAACAGCATGACTTCGAAATGATTTTTGTTCATTTAGCTATCAATGGTGGTTTTGTCAACTAGTTGCTGTGAGTTTAGAAGAGCCGAATTGTGAAGGTGGCTGGCCAGTATTTATAATCGTACACATACAACAGACTCTAAAATATGTAATGACATGATTTACAGGTATGGGACAAGAAGAACACTTTAATCAGAGAACTAAGATTTGAAGATACGCTGTCAGGATGTTGTTTTGCTGATGCTAAAGGTACAATACTGATTGGCTATAAGACTCACATTAGCTCTATTTCCATGGAGTCTTACCTGCCCAGCAGCATGTTGGAGAAACTTGTCCTCGAGGAGTTTCAGGTAATGCCTAGGTGGCTCTCTATTCTTACTTCACCGCTGACTCATAGTTACATACGCTAAAAATCTTTTTGAAGATAACAATTCAGAAAGCTTAACTTGATAAGCAAAGTTTTGAAAATACATTTGATAAGTTATAGTAGATTTACAAAGTAAGTTACATTTGCATTATTATAAACAGTTTATATTCTCAAATCACTTACAATGACAATTCCATAAGTAAATAGTTTTTCATAAGTTGTGCTGCCGGATTTTCGATAATTGTCCCAAACTGATTCAAGCTGGACAAACTCATCACTCCTATGTCATGGATCAATTCTAGATGGGTATTGTTTGTAATATTTAAAAGACTTCAATAATTCAATAAAAACAATCACTTAAAGAGATGGATCAACCAAGCATTACCTTTTTAATGCCATTAGTCGCTCCATATTGAAATATGTTGGCTAATACCAGAGGTGCATGTAAATAAGTTGACCATATAAACAGATGCACCGCGTGTGATTGATAATTGTGGTCTAATTGTATTAATTGGTCTCTAATCTGCTGTTATGTGGCCTGATAGTTCATATTCTAATGATATTGATAGATAACCAATAAAAGGAGTTTGTTGCAGTGGATGTCTGATAGTAACAAGGTGTACACATTTTGCTAAAGTGACTATTTGACAGACAACTTCATATTAATCTTAACTAGTTCACTTGTAAAACAATTTACAGTGGTTTCACATGTTTACATATGGCCATAGTGCAGTCTAATGGTACACGTAGATTATTATTGTTTGAACTATGAACATATCTATTAACTCTGCCGATTTTAATATTTTATGCTGTTACCATTGCATTATTACTTCGCAATCTTGTTTTATTCCAGATTGCCGTAGAGTCTTGTTTGAAATGGTCTGTTATTAGTCATGGCATTTTTGTTATCGCTATGATTGTGGACGCATGTTTTGTTACTAAATCTAGTTTCTTTAATAACTTGCAGTTTCTCTAGGTCGCATAACGAAAGGGTTTAAGACTGTCATACGCTGTTGTTTATCATTACAATTGTTATATTTACTAACCAGTCAAGTTTCTTACTCAATTTTTATTTTTGGTGGATTATATTTGCTTGAATGTTGTGAAAACAAAATTTCAAAATCTTCCATTCTGGGTTGTGCCAGAAATTTCAACCAAAGTTCCACAATCCATTTTATATATTGTGCATGAAGTGTTTTGTGAGCAGTAGATGACAGCACTTGAATGAACTAGCAGGAAAAGGCAGTGCAATTTAAGGTCATCTAAATTTAGTTTTGACCTAAGGAATATATAAGAAAGTTTATAATTCTGATAGTTTTAAGTTTTCTTATCATAATCATTTAAAAGTTGTGGCAATCTGTGCACTTTAATTTGCTGAGTCGGCTCTATTTTTTGTAAGACTTCTATTGCTGTTAATACAATTAAATCTGTTGACATAAAACTGCTCACTGTATTTTTCCAGCATGAATTTCTGGCGAGTCTGATATGAATTCTCTATACTTGCCGTTTTCTTGTTTTCATGCTTTTTTTGCATACAAATCAAAATTTTTAACATTCAGAATTATAGTTACTCTCATTATGTCGCTGTCATATAGTTGGAAACAATGTTAGATAAAGGCGTTTTGCTCAATCCACATAGTCGACCTCCATGTCTCCACTTCCAGTCCTTACTTTTAGTCATATTTCAGGATGAAGAAATGGAAGAGCCACCAGCCTATGACAGCAGCACTGTTGTCACCGACATTGGCTTACTTCCAAGAGAGCCCGCCGTTGCTAATGTTCTTCGTAACGTTCGTATGAATAGGGATTCTAAGTCAGGTAGAGATAAATCTCATATATTCGTATCGTTGGTTTTGCGAATGCTCCATATTACTTTAGCAAAGTTACAGTACTTTTAATGCAGTTCATACTTTAACTGGCAGCTTCATTCACACCACGCTGACATAGAATTAGTCTGCATCACATTCAATAGTAATTTATAGCATCGATATCTGAATGTCTATGAATTCTGCTACTTTGAAGACATTTCTGGAAGGGAGTCTGCTAATCATCCATCAGAGAATGAGCCATCTTCTGAACAACTAGGTAGTTGGATTGGCGTGGCTTTTTGCCCTTGTTTCAGCAATTCAGTTTACATACACATTTCACATGATCTATTTGTTCCGATGCACATTTTTCTGCATTTGAATAATTAACATAGGATTAATTATTTTAATTAATAATTAACATAATTCTTATAGATAGCAACATTTAGTTGCTATCTATAAGAAACAAATTTCACTGTTTATGCTTTAAATCTGAAGATTTACTTTCTCCATGATACCACTGCTAACTACAGTGTCTGATTGAAGGCTGAATAACTCCCATGTCCAAGTGTACTCTGTACTTTCTGTTATCACTTTCTATCAGTGTACACTTCACCATAATCCTTTCTCCCACAGGCTGGTTGGCTACAAATATGACTATGCAATACAGAGTTTCTGCCACCTCCTACACAATCGGTAGTCATATTCTGATTTGCTTTTCTCTTTTTTATGTCTTCAGTTATACGCTGGCCTTTTGAAATTCTAATATTTCCTGCTTTGTTCCGCTCACTTCTAGTGTTTTAATTTTAGGCTGGTTTTTCTATTTCCTGTGCATCGAGGGTATCCACAGTGGGTAATTGTGTGGCATTTGTATTCTAATCACATACCCTGTCATATTCAAATAACATATGAATATATGTTATATGAATATGAATATATGTTATATGATTCATATAACATATGAATATATGTTATATGAATATATGTTATATGAAACTACCATATAATTCATATGTTAGTTTTTAGAAGGGTTGGAGTACATACTACTGCGACATAACAGAGTCGGTGAGCCTCATTGATAATAGCCAAAAGTAGGCCTCATCAAAAGCCGCACCTGAAAGGCTGGTTCTCACGGTCTTGCGCATGTCGTAGTTGTCCACTCGGCGCTTATTCATTTACTATGTGCACTGTAAACTGATGGCATCATCCCTAGTGTCGGTTTGGGGACTGTAAACTATGACGCCTTACAGTGCCTCACGTTGCGTGTTCACAACTCGAGTTGTGAACACGCAACGCGACTTTGTAAAAGTAAGGTGCAATATATCGGTATTACGGTAGCATAACCGTAGATCTGGTTATATTAACAATGGTACATAAATAGGCACCCGTTAGCTAATAGAAATTAAACTATGTATGTATGTACTATAAAACTAGAGCTAATTGGCGAATTATAATGTGCCGAGTTTGCAACTCAAGTTGTACAACTCGAGTTGCAAACTCGAGCTGTACAACTCGAGTTCATCAAAACCCAAGCCGAGTTCTTTCAACAGCAACTCGAGTTCAACAACTCGGCTTGAGAACATCTCATCGTTTCATTTTCTTTAGCTATATGGAATTTTATTTTTGGTGCATCATTAAACTCACTTCGTTGAAATTATTTCTATGTTCATTTTCGGTGTTCATTCAGTTTCTTGTCAGGTTCTAGAGAGATGACTCTTGTTTCATTTGAAAAGGAAGTTGCCCAGCTCTCACGTAGATTGTTTTTTCGTTTGCTTTTTACATTCTACGATTGTTTTTGTCTTTTTATATTTATAGAAATAAATATGCGCAGATCTCGCCAATATATATAATTTAAATATGTATATATATTTCAGTTATTATTATTAAATTTCTGTAAATTTTCTGTAAATGAGACACCCCAATTACTTATTTTGCTTTTTTTACAAACCCATGTTAGTTTTGCGTAACACAACTCGAGTTCATCAAAAACCCAGGCCGAGTTGTACAACAAGAGTTGAGAACACGCAACACGAGGCACTGTAAGGGGCCATAGTAAACGGATGGCATCGTCCCTGATGTCGGTTTAGATTGCAGCTGTCAAAATTTTGCGATAATTTGCCAAGCATCGTCGACAGACTATGCGATGTGCATCACTTCAGCAATGGTGACTGGCCGTCGCGGCTCGTTCGATCTACAGGTATATCTATTTCATGACAGTTGGTGCCGGACTAGTACTTCATCGGTTCCATAACTGCATTGTATAATGTGAATGCTATGCCACATTATTTGCTGATGTGAAGGCAGATGGGTTAGTGATAGTGGGAACATTGTTACTACAGACGATCACCAGAGTATTGTGTGATTCACACGGATATTCAATGATATAGTCTAAACCAGCCTTAAAGGTTGACTTGCAACAAAATTCACATTACACTTGTTGGTATCAAAAGATTCACCATGTCTTACTCTGTTGTGCTGTAAGTGCCAAATATGTGGAAATGTGATTACAAGCCCTTAAAAGCTCAAAAACGGAAAGCCAGCCGTAGATTGGAATGTCTTTATTTCGATGACGTAACCACGAAATTTGGTTATCGTCTTGTCACATATGTTCTCATGTGAATTGAAAGGCCAATACAAAGCTCAATATAAAACTTATCGTAGTACTAGTTTATGACAAACACTTCGGGTTTCACCGAAGACCCCATATCAAATATAGATGCTCGCTACTTTACAGTTTGTTTCGGCATTATTTAATCGTCAAGTCGTAATCTGATCATGTGACCCAATACTTCGCAAATAATTTTTGCAGCACTTTTCGATTATCACAGGTGACCAACAGGCTCGTCATGATTATCAGACAATGGTATGTACTCCTTCGGGCTAAGGTTAAAAAGTTTAACGATTTTTTACGGTAAGTTAAAAGATATCAGTGCTAAAAGTGACAGCATTACAATGACGATAAAACAGATGCGTAAGAACAATAGACATAGTTTTATTGAATGCGTGAAGTATATTTGTGAAAATATTTCGACGAATAAAGTTGCAAGAAAGTGTAAACAGAAACCATCTCTCACAGCTACATCACATTTGAGTCGTTTTGGAAAGGGAATCCAAACTAGGGCAGTCTCGTGTGGCTGCGATTTTTTGTTCGTTTTTGAGCTTTTAAGAGCTTGTAATCACCTTTCCACATATTTTGCACCTACAACACAACAGGGTAAGACATGGTGAACCTTTTCATATCAAATAACGGTAATGTGAATTTTGTTGCAAGTCAACCTTTAAAGTACTCAAGTTTATGCATAGCTGTTGGTCTAAACGGTTGTTATTGCATAACCTAATTCAGCATTAGCTATTTTTTCATGAGTAGAAAATCGCAGTTAGTGTGCTCGAAATTTAAAAGATGTGGAAATACTATTGTGCTTCAAAACAAATGCTGTAGTAGGAAGTCAGAGTTTCGCTATATTCTCTTTGCTCATCTCTGACAGCGAAAGCTGGCACAGGAAAACTGGTTGGGAATGAGTATCGGCAGGAGAGAGATCAAAACAGCAGCAGAAAGTTATGGAGGAAGTTGGGAGTGAGTCAGCGCATAGTCAACATGTTGTCTTCCGCAACTTTTCGCAAGAACCAGGATGGCAAGGATATTTCAACTGTTAAGGGTATGCACCTAGCCTTTGTCATAAATGAAGTACTGCCTAATGATAACAAGTTTCCGACAAGTACTTTAGATAGCTACATGTTATTTGGTGTGTTTTAGGATTTAGAAAATACATTATTATCGAATAAAAATAGAAGAAACAACCAATTGAATTTTAATGTGTAACAAGCATGCCAGGTACAAATTAAACATGTGGTTAGTAGTGACAATCGTTATCAGAGGCTTCACGGCTATATTTTTCATTTAGCTGGAACAGAAGAGTTTATATCAGTCAGTATCCATAATCATACTAGACACGACTGCTGCCAATGGATAAACTAGGGACATCTTAAAGCGTGTTACTTTGACTCATGTTCTGGCTTCTGCTAGTACTATCATCCTCAGTTCACTCAGTCAATTTGTAGATGATTCCCTTTAAAAACATAAGAGGTCTGCAAAGAATGCAGACCTCTTATGAATATGCTGCGCTGTGGATTCAATTAACTTTACACTTTTCTAAAGATCTAAACAAGTTGACTGAGAGGAACCGTGTCGGAAATGTTTAAAGGTTTTTTCTGATTGCACTTAGAATCTCCATATAATATTTTCAAGCAATGTCAAACGCAACTTGTTTCATATCTAATCTACTTATAACTTGTCCCTGTTTATCTGTTTGTTTGTCTTCTATAAAAGGTAACTTCTAAATAAACATCGGAAAAATTCCGTTTGGTTTTCTTTCCTACTATTTCAGGTTTTCGGCACAAGAAGGTGTCAGGCCCAATAATGATGTTTTTTTAATGAAAGTGATGCTAAATGCAATTTCACAACAACATGATAAAAACATTTTGGCTAATATCGGTTTTGAACCCACATTGTTTATTAGACAGATGCCACCTCTCAAATCCTTAGATTAATACACTGTCTCTCTTAGGTAAACTGGCTATTTCAGATTCTTCGAAATACTTGAAAGTTTCTAGAAGGGTGTATAATGAAAAACCTTTCATTGTCAGCTTCATTTATAGTTTATTAATGGACAGGACAACATTGCTGCAAGTATATCCAGTGATTATTGTTTATATTAATCGAAGATGATAATGATTTTGAAAGAGGCGTATAAAATTCAACCTAAACTTACGAAAAAACCATCAGCAGCTATTATCAAACAAAGAACATTGTCCATAAGGAACTATTATATTCCCATTTTGAAATATTATTTTAAGTTATGTCATTGTAGATTATAATTTTATAGTCAGATTAAATTGTTGATTGTATTAGAAATACAAATATACAAATAGAAATACAAATATTAGAAATGTATTGTAAATAATGATAGGATTTATGAATGAAGTTGAAAAGTAAATGCCATGTGAACTTCATTTTATAAAAGTGACCCGAGCAATGCTGGGTTTTTCTAGAATCTGAAGACTGCATCCTCCAGAAAACATCATAATTTCTGTAATAAATAATAGATTCAAATATCTAATTATTTTTTAATAAGAGGTTATGCCTTGTAATTTAAAGACAAGTATACATGTAACTCACAAGTATATTTCACTTTTGGAGATTGTTGAAAATCAGCTAACAGCCTGCCATTCGCACAAACTGCATCTGAATTGATAATACTTTTCCTTTTAGAGAGTTTGCTAACACAAAGGTGCTGTTGAGAGAAATTAACTACTGGATAGTTCTGTTTCCTATTCTATAGCTTTATTATAGAAAACCAGAACGATGGGACCGGAGGAAAGTCTCGCCGCCTTCACCACTCAGAGCTCTACCCACTCCCCTTGCCTGACTACCATCTCGGCCCAACAAAGAAGTACACCAAGAGCCAATTTGACAGCGAGGTTAAGACACTTGCAAAAAACAAACAAGACCAAGTGCAGGAAGAAAAACGCAGGAAGTAATGACTATCATAGTATCGTAAATTTTTCCTTGTAGAATGTTGATTGTCTTTTTAATATTTTTTACAGTGCAAGTTGCAGTAGTATTTCTCATCTCATGTTCAGTTGTGTCACTCATCAAGTGCTTCTAAGAAAAGTTCGCTTTTTATTAGTCAAGCTGACTGCAAAAATTGTACCTCCAAATCATTTTATTAGAAGACCTCGCCTTTTCCTCGCTGAGAGTGTATTGCATGGATACTGTGACTTCATACGCTGAGAGTGTATTGCATGGATACTGTGACTTCATACACTGAGAGTGTATTGCATGGATACTGTGACTTCATACACTGTGAGTGTATTGTATGGATACTGTGACTTCATACACTGTGAGTGTATTGTATGGATACTGTGACTTCATACACTGTGAGTGTATTGTATGGATACTGTGACTTCATACCCTGGGAGTGTATTGCATGGATACTGTGACTTCATACCCTGAGAGTGTATTGTATGGATACTGTAACTTCATACGCTGAGAGTGTATTGCATGGATACTGTGACTTCATACGCTGAGAGTGTATTGCATGGATACTGTGACTTCATACGTTGAGAGTGTATTGCATGGATACTGTGACTTCATACGCTGAGAGTGTATTGCTTGGATACTGTGACTTCATACGCTGAGAGTGTATTGCATGGATACTGTGACTTCATACGCTGAGAGTGTATTGTATGGATACTGTGGCTTTATACGCTGAGAGTGTATTGCATGGATACTGTGACTTCATACGCTGAGAATGTATTGCATGGATACTGTAACTTCATACACTGAGATTGTATTGCATGGATACTGTGACTTTATACGCTGAGAGTGTATTGCATGGATACTGTGACTTCATTAGCTGAAAGTGTATTGCATGGATACTGTGACTTCATATGCTAAGAGTGTATTGTACGGATACTGTGACTTCATACGCTGAGAGTGTATTGCATGGCTACTGTGACTTCATACGCTGAAAGTGTATTGTATGGATACTGTAACTTCATACGCTGAGAGTGTATTGCATGGATACTGTGACTTCATAATTATTCTAATCCATTGTTTTTTTACCTCATCAAGCCGTTTGCACATGCGCTCTTTCACAAAAAAGCCGCCATATTTGTAGAAAACAATCGTTTTTCTTTTATTTAATATTACTTTTTGGTGTTGTTTTGATACTATAATTAAAAAATTGTAAACAAAAGCATCATTTTCAAAAATTCATTGCAAAAGCTTCATGTTTTTAACGATAAACTTGTCTGTAAAGATGGCCGACAACGATAAAATGACGTCATGAAAAAACGAAGGATAGCGAGACTATAAAGTACATGTAGAGCTGCAAATTCTTGAGTTGGCATCACATTGCTCGCTTTAATTGGCTGAGGTGCAAGCTTGGAGGTTAAGTCCTATAAATCGCTAATATGGCCATTTAAACATTGATTAAGTACAGTGTGTTGAATTCTTCCTTCCCTGTGCTCCCTTGTAAAAGTTTCTATTTTAATTTTAGAAACAACTCGTAAATAAACAGTTCATGCAAATTGGACACTGTTTTACATACAAATGAATAAAAAAAACGTCATTAACACCAAATACTTTCAAGAGATTTTACCTAAGTAAGTTGCCCTAATTTTTAGAAATAATTTTAAAACTAGCTTTGATTCTAAAAAGTAATCACAACCTTATTAATGTATTGCAATAGAAAGACAAAACAGTGGCAAGCTTTAGACCAGCTGTCATCTAACAGTTGTTCGTCAGTTCATGGAAAATATAGCTTATAATTAAAATATTAGTTTCATTTTGTCACTTTACTTGAAAAAGGACTGCCCTCCATCACTTGCTTACATTCGTCTTATCAACAGTAGAGGAAGTGTTGCCTTAAGAATGTATTATTATAATTATTATTGTATTTATGTGTTTAATGGTATCGTATTTTATTATTACGATTTGCCTTTTTTTTATATCAAACGATCAATAAATTAGTCAATTTATTAGTTGCTCATTCAGATTTGTCAGTCCCTGGCTCGACATTATAAATGAAACTGTTTCCTGTTCATGACCTCATCTTATTCCTATTTCATGTTGTCATAAGTATCTGAATAGATCGTTGCGATGCGGTCATTAATTTTGCCTACAAAGTAGTCAATGTTCAATCAATCTTTGCAACATTTTGGAGTTATCAAGCCTTAGGAAAGATGTTTGCATACTAAATAATGAAAGCTGGTGTGACTACAATATGTTATTATCACTCTATTTACTAATAATACAGATCAAAGGTATTAGTTGTTAGTCTGGCGCTCCATTAGTTTCACTGCCATCACAATTAAACCCATTACCACGGCCTGGGTGTAAACTGTCATTTGTAGATGTAAACCATTTGAAATTTGTGAACTAGGTGTATGTTTTTATCTATGATTTCCCGCATGCCTAATTAAAGTTTAGCGCATGTTTCTGTGTCCTACAGAATGGAAGTAGCAAGACAGCTGGAGGCTGAGAGAAAGAACAGGAGTAAATGGTATCCGATTGCTCCAGATGCAGACATTCCTAACTCCGTTATAAGAGACTTGTTGAATGAACTCTCTGGTAAGAAATTTGCGCAGAAAGAGCCTACTCTTCAATTCACAGACATCGCGATGCTCATCGCTAAGGTATGCTGTTATTTTTCTCTCCGGTCTGCTCTTGACTAGAATTATTCTTAGATCTGTATTCTCTATCAATTACAGCCAACTTTTTAATATTTGGCATTGTAAGGCTAGTGTTAGGTTGGCTTGTTCAAGCGCAACCTGTTTGGGACTGTCAAATTATAGTAAAGAATTTAAAACCCCATAGGATCTATTTTTAGGCTATTAAAAGATTGGCCAAAATTTAAAACCTTCAAATTGTTTTTATAGGATGGTTTGACAACTCCAAATATTGCTTTTCTTTTTGTGATAGTTTTAGCTTTTAATGGTGTTAGCTTAAGTTTTGCTTATTGATTTTTAGCTTCCTTTATAATTTCTACTGTAAGTTTTTGCAATATAAAAAATATTTTTCTTGATATACATTTATTGCTAAAGTATTACAAAACTCACGAGTTTCACATTGTGGTATTTATTTTGAGCAGGAGCACTACAACATTGTCTGAGTGATTGTACATGCTTCTCTTTGTCTTAAATAAGTACTGGCACGGAATTCCCAATACTCCAATAACTTGCTTTTCTTTTAGAAGTGGTTTTCTTGTAAGTGAATGCGTATGCCTCATTTTAAGTTTGTTGAAGTTTGAGGCGATACCATTTTTACATTATTGTTTTGTACATTGATTTTTGCAGAAAAATTGTTATTCTCGTGAACAAAACTAACACAAATACTCAATTGAACCAGGAATCTATTGCTAAAATACAAAAATATTTTACCGTTTCAATTAAGTAAAAGAAAAAATGACTATTTTTAGACCCAACAGGATATATCCAGTAAATATATAATCTCATCATAACAGATGATTTATTCCCTGAGTTCATATTGAATTATAAAGAAAGTGAATCTACATGTATCTACTGCTGCTTGGTTTCCATCTTGTATCTTGCTGCTGCGTAATATTGCTGTCTTATGACTGGACTGATACTAAAGACATTTTTCCGTTTGTTATTCAAAGTTCCAAAAACTTGTTCAAATTACAGTTTTAGCTTGTTTGTTTTTTGGTGAAAGGCAAGCCTACAAAATGTGCAGGCTTTCTCCTCGCTGTCAGATAAAATCCACCAAACATGGAGATTGTTGCTTCTTCAGGAATGTAACACTTCCGAAGCAATAGTTAAAAACCCTGTTTCTTTTTCATGAACGAGAGCGTAAACAGATCAATATAACTAGATACACTGTTTCCATGATGCACATGATGTGCAAATTTGAGCAAATCCGCAAGTTAATCACATCATGGAAACTGCATAAATTCGCAAGCTAATCTAGTTTTGCAACTTGTAAAATATTTTTGAACCATCATGCTTGCGAATAACGGAAACAGCGCCTGGCAATGATGCGCATTAAAATACCGCGCCAGAAAGTTTTACGTGTTTGTGTCGCTAACGCATGCGTCGCTAATTATAAACTTATAGCGTACAATTCCTTACCTTTTTTCAACAAGGCGCCGGAGTCAATCCACATCATGTAAATGTCCATAGAAACACTTAATTTGCATGATAACACGACTTCAGCATAATTCCAAATCCGCATGATGTGCTTCATGGAAGCATAGTGGTAGTCTCTGTAGGTCCATGTAATTCAGTGAATGTTTGATTTAAAAATATAGTTCGAAATGTTGCCTCTTTACTTCATATTTAATGCATTTTGTCTGTAGCATACAATCTATTTGGCATTCTATCACAGGAGCCAGGGCTATGGCGTCACTTTCTAGCTGAGACTCCTTTAGAGACACTCCTTCAATATTTTTCTCAAAAAATCGCTAGGCCAGTTTTTTCCTCTCTCTTGTACGACCTTCTCTCAAGTTCCTGGATGATTGATGTAGTGGCCCAGTTCTGTAATCACCACGAGATGCAAGCGGATGCGAGCAGTACACAGGCTTTTTTAGCCTTGTTTAAATCATATGTAAGCACACAGCTAGCACTGAAATAACATTCATGTAGGTGGTTGAAAAAGGCTATGTCTCCTATTGTATTTACAAGCAAACACATTAACTAAACAAATTAAACATTTGGCAAACAAGCAAGTTAAGATTTCAAATATGAAATGTCAAATCACAGTATGTTATAGAAAGTATGGAAGGCTATGCTGCAGTTTAGTCCTAGATATATTATTCTTGTCTCATATTCAACCCTTTTAAGCAGATATGTTAATCTTGGGTTCAGTAAACCTCTGACACTGTCTAATAATGGTAGGTATCGGAACATTAGATTATTGGTATAATAATCAGCAAATACATTGTAGCTTTATCTTAGCATTATTTGTGTGTAGAGTTATTGAGTCACCAGTTATAGCTTCCTCCTTATAAGTGAGCTTAATATGTATGATTAAGGTAACTACGCTGTTTAGGAAGAGGTCAAGAATAGGTCACCCATTAAGAAATATTTATTAATGAGTAGAAATATGCAAAATCGTTTATCAATTATCAATATTAATTAACTTACATTTTCATTCAGCTTTATTGTTTTAAAAGCATTGTGATATTATACAACACACAAAGTACTCATTATATTAGAGCCTGCAATAAGATAAACCAGTGACACATGGTGTTTAGCATGTCACAGACTAGTAGCATTCTAGACTAATAGCTCTGGGGTCGCACATCTGTGTAAACTAGAAAGTCATAAACTTGTAATTTTATAGTTTGTAATATCTTTTACCAACTAGTAGCTTTATAGAATAGGTGCTTTATAGCCTGTGAAACTATAGGCTGGTCAGAATCATAAGTTAGGTGCCGTTGTGAGTGATTCACCTATATTTAAAATTAATACGTCTATTAATTATGGTATCTGTATTGCTTTTATCAAATATATTTTAGTATATTTGTAGGTTATTTAATTTAAATGAGTTGATGGTATGTGTTTGGCAGCAATAGCAGATGTATATAGGTTATGTGCCAGTAGCTGTATGTTTAACTTATGAAATAGCTATTCTCCCAAGCATTAGTATACTTTATCAGCTTTATTGTAGCCAGATATGTACTCTAGCACTCAGAAAATATGTAGTAAAATGTAAAATTATTATTGAAGGGTTACATTCCTGCAAACGTGAACCAAAGACTAGATAGACCATCAAAATATCAAGCAAAATCTCGAGCTGTCTATGGTCCTTCGTTGAAAGTAATAAACTGGGATGTACGTCTCTCGCTGCCTCTGTGCTCCCCGCTCATTATTGCTGACTCTTATGTGATGCTGAACTTATTTTGCTTGCTCGTGACTCCGGCTTGCTTCATCATTCTTAGACAACTAGAGGCTATAACAAATGTCTGCTGCTCTAGCCAGTGTCATTCGTTAAAAACTTGCTCTGTTTATCTATCATTATAGGTTTTTAGAAGCCATCTCTTCTAAATGAGGGTTGCTGATTGAAATCAGGGTAATTCTGAAACTAATTTTTCAGGATTGCTGTTACCAGACATTTTGAGTAACTTCTCATAAGGATTCCCATCCATTTGATTTTTGTTTCATCCTGTTTTATTGAGAATAAAAACAGAATGACGCAGGTATTAAATGTTGTGGCTGTTGCTATTCCCTGTATGTTCATTTATCCAGCTGCTGCTAACTGCACTTTTACTGACTTTTAAATACTTGTTTTAGCTGCCAGGTCTGGGTGGAGCTGAGAAGTCTGTCAATGACTTTTTGGTGAGTTATCCTTAACATTGGTCAATTTTACTTTGGAATATGTTCATCTATCGAACCAATGAAACAGATTATACTAAAATGATACGTATATATATATATGTATGTGTATATATATAGTCACTGTTACTAACATGCTGATTAAAGAGAACTCTGCATCAAAAATAGACATTTTCGTAAAGTAATAATAACATAGGTAAGAAAAATAATATTTAGCTAGAAGTCACTACACACATTATATTAAGTTCCTACAAAATTGTTTCACACTATTGTGCTCTTCAGGTGACGATCAATGAATGATTCAATATTTTTGTTGGTATAATGTACCAAAAAAAAATTATAAAATGAAAAATGTATTTGAAATAAAATGGTAGAAATTTGATTGAATACATCATATAGTATGAAGCTTGTAAGAATGGTGAAGCTGTCATCGAATGAAGGTTATATTTGCTACAAATTACCTTGTTTCTCATTGTAAGAACTTGGCTAAATTGATTTTTACAAAATTACATGTACTGTGAAACCAGAAAGCCTCATTTATGTGTGTTCAGGCTATGCCGACATTATAACATATATCATGCTTTATTGCTCTTGTGTTCCAAATGTAATTCAGGTGAAGAAAATTAGGGAAAAGAAGATGTCTAAAACTAAAAGTGCCGATAAGTCGCAAAAAGCAGCTGACAAGGTCGCGATTAGTTTGATCCCAGATGATTCCAAGGTTTGTTCTGGCTGCTGCGGTTTGTCCTTTTCGTGTGTGCTTATTTTAGTTTCACGTGCTTCTTATTTGTCACAGAGATGAGGTTAGAGTTAGATAACAGTTCTATATTAGTCCTTCAAGTGAGTACACAACAATGGAGAAATGCTATATTGGCTCACAATGTTGAAGATTGTCGTTGACATCAACTCTATATGAACAAGCAATGTTTGGGACTCCACTTAGCTCTAGCAGCTGTTACTATAAATCAGCCTCCTTTTTTCTCGTTTTTTTTCAGCCAAATAAATGCCTCGTTTTGGGTTTACGGGTTAAAATCCATATAGTCAGCGGTGCAAAGCTGTTGATCAGGCTAATTGTGTGATGATCACTAACAGTAGATAGAGTTTCCTGAAATCAATAGTAGTAATAGATGTCAATAGTATAAATTACCATTAGTGGTGATTTATAATTATTGATGATTCATCCAGTTGTCATATTCGTAACTCTCACCTCGGTGGTTGGAATCATAGACTTCAAGGGTCTTTTCTTGGCAATCTGTATAAAATGTATCTTGCTGTAGTTTGCTATTTCCTTTGCTTGTTTGATTTTGTGAATATTGCCGATTGAATTTTCTGCTTTTAGCTTTTATCTTTGTTTGTGAAACATGTTGGGTAACAACATTCTATAGTTTTTGTTCTTCACAGTTATACCGCTGGCATCACCATTGTTCTAGTTGTTTGAGTTGTCCCCGTTGTTTGGATATTATTATCTCTCGCTACTCCAGATGTTTATGGAGCGCATACTTTGGTCGAATGATTTTCTCGACTCTATACCAGAAGTACAGCATTTTATAATGAGAGGCGATGAACTCATTGATCTGTCACCAAAGCCTGAGCCTCGCGTGGAGACTCCCGAACCTAAGAAGAAACCAATCAACCCGCTCAGCCGCTTCAAGGGTACTTCATCTTTTGACAGAATTCTCTTACTCTTGCACAGTTGTTGTCTGACAAACTCTGATTTACACTCTATTATTTGAGTTGCTTGGAGTTGAACCTTTCTCACCTTCACCCTATGTTTGTTTTGCTGATTTTCTAAGTTTCGTTATTGCACTGATCATGCAGTTTATCTCATTTTGGTGTTTGTCTGCAAGTCAAAGGGAAGTATTATACCATCCAGCTTGTTAATGCATAGTATTGGAACTTCAGGTCTAAATCTACCAAAGTGAAATTAAAATAATCAATTTTGTGCCAAATACTTCCCGGGCTAAATATTTTTTCGTAACATTCGTATAGCGTATATTCTATGTTTTAATCGCCGCAGTCATTTTTAACAGTTTATGTGTAAATGAATCAAGGATTAAACTTCCTGTTAGACGGATACTTTTTTAATCTAAAAATCAAATCTTTTCTAAACTACAAAAGGGTGATTTCTCAAGTAAAGATTGACTAAGCTGGTTTTAGTTTCTAATTCAGATGTCTTTTAGCTAGTATAAAGTATCAAAATTTGTTGTTTATTTTATGGAGTGCTCTATGGCTTGTCTTTAATGTTAGCTTATTGGTAGAATTTTGACCTACGTTTTTTTAGCTTCGGGAAAAAAAGACGCATTAGTTTTAATATCAAATTCAGCATTGTGGTTTTTATTACTTTTGTAAGTTCATACAGTGAAATACTACAACAATGAAACTACAACAAAACTATCATTAGCAATAACACTCTTAGTTGAGGAACTACCAGATGACAGTCAGCCGGTGTCCCCCTTATAAACACTCCATACCCACGAGATCCGCCAGCGCTTTTGCCGAGTTCTTGGAGGTGCTCAAACGGGACTGGAGAATGGAGAGGCTTGTGCAGCTCTACTCGTCTCTGCACACGCTGCCAAATACAACTAGAGTCAATGCTTCCCAAGCTCTTTCCTTCCAACTCATGCATCCTGAAGTGTTATGGACACCTTTTTACCCCTCTCGAGTTTGTCTCTTGTTTCTCTCTCTCTCTCTCTCTGTTCTTTTCATTGTCTTGCACTCTGTTCACTAACATTGGTTTCTGTTTGTTGTATTACTCACACTGTTACTGAACTACATGTATTTCAACATAGCATCTCTTGTACGCATTCAAAGTTACTCATCTGCATCAAGCAACATTCATTGGTCTTTAAGAATTTTAGAATCACTGCTGAGATGGCTGATATAGTTCCTTAGTGAAGTCACACTACTATGTGGTAGTTTGACTGGTGGTTTTGTTAGTTTAAATAACTAAATAACTGACTAAATATGCTAATAACTGCTTGTACTAGCTAGCAAAGTAAGTATTCCTTCATTTTTCGTTTTTCCAGTTGTCTACTAAACAAACAAAAATACGATGCAGATTGTTTTGTTGGCTTTCAGCTGTATCTCTGATCTTTCTCAGAGATAGTTTTTGTCAGTTTAGACTCCAAGTTTTGTAGGAATATCATGTAGTCTAGTATTATATTGCACTCATGCTGCCTCATCTCTTTTCTCCTCAAACTACTTGGTGCCTAATTCCAGGATTCATTTTCCAATTACTTGACTGGTAACAATGTATCTGGCGCTCTCACGCCTCGTAGCGGAGTCAGCGCTCTCTCGGTCTCTACTGATATTACCAAACAACTTCAAGCCAAACTCCACATCATTTCTAATGAAAGTAAACATTCATATTGATAAAAATTTTATTTACAAACCTTATACTGCTGCTATTCTCTCCTCGAGTTCATGCAAAAAATTGTTTCAAATCTTTGTTTTATTTATTTGTTACATACTTATAGTCTATAATTATGAGTTAAATTCTATTCCTTTATTTTCTGTCTTATTTCCTGCTGTTTGTTTTTGAAGTAAGAACCGATTAGTTATGAAGTATGCTTTCATCCAATTCTTTAAAAGCTTATGTAAGATACTATATTGCAAAATACAGAATGTTTTACCACTGCTTTTGCATACTATGAAACCATTTTTTTTACTTTCAAAAGCTTTTTTACTGAATAGATGAAGTCCTGTTTGTAAACAGTTTGTTTCATAGACATTTTACTCTTTGGAAATTAGGGGCAGTGGAAGTCAAAAAGCAGGGACTTGATTTGCTAAAAAAGATTTCACAAGAGCCTTGGTGGAACAAGTCAGCAAGTCCTACAGTTGCAGGAGCTCTAGAGCAAATCATACAGCTGCTGCCGAAGGCTGCAGGCAAGATGCACAACACCCTTACATCATATGTCAGTCGAATTCACAAGTAAGTGGTTTTATACCACTGTGTCACCATTTGGTTTGGTTTTTTGTCGCACATACCTCATTTGTTTCCTATAGTAAATGTCAGCATATTGATGGTGTATCGAAAATTCCATATACAGTCATCCCTCGCTCTATCGCGCTTCATCTTTTGCGGCTTCGCGGATTTTTTTACAGGGCATTGTGCTCTGAATCCTAATTGGCTCAGAGGCTTTCCGTTGTCTAGAAGTAAAGTATTGATGCCGTACTGTATTGTTTTTCACTCGTCAACAGTTTTCGTTCCTGTACATTCTGCCAAATTTACGTTTGCAAACTTTCTCTATGACAAAACACAATGTCGAAGAAACATTCTGCATCGACAAAGGGCCTCCGGATGCGCCATATCGAGGCCAAGGATGACGCTAAGTATTGCAGAAAAAGTTACACTTCTGGACATGCTAAAGGAAGATAAAAGCTATGCGGCTGTAGGGCGCCATTACGGAATAAATGAATGTTCGGTCCATTCCATAGAGGAGGAAAATCATATAAGGACAACAGCAGCAATA
This sequence comes from Watersipora subatra, assembly GCF_963576615.1. NCBI lineage: Eukaryota > Metazoa > Bryozoa > Gymnolaemata > Cheilostomatida > Watersiporidae > Watersipora > Watersipora subatra. The sequence goes on along the minus strand of NC_088711.1, from coordinate 17,753,433 downwards.
TTAATTACTAATACTAAAATTATTGTTTTTTAAACAAATTCTGAGCTTTAAAACAGGTTTTGATTTTTTGTTTCATTTTATAGTACAATATTGCATTGTAAACTAATAAGAAAAATAAAGCTGACTACTTCATGGATTTCGCTTATCACGCGTTATTTATGGAACTCAACGCCCGCGATTAACAATGGATGACCGAACGACTGAATTGCCAGAGCAGGTAGAGATTTAAATTGGTTTCAGTGATTGCATAAAGGAAGCTAAAAGGCAAACCACTGAAAAGAAGTTGATGTTCAGAATGTCATGCTGCAATCCTGTTATTTTCCTAGTCTTTCTATTTCTTGTGCATGTTTAGAGTGTTCGGTGTGCCAGAAGCCTCCCACTTTGGTCTCGCTGATGCAGTCATCAGAAATATGCATACCCAGCAAGACAACGAGCCGACGATCATTCGCGATCTTCAACTCACTGATGAAGTTGACCTTCGGCACGCCAAGATGATTGGTGAACTGGCCAGAATGGTGCAAACTGAGAAAAGGGTGAGTACGTTAATTAAATATCTTGCTCTTGAAATAATCCGCAAACATAAACATTGGACTAGTTGTCTCGACTGACATCGACATATTACTAGCTAATAACTAACATCTTCAGTCATCTTCATGTACACTATCACAAAATATTGCTGTCTCACCCTGCAGAGACTTGATTTTGAGGCTCTGGCTTCTACCTTTTGCTTTCATCATTCTAATCATAGACATGTGGGTAAATATGTCATTCTTCCCTTAATCACTTGTATTGATAGTGCTAGGTTTGGGCTACTTCGTTAGTTTGATCCTATTTTCTTCCGTTGCATGTGTTTTGCATTATATTTGTTCTCCTCGTAGGGTTTGAGTCGCGCATGGCAACTTTACTATTCATATGCTTTATTGTATTCTCTGTTTTTTATTGCAGGTCACTATTGTGAACCTGGCTTTAGCCCTGCTCAAACGCTTTACCTCAGATCAGCCAATAGACAAGGATAAAATCGAGGAGCTCTCACAAATAGAAGTAAGGGTGATTATTCGTTTTAAAACCTATCCACTGGTTACAGCGTGTCTGGTTGAGTTTGGAACATGTCCTTTATAACAGTCTTTTGAATATCAAATATTTGACAAATGGCATTTTGTCACAAAGCCAAAAATATCCAAAGAACATTTTATTAATTATTGTATCTGAAAGTGTAATATTAGTGATTGTACCGCAAAACCTTTATTTGAATGCCACCTCTATTAGAAGGCCACCTCTAATAGAACACCACTATTGGAGAAGAGTTGAAAAATACAGCACCACTCTTTAATAATACGCCACCTCTATTTGACCGCCACTGACATTATTTTGATCCTTACGAACCCATAATAGAAAGTGATCAGCAGAAATTGTCCACAAAATGGTATTAATAATGACTCGGCTACATCAATCACACACAATTAATTATTTCGTTATTGCCATAGTGGTTGCCATGATTGTAGTGATGGTGTACATGAGAAGATCGATTGTTACAATCATCAGAACTACACACCGATTCGAAATAATGACGGTATAAATCCGATCCACTGTTTTCAGATTCGTCCATAATGCAATTTACCATCGTACTTGAAGACTTTAAACTGTTTCAATGATTGATGAAAATGCTCATCAGGAACATCATATGATGTAATATCAGCCATTGTTATGGCGTACCAAAGTTGATTTTTTAACGCCAAAGCTTTACGGTTTTTTTAAAGCTTTAAAAGCAACACCATCAAAATAATTAGTAATCGTATCCAGCTAATATTCTTTTACTCAAAGTATTTCCTTGTTTATCTCGGTCTAATACTTTAATGTATATGAAAAACAGTTTAGCGAGAATGCTGGGGCCGATGGCATTAATTTTGTTTTACCCAAAGAGTGCGATATATAAGTGACATTAGCATCACTTCACACGTACAAGTGTGAAATATATCTTCACAAATTCTGAAGAGCTAGTCGAAAAATAGAGCGCCACCCTCTATTTGAACGTCTATAAAACGCCACTATAGAGGTTGAAAAAAAGCACCATGGGGTTCAAATAGAGTTTTTACGGTATATATAGCCAGATTATGTGTCGCGTTGAACTAGTGCCTTTGTACACTATGGAGAGGTCTGACTTGCATGAGAATTCATGTCATTTCACCAGCTCCCTTGTTTGCTGCCAGTCTTCTTGTTAGCACAAAGAATCTGTGCTAACAAGAATGCTCAGTAACTTAAAGCATCTATTTATAACTAGGACTGTATAGTTTTGTTACTTTGTATAGTTCTAGCCCTTCCAAACCTCAGTTACTCAATATTCTGGTCTAGAGATAAATTGAACGCCTTATGCAGTACTATGCTTATGTAACCCGTATGTAACTCAATGCTTTGCTTGCTACATTTTGCAGATTGCACTAAAAAAATTTTGAGTGCTAAAAAGATATGATAGCATTTTGTAATAAAGCCAAAAATATTTACAAAAACATTTTATTAATTATTGTCGGAAAGTGTACCAGTAGTAATTGACTGGTTATGAAAGAACTTTATCTACGCAAAAAATTACTCATACTCATTGTAGCCTCAGAACCACGTTGGTCAATAGCTAGTGCAGTATCAGTAAAGGTAGGGCCACACATATCGTGTAATTTCAACTAATCTGGGAAATTCCATTCGTACGAAATTTCTGACCTGCCACACAGAGTTTCCCCACCACGGATTCGTACGAAACTAACTTTCACCTAGCCAATCAGAACGCGGTGATAAATTGAAGCCGATTCCGTTATTTTTTTCTGGATATGCGCCAAAGAAAACGACCTTCAACATTCAACTAATCTTTTCAACCGACCAATCAAACAACGATTCGTAGGAATTTCTGACGTTTCGTCCAATTCAGGATTCGTTCATCGTGCGCAACCAACGATGGACGAATTCGTCCAAATGTCAATTCGTCCAAATCATTTCGTCCAAATTTCACCGATTTCATGAGAATTTTGTCTCGTGTGGCTCTACCTTTAGGCATATCTTCAGCACACATTAAACTTTCAACCAGAAACATAATTTATGTTCCTTGTGTCCCGCTTTCCTAGTAATATGAAAAAATTTATCTTGTTGCCTTGGGCGTTATGTATACCAAATGACATCATCACCTTTCAACTGTGTCTAGGGCAGTCTCAATATCAGCCACAGCGAGAAGCCTAACTACCCGAGTTTGAAAAGCCAGGTGATTTAGGTGTTTAGCCTGTGTTCCACACTTTAGTATTTAGCTTATGCACTGCTTCAAAAAACAATGTCCATCGTGTCTAATATCACTTGTTAAATAGTCTCTGTAGTAACTTTTTATTATCTGTTTTTCAAAAAGAAAAACCTTGTTAAGTGATTGCATTTTTTTAAAAAGAACATTGTATTTACTTAAATGATTTTACAAGTGTTTATGTTACCATTCTGTGGTTTCAGTAGCATCTAGTGACAGCTATTTGCTTTTCCATATCCATTAAGACTTCGATTTGAATAATTTATCTACAAAATTGTATCTCAATTTTTTGAAAATCCATGACAAAAACTTGTCCCTTAGTAAATATGAAGAATTTAAAAATTTGCCAAAATGGAATAGCTACAAAATCTGAATAATTATTTGTATAATTTAAGTTCCTGTGATAAAGACAAGCACTTTATTATTTTATTGAGTTGGTTCCATTTAGTTGCTTTACACACTCAAAATGTCGTTTAAAAGGCCTGTGTCACTCTATTTTGCATAACGTGAATTTCCCATCAAAAGTGGATATTTAGAATATTCTAGAATGATAAAAAATCTTTACATGTGAACATATGAGACTAATGTTAGTTTGCGTGGGCAACATAAAATACACAATTATATACAATATCTTTGTCAAAAGAACATTATCACACAAGCTTTTCTAATAAATTATATGAATACATAGCCTGGGGTAATAGCAAACGGTTATGAGCTTGCAATCAGTTAATAGCGTGCGCTATTATTATTGTTATTAGTATCACAATAATTCGTTTTTGAGTGATTATTATTTGTTATTTATTGCTAGAAGAATAGGACTGTGAGGGGTAGCGGTAGGCTGATCTCCTCGGCTTATAAACTTTCACCCCAACAGAGTTACAGTAACTTGTCACGAGAGAGGTAGTAGTTGTGTTCATATTCCTGCTCGCAGTTCATCTTTGTCCCAATTCCTCTCTTCTCATTGAACTTTGTTTCGTTAGTTGTTCGTGTTTGCACCACACAGCACCACACAGCACCACACAGTATTGCATCAAAATAAGCTGTGTGGAAACAAAACTTCTTTTAGAGACGATTTTGTAGTGTGTTGATTGTGTAGTAATCAATATGGAGATTAGAATATATATAGTTATTACTTCAATGTACCAGAGATATAACTAGTTAACAAAAAGGTCAAGCACCTAAACTCAAATATTTTATAAGAGTTTACCAAAAATCAGGTTCTTTTTATTTGTACAAAAGGCCGGTTTGGTCTGTGAGACTAATCTAATTCAAACTGTTTGTGATATCCACATAGGCATAAGTAGGGTTGTTCCAATTTTGGTTCAATTGCGGTTTGAACTTGAGAACCAGCTCTGGTATTTCAGGCATTTCATAACAGCACTCAGATCAAAATTTCTTTATTTGATTTTGACAGCGTGCAGAAGGATAAAATAACGTTACAATACTCAAGGAGTCAAAACTTTATTTATGTGTTTGCCAAGCCTTGTTTATAACTTTGCAGCTACAACAAGCTTTCTCGGGAGACAATAACTCCAACATTGCAGGCAACTTGTTGAGACTTAACATATTCTTGTTCAACTAACCTCGTTAATATTTTGACCTAATCAATCCGCTTTAATTATGCATTTAATATTACATTGTAAATATAATATTTAGTATACTATATTTATAATATAAAATTTACTATTGATTAATTTATGGTTTCATCATATTTTACCAGCCGGGTGAGATGAGTGCAGTACGCAGTCGAAGTGGTGTCTTCGACTCAGCGGGTGATACTAAGGTTTTTTCATACGATTCACGTTCCATGACTCCTGATGCTGTTACTGAAGACTCAAGTACAGGTACACAATTAATATCAAAGCTCTATTGTATTTAAAAAGTCTAAAATTGCATTTCATTTTGAGCAAGATTAAGTTAAAAATGAAGAAGAGATAAAAATAATATATTTTATTTTGTTTTACTGACTGCTAAGCGGGTACTAAAATATATAAGCTAATGTTTAGGTAACACCCTGTGCTTGTGCGAGCATATTTGTGTTCTACTAAGGTGTTCAATAATTCTTCCAATTAAATTTATTTGAAAACTCAAATCAACAAAGAATATATATGTTGTATATATTACCAGATAAAATTAGAGGTCATATTGTTAAATTGAATATGTCAGAAACATGTTTGTTAAACACAATTATTTTGACTAGCTCTTGCAGGTAAACTGCATAGCAATTGTATTTAGTTTCTTTGTACTTTTGTATACCATAGATTTATTTAATTCATATGTGTATATGTACAGTATGTAATAATGTGCATACATGTACACTAATAGTGTGAGTGGTTTATGGTGGGAGTTCATTGTGGACTGTGGTATGTTGGGGTTTGACTAGGCTGTGCGGATTGTAAAGGAAATCACTGCATCTGTGTAAGCAGGTGGTTTGCTTTATCAAATACGTTGCTGATTGCTTTGTAAAGGAAATCACTGCATCTGTGTAAGCAGGTGGTTTGCTCTATCAAATACGTTGCTGATTGCTTTGTAAAGGAAATCACAGCATCTGTGTAAGCAGGTGGTTTGCTCTATCAAATATGTTGCTGATTGCTTTGCTTTATTATTTTTATTTTATGAATAATTATTTTCAAAGTCTCTCCAGCTTCATATTCCTCTCACTTGATCAGCAACTATCAGGGTATTTTGAAGATGAAGTATTTTTGCTTTGTAAAAAAAACGATTTTTGAGTTTGTATCAAAAGTTTCGAGTTGGAAAGTGCTGTGATAATCTTGCCTGTAAACAGCACTTAGTGTTTTTACAGATGTATTCACAAATGCGATTAGCTTGTTTTAAAATTCAAACTTGTAAAATTGTATTGGAAATAGATCACTCAAATTTTATTCAATCAATTCATATATTTATGCCGATGTTTTAAGTAACAGTTTTTATACGCATTCACTAGATGCTTCCAACTCAACAACCGACTTTTGTATACACCTTAGCTACAGGCGTTGTCATATTAGCTAAGGTGGTTGATTATGTGCGCTCACAAGCTGTCATAGTCACCACTTATTTATGCTGGGGATTAGATTTTTTTTAAAAGCTAACAAATTATTTTTTATGAGTTGCTATGCTCTTTGCTAATACAGTTATGTAGCTTGCTGATCTTCTGTTTATTAAGTTATATGATTTTCATCATTGGCAGCCTTGACCTTGCTTTCTTTTGCAAGCAGCTTATTTTAGATATTCTAATCGCGAGCAGAAAGAACAGACATAAATCAAAAGTGCATGCTAGGGCTGAGGGCTTTCAGAGAATGAAGGGCATGTCTATTCCAGCCCTTATAGTTACAGCGGCTCTTGAGGATACTTCGCTAAAGCCACGTTTGTCACTAGATTCTAGGTAGGTGTTAGTCAAAAAATTATTTCTCTCAAATGAATCGCTTTGTCCCATTTGTCTGTTCTCCTAAGTTCAGGCCAGATTTAGGCCAATTTCATGCATTTGCAGCATCTCACAAAACGGTACAGAGTTAGCGAGAGCTCAGGCTAAGTTAGCCAAAGCTCCTCCTTCTAAGGCAACCATTTCACCAACTATCCACAGCGAGCCAGCCTTTCCCAGATCCCTTGTCTCTGACGGTCAATTTAAACCAAACAAACAGGCTTGTGCTGTTCTATCTTATGGAGTGGTTCTTTTTAATAACTTCTCCAGTTTTCTTTGTTCGATTGCCCAGTTCCGTGTTTCGTCCAAGTTCATTAGCTATTATACGGGAACCTTTTGCTAAACATTGTGATCTCTCTAAATTGCCCACAAAAATGCGTAATCAAAGTCAGGGTAGAATCAAAGATCTTGCATGCATATTATTAGCTGAGCAAAAATTTTTATCTTTTCAAGAATTCATCAAATAATTAATTTTGTGACAATTTCATTTGACTCACTCACCACTTATTATTTCTTTCCCGAGATGCATAGCATCTTGTGTTTTAATGACTATATTTTATCGTGTTGTTAGAACCAACTATAGAAATACCTACCATTGATACATGCAGTTCAGCATCTTTCTTTGTTAAATTCTGAATTATATCTCTCGGTACGTGATTTTGTTCTGTTGATGTCTGTTGCTCCGTCTGCGCAGTGTTTGCATATCCTTAGTCCCTTTGGTTTATTTGTTACACTGTTCGATCTATCCTGAAGTCAAGGAAGGGATGAGGCATCGTTGAGCAATGGCTTCACAAAATAAAGCAAGGGCTTACGCTTGGATCCACTATCGCGCATGCAAAGAATCACAAACTATCATTGTGCACAAATTTGTATTTTTTAGTCGATTCATGGAAAAAAAACAAAAAAGGTCAGAAGCAAGCAGCCAGCCTCTTTGTCTGACACTGTGCGTGTAGATTCACTGACTAGTGATCTCCCTGTACCAGAACCCCAACACAGTGATATCACTTCACCAACTCCTCAACAATCTGTGTCTCTACCTAAATTTAATACTACTGCTGCTCCGGCGACCTCTGCTCCAGCGACCTTTGCTCCGGCGACCTCTGCTCCAGCGACCTCTGCTCCGGCGATCGCTCCTCCGGCGATCGCTTCTCTAGCGATCTCTCCTCCAACCATCTCTGCTCCAGCCATCTCTGCTCCAGCCATCTCTGCTCCAGCCATCTCTGCTCCAGCGATCTCTGCTCCAGCAATTTCTGCTCCAGCCACCTCCGCTCCAGCTATTTCTGCTCCAGCTATTTCTGCTCCAGCAATATCTGCTCCAGCGATCTCCGCTCCAGCCATTTTCGCTCGAGCAATCTCACCTCCAGCAGTCTCTGCTCCAGCAATTTCGGCTCCAACAATCTCTGCACAAAATAATGAAATGAACGAAAAGCTAGGTTTGTAACAGATACAGTGCATCAAATGAATTGTCACTCTCCCCTTACCTTTTTAAGGTAAGGTACGAATTTTAGATTAAAAAATTCCCTTTACCTTTCTAAGGTAAGGGGAGTTGTCGAATCTATCTTCTCATACATAAAATAAAATTTTCCTTTAGAAAAAAAATAAAGGAGATTTTCGTTTATTGTAATTTAATTTTCATGCTTGTATTAGCCAATTTTCATTTGCAAGAGTTGTATTATTTGGCTGCTGCTCATATCAGTTGCATTGCTGCCAGGATACAATCATAGCAGTCGTATTTACTAGTTGTAGCCACTGTGGGAGACTGGTGTGTTAGCTTTAGTCGTTCTTCATACCCCGGTGTTTTTATCATTGACGTGCGTTTGTTGAATTATTGCTGTTGATGCGTGATTGCTGAGCAGGTACTGTCACTATTCATGTTATTACTGAGCAGGTACTGTCACTATTCATGTTATTACTGAGCAGGTACTGTCACTATTCATGTTATTACTGAGCAGGTACTGTCACTATTCATGTTATTACTGAGCAGGTACTGTCACTATTCATGTTATTACTGAGTAGGTACTGTCATTATTCATATTATTACTGAGCAAGTACTGTCATTATTCATGTTATTACTGAGTAGGTACTGTCACTATTCATGTTATTACTGAGCAGGTACTGTCACTATTCATGTTGTTACTGAGTATGTGCTGTCATTATTCATGTTATTACTGAGTAGGTACTGTCATTATTCATGTTATTACTGAGCAGGTACTGTCACTATTCATGTTATTGCTGGGTAGGTACTGTCATTATTCATGTTATTACTGAGTAGGTACTGTCACTATTCATGTTATTACTGAGCAGGTACTGTCACTATTCATGTTATTACTGAGTAGGTACTGTCACTATTCATGTTATTACTGAGTAGGTACTGTCACTATTCATGTTATTACTGGGTAGGTACTGTCATTATTCATGTTATTACTGAGTAGGTACTGTCATTATTCATGTTATTACTGAGCAGGTACTGTCATTATTCATGTTATTACTGAGCAGGTACTGTCATTATTCATGTTATTACTGAGTAGGTACTGTCATTATTCATGTTATTGCTGAGTAGGTACTGTCACTATTCATGTTATTACTGAGCAAGTGTGTTGTTGTAAAAATATTATGTCAAGTTTTTTGTTCTATAATCGATTATTCAATTGGAAGAACAGTTATCCAGGTTTTACCAGTCGTAATTATAATTTTATTGACGATAATGAATGTATGCGATTTATTAGAACAGAGTTGATACATTGTTATGTAATACATGCGTGTCTTTGATTGGTTCCATTACTTCATCCAATCCATTTAAAGTGTCCATGTACTATTCATTTTAAGTCAATCCTTGTAGACATGACTATGAGCAAGCTTTCTTTGCATATTCCAACTCTGGAATCCAAAGTTCGACCAGCGACTACGAGTAAAGTATCAATTTATAGCAATAAGGTAAATACCCAAATATTTGCAAAGAAATAACAATATGTCTTCTTTCTGAAGTCAAGAAGCGCATCATCTCTTTCATCTGATGGCTATTTGTAAAGGAATTGTACACTCCTGCTATTGTACACTCCTGCTATTGTACACTCCTGCTATTGTACACTCCTGCTATTGTACACCTTTGCTATTGTACACTCCTGCCATCATACAATACTGCTATCACACGCTCTTGCTATCGTACACTCTTGCTATCGTACACTCTTGCTATTGTACACTCCTGCTATAGCAGGCGTTGTGATTTGTAACTTGTACTGTTTGTCTGAGCTCTCGTTGCTTGTCAACGCGTCTGGACACCTTTTATAGGATTATACATTTGCTTCTTATATGCAATCCATATCTTGTTCTAGGAAAATACGTCTCTAAGGATGCACAGCAGCGGCCAAAATAAAGGAGCTAGCAGAAAGTTAGGTATGGTATGGTGTCAGAGCGTTTCATTGCTAAAAGCAACAGAAACTTGTCATATCCATTTATGAGTAAAGATATATTTATTACTTTATTGGCAATAGTTTCATTTCAAACAGATTTTTTTTACATGATTACTCCACACAAGAATCATAAAACAAAAAAGGGGAACGATCAATCAAATCAAATAAGTGGTTTGGCATATAGCATTTAAAATACATTTCTCTTTTAAGAGAACGGTTATTAGGTAGAACAGTGTTTAACTCTTTTGCTCTGTAAAAATCATACATCATAACTTCTGCACCACATGGTCTATCGAAAAGATTTGGATATGAAATTATTCATTATAAAATTTTGCATCAGCTGATGTCATAAAAAATATCATAAAAGTATTGTAGAATGAGCTCCGACATTTTTCCGCAATTTTTGAAAAAACCATCGGCATTTCCAAGTCGGACGATTTACTAATTCTATTACAGTTTATGGCATTATTAGTACTGATAAAGGTAATCACTCTCAGTAGTACTATTGTTGAAAAAAATTCACTCATACTCTGTGGATCTAAAATTAGTGAAAATTTGTAGCTGGAATGTGTCTGACACGATTGGTCATGGATAAGAAGAAACTGTTAAAAATAAAAGTTTTTGTAAAATGAAACTATGCTCAGGATAAGTTACCATATTTTCTATTGGCTCAATGCATGCAGATAATTGTTTCCTTTCATTTAAGTACAGATATGATTGGCTATTAACTACTCACTAATCAGAAACGATTTGTACGAAGCATACTAAAGCCGCATGATGCGACTCTTGGCCATACGCATACGCTTTGCCTAGCTAGTTCTACATGGCTCATAGCAGCGAAAGAGTGAAACAGCTAGCCATAATAATTTTAAAATATTTCATACAGTTATGTGCGGATTGTTCATATTACATAAACTGAAGCGATTTGAAAATTTGCCATTGTTTTGTAAGAAATTAGGACACTAACTGTGAGAGATATGAAACCTCTAATTAACGTCAAGTAAACTTTTAGCATAGGCAGTGTTTATTTTATATCAATTATTAACAATTATAAGATATACTTCTCATTGGTGCCCATGCATCAGCCACAGCTATCTTAGTGCTACTATTAATAAGATAAAATCAATTTGAAGAGTTCTTAGTAATTGATTTAGTCACTCCTGTTTCACTCAGTTCATATGACTAATGTAGTTTGAGTTGTCAAAGTTCTGTAGTTACCTCTGAATCATTTCTCAAACATTTCTCGGATATATCTAACGTAGTCGCTGACTAAAAACAGTTCAAACTTTAAATTGTTGTGTTTATAAATCAATAGCGATTGTGTTACAACATTGACCTCTGTCTAGTCTTGAATGCCATTGTCAATATGGGAATAGCTTGAAACATACAGCTGTGCAAATTGTTGGTAGCTTTATTGACATTGTGCAAAAGCTGACTTGGACCCTTGCCAATCTACCCTTGCCAATATAATCTTTTCCAATTTCTAGAAGAAGAAGTCTTTTATGAGTATACAAGGTTCTCCTTGCAGTGATTTGTATTAGAATTCGAGCTGCAATTTCATACCTTGTACTAGTACTCAAGCCTAAACAGAGATATTTATGTTTGCCCCTGTACTGTAATTAAAATTGTTAAAATTTTATTTAAAATTGAAGTTTTTTTTTAATTAATCCAAAGTGGGGGGTCAGCACGTCTGGTTTATATACATTATTGAGAAACATAATGCATCTCTATATTTTTTCCATATTCATTTTTGTGCGCTGCAGTAATGCTTGCTATATGCTCAACTGATGATTGCACATGTAGCCATCATAACAACATCAGAAATGAAAATATGTATGTACCACAAAAAATAATACAAGAAATTTTACTTCATTAACAATGATGATTATAACTGAACTTTCTCAAGGTTTTAATTACGGACTGTAAGCCAAAGCATACATCTACGGTAAAATAACTTTCAAATTTTTCATGTTTTTTTTAGGAAGCAATTTTTCATTTTGTTCAGTTTTAACTTGGCAGCATTGAATTTTTTTGTGAAGGCTTTTTTGTAAACTGTTGCACGCATTGTGATGCATATGCTCGCAAAGGAAAAAAATAGTATAGATATCAAATGTGTCAGGTGTTTTTTTCTTGTTTTATTTAGCTGCTGATTTGTCCAAAAAAACAATAGTGTCTGTCATTTGGTTGGCCCTAAGCCGCTTAAATAATTGGTAGAATGTTGTTACTAATAATGGACATAGATACTAGTTCAGTTTTGTTAACATCTATTAAATTAAGGCACATTTTCAGATGAACTGATCTATTATCTGCTTTCCCTTACCACTCTAGCAAAAAGGTTGTTGTTCAATCTTGTCTGAAACATTGAAATTATTGGCATATGTCTTGTTTGATTGTTTAAAGGATCTTTATTTTGCAGGCACTTCACAGCTTCTCTATTAGTATTATTTTGAGTTTGTGTCTGTCTATTGTTTGCTTTAACTGGTGTCTGTCGTCCCTTGGCCATTATTTTTATCCGCTAACGCATCGCTGCTGTCGTCTCGTCCTGATAAGCTTGCTGCGCTGATTTGTCATAACGAGTGAATGTTTGCTTTGAGCGTTTAGATTTCGGTCATTCATTATAAAGTAGTGAACTTTAATGTTTTTATCTACTTTATCAAAAAGAATGGTTTAAATTTTTTATTTCTGTGCTAAGTTACTATGTGTTTAGACTTTCGTCAGAGCTGAATGATGCTAAAATACATATTTATCGCTTTCTGAACTATGTATGAGCATTGAACGTGCGCCGTGAAACACAATTTTTGTCAGCTGTATAAACGCTCGTAAATCTAACACAAACTTTAAAAATTTGCTCTCAATGCTCCAGACTGCTTCACCAGAAGAATGTTCCGGAAAGAAATTTGGAACAAACCACCAAGTTAATAATTGCAGCTAGCGATGAGCTTAACATATATGATGGCGTAAGTACCATAGTCTGTTTTTATCTCTTGCTCATTAGCTGTCAGTCTTACAGTTTTACAATCCATTTAGTACACAATTTGGCATCTTATAAAATGTGTTTACTTGTAGTTACTTAAGCAAATACTTGTAGTTACTTGAGAAAGAAATTTTTTATAGGCTCTGAAGCCAACAACGCCGACTGAGAAGTGGCAATTGGCTGCCAGAGTTGTTTTAAGTGAAAAAAAAGCTGCAAAAGATAAAAGTCTGGTAAATATCTTCTTTTATGACAATTTTCCTGAATTAGCTCAAAATGGAGGAACAACCGTCAGTTAACGATGTTCATATCTATATCCCTAGTTTTCATGGAAGCCAGAATCTATGCGAGAGTTAAAAGAATTGCGCGAAGAACAAAGTTCCTGTAAGTCCACATCCTAATTGTTGCTTACAATTCTTTATTGTCCTCAAAGGGCCTAACCTAGGCTTGAGTTGAAATTTAGATAGAATATGTATTGCTTCACCATCAAGGTCAGACAAATCTTAAACAGTGTCAAATAAAGGTAGACCATTCTTTGGTGCTACCACGTAAAACAGCGACTAATTGTATCACTATGATATTTTGGGCGTCTGCAATTGTCGCTATAATTATGTGCCAGTAATTGAAAGGTAAAATTGGACAATTCAAGGGATAGATGTACATGTAGATATGTGTTGATTGATTTGTCTAAGATGTCAGGTTGATTTGTTTAAGATGCTTAGTAGTGTACAATATGTTTATGGGTCAAGAGCTGGCTCAGGAGAATACTTCAGTCTCCCTGGATAGCAGCAGTATTATTAGTCCCATTGCTAACAGCACTTCATTATTGTGAAGACTTAGTTAACTATGATGTCACCACATCAGCTTACAACAACAATTTCATCCATACGATGATAAAATTTGACAGTCATTGAAGTTTAGTTTATGGTTAAATTAATTTCTGTTTGTCACTTTTGAAATCATGTATTAGTAAATTGTCGGGCAGAGTGCACAGGTTTTTTCACTGGAAAATTATCTGTCTTGGAACCAAGACTATATTTAATTTGTTTTTGTACCTTTTAGTTGCATCTCTTCTGTTTACTATCTATAGCGATGAGTCATTCTGCATCAGCCACTCTTCTCCCAGACGTGCGCATTATCGATGAGAATCAAAGCGTTAGCCGAGTTTTAAGTTATGATTCTTTTGACACCTCCAGCAAAATTTTCAAGGTTTGCCAGTCTTTTATTATTTTAGTCATATAGTTTGTTTCTGCGCTGGATGACTATTTGTGGCACTTCCACTTTGCTATTCATTATCACCCATTATTAACCTGACATGGTTCACTTTAGGATATGAAGAAACTAAAGATGAAGCAACACAAAACGATAGACTCTATTTCAGCTCTGAGGGAAAAGCGCCGCGCACATCGAGCTGCAGCAGAGAATTCTGAAGACACTGAGATAAACTCATTAGATATCCAGAAACTTTACGGTACGTAAGAATTAGTTGAACTATCTTATTGTCACTCATTATAGATATTCCTATCATGGACGAATTTGCTGTTTTGACAAGGCCAGGTCAACTGCCAGATTTTTGGTCATTCAATTAATTAGGAAGATTGTATATTAATGTTAATAATATATATTAATATTATTAATATAAAATTAATACATGATATATATTATATAATAATATTATATAATATAAATATTATACAATTATGCAATATATAATTATATAATTACAATATATAATAATATAATTATAATAATATTATATATAATATTAATATATAGTGTGGGCTCTATATTAATATTAATAATAATATATATTCAGCTAATAATGTGTTTTGAGTGAATGGGAATGACATTAGGATAATGTTTTAAATTGTGGCCTGATACACCCACAATGCACCTGACTGAAAATGGACTTGCACAAAATTGTAAGTAAATTTAAACTTAAAGTTCAACTTATTTCTCTATCATTTACAATTGCTGTCGATGTTTGAGGTGATCTGACTGCCAGGATGTTACAAGATTAAAATTGATAAAACGGGATTGCGATTAAAGCTCCCAAATCAAGCGGAAGTGTGATATGAGGTCTATTATAGTAGCAAAGAGATCAACTGAATAGAGACGTGTAACGCTTCACCTTAAAAGCAGTAGCTGATATCAACTATCGCAACAATAACAGCTAGTGACGTCATGTCACACGGTTGTTACTTCTTAGCGTTTTAATCGCGATCAAGTTGATCGATGTTAATCTTGAAACATCCTGACAAACTGATCACTTTAAACATCCAAAACAATTGCAAACGATAGAAAAATATTGTTAATTCCTGATGAAATCTGCTAAATTTTTGTGTAGGTTTATTTTTTGTGGCGCCTTCATGTTTTTTCCGCTGCTAAAAATCTCATCATTGATATGCGGTGGCAAAAAAACTGGCAAAATTGACAAATTTCCTTTATAAACTAAAAGCCCTTTCTTTTTTTAGCCTACTACTGGTACGCCGGCACGAAGGTCAGTCAGAAAAGGTGTTTTTGACACATTGAGCCAGCTATATAAAAGCGTTTTTGGAGTAACATGTAGAACATACGGTGGCTTGCTTTAAGACAGTTGGTAACAATTATGGTCGGAGCAGAAGGGTTTTTAACACCAGAAACTATTTCAATGTTCATTCCTTTTTTGTCGAATCCCATGCAGCATTTCTTTTAAGCCTTCTTAGTCAGCTATTGGCGGTAAAGATATAAGCCCTTTGGCCCTTCTCATGAATATTGTTGTGCATATGAATTCAGAAAAACTTATTTGATTATATTTTATATACCATCGTAAAATTTATTAAAACACTGAAAACTCTTCCGCGTAATGTTAGTTTTTATCAATGTTTTTTATCTCAAAAATTCCGCATGTTTTGCCCATCTCTAAAGAAGCTGTGGGGTTGTTTTCCACTAAGTTTATTTGGTCTGTTTTTAAACCAATAACTGTACCAATTGTACTTTAATGTGAAGCAGATGTGTGCCTAAGAAATCGAGGAAACATTATTATTACAAATATAGCAGCACATGTCTTATCATGAAATTGAAAGAACCAAGATTGCATAGTTACAACTACAGTGCACCCTCGGGTTATGAATACTCCGGTATACAATTGTTTCACCTTACAAAGTGGAACGTGATGATTGTTTCCATTCGAATCTTATTTCACCATACAAATTCAACAGAATTTTCGCCCGAGTTCAAATTTGGAAGTCAGTCTGCTTATAACGTACGTCAAAATGACAAGGACACCAAAAAGCTGTCCACCGAAAATATTTTCACAACACCTGAAAGAGATACGATGACCAATTTTTCTCAGTTCAGCAATTATCGTGTGTAAAACGGCAATATTTTTATTTAAAATCAGTAGCATAGTTTGAATTGTGAGCCCTACAAACAGATGGTCAGTGGTCAGACAACTTCCCTTAACCTGCTAACAAAAATCTACTTCATTACAAAAACGGCATCGTTCGGCCTTTTTTTGCCAAATTAGGTTGAAAAAGATTTTAAACAGGTTTGCTAAATGTTATACTAGAAGCATAAACAAAAACTGATAAGCAATAGAATATTAGTGATAAAAAATTGAAATTCAGTACAATTATTAGTTAAAAGTACATACTAAAGCTTAGCTTTAAGTGTGTGCGCGTGCGTGTGTGTTTAGTAAGCTAAACTTATTTGAGGTGAGCTCAGAGACTATGTTATACGTGTATGTCTGTCTCGAAGGTAAGGACTCCCTATGGTACGTACTGGACATGGTACATTATGTTACATTTTATTGCAGATCATAACCACTAAATACATTAAATACAATAAAGTTATTGTAGGTAACTACAGTTATTAAGATTAACATACTATTTTGTTACTAATTTTTAATATTGACAGCGCTTATATAAAATTCTGACGATTTTTACCAGGGCCTGTTTGCATTATATAATTACTATGGTTTCTATACCTTTGCATACGATTTTTTCGCCATACGATGCCAACTTTGGAACGGATCAAAATTGTATCCTGAGGGTGCACTGTATATGCATATTCTTTCAGAGGATATTGTTGCACCAGAAGTCTACAGCAGGGAGGCATCGCTTACTGGTAAAAACTTTATATCAGACGAACTATCTTCTGACAGTCTTCTCCTAACTGAGTCCAGTACAGTATTACAGGTATATCTCATATGGCAATGCAGACCTGATTCATAAAATGTGTTACAAGGGGCACTATGCTGTTAGGCGCATGTCATGGTCAATTGCAGTGAGCATCTATTCAAGGGTAACAATAAGCTTGTTAAAGATTATCCAGAAAATAAGGCAAATTCACGGTTATATAAACCATGAAGCATTTGACTTGAAAATGCTTATATTGCCAGGTCCAGTATCCGCAGTATGTCAAGGAAACAGTGTTTCAGCATATGACAATACTAGAATCATCTTTAATTTGAAACCCCTTTGCTTACATGACCAATTGCAAACCGATTTATCATGGTTAAGTTAAGTTTTAGTACTGCTATACTGTCTAATTCCAATCACCTTTACGCATGAATTGTTTGACATACAGCATAAAAGTGTAAGCGAGTGTTTGTGTCCATATGTAAATTGATTTCCAACATAGCAATTCACTATTTGATTTATACCGTTTTCCAAGTTCTACTTTTACTTACACTGTTGTAAGTAAAAGTAAATGTATAGATAAGCTGGTAAGTTCAAGTATTAGTTATAATTGGTTATACTGTACAAGTGATGAAAAGGCATGAATCAACTCAAAACAGACCTAGTGTATTAAGCACTAATTTATGCCATATATTTCTATCACTCGCTCTTTCACTAAACCTACACTTCTATCCGAGTGTCTCCAGGTAAAGTAACAATGTATAGCTCCTATTTACTCCTACTTACTTCCATCTAAGTGTCTCCCGGTAAAGTAACAATGTATAGCTCCTACTTACTCCTACTTACTTCCATCTAAGTGTCTCCAGGTAAAGTAACAATGTATAGCTCCTACATACTCCACCTTGGAACTTGCGCATTGCTAAGTTTAAATCTCTCTTCACATGGCTCTAAAGTAACTCAACCATAAAAAACCTTTTTTTTACTGGTTATGATTTAATCAACTCGGTTTGTTTATACAAATTAGGTTTTGACATAGTTTTATTTAATGCATTTAGACTACTAAGTACAGCAAATGTTTGAAGTATTCACAAATAGGCTATCATGGTGTTTTGAGCTATATAGATACAGAGTACATGTTAGGCTTATAAAAATATTTGTTCCAACATACAACGATTTCGGCAGACGAAATAAATATGAAGTGGATTGGCTTATGGCGAGGGTCAGTTGTATATTAAGGCAATTCTGAGTTCTGGCGCTAGCTGATTAATGTAGAACATTCCTATCATTGCAAATGAGCACCTTCAAACAAATTTGAGCCATCAAGTTCCTAGCTACTGCATTGTTTTCAAGTTGCACCTCTCAAGCCTTGTAAAACTCAACTCAGTGCACGTGTGATTAGAATTTTGAAACAGTTTTATGGTGTTTGCCAGACAAGTTTCTATGTAGTCTACCTATTTGGTTACTTTAAGGTTCAAAATGAAACACCAGAAGTAAAACATACACCCAAAAAGAAAACTCAACTTTCTCCATACAAATTGAGTAAACAACTCCTTAACTCAAAAAGATCTTTCCGACACCAAGAGAGATTGACTCCAGTAGCCGTTTCTGGTCGACAAAGGATTACTGAAGTTGAGGAATTAGAGGATGCATCTTTAAGACGGAATCTCTTGAGAAAGGAACTCAAACCAATAGTGAAAAAAGTGATTAATTCTCAAACATTCTTGGTATGTTTAACTCTCTTCATTGTATGTCTTTCTTGTTATTTTATTGTTTATGTCTTATTTGCCTAATTAAAATGGTTCAATTTAAATTGACATGGCATTGAAATGATTAGGTCACACCATTTCTTTTTACAAAATCTCTTTAGAATTTCTGAGGCGTCTAAACAGACAGCTGACAAATCAAAGCAGGTACTCAGGATCATTACAATTATATTCTCCGATTTTCATGTGTTGATATTTTTACTGCCTATCAAACAATTAGTGTTTGTCACTAGTTTGAATTTCTAATAATAGGAACAACATTTTTTAAGCAAGAAAAGTTTTACTCTAACGTTATCCTCATAATAGTTTCTGAAAACGCTGATGCAATATGACATCACTTTGTTTATAACTCTATAATGAAATCCAACCTCGACTTGCAAAGTTAATTGGTTTTGATATTTACATGTGCATGTATGTAGCGACCGTCATATGTTGGAGGGCTAATATCTTTATATGAATGCGTGTTAGCCCAAAAATACCTGGCAACAGATATTTCAGGTAATTACAAGTAGCCTACCGCTAAAATAAATTCAGTGTATAAATTTATGGAAAATCTAGAAGCTGAGTAAATAACGTTTTTTACCTCATTTTATTTGCAAATAAATTGAGCATTGGTATAGCCTTAGTAATACAGGAGACAGATACTATGTAGGTAGAGGCAGCGATACAGATATAGAACTATAGTCTAATCTAGAATACTTATTAATTTTTATTCTATATTTTGGTTTTGCTGTTAATTATCATTGCTACTTTCTGTGCTTTCATTCAATGGAAGTTTTCATTTTTTTTCGCATCACTTCCACATTCTTTTTCACTGTAGCTATTGTAGACAGGTTCAGATTTTTAAAAAAATTTAATTTAATATTTTTTATTATTCATTTTTTCAGACTAAGAAAAATATTGCACTGATATTTTTGGAATCCATAATTTTAAAACTGAAATAGGAAGGTAAGAAGCACTGTTTAGCATTATTTGAGCGATTGAGAAATAAACTATATGTCAAAGAACTGTGTCCAGAAGTACTTATTTACAAAACTGTAATTTTTCGAGATATACCAAATGGCATGCGTTTGAAATCACTCGGAATCTGTATGTCGAGTCTAATGTTTGGTAAACTCCTGTACGTGTGCCAAAAAACTTTTATGTAGAGGTGAGATGGTTAATTAAAGTTTGGCTGTATTATCAACCATTTACTTGCCTTGTAGTTACGTATATTACTATGGCTGGTCATTTCTGCTTTTAGTCGTCTGCTAGGCTGCCAAAACCCATTCATCCTTTATCAGTGGTGAAAGGAATGAAAGCTGCAAGAGCATTAGCTCGGTCACCACGCAACCTTCGTAAAGCGTCTTCAACAAAACTTGGCTCCGCTGCAGGGAATCGACACAGAGACTCCCAAACTAAACCCGCGTCTATCAAGCCCCTATCGAGCGGTTTCCCTTCAGATCATGTTCAATCAAAGTCAAACGAGCTTACAAGAAAGAGACTGAAAACTCTTATTAGTTTGGCCATGAAAAGAGGTGAACCTGTATCCCACTCGACTGCTGCCAAGCTTTCTGACAGCGCTGTTAGTGCATCAGGCGGTGTGATGCAGACGAAGAGCGTGCGTTTTGAATTGTCAGATACTGATAAGCCTTCACCTAACAAAAGGTAAGTTAAAAGTGAGGCACTTGGCCAGCCAATGATATATCTCCTTTATTGGCTGTTTAATAATTTACACATGAGTTCATTCCATAGATATAGTAAACCCTAGATATGCGAATAATCAAAACAAGTGAGGCCTATAATTAGCATGACGCAACGTCATGGTGATGTGCAAAGCGAATTAGCTGATCTATTAACTCCTATTGACTTAGCACTAAAAACTGCTCAATTTTTCCATAGTTTGTGCATCTGAGACTGCATATTTTATTGAAAATATGGAAAACTTATATACAGTAATACTTCAACTTACGAGTGCCCTAACGTACGAGAAACTTGAGGTACGAGCCAGCTTTTAAGCAAGTTTTAGCACTAACATACGAGCCATGTTTGCGATACGAGCACATGAGTCAGTTGCCAAGTATGTTAGAGGTGTTTTATGAAAACAGCATCACTTTGTATTTTTCAACTGCTCAGATTATACTTTTGTACCATGTTTTTAGTGCGCGATTTTCAGTGCAGAATTATGTGAATTAAAAGTACCGTGTGTAGACCGAAAGTTTGCCAGTAAAAGGATAGATAATGCAAAGAAAAAGCGAATGATAACAATTGATATTAAATGGAAAATTATTGAAAAATATGCAAAATATGTATGCGTGATTGAGCTAGCTCAGCAATATGACAGAAATACATCCACAATTATCAAACACAAGGATTATATTCAAGGCATTTAGTTTGCAAAAGGACTAACCATAGTTTCTAAACGACGCAGCAATCTTCACGACCACTGATGGAGAGACTGCTCAAGCTTTGGATAAAAGACAAACAATTGGCCGGTGACTGTGTAACTGAAACAATGCTACGTAAAAAGGCTGTTGCTATCTATCAAGACTATAAAAATAATAGACATTCGGACAAGTTGGCTAGTGGTCGTGCATTAACCCTTGGTGATGACACCTGTATTCGTTCTGATCGCAACATGTTGAAAGGACGACAAAGGCAAACGTCCTTAGATAGGTTTCTCTTAAAACGACCGGCTGGTCGTGCGAGCGAAACAAAAGAAAAATTAGCTAACCAGCGAGAAACTTAAAACTATGAACGCCGAAGAAATTTTAATTACGTTAAGTTAAAGATTAAAGTTTGCTTTTATGTTTGCTTTTAAGTTTGTCTTTTAAGACTTGGATAAAATCCAAATTTATCAAAGTCAACTGTCGTAATGAAGGATAACTTATCTCTCCCTCCCTGGCAAATGCTAGCGCGTTAGCTGCTATTGTATGTATTTAATCTTACATTTTAATTAATCACATTTCCTTGCATTATTTTTTATTTGTTGCTTTTTGAAAGCATGTGGTATGTTAGGACAATAACCAACATTTTTTTTCTGTTACAATATATTTTTTTGAGTGTTTTATCGCATTTTTAGAGTATGGAAACCATTAAATATATATTTAATTGTTTTATATATAAATAAATTGCACCAACTTGCGAGTAAATTGACACATGGTAATGAATAATACCAATGAGTTAGAACCTTCTATATCATTGATAATACAAAGAGTGACCAAATAAAAATTAAACTAATAACAAACTAATGAATCCAATGAGATTTAGAAGCAGTTACGCTGGACCTCTGTATTAAACACCCATTAGATATGACTGAAAATAACTAGACGAGATAGTTTTTGTCTAAGGTTGGTTGAACTAGATTCCTGCTTTGAAGCGGCATAGTGTATTCTGATTTTAGTATAGCGATTTACTATAGTTTTGAGTAGACTGTTGGCATGCACTGTACATGTAAAACCTTGATTGAGGTTATGTAATAAGACATATATGTTATTGTCTGTGATGTTACTTGTTTAAAAGCTCTCTGTGTGATACCATAGCTCTCCATGTGTGAACGTAGGCACTTCTCTGCAGCAATACATATTCGGCCTATCAATCTGGTCACCAATCCTCCTCTGTTTTAACTGAGATTAGGGTTATGTCATCACTATTTCTACTTCCCACTACTTCTACATCGGTCAAGAACTTGATACAGTCATCACATTTGAGTTAGAAAAAAATCCTCATCACCGAACTCCTCACCTTCACCTTCCTCAGCTTTTGTCTCTTCTTTCTTTTTCTCTCTAGCCAGAGAATGTAGCAGGAGTTGGCCAGTTTTTTCAGCCCTGCTCACATCCAGATTAATACAGTTAGCATTGGGACTTGGTGTGGTATCTGCTTTTATGAACAATGCTCGAGGTGCAGATCTAAAGCACTGCACATCTGGGTTATTGTTATAGCCACCCTTAGATCGTATTGTGGGAAACAGAATCTCAATGTGATCCTGGTTGATCTTAAAGGTTAGGAAGTAGTTGATGTAAGGGTAGTTGCTGAAAAGATATTGAGCAATGGCATGTACAGATTTGGCTGCTGACAAAAAACCAATGACGAAATGATGATGATTTTCCTATTATTTTCCACTAGCAGCTTTCAGCTTGATGTCTTTAATCGGCATAGATAGCTTATGATATTGTTGAGAACTTCTTGTTTTGAGTTGAAGTTCTGTCTTGTAATGGGCAATTGAGGAAATAACTGGGGTGTTGTGGTCTCTTCTGATGACATTTCACTAAGAATTTGGTCTTATTGTTACGTTTATGACTTAAAAACTAGCATGCCAAACGCGCTTCCACTACTAAACTCATTGCTCAATTGAAGGATCTGATGATGTGATGCACATCACTACGACGTAACGTCGTGAAAACAGCAGCCAATTATAGGCCTCACTTTTGCTCTATCGTAATGATAGCTATTCGCCAATCTAGGGTTTACTATATCTATGGTTCATTCAGAAATATCAGCAGAGAATAATAGTATGCTCTTTATCCAGAGTTTGTCTTTTAATCTCGGCTAGTCAGGTGTATTCATCCCAGTTTTTCCATTTCTGTTTGCAATCAGTAGATAAAAGCTTGTTACCATCTTTGTTATAAAATTTACTTTTCTGATGTGTATGTTTTGGTGTACTTACAACGTGTTCTCAGTGTGAGATCTAGTGCTTTAGATAAGCCTTTAAGTAACATCTGATGATTGATATTCTTAACTGCAGCACCTCATCAACATTCAGTAAACATCATGTTGTGGAGCCTATAACTAACAGCGCAGAAGTCGGACACCCCTTGAAAGGTATTATTATGCAGTTATCATATCGTTAGACTATCGTATTGTATTTCCGTAGTTTCATGTACAAGTATATGTTTCTAGTGTATATGCTTCACGCTTTGCTTCTAGTGTTGTAAAGTCGAACCTGGGGAAGCGCTTGTGGGGGGTCGGTGACGGTGGTGCTGCTGGTGCTCGCTCATGACTCTTTTTGTTTTTTCTGCTAACTGCCAGCGAGGCTGCCCTGCTGCTAGTCCTAAATTATCGAACATTAATCTTTGCTTTATGTTGGTTTTTTTGGTAATTTTTATTTTTACTTATAAATTACATGGAATAAAGCATCACTCACACACATTAGATATTTACTGCTATACTATGTCGTTCCTCACAATTTACGTAGTGCTCATGTTATGTGTGAATATTTTTTGTTTGTACATATCGTACACATAGAGTTATGTACATTAACACTGTTTCTAAACTATTATAACAGGTGCCAACTCTAAAACTTCACTAATAGACAACCCTCAAGGTCTTGTGCCTACCACCTTCAAACTGCCTTTTTCTTCACGAAGCTCGGTGTATTTGCAACAGACTGCTAGTGAAGGCAAATCAACATTAAGGTACATCTTTATGTAACTTTGCTAAATGAGATATTGCTGCTGCAACACCTCATTTTGCAAAAACATGTAATGAGCAGACAACTTCATTTTACCCTCGAACAGTTTCATAGTTCAGCACATGAACAGTAATGGCACGGGTCAATGAAAAGTGTAAATTACATGTAATATCGACTGTAAGCTCAGCTAAAAAAATTTACGTTGTTAACAATGTATTATTACCAGATTTTTATACTCGTATTTTGCCAGATTTTTATACTCATATTTTGTTAAGTCTGGTTTATATAGTCTGTTAGTCAAGGAAACAATCCTATTTGTAAAAATAGTCGTTACTGCTTTCTTATTGACCCGAGGTATAGGCATAGGTATAGGTATATTCCTTAAGAACTCATTGGTATGAGATCCATCATTTCCTGCTTACCAGCGATACAAGCCATATTGTGTCACTATATAGCAGTATTTCAACTGGTACGCTGTAATCATGTCTGTAATAAATTTACACAAGTCTGTTAAAAATATTACAATCAGAATTGTTGATATTGTGTTGTAATAAATGAGTACGTTCACTTTTAATGATCACCGTATTATTACTTGTGAAGAGAAGGAAAAAAGTAGTGCCTGCTGGGTAGAAAAAAATACACATACAAGAGTAGACAACTCGCATAAAAGCCAAATCTACAATAGATTACACAGACAATTATTTCAACCGGAATATCTTAATTTTAACTGTTAAAAGTATGAAAACTATCAAATTTTTTACTATTTTGCTTTACAAGTTTATACCAAGTATTGCATAGGATACAGTAGCAATGTATAGCCAGCCAGCAGTATTGTGCAGTAGGCTGAGCAACGCAAGTAAAAATGAGTTTTTATCTTTGAGTGTGAAAACTATTGCTGCTGACATTTTAGAATTTTTCAATTATTCTTTGATATCATGTCTTCCGAGCAAGTTTACCTTATTACTGCTCTATACTTTGCACATTGAGCTCTCAGGCAACTGGCACTTATGCGTATTAAGCGTCGGTCGAATAATCCTTAGACACTTTCAGCTTTATTTTGCAGAAGCGCGTTTAGCTCAAGAGTTGTATTGCCGAGTTTGCCTCACAGTTCCTTGGTTGGCGTTAGTTCTATTAACCTCCATTTGCTGAATGAGATACCACAGGGTAAGTTGACTGACGTTCAACCATAGGCACTTATGTTTGCCTGCTAAACATTGTCTATTTTAAAATTACGTATATTAGCCAAACATTGGCAGGTTTACATATATTTGAGAATTCATAGATAGTTAGTAGCTGAGTTTGATATTTGCAATAAGCAGAAAAATCACAAATGCTTTCAGTACTCCGGCGGTTAGTCGACTTACTGAACTAATCTGTTCAATTCCCTGCCAACATGTACTTCTAACAAATATTAATTCCCCTCTACAGCTTTCCTGTGGTTTTGGTTTGAATTTAGACCACAGCTAATTATAACTAAAGGTTAACTGACAGCACAAATTTATATTGCATTAACAGTAGCAGATAATATTATAGATTAGTGTTTGAACAATATTTTGTGTAGTTTCGACCAAATACCAGATTTTATCAACAATTTCAATTCATGAAAACGTCCAAAAATATTCGCGATGTTTACAAATATTGACGGAAAACAGCTGCAAGGGTCTATAATCATATTAATATTGCTAATTTTGAACTAGATTATCTAAATATGGTTTGTTCAAACTCCCTATTCATGAAAGCAGAGCAGGCATTGATAGGTTTAAACAGATGAATTCTGAGAATAGCTAATTTTTTTGAACACTACAATTTGCAGAATCATTTCTCGATAGCAGACTCTCTATGATGAATGCACAAGCTGATCAGTGTAATTCCATAACCACCGCTTAAAAGTAGTAGGAGACGAATGAATAAGCCGCACACCTTTTTGGTATTTGTCAAATCTGCTTTGACCTTGCGTTATAATTTTGTGATGCTGGGTAGCCAAAACATGTAGCGTGATGACTGAGTGGAGAAAATGTATTATTAGAATGACGGTCAACAGAAGTGCTTTTGTCTCGTGCTTTTCACACATGGGCTAATCATTGACATTAACATTGTCAGTCACACATTTCTGTTTTGCTGAAATGATGATTTTCCCATATCACAATTTGGGACTTGGATCGCCCCTTATAAATGTCTAGGCTTCACCTCTTTCTCCGGGGCCAGCTCGTCAGCGTTCTTATCGTTAGCTCGGTCTCTTCTCGGTTCAGCCCGATAGGGTCAGCCTATATCCTTCTCATCCCAGCTAGGCCAAGTCGTTGTCTGGTCAGCTGGTGCGGTGGTCGGTTAGTTGGCCATATTGGCATTGTCTAGCTGGGGGCGCGATCACCTTTCGTCACACTATGTCTGGATTCATTAGCCGCAGGGACTAAAATATAGTTTTGTCTAACTGAATAAATGAAAATCATAAGGCCAATGATAAATTTATGTCTTACACCCAAGTATGAATGTTTGTAGAGGAGTATTATATAAAGATAGCCCCTGGGAAACTGCTGCTGAGTAGAGCAGACGACTTATACCTTGCTACACCATCTTTCATAACTTCTGTTGATGAGACTCAACTGGTATGTTTTAAACTCCTCTATTAACCTTTCATTGGTGCTCCAATTCCATAATAATGCTCAGAGATAATCACCAACATCTAGATCTGTCATATATGTGATGGATACCCTACCATCTCTGTAGGAGATGTTGGCTTTACCTGCTGACTTGAGCACTCTCCTTTGAAATGTTGCAACTTGAACAAGCTATGGCTTTTGGACAGCAAAGTTTGTTAAAGGTTGACTTGCAACAAAATTCACATTACAGTTATTTGGTATCAAAAGATTCACCATGTCTTACTCTGTTGTGTTGTAAGTGCCAAATATGTGGAAATGTGATTACAAGCTCTTGAAAGCTCAAAAACGAAAAGCCGCCGTAGATTGGAATCTCTTTATTTCGATGACGTAACCACGAAATTTGGTTATCGTCTTGTCGCGTATGTTCTCCCGTGAATTGAAAGGCCAATAAAAAGCTCAATATAAAACTTATCGTAGTACTAGTTTATGACAAACACGTCGGGTTTTACCGAAGACCCCATATCAAATATAGATGCTCGCTACTTTACAGTTTTGTTTTGGCGTTATTCAATCGTCAAGTCGTAATCTGATCATGTGACCCAATACTTCGCAAATAATTTCTGCAGCACTTTTCGATTATCACCGGTGACCAACAGGCTCGTCATGATTATCAGACGATGATATGTACTCCTTCGAACTAAGGTTAAAAAGTTTAATGATTTTTTACGGTAAGTTATAAGATATCAGTGCTAAAAGTGACAGCATTACAATGACGATAAAACAGACGCGTAAGAACAATAGACATAGTTTTATTGAATGCGTGAAGTATATTTGTGAAAATATTTTGACGAATAAGGTTGTAAGAAAGTGTAAACAGAAACCATCTCTCACAACTACATCACATTTGAGCCGTTTTGGAAAGGGAATCCAAACTAGGGCGGTCTCGTGTGGCTGCGATTTTCTGTTCGTTTTTGAGCTTTTAAGAGCTTGTAATCACCTTTCCACATATTTTGCACCTACAACACAACAGAGTAAGACATGGTGAATCTTTTGATACCAAATAACTGTAATGTGAATTTTGTTGCAAGTCAACCTTTAAGCTTTAATTTTTTCAAACTATTTTAGCACGATTGACTGATACTTAAGTTTTATCAGTTTTCTGGCAGCTAGTTGAAGAGTGAGCCTCTTCATTGTCTTATTGTCGCACTTGTGCTGAGCAGAAGGCTGCCAAAGTTGAGAGTGCCCATTTTGTGAAAAAGGCAATTTTTTTGCTATATGTTGTAATGCATCTACATAATTTTTGATAGGCATTTTTCCTCATAGAGCTATTTAAGTACATAAAATTGTAATCGTCTATCTAAGTAGATGCTTACTACAGTCATATCGCTTAATGCGTTCCAAATCTATATTAATGTCCAAATTTGTGTGTCTGTTCTTCTGTTTTTTTCTGTGATTCTATGCCTCGGTGTGTCCAGCTATAGCTATTAAAATCTTGGAATTTAAAGCTCGCATCCTGCTGGTTTTTATATCATGAAGATTGCAACTGCAAATTCTAAAGCGTGCATTTAGCTACCAAGCTACGCTGGTCTTACCATTCTATTGCTTTTATCATATACCGGATACCCTTTTCTCGATAGCACACATTAAATGATGTATTAAATAAAACTTTATAGCTCTATGAAACACGATGTGTTTTCATCCTCGCCATACTAGGACGAGTTTGATTTCCGCAAGACGATGTCAACAAACATATCTCTCGAAATTAAAATTTTGTGGTTGTATCTCAATTCAGCATCACCCATTGTGGTTAAAACGGGTTCACAAAGAGATAAATGATAAAATGCTAGTTAAATTTTGCTAAAATGCATAGTCAAACTTCCTACAAGTATGTGTTTAGTAAGCTAAATTTATTTAAGTTAGATTCAGCGTTTATGTTACACATCTGTCTTGAAGGTAAGAACTCTGCACATTGTACATTGTAATGTTACATTTTTTTGCAGATCATAACCACAAAATGCACTAAAGTCATTGTAGTTAGTACCTACAGTTACTAAGGTTAACATATTGTTTTGTTACTAATTTTTAGTGATTACGATTTGATGATTTTTACCAGGAAGTGATTGCATTAGATAATTACTGTGGGTTTCTAGACCACTCTATACATCTATACGATAGTTTCACCTTATGATGCCAACACAGAAACTAAAATCATATAATCATATAGCAAATAATTTTTGATTGTAATCGTAGCAAAATAGACTTCATTTAGCCATTACTTGCTAATGATTTCACATTTACATTCAAACACCTTTACAGTTTTATTTTTCTTTCTAATTTATTTTAACAAAACACTTTTCATGATATGAAATTTACAAGTTAGAATGGTAAATGTTGCATATGTTGAATAAAAATAAATTTTCTGTGCGAAAATTTTTTATTACGAGGGCAATGCCAGGCGTTCACCTAGTCAATTAATATGTCTCTTAATATTGCCACTACTATGTCAATTCTATCATAACTCAAAGCACTTTTGCTACCATAAATTCCAGCATATTAGTCGAAAATCTGACATCAAATTTCAAGCTTAAAAATCTATCATGGACCAATATGGCAGTCTCATATTTAATGATACAAATTCCAGTAAAATTCAACTTCAAAAAACTATCGCAAATCAAAATTCCATGGAATGACCTTAAGCAAAATTCTATGACATGACATTAAGCAAAATTCCATGGAATGACCTTAAGCAAAATTCTATGATATGACATTAAGCAAAATTCCATGATATGACATAGAGGGGTTTATTTATATAATAGTAAAATACTAGTAATCCTACTCAACCTGAGATGGATCAAACACCAAGTCCCATTTCTCACCATTCAAATTGTCATCATTAGGATTCTCTTCTTGAATAACGTGGTTTTTTCGAATTTAATGAATTTTTCATAGAATCTGCTTACAAACCTATAGTTTCTGTATGTAGCGCTGACGACACAAAAACCACATGGGTGTTTTTGCTGTTGAGGTTTTTTGAATGTCAGTTTTTTGAGCTACGCATCGCCCGCCTCTTATGCCAACTGAACCATCAGTGAACAAATGTCAAAACTAGTATTTTTAAACTAAACTTCAGACCCCAGGGTTACACCGAGTTGATTTGTACTCCAGAATTTACGGTAAATAAAGTAACTAAATACAAATTAATACATTCCACACTTTCTGAGGAACTACCTAAAAACAGGATATTACGATGGAAAAAACTCTTTTTAATTGTACTGATTTACACTTACAAAGTAACAAATATACTCATGTAGTAGCTATGATTTTGAATAAAATGTAACATTATTGTATACGGTATTGCATGTTCTTACATTCTAGACAGACAGTAGCGGGTGATGCGGTGTGAGAGTGACTTGACGACGCGCTACACTTTTGTGACGCTAAAATAAAAACTTCAAGTTCAACTTAAACAATTTTGCTTTATTATGTACACACTTAGAAATGATTTCTAATCTTTCACTAAACTTAATTCTAATTTTGTCTTTGTTTAAATTTTCTATCATCTTTTTCCTGTTTGTCTCTTTTTGTCTCGCTTCCATCGTCACTTTTAGTCTTCGTTAAGCTTTTTTACCTGATGCGACGAGAAAGACGATACTGAAAATACTGGTCTCGTAAGCGGCCTCCTGCATACTTGGCCACCGAGCTGCCGCATTGTGAACTGTCTCAAATGCTCGTATCTCAAATTTGTCTAGTATCTCAAGGTAAAAATTTGCTTGAAATTTTCCTCATATCCAAGATTTCTCATATGTTTGGGCAATCATATGTTGAGGTATCACTGTTTTGCTCGTTTTAGTGAATTTATGGCAATTTATTTAGAACACAATTCTCAATTTTTTTTTCAGACATTTAAATAGTTGTAAACTCTTTCAGCAGTAATGGGATAATGGAAAAAATGTAAGCCAATAAATTATACATCAAGTAAGAAAAGCATATGAAGGGGTAAGCAAAGCACAAATATCAGTAATCATCTTATGCATCCGGCGATTGGTATAACCCAAAAGTTTCCTCGCTCTTTAGACAAAATAAAAAAATTAATAAGGTTTTGCTGGAAAGGCTAATACTAAGCAATGTTTAAAAGCTTCGAGCATGGCTGCTTCAAAACTTGTATGACAAGTTACAGTCGGCTTAGAAATCAAATATTTTTATTTGACTGACCTGTAAGTTCTGGAGCTATACGAAGTTGGTGTTGTTCTGTAAAGGAAGTAAGTTGTTGAATCAGAGAATTTTTTTTGATAATTGGGGAAATTTGGGCATGTCTGCCTGTATGAAACTATATGTTTGCATATGCAGTGTATTTCAGATGAGTCCTAAGGTGCCAGAGATGCAGGCTTTTACATATCCACCTATTTGGGTAACCTCGCCACTGAAAAAAAGTCCACGATTCTACAAGCGCGATGTTGAAGATTCTGGAGAAGTCTACCTGACGGTTGATGCATCAGCGCAGCTATACTCAGCAGTGAAAGTCACACGAAAAGCAGTAGGGGTCATGTTTAAGGAAGCGGAGTCTGATGATCAAGATAAGGGTGGGTCTGAGCATGCTAAAGACAACATGGCGCCAAGAGGTTAATAACTCACATATTGCCATGAGATTAATTACTCTTCTATTGATATGAGATTATTGACTCACCTATTGCCATGAGATCAATAACTCACCTATTGCCATGAGATCAATGACTCACCTATTGCCATGAGATCAATGACTCACCTATTACCATGAGATTAATGACTCACCTATTGCCATGAGATTAATAACTCACCTATTGCCATGAGATTAATGACTCACCCATTGCCATGAGATCAATGACTCACCTATTGCCATGGGATTATTGACTTACCTATTGTCATGAGATTAATAACTCATCTACTGCCATGATATTAATGACTCACCTATTGCCATGAGATTATTGACTCACCTATTGCTATGAGAATAGAGACTCACCTATTCCATAAGTTATCTATGGGCCTATGATCTATTTATGGTTTTTATTGGTACACACTTTCTGGAGAAATTTCTATGGTGCTCATAAAAGCTATTAACTGCTAGCTGTATTGTTGCAGTACTTGCTATGCAAGAATCTATTTCTCTGTTGCTGGAGAAGAATGGAAGAAGAAGGTCTCTATCAGCGCTTAAGCAGGTCACAATGCCCTCAGGTATGGTGTACGCTCCACTATATCTTGTTTTTATTACATCTCCTCAGCAATAAGTGTCTACTAGTTCCAATAACAGCTGTAACAACAGCATTTGTATTGATACTTTTGGTACTACTGTTATATCTGTTTAGTTGTTCTTATATCCATAACTTAAATTTGACATTGAAGGATCATTCACTAGCTAACTACTTCTGGTTTGTTAGTCGAGGTTACTCTGATTAAAAGAAAGGCAAAACCTTTCTTTTGAGTAGCCAGCAACAGTGATAATAAATGAAGGTTGCATTCTGCATGTCTGATGTCATTACTCTTTGATATTGCTTCTGCTTGTTTATCTGTGACATAAATTTCTATAACTCTTCTCTTAAAAATTTATCTTTTTTGCACTTGAAAGCCATTCTGTCCCTTAAAAAGTGTGTTGGAATTTATATACTGTAGGTCATTGTCTTGGAGATGTTAGAGTTCTAGTTATTCCAAAACACCTGTCAATAAAGCACCTGTCAATAAAGCACCTGTCAATAAAACACCTGTCAATAAAGCACCTATCAATAAAGCACCTGTCAATAAAGCACCTGTCAATAAAGCACCTGTCAATAAAGCACCTGTCAATAAAACACCTGCCAATAAAGCACCTGTCGATAAAGCACCTGTCAATAAAGCACCTGTCATTTGTTCCGATAAAGTCAATAGATTCATAATGACATTGAAATATTGTGCAAGTGTCATGTACTTCCCGCAGAGACGACGATTGGAGCAAAGCAGGAAGTTTCTGGTGAATTCATTGACCAATCTGAGAGTCATGTATTGGCAGTAGACTTGGTAATTGCGAAAACCAGAAGAGAGTTTCAAGATCTGCTTCAGCAATTTCTACGGTTATATTATGGTTAGCATTAGATTGATTATTCCACGTGGTTTTTGTATATGTGACTTGATGGAGTCATTCACAGTGTTTTGTGTAGGTGCTACAAGAGATTAGATACATGTATTTGTTATCTGATAATTCAGCGTACAACTTAGCAGGTAAACATCTTGGTGTCACATTCAGACACAAGCCATTAGGTGTTACATGAATTCATTGTGACCCCTTATTGTGACCCCCTTATTGTGACTCCTTATTGTGACTCCTTATTGTGACCCCTTATTGTGACCCCCTTATTGTGACCCCTTATTGTGACCCCCTTATTGTGACCCCCTTATTGTGACCCCCTTATTGTGACCCCTTTTTGTGACCCCTTATTGCGGCCCCTTATTGCGACTACTTATTGTGACCCCTTATTGTGACCCCTTATTGTGACCCCTTATTGTGACTCCTTATTGTGACCCCTTATTGTGACCCCTTATTGTGATCCCTTATTATGACCCCTTATTGTGACTACTTATTGTGACCCCTTATTGTGACCCCTTATTGTGACTACTTATTGTGACTCCTTATTGTGACCCTTTATTGTGACCCCTTATTATGACCCCTTATTGTGACCCCTTATTGTGATCCCTTATTATGACCCCTTATTGTGACTACTTATTGTGACTCCTTATTGTGACCCTTTATTGTGACCCCTTATTATGACCCCTTATTGTGACCCCTTATTGTGACCCCTTATTGTGACTACTTATTGTGACTCCTTATTGTGACCCCTTATTGTGACCCCTTATTGTGATCCCTTATTATGACCCCTTATTGTGACTACTTATTGTGACCCCTTATTGTGACTCCTTATTGTGACCCCTTATTGTGACCCCTTATTGTGATCCCTTATTACGGCCCCTTATTGTGACTCCTTATTGTGACCCCTTATTGTGACCCCTTATTGTGACTCCTTATTGTGACCCCTTATTGTGACCCCTTATTGTGACCCCTTATTGTGACTACTTATTGTGACTCCTTATTGTGACCCCTTATTGTGACCCCTTATTGTGACCCCTTATTGTGACTCCTTATTGTGACCCCTTATTGTGACCCCTTATTGTGACCACTTATTGTGACTCCTTATTGTGACCCCTTATTGTGACTACTTATTGTGACTACTTATTGTGACCCCTTATTGTGACCCCTTATTGTGACTACTTATTGTGACTACTTATTGTGACCCCTTATTGTGACTACTTATTGTGACTACTTATTGTGACCCCTTATTGTGACCCCTTATTGTGACTACTTATTGTGACTACTTATTGTGACCCCTTATTGTGACTACTTATTGTGACCCCTTATTGTGACTCCTTATTGTGACCCCTTATTGTGACCCCCTTCTGTAGTGATTTTATCTGTCAGCTTTGGGGACTAAGCAGATCGTAGCCTGAATAGGCAGATCGTAGTCTTTTAACAGTGCGTTTTGGGAGCTCATGAAGATAGTATTTTGCTCATTCTTTTTGAGTCAATTAAATATTCTAACTATTCCTTGTCATCTATTACACTCAGCGAGCGTCCTCTTCATTCTTTTGTAGATGCTATTGTTTTACTTGTAAACACAAAGATTTCTGAGCTGAGGATGGCAAAACCATTACTTTATGACCGCATTGTAAGAGCCTGTCTTAGACAATGTCTCTGGCATTCAGTCAAGACAAGGATAAGTGTTCCCCTACAGCCATCTCATCAGCTCTCCTGCTCTCTAAAGAAGGTTTCTCTCTACCTGCGGTGAGCAATCATTTTATATCAGTACCAGCTCGATTAGGTGAATCGGTTAAGTTTTGTCTTTTCATTTTTTTCACCTTCCTTTGTGTTTATTTATAAGTTCATACAGTACATTCTTGGCTTATAGGTTTCATTTGTATCTTAGGGGATTCGGGAACAAAGCCTTGTAAATGAGGGATAATGCAAATCTGTGATTAGTGAGAGAAACGCCAAATATCTTTGTAACATACGCAAGTATATATAATGGGTTCCATTTGAATAAAAACTTAGAGAATAAAAATGTTAATCAATAGTAATGGTAAATATTTAAT
Organism: Watersipora subatra; assembly: GCF_963576615.1. NCBI lineage: Eukaryota > Metazoa > Bryozoa > Gymnolaemata > Cheilostomatida > Watersiporidae > Watersipora > Watersipora subatra. The sequence continues at coordinate 17,718,345 of NC_088711.1, read as the reverse complement.
AAAAGTTTTTAGCAGTAAATTTATATAAAAAAGGTGCATCTCAACTTTTAAATAGTGTTACAGCTAAACCAGTCAGAAGAAAATCAATATATGTTCCACTGATAGTTTTCTAATCTTCTACAGCCTCAGATGACAATTAACAATTTTTATCTTACGAAGCAGCTCGGTTTCTGTTGGGCATGAAAATGCAAATATCACGCTACCTGGACAACTCGGAGCGACCCCAGATAGGAGCGGTACACTGAGTGTGCCTTTGTGTAGTGAAAGTCTTTTTTGTAATGCAGGAGTGTGAGTTATTTTTGAGCAAAATGTGTGTAGTCGTCAGTAACAAAATTTGAAATCTACCGGTATTTTACTTTGAGCACTCCCTATGAGCTTACTACCTGTTCCTAGGTAATAACATTATTGGACTCCAACTCACTACATGTTCCTAGGTAATAATGCTATTGGACTCCAACTCACTACCTGTTCCAAGGTAATAACATTATTGAACTCCAACTCACTACATGACATTTACTTCCTTGACAAAATCCTCTTCAAATCTGGTTTGTTTTGGGAGATTTTTCTAAATTTGTGTTATTACAATTTATTTTAGGCTTCTTGACAAGTTTTCTCTAAGGACATCAGCAGATTCTACCAAGACCTTGCCCTCTGTGATAGAGTCAGTTCTTAAGATGATTGGTAAATGCTCATGTCGAAGCTCTAAGAGGATAGACACTATGATAGATGACGTCTGTAGTCAAGATATGGCCACAATGGTTATTATTCCAATCTAACTCATAATGTCTTATTTTCCAACTTTTTTCCTAGTTGGATGTTGGAGTTGTCTTTCAGTGGATTGTAATGCTGTTTATGGTTTTTTGCGACTGAATTTATTTATTGAAAACTTTTTTAGGAGTATACTAGATTTCACTGTTTTACCTTTGACACCTCTGCTTAGCTTATCAAACTTATCTCAAGTAGCAGGCTTTCAAGTCAAATCAGATAGTTTGATGATCTCCAAATTCATTTAAACCTTCTGGTTTGTACTATTTACAAGCTTGTTCAATTCACTTCGAATCAGAAGAAACAAGAATATTTCAATAATGATGCTAATTTTTCATTCTATTATGTCAAAAATGTTCACGTATGTATAACACATTTATTGCTTTTCATATTTTACTGTGTCAAGGTACATGATTTACATATTTATTCTATTTCCCATTCCTACTTTAAAAAGTTAGTTCCATGAATGAGAAAAACCTGAATTATATTGGTGCTAAAGTCTTTAATGATTGAAACTTTTTCATGAAAGCCTGAGCGCATTTGAAACTAAATATTTGTAAGCTAATTTGTAATAATTAAATTTTCCAAGTAATCTAAAAAAGGTTGTAAATGGTTTGAGTTTCGAAAGATTTATGTCATGTCAGTTTACTCTCGCATCCAGCTGATGGGAATTAAGTTCATTCATTGTTTATTTATTGTGAAGTTTATTGAAAGAAATTCATGATATAAAAGCTCTGCCTTCCTGTCACCTCAATTATGTGAATGCATTGAAGGCTGCGGAAGCGGAGGTTATCCTAGACCAAAGAATGGAGGACTACATTAGATCTGTAACAGAGAAAGAATGTGATTGGATAGGCTATGTGCTGGAGTTACTTAATGCATTCGTTCCAGCTAGGCCGCCTGTCGCTGACAACGCTGACTTACCACTTGTACAATCTAACCTCATGCTGTCAAAACCTGGGAGTTTTCTTGCTATCTCAAGCGCTGAATCAGCGCCCAATATCACTCCAGTAGCATCAGATTTAGGCAATCAGATGCCACTCAGGCGTGACAGTAGCAGTAAGAAAGCTAAAAATGTCGCTCTGACCCGAGTCTCTGCGCTGCAATTGGACAAATTTGTTTAGTTGTTGCTATTATAATTTTTTATCTTTTAATATTTTTTGTAAATCACTTTAGTTATTAGCTTTTTGCTACGCTACGGCCATGATGCTTTACACCTTCTTCACATTGTTAATAAACCAGCTATAAATCCGCTAAATGGTGCTTATCATTTATCAGTTGCTCACATTCTATGGTTTCAGCGTCCATTTTTTTATTTATATTATAATTAACCTGCCCCTTCCTCTCTCATCTTTCTCACTGTAAGGTACACGAGAACCTATTGAAAGTATTATTCTGTTACAGAGTTTGCGACTAGCAAGTCAGGTCAGAAGCTGGAATCATCTTCCAAAACAGCTGAAAAGATGTCTCAAGATGCAATCGGTATATATTAACACGCTACTTTTATTATATGTGCTGAATTGGTTTTATGCTTTTCTCTGTATTATTCACATTTAGAGGGGCACGCCATCCAACTTGGTTGAGATGAACAGACACGAAATTGTTGGATTTTAGCTTCGCATCTTCTTAACTGGCCTAATAATGAGATTCTTCGTGCAAGAATCTCATTCTATTTTAACAAATGGAGACGACTTGCTGCGAAGGTGAAGACTGTTAGGTTTGCCAACCCAGTTTCATGTTCTTTCGTTTGAGACCCTTTACAGATGTTTATAGTTGGCTGTTCTATTGTTGTCTGTTGGAATGAAAAGTTGCATAACCAGCCCTTTCTCTAATGATTTCTTGATTCAATCTTTCCATTTCTCCAAGTTGGCAAATGGTCGCTTGTCAAGTAAGCATGGAAGACGTGCAATCCGCAGACATAATATGAAAAAGATTTTTCATCATGGTGCAACACTGAAGATGGTGGAGAAGGCTTTCAAAAACAAAGCATCACGACCAATGACCAAGCGAGTTCAGCAGCGAACATCTTCAGTGGACCCGTCAAAGGCAACAAACAGTGCTTTAAAAATATCGGAATCAGTTCTAAAATCATCATCCTCGCTAGCTCGTTCTGACCAGAGATCGTCGTTGGTTAAGTGGAAAAAAGTCATGGCAGCTCATAACTCTTTTCAGAAGTTTCAACACCATCAAACTTTGTCCCACCAACATGCATCAGGTCATTCACTTGAAAAGCTCTCTGATCACACAGTTCAATCGTTTTCTAAAACCTTTTCTTACCAAAATATGTCACCCCATTCAACGGTGCAGTTATCAAATCCATTTTCTCCCGCTAACATTTCGACACAAAACATTGGACTGGACAGCAGCACGGGCAAGTTTCTTTCTAAAGATACGTCATTGGTGGAGTCTCGGCGCAGCAAGAAAGGAGTGAGGTTTGCTATCTCCCACCCATCGGTCCTCTATCTGGATCGTAATAAAAAAGAACCTAAGTCTTCGCGGCCATATCCACGACTGAATGTGCCGCGCTTCCTTGCCATGCGCAGCTTCCACCGTTCTATGGAAGCACCTAAAGGTTTGAAGTTGATGTACAAATTTTAAACTTGATTATGTATTTTGTTTGACTGTTGGTTCGCTGTTGTTTTTAATTATACCATGATTTTCCTGTTTGGTAAGGCCGGGATTCTCATAATTCAGGGTGTGGTTACTTTTGGCAATTTCTGACAATTTTTGACGCAAGGTGTTACAAGTTTTCGGAGGAGCTATTTAAAATAAACAGGTAAAATGTGTTATTTTGGTCAATACGGTAGTTAGTTGAGTAGGCTTTTCATTGCTCTGTGACTATCACTCATGTCATTCATGAATTACATGAATGCGGTGTATAGACAACTTCCATCCGGCCCAATTGACCTTCATCTTAAAATATTAAATATTTATGTTTACTCCCCATTCTCCACAGAACCATTGAGTGAATTTTGTACCTCAATGGTAAATGCTAATTTCATATAATCAAGCTTTCATCCTTGTACAGTTATCACAGTCATAATTAGCACTTAAATTCTATTGTATATAGAATATTAACTATCAACAGGAAAGTCCCAAGGTCATGAAAAACAACGAGATTCAGTACCTTCGGAAGAGACAAACAGCCAAGCGCAAGACAAGCAGCACGCCCAGACTCGAAGGCGCTCTAAGGCTAGTATCCTCGAAATGCCTAAAAAGGAAGAAGAGGAGGAGCTTTCTGATGGTGACAGCATGGTGTTTTCAACAATCGGCTCCAAGGTACAGACCATTCACTATTTGGAATAAGCTGTTAAATCAAGGTTCACATTATACTAATATGTGATCATTAAGTCATACGATTTGTCTATAGCCAGCTAATAGTGAAAGAAGTATAGAGAGTCCTCTGTTACTGTAGATACATGAAGTTCTACACCGAGTTGCATCTGTGCATCATACTAATGCATTCACTGTGCATCATACTATTTAGGTTAAATAGTTGGAGTTGTCACACCTTTTTCAATTTGATGTTATTGTTGCTCATAAATTAACTGGTAAAAGGTGGTGGTCTGTGATGATTGAATTGTTTCAACATCGAATTAAGCTAGATATAAGGAGTTAAACTTGAAAAAACACTCTCATATGTTGCTGCTGATAACAGATTTATATGGCTAAATACCTTAACAACTTAAAGCCTAATGTCTTGGATCTTTTTAACTAAAAGCACAAAGTCCTGTTTGTTCATCACCTTATAATCATTATACAGCAAGCTTCATAGCAAACTCCAAACCAAAGATTGTTAATAATGATTAGGTAACTTATTCGGTTTGAAGGCTATCTAGTCGGAAAGTATTATTGGCTACTGCGTATGCTGTGCAGTCGATAAGCTGCTATTATATGATCTCTGAACAACCAGTCATACATTTGCCTTTCTTTCTTCACTCACCTTCTCAACTATAGGATGTCTTAAAATACTGTGTTCAATAGTCAATAGGTATGTTTAACCCTTTGGTGGGCAATTCTTTTTAGAGTTTTCCCCTCATGGGTGATACCATTTTGAGAAACTTGTTGTCAATATACGTTATTGTTATTGTCAATACGTTCACTATTTACGTCATAACTCAAAAACGGTTTTTTCAATCCTTATGAACTCGCGATAAAATCATCAGTAAAAAGTTTACTACAAATTGGTATTAATAATGACTAAGTTACATTAGTTGCAATATTCGTGAGTTCAAATTCAGTATGAAGCAACTTATTCAATTCTAAATTTTCATCGCTATAGCTGAACAGATGACTGATAAACTTTTAGATTTATATATATACATCTCTACTTACAATATGTACTAACATATATCCATAATAACAAGCAGTTTTGGGTTACAAGACGGCCTGACTCTCATCAAGTCTTCCTTCCAAAATGTTTTTGCTTTATTTTTTATTGATGCTTAAATCAACTTTTTGTTATATATAGAATAATAACATGAGTATGATATGTAGAGTGAACACTTGAGCATTGCAAGTTGTCTGCTCTTATTTGCAACAGAAAACTGGTCAGAGCTCTTTACCAACTCATTCTGCGGTGGCTAGCTCCAAGACACTAGGTAGAGACTCGGGAATAGCCAGCAGTCGGAAGACTCCAGCACCACCCGGTGAGCGAGGTAAGATTTTCATTATATCCGTATTAAACTTCTTTCGCATTGATTAAGGGCATTCTTTTTGCAAATCTTATCTTTGTATACTCTCAGTCTATCATTTTAGCAGGCTTGTAGATGCCTTATTAGTATCTGAACATGCTACAAAAAAACCATTTGCAGTCTTCAAATTCATTTCTATACTAAACATAAAAGCAGTTAATGCTCATTATTGTATGTTTAATACTGTAATTTGGTTGAGGAAACTTACCTGGAAAATGACTAACTTTCCTACTTTGGCCATCTACTTGACAAAAGCTCACTTACATTGGCGAATTATTTAATAAGCACTCATATTTCTCTGTATACAAATACAGAGAAATAAGGTAAGGGTTTGTAACCTGGAACAATAAATTGACTGAACTTTCATTTCTTACCTAATACAGTAGCAATGAGATTAGCATCATGTCATTGTTTGTGTTCATACGCTGTTAAGTGCCTGACCTGAGTAGCATGAGTTCCACAGAAGTTTCACGCGGTGTTCTGCTGAACTGCATATTACGGTAAATGCGCCTGTATAGCTGATACTTACAATGAGTTCATATGAGATTCATAGCCTTGGTGCAGGAAACTGTCAGTAACTTTGAGCTAGTACTAACTTGCCAGAAGATGAAGGTACTTATTCAAGTTTCTTTTACACAAATTCGAGACTTCTATTTCAAGCTGTTGTGGTTTTGTTGTTTCTATGAACCATCGGTGGGCATCATCGATAGCTCAAAAGCTAGCTAGCTTTTCAATTTGTTTTGAGAGCATCAAGAGCAAACAAGAGCATCTCAGCATCTCAGCATCTGCCAGATTTTATCAAGTTAACTGAAGTCTAACACTCTAAGAGCTCCTTAAATCTAGTAGCCCTTTCTTAAAATATTTCTATACTGATTTGAAAAATTAACCAACAAAGTATGTCTCTAACCTTGGCTGAAGGTGGTTTTGTGTTGTCTGCGTGTTCGTAGCTGACCACATAGATGAGATTAGTTTATAACAATTTCTGTCATTTTAAAACAAATTTGTTTAATGTTTGCCATGTTTTATTGCTTTGCAGTTGATGCTGTCTCTTTATTCAACTGACTCCTTGAGACTTGCTAATATTTGCTTGACCATTCCTAAGGCTCTCCAAGCAGCTTGTAAAATAACCATACTCCCTCTGTGATAGTGCTTCAATATTTTGCATTTAACTTGATGGATGAGCCTTTTAATGACCGCTTTTAAACTCATGTTAGGGTACAGATAGCTGATCAACTTATTCCTAAGTTGGTAATTGCCTCAATCCAAAGTCGGCAATGTATTATTTGATAGGAAATCTCCCCAGTGCAATCTCGCTGCTTCTTCTTCAATTGTAACAATGGCTTTCCAAGTTACACTGAATTTACACATACTCTTCTAATTTGGCAACCTGATATATCTGCCACTGCAAATTCTGGTAGTAGATTCACTTGAAATTGATTTTTGTTAGGCATAAAATGGAGAGATGTGGATGGCACTTCTTCTATTGTTAACAGTAAAACTATATTCGCCTCTCAGCTCTCTTTCACTTTGCATGTTCATTGCTTAGCTTTCTGCCTGTCTGTTTGGGCAAAATTGTTATTAGCAAGAATGGAGAATGGGCTTTTCTGCATAAACAAGCTGATTGATATTACTGCACCAATCTCAGTACAAGCTTGAAGCACACTAGAGGAAACATAATCGGCATTTGGAAATGCTAGTAATAGCATCAGCCTTGCGGAGAATATGTAATCTTTCATCATTTACATTTATACAAATTGATTATAATCACAAAGCTTGTAGGTATGATTGGTGTATTTTTTAGAATGAATCTTCTTTAATTATCTTTCAAAAATTATGTAATTAAAGTTTGAATAATTAAATATAATTGTATGATAACTGTAAATAATAAAATTAATAATAATTGTTAATAATAGTATAATATTTGATAATAAAAATAGTTAATAAATACGATTATATAATAGAGTATAATTACACAATCAAAATTTAAAAATTATATATTCAAAATTTTAATTGCATACTTAAATTACATTTTAATCCATTTTTTCCAACAGGTTTTTATTTTGAATGACAGTTTTTGTTGTAAATCGAACTACATTTTAAGTGATTTCTCTCGCGGTTTCTCAGTGTGTTTCAGCCTGTCCTTTAAGGGTAAGCTATTCTCCGTTTCTAACATGTATCTTCAGTTGGTTCACACTCCTTTACATCGTATCTTCAGCTATCCATACTCCACTACCTTTGTACCTACCCTTGCAAGTATTCATCTTTCTTTTCTCACCTTCTCAGAGGAAGCATTCTCACCACACCATTCCACTAGGTTGCCATCTCTCTCTGGAGTGGATTCAGTCTCCCCTGGCCATGATACCGCAGGTACTACCTCAGTTTACTACCTACCTGCCTACTATTCATCTGTTTAATTTGTTCAGATGACAGCCCTACGTACTTGGACCTTGCCGCCGGTGTCAACGGCTACAATATTCTCTCACCCGATGCTGCCGACTACCTTGACTCCTCCACGTTTTGCGAGGCTGATTTGAATCGGACTGACATACTCGACAGCCAAGATGGTGATAAGTGTTCTTGTGTGCCCGGATATTTTGTTATTTTTTGTCCACTGTATTTTGTCATCTTTGTAGATGTTATACATGTATGCATTAACAAACAGACATTCTTGTATGTATTAAAAAATTCCACTAGTGGTCTAGTGAAAATTGTCTCATATTAATAAGTTTTTAGTTGGCTTTAAAATGTTGTTCATGCATTTGAAAATCTCAAAATGCAGTGGGACCTTCATCACCCGCATATTTTGAGCTATTCATGGCTAGGTGACAAACTTTGTGGTTTGTCATCACAGTTTTTTATCTAAAAACAACCGGACATTATTCGATGTAAGGCGCTGTTTTGGTGGTACACAATGGTGCAAGCTAACCTTTATCTCTACAGATGATGGATTGAAACCGGATGGAGAAAAAGGAAAGGTTTTCCGCTCGCAGTTGAAGGCGCTGAAGCAGATGTCAGACAGTAAGAGTGAGATGTGGCTTAGGGACAATATACTGCCCCCTATACAATCACAGGAACCTGCAGCTGGTCAAATGACAAGTGAGAGCAGCCACCCGCTCAGGGCTCAGAAGGTGAGCGTTCATAAAAAAATAAGAGCACTTCAATGATATAGTTAAAGTTCTGCATCTACATGATGGTAATCAATGTTTAAGATTAATAAATTACGCTGAGTTTGGTAAAGTTGTTGCTAAGATATAATTGACGACTATTTTATAGCTATTGATGTGTAAAGTGTCATTTAGTAAAATTAATTGGTTTTTAAGAAAGTAACCGTTGCAGGTATCAGTTTCAGTTTTGTGTTTAAAAACTAGTAGCAATAACATTCTTTGTTCAAATATTTTAAAAAAGGCTTCATGATTCATTTTAGAGGTATACTAGCTGTGCTACCCGGCGTTGCCGGGGTAGTAAAAAGTCTTTGGACAGTAAATCTATTTGTATTTAACATATAACAACATTTGCCATTCTAACTTTCAAACTACATATCATGAGAGAAGTGTTTTGTGTAGTTGAAATAAGTTAAGAGAGGAAATAAAACAACTGTAAAGGTTTTCAAACAACTATAACTTTCAAACTTCATATCACGAAGAAAAGGTTTTGTGCAGGACAACTGATTTAAAAATAAATAAACCAACCTTAAAGGTTTTCAAACCAATGTAAATTTAAAATTTCCTAACTTTCAGTGCCCTATATCTTTTAATAACGTACAGTGAAACCTCAGTTCTCGAACATAATCCATTCCAGAAGGCTGCTCGAAAACTGAGTTGTTCGAGATCCGAAACAATTTTTCCCATTAAAATAAAATTATGTAAATTTTAATCGGCTCCAAGGTGAGAAAACAACTTCAGTGAAGTATTTTTTCAACATTTTACAACTTACACCATAAGGTGTACTTGCTAAGCTTGTACTTGTAGTTGCTATTTTACACCATAAGCTGTACTTGTACCCGGGTGTTGCCCGGGTAATATAAAAAGTCTATGCACAGAAACTTTATTTGTATTTAAAATATATAACAAGATTTGCCATTCTAACTTTCAAACTACATATCATGAGAAAAGTGTTTTGTGTAGTTGAAATAACTTGAGAGGAAATAAAAACAACTGTAAAGTTTTTCAAACTTTGTCAAACAACCTTTAAACTTCAAATCATGAGAAAAATGTTTCATGCAGGTAAAATAAATTAAAAAAAATAAAACGACTATTAAAGGGTTTAGATGTAAAATTGAAATAATTAGCAAGTAATAGCTACATTGAGTCTGTTTTGCTATGATTACAATATGAGATGATTCGGTAATGATACAATTAATACAAACTGAGAAAACAAAATTAAAATTCTGAATATGTTGAATTAATAATAACAATTTTCGCTTAGAAATGTGTGTATAAAAAAGTTACTGTTCTACGAACAGCTATCCATCAAAACTCTGAATACTCTGATACTGGTACGACGATATGTAAAAATGAGATATTTTAGTGTCTTTGTATGATCAAAGGTGGGAGAATCTAGATTCTAGGCTATTCTTACTCGAGATAATACAATTGTCCGCGGGAAAAGTATTAACCCTTATGTCGATTTAGCAATTGAACCTTAAGAAAAGCCAGAAATAGAGGTTCACAAAAACGCAAAAAAGGCATCGTGTTTCATAGAGTTAATAGAGTTTAGTCATCAAATTCTAATATCGAGAGAGTCTATTGTCGATATCGTTTTGCCGAAAACAAATTAGCCCTAATACGGCAAGGTCAAAAAAGCTTCGCGTGTCATAGAGCTAAAAAGGTTCATAGATTTGTAATTATTGTCACTTTGTGTGAAAACGGAAAACGATGAATAGGTTTTGTATAGAGGTGCATTAACTGGAGATTCCGGTTAATGCTCCCTAGCGGTGAAAGAAAAAAACACAGAATAGCTGCACCCTTATATAAGCTGCATGGCTCAAACCATCAGAAAAAAGTAGCGGCTAATAGTCCGAAAAGTATGGTGCTCATATTAATTCAGCTGGCTTCGTACGACCGAATCAAAAAAGGAAAAACTACTCTATAAGGTGGACAAACAGGCACACACACAAATATACAGACAAATATTTGGCCATTTATATAGTAGATTTTTATAGTGTACCTCTACAGTATTGAACCTTCAAGACATTTTCGAGGTCAGGTTAGGAAGACATTGTCTATCCTAGAATGGGAAGAACCTCACTTTGCAAGCCTCACATTTTTCATCTTCACATGATCTGATTTCTCAGACTTCCTTGGTGAAGGGAAGAGGCCGCGAGTCTTTATCAAGGCAAATCAGAAAAAAAACTGAGATGAAGAGTGTCCCCCTCGATCAGGTCTTCGCATCTCTTTTTTTGCCTATTATGTTGTATGTTCAGGTTCCTTTTTGCTTTCACAAAACCATCTCACTCTCAGTCGCCTTGGTCTTCCATTTTCATTCAGTCATTTATTTCCACAGCCACTTGCTTCCAAAGCTCCTAAAATCTCACATCTTTCCAAATTACCCGCGATTGAGCCAAGTACAAATACGTCAACGAGAAAGAGGTCACCTCGTCACATTTTACCACTAAGTAAACAACAAGTAGGTAGTCCTGCTACAATTAGTCCACCGTCTGCAACAGCCACTAAGATGGACCTAAGCAAAAAGGATTATCGACTGTCTCCACCGAAACCATCTACTATATTGACAAGCTTTTCACCCGAGAGGCAATCAGCAAAGACAAGTCACACGGGTCTGGTATGTGACACTGTATGTACTTTCATGGGAGTCACGAAAAAATTGTTTTCTACCCTAACTAGGATGACCCTACCAAAAGCAACTATTAATAATCTGAAGGCGGCTTATGTCAAGTACATACATATAGTAAAACATCTCATATTTTACTAGTAAATACTTTAAAAGAAAAAAAAATGAAAGTTATTTGGTAGTTCCCACCAGGGAAGAGAAAATAACTCTTAAATATCAAGTTACAGTGTCATATGTTAATAATTTCAGAAAAAGTTTTATCAGCTTCAGAAGCATCGAACAAGCTCGTACTTCTATAGGATTTCTCTAGTGGCGGGTTTGTAAAAAATATTCATTACAATGGATTTGAAACGTCCATGGATAAAAATGTCTTGTGTTTGAGTTATAAAGAATTGTTACAATAATCTGTTGTATGACAGATTTTTTTTCTAGAATAGTCATGTAATGATAAGTGATGGTTAAACATTTTATGAAACTTTTACGCATCAAAAGATTGTAGCATTAATCTTAAAGAAAAATATATTCAAGGCATAATTACATTAAAATCAGAGTAATTTAAATAAATTTCAACAAAACAATTTAACAAGGCAGTTTTAGCTCAACTAAAGGTTGATTTTGGATATCCACTAAAAGGGTGAGAAGTTTTCAAGTGACTCTTTTTGAAGAGTATACTAGATATAGTTGACATTCTAAGAGAAATCTTGTGTGCATTCGAAAAATAGTTTATTGCTTTCAATTTAATATAAACCAAAAGGTCATTCTAGTCTAGTTCTAACTGGGAGGTCTTTACAATTCTCTTCTTTAATCTGTTTCGGAAGACTATAAATTGTAACACAATACAACATGGCATCATTGTCAATGCAATATGGTGATACACTCTATACTTCAATCACTCTATGAATCACTCTATGGCATCGTATATGCATCACTTTAATTATAGAACTATTTTCAGCCTGCGAACTCACAGATGTCTGTATTAACAAGTCTTCATGAGAAATTCGGACATAGAGAAGAAAGAATGACAGAGAAGGAGCGGGCACAAATGCTTGATGTCATTAGCAAGCTCAAACCTAGATCTATTCACAGGTTGCAAATATTGGTAGTTCTACATAGTGTCATTAGTTTGGTTTATGTTATATAGCTTTTAATCAAGTGGTTAGTTTCATGCTACAATCTTTGTTTTTCTAAGCCACGAGAGAGCTTGTACATTGAACCCGTGAGTTGACAATGGGACTCATGTTTTATTGCAATGTTCTTATGAGTTACGCTGAGTTTGAGGCGTGGTACATTAGACCATTGCAGATTTGAGGTCCTCTGCTATTGTGTTCTATCTATATTTTTTAAATATTGACAATTTTGTATTGATTCTGAGACAACCCAATAACTGTTACATTTTGTAATAAATGTGATTAACTTTCTCATTACTGTAAATCAAATTTCTACAATTTGTTTTGGAACTGTGCAGTGAAAGGCTGTTGGCTTTGCGAAATTCTCGACGAAGCGTTGCTCTTGACCAGCTTATAAAGAAACCAAAGCCAGTCTGGTACGTAGGAAACGACCCAACATTGGTAGATCGGCCATTTAAGGATCAACTTCAAGAACGTCGGTCATCAAAGCCATCACCTTTTGATCACAGGCTATCTTCAGATCCATTTCCTTTGTACAAATTGTCAAAGCATTTTCCATCACTGTCGAGCAAGGCCACAATAGACACTTCACAGGCCTCTCAAAAGCCTATTGAGAAAGTATCTACAAGCATGTTTGTTGATCCCAAGTCTGGAATGCATCTACCAAGCGTTGCGATTGAAGATGTTGAACCTAGAAAGGGTAATCTAGACAAATATAAACCAACACAAATATCTCACAAGTCACAAAAACTACCAACGCTTGAAGGAAATAGTTGGAGACAGGCATGCCTCTCGCTTCCTGATGAAGGTTACATTTAACTCACTGCCACTCTCCCTAATAGCCTTCATTTCTAAGTTGGTAGCATACTTTCTAGCCATTGTCTACTACCAATATTCATTCAGAAAAACAATTTTTATGATTAGCAAAAGCTGTGAACAATTTTGTTTTTTTAACTAGAGTTGTTTTTCAGTTGATCATAGGTTACATCTGAGCTGTTTGGATTACTTTAAAAAATCTCAAGTTATCTTTTCTAAAAATTAACATGAGCTGAGAATTGCCAGCAAGATTAAGATAGCAGTGACATTGTGACATCACTACAATTGTTTGCTAGTTTCCAAACGGTGTCAACATGTGAAACCTAATCTTAAATTCTGCTAGTAGCCATTTCACAACTTAATGCAATTTTGCTCATTTATTACATTTTAATTCTTCGAATGCTCTTGTAGGCAAATCTATAAAAGCGTTAAATCTCATGGCTCGTACTTCATCTCCTGATACCAGTTTCTCAAAAAAGCCGCGGCTGTTTCACTCGAAATCCACAACAAACTTGGATGCCTTTCAACCTGCCGATCTTCATTCTTCTATAGCCCACTCCCCTCTCTCTCTCCACTCTACTCATTCAGTTCTCACTTTAGCTTCTCAAGACACGAAGGTAACTTGTTACCAAAGAATCATTTTTTGTATATGCATTCTCTCTCTCTCTCTCTCTCTGTTTGCTGTTCAGTATGCAGGTGTTCAGTTCTAACAGGTACAGGTCATCACATGTAATTCACCCTTGCCCAGCCTTTCCAACATTTCACAAAAACCATAATATCCTGTAAGATGTACCCAAAGTGTGTGATGCTGTTTAGAATGTATTGAGCATTCTGATCAGGTATCCCTTACAATTTTAGTCTGAATACGATAGTTTATGCTTATATTGGTATTATACCGTGGTGCACAATAACCAAGATATGTACGGTCTGTTGATAGTGAAGAAGCGCATGAATGGCAATAGATCAGCAAAAGCCGTTGCCCCCTATCTTTAAAGAGGCTAAAGATGTTAGGGTTCAATAACTAATGCGTGTGATATACACTAAAAATGTTTTATTGTGTTCGCTGGTGAGTTTTGGATAGAGTAAGCACCATGGCAGTCACAAATCACTGAAAAGGGCATGTAGAAGATGACTCAAATGTAATGAGCATGTGTAGAACTAAAGGAATGTTGATTGGGTACATCATTCCATGATAGATTTTTGACATTTTATCACACATACTCTGGGGTACTAATCAGAGAAACCCAAAGGCCCTTTTAGTCAAGTTATATGAGGGATCATCTTCTCCTATTCAGAAACTGAACACTATTAATCCTGCTAAGGAAAGTAGACCAGCCTGTGTAGCAAAGACATCCATCTCGGAGAACCTGCTTGTCCATCGACGCCACTTTTGCAAACTTTTTCTGAGGCATTTTGATATTCCCTGCCACCAATAAACATCTTTGTCACCAATTTGAAAATTTCCGGTTTCAACAATTTTTTTCAGCTTATAGTGGCAGTACTTTATTTTCAAAAAGTACAAAGACAGAAATATATAGCTCCTAAAACTAATAAAATGTTTCAACTAGTTTTTGTGTTTTCCGTTATAGCTAACAGGAGGACAAGAAGAACTAATGTATAGGCACCTGCACTCACTTGAGAATGCTAGTCACAGCCACAGGGACATCCATGGGTATGTATGTTATTAACTTACCAGTGTTAGTTTTCTTTTATTTAAATTCAACCTAAAAGTGAAAAGTCATTGCGAACACTAAAAAGCATTTGCATTGACTTTTGTGGTTTATAGAGCAAATGCTGTGGTGGAACTATTTTGGAAACAAATAATGTGCAACAATCATTTATTAAATGACCATGTATATATGTAATACTACAATAACAACTTAGGCCTACTATTCACTTAACCGACAGGTTTTGTAGTCATTACTATTCACTAACCATACAAGTTATGTAGTCATTGCTATTCACTAATCCTACAGGTTGTGTATTCATTACTATTCACTAATCCTACGGGTTGTGTAGTCATTACTATTCACTAATCGTCCAGGTTGTGTAGTCATTACTATTCACTAATCCTACAGGTTGTGTAGTCATTACTGTTCACTAATCCTCCAGGTTGTGTAGTCATTACTATTCACTAATCCTTCAGGTTATATAGTCATTACTATTCATTAATCCTACAGGTTATGTAGTCATTGCTATTAACTAATCCTACAGGTTGTGTAGTCAATGCTATTCACTAATCCTCCAGGTTGTGTAGTCATTACTATTCACTAATTCTACAGGTTGTGTAGTCATTACTGTTCACTAATCCTCCAGGTTGTGTAGTCATTACTATTCACTAATCCTTCAGGTTATGTAGTCATTACTATTCATTAATCCTACAGGTTATGTAGTCATTGCTATTCACTAATCCTACAGGTTGTGTAGTCATTACTGTTCACTAATCCTCCAGGTTGTGTAGTCATTACTATTCACTAATCTTTCAGGTTATGTAGTCATTACTAATCACTAATCCTCCAGGTTATGTAGTCATTACTATTCACTAATCTTTCAGGTTGTGTATTCATTACTATTCATTAATCCTACAGGTTATGTAGTCATTGCTATTCACTAATCCTCCAGGTTGTGTAGTCATTACTATTCACTAATCCTCCAGGTTGTGTATTCATTACTATTCACTAATCCTACAGGTTGTGTAGTCATTACTGTTCACTAATCCTCCAGGTTGTGTAGTCATTACTATTCACTAATCCTTCAGGTTATGTAGTCATTACTATTCACTAATCTTTCAGGTTGTGTATTCATTACTATTCATTAATCCTACAGGTTATGTAGTCATTGCTATTCACTAATCCTCCAGGTTGTGTAGTCATTACTATTCACTAATCCTCCAGGTTGTGTATTCATTACTATTCACTAATCCTACAGGTTGTGTAGTCATTACTGTTCACTAATCCTCCAGGTTGTGTAGTCATTACTATTCACTAATCCTTCAGGTTATGTAGTCATTACTATTCATTAATCCTACAGGTTATGTAGTCATTGCTATTCACTAATCCTCCAGGTTGTGTAGTCATTGCTATTCACTAATCCTACAGGTTGTGTAGTCATTACTGTTCACTAATCCTCCAGGTTGTGTAGTCATTGCTATTCACTAATCCTACAGGTTGTGTAGTCATTGCTATTCACTAATCCTCCAGGTTGTGTAATCATTACTATTCACTAATCCTTCAGGTTATGTAGTCATTACTATTCATTAATCCTACAGGTTATGTAGTCATTGCTATTCACTAATCCTACAGGTTGTGTAGTCATTGCTATTCACTAATCCTCCAGGTTGTGTAGTCATTACTATTCACTAAGCAGGTTATTTCTCTACACTGTAGGATGTCTGAGGTTGCAGTAACAGATCTGATTAAAGGACTGTGGAATGAAGTAGAGGACTACGAGTGGTCGGGAAGAAACACGTCGGCTGTCCATAAAAACCATTTAGCTGGCAAAACTAAGTGAGTTATTATACAGTCTTCGTATGTCAAGCTTGTAGGATAGTCTATAAATCATCTGCGTGTGGAGGTTTGCATTTATGTGAGTTTGTGTGTGTGTGGTTTAATTGTTTGCACCAGTCTCACCATCAAGTAGCTTACTATCAAGTACTCAAGCTAGCTGAGTACATTGGCATGCAAAGTGTCCTTCCAGAAGTTGGGCTGGTTCAAGAGCGGTTCAAGGTTCTGAGTGATGTCTTGAGGGCAAATGCCCGCTCTCCCCGCTACTATGCAAGTTGATTACATTACCCACTCTCTCACCGATATTTTTACTTTATTATCTTTTGATCAATTGTGTCATCACTGGCCGATTGTCGAAGGCTTAATAAATTTGAATATCCGGTAAAGCATGACCATGACATGACATCATGCCAGTAAAGCTCGATAGAAATTGGCTGGATGCAATTGTTGTGGCAGCTTTAAAGATCAATTCCCTTACGAAACGATTGTTTTTAAACACAATCGGCTTTGATAAATCTATCCAAAAGTTATTAAACAGTAGTCAGAGTGGCGCCAATGATATACAGCCCCCCAAGGATAGCCGACGGCTGTTATATGGGCGGGGTTTAATGATGGAGCTCTGTTAGGATTATGCTAGCCTGGGTTTCGAAGCTAACACAACTCTCGCGGGGCGATCGCATTGCCTTGTTAGGTTTTGAAAAACACGACTCGCTGTTATCGTTTCATTAGCTCATTCAGTCGGTAGACCCGCGGTTCACAATAGCAAACCTTGAATTTCTACAATATAGGGGTGATACCTAACCAAAGTAATACATCCATACAAAATAAGACATTTCAAATTACGTACTTTTAGTAATTTTAAAATTTGTAAAGGTTGTAGTATATGCTTAAAGTTGAATATAATTAACCCGAACAACGGCTTTTTTTCCTAGTTTTTGATTAATATTTTGCCACCCCTAATATAAAATGACAGTCTTTCATCGTTTTTCACATTGTTTTACCTGGCCAATAAGATGGGACAGCAGGCAAAGCTGTGCAGTGTAGTTTTCATACTCAAAATCTAAATACAAAACCGAATTTGAGCTATTTTACGATAGCGACTATTAATATCCTGAATGCTTGCGAATGGCAACTGACTGATCATAATGGTGACAATATTGGGATACTATATTTATTTGACAACAAAGTGAATTCACCAGATAAGTAAAATAACCACTATAGTTCATAAATTTGTAAATTTACAGGGGGCTTTATTCAGCATATTTGTTTGTTCGGGTGCCGTGTTCGGGTTCATCCCAATAGAGCTCCATCATTAAACCCCGCCCATATGAGAGCCGTCGGCTATCCTTGGGGGCTGTATATCATTGGTGGCGCGAAGCAAAAATTGTGATAATTAAACGTTCACTTTTATGAATGACAAACTTTCAAAGAACGAACAACAAAATAAAACTGCACGCTCTCAAAATTAGCAAATCTGTCCTCTTGACCTAACTATGGTTCTGACAATGTTCAACGTTAGGCAAGGAAGTTATCAAAGACGTTAATCTCATGGAGTGCCAACTGTCAAATGTCACAATTTTTTGTCGTATCAAAACATAGCTTTCCAAAGATAAGTCTATTTGGGTCATGGATGGTGGTTTTTTACTAAATACCTTTTACTTGTCAACCAGTTTACAGAGTTGCCTATCATTCAGGTATAAAAGAGTTGCTATCAAGTCTTACTATGGCCTAAAATCATTAAATATACACGTAGATAGAATGTTGAGCTTTTTATGCGGAGATAGGCTGCTATGTAGGCGTAGATACTTATTTGCACGTATCTATATTCCATGATTAGCAATTTTTATGTTATAGAGAGCCTTTGGCTCAGTTACCACAGTTGTCTAAAGTCAGCTGCGGGACAGAATTTCAGTGGGACACTCCCTTACCACCAGCACCTGGTAGTAAGTTATCACTGACAGATTGGAAGGACACGCATAGCAAATACTGCGAGTATTGGAGACTGGTTAGGAAGAGAATGCATGACTATACTCAGGTTTGTCTCTTTGTTCCTTTTATCTTAAAGCCTATAAAATGAGTTGATTGGACAAGATATTAATAATTGACCAAAATTTGTCTTCTCTTTGCCAGATTTCATGTCTCCGTGTTTAAACATCTACATGCAAGGTCAATCTGTTCCAATATTTGTCACGTGTGCCAAGACCATCATACTTTGGAACAAAAATTCTTATGGTATTCTTATCATTTTATTTTGTTTAATTCGTTTTACAGATCAGATAGCAACAATAAATATTTCAGCAAACATATAGCATCAGCACAAATGAAATTGAAAAAGTTACATACAAAAACAAATTAAATTTAAAATCTAAATTGAAGTGATAAATGAAAGAGGTTTCGAATTGCATAGTTTACTTTATAAAACTACAGCGTGTTATTAAAAACATTTTTGGGTGTCATATGTTGAAAATTGCTTCATATGCTGACACAAATATTTGCCCAAAATTTACGCCGTGTGTTGAGGATTGACTGTGTTTTCTAAGAGCTATTGTGTACCGGGTTGTTTTCATCTCGTCAAAATAATTACCGGCAAATTTCAATAAAGAATGGCAAAGGTCTCAGGTAGTTTTTTGAAAGCTTTTCAGCAATTAAAATTGAAACAATAAACTGCAGACTAGTTTTAATATGCCAGTCTAAAACATATTAGCAAAACTTGTTTCTTATTTTCTGTTCTTTTTTAAAGATTTCTCATCACATAGACAGAGTTAGAACGGCGCATTATCTGTGCAACAGTAAGAGAGGTATACAGAGTATGTTTTTTGTGTGTCATATCATTTGCCTTTTTTCTCACTATCTCTTTTATCTATTCTTGGTTTCAACAACTTGCTCAAATTATTTGATAGACTAACTTTAGTTCCCAAATATGCCTACAAGTATGCCTTAGATTCCAGCACTGCATTTAAATATGATTGATGATGGTGTGACTTTGGCAAGTATAATTGTATGTGTAAAAGGTTATCCAACAGCCAGCAAGCTAATTAGGAGAAATTCACAAGTATCATCAATTTTTCGTTTTTGGTTTCATAGATCTTTGTTTATGGGTGAAGTGAATTGGTGTCGATCCCATGCCTCTCCATCAAACTTTTCTTGTAGCATTTTGTTGAAGGATTCTGGTTTATCGTGCACATTGTTAAGGCTTTGAAACTGATAAATCCCTCGTAGCACATCTAAATTCAGCATGTTACTAATTCTTATGTTTTCAAAGGTTCTATTGGGTATGTTCAGTAGGATCATTAACCCACTCAGGACTGTTCCCGAATACCTCGGGAAGAGTTGTGCTCTCCAGGGCCCAATCCCGAAGTACTCGGTTTAAACTTTGATTTGCTCTATTGCTTAGCTGTTTAGGTACATCGGTTTTATTCGTTCACCAAACGAAGTTTAAGAGTCTGGGCATCATTTTGATACCAAATATGTGATTGGACAAGAAAGTTTTAACTAACAAATTATGTGATAGATATCAACTGTTTTGGAAATTTGATGATCGCCATATTGGAAAAGGTTTATCCGAACGATGGCAAAATTTTTAAGTGAATTAGATGCGGTAATCAGCTCAGGGGAAGAAAATAGCAACAAAAGTAATGTTCAAGAAGAAAATGAGAATTTTCTGATGGAAGAAGGTAAGTTTTATGTGGCTATTTATAGAATTTTACCGAAAAAAAACGATAAAAAGCCGAAATTTTTCTTGTGAATTTCTAACAAACTTTATTCTAACAGTGTAAGATATGGATTTTTTTCATGATACACATGATTATAACATTTTCAATCCAATAAAATTTAGATCTTTTTGCAGCATGAACTCATCACTCTATTACCCCATAATAAACAATAGTTTTATGATTTCCTTGTAGAACTACAATATAATAAAAATTTCTTATTTCATTTATATCCAATTGTTCGACCCACAAATAGTCAAGCATATAGTTCTCAACCTCAACATCTACTATAAACTAGCCTCAACCACTAAACTCTAATATTGGTCGATAGGGGACACTTACCACAGTAATCATCTTCATGACTTTTTGTGTTTATATTTACAGTATCAAAAAATATTTGCAATTTGTATTACCATTTGTTAGCTGCAGTAGACTACTTATTTTCAATTTTTTATTAGGTATTTACCCTGAAAAGCTACTAAAGCACAATTTTTTCTAGGCTGTACAAGAAGTTTGAAAGCAAATAGGTTGCTTACTACCAATCATATTTGCTACATGTAGGTGAAGACAGTCAAGGGCTTGTGAGTGATGATGCCATTGTTGATGAGCCTAGGGCTTCAACACCAATATCTGATGAATACTGCATCAACTAACTTATAATGGCAGCAAATATGCATGTGTAGTTGGCATCAAATAACTCTCACCGTGTCATAATTTTTTAATGAACACACCCTTATTATACATGTATATATTGTTTCGTTTTCGTGCATATTCATTTTTACTGTATTTTTTACAATATATTTTACTGTATTTTTACACCTATTTTTTTGCTAGTAATTGATTGTCTGTTAGCTGGTAACTTGAGTATTTTTTATGCATAATATATTCATAATAACCTCTGCAATGCATTTCAATATAAATTAACAAATTGTTTGATTATATAATTGATAAAACTGTTAGTGACGTAGTGTTGGTTAAAAGCTAGTAACACCTGTTCTATTGCTCGGAATTGAGAAATCTTTTTTTTTATTTGCTGCTGATAAAGTTTGCTATCAATCTAACATAGGTCCAACAATGTCAGTATCAAAAAACTGCTTGTGAGCTGCTACGAAACATGAAAAACAATTTTGATAAAAAAAAGTTCACAGAATTATTAGAAATTGTGTACAGTAGAATTTGTAAAGGTGCACAAAAATTTATATCACATTGTAGCCTGGAATGTCTTTGTTATGCTGCAAAAAACAAATCAAGATTATTTTAAAAAGAACTCTAGTTATACCCAATTTTGTGTAGCTTTATTTTAATTGTAAGGCTAGTGAAAAATTAATTGGGCTGGGGGAGCAGTCAACCAATAACTAATTAGTCCTGAATGGGTTAAAATTATGTTGTTAAGGAGAATATTTTATGTAGAATCTCCAATTTCAGGTCATATAAAGTATCAGTTTCTTTGTGACTATCTAAAATGTACATGGCCATTGCTCAAAAACCACTTCAGTTTTAACGAATCGACCACTATTGTATATACTTGTAAATGAATTGGGCGTTATTGTCTCAAGCGGTTGACCAATGAATTGAGAGTTGTCAAACCTTGTATCTAAACTGATCTTGCAACAACTGATAAGTGAATTTCTCAGTTATTCAATCGAATTAAGTCAAGTAATTGCTGAGGCAGATAGATTATCACCTTAACTTGCATCTCCTTTGCTTGTTCCATGAATATTGCTCCTTCAAAGAAGAATGTTCTAGCAATGTGTTGGCAGAGTTGGTCATTCAAGGTTAACTCTTGCATTAGTTCTACTAAACATATCTATTAAAATGTTATACATATACTGATAGCAAAAGATCTTGCCTCCTGAAGTGGATCATGGTTGGTTGATGCATCAAGAAACTTGGATTTGCGTTTTATAAAACATGGGCAATTATTTACTATGTCATCAAATGAATGCTTGAATTGGCAGTTATCTTTTGAGCCGTGAACAAATGTGTGCATACAATTTATTTTAGCCAATTACAAAAAAGATGCTTTAAATGGCCTGAAAGTTAAGGATTATACAATAAAATGGTCTACTTAACATGGCGTCAAAATATTGTTTCACCTGAACATGGTGCAGCAAGACCCTTAGCGATGCATCAGAAGTACGCCAATTTGCTCCTTTGTATCTATGAATATCCAAGGTGTACGAGTTTTCATTTGTCACCATAGGTGTTTTCCCGGCAGCTATCATATAAAACTAGCAGTAGGCTTGGTAATGCTGGGGATTTCTTTTATTTTAAATCAGATAGTCAGCAAGTTAGTGTAAACAAGGCTGGTTATCATACACCAAATGGAGTTTTGGAGCCGAATACTTTTGGTGACCTGGTGGAAGGCACCGAGCATATTTGTGTGAAGTCTGGATAAAATTAGCCAAAAACATGTGGCTATGCATAAAGTTTATCTGGTTTAACAAACACACCTAATGACAAACTATGGTTTATTAATATAGATAGATGTATATACAGGATGCAAAGGAGAAGGAATTTCTTTTTAGCAAATTTATAAATTAGTTTCTGTAGGTTATGCAGTCAGGTCTTCCACCTCATTATTTAAAGCACGTCGTGAAAACTATTGCGCATGAATTAGGCCAGCAGTGTTTCAAGTCAGATAGATCTGTTTTTTGATTGTAGACTTCAAAAGACGCTCATTTCCGAGGTCTGCCCTCCGCTGATCGCGTGATAACAGCAAAAAAAGAACTCAGATTACAACTATTTCCATCTGACACGAATCTTTTGCTCGAGCAAGTAAAATCAAATAAAATAAACCATGCACATTGGCGCGGTATATATAACTACTCATCCTTATTTGACATTGACAGCACCTTACCCAGTGAAGGTGCAGATAGCATGGAAACTCGTCTGGACTGACCATTGTCATTGATAATTTCCATATTTTCATATTTAGCTCCTGATTGTTCTTGCTGTATCATTCACATTAATAAAATATACTATTTAATGTACTTCCGCCCACCTTGTTTGAAACTGCTCTGAAGATCTGCAATCTCATTTAGAGAAAAACCTAAAATTGTTGAAGATCACTGCTTTTACAGCAACAATAATGGTCGTTTACGATAGCAGAATTCATTGGATCAACTGTTTTATCTGTATTTACACTAGACGATTGCAGTGTGCAGCATTTGCAGTCAAATCTCAAGGAAATGTTCTATTTCGAGGAATCTGATTCACCGGCATCTTAACAACAATCCGATGTTTTCATTATGGAATACCAACAACAATAATAATGTTTATGAACTTATAAGGTAGAACTGAAGTTATAACACTAGTAAATAAACAAGAAATGTCGTCAGTCAGATGGTCTAGTATTTATTACTATAATAGGTGCAACACATGATTAAAAGAGCATTTGCTCTTGTTATGTGTAATTAGAGCTACAAAATCATCCATATACATGTACTTGCATAGGTTAAACCTATTACAACAGATCTAACTACTTGACACACCATGATATATATAATGAGAATAATATGTGTAACTGTTTGAAGAACTATACATGTATATAAACAATAATTTTTTGCAACAGGACAAAAACAGCTTTTTTTCAAAAGTGTGGAATAAATTATATGAAAATATTATTATAAATTATATGAGATCATGAAATGATTGCTTCA
This sequence comes from Watersipora subatra, assembly GCF_963576615.1. Classification (NCBI taxonomy): domain Eukaryota; kingdom Metazoa; phylum Bryozoa; class Gymnolaemata; order Cheilostomatida; family Watersiporidae; genus Watersipora; species Watersipora subatra. The sequence goes on along the minus strand of NC_088711.1, from coordinate 17,694,278 downwards.
TAAATAATATTAGAGACTTCTGATTGTGGTCAACTCAAGCATTGACTTTATAAGATTATTTAAAAAATGAAATATTTTTATACTATATGAAAAATAATTTATTTCTGCCGACTCGATATCTGAAAATGTTATTAAAAGATTCCAAGAAAATTGTACTGTCTTACCAACTAGCTGCTAAGGTTCCAGCTTTTCGATATTAAACTGTGTGCTCCCGTCAGCTCGAAATTGGTCCAAGCATGAGTGGTGTCCAGGTTTAGTGCAGGCTGCAAACTCACCAGGTTTGTAGAAAGCCCAGCTTGAGCTTGCGCCTGCCTTCCTCCAGTGGTTGACATGCTGATATATTTCATGGCCATAACTACAGCGTAACACAAGCGTTCATTTTTAAAATCATCGCTGTCATCTTCACTAATTACAAGCATTGAGAAGAGCAATTTGTTACCTATCTATGCTTGAGATTGAAAAAGGTACAGAACACACTGTATGACAGCACATGGCTGTATTCATACTTTAGAAAGATCAGTAAACAAAATATTCAAACAAAAGTTAGATCTCGAAAAAAACTAAAAACATCCAATTATTTTATCTGTGTTGGCGCCTATAGAACGTCCATGTATTACAATTCTAAAAAGGAGAGTTGCAGCCTGTGATTAACAGATCAGATGTCAAAAGTTAGGCGCTCTCAAATTCATCTATTATAGAAACATAGAGCCATCATAAAATTCAAGAGTCAATTTTACATCGTAGATGAGACTTAAAGCCAATCATATGTGAACTGGTAACTAGCTGTTAAGATGACATACAACACCTACCGGTTCCTTCCGAGAAGTCCCGGGCTCTCACAGGTGGTGATGTAGGTTCCATCTAATGAGACGCGTGTAACTGGTACACCACTGGCCTTAAGTCGAGACGAGCCAAGGGAGGAAATATGAAATAGCTCTAACATCCATCGCGATGCCAATTGGTACATTGTGTGATATCCTTTACTCGCAGCCTAATAAAATGACCGGATTACATAATGACACAACTCCTAACATATCGCTACTGTATTGAAGCGTTCTTGCTACTGTGTTGTAACACATATCGCTGCAACACACAGCCATGTGTAGGGTAATACCTGCATACGGATATATTGACCAATGAAAGTTGACTTCAGTCGTGTGAAGGTCATAACATATGTCCTCACGGGACTTTCCATAATTGTTATTGAAGTATCATTAACATATTGATTATCTATCATGAACCATCGAAGATGTGTGATGGCAATTGCTTTTGGGCAGCCATTTGCATTGCTATATTTTTATGCCAGGAGACTTTACAGATTAATGATAAAAGTCAGCCAACCACGAGAAATTTATTCAAGTTCAAATCTGAATTAAACAAGAAAAAATTTCTGGTTTCAATATACTTAGTAATTTGAAAAATGATTAAAAAATTTTAAGAGCAGTTTTCGGTGCCACCAGGTAACTTTCACATATTTGGTTCAGATGAAAACATTTTTGTACAAATCAAAATACTTGTTTTTGTAAAATTCTATCGTTGTGTTTCGAAGCGAATCTCAATCAAAACTGTTTGGCACAAATAAGATTAATTATATGTTAAGATGTATTACATATATGTACAGTATATGTTAAGATGTATTACATACATGTACAGTATATGTTAAGATGTATTAAATATATGTACAGAAAAGAAACCACTGTTTTCATTACAGAGTCAGCAGGGTAAATGTAAAGGTAAAATAGCAGGACAAAGACAAGCCCTAAAGTTCGATTTGGCATCATGACAGTCAGTTGCCCAATTTTGACAGTATTTTTTATGCTGAACCGCATTTAGAAGCTGTAAGAAGTTGGAAGCTAAGAGAATTCAACAATGGAATTTTCAAGTTCATAAAAGCCGTTTTGTTTGTAAAAACTCGTTACACATGTTTGTAAGGCATGACACGAATGCAGCCATCTGTGACACTTGCAACTCCACCTCTTGTTCAACTAATAGTGATAAACCCTTACTCAGGCTGTTTTGTCATCATACGCTGTATAGACACAAGGGTCATGACATCATATAGACACAAGGGTAATGACACCATATAGACACAAGGGTCATGACATCAAATAGACACAAGGGGATGGCATCATATAGACACAAGGGTGATGACATCAGATATAAACAAGGGTCATGCCATCATATAGACACAAGGGTCATGACATCATACAGACACAAGGGTCATGACATCATACAGACACAAGGGTCATGACATCATACAGACACAAGGGTGATGACATCATATATACACGAGGGTCATGACATCATATAGACACGATGGACCTACCACTGAATAACCAAGGCTTTTTAGTTTGCTCGCCACTCTGCTATTGAATGTGGAGACATTGTTCGCTTCAATTTCAATATCCGCGTCAATCTCCCATGGAAGAGAAGTTTCAAATTTCAGTGTTCCAAGAATTGTTCCATCAGTAACTTCACATTGAAGGCCAGCTTCCTAAAAAATGCGTCATTCAGTTTGTGACAGAAAATGTAACTGTAAATGATTATGAGGCTATAATAGGATTTTAGCGGTGATTCTATTTGTTTCTATAGAACAATAGATAGAAATTTCACCAGTTTATTTAGTCCATCCTCTATTTTTTTAGTACCCAGTCAGTTCAGAGTGCAGTGAGAGATCGGCAGGTTTATCGATAAATCACAACTATTTGAAAATGCTAGATGGCAGTTGATTGACATGGGTACTACTACAAAGTGTCGATTTACTACACCGAAAGCCAAAATTGCGAATCCCATAGCAAGCAATCTTTTATGTCAACCTCCAGGCGTAGCAGCGGACGCAGCTCTTATCATAGTAAAAACTAGCTGAATACCCAGCATTACACAAGTAATAAAATAATTACCCAATAAATTTGAGTAACTTATCTGGTAAGCTAGTAATTTAAGCTAGTAAAATATTTACTACAGTAAGAGCCACATCAGAAGCTAGCTTAAAGGTTGACTTGCAACAAAATTCACATTACAGTTATTTGATATGAAAAGATTCACCGTGTCTTACTCTGTTGTGTTGTAGGTGCAAAATATGTGGAAAGGTGATTACAAGCTCTTAAAAGCTTAAAAACAAACAGAAAATCGCAGCCACACGAGACCGCCGTAGTTTGGATTCTCTTTCCCAAACGGCTCAAATGTGATGTAGTTGTGAGAGATGGTTTCTGTTTACACTTTTTTGCAACCTTATTCGTCAAAATATTTTCACAAATATACTTCACGCATTCAATAAAACCATGTCTATTGTTCTTACGCGTCTGTTTTATCGTCATCGTAATGCTGTCACTTTTAGCACTGATATCCTATAACTTACCGTAAAAATTTGTTTAATTTTTTAGCCTTAGCTTGAAGGAGTACATATCATTGTCTGATAATCATGACGAGCCTGTTGGTCACTTGTGATAATCAAAAAGTGTTGCAGAAATTATTTGCGAAGTATTGGGTCACATGATCAGATTACGACTTGCCGATTAGACCGAACTGAAACAAAAATGTAAAGTAGTGAGCATCTATATTTGATACGGGGTCTTCAGTAAAACCCGAAGTGTTTGTCATAAACTAGTGCTACGATAAGTTTTATATTGAGCTTTTTATTGCCCTTTCAATTCACAGGAGAACATCGCGTGACGACAATAACCCAATTTCATGGCTACGTCATCGAAATAAAGAGATTCCAATCTACGGCGGCTTTTCGTTTTTGAGCTTTTAAGAGCTTGTAATCACTTTTCCACAAATTTGGCACTTACAACACAACAGAGTAAGACATGGTGGATCTTTTGATACCAAATAACTGTAATGTGAATTTTGTTGCTAGTCAACCTTTAATAAACGTAAGCATAATGATCAAGCGAGCTAGGTAATAACCCCAAGCGCTTCAAAGGCGAGTGTTTTTACCGATGTAATAAATATCATCACAATCATTCATCACTACAGTCAATGGGACCACATAGTTTTGTGGTTTATTTTGCTGGTTTGCAGACCCAAAGCTCCAAGCTTGAATCCTCTTCGAAACGGATTCTGTTTATAAAACTTTATCGCTATAATTGAACAAACAAATGACAAACATAGATTTATATGTAAATTCACTCAAAGAATAGACAAGCTTAAAACCAAAGTGTTTCAAAAAGACTGGAGTTTAACATTGATTACTAGTACCTTATAATGTTCACTAGTACGGCATCTAGTACATTATAATGTTCACTAGTACGGCATCTAGTACCTTATAATGTTCACTAGTACGGCATCTAGTACATTATAATGTTCACTAGTACGGCATCTAGTACCTTATAATGTTCACTAGTACGGCATCTAGTACCTTATAATGTTCACTAGTCCAGTATCTAGTAATTTATAATGTTCAATAGTACAGTATCTAGTACCTTATAATGTTCACTAGTACAGTATCTAGTACATTATAATGTTACGATTACAGTATCTAGTACCTTATAATGTTTACTAGTACAATATCTAGTATCTTATAATGTTTACTAGTACAATATCTAGTACATTATGATGTTCACTAGTACGGCATCTAGTACCTTATAATGTTCACTAGTCCAGTATCTAGTACATTATAATGTTTACTAGTACAGTATCTAGTACATTATGATGTTCACTAGTACGGTATCTAGTACATTATAATGTTCACTAGTACGGCATCTAGTACATTATAATGTTCACTAGTACAGTATCTAGTACCTTATAATGTTTAATAGTACAGTATCTAGTACATTATAATGTTCACTAGTACAGTATCTAGTACCTTATAATGTTCACTAGTACGGCATCTAGTACATTATAATGTTCACTAGTACGGCATCTAGTACCTTATAATGTTCACTAGTACGGCATCTAGTACCTTATAATGTTCACTAGTCCAGTATCTAGTAATTTATAATGTTCAATAGTACAGTATCTAGTACCTTATAATGTTCACTAGTACAGTATCTAGTACATTATAATGTTACGATTACAGTATCTAGTACCTTATAATGTTTACTAGTACAATATCTAGTATCTTATAATGTTTACTAGTACAATATCTAGTACATTATGATGTTCACTAGTACGGCATCTAGTACCTTATAATGTTCACTAGTCCAGTATCTAGTACATTATAATGTTCACTAGTCCAGCATCTAGTACCTTATAATGTTCACTAGTACGGCATCTAGTACATTATGATGTTCACTAGTACGGCATCTAGTACATTATAATGTTCACTAGTACAGTATCTAGTACCTTATAATGTTTAATAGTACAGTATCTAGTACCTTATAATGTTCAATAGTACAGCATCTAGTACATTATAATGTTTACTAGTCCAGTATCTAGTACATTATAATGTTTACTAGTACGGCATCTAGTACCTCATCATGTTCACTAGTACGGCATCTAGTACCTTATAATGTTCACTAGTCCAGTATCTAGTACATTATAATGTTTACTAGTACGGCATCTAGTACCTTATCATGTTCACTAGTACGGCATCTAGTACATTATAATGTTCACTAGTACAGTATCTAGTACCTTATAATGTTCAATAGTACAGCATCTAGTACATTATAATGTTTACTAGTCCAGTATCTAGTACATTATAATGTTTACTAGTACGGCATCTAGTACCTCATCATGTTCACTAGTACGGCATCTAGTACCTTATAATGTTCACTAGTCCAGTATCTAGTACATTATAATGTTTACTAGTACGGCATCTAGTACCTTATCATGTTCACTAGTACGGCATCTAGTACCTTATAATGTTCACTAGTATGGCATCTAGTACCTTATAATGTTCACTAGTACAATATCTAGTACCTTATAATGTTCAATAGTACAGCATCTAGTACCTTATAATGTTTACTAGTCCAGTATCTAGTACATTATAATGTTTACTAGTACGGCATCTAGTACCTCATCATGTTCACTAGTACGGCATCTAGTACCTTATAATGTTCACTAGTCCAGTATCTAGTACATTATAATGTTTACTAGTACGGCATCTAGTACCTTATCATGTTCACTAGTACGGCATCTAGTACCTTATAATGTTCACTAGTCCAGTATCTAGTACATTATAATGTTCACTAGTACGGCATCTAGTACCTTATAATGTTCACTAGTATGGCATCTAGTACCTTATAATGTTCACTAGTACAATATCTAGTACCTTATAATGTTCACTAGTATGGCATCTAGTACCTTATAATGTTCACTAGTACAATATCTAGTACCTTATAATGTTCACTAGTACAGCATCTAGTACCTTATAATGTTCACTAGTACAGCATCTAGTACATTATAGTGTTTACTAGTACGGCATCTAGTACCTCATCATGTTCACTAGTACGGCATCTAGTACCTTATAATGTTCACTAGTCCAGTATCTAGTACATTATAATGTTCACTAGTACGGCATCTAGTGCCTTATTATGTTCACTAGTATGGCATCTAGTACCTTATAATGTTCACTAGTACAGTATCTAGTACCTTATAATGTTCACTAGTACAGCATCTAGTACATTATAATGTTTACTAGTCCAGTATCTAGTACATTATAATGTTTACTAGTACGGCATCTAGTACCTCATCATGTTCACTAGTACGGCATCTAGTACCTTATAATGTTCACTAGTCCAGTATCTAGTACATTATAATGTTTACTAGTACGGCATCTAGTACCTTATCATGTTCACTAGTACGGCATCTAGTACCTTATAATGTTCACTAGTACGGCATCTAGTACCTTATAATGTTCACTAGTCCAGTATCTAGTACATTATAATGTTCACTAGTACGGCATCTAGTACCTTATAATGTTCACTAGTACGGCATCTAGTACCTTATAATGTTCACTAGTACAATATCTAGTACCTTATAATGTTCACTAGTACAGCATCTAGTACATTATAATGTTTACTAGTCCAGTATCTAGTACATTATAATGTTACGATTACAGTATCTAGTACCTTATAATGTTTACTAGTACAATATCTAGTATCTTATAATGTTTACTAGTACAATATCTAGTACATTATGATGTTCACTAGTACGGCATCTAGTACCTTATAATGTTCACTAGTCCAGTATCTAGTACATTATAATGTTCACTAGTACGGCATCTAGTACCTTATAATGTTCACTAGTACGGTATCTAGTACATTATAATGTTCACTAGTACAGTATCTAGTACCTTATAATGTTAACTAGTACAGTATCTAGTACCTTATAATGTTCACTAGTACAGTATCTAGTACCTTATAATGTTAACTAGTACAGTATCTAGTACCTTATAATGTTCACTAGTACAGTATCTAGTACCTTATGTTTACTAGTACAGTATCTAGTATCATATAATGTTCACTAGTACAGTATCTAGTACCTTATAATGTTTATTAGTACAGTATCTAGTACCTTATAATCTTCACTAGTACAGTGTCTAGTATCTTATAATGTTTAATAGTACAGTATCTGTTTTCAGTGCTACGTTTATTTATAGTATTATGTTAGAATTGCACTATTACTATTGCGCATCGCTAGTGCATTGGCCAGAAATAGGGCAGCAAACTCAATCATTTTTACATGCCCAAACACTTCAGGCATACTAAACATCATTTGAGTCGTCGCCACCTCATATCGATGCCATATAGGCCTACGGAGAGTGGTCAACGACTCGTGCAGTTACATTCCTCGCACTCATTACTTCTAGTGCATGAATATTTCTAGGATCAATTACCTCACACTCTCTCATGATTGTCTGTACACCATCAGCCAGCTGGCGTAAACAGCACTGTGACCGAGCGATCCCAGGAGGGTGATCTGACAAGCATTTTGTCTGAGCCTCATCACAGTTGTAGGACAAATGAGTTCCTCCAGGTAGATAGATACTCTCCACCTATAAAATGCAAGGTTGTTACATTCAACCTCAAGTTTCACACACATAACATATCTGAACTGCTGTTAGTATCTTTATATGCAAGGTAGGTGCATGGGAGAGTTTAATGTTTGTATTCATCACCAATCAAAGGGCTAGTGGTATGACTGAGCTATTGACATTTACCATATGGAACAAACAGGTGAACACTAGTATAAGAGAACCATACAACAGAAGTGGTACACTCTGATGGCTTGGAGTTTATATAGCATATTGCTGTCAAATTACCACTAAAAATCTCTTATTCATGTTATGCTATGTTATTCAACTGTTAACATATGTTATTCAACTGTTAACAAGAATGTTTGAAGTTATTTGCATTGCCATACAACATCCATTAATAACTCTTTTTGATATATTTTACCGACATAAAATAGAAAAAATAACTTTTACATTTAAAATTGGAAAAAAGTTAACTTATTGCAAATCAATTAACAAATTGAACAAATTGTATTTCGTATCTGAATACTGAAGCAATGCTAAAAATAAATTTTTAATGCTAATAAAATAATAAAAAAATTTTTTATTAATTCGAGAGCTAGAAATAAAAGTGGGTCTGTGACACAAAATCTAATACCAAAGAAAACTTCTGTTATTCATTCTATCTGTCTTATGTAAGATTTTACTAATTTTATGTGGCTGGCCCAAGATATGGTGCTTGGTCCATATTATAGTAATATTTTTAGTAATGAGAAGCACCATAGATTAATAACGAATAATAATAATAATAATGAAAGGGCTAGAGGCTTGATGGATATCCTGTTAGTAAAAAATTTTTGTAATAACACCAATATGAATGCTGGAAGAAGTTATACTCCCTTTTTAAATATGTATAACACTTGATGAATGCTCGTAGTTGCTTGGGTAATAAAACAATTACCTAATGAATTTGAGTAATTTACCTGAAAAGCTGAATTTTCACTAAAATCTTTACTAAAACATTACCCGTATTTTAGACTAGCTTAACAATCATTACTAATAATGGTCAACAGTGCTGGTTATTAACTCCAAGCAAGCGATTTAAGCATGAGCATTTTTTTGTGATGGCTATTTTCTCAATGATTTCAATGTACTCCATGTAGCATAACGATTAAATTCCTTGTCTCTAGATCCAGAGGTTCCAAGATCAAGTCCAGTTCTGTGTGGATTTTTCAATTGCTAAGATTTAAGTTGCTATAAGTGGACAAGGAGTTTGACAAAAACACAAACACTGATATATATATATTTTGTCATATATATGACAAAAACACAAACACTGATATATATATGTGCTCCCAACAAGGCTGGGAGTGGTGGTGCACTCTTGTAATCCAACTACTTGGAAGCTAGGTTTGGTGGTGGTGGTGGTGGTGATGGTGCACTCTTGTAATCCAACTACTTGGAAGCTAGGTTTGGTGGCACCACCAGTGAAAATCTATCACACTAGAGACGATCCTAGATGCAGACTGTGCAAAGATGCACCTGAGACCATCCAACACATCATCAGTGGATGCAAGCAGTTAGCAGGGAACGCATACACTGAGCGACATAATCATGTCGCAGGTGTTGTGTATAGAAGTCTATGTGATGAGTATGGCCTTAATAAACCACAACACTGGTAGGAAGCTCCTGGTAAGGTCAATGAAAATGACAGCGCTAAGATCCTCTGGGACTTCTACATCCAAACTGACTAGCAAGTCCTAGCAAATCAACCAGATATAGTGGTGGTAGACAAGGAGAACAAGAAGGCTACTATAATAGATATAGCAGTACCCAATGACTACAATATAGCCAGCAAAGAAAAAGAGAAGGTAAAGAAATATCTCCCTCTTGGAGAAGAAATTGAAAAATGCTGGAATGTAAGTACAACTGTAATCCCAGTAGTCATTGAAGCACTGGGTGCAATAACACCGGCGCATAAAATGTGGCTTGCCCAAATACCAACAACAATCAACTCAGGTGAGTTGCAGAAAAGTGCGCTATTGGGAACAGCTAAGATCTTGAGACGAGTGCTCAAACTCCCAGGTCTCTGGTAGGAGACCCGAGTTAGAGCAGAATTTACCACCCATACGGGGTATCCGGGGTGAGGAATAAATTTTTTTATATATATACATTATATACTAACAAAACACCTGGTGTTGTACAGGTATGAGAAAATAGTATGCTTATAAATAGTGAGAGGTAATGTAGTTGCCTGCCACTTGCTATTAGCCTGGCACATTGCCAATGGATAATTTGAGTAAGATTAACTACTTAACTAACCGTTCGCCATGTCATTTTGGCGCAATGTAATGGAGAGCGGTAGCGTATTTGCATCCATATAACGACATATATTGCCTAATGAATCCATTAAACTGGTGTGGCTCAATTGTTAAGGGATCGGACTGGCATATGGGTGGGTCCAAGATCCATTCCTCTGCGATACAAATTTTTTATTCCAATTTTTTAATGGCTATAGCTGGACAAACACAGACACACCAACTTACACACAGAAATAGATAGATTTTATGTTGATGCTTTACTTTTGTACTTCTTCAGTATGTTTATGGTTCACACACAATATTAAAATGCTTGAATGATGACCACAATCTAAAACCTACACTATTTATGACAATAAAGAGAAGTAGGTGTATATCAGATCATTGCATAAAAAAAGTTGGCATGAGAGACCATAAAAACTTACCTGATGGTATTTGACCAGGTCCAACCAATCATCGTGTTGAACACACAACTCCGCTTCTTTACTAGTATAAACCATAGAGCTTGGACATGAGAAGACAACCTTTTCAGACTTAAACAACTCCAAAAACCAAATGGAAAAACCACTAGTTGCCGTCATTCCATCTTTGAGCGGATGCTACAAACAGTTTTACTAGGTTAATAAGACACAAACTGATTGCTATGAGTTCAGTGACAAAGACTGTTTGGCACAAGTTGGAAGTTATTATAAGACCTAAAACTTGAGTGGTATTTGTAAACAGTAGACAAGCGTTTTGGCGTAATAATTTTTCAGTTTGCAAAACTCGAATTTTTGCTGCGTCAAAGATAATATACAGCTAGCTACCTCTGGCAGTACGTGTTTGGTTGACTGTGTCATCATTTATGATTTTTAAGCCCTAAATAACGCTTCAGATCAGTAACAACTGCTTCTAGTTTTACAAAATATCTATTTAGTTTTTAGATCAAGAACGTTTCTAGCTACAAAGTGTTGATTGAAAGTGTATAAATTTACAGAACATTTTTTACATAAGTTAACCATGATTATCATCTTCTTAGCTGTTTCATCAGTTCGTTAACAGTTCTATGAGCTCAGTAACTTTTTTCTATCCGCCCATTATCCGTTAGTCGCTATCTGTAAGTTTAGTTTTAAACGTCAAACTGTTGTACGCAATATATTATTTATATTACTTTATTTTACTTTTATTTTTAATTTTATTTCAAATAAATACACTGGCATTCTATAAATTATCTTAGCTAAGTGTTTAATGGCAGAAATAGCTATACACAATACACAGGTAGTTTCACATTACATCTAAGCTATAATTTAAACTGATCATAATCTCAGGCATTTAGTTAAAAAAGATATTAACTAAACTTTGGACAACTTTTAATGGTTATTTATGTTGAATTATAGAAGTAATCAAATTAGCACTGACCTCTTGAGTAATGAGTTTAGTGTAGGTTAAAAAAGGAGTAGAGAGGTGGTGACAAACGAGACAGGACTTGAGAGATACATGGTAACCTTTACTATACTTTATCTCATAGTTTTGGAAGAGAGTCTGGTAACAGCCATCACTCCACTGAAACAGGCAGTGATATCTTCATAAGTGTGCTTGGATAGCTACACCTAGTAATACTCTAAAGGTCAAATCAGGCGCTATGTAAACTGAGATCATATATTGTACTAGCTGCATTACTCGTGCTTGAGAACAGATTCACTTACAGCAATAGGTTTATTGAGAGTTGTCTTTCAACCTGTAAAACAACTCAAAATATGCAGTCTACTGAAATTGTTGTGCTGATCAGACAATACATACACATAATTATGCAGTCATACATGTCAATAATGTTGGGGAGAACAATGGAAATCTGCAATGTGTTTTACAGCTAGTCTACAGTGCATCAGTCTCAAACCACTCAAATTGGAGTTGTCCTATTTTTGTACAAAGAACTGATAATAAAATTGACATTGCTGGGCAAACTGAAGTTCTTCAAACTGGCAGTATTGGAAAATTTTTACATCTTTTACAAAATTCTACAAAATATTTCGCTATTGCACTGCTGAGCTATCGCCAGCATTTATTGAATAGAGACTTCTACATGCTTAAAACACTAATCATGGCTTACCAGTTCTTCGCCTATAGCTTGCATTTTGACATGGTATATACAAACAGTTTTGCAGTAATGTGGTTGTGTCGATAAAATTTATTATCAGTAAAATTTACTATATAAACTACCTATATGGCCTCTTGTCTTTCAAACGTAAGGCATTACATCTGGAGCATTTTTTAGTCTTTTGCCCCATAAAAAATTTGGCTCCATACTGTGTACCAGGATTGTAATCAAGTGCAATTTTTTTTGCCCATGCACGGCGCTCAGTAGGTTGTGGCGGCCGAGCAGCTGCTGTAATTAGTGCATCTTGCCGTTGGCACCGCTACGTCTGCTCTGGAAATTCAGCTCGCCGAGCAGCTGCTGTAGCTAGTGCATCATGTTCTTGTTGCCGCTGCATCTGGTCAGTGGTTTCTGAACATCTGGCAGCTGTAGCAGCTGCTCTGAGCCTTTTGAGTTGCTGCTGGGTCAGCTCAGCGGTCTCTACATTTTTAGCAGCTGCTGCATCTATTCTGGCCTGCTCTCGACGTAGCTGCGTTTTTTCAGCAGTTTTTGCTCTTCTAGCAGCTGCATTAGCTATTCTGTTTTGTTGTAGGCGTAGCTGTGTTTGCTCTGCTGTTTCTCCACTTCTAGCAGACACAGTAGCAGTTCTGGTCTGTTTTGGCCATAGACGTATTTGCTCAGCAATTTCTGCACTTCTAGCAGCTGCAGTGCTGGCCTGTTCTAGCCACAGCCGAGTTTGCTCAGCAGTTTCTGCTTGTCTAGCTCCTGCTTTGCAAATTCGGTCTCTTTCTCTACGGGAATCAATCTGTTCTTGCGTTTTGGCAGTAAGTTTTTTGGAAGGCATTATACTGCTTCAATACCGTTAGAAGAGGTGAGTGTTTTAATTGGTAAAACAGTCCAAATTATTTAATGTAACCTAACTTTATCTGTAGATCCCTTCACTGGAGGCAATGAGGTAGCAGGGTACAGCGTTGTAGACTAAACATGAGTGATAATAGATGCATACTTTCTTGTATGGCTCCCATATGCTTCAGGACCTTTGAAAACAGTGTTGTCATTGGATTATGTATGCTGTTGTCCGCATCTGAATAAAATAATAGAAATCATGGTAGAGACATTTAGTTTTAAGATAAACATGTGCTGCCCACAGAAACATGCCAAGAAATCTCATGCTGTAATATATCTACAAGTAGATGCGGGAGAGCCATGCTATTAGCTTTTCAAATTAGAAGTATAACCGAATCGCTGCTCTCAGAGTTGAAACTTGAAAAGAGTTAATGCTTTTTTCATGAAAAAAACTTGGAATAAGAAATTCAAATTTGATTATTATTTAGGAGTCATTAGGGCTTAATTAATAGATGCAACTTGACTTCGTCGGTTTCTAGTGCCAGTACAGCCAAAATATTTGGTGCAGCTAATGTTGGCCTGAAGAGTAAGTTTAATAACACATTGGTAAAGAGCGCCTCTTCAAGGTAAAACTAATGAATGCCACAACAGAATTAGTTTCTGTAACTATATTTTAATGTAAGAATAATTTTGCTATTGTTTGATCACCTCTAAACCATCAAAACGCAAAACAAACTGGAGCCCTACTCGGGCTAGAATCATGCAAGAGAAAATAGATATAATATCGTTCACCCCAGAAAATGGAGAAAATGCTACCTCTACAGTCTGTCAAAAGAAACTTGATGCTGTCGATAACCAAGTTAGCATTTTTAACGCCCGACTCCGGCTTCAGAGCAGTGAAGGTAATCTACAATGAGTCAACAACAATTTATTTGAAGGAATGTGTCGTAGTAGTAAGTTAGAGTACTCGCAGCTAAAAAAAAATTAGTAACTCAGCTGCGGAAGGAAATGAACATGTTTTTTATCACCAACAATGGCAAATTCAACGTTTTTAAGTTGTGAAGGTGTGGCAATTCGTAGACAATACAACATTGAATGAGAAGTACTTACCTTTTTGAAGTAGAAATTTAGTAGGTGAGAGCAACGTTTTTTCCAGTTGCCACAAGAAACAAACGCTCACGTGATCTTCCCCTGTACGCATTGGCAGTAAATATTAATTACATGAAATTTACTACTCATGAATTTATTTAAATTAAATTTTGTAGTAAATTTTATTTAATTCTATTAATTTATTTACTACTCATATTTACTACTCATATTATTCAGTTCGCTTCGTATGACCGAACCGAAAAAAAGACAGACAGCTCTATAAGGCGGACAAACACACACACGCACACAAATATACGGACAGATTTTTTGCCGTTTATATAATAGATTTTCATGGTATGTACTGATGTATACATGTAAAATATATAGCCTTAGTCCAGGCCATCTGTCTGCTTGATCTACTGCACCTAGTTCAGGACATGGAATAAAGATGACAAGCAATTTCTGAAGCGCTAGAATCTCGGCATCTCGTATCAGAATAGCTTCATACACCGAAAGGCTAAAAAACATAAATCGAATTCCACAAAAGATGGTGAAGGAAGAGAACTGAAGCTATTCTACACCACAGTAGTAATAAGTAAGTATGCTTTGGCACTCATACTGCTATTAGAAAGTTTTACCACCCAGTTTGCGTTAGTTGTTTTGTCTCATTCTTCAAAAAACTCCCTTATTATTAGGAGAGTTATAATGAAAGCAAAGGTTAAAATTTAGTCTCTCTTGCAAAAATCTTCTTCATGCAACTACTGGTCATCATGGTTTATTAGCCAACCTACCAATGCTTTGTTGTGTTTCATATCATCATATGTTTAACAATATTACTGTGTATTTTAATTCATTCATGTATTTGTGAAAACGATTATAAAAATTGGAGAGTACTGAAATGTGATATTGTTTTAACAAATGAATTATACAGGTTGCTATTTTTACCTTTGAAATGTAAAGATGTTTAAAATATCATACTAAAAATTTATAGTTTTCTTTTGTGTTTAGATTACCATTGTAGAGATGAATAATAAAATTCTCAAGATAATAAATATCTAAAACATGAATATACTTGTATCCAAGTAGTTTATGCCATGCGATTTCACGTTTTATGAAATTATAGCAGTTTATCTCTAAAACCCAAACAGGAGTCAATAGACATACCATTCTATGTACGGTGATACACGAGATCAGCTGGGCCACTTTATTGAAAAACTAGTTTTGCCATTGACAACATTCTCACACATTGCGAATTTAGTCAATGGCCACAAATTATATTTTAAGTTAATCCTGTTTTTGTCCCGATTTCAAATATGCAAACTAAGCAGTCGCAAAATTACGCTTTTGAATGATTATGTAGGCTAAATTATGAACATTTAATTTTCAATGGTTGAAGATAACAGTCTGTATAGCTGTGATAACACCATATAAATTTTTTTTCACTTATTTTTAGTCATATGCATATATATGACTTAAAATAAGCATTAAAATTGAATTGTTTAATTTATAATGTAGAAGATAACTTATGCATTGTATTGTCAAATACAATGGAAAATGTCCACACTAAAAAATTACATTAGCAAATTAAATTTTCCTTGAAATAAATTATGCATTAAATTGCCTAAATTTTGAATTAACTTGCTTAAAAATCTTGCACTAAATTAAACTGCTAATTCACAATTTAACGCAATTATTAATGCCTAAATATTAATTGATTACAACCCTAGACTGTACTGACAACTGAGTCAGGTAGGACTCGATGACAGTCAGCAAGTGCATGCGTGGCAGTACATCAGCAGAAGCTGTAGCTTGAGATCCTTAAAAATACTTTCATGTTTTTAGGCTGCAATACTTAAATGTTTGTTTTAAAAGAGTTTGACATTCACTGAAAAGGTTACGGTACATGGGATTTGTTGGTCACATCAATAAGTAACTAGTGCGAGTCATATATCATTGATAGGATAACTCCAAGTTTATAAATGCATTAAGGATCAAAGGAATGCTTACCACATGCAGCACTCCATGATCAATACTATTTCTGATATTTGGTCTTATGTGCCGATTCAAGGTGTGTGTAGGTAAGTCAAACACAGTCTCAAGAAGTTATTCATGTTCACATGTAGATATGAAACAAGACTATTCAGTTGTAAAGCCAATATGCGTGAGTATGACTAACAAGTTAGAAGTTGTGCTCTATCACATCATTCCCTCTTAACATCAGCAACCAAAGCCGTCTTAAAATAAAGATTAATAAACGGTTGTACTGGTTATTATATCTAAAACTGTAACAGTTTCCAGATGTGCTTTAAATCAGATCAAGTTAAATTTATTACCACCAGCACCTTAGCAGTTTAGTGCGCTGTGAGAGATAGTCATGTGTGCCACGAAAGTACAAAGATTAACTATCTCCACAATTACTTGAAAAAGCTAAATGACCATCGATTGGCACAGGTGTTAGAGTGTTGGTTACCTTTGCAAAAAGTCAGGAGTTCAAACCCTGTACCACGCAATCTTTTTTTTCCAACTTCCGATGCAGGCTTCGGACTGACAGGTGAGCGAACAGACAGACATGGCTTTCATTATGGTGAAGATTTTTGTTTATAAAATTCTGTCAAATGTTTTCAAAATGTATACAAAGGACCTTTTGAACAGCAACTTACAGTAAACTAAAAATGCATGTTTGAAAGTGCATATCGGTTTGAAGCGCTTGCTTTGCTTCACAGAAAGTAAGTTAAGAGAATGAATGATAACAAGTCCAGCTGTTTCCATTAAATATGTAATCTGCAAGACTTCATCTGATAAACATTTACTTTAGAGCAGTTTCATGTAGTAAATAGGCAGCCATCACTCTAGTTAGTATCAACAAGTACTAAGAAGTCTGTACCTGGCCAGTAGGAAGTTCCTTGGTAGCACTTGATACTGCCATCGCAACTGTGCTAGTGAGAGAATCAGCCAGAGACTCTAGTTTTGTATGTTTACTAAACTCTAGTACATCCCTAGCCACATAAACATAGTCGGTTGTGACACTAGAGAGCAGGTGCCTCCATACATCAGTCTCCTTTGTCCTACAGTCAAAGCATAGCAAGTGGCAAAAAACACAATTAAGAACTGTTTCAGGGATATGGGAAAAAGTCCTGTTTTACATAGGGAAAGGGGATAGGAGAAGAGTCCTAAACTGCCTAGGTTCTAAACCTACCGCTTTAACAGTAAGCACCTAAACAGAAAAATGGGAAGAGATACGGGCCTAAAGAGACCTAAAGATATATGGAAAGAGTGTTGACTGATAAAGCAGTAAGCAGGGATATGGGAGTAAACTTTCACCATATACCATATGGGTAATAGGTAATATGGTAAAAGGTCCGTAGGATGTTTAATAACAGACCTTTAAGGCTAAGAATTACGGACAGCGAGTACATACGCAAGCGCACAGATAGCTCGTAGAATTGACCGCTCACTTGGTGTACCTTTGATGTGCACTAACAATAATTAAGCATTTGTTAGAATTGGATTGTGGTCACACGCTGACAAAATCCAAACATCCACTTTATCATAGCAGCAGATGTTTATGATACAGCAGTACCATAAACATCTGCTGCTTCCACAAAAACCGTGGCTACTAATAAACGCTCACATGACATACAAATTGATCAATGAGAATTGCCTTCAGTCAGGCAAAACTGCGACACTTTTACAGGATTTCCATTTTGTTATTTAATCACCAGCGCTTGTTAACTGTTTATTTTGGATCGCTACCAACTTGTGATGATCATAGCGTTTCTGCTACAATTTGTGATAGTATGTATTCTCTCAAAGGAGGATACGCTACATGCTAGCAATAAAAACGTACAAAAATGACAACGCAGGCTCATGACATTAATCGAACAGAGAAACAAACTTTAGTTCTAAATAAATATGATTCTCCAAAAAATTAAACTGAAATATTTAGCAAGCAGCTCCAACTGACACCAGCTCTTTTCACCAATAAGAATATCTTTATATTAGTAGTTGTATTTATAAGATTATCCTCGTTGTTCAGAAGAAAACTGTAATTCACCGCTGCTTATTGTTTCAGTATACAAAACCTTGTACAATGCAGTGATTTTGCTCAATCTTGAATAGCAGTTTTGGATCGACAGACATGCGAACAAACGGACAGACACGGCTTTTATTATAGTGAAGATTTTTGTTTATAAAATCCGGTCAAGTATTTATAAAATCTTTACAAAGGCCATTTTGAATTAAGACTTGCAGTAAACTAAAAATGTAAGTTTGAAAGTGCATATCGGGTTGAACTATTTGTTTGTTTGAGGTGCATATTTGTTTTGCTTCACACAGCCAGTAGGAAAAGAGAATAAATGATAACAAGCCAAGCTGTAAGCCTGTTATCTCAGCATTTCCCTTAGATATGTAATCTGCAAGGCTTCATTTGATGAAAATTTACTTTAGCGCTGTTTGCAACTAGGCTGGCCATCACTCGTAGTTCTCCATTACTTTTAGAAAACCAGTAAAAATACATTGTTATGTAAAACAATTATAAAAGTACATGTAGATGCTGCAACTCCCCTTTTAATTGCAGACCTGGTGTGAGCCGAGTGTCTGCTGTGTTCCAAAAGTGTTTGTTCCTTTCTCACGACATCGTCTACAGAGTTCAAAAATATAAAATGGCTACAGCCAAAAAGTACTTCTTGTATTATCTAAGCACAAATTTGCTCATTTTATAGCTTAAGTTAAAGGTTGGTAAATATCAGTGTAAGGTGTTGATGGCATTAAAGCAGTCTTCTTTACACAGCTTTGGTAATCATGGTTATCAAGGAAGTCTGTAATATACAGTTGTTACAAGGTGCCAGCAGATCTCATTCTGACTAGCCGTCCAAGACGCAAAGGATTATTTTTGCTATTTTGCTGACTGTTTTGGGTTGTCATTTATTTCATTCTAGGAATTCAATCTGTCAATTATGAGCCCAAAATAACGCAATCACCATTGAGAGATAACACTGACAGAACAATGGGCTGCATCACTCTTGGAGCAGCTCATTAGAAGAACAGCCGCATTGCAATTGGCTCTAGGTGTGTTTCAGAAAAAAAGTCCTTCATGAAGCATGCTCAGTCCTTTGCACCAACACGACCTGCTCAGGGTGGCGCCGTGACAATGGTAACAAGGTCTATAAGGTTGTCTGAGAAGAGCTCAAAAACTCAAGATACAATAATGAACTGACTCCTTTTTTTAAACATATGTTTGTAGGTAAAACTAGCCTGCCTTGACAAACTGTTGTTTTTGCGGAGTTGTCCTCTGTCAAGCGAAGTGAGCAAAACAACAGCTTGTATTGTCGCAATACGCACTGCACCTGATCCATCAGCTGCACTGAAAGGGAGTTGTTCTCCTACGTCTATGCGACTTGGCTGCGATGTTATGTCAGTCGCTCCATTGGTAATCATAACGGATTTAGCCCAAAAATTTATGTAGAAAAAATAAGATAAAAACGTTTAACCAAAGACCAGTCTCTGCGGTAAACTTTAGTAAAACTTGGGAAAAAAATATATTAAAAATAAAATCAATAAGAACAAATAAAACTGACTGATACAAAAATACAAAGAGAACTGACTGAGCGCACGAATAACAACATGTTTAGTTGCTGTTGTTGCCTAAGTCTACTAAAGTTTATCGCAGAGACTGGTCTCTGGCTAAACGTTGTTATCTTATTTTTTTCTACATTAATTTTTGGGCTAAATTCGCTATGATTACCAAAGAAGCGACTGACATAACATCGCAGCCAAGCCGCATAGATGGAAGAGAATAACTCCCTTTCAGTGCAGCTGATGCATCAGGTGCAATGCGTATTGTGACTAGCTGTTGTTTTGCTCGACGCGCTCGCCGGAGGACAACTCCGCAAAATCAACAGTTTGTCAAGACAGGCTAAGGTAAAACAAGCTGTCAACAAGTTGTGAGTAAATTATTAATTTTTTGAGAATGTTTTAGTTTTTAATGGTAAATTTAAACATTGAGCATACATTTATTTTTTTAAACAGATAGTATTTTGAGAAAACTTTTTTAGCAGCTTGAAAGAGAATTTCTACAAAATTTGAGGGAATCTCTGAAGATGATGTACATTAAGCATGCAGTTGATCCTTTGCCATCTACGACTTACAACTGCCACTGCTTGTAAAGTTGTAACTAGTTCAAAGTTAAAATAATATTTAGTCTAAAGTATAGATATTTCAAGTATAGATTCTAATCTGGACGCACATTCTAGCCAAAGTCTACCGCAAGAGTTGAGATTGTAGTAAATAGTAAGAGTGTGTGTACGGTGATGAAATCAGTGTTAGATGTGAAGCAATAATTGTTGGTTAATTGAGAGATTGTTGCAACAGCAAACATGTTTTACATAATTTTTTTCAAGGCCGGTGTGAGTTTGTACCAGAACTCGCCTGTTTATGATCAGGTAACCATGGATCTCTCTGATACTAGAAATAGTGTCTGTATCAGTATCCATGTCTATGATCTCGTAACCATGGACTATAATAGCTCTCTAATACTAAAAATAGTGTCTGTTTGTACCAGTATTTATGTCTATGATCTGGTAACCATGGATTATAATAGCTCTCTAATACTAAAAATAGTGTATGTACCAGTATCCATGTTTATAACTAGGTAACTATAGACTATAGCTATCTAATACTAAAAATAGTGTCTGTTTGTGCCAGTTTCCATGTCTATGTTCTGGTAACTATGGACTATAGCTCTCTAATACTGAAAATACTCAACTTACCCTTGCTTCATTTTCATAAGTTCAACCTGAGGATTCTTGTGTTTTTCCTCGACGTGGCTGTCAGGAACTCCGACTATGATACGAATGTTGGGATAGAGCTGGAATATGGTAGTTAGAAACTTTTCCAACACCCCGTCCGTGGAGTTATGCACGAAATTAACAACCACAGTAATTATACTGCTCACTGACTCTGCACAATATTTTCCTGCAGCAGATAAAATATCCTTTATACATACACCAGATATCTTTCTAGCTGGTATTAATCTCCAACCAGCAGTAACTTATAGCAATTTGGTGTTAACATTAACGGTGTTATACATTATTTTCACTCCTTAAAAGCTGTTTGGTGTTAAGATTAACGGTGTTATACATTATTTTCATTCCTGAAAAGCTGTTTGGTGTTAACATTAACGGTGTTATACACTATTTTCACTCCTTAAAAGCTGTTTGGTGTTAACATTAACGGTGTTATACACTGTTTTCACTCGTTAAAAGCTGTTTGGTGTTAAGATTTTTGGTGTTATACACTATTTTCACTCCTGAAAAGCTGTTTTCGACTGTGTGATAACCGAGTAGATACAAGTATCATAGAGACACACTTACTCGATTCCGTTCCATTTAGGCATTTGGTACGAATAGATCTCAGCTCTGTCAGTTCATCTACTAGCTCCATAACCTACAAATATATGGAGGACTTTTGTCTCTGAACATCCACAACTAGAAGACCTTTCTAATGTAGTGGTCGTTTGATTAGTCATTATGAGCCAGCATTAAAATCTGTTCAGTCGATAAATAGAGTAACTTTCACTAACAATTATGGAATAAAGTACAGCGCTGAGCAGATAAATCTGATTGGTAAACAGCTGAGCTGTCAACTTAGATAAACATATATATTCCTACATAGTAAAAATTGATGTACATGTAGTATTTAGGTGCATCTTCTGCTATCTTTGATTGCTTCATGCTGTTTTTTAAATGCTGCCATGTTTAAAATATTTTGTGGAGCAAACGTCAATCCCAAGTAATTCATAATCTAATTTTTACTATAATTATAATAGTCGTGTCTGGTCATCTGAAGTTACGCTTAGAAATTAGGAAAACAAATTATTTTCAACAGAATCGAAGACAGGAGTTACAGAATTTACCACCTGCACCATTCAAGTGCCGTGCTACACCTCAGAATATTTGTGCAGCTAGTTATAACATCTAATGCTCTCTCACTGCCCCCTGACTACCAGAACTTTAATGTTAGTTTAAAAAGAGTCTACATGTAGACTTATTTTGGTCAGTTTGAAGCTGAAGGTGATTCAGAATTTTGTGTAGCACAAGAAAACAACAAAAAACCTTTTTTTGTTTAAATCTAAAAATGAAAGCTGATTGCCATTGAGTTCAAAGGTGCTCCATGTTTCTACAGTCTCTTTATCCTTCTTTAAAATTGATACATTTAAAGAAGATAACCCTATAAAATGTAAGCTAAAAGGTTTCATTTTACTGAAAAAAAAATATTTGAGACGAGTTTTACAACCCCGTAAATATATTTGATCGCCAACACTCAAAAGCAGAATTTCTAAAAAAAATTATTCTTCGATTTTAATCATTATTTTCATAAGTACCAGATACAACTACTTTCTGTGTACTGCTATGTCATAATCTACTGATATCTGAAAACAAAATTTATTTTTCTTCGGTCGATGTAAATCCTAGCAATAAGGATAGTTCAATAATGACAAAAACAATTTTTAGATACACAAAATAACAACAAACCTTTCGATAAGCTGGGTTTATGCCAAGAGAATCTATGGAGGATACAGACTCTCTATTAGCTCGAGACAGTTTTACTGCCAGATGAATAAGTTGCTCCTCAATATTTATTCCTTCTGGAACCATCTTCTCAGGGATTGTGGTAGAGTCAGCCTTTGAGAGGTCTGTAGTAGACGTCATATGGCGAGAAGTCCGTATGGATTTCTTGGTTGAAACTGAATTTATGCTAGTATTACTACCATCAGCCTGTTCCGTACTCTGTTTGGTATTGTATATAAGTTTTGTTGTATCGTGTGCTTGGCTAGTAGAATATGCAGGACTGGCTGTGTTCCACTCCACACTTCCCATAAGGTAGTGATAATCTATCATAAATGAATAGGATCTGTTAAACAAAAGTGCTTTTGTCAAAATGTATATACATAGAAATGCGCATAAAAATATGCGATGCTCACCTTGTTTGTTATGCCAAGAGTGTATCATATACCAACAAATGAAAACAGCAACGCTGATGAAAAGAATCCAGAAACACTGGCGTAACTTCCAGCTGCTCCAAATGCCATGCTTTTGGTGACTCTACAAATGACAAAACTGTGGGATATTATGTGAATATCCGAGGATTCCTAGTGAATAGCCGGTAACAAGGGGCTGGCTTACATGGAGAGCCAGGGCTTTGAAAAGCTAGCTTTTCACAGGAAAGCCGAGTGACTAACAGGTCTCTCTATATAAGCAGGCGTTAAACAGATGCTTAGGAGAAGGCTCTGTGGAGAACAAGTGAGCTGATCATCTGTATTGCCGTGTTTCTACTGACAAGCAATTTGCGCTGTGGAGATGAGGACTTGAGAGTTCATTGGGTAGCAGTGAGGCTGCTGATTTGGTTTGCCTACGGGTCGACAGTAGGGACTGGCGTGAGATCGGTGATGGCATTCTGCTGTGGGCGTGTATCGCCGTGGTGGTCAAGGGGAGGTTGGTGTGTCATCGTAGCAGCTTGGTGCTGCGCAGCAATATCCTCGTTATATTGCTAACCAAACAGAAGGAATTTGCAATGTGTGACAGTCTGGTGATTATTTAGGAATTACATGATTTAGCAGTTCAAGTAATTTGACACAATTTCCATATCCCTACACATATTTGGACTTCGAATTTCAAAACTACTTACTAGGGTGCAAATGCTGCATGCCATTTACCTTCTTAAAGTTAACTGAATGATGATCTAGTGTAGATCCATGCTTACATATATAACATACAAATACATACAAGTACTAATGCCAATGCTAATAAGGAATTTACAAAAGTTACATCCGCCCCTATATAGGATGCTGCAGCGTTACACTTTGCCGTATGCATAGAGTTTGGAGGAAAAGAATAAATTAATTTATTACATAAATATTTAATGCTAACTGAATATTTTTGATTAACCTTGTTTTATATTACAAGTAGCCAACATGCAAATGCATTACGGTATCTACTTGTCACTAACTGAAAGAACACTCTAGTATGAGCTTATAACATACAACTACTAACCTGTACTAGCTATTAACCTGTTCTAACCCATACTAACCCGTACCAACTACTGACCCGTACCAACTACTGACCCGTACCAACTACCGACCCGTACCAACTACTGACCCGCACCAACTACCGACCCGCACTAACTACTAACCTGTCATATAAGATAGTATGAAATTACTACTAATTACCTATGGCAGCAAGTAACACTTTATTATTGCAAAGGTAGACTTTTTTATTAAACCAAGGAACGTCTATGTGCAGGTTTCATTTGTTGTAGTAATTATCAGATAGGCTATTTTGTACAACAGACGACCACTTTCATGAGAAGACTTGAAAACTTCACACGGAGCTGCATCTAATTGAACAAAAAAAATTATAAAATTATAATACTTCTTGGTATTTACCTTTGAGAGGGCGTACATCTGGTTTTTGGTATTCAACTCCAGCGAGTTCAATGATTCTGCAATAAACATCTACGTATATAAAAGCAAGCAATCTGCTTCAACTCCTCATAAAAATAGGATGAGCTCCTAGCAAGTCATGTCACGTCATGCCTTAACATGATTTTGGATCACACAGTATATTCTATGCTTTGAGTTACTCTCCTACCCCCACTGCTCAACCAACAACACTAATGCTAGCATAGGCCTATATATGTTTAGTTTCAAACTATGATAACTTTGTAACACAATGCAGCTAATCATCCGCTTTCAATAGAGCTTTCACAAGCTTCAGACTGCAAGACAAACTAAACAATTTATACCCCACAAATTCTCATGTGTATATGTAACTAGCTCAGCGATCATCCTGATAAGAAAGAATCACAAGCTGCTATATTCATGCATTAGTAGTCAGAGCTGATACTTAAAACTTGTGGGTTACTAACACAAGTATCTATAGGTCTTACCACGTTGTTCAGTTCAAAGCAACTCTACTTGTCTTTACTAGTGAGTGATCAGTGGTGAAAGTGCGCTGCTTCCATAGCTACAGACACGCTGTCATAGGAATGACCAAGCAGCATCACACAGAAAAGTATTTCTTAGGCTAATAGCGAATCAAAGTCCAAGTAGGTTATCTGTTTAAATATTGACATAATGATCACTCGTACCTCAGAGAACTGATAAATTCACACCTGCTCTGGGAGAGTATTTTCATATGCTTAAGTATCATTACAACAAAAATTATAACTCGTACAAACTAGGTTAGCTGTTAATATATGTTAGAATTTGATATAAGTTAGTAGTTGATACATGTTAGAATTTGATATAAGTTAGTAGTTGATACATGTTAGCAATTAATATAAGTTAGTAGCTTGTACATGTTAGCAGTTAATATAAGTTAGTAGCTTGTACATGTTAGCAGTTAATATAAGTTAGCAGGTAATACATGTTAGCGGTTGATATAAGTTAGCAGTTAATACATGTTAGCAGTTAATAACAGTTATTAGTCAATACATGTTAACAGTGAGTATAAGTTAGCAATTAATATGTGTTAGCAGTTAATATAGGTTAACATTTAATACATGTTAGCAGTGAATATAAGTTAGTAGTTAATACATGTTAACAGTGAGTATAAGTTAGCAATTAATATGTATTAGCAGTTAATATAGGTTAACATTTAATACATGCTAGCAGTGAATATAAGTTAGTAGTTGATATGTGTTAGTAGTTAGGAGAAGTTGATAGTTAATCCATGTTAGTGGTTAATACATGCTAGCAGTTAATTTTACAACGTCGCATTTCACAGACAGCAGCAATTTTTAAACATCTAAGCAAGCTTCTAGTTCCAAAACTTCTATTGAAAGAATGCTTTTGAATCCCAGCTTGTTTAACCGTTTGGTCTATAGCGCAGGCTCACCACGATAGGCAGGCACACTATCTCTATGAAACTCTCAGTCCAACTAAAGCAGTCCGCTCGCTAAAGCGCTGTCTGGCCACAGTCTGTGCCTACTTCCCATGAGTTGCAAATTGTTTCTAATAAATAAAAGTTTTCCAAATTGCTGTCAACCCAGTAATTAAAAGTGAGTACAAACATCCGTAAAAATAGCCTGTTTTCAACTAAATATTTTAATGATCAATGTCATGCATTGCCGCTTAATAACATTATTCAATATTTACTCTAATAAGAGCACGTTCGACCGTCTGTTCAAAGTAACAGTTGATGGTTGGAAAAAAGATTTTATCGCACTGGCTTCCAACTCTCACAGACCGACCACTCAAACAACTGTGCCACTCAACTGGTCACTGACATGTCCGAATATTTGTATGTATAGTAATTATACCTGACGATCTCTCACGGCGCTCTAGACTGTCAGTGTATTTGTTACCAATAATAGCAGCATGGTTAGCACCAACGTAATAATAACAGATATATTTTTGTTTTTTACTGTTCAATTTCCTGTTTATGTTTTAGTTGCAAGCTTGGGATTTCCTTCTCGCTGAAAAGGAATATTTTGTTAGGTGCTAATATACGCAGAATTGACCTGACTCATGTTTTCAGAACCGCGAAGCAGATATTTTGAGTAGTAGGAGGTTCTACTTTAAGATGTAACAGTAAACTTTTGAAGATATCATGTTTCTTAGTTGAAAAACTACATGTAGTCTTGTTTTTGATTGGCTTTTATTTCAGTGATAAATATTACGATCCAGAGCTATAGTACTATAGCCACTGATTCGTCAAATCATATCAAGCATCTCATAAGGTCAAAAGATCAGTCTAATAGGCAGTCTGCTCAATCAGTTGTTAACTTTACTTTTGAGTCACAGACATCTATATTTAATATTATTGAAACATACTAACAATGTTATTAGTCTAGTGAATATCATGCAACTAAAGTTAATATTAAATACAGTAATATAAATATAGCGTTGAAAATATAGCATTATAAATATAGCATTTGAATATAGTATTATAAATATAGCATTATAAATATAGTATTATAAACATAGAAGTATGAATATAGTATTCTAAATATAGCATTATAAATATAGTATTATAAATACAGCATCATAAATATAGCATTATAAATATAGTACTATAAATACACTGTAATACTTGGAAATCTGCAGACCTCTTATAATTTTGATAAACTCTGATTAAAAAATTGTAACCATAATAGCAATTATTTAAAAAATAGAAATTAATTCAAAGCTATTCCGTAATGATTGAATTGCAATGCAAGATTTTAAGCAACGGTAATTTAACTATTTACTGTGAATATACATGTACTTCTGTCTGTGGTGTCTCTTTTTTGTACTTCAAAGAATAGCAGTGTTCAAAAGCATATCAGATCTTCTATATTTTATCTCTCAAGTGAGTGGTTTATGTTAAAATGGTAGTTAGTAGAACAGAAAGTAAAATGCTTTTGCAAAACGAGGTTAATCTTTCAGCTGCGCTAAGAAGTAATTTTTATAAACAGTCATAATATGATAACGAACAAACATGACATACAATTTCCTATATTTTCTAGATGAGTCATGAATTACTAGTTAAACTAACAGTTAACCTGACATTGAATATAAAACGCAATATTGACAAGCAGCAGTTTAAAACTAGTGAAATCGGCATCACAGAGTGTAGCGAATCTCCTCGTTCATCGTTATTCTGTTACATACGGGTGATGAGGCATAGTGTATATTCTATTCACATTTATTAATTATGCTTGTCAACACCATTAGACTACAATAAAACAGTAACTTGATTGTCGATAAATGGTTATTGAAAGTATGGTAGTTATACAATCGATCATCTGTGAAGCTATTGTGAACTTATTAAATAAAACACATAAAATGAAAGATAAACATTTACTTTAATAACACATTCGAGAAGATTGCTATATAGTATATGATACTCCTTCTGGTTAATTCTTGATCGTATATGTATATGATATTGGCGTAATGGCGAAACTTAAATACAAAATAAGTATCAGCATTGGAACCAGAGCTACAAAAACTACATGTTGTTGGCTCAAAGGCTGACAGAAAAATGCCTTGAAGGACAATTAATCACATGCATAACACTGTGGCGTGTCAAAAAGACCACACAAGACTCACAGACCACCCAAGATCAACAGATCAACTGGCATTCATTCTGGGAAGGAGCAGTGCATCATACAGAGTGTCTGGATTGTGAAGTGCACAATCAAGACAGGAAATGTAACTGAGACAAACAGAACTTAAGTTCACGGAGTGCTGTTAGTAAGAGCATGGCGCAATTGTGCCATAAGAGCTCTACAAGGTAAGAGCTCCCAATGCAAGCCTAACACTTAATGGCTATATAACTAATATAACACATCAAACTTGATTGTCAAACTCTCAGGCCCATTAGAAAGATTAATAAGTGCTATCAGCCATTGATTGTTTAGCACCTGTACAGAACTTCATTTCTTACAACAACAATGCTATTAAAGTATATATAATAGTACTTTCAATGCAGTGTTAAATATAGCTTTATTTAATTTAAATTTTGGCTACTATTAAATAAAATTTTGCCATTTAACTTTCAAAATTATTGTTGTTATATATAACTTTTATAGAATAAACTGATTATCAATTTTAGAATAGTACTAGTTTGGTACAGTAATGGTTGATTTACAGCTACAAATATTTATACATTTGTAGACATCAGCAGAACATGTTTGTGAGATGAATATTAAATAGAACTGAAGATGTACATGTACATTCAAACTATGTCATTTCTACCCTTTATCTTGTTCAATAAACTCATAATAAACAAGCAGTCCTCTTAACTTTTGGCAGTTGTTGTCTTTTGGTATATCTTATAAGATAGAGGCATGAAGGTATCATAAGCACCTCTATACTACCCGCTATTTTTCATGAGTAGGAATAGAAATTGTGGTGAGTTAAAACGGTGTCAATAGTTATTTGAGCCAGCAAAAGCTTTATATTCGTCCAAAGCTAACAGGCTTTAGAGCATGAGCATATATGCATATAATTATTGCAATGGGCATAATTTATTGAATTGCTCAACTACTGGGAGTTGTCTAGTTCACATAATTGCACGTGTAGACAACCCCAAGACCAGATCAATAAGTAACCCCCCCATCACATTGGATCACCCAAGGATCAAAATTGGTCAAGAAAACTCGTATCGACTGTGCACTCTGCTGAACTAATGATGCTAAACTACAGACATCATTTACAATATCATTGTAAATGATGTCTGTCGACATTGTAAATAATGCTAAACTGTAAGACATCATTTACAATATCTTTATAACTGTCTGATCAACAGTAAACTAGTTTACTGTTGGGTAGCTTAGGAAATGCGCCAAAGGCTATCTTGACAAAATTTTAATTACACAAAAGTGTATTTTAAGAATTGTATACAGAAAACCTGTTACTTATCATGCAGCTCCATTATTGAAAAAAGCTAGTTCTATATTAAAGCTTTACCAATGGAGTCTGTGTCTCTTGGGTCAAACAGCATATTCTTTTCACCTTGAATCTCAACCTGCACCATACTACCTTACTCGACAGTCTAAACTCTCTTTATTTAAGCCTGCCGCTATGTTAACTTGTGGCCAGAGACAAGTTTTATACAAAATGTTTGAGGCATGGACTAGTCATCCTGTTTATCTCAAGGAGATGAAATGCATTGTTAAATTTAGAAGGGACTGAAACAGTATAAATTATGTTAAATAGCCTGGGATAGCCCACCCTGGAGCTTACTTCCTTACTGACTTTCAAGCCTTGATTAGCTATTGTGCGTTGAGGCCTGCATCACAACTTTCATAGCTACTACTTAATAAAATATGTGTTAATTCATATGTGTATTTTTTCTTTTCTTTATTATGAGCAATTTCAGAATATTTGCGATGCGAACAAAACAAAACAACGAGGTTAATTTGATGTAATTCTTGTTTTTGCAGACCTACCCAGTCCATAGTAGTTTGAACGAACTTCTTTCTTAGAATGCTCAGATTCAAGCAGAAGTGCGCTTCGGCAAAGAGCGGCGGAATAGAGTCGCGCAATGCTGCAATTTGAACGCAATAGCCGATATCAATTATGAAAGAGACCGGCAGCCACACAACTGGTGGCGTTACTTTAGCACATATTTCTTCTGAGCGTTCTAACCGCGATCAAGTTTTGCTGATTTTAATCTTGAAACATCCTGGCTATCAGATCACCTCAAACATCAAAAACTATATCAAATAATAAAAAATACCGATACTTTCTGATAAAATCTACTAAAGTTTTTAAAAGTTCATTACGATACAAACATTCAAGTGCCAAATATTGACATTAGTCAACTATAAAAAAGAGTTGTAACATAATTAATTACCAAAAAAAACATTTATGACTTGGTTTATAAACAGTATTAGGAGGTTTTATACTAGTGGTATTATACTAGTAGCTTTGGTATACAATGTGCATGTATGTCCCAAGTGAAAATATTTTGTCTACATAAATTTAATAGTAGTTTGTGCGAAGACCTGTTGTCATCATCATCGGAAAGCCGAGCTTTAACGCAACTAGCCTGCATTGTAAATGGTTAAAATTAAATCGAGATTGTTATACTGCAGTACTCGATCCAACCGCACATACCTGACAGTTTTATTTGTTGAAATACACCAATAATAAATGTTTGTATAGAAAAGATGCCAATTGACAAGGCGTCGATTGGCATTCGTTCGGCATGAGGCATAGTCGATCGGCATGAGTTCGTCGAACTTAAAGTTTGTGAACATTGTTTAACAAATTTAGTTAGGAACCTATTAGACTGAGAGCTGGTCTTGGAACTACCCGTGGCCAGTTCAACTTGAGGCATCTTCTGTATATGCCTTTTTGGCCAGTTATAATCCAATCATTCTTAATAGCTTTTTATTTGTGCCCAAATTAAAAAAAAATAAGGTCGCATCAATTTTAATCGTTAACTGTCATCCTATACGTAATTAATTCTGAACCAATAAGCGCATCACAATTTTGATTGCTTCGCCCGGATAAGAAATCACAAGCCTTTATTTCAGTTTTCACAATATATTAATGCATTCAATATCAATGGTAATTCCCATCTGCTCTAATTTTATTTATGTCTGCTATCCCTGTAAGATTTTTGAAGCCAAGTTCCAATACCGCAAGCTTTCCAACTTTATCTATGAACCATTTCATGAAGCAGGTGACTCTGACCCTCTGAAGACTGGCTGACCTTTTCATTCCGAGGACCCTCCTCAGCGTCATTCATTGCCTCTTCCAATGCTTACCTCCTTTTCTCTCTAGCTCATTGCCGCTACTATGTTTTGAGCCATTTACTATAGGTTACTTTTTCATCTAACCAATATCTTCAACAACCCAATGGCTTATAATTGTACAATCTGCCAAGCTATACCTAACCCACTACTTGAAAATACATCACAAGCTAGGAATTTATTTTAGGGCAAAATTCCTAAGAAACTGGATTCATTGTGAATAGATGTACTCTCATCATGAATAGATGTACTCTCATCAACCTCAACAGGTTTCTTTGCTAATAATATCATTAGCCAACAGTTTTTTTCCATCTTTTCTACGTGTAATTGGTAGAGTAATTACGTTGATCTTAAACGGACGCATTTATCTGCAGCTCATAAGGGATGACTGTACGAATAACCTTTCGTTCGAGCTGCATAGCTATAAATTATAAATGCATGTCCCAAAATGTTCCTAACGAGCTATGTAAATAAACCACAACAGCCGGAATAATTAACTTATGGCTTGCTTTGGTCTAATGATAAGGACAGTAATCAGTCAAGGTTGTGATAGGTTTCTGATCTGGGAGCCGAGCCGATTGTAACATTTCAGGAAAACAATACCTGAAAAGTTTAAGCCATGAAACGTACACCTAGTAAGATATGGTATTATGTTCATGAAGTTCTTCTCCTAGTAGTACAAATAGAGACAAAATTTGAATACTTCTCTAGTAATCGCTGTTGGACTGACTCCACTGTTCAAGCAATGTGTCACGGCTAAAATATTATGGTGTGAGCTAGCTTAGGCAAGAAGGAACCTAAACAAGAAGCATTCCGCAAGGAGTGCTGGCCAAAAACTTGAGCGGAAATTAAGCCCAGCCTGCTCCGCATAGCGACGAGGATCTGCTGAAGAGATAGTGGAAACTACCAAAAAACTAAGATATTCTCTCTCAATAAGTGGCTGCTCACTCCTACACGCTACATATCACTCTGTATGACTGTAGGCCACGGGAAATAATTAAAACTACTCGAC
The DNA here is from genome assembly GCF_963576615.1 of Watersipora subatra. Taxonomy (NCBI): domain Eukaryota; kingdom Metazoa; phylum Bryozoa; class Gymnolaemata; order Cheilostomatida; family Watersiporidae; genus Watersipora; species Watersipora subatra. Next base: position 17,661,798 of record NC_088711.1, on the reverse strand, counting down.
AAATGTTAACCTCAAGAGGCAATTGAATATACTTGACAAATACTAGCTGCATAAGACCTGACGAGTGTGAGACAAGTTTATACACTTGACATCTGTCTTTAATGATTTGATAAGAAACAAGCATGGGGCTATTCAATTCAATCCGAGCTTAAGATAAAAGTAACAAATAACTATTTTTATTGCAGGGTGCAGTAAATCACATGATATGATAACATTGCTGAAGACTAGAGTTAAGCTAAATAGGCTGACATTATTGTATCAACATTTAGTTTTCATGTTTACAAGCAGAAGAGATAAATCCACAAATGTTCCTGAGAATTTATTATATAATTATTAAGTACTTTGATGAAAAAACTTGCCAATGCACCAACTGGCTTAACAACTCTTGGGTCCAACCTATATGGACATGAATTCTTATTTAATGGTCTCTTTGAAGCTGATCAGCCTTCCTCAACCCTTCTAATAAACTCTTGCCTTGAAGAGAAAACCCATGCTAACGGCGCAGAATATTCTATGTTGGTCTTTCGTGTTGTTGCTCAGACCTCTCATAGCACCATCAATATGCTTTCATCGAGATGCAAGCCAAAACTGTGTGCTACCATCAGCTCGAAACTGGTCAAGACATGCGTGATGACCTGTCTGGGTGCACTTGGCGAACTCTCCAGCCTCATAGAACATCCAGCTGCTTGCTGCCCCTTGCGACGACCAATGGTTGACATGTTGATAGATTTCATGTCCATATCTGAATAAGATGTGATATCTGTTAGATGAAGCTGCCTTGAGGATATTATTATTGATTATTTAATCCATGAATAGAATGTAAACATACCGATTCCTTGCGAGAAGCCCCGGGCTCTCACAGGTGGTGATATATTGTCCATCTAGTAAGGCGCGTGTCACAGACAAACCACTGGCCTTAAGTCGAGTGGATCCAAGAGAACCAATATAAAATACTTCTACAGTCCAGCCAGCGCTTGATTTGAAGTTTAGGTAGCCTTTGTAAGCGTACTGACAAGCAGAATGTAATATAAATGTTTATATTAGCCTATTTCACTACAGCTATATCCTAACTGACAAGCATTGATCCTCAACTCGAAAAAGCATGTATAAAACAATTGACCGTCATTCAAATAATACGGTGAATCATGCCAGGCAGTGATTTTAGTGTGCCATGAGATCATCAGGTGTGCTGTGAGAAAATAACAATAAATGGCCGGTTTTCAAACTTCATTTATCTTATTATTAGCTGTCGTCAATCAGTTAGCTTTTTCTGTCGCAGAGCATAAGGAATAATTATTTACGCAATTATTCTAATGGTTAGGGAGGTGACTAGTTAATGTAGTTGGTTAAAGCACCAGTTTATTAAGTTGAAGGTTTAAAGTTTGAGCACTATCATCAAAGCAATATATTTTCGCAGATTGAAACAATTATTTTTAGGCTTCGGTAGGCTGCCAAGAGCTTCATGTGTCTTTTTACCATTCCTACAAGGATATCTATGTTGTGACTTGGGTCTCACACTGAGTGGGTGTATAAAGACTTTTATACGTTTATTAACTATATATATTACAGCGTTGGAGTGCCATTCGGTGTTATTTTGTTTAGTGGTAAGCCCGAGGATTTTGTAGATGTAAAAAATGTGCCGCGGTTCAAAAAACGTTAAAAATGCTATAATGTCAAACAATTTTGAAATGCTATATACGTGCTACAGACTAAACAAAACAGAAACAGATTTTTAATTAAAACTTGCATATATAGGGTTTAGATTAAACGGTTGAAGTGATTTAGAACACTCTTCAACTTGCAAGGACAACAGCAAAAAGTTCCAATCAATCAAAAAATTTAATTTGGTGTTGAGTGTTTAGTGGACAAGACACGGTCAACAAAAGGGAAACTAGATAACATAGACTGTGTACTAGAATAAAAATAATGAATGAGTGTCAAACTTACTTCAGAATAACCTGTTTCCTCAAGTTTTGGTGAAACTATAGAAGTAAACTTTGTAACATTGTTAGTCTCCAACTCTAGGTCTCCATCGACTTCCCAAGGTAGAGAAGATTCAAACTTCACAATACCAAGAATTGTTCCATCTGTTACTTCACAGAACAAGCCAGCTTGCTATAAAGCAATCAAAAAAATTGTAATCACAGAAGCTGCCTTATCGATATATACCGTATGTCACATTTATATCAGACACCAACACCTTGCCATTCCACACTATAGAGCAGCACTATGCAAAAAAGACCTTTTTCTTTTAACACGTCTAATTTTGCTTTACTCTTCATTTTATTTTTTATCTTATTTTTTCTCAAGCTTTAATTTGCTTTTAATGGTATTGACCATAATAATAATAGTCATAATAAATAATAATGAAGTTTACATCTATCTGTTTCTTGCTAAATATACTCTAGTGAACTGTAACACTGGTTGCATAACTTGTATCTGTCACCGCGAAACAAACAATGTTGTGAATATTTATTATTTGTATTGTTTAACATTTTCTATAGTTACTCCAAACCGTTTTACTTTGGTATTAATCTATCAATATATTTCTCAGTTTGTCTGTGCTTCTGTGTCTGTGTATGTCCAGCTATAACTACTAAATCTTGAAATAAGGAAGACGTATCACGGAAGATTTGATCTCAGAACTTCCCATTCACCAGTCTCATCTCTTGCCAATTAAGCCGCACGAGCTCGATGGATTCCTTAGGCGACATAAGTCGGTAAATGGTTGAAAATACGCTACCACTCTCTGTTACCGTGCAACATCATGGAGAGCGGTAGCATAAATTTATGCATGCTCAATCTTGAGAGCAAGTAGTTAGCTTTTATTATTAAGCTTACTCAAATTTGCCATTGACAATGTGCTAGGCTAATAGCAAGTGGCAGGCAACTACATCACCTTTCATTGTTTATAAGCTGATTTTTAATACTCGCGCAATGCTGGGCATTCCGCTAGTATATATGTAAAATCAAGTGTTTGTATGTCGTCGCTCGTATGTCCGGTTGATAGCGATTGGTTAAAATACGCACACTTCAATCCAGTGCACCATGAGAGATCATCATGGGTAATGATTATATGTACAATTATTCTGAAGTTTTGGCACGGTGGTTGCGTGGTTTAGCGGTAGTGCTCTTGACTTCACATCCATGCATCCGAATGTTCAGGGTCGATTCCTGAGGGGTGCAATCTTTTCTCCTAATACTCTTAGCTGGCTTCTGCCAGACACGGATCGAATTCTAGCAAAGGTAAAAATATTAGCTTATGTTACTAGATTAAGTTACTCAGATTCATTTGATAAAGAAACTTAGCCATTGGCAACTACATTACATACAGTCATCTTTTTTCTTAACGCCTACAAGGAATTACGAACTGATGTGGCCCTTATTATAGTAAAGATTACAATACTAGCTCAAGTTACTAGCTTAAGTTACTCAAATTCATTAGGTGAAGAAACTTAACGAACGGCAACTACACTACCTGCCACTATTTATAAGCTGTTTTAAATCTTGAGCAAAAATGTAGCATGGGTAAAAAATGTTTTTCAACAATCTGTTGTAGCTATGCATCAAGCTTTCGAATATTGAATTTGCAAAAATTTACCTGTGATGATATTATAGCCTGCGCCTTGTGTTGCTATTTGTTGGAGCTTGGAATCTTTCATTTTATTTCAAATTTGAAGGCATACTCTTATTTTATAACTATATTTAACAATGTTGAATTAAAGCTCATTGCACTCATTGATATGTTTGCTACAGTTTGCAGCCACAACTGGTTTTTTATGTGCAACAGAAGAGGATTTATGAGCATCGGCCGCTCTATTTTTCAACCTTTATTTTATAGTGGTGATCAAATAAAGGTGGTGTTCAAATAAAGGTGGTGTTCAAATAGAGGTTTTATGGTTTATACACAACACCCTCGAAGCCTGGCTACACCCACCAATAAAATAGGTATATAGGTAGGTGCAATATAGGTGTTTGTTGTCACTAAGCACCTTGACACTACTGATGCTAATGATGCGTTGTGTTAACAAATAGATTGGCAAATTAAAACTGGCCTCAGTCACATAGAGGCCATGACGCCTTTTCTGAGTTTCTCAGTATATTTATAGAAGAATTGCAGGATTTTTAATTCGCAACATTTGGATAGCGATAGTTTTTCTACCGCCAATTGCATCGCCATATTTTGCTAAAGAACAAATGCTACATGTTAACAATGAAAACAGCCAAATAAAAAAAATTTGTGATCATGACACATTAAACTACAGAAAAAAATAATTTTCTAATAATTAATTGCGAAAAGGACCATTTGGAATATTTACTAAGCACTTCTAATTTATACTAGCGCTTTCATATAAATGTTTCAAACAAGACTACTCGTGACATGTTATAGGCAATTGTTTGTCTGAAGCACTGTTGTCATGCTTATATGTAAGCTAATCTTGGATACAACTAGCTTCCTTTGGAAATGATTACCGATTTGATCTCTACCAAAGTAGACCAATAAGTTCATATAAAAATGATACAATCGTTTTTGAGAAATTTGTTTGCCAAAAGTGCAAGAATGTTTTTTTCACATTGTTACTGTAAAATTGAATTTTGCGCAACGTCATAATTTTATGATGGGTAAACATGCATAAGCCGGATATATACACACGCATTAGTGTAGTGTAAGATTATCCTGGTTAGTTCCTAATGACATGTGAGTAACAGCAAAGGTTTCAGTGTTTCACTTTGTTATAAAGTTGCTTCAACAAGTTATAAATAATGAAGCAGATTAGAGCAAACCACAAGATTGGCTAAAAGTGAAGAGTTGACCAATGATACTGAGAGCAGGTAATAGTGCAAATAAAGAAGGAACTCGTGCGTCAGCAAGGTGGCCCTCAGTGAACAATAGCAAAGATGAACGATCAGCCAAAAGGACATAATTATTCTAACTACCTCCGAACAAAGCCAGGTTTAATGAACAGGTTAAGCCATAAGAAATCAGCGCTTGTTCACTTTTTGCTTTCACTCAGTTCAAATTGTGTATTCAGTCGATTTAGCTGTAAAGTGAATTTTGTAACAACTGCAGACTTGAGCGTCATAAATCAGAGTTGTCTTGAAACTTTGTACTTTCAAATATAGAATTGGAGAAACATTTATCTATTCGGAATGAGCTGCCGATAATCTGCCGAAGAAATAGCTACATTATTTACCTGACACTACTTTCGGCTACATCACTAACGCAGCACCATTACTGTAAACATTAACTTAGTCATGCAGCGTTGTATTTCATCCTATAAGTTGTTCATTTTTATTTGTTTGTTAATGAATATAATTGTAATTACTCTCAATTTTATATAAGAGAAGAGCAGACAGAAAAACTAACAAAAATAATTTGAGTAAATATTCCTTCAACAAAATCTACACGATTATAAAAGGCTAGAAATGAGAAATGGTCAAGTAGTTGTTTTTGGAAGCAGAACATCAAAACATTTAGCATAATTTGTCATTATTTTACTCTCATTTGTTTGAGTTGCTTTCCAACTGTGTCTTGCTTTGCATGATTGATTAATTTGTGCTAAATAATCATATTTCAGTTCTGCGTAACTTTTTAAACATTTGGGCTTGGTGAATGGGGAGTACATTAGAGTTATCTCCTCGTAGGGGTAGACATTGAACGAATCATATGAATGGTTTTAAAATATAGTTTTATAGTCACTAGTTTCTGTTTTGCAGTTGTATAATGCAAAAATATTGCTATAACATACACATGCAGTGATTATGGCTTCTCACATGCACAACCTTATTAATCAATGCATCATAATCTTAGAGCAAGATATCAACTCCCTCGGCAAACACCGACAGAGAAATTAACCAGTTACACATTTGGCTTGTTGCCAACAAATATGATTGGCTTGTTGCCAACAAATATGATCGTAAGTAGCCTGTCTTGACAAACTGTTGTTTTTGCGGAGTTGTCCCCCGTCGCGCGGGCGAGCAACACAACAGCTTGTCACAAGACGTACTGCACCTGATGCATCAGCTGCACTTATAGGGAGTTGTTCTCTTCCGTCTATGCGGCTTAATTGCGATGTTATATCGGTCGCTCCATTGGTACTCATAACTGATTTCGCGCAAAGATTTATGTAGAAAAAATAAGATTATAAAGTCTAACCAAGGACTGTTGGTTGTTTACAACTCTGCTGTAAATTTTAGTAAAACTTACGAAAAAAATAAGTTGAAAATAAGATCCATAAGAACAAATAAAACTGACTGATACAAAAATAGAAATTAAACTGACTGAGCGCACAAACAACGACATGTTTAGTCGCTGTTGTTGCCTAAGTTCTCAAGTTCTACTAAAGTTTGCCGCAGAGACTGGTCGCTGGTTAAACGTTATAATCTTTTTTTTTCTACATAAATTTTTGCGCGAAATCCGTTATGATTACCAATGGAGCGACCTACATAACATCGCAACCAAGCCGCACAGATGGAAGAGAACAACTCCCTATAAGTGCAGCTGATGCATCAGGTGCAGTACGTCTTGTAACAAGCTGTTGTGTTGCTCGCCCGTGCGACGGGGGACAACTCCGCAAAAACAACAGTTTGTCAAGACAGGCTAGATCGTAAGCAACAAACTGAAAAACTGACTATCAATATGCTACAACTAGTTTGTCTATACCAATATGCTAGACACATTACCTCACACTCTCTCATGACTGTCTGTACTTCTTTGGCGAGCTGTTTTAGACAGCACCAGGACCTAGCGATCCCAGGTGGATGACTGCTTACACACCATGTCTCAGCTTCTTCACAGTTATACAGCAAATGAACTCCATCTGGCAGATAGATTTTCTCTATCTATTAACAAGTACCGTAAAATAGTTGGAATGACCAAATAGTAAAATGAACAAATAGTTGGAATGACCAAATAGTAAAATGAACAAATAGTAAAATGACCAAATAGCAAAATGACCAAATAGTAAAATGACCAAATAGCAAAATGACCAAATAGCAAAATGACCAAATAGCAAAATGACCAAATAGTAAAATGACCAAATAGCAAAATGACCAAATAGTAAAATGACCAAATAGCAAAATGACCAAATAGCAAAATGACCAAATAGCAAAATGACCAAATAGTAAAATGACCAAATAGCAAAATGACCAAATAGTAAAATGACCAAATAGCAAAATGACCAAATAGTAAAATGATCCAATAGCAAAATGACCAAATAGCAAAATGACCAAATAGAAAAATGACCAAATAGCAAAATGATCAAATAGTAAAATGACCAAATAGCAAAATGACCAAATAGTAAAATGACCAAATAGCAAAATGACCAAATAGTAAAATGACCAAATAGCAAAATGACCAAATAGTAAAATGATCCAATAGCAAAATGACCAAATAGCAAAATGACCAAATAGAAAAATGACCAAATAGTAAAATGACCAAACAGTAAAATGACCAAGCTGCAAAATAAAATAGACATAGTTAAAAGGTACGGCCACACGTAACAATTTTTTCATTGATTCTGACTGAAATCACGAAATGAATGAAAAACACAGAATTATTCGGCTGAAATTCACAGAATTGTCTGAGCTGTGCATGCAAACCGAAACCGTCGACGAAAAGCTTTTAATTGGCTAAACAAATTATTAGCGAGCACGACTCTAGCAGCCGTTGCAATTAATATAGTCCAAGACACGTATTACGACGGACAATAAAAGTACTAGTGCAATTCGACATAGTACATACGATGTAACTGCCTAGATTGCGCTATTGTTGATTTTTTATCGTTCTGACACCATGGCTACAAATTGTGTTTTTGTCTATAATAACAATTTATTTTTAGCAGCAAAAGTTCCGTTGTAGAAAGAGTTGTCATCTTTAGCGCAATCAAGTCAGTTGCATCGTATTTACCATAGCAAATCGCTATAGTATTTGCTTGCGTGTCGTGTTATGTGCCTCGGACTATATAAATTGCAACCGCTGCTAGAATCGCGCTCGCTAATAATTTGTTTAGCCAATTAAAAGCGTTTAGTCGATGATTTCGATGTGATTGCACAGCTCAGACAATTCTGTGAATTTCGGCTGAATAATTCTGTGTTTTTCTTTCATTTTGGATTTCGGTCGGAATCAATGAAAAGATTGTTACGTGTGGCCGTACCTTTAGGCTTCTACTGTAACAATAGGAAATGGAAAATTTTTTAATAGTAATTGGTGCTAGGGTACTACAATGGATGACACAAACATTTTTATGCATGTGAAAATGTTACATTTTGCATTAGAGCTTTTAGAAAGCTTTTATGTAGCTATTGCTATTCCTGAAGGCGATTAAAGCCAGTTTTCTGTCAAACCCTCTGAATATATAACTGGCATATCTTTACCATTTCATTATAAAGATCAGTAGAATAATACGCAGAAGTATCAACGAAAATACAAAAATGGGACTCTTACACATATGTTAATTTTATTAAAAAAAATACATTTTAGGTGCTGACAGCAGTCGCTGTGATTGAAGTCAGCAGCTAAGTAAAAGTAACTTGATTTGTACGATGAGCAGAAGGATGTGAATGAATATAAGGGTGTGATATCAGTGTTGGTTAGTGGTAACCTTGAGAATACAACCACGCATCACCAGAGCTCATATATCAGACACAGTCGGTTGTTATAAGGAAACAAGGTTAAACTGACGAGCCCTCTATAGTTCAACCACAATCGGTTCCACAAAGCTTTTCGCAAAAAGCGACTTATTTGTAATCGGAAGATCGTTTCGGATTTCGAACAATGTACATAATTTTAATTTGTTTGAAGACTGAAAGAAACTTTTTAAAATAATTTAACATTATTGTGTACCAAACATACATTGTAAATGTGTATTAAAAGAGGAGGTAATATAAAAAGTACCTTAAATTTCTCATTAATAACCTATTAATAGAGAGGAACCTATTAATAGAGAGGAACCTATTAATAGAGAGGATGTATGCCTATATTACTGAACATATTACATATTTGGTAAAAAAAACTCGTACCCCTTGTAGCTCACTTGCTCAGAGTTCTGTGTATAATGAAGGGTAAAACTAGTTTGCGCATTTTATTCTAATAAAATGTGCAAACTACTTTATATTATAATATAATATAAAACAGTTTGCATAATTTGATTAGTTTACATAATATTATAACAAACTATATTTTATTATAATAAAATATATTCTACTAAAGATCCAAAGATTGTGTTAAAATGAACTGCATAAAAAAACGAAAGAGAGTGATGGTACGCGACCAAACCGCATGGTCAGATTTTCTTTGCTTTTCTCAAAGATGATCTGAAGTTCGGAAATCTCAAATTTTTTGTTCCTGTTCTGATTTATTCGAAATCGGAAATGCTTACAAAGCCAAGATGATGTCCTTTCATGAAGAATATGTAACTGCAGGTTCACTAGCAGGTACCAGTAATGACTAGTATTTTCCTTAGCTATGTCGATTGATTTTGACACCAAACCATATACAAATCCTGGTCAGTATCTAGCTCCATCGATTTCGGTCAGCCTCCTAATGTAAACATAGACAGCCCCTATTCTATTATTCTTTTTTGAATTCATTTCAACCTTATCATTTCAGTTTTACATGAGAACTACGAAAAATTAAAACATACCTGATGATATTTTACAAGCTCCAACCATTCGTTGTGTTCAACTGACAGTTCTGAAGCCTTACCAACATGGACTATAGAACTTGGGAAGGAGAGGACAACTTTTTCTGTTTTCAAAAGGTCAAGGAACCAGATGGAGAACCCACTAGTAGCAGTCATTCCTTTTTGTAAAAGAAGCTGTGAATACATGAAGAGACTCAGTAGAAATTTCATACAATGTAATACTATAATAACATGCTAGATATTTTGTTTGTTAAACCAACTCACAATTGACAAGTATATATGCATTATAGGCAGTGTCAATCACCATCTAATACAATAGACCTGACACTGAGATTATATCATAATCGTTAGAGCAAGTTGCTGAGCTATGACAAGAGCACACAACTTTAAAATGCAATTTGTTATTATCCCTGTTCATGCGTAATTTATAAATCTTTCATGCATGGAACGGTGGGAGTCTACACCCAACCTACTATGACCATGCATTGAATTAATTGTAAGTCTACTAGGATCCTACTATATTTTGCTAAGGACTCAGTCTACTAACCTTGTTTTTTCACTATATTCATATTATATTTGGTAAAACAGGTTTAAAGTTGTTAGAGCTATTAGAGTCATTATTATCATTATCTAAAATCTTTGTTGGTTACGTAAATAATGACAATAAAGTGACATCGCTGGTGTGTATGTCTGTCTATTAGTAAAAATATTACGTGACTAGTTGACCCTAGCTAGCCTTGGTTCCTATACAAATGTCAAGTGATGAGCCTGGTTGAGAACCCAAACATACCTAGTCAAAGTTCCCTAATGTGTACTACTGCTGGTTTCATTTACAACAAGATGTTGGAACTGTTTGCGCTTTGCCGTTTGCGACCCTGTACAATCCCGAGTTACGCATGAACTGGGTTTGTGTAGTTTACAAAAATTAAATGCTTTCCCATGTCAACCTACACAGCTCTTTTCATCACTATGAAAAACAGTAACACAGATGTCAATTAGCTTGTGCTTAAAATTGTGCCCTCAACATCAAACCAAGTCACACAAGAAGAAAAAAAGACAAACACTTGACTCGCTAGCAGAAATCAAAGTTTTTCTGTAAGTGCTGTGGTAACACAAGGCACTGTCCTCCACGCTTCTTTTTTTCACTAAAATATATTATTGAATTAAGAACTTAAAAGATGGTAGGCATTGCAGTGAAATAAATAATTGTATATATTATTGTAAAACACATTGCCAAATGTAATACTGTAAAATGATTACTTTATCCATGATATGCAACATCTTTAGAATGTTTGTCGTATATAATATCATACATGCATCCTTTGAAACTACATCAAATATTTCGGTACTTACAGAGTTGAAAAAATGTAACCTGAAGAAATAATGAGGTTATATAGTACGCCACAAACTTCCTAGCCCCGGGTCAAGGAAAAATATCGTTTTTGCAAATCAATGAAACATATAACACCCGCTGATGTTCAATCTCCGATGAATAAAACTGCTAAAATTTGGAATGATGAAGATACCTGACAATAGAGGAAAAGCTAGTTTTAAGAATTGTCATTCATGCATTAATGAGCAGACAATTCCGAATTTTTAGTTTGATTGTTTAATTTAACTTGAAAATAATAATGAAATGATAGAATAAAATATGTAAAGGTTTGACTAAAAACCTAAAGCTACAAAATAGTTTTTTAACATAAACTTAATGAGTTCTATAGAGTATGGCTCACCTGCTGAGTAATGAGTTTAGTGTATGTTACAAAAGGAGTAGAGAGGTGATGGCAAACGAGACAGGACTTGAGCGATACATGGTAACCTTTACTATACTTTAGCTCATAGTTTTGGAAGAGAGTCTGGTAACAGCCATCACTCCACTGAAACAGGCAGCGGTATCTTCATGAGTGTGCTTGGATATCTACACCTGGTAAGACTCTAGAGATCAAATCAGGCATTATGTAAACTGAAACCATAGACGGCATTCGTATGATATGTACTAGAGTTGCCCCGATTTTGGTATCGGAATCGGTATCGGTGCCGATATGAGTGTCAAGTATCTGAATCGGTATCGGCCGATCTTTTCTTAAAAAATCTGAACCTTCCGATACTTTTTACAGATCAACCATTTAGCAGAAAACTGTATTTTAGCCTGCTATACTAATAAAAAATCATCAGCTGTAAGCTTCTTACTTTTACTTAATGAATTTCAGGCCTGCCACACAATTTATTTCATGTCTATAGCCTGATCAACACAGCGAAGGAAACTTTTTAGCCAGAACGTAAACAAAAAGTGTGGTATTTCCCAATTACAGCGATAGGTTTTATTGCAAGCAATCACAAACAAGATAACAAAAGTGGGAAACAAGAATGCAGTGTAATATTTCTATTTACTAGCATTACGAAAGTAATTTAAACAGTCGACGCATAAAGTTATCCATCACTCTCTTGATCCTGACGATACAATGGATCGTTTGTATTGTACAAAAAACGGTAACCCCAGTGGCGTATCGGTATGTAGCCTGTCCTCCAACATCTGTTGCAAGGGAATCCCCCTTCAGTACGCTCGGCTACATTGATAATGATGGAAGAAAAGAGACGTCTTACTGAGATAATTGAATCACTAACGGTTTTTAAAAGAAACATTGATTTGCTCTAAACTTGTACAGACACAGCAGTTCATTCAACAATAGAAGAGGGACTTCGTTATCACAGATAGAATTGTACCACTAACAGTAATTACCTTTATTTACAAATTACAAGAAACATGGACTGTTTTGTTACTACATGCACGGTATGTCAGTATGTGAATATGTATATATTTTTTTCCATAAATGCAAACAAATAAACACAATAATATTCATGTTTTCTTTGCATTATGTTTGTATTTGCATAATAAAATGAGCTACTATCTATGCAACACAAAAGATCTGAATCGGTATCTGAATCGGATTATTTTTCAATTAGGATCGGTATATCGGATCGGTATCTGAATCGGCTGGTGAATTTAGAATCGGGGCATCTCTAATATGTACTGATGTATTTTTGTAGAATACATAGCTTTAGTCTAGGGCTCTAGGCCACCTGTCTGGTTGAGCCACTGCACCTAATTCATAACATGGAATAAAGATGACAAGCAGTTTTTGAAATGCTAGTCTTGACACCTCATTCCAAGATACATAGCTTCTTCATACATCTTACTTACGAAAAGCTAAAATATTACTGTGTATATTAATTCATTCATGTATTTGTGAAAACGATTATAAAAATTGGACAGTACTGAAATGTGACATTATTTTAACAAATGAATTATACAGGTTGCTATTTTTTCCTTTTAAATTAAAAATTTTTTTTTAAATATTATACGAAAAAATACATACTACAGGACATAAAATAAAGATGACAAGCCATTTGTAAAAAGTCTGGAGGCAGCCATCACTCTACTACAGTATATTTGGAATTGACATGCTGAGCAACAAAAAGAGAAAATAAAATTTAAAAAAGGATTTCTAGTTAACATCAACAAGTATTAGGAAGTCTGTACCTGGCCAGTAGGAAGCTCCTTGGTAGCGCTTGATACTGCCATCGCCACTGTGCTAGTGAGAGAATCAACCAAAGACTCTAGTTTTGTATGTTTACTAAACTCTAGTACATCTCTAGCCACATAAACATAGTCGGTTGTGACACTAGAGAGCAGGTGCTTCCATACATCAGTCTCCTTTGTCCTACAGTCAAAGCATAGCAAGTGGCAGGCAAACAAAATTGAGGTACTAATTATGGGACATATAGTAAGAGTTCTGTCTAGATGCTTACTGCTAGAGCACTAAGGCTAAGAATTATGGTAAGAGTTCTGTCTAGATGCTTACTATTAGAGCACTAAGGCTAAGAATTACAGACCCAATTACGTACGCACGTGCATGATAGCTCACAGATTCAACATCTCCTGCTTTTGGTGTGCACTAACAACAACTAAGCCTACGCTCATAAAAACAAACCTGCACCAAATATCAGGTACATACACTATAAAAACCTTCAAATTTCTCACTGCAACAGTTACACGCATAGTATAGGTGCTATGTTGCCAGATCAAATAGAAATATTTACTTCAATAACCTTGTGAAATCATTGTCGATTACTTTTTCCGCTTGCAATATCTGCCTTACAGCTGGTGACAGATATGCAGAAAGTTTCATAAAATAATGTAATCTCTTGAATATATGAGTTGCCTCCAAGGATTGCTGATTGGTTTTCAAGGAACTTATACATTAGACGCCTCAATTATACAGCAGACGCCTCAATTATACAGTAGACGCCTCAATTATACATTAGACGCCTCAATTATACAGTGAATCCCTTCACAACGTAAACCTTCTTTAAAATAAATTTTACTGAACAAAAAATAATTTCTAGAAAGTTTTGCATTGTATTACCGTACTTTTCGGACTATAAACCGCACCCCTATATAAGACGCATCTGCTTTATTTTCCAAAACTCGATAATAAAACAATACATAAGCCACACCTTTGTATAGGCCGCAGAACTCAGGACGGTGCTTTTTAACGCGGCACCAACTTTTCTGTTTAAAACGGAACAGTGCCGAACGGCACAGTTTCGTATTATCTGACGCTTTTTTACTTAGTGCCTAATGGAACAGTACCGTGAGGCATTGTTTCGTATTTTTTTTCACCACTAGAAGCGCACTAATTGGAGATTCCCGGTAATGCGCCCTAGTGGTGAAAGAAAAAGCCACAGATTAGCCGCACCCTTATATAAGCCGCATGGCTCAAATCATCAGAAAAAAGTAGTGGCTAATAGTCCGAAAAGTACGGTATGTAAGAAACTCCAAATAACGTAAAACGACCAGCCGGAGGAAGTTCCCAAATTCAATTTGAATAATGAGAGTCCCATAGTTAGCCTTAAAAGTATAATTTTCTCTCTCTTGCCATGCTTGGGAGAGAAAATGACATATATGGATATCTACCAGTATTATATATTTTTACTTTATTTTAGACGTACATAATACTTTTTCTCAGCAGCATAAACCTTGCTGTGAAGAAAACTGAAAAAATTGATCTAAGTTGACATTGAAGGTGTGTGCTCCCCTTGAACTTAAAATTACTGTAAATCATGGAACCTAAATCAAGTATACCTATATGAGATAAGAAAAAAAGAAAAAGTTGTCGATTCAAACCAATAATACTTTAGTTACTGTAAGAACTCCTTCATGCATGGATTTATGCAAAAACAAATTATACCTTCTTTTGTTTACCCGTTGTGATATAAGATGTAAAAATACTTCCGACTGCGCATTTTAATTGCAATGTACTTCACATGTTCATATCGCAAAAATTTAAAACTCAAGCTGTTCTCATAATTCTAGTGCAACTACAAATAGAAGAGTTTTCTTGTCCTGTTTTGTAATATTTTAATGAGTTTGTTAAAACAAAAATTCAACTAGTATGAAACTTTGCTGACTTTTAAGCAGCAAGGAAAAGACTTATTTCGTACTCACATCTCAAGAATTAGGTAGAACAACTACACACAATATATATAGAGTGATAAGATTGGTTTTGTAACAAATATTAGGCTATCTTAAGATAAATCCTTTAAAGCCAACAAAATAGCAAATGATGTGGCAAGATTGCTCTACCCAGAGCATGATGTTTTTTAGATAGTTGACAACATTAACAACAAGATTTTGCATTTGTCATTAACACAAGCATGTCAAACAATAGTAAATTGTTTCACGAAGAAACTACTCTAGATGAATGTGAAGCTATCTGCCCATAACAATTTTTTGTGAAATGCTTAGACGTTTTCGCGATTACCCCTTTTGAAAACTTTCAAAGTGGCCCAGATGACTGTGTTTTGCTGAAAAATATCTTCCTGTACATATTACATTGCGATATTTTTGTTTCCAAAACTATTTCTCCCAATACGAAATTTGTCATTCAAAAAACTTGATAGAATATCCAAAAATAATTACAATATTGAAATGCTAAATATTATTCTTCATTAGCCCCGCAGTATTCGGACCAATTTTGAAAAAAATAAAAATGGCCCCCAGATCGCATGATTTGCTGTTAACTAATCAAATTTGGTATCATTGTGTAGCTAAAATATTACTCTTTTTGCCTCAAGTCGAAGTTTTCCAAATAAATGCATATGTATAGTAGGGCAACTCTACAAAACTGTTGTTACATATATGCCACATGCAGTACTGTGGCCTGAACATTAATAAATCAATGTTAAAATGCTTCATGTAAAAATGTTGGATTTTTGTAGTAGAGACTTGATTTAATAGGTATCGAGTATCAAAATGGAATAACTTCGATAAGCTGCGATACAGTCCAACTATAAATGTAAGCTTTTACTGCATACTAAACATACTCATAGGTAGCCTGTCTTGACAAACTGTTGTTTTTTGCGGAGTTGTCCCTTGACGAGCGCGACGAGCAAAACAACAGCTTGTCACAAGACGCACTGCACCTTATGCATTAGCTGCACTGAAAGGGAGTTGTTCTCTTCCGTCAGTCGCTTCTTTGATATTCATAACGGATGTCACCTCAAAATTTATGTAGAAAAAAATAAGATATAAATGTTTAACCAGAGACTAGTCTCTGCGGTAAACTTTAGTAGAACTTAAGAACTTAGGCAACAGCAGCAACTAAACACATTGTTATTTGTGCGCTCAGTCAGTTTTATTTCTATTTTTGTATGTCAGTTTTATTTGTTCTTATTTATTTTATTCTCAAATTCTACTAAAGTTTACCACAGAGACTAGTCTCTGGTTAAACGTTTATATCTTTTTTTTTTTACATAAATTTTGAGGCGACATCCGTTATGATTATCAATGGAACCACCGACATAACATCGCAGCCAAACCGCATAGTCGGAAGAGAACAACTCTCTTTTAGTGCAGCTAATGCATCAGCCGCAGTGCGTCTTGTGACAAGCTGTTGTTTTGCTCACCCTGCTCAATGGGGGACAACTCCGCAAAAAACAACAGTTTGTCAAGACAGGCCCACTTATAGGGTTTGTACCAGGATTACGTGTTTGTCACAATTTCCATTTCCATAACATTTCCATAATTCATTTTCATATTATTTCCATTTCCATAATTTATTTCCATATTATTTCCATTTCCATAACATTTCCATAATTTATTTCCATATTATTTCCATTTCCATAACATTTCCATAGTTTTTTCCATTTCCATAACATTTCCATAATTCATTTCCATATTATTTCCAGTTCCATAATTTATTTCCATATTATTTCCATTTCCATAATATTTCCATAATTCCTTTCCATATTATTTCCATTTCCATAACATTTCCATAATTCATTTCCATATTTTTTCCATTTCCATAACATTTCCATAATTCATTTCCATATTTTTTCCATTTCCATAACATTTCCATATTTCTAAAATAAAATTTCCATATCCATCTCCATAAAAATTATGGAAATATTTATGTTTATGGAAATGGAAAAGTGAACATTTCCATAATATGTTTAGCGATCCCTGGTGTGTACGTATGTGTGCCCGCTTGCGTGTCAAATGAGCGTGTGTGTGTGTGCAATCGTCAACTCTTCTCGAATATGTGATTAATTTATACATAATATGAATATGATATTTGCTTGCTAATATACTTTATTTAGGGTCCAGGCAACATCAAAACTGTATGCTACCATTGCCTATAACTAAGCCAGAGACGATTTGAGATGTTTTGAGAGTTTCTTTCAGACTCCCTTAATAGTTTCTGTAATACCACTGATGTTAGCTGGGTTTGTGTGTTACCATTGTCCGTACATGTAGCCAAGTCCAGAGACAATGTGAGTTAATTTCTTCCAGACCACTTTAGTAGTTTCTGTAATACCACGGATGTTAGCTGGGTTTGTGTGTTACCATTGTCTATACATGTAGCCGAGCAAGAGACAATTTGAGTTAGTTTCTTCCAGACCCCTTTAATAGTTTCTGTAATACCACTGATGTTAGCTGTTTGTGTATTACCATTGTCTATTCATGTAGCCTAGTCTATACAATATAACTCCCCTCTGTTTATATCTTGGATTACGTGTATGTTACAGTTTCCATAATTCAATTCTATATTATTTCCATTTCCATAAAATTTCCATAATTTCCATATTATTTCCATTTCCATACCCTTTCCATAATTTATTTCCATATTATTTCCATTTCCATAATATTTCCATAATTCATTTCCATATTATTTTCATTTCCATAATTCATTTCCATATTTTTTTCCATTTCCATAACATTTCCATAATTTATTTCCATATTATTTCCATTCCCATAACATTTCCATAATTCATTTCCATAGTTTTTTCCATTTCCATAACATTTCCATAATTTATTTCCATATTATTTCCATTTCCATAACATTTCCATAATTCATTTCCATTTCCATAACATTTCCATAATTCATTTCCATTTCCATAACATTTCCATATTTCTAAAATAAAATTTCCATATCCATTTCCATAAAATTATGGAAATATTTATGTTTATGGAAATGGATACGGAAAAGTAAACATTTCCATAATATGTTTAGCGATCCCTGGTTTGTACACCGTCTCATTTTTTATAAAGGGACAAAAGCTATTTCAGATAACATCCTTAGATAACGCTTACCGTTGATCGAACAATTTTATGACTGTGTGAAAATACTTTTTTGAAGAAGAGATCATGTCAGCATTGACTCCAGCAATGATTCTAACAGCTCCGTATGAAGCTCGCACACTGCTAATAAACTTGTCAACCACATCCATGCCAGCATTGGAACAATGGACAAAGCTGGCCACGACTGTGACATCCCTGACACAGTGATCTTCAGTGTCTACAAGTCAGTTGCAGAAAAGCTACATGACAACAACATGACGACGAAAGAAAACGTGGAAATCAAATGTAAAAACCTGAGAGATAACACTAGACTTGCAGCAGCAACTCTAGAATACATACTGGAGACGAGATACGCATGCCAAGCTTTTTACCATTCTTTTAATTTACAATTTCTATTAAATTACTGCTGTTTTTTTTAATTTTTTGTCACATTTTTATGTTTTAAAAAGGATTTCGCTTTGTATCGTGCTATTTTACTATTTTGTTACGGAGTGCTTTGATTGCTAATGCAAAGCTCGTTGCGTATTTCTTAAATGTTTGGGTACCACAGTCCCCACATTTTTTATATAACATAACAAGGCACACAAATTTGCTTTAGTCAAGTGTAGTAATTTATAACCATCCAGCAAATTTGCAGAAGAATTTTCATTTTAGTTCTATAGCCGACTATTTGCTTGACTGACTAAAGGATTTTTTTTGATGGCCGAGGCTTTTGAAGGACTGCATTAGAGAACCTATTACATGTATTTGTCTCGAAAACAAATTTTATCACCAATGAATTGTGATGACTTTGTCATTTGACCTGATTCTTTGGTTACCCACTGTCTATTCATCTGACCAATAATATATCATTACTATGATTGCTATAACAGCTAAAAATCAGACATGATTTATCTATTCAGTGCCAGTGACAAGGCTGACTGTTACAGTACCTTGCCCAGGAAAAGCATTATATGACAAAATAATTACTGACTGATGTGGCTCCCCAGCTGAGCATTGACAAGTGTTGCATAATTTTATATAAGAGTTCTCATCTTTCATCATTTCATCACTTGATCACCTCCCCCATCCTCAACATCTCACCACCCCTTTATGTCAAAATCGCTAGCAAAACCTCCTAGAAATAACATGGCTAATTAGTAAGTTAACTAGTGGGAATACTTGAATGATATACATTAGATTATAGAGGGTTTAAAGCCATGATCAAGCAAATCAATACAGGATTAGTGAGGGATGATATACACATAGAAACGATGCTAATCTCATACACATGTACATAAGATGCAGCTATACAAAGCCACTATTACCACTCTGCATAACACAAGGGTGACTCCCTGTTAGGGCTTGTTTCTGGGTAATGTTATTTAAAACAGCATTTGCAACAGTGAGGTCTAGAAAATTTATTGCAGATAAAAAATTGTTGCGGTACAATTGACCTGGAATATTCAAGACACTCCTGTCTTATCATGACTTTATCATGATTGTTTTTAAAGTTATATACCCCTTTTATGCTTCTTTACTGTTCACCTACAATTACCATTAACATAAAACCTTGTAGTAGATTATAAATGCTAAAACTAGGCTACTCTCTTTGTGTATTCTTTTTTATGTTAAAAGGAAACATAAGGTGAAACAGTTTAGAGATGCAAATATCACGGTCAATTTAACACGGTAATTTTCTTTTGAAATAAACAGTCTGCCAATATTATTTCCGACAAATTTGTCCAAATTTCTCTTGGCCCGCTGCAGTATCATGATGATCAATGATGCTATTGCCGAAGCCAAACTTTACCCAGTTTCCGAAATCTAGCTATAGAACAGTTGTCAAGTGGTTGCTAGCATCTTTCTCAATACAATGGCAGACTAGACGCGAATCAGTGTTTATTCATGCCATCTATTTCAGCAGTGATGCTTGGCATTAATTGTTATATTTCTCTTGGGCTACTCAGACCAAAGAGCAGGCTTTAAAGAAACTGTATAGATTTTTTTCAACTCTGCGGTTCTAATGAATTGTACAAGCATATTGTGGTTCCTCACATGACTAGATATGAGAACACAGCTTGAAACATTGCTACTTGCCCTTTATGCTTGTGATTTGGAGTGTTGCTATCTCAAAATGCAAATGGCTATAAAATTATGTCACTTAAGGAGCGTGAAGCAAACATTGTTTGTAGTTCAGCGGTGATGCTATGCTATGCCATCACAAGCTGGTCCAACAAGCAGTAGCCGACATTAGATCTCTTCATCACAGTGGCCAAACGCAAAACAAGGCCCATGTTCAGGCGGTGACTGCAGATACACTCATTAAAACGATGAACTTATACAAAACCTTTGTACATTTTATCAGAAAGGATTGGTATTCTTCTATCCATTGCAACGGGTTTTGGTGCTTGAAGTGATCTGTCTGCCAGAATGTTTTAAGATCAAAATAGGCAAAACTTGATCACGGTTAAAATGCTCAGAAGAAAAATACATGTGAAATGACATCTCTAGTTGCTATCATTGCTATAGTTGATATCGGCTATTGCGTTCAAGTTGCAGCGATTCGCGTCTCTATCTAGTCTGCCGGTTTCTTGGCAACTACAGATGTCATAATCGCACTTTTGCATGATCTGAGTATTACTGGGTACCTGTACCATGACCGAAGCTGCTGCCTTATTATCCAGTGGTAAGCATAGGGCATATCTGCACAGGCCTATTGCTGTTAAGTACAGTAGGCGTTATCACAACGTAAATAATCCATTCCAGGAACATTTTTTACTTTATAAGAACAGTAAAATAAATGTAAATCGCCTAATCCGTTCCAAGATTTTTCCAAACTCACTCCTTTGGCCATACAAAAAGGAAAAACTTGACATAACTTTCTTAATTTTTGGGCTGTACCGTAACTGCAGTATTACTGGTTTGCATCGACAACTTTTCTCCTTTTTCCAATCCATCGCACTGGTTTTATTGACCGATTGTAGCAATTTTACTAAAAGTTGTTGGGAAGTGCACATCCTCGACATTCATTTACACCGCTTTGCTTATTCTTTTTGAACAGGAAAGTCTATTCTTCAAAGTAAAACTGACAAGAATATTTTACACGCCTACAATAAAGCAAAGCAACAAAATATTTTTACTAAAAAAATGATTAATATTGGTTCGTCGCATGTCTGTACCCAGGGGTCAAGGTTAGGATAAAAGAAAACTTTTGATGTTACTCCAATTCGTGACATTCAGATTGGTAGACCGACGCCATAACACCTGCACCAATTGATCGCCTTTAAGTATTTATGAAAAATTGCGCAGTTACCTATATATTCTCTGTTTTGTCGACATATCTGATGATCTATCATGATGAACTAGAATGTCATGAAAGTTGTACACGTAATAAATATAACATTATACGCACATCATTTTTTTCTTTTGCAAGTGCGACGAGATAAATTAATATTCAAATCATACAAATTTAAAAACACGCACGACTTTACATTTTACGTTATATGGAATCTTTTACGTAGTATGAAGCAAACACTTCCCATAAATTCTTCATGTTATCTAGAATTTATTTTATATGAGGTATACGTTATCGGAGTGTCTACTGTACTGTATTTTCCCTATATGCAGTAGGTGTATCTGGAGCATTATCTGTCACACTTCTCTTTGAGCAGGATTAATTAATCCCTTCGCATATTAAGTGATCCTTTGCTATCAGCTTCTTGACTACGTACCACACTCTGTCAATATTCAAATTACAGATACCCTATGTATTTGATGTGTTTTCATTATGTGTTTTCAGTGTTGCTCAATTGCAACACTTGACCTATGACTCAGTCTTGTTTAGGCATTAGCCAATTACTTACTAATTTTCCTACTGGATATTCAACATATTACTCCTTTATGAGCATAGCCCATCACCCTAGCTACCATTATTTCAGATAGCAGGGCCTACCTATTCCGGGAGTCACAGAAGCTAGTCAACTCAGCTTAGTTACAGAGTTTGTGTCATTATCAAATTTTATCATGTCCTGCTTCTGCATAAGACTAATTCTCTGACCCACCCTCTCCAATTCAGCAGCATCGATGTACATGCTACTACGATACTGTTAAGCAGTGTCACTACCACTTGCCATTTGATGTCTACACAGACCAACATCAGCAAAAGAAGTAACCCAGAAGATTTATATATATTTTAATGTTATAGGCTACAATAACTACCAGGTAAATCCTTGCCTTATGATAAATGCAGTTAGTGTATCCTGAAAATATTTATTAGATGCGTTCAAGGTTTCCGATAGGTGATTACCAAGTCGGTCATGAAGCCTACATACATAAAGAAGATACTCCAAGTTTATCAGTATACATAGAACTAGACAAAGGCTTATTGTGTACCTAACACCACAAGAGATATTTTTGAAATTTCTCCCTATCTTACCTCTCGAGAGTATTGTTAGGAAACCTGAAAATGTCCTAAATCAGGTACAACTGTAACAGTTCCTAATCTATGCCATACTTTCAACTTTGCTTGAAATGCCACCACTATAACATAACTGTTAGATTCTTTGCTATGACCCTTTGTTGGTCACACTTGTGTTTGTTCCTTGAGTTATAAAGCGGCTGTCAATAAAATGGCTCCAGTTAATTTGTCATAGGTGTACTCTTGAGAAAGTTGCAATAAGTTGTTTGTAGCCTGAGGTTTGATTGTGTTTATGGAAGGTACAATCTCCATCAGGAATATGATACATTCTAGGTTTGTTATGTAGCTGTGGTTCTGCATCATTCCGCTTCCGCAATAAAATTATTTGGTGTCCTTCAAAACAAGCTATGAAACTCTAATCCTCTATTGTTATGACCCACTGCACCACTTCAGATATTAGATACGGTCTGTCATTCCTCTAACTCCTCTCTTCTCACATTTCTTGCCCGGTTGCCCAAGCCCGTATTCTCTGAGGCAGCTGGGCCGCCCCAACCTTTTAGTGATTCTCGGCAGCTAAGTACTAAGAATTGCAGTCTAAGCTCATTCACTTGGAATTTCCAACATCTAATTTACTAGCAACTAGCGTTCTATATTGTCGCCAAATGGTTGATCTTGTGAGACTTTGTTAACACTTGGAAACTGAAATTTATTGCTAATAGTGGGAGTGTGAAGAAGACCCCCAAACTTGCATTTTCCTTATCATATAAAACTTAATCAACGTAGAATCATTATGGGGAAAATCACAACGTAGAAAACTATGTGGCAGGCTCGTCTAAATAATCTTCTAATATTACACACATATAAAGATGTTGAAATAGATACAGAATCAGTTGTGAAAGATTTCTGTCATGGACACATTGACAGAACAAAAGCTATTGCAATAAAGAAGTGATAGCTCTTGTTCTGTCAATGTCCCTTACAGAAAACTGTAGTGTCATGAGTTTTATATCGTTTGTTGAATAAAGAAAAAGTTTTGCCTACCATGAACCATAAACAATATATTTATGTAGATTTTAATGCTTACAATTGATTGCATTTATGCATACTTTGAGGCTTGTTGATGCTTGAAAGGTCCAAAGCTTCGGAGTGATGCCCCGAACCCCGTTGGGGGGGGGGGGGGCTCACACCACCCTCCAAACGCCCAGGTGTTCATAACTAGTCGCTTAACATTTGCCACCCCAACTTGCAACTAGGAAAGATAGGCCAGCAGTTGCCAGCACTTGGATCATTACTACTTTTATTTATCGACAGCCGCTCAACTTAAAAAATGGACACTCTCACTCTAAGATAAATCAACATCTTTCCTCGGCCCTTTGTAAGCTTATCACATACACATTTACTCTCTGGTCACTGCACTGATAACAATAATTGTTTTACTGTACAGCAATGTGTTTTCAGACATGTAAATGACCGTACCAAATAGCTTTTTCTTTGAATTAAGCAAACACTTCCCTACACTTTTAGACGGTCACTTCATTGAACTTGAGGGCGATGTGTCATTTTATGCCGAAAATAAATTACAGTGGTAACATTGAGAGCGTATTCCCTTGTACTATGTACTCAGCTGGCCAGACGAGTCTGGTGCCAGACAGTCTGGTGCCAGACGAGGTCCTGTACATTTATAGCATCAAACTTCCTTCTGCATTGCCAACAGCAAATGCAGCAACCAACTTTTGAGTTGTCGACAGTATTCTACCAACTTAATTCACTAGTTCAGTTAACGATAACTCCTCTACTGCGGCTATAGAATTGAGCTATGTTACAATGGTACGGCCGCTACAGAAGAACACCTGCAAGCGGTTTAGGATTTACTTATCCAATTACTATTATCCATTTTTCCACATACACTGCTACACTTTACATTTTTAATTATTCATATGAAATAAAGCATTTCTCACATCAACCTAGCCACCAGTTATATTCAGTCCTCGAGATAATACACAATTTGAGCAGTTTCAGAACAAGATATTTAGAAAGATTTGTTTTCCCTGCATCCTCATTCTAATATGCTAGGTCTGGTTGACCAGGCCTACGCTTTTTTCAGGGGTATTTCTAATCTCACTTCTCCATTTTCTTGTCTGTTCGTCCCTTATTCCTTGGTAAATCTTTGATTCCTGATTCCCCATATTGCCTTTTAATTAAGGCACACTGTATCGCCACATATCGGAGGTTGTCCCCTCAGTGATTATTTCTCGACTATGCGTAATGTCAAGTAAGCCATTCAGCTGTGCCTAATCCTATCAGGCCAAATACGCAGCCCTTGAGCCAATGAGAGTATTACCTAGTTTCGTATTTCAACTATTCCTTCTAGAATAAATAGCAACACCTCTGGAGTTGTGTTAAAGCAATTAACTTCATTTTAGTCATACACTAGTGTTACATGCTACGAATTTTTGAGCTTCGATGTTGTGGTTTTGATGGAAGGAATGAGGAGGACAAATTTACAAGATACCAGCAGTCGCAATTATTCATAGCTGATGAGTTTTACGTGCTACGAAGAAATTGTCATACAACTCCGCATTTTCTATATTAGTCTACTGCGCTTTTATCTACAACGGGGCGCATAATTTATATCGCGACTGGCACTCCTAAAATACGTCTAAGGTCAAATGTCAATGTCAAAGAGTGTAAGAAATGTAAGAAATTTTTCTTTAAATTTTGGTGTTAATATTTTTTATTTTGAAGATAATATTTTTAAAACATGTGCATTAAAACAGAGATGTTGTAAGGACGTCACTAATGAAAACCAAGAAAATCCAACCTCCGATTGCAAAGATTTGTGTAATAATACGAATATCAAATGTTTACATGATACGCAGTACTTTGTTGTTGCCACGATGTTTTCAAAAATACCCCCGTGAAACGGAGGTTTGAATCGCTTCGAAGATTTAAAGATTCGAAATTTTGAACCATATAGATGCTACGAAGATGAAAAATACGACAAAACTCCATAGCATGTAACACTAGTGATTCACCTTTTGTTTATAATATTTTTCAAATTCCTCTGATCCTCTGATGAGAAGAGCACTAAAATTGCTCAGGATGGCAATACTGGGCTCCAACCAATCAGTTTTGGGGCTAGGATTAAAGTGGATAACTATCTACATGTATATAGGATAATAACATATGAATAATAACTGCACAACGGCTGGTCATAATGATAAGATATAGGAGTGCTACTCACCAGAATCTGGACCTTTGTCAAGACAACGGACTTGTTTTGCTCTTAGATAAACCATCCTATCCACTAGTCCTATGACCTTCAAGATAAAAATCATCTCCGGTTTATAAACCGCATACTTGATACTTGGTATTGAATTACTGGATATAACTGGCATCCAGCATACACTAATGCTCTAGCATATGAATACTGCAAAAATAATCACAAATAGATTTCCTGTCATTGATGGCATTTCACTGGCAGTTGTTACAGGTGATTACAGGTTGTTACATGTGTTTACAGGTTGTTACAGCGATTCCTCATTTTTAGAGTTAATTTGCTTGCGATCAGCACCCAACTTTCGAAAACTGAAATCCGTGAAAGGGAAAGTAATTTTTAAAGTATGAGCCATAATTTTACTACTAAAACTGCTTTCTAGACTTGTATTTATTGTGTGAGTGTCATACAATAGATAGATAAATTGAAGTTTTTTTTATTTACTTTCGATATATATTTTAACTTTAGCCCCAGTATTTTAAGCCAAAGACTCTGGGCTAAATATTCGTGCTGGTGATAACTAGGTTTGCCGTGAGAAGTTACACGTTAGTAAATTTGAGAAAACAAGAGTGATCTATTTACAGAGAGCCCTACGGTTCCAATGACCCTGTTATATGATTTTTTTGCCTGAGACGTAGAACACGCTAACCTTTTGCAATCTCCATAAGAAATATTTTTCGGCATACGAGATGAACAAAATTTTCTCTCAAAATTCAAATTTAGCAGTTGGTGGACTGATTACGTCGGAATAACTAATATGCTGATATACTATCTGCTGAAATCCCTCTAACGACGAATGAAAGAGATACGATGCTCGATCCCGCTCAGTTCGGCGTTATTCGTTATTTTTTATGAAAACGAAGCCGTAAACAGATAGGTGATATATTTTTAGCGAAGAAAAAGTTGAAGTTCAAGAAAATAGTTAAAAGTACATACTAAAACCTAGCTATAAGTTTGTGTTTAGTAAGCTAAACTCATTTAAGTTGAATTCAACATTTATATTATACGTCTGCCTCAAAAGTAAAACTCCCTAAGTACGTACTGCACGCAGTAATGTTTTATTTTATTGCAGGTAATAACTACGAAATACAGTAAAATTACTGTAGGTAACTATAGTTACGGTACTAAGGTTAGCATATTATTTTGTTACTAATTTTTAATATGTACAGTACTCATTTAAAATTTTGGTTGATTTTCGCCAGGGAATGTTTGCATCAAATATTTACTATTGGTTTCTCTACCCCTCTATAAAAAAATGTTCACCTTACGATGCCAACACTGGAACGAATCAAAATCGCATACATATATTGTATATAATCGCATATAATCGTATGAGGGTCCACTGTATTTTAGTTTTTCAAGCATTTTTTTAACTTTCAAGTTTTTTGACAAATATTTTTTACCCGCGAAGTGCTACGTACAGAGCGGAGCGGGATCGCTGTAGTTGATATACCATAGCTGGCCTCTTGCCAAGTATTAATTCTCTCTTGCTTGTGATCACTGATACTAGTGCGAATTCTGAATAAAGACAAAGTCCTAAAAATGACCAACCTCCTGATAGGCAGAGTTAACAGTCAGAGAGTCCGACAAGGATGTAGACTGTTGGCCAGCTCGTGCCAGCTTCCCTGCTAGATGAATTAAACCTTCCTCAATAGCTATGTCATCCTCTGATTTGAGGTTGGGATGCTTTGTTTGAAATGGACTACAAAATGTTGCTGATATTAGCAAATGGTTTTTATAGAGTGACAAATATTATGTTAACTCATAAAATTGATAATTTAAAACTCCCCAGTACGTGACAGTACCATTTTGGGAAAGCAAGAAAATGTCTTAATATATTGGTTTTATCGGAGAAAATCGGGCTTCACATGCAATAACCAAATACATGTTGTGAGAACCATGTAACAACATAAAAAGTCTCATGCGCTTTTTATTTATTATTTGGTATTTCACAGTAAAAATGGTAAAACTAAACTAATCAAATTTTCAACTATACGATGTATCAAATTGTCACATATTAAATGCTTTCCACAATACATCTATGCAGGAAGAGTAACTATATTATAATTAGCCAACGATACTGAAGGTTTGCACATTTCAATAAGTCAATGGTTGTAATTTCGCTTGAGACATTCAAGTAACTATAGTATCCCTATGAAAATTATTACCTAGGTATGGTTTAAACATCATGATTAAGAAGCTGTTTTTAGTCTATAACCATTGTATATCTTTCCAAGCTAAGGACATTCACAAACGCAAAAAAAGAACAACAAATGTTTTGAGTTAACTGCGCCAGTACAAGTGGGCGGTGCTTTTAAAAAGCTGTAAATGTGATAAAATTGTAAAATAGAATTGAGAAGATATTAAAATCCATTTGAAAGCTTGAAAGCCTTGGTAAAAAACACGAATTCTTTTTAGTTCTATTCAACTAGCTGATATGCGCTTGTGTTAACCTGCACATGCCCCTACACATCTTCAAGTGCTCAGTCCACATAAGCATGCTCAATGTGTTTGGTGATAAGCTTTAGAAGTAAGTGCCGTGGTGGACACCAGCAGAAGGCTAGCACCTAGTGTCCTGGCTAAGCGGTCATCAACCAGCTGCATGCACTATCAGCCTAGCGATGGAAACTAGCCAGTAGGCTAAGTACATTTGGCACGGCTATAGCCAGGTCGGCTAACAAGACCAGAGTCAGCATGGCTGAAACGAACTCGGCTATCAAGGACAAAGTAGGCTCGGCTAATAAGTCTATGACTCTGCTAAAGCTAGCCACATTATCGGTTATATTACGGAAGTCATGACATGAACAAATGTCCAGCTGAGCTTGAAGGGGCGGAGCTTAACCAGCCAGAAACACAGCAAAACCTGGTTTAAACACCATCTTTATTTACACGCCACTTCTATTTAACCGCCACTATTTGATATCCTTAATCTTCATGAACCCATAATAACAAGTGATCAGTAGAAAAATGCCCACAAAGATGTGCTAATAATGACTCGATTCCATCAATAAAAATCAACTCATCATTTTTTATGTTCGTATTGAAGTCCATTTTTCAACTCCAAGCCTTTAGGTTTTTTCACTGAAAACTATAATTAGAGCGGCATAGAAATAATTAGTAACTGTATCAGACTAATAGTAGTTCCTTGTTTTTAATGCAGTCTTGATTCATCATCGTATGTGAAAACTGTTTTAGCAATAACAATGCTTGGGATGACTTGTGATAGGCGTGCATCCGGCTAAAAATTTATCATTATTTTCGTGAAAAGTTTTTCAGATAGCAACGCATAAAAATTTTGCTTTGCTAAAAGAATTGTTTGGACGCTAATATCAACTAGTTCAGTGGTGCAGGAGAAAAGTTCAGATCAGCAGACACTGTAGAAGGTATTGAGCAGTTAGAAGATGATGAAATAGTTCCATGCAAAAGCAATACTCAGAACGTAACCTGCCTAGCAAACGATGCAAATATTGTCGTTTCAAAAATATTTTAAAATTTTTGTTTCTGCATGTATTATAATTATGTTTTGTTTATGTTACTTGTTCTTGAATATATATATTTGCATCATTTGACAGATTATTATCATAAAACTTATAAGTTTGCAAATTTACAGCATATTATTTGATAGCATGATTGCGGTAATCTGAACACAGCTTACGATGGACTGACGCTCGTAACTCCTGTTCTATTGCCCGTAACAAGCCAGCTTTGGCTGCAAACAGTAGCAAACATCGATGGGTGCAATGAGCTTTGATGCAACCTTGTTAAATATAGTCATAAAATGAAAATATGCCCTCAAATTTAAAATGAAATAAAACAACTTTGAAGCTTCAAAACATTGGAACGCAAGCTATAAGATCATCATTGGTTGATTACAAGCAATATATATCAACTGGTAGAGACATGTACGTGTATAAGTTTCCTCGTGCATATTTATTTAGAGTGCGATGCGATAAGTTGGAGGTGAGTTAGCAAATTTTTTACATCCAAAAGAGTTAATGTCACACCGCTCGAATGAGAGTGCAAAATATAGGCGACATCCGATTAGCCCGTGAAAGGGCTCAATTTATCTTCTCGACATTCTGACAAGGTGTTTGAAAAATACAATGCCACCCTTTTTTTGTTTGAACATCACTTCCAATAAAATGGCATTCTAAGGAAAGGATTAATAAATAGACCGCCAAGGCATTAAATAAAGGTTTTACGTTACAAAAAAAGCCTAAAGAATTCAAGGAAAGCAGAAATCCTTGGAAGTCTCTTGCATGAGATTTATTGTATGCGCATGTAGAATTGTTTGTATTATTATATATATTATCAAATATATAGCTTTGACTCGTACTCAAGTGGCTTAGCTTTTGAGAAACAGTAAAAGGAACACAGCAGTTTCCTTTACACTGGTGGCAGTCAAGAGATCGCGGATCCCGACTTCACACAAATCAGCACACCAATTGAGCACTAACCCGAGGTTATCGTAGTGATAGCAAGGGGAGAGCTCCAGGGAAAATGAGTCTAGAGAGAATAGAGTATGAGACTAGAGAAAGCCTAAACTGCATTAAGGGCAGCCCCTCTCTGAAGATTCGAAAGGTACTATTATGAGGGTTGGTGCCATGGTGTTTACCAGACACGCTTAGAGCATCGATAGCGGTACGAATAGTTTAGCTGAGATATTGGAATAAATGATGATGGTGCCCCGGGCCCCGACCGACCAGTTCAAGTCATTTCAATACAGCGGCTCGGGAAATATGGAGTACTTTATCAACAGTATTCAGAGAGTGGCCAGAGTCAATGGATAGACTGAGGCGGCCAGCTTACTCGATCTTAAAAAGAGTGCAGAAGGGGGCAAAGAACAGTGGATAAGCCGATCAGGTAGAAGCTGTCTTTGACGCGCTGAGAGCTTGGTTTGGCCTCTCTCCCAGGCAAGCTCAGTCTGAACTGATACCCTCAGGAAATCCACAATGACTACTCTCAGAAGGACATGGTCCAGATGGAACAGCTCGTCTGGGTAGCCTACGGAGACTTGCCGACGCCCTACTGAGCAGATATGGCTAAGGAACTGTTCTGCAGTACTCTAAAATTCTCCAGCCTACAATGCCATTTACTGGCAGTGCCCACACCCACATTGACCAATAAGGCCCAAGCTAGCACAGAGTTCCTCCAGGTCAAATTTGGGAAGCACCAGTCGATGGTTGTCATCCGTGGAAGAAGAACAAACAAAATGGGCTGCGGTAAAGCAGGACTAGACCATCAGCCAGCTAGCATTACTCGCAGAGCAGCTGATGAAGCAGGTTCAGCAGCTGCAAGACGAAAAGCTCAAGCTTAACGAGACCACCACAAAGAAGCCCCTTCAATGCCGAGGGTGTTGGGGTTAATGGCACATCTGTACGGACTGTCCTAACTAGAAGCTGCAGAACCTGAGTAACGGTGAAGGGCCCCAATAGTAGTGCTGACTATTGATTGCATAGAGGCCCCGAACCGAATTGAGCTCTGACAAAAAACACTCTGACCTGCCGATCGGAAATACCAGGTTAGGTAGGTCTCAAGCCCGAATGAGCTTGAGAGGTGACGGAGAAGCAACACAGAAAACTTGTGCCCCAACCATCTTGGATGAGGTGGCAGTGAAGGAACCTCTGGCCATACCTATCCGGAACTATTACGAGGCTTTAGGAAAGCTGGAGCCTGAATACCTGGAAAACAGCCCAGTTCAGAAATCACGACCTGAGGCCGAATGTGTCAGCTTGGCGGCACTGCCAGGTGTGTACTCAAAAGCAAGAATGCAAACAACCTGGCCTGTGTGTAGTCAGAAAGCTGCCTTAGAAGCTGCAAGGCTGGCTTACACAGTGCCTCCTTTCCGGATTGATACGACACACCAGAAACCTGCTTCAGGAGTGTCTTCAGGAGAAGGATCCAGGCTGGTGCATAGTCAGAGGCCTGCCTTAAAAGCAGTAAGGCTGACTTACCTTACGCCTCTCTTCCTAACTCAATAGACATACCAAAAGACTGTTCCAGCAGTTTTAGAACGGTCCGACGCAAGGAATCTTGCCTCTCAAGGCAGGGTGCTACCGAACCAATCAGAGCACAGGTTCTAGACTGGCCCCAGCCCACAAGCTGCTTCCTCCCGAGAAACTGAAGGGGCGATCCATCTAACTCCTCATTGACACCAGATGTACTATAAACTTGCTGAGTAAACAAGTATTTGACAAGCTCCCTCAAAGCATGAGGGACTCCCTCAAAGCATGAGGAACTCTCTAAAAGCAGGAGTCTCTCAAAGCACGGGAAACCCTCTCAATACATGAAAAACTTTCTCAAAGCACGAGAGACTCTCTCAAAAGCTGAAGAGAGAGTCTCTACAGCCAGTAGGCTATAGAGTTTCAGCAGCCCGTGGTTTACGGTTGACTTGTACAGATAGACAGGGGTGGCTGTTACCTAGCAAAGTATAGGTAGCGAGAGACATGGTAGTGCCAGCCATGACAGAGATGGCTGTTTCATGTCAAGTCACACCCAAAAACTACTGCTTTTTTAGACTGATAGAGTCTTGTACAAGGGGGGGGGGTGCCGCTGGCTATGAGCTTGAATTGGCCTGGGCTGAAGTGAAGCGTAGTAACGCGATGCTTGAACCTCGCAAACCAGCATCTACATCTCATGAGGACCACCAGGTGGATGAGGAATCTTTCGGGCTTAGGCCACGCAACCATGAGTGCAAAGGCGCCAGTGGCAGGAGTGCAACTCGTTTGGAGGACCTGCTTTTGGCAGCCAAGAAGAACTGCACAGAGTCGGGGCAAACCGGGTGGCGAGCCAGGTTG
This sequence comes from Watersipora subatra, assembly GCF_963576615.1. NCBI lineage: Eukaryota > Metazoa > Bryozoa > Gymnolaemata > Cheilostomatida > Watersiporidae > Watersipora > Watersipora subatra. Next base: position 17,629,037 of record NC_088711.1, on the reverse strand, counting down.
CTAAAACGCTAGCAGAGCACATTCAGCATCGGTGACGACATGGGTCAGACCTTCGAGCTGAGCATTTCATTTCACTGAAAGAACCGCCCAAGGCCACCCAGAGACTCTGTGACACGGCTCAGGAAAAGACTCAAGGCGACGATGACAAGGAACTGACCAAAGTGCAGGCTACGAACTGGAGACCGCTGGCCACTGTGTACCAAGCACTCTCTTGGACAGAGGAGCTAATCAAAGACCAATTAGAGCTAGGAGACCAATAGCTCTGGCAGCTACACAAAATCCAGCCATTTTTCCAAGTCTGACCGAATGTAGTCCAGACACCCCACAACCTGCCTTGATGGTGTGCAGTCTGCCTGCCAGCCAATAGAGAGACCATCATATAGTAAATGCATGCTCTTGCCCACTTTGGGGTGGGAAGGACGACCAGCCACCTCCACCTGATGAGGTACTGGCCAGGGATGACAGCGGCAGTGAGGAGACTGGTCAAGAGCTGCGAAGTTTGCCAAGCACCCAAGTACAGAAGGACGAACACATGCGGCGGTAGACAGAGGCTGTAACAGAAAGTGCAGAAAGTAAAACCTGGCAGAGAATAGCAGTAGACTTGGTGGGGCCGCTACTGGCAACCAAGTAACAAGCAAGAGATGGCACCCGATCCGTCACCTGATGGCAGAGTGCTCCTAGAGGCCAAGACATCAGTAGTGACTAGTGCTTTGGACGAGAGGGTTTTCTGTTATATGGTTTTGCCAGAACAAATCCAAACAGACCAAGAGGCACAGTTCGAGATTCAGTGAATGACAGAACTGTTCCAGCTCTGGCATATGGAATTGGCACACACCACTTATCATCAGCAAGCTAACGGAGTAATAAAACGTAACACCCAGCAGTTGGGTGACTCACTCCAAGCACTGTTGCTGACCCGAGGCCAAGAAGAGTGAAAGAGTGGAACACACTGCTTCCCAATTGATGAAGGCGTACATAGACACACCCTACTTTGCGGCGGAAGAAACAGTCAGCCTGCTGATACTCCGCTGAGAGTTATGACTACCCAACCAAATGAAGTATCATCACCCAACCACGGAAGATCATGAGTTCATGAGTTCATGACCCCCAACCACTGGTTCAAGAGTATGCGGTGGAGATGCTCAAGCGGATTGAGAAAAACCATATCACCCTCAGGGAAGAACAAATAGCCATAAGACAAGAGGCCAACGAGGAGCCTTTTCCTAACATCCCTGGAGACTAAATATGGATGCTCAATAAATGTCGGAAAAGAGAAAATAGCATCAAACTACAGACCCAATTTGTGGGGTCTTATAGGATCATCTGAGCCTGGCCAAACATTACCTATTCAATCGTAAAGCAGGGGCGACAGTCATCTATACAAAATGACAACTGGCTCAAACCCTATCGTGCTTGCCTGCAGGAACTGGGCTGGGTCTCAGCAACTTTGGAGCCAAGGAGAAGGCCAAACATTTTTAAAGCAACATTGAAGGTTTTTGAATATTTTGATGATTGAAGTTTAACAATATGCAAGGCTTCAGTTCCATGAATATTTCTAGCTCTACAGCTCATCACAGTCAGTCATAAGCATAGTGCATAGTATCTACTATTGGTCCTACTAAAACAGCAAAAACAGCTGGTCATAATTGGCTACTAATAGTACTGATGTGCGTTTTTTAGCTAGTAATATATGATTAGCTGATGACATCACAAATTCTAATCCTCACTCACCTCTGCCAATAGCTTTTCCCGATGACGAATAGCACTCCTAGTAAAAGTATAAGGAAAAGGTAGGGTCTCATCCATCGTCTGCGGTTTTGGCAATACAGCTTCAGCAGTTTCTACAATGGCGTTGCAATAGAGCATATGATATTACATTAGTGTATTTTATGAGCATAGTAATTAAAAATTTGATTCCAACTATAGTCTAGAACATTAATTATGTCAATGGCAACAAAAAAGACATTACAATTTGAAATGAAAAATTATAATTTAATTGCAGTGTCAGATAAATCTGGATGAGAGACACTTGGACAAGAATAAATTGATCGATAACAAGTTTTTCTCATGATGACAGTTATGGAAAATGCTGTACATTTAGCTATATCTCATTTTAAGAATCAGGAAATTTTTAGCACGATTGTCATGACCTTAAAGTGTAAGCTCAAACTCACCCACTCCATCACGCTTCAGCTAAAGACTGTCGCAAAAAAAGCTGCATTGGTGAAATTTTGCAGAGCCGAGATGATACAACCAAAAGTGAAAATTAATCACACAGGGTACAGTACATTTATTTGCTATAAAATCACATGATGCCTTCAACAAATGACAAACATATTACCTTCTTGAACATCTTTACTAATAACTCTAACAAAACATGGGTTGAGGGGTTTCACTGCTCAGCACTGCTACCAATGGTTTCCATCTACAAATGGAACAGACTTGTATCATGTAAATCCTTCACATACACTATCATAATTCACTCTTGTAACCACAAGTATGTATGTATAAACTTTTATTTGAATTTATTGGCTTTTTCGTAGCATACCAAAAGTAAGAAAAAAAGAGAAGACAGAAATCAGGAATTATTGAGTGAGTTGAACAAATGTGTTTTAAGCCATGTTAGAGACCCTTTGGTAGGTTAGCAATAGTGTTCAAGTTCAATGTTTTATATTTTACTAATGAACTGGTAATCAGCTGTTCTACAACGCTAACCAAAAACATTTACTAATGGGCCAAGACAAACAGGACGTACTATGAATACATCAACTTTGAATGAATAATATTTGAACAATATTCAGTCAATGTATCATTAGAATATTCAGAGTCAATCATTTGATGTTATCAAACTTTGGCTGAACCATTTTCTTCAGTTCGGAATGCAAAGTTTTTATGGCTTACTGTTTTACATGTAAGCTAAAAAATATTGTCTCAGTAATCTGATATGAACCAGCTACTGTTAGTTGAAACATCAGTGAAGCGCTGTAGCGTTGCATTCAGAAACTAAACTTGTCAATTAAGTCTGACCGGATTAGTAGGCGCACGCATACTAATCCTTTAGCCTGTTTTGACAAACTGTTGTTTTTGCGGAGTTGTCCCCTGTTGAGCGGGGCAAGCAAAACAACAGCTAGTCACAAGACGCACTGCACCTGATGCATCAGCTGCACTGAAAGGGAGTTGTTCTCTTCCGTCTATGCGGCTTGGCTGCGATGTTATGTCGGTCCCTCCATTAGTAATCATAACGGATTTCGCACAAAAATTTATGCAGAAAAAAGATATAAACATTTAACCAGAGACCAGTCTCTGTGGTAAACTTTAGTAGAACTTGAGAATAAAATAAATTAAAAATAAAATCATTAAGAACAAATAAAACCGACTGATACAAAATTAGAAATAAAACTGACTGAGCGCACAAATAACATGTTTAGTCGCTGTTGTTGCCTAAGTTCTTAAGTTCAAGTAAAGTTTACTGCAGAGACTGGTCTCTGGTTAAACGTTCTTGCGGTATCTTATTTTTTCTACATAAATTTTAGCGCGAAATCCGTTGATTACCAATGGAGCGACCGACATAACACCACATCGCAGCCAAGCCGCATAGACGTAAGAGAACAACTCCCTTTCCGTACAGCTGATGCATCAGGTGAAGTGCGTCTTGTGACAAGCTGTTGTTTTGCTCGACGCGCTCGCCGGAGGACAACTCTGCAAAGACAACAGTTTGTCAAGACAGGCTAACTAATTCTTGGACTCAGTGCACTCCCTATCAAGCTTCATATTTAACAAGCAATGTAAAATAATGCTATGACTGAACCCAACACACAACAAAACCTGTTTACCATTGATGACTGAGCACTTTTGATCATCATATTTACGTAAAATAAGCTAAACTGTACTAGCAAATTAGTCTCTGGCTCAATGCAGGAGCATTTTAATACACAAATTTTAGCAGCTTTATAGAGATAATGTATATCAAATGATAGACAAATAGGAAAATGAGTGCATATTTTATCTCATTGAGCAATTCCTGCTGCTGAAGGCTATATCTACCAGGTAAAAAAAAGATACGTTTGAGAATATTACTGACCCGCAGTATATATATATATACTGACCCGGCTTATACTGACAGCATAAGCCGAATATGCAAATATGTCGTTCAACAACTGTATAAGATAAAATGATAAGACATATGTAAATAGCCCTTATGACCAGGGATTACGTGTTTGTCACAATTTCCATTTCCATAACATTTCCATAATTCATTTCCATTTCCATAACATTTCCATAATTCATTTCCATATTATTTCCATTTCCATAACATTTCCATAATTCATTTCCATATTATTTCCATTTCCATAACATTTCCATAATTCATTTCCATAGTTTTTTCCATTTCCATAACATTTCCATAATTCATTTCCATATTATTTCCATTTCCATAATTTATTTCCATATTATTTCCATTTCCATAATATTTCCATAATTCATTTCCATATTATTTCCATTTCCATAACATTTCCATAATTCATTTCCATATTTTTTCCATTTCCATAATTCATTTCCATATTATTTCCATTTCCATAACGTTTCCATATTTCTAAAATAAAATTTCCATATCCATTTCCATAAAATTATGGAAATATTTATGTTTATGGAAATGGATATGGAAAAGTAAACATTTCCATAATATGTTTAGCGATCCCTGCTTGATAGTCAACAGAATGGGTACGCTATATCAATATAGCTTTTTGATAGTCAACAGAATGGGTACATTATATCAATATAGCTTCTTGATAGTCAACAGAATGGGTGCATTATATCAATATAGCTTCTTGCTAGTCAACAGAATATGTGCATTATATCAAGTAGATGGGCAATAAGGTTGGTATTTATTTCAAGGCTATCATATTTAATAACAAAGCTTCTCCCCGTAGGAGCAGCAAACACACCCATTTGCTTTCATAAATATATAAATCTAACAAAGTTCTCAATGGCTGGTATGAATCCACCCACATATGTATGAGCACGAGCTAAAACAGGCCACGCTGTCAGCCTTATATGATGACAGATCAGATCGATTCTGATGACAAAATGAGTCATAACTTTGCTTACAGCAGCCCTGCCTAGATGTAGATTATATGATTTGTGGCAGTGTTGGGTAATGTAGGACCTTCGTGGCAGCGCTGTGTAATGTAGGACCTTTGCTCAAAGCTCTGCAGATTTACCTCTCGGCTAGCTAATCTGCTGTCTGTATTAAAAAAATGTAAAAGTGTAGTTCTGACGCTGCTCTTGCATAAATGCTGACTTTATTACTTCTCACACCACCTGCTCCAATCTGCCGTTCATGCAGTCAGCCCAGTGCGCTCACTTTGCCCACTTGCTTGCAATAAATTGCGCAGTTTTTGTCATAAAGCAACAAATCTCGGAATTTTAGCCTGCTAATTGCTTTATTGCATAAAAATGGCTGTTAATTTTGTATTATGTTTATGAACTCCTTAATTGCGGTCCAGTACTGTCGAGAGCTGATACTGCCAGCTTTAATGAGCTTTAGATGGCGGTGGAATTCAATTCTAGCAAAGTTGTTTAGCTGGTAGCTGAGCATGAGGAGGAATGGTAGCTCATCCGTGTTACTGGGTCGCGCTATTGTTTATTGTGTCACCTGTTGAGTGACTTCAATAGATGATGACTCACACATTGATACCGTCATGTCTGGTCTACAGTAGTTGTCGATATTATAGTAAGCATGAAAGCTTATTGCATTAGCCACTCTTTTAAGTGACCATTGTTTCTAATAAAATCTTTATACTTTTCATTAAGGTGTAATTATTTATCTATATATTTGTTCATTTATGCTTATGCCTACCAAAGATTTTTCAATAATTTTATTTATTAAATAAGTCAAATTTTATGAACATCAAACCTTCAGAGGTATTCAGACGCAACACTAAATGAATATTTCACAGAGTCTTGGTGTATACAAGGAGCACTTAGTATCTTTTATTTGGTACAGCGAAATTCCCGACAGTATTTCAGCACGTATTTATAGTAACTTTATTGGGATAAATGCCATTCAGGAATAATTTTTTTAAGATAAATACATAACTAAGTAATTACCTAATTACAAATAATAATATATATTTTATTCAGTTGTTGCTTTCAGCCAGTAAAATGCTGAACTCAAACATCTCACAGCATTGTATAGGACTATAGGGGAATGTATAATATATGTATCACTAGGCTAAGAAATGTACAATAAATGTATCATTATGCTGGGGAGTGTTTAATATATGTATCACTATGCAAGGGAGTGTACAATAGATGTATCACTGTGTACGTATGTGTGCGCGCTTGCGTGTCAAATGAGCGTGTGTGTGCAATCGTCAACTCTTCCCGAACATGTGATTAATTTATACATAATATGAATATGATATTTGTTGGCTAATATACTTTATTTAGGGTCCAAGCAACATCAAAGCTGTATGCTACCATTGCCTATAATTAAGCCAGAGACGATTTGAGATAGTTTCTTTCAGACTCCCTTAATAGTTTCTGTAATATCACTGATGTTAGCTGGGTTTGTGTGTTACCATTGTCTGTACATGTAGCCAAGTCCAGAGACAATTTGAGTTAATTTCTTCCAGACCCCTTTAATAGTTTCTGTAATACCACTGATATTAGCTGTTTGTGTATTACCATTGTCTATGCATGTAGCCTAGTCTATACAATATAACTCTCCTCTGTTTATATTTTGGATTACGGGTATGTTACAATTTCCATAATTCATTTCTATATTATTTCCATTTCCATAACATTTCCATAATTCATTTCCATATTATTTCCATTTCCATAATTTATTTCCATATTATTTCCATTTCCATAACATTTCCATAATTCATTTCTATAGTTTTTTCCATTTCCATAACATTTCCATAATTCATTTCCATATTATTTCCATTTTCATAACATTTCCATAATTCATTTCCATATTATTTCCATTTCCATAACATTTCCATATTTCTAAAATAAAATTTCCATATCCATTTCCATAAAATTATGGAAATAATTATGTTTATGGAAATGGATATGGAAAAGTAAACATTTCCATAATATGTTTAGCGATCCCTGCTTATGACTGCGATAAATCGAATCATAAATGATAGAAACAGCCAATTAGTGTAGCATCAATAAATTAACATCATGCTGTTTGTAGGTTCGCATGTGTGTTTTGGTCTGCTAGTAGTCTGCCGATCTAATCAAAATGGCTCTTCAGAAACCCCTCCAATAGTGTTTACTAAGAGCATCAACAGCAAAATTTAGCTACGCATAGCTTTCCTTGCTACGCATAGCTTTCCTTAAGGGCTATGTACTGATATAGGCAGCTGGGTGTATTTTTAGAGCTGATACCACATCTAATCCAGCTGGATATATTGATGTTTTGTAAGCTTCGAGGCTGCCCCCTGCCTAACATATTTGGACACTTACATAGCTCCAAAGACTTTTGCTTTTTATCAAAGGACACGGAGCACTAAATTCATCAGTCATAATACTTACTCTCTAGATCTATAAAATAAATATCTCAGATGAATTTATACTTGCAAATACCCATAATTGTATATATAAGATTGAACTGTGATAACTTGTTTTGAGAGTTTCGCCTTCATAATATAGTTGTGGAGGGAAAGTAGGAAGCTAGTAAGGGAGATAGTAAAGTGAGAAAAGTAAGTGTTGTTAAAATCAGACCCATTCTCAGAAGTCTCCATATTTAATAACTGATAGACTTTGTCAATCCCGCTTCTATCAAACAAGATCGTTTTACAAAAAACCCCATTTAACCCATCGTTTACATGCTGTATGTAGCAAGGTTGGAGGATAGAATATTCCTTATAAAAAATGCAGCATAAAATTATATGAATAGCAGCTAATTCTGTATAAGTATAAATAAGTATAAATAAGTATAAAAGCAAATATGAGATCAAATCAAATATGAAACAGAAAGTAAATTAGAGGTCAAACCTGACCAAATAAGTGTCCTAGAAAATGCTTTTGTCTCCACATTATCATACAGCACATTATACACATACCCTAATGCTTGAGGTAAATCCTTATACATCCGAGCAGCATCACAGATGAAAGCATTGAGTGACTGAGTAGCAAAATGAGTGACCAATAGTAATTGAACGATGCCTACTAGCTGTGCTGCCAAGTGTGACTAGGTTAATACGGTTATCTACCAGCTAAACTCTACTCACGGAAAAATCACTACAAATGAGATTATAGAAGCAAATGCTTGCGGGACTGATTTTACAGAGGTTGACTTCGGAATTAAACATCTAAAACTTTCAATGAATGACTATCAGAATACCATAAATGTGCAAGCACTTAGTGAATATTGGTAGGTAAAAAATCAAGCACTTAGTGAATATTGGTAGGTAAGCCTACCTAATCAAATGCTTAATGAATATTGGTAGGTACATAATCAAATGCCTAGTGAATATTGGTAGGTACATAATCAAATTCCTAGTGAATATTGGTAGGTACATAATCAAATTCCTAGTGAATATTGGTAGGTAGATAAATTATCAAACTCTTGTGACATAATTAGAAAAAGAATTACTAAAGTTACAGATGGTGTCCCATGATAGATGGAACTCAAGACGCTTTAAGGCCTTCACAAGCCCTACAAGTAATCGCACATATATGATGCTTTTAAAGCTGTTTCCTTTTTTGATGACGTTTTAACCAAGCTACTACCATGCTTACAGTAGCAGGAAAGAGCAAAGGTTACAGTTATGATCAATGGTTTCAACTACTTATAGATTTGCTCTCGCTTATCTATGCATTCAACAACCTTTAGTGCAGATAAAGAAATTTCACTCTTAACTTATACTAACCAGGGTGCAGTTGGCTTGGCGGCAGACTATTAATGACCTGATAATGAAAGCAAGGTATTTTGTTAATTGGCTGCAATGATAGCTTGTAAAACAGGCTGCAAGCTTCACTAGTGGTAAACACCAATCCCTTGTTACAGTTGTCTGTATAGTCTTGCATCGAGTGTTACCATAACTTGCTCTGACTTTCAACATAGATATACCATTCACTATTAACTAGTGGGATGCCTGGTGCACACAAGTGAGAAGCAGAGTACCAACCAATGCAAAGAACAGTAAAGTCGACAACCAAATCATAGTCTAGTAATGAGCTTATATTAGTGATCAAATTACAGCAAGTAAAAATTTTTACCGGCCATGTCAGTTTTTCTCATTGTAAACAACACCATGCAACAAAGTTTTTAACCTTGCAATTGGACATGTTTAAATATTATCAGAATAAGGAAATTAAAATTTTTATAATATTAGCGAATCAACAAATATGAAGATAATGTATTTTAATGCTTCACTCAACATTGGCTATATCTAGCATTGCTAAGTCAGCTGTTAATTTGCCAAGGCAAATGGGTCGCGGTCACAGAAACCATGGTTAAGTCGCAAATCACGAAGTTGAGTTATTCGACTTTAAAGTTCCACTAACTGAATTTATAATTTTGGTAAGGATTTTGATAACACTTGCTTCTGGACTAATCAAAGAGTGATCTTTCTGAATCTGAAGTCAGTTTAGATAATAAATGTCTTAAAACCTCAGAAAAACCCCTTAAAACCGTCGCTATGCTAAACAGGAAGTACTGATAAATGGCGTCCGAAAAACGTAATCGTTTCTTTTTTGCCGTTTTGAAAGATAATTCTGACATTTTGGACACTTATAATGAGTACTTTGGTATTCCAACTGATGCCAAAAGCAGTGTAAGTAAAGGGAATGACCATGATATATTCTTAACCATTCATATAAGATTTTTACAATATTTAATTATAAGAATAATTATTCGATTTTATAAGATTTGATTATAAGAAAAATTATTCGAATTTGCAAGATCAAAGTATAGAGTGACCAATGATGTGCAATATGTTACTGCTATTATTATTTTTTAACATTTTGTTGATCATACTACGGTTGTGCTCAATATCGCGGCACTGCCAAGCCGTTTTTAATATCTGCAAAATTAGGTAATGCATTTTCTTATAGATATACAGCCATTTCTATGACAACCAGCCAAAATCTGTTTAGATTTTTAAATTCAGCATAATTTTTTTGATATAAATACAGAAATCTAGATAAATATCACAACCTCTTAATATTGGTTGCTATGACGTTTTGAAATGCAAACAAAACTGTGCATCGGTTTTCGTTTCTCAGACTTTAACACCAGTTTTCTTGGAACTAGGTTTTCGCACTGATGGTAAACATGCATTCAGTTTATTGACCATAAAATCTGTTGTAATTAAGCTAGAATCAAAATTTTTTTTGCAAAATAATTGTGAGAATTTTCTCCTTCTGTTAATGCAGATAACTCTAAATCTTATAATCTCGACTTAACCATGGTTTCTGTGATCATGACACAAATGATAGGATGGACCATAATAATAGAATAGAATAAAGCAAACAATAGGACAAGTACAGCAAACAGAAATTCATTTTTAGACTAGTTATAAAGCTTGAGCTCTAATTGAATGTTCAAGGTAGTTTTCAAGTACTAAAGATTGAACATAAATCGTTTTCACACCCTCACTAATCATGTAGGGCCTAATATTTTTTTACGCATTCCTAACATTATCAAGAACCTTGCCAAAACAAAAGCTCTTAGTATTAACCCTTTCGCAGGTGAGTTTTTGAGCCTATTTCAGATCGTCCTGGGTGAATTAATTTTTCAAAAAAATGAAAATTTTGAAACTTTATTGAAATGATATTTTTTTGCTACACTATGGTTGTATGATAGGTTTGTATCATATAACAAGGCATTGTACAAACAGTTTTACACCCTTTGTGCCTATATGAGCTATTTAAACTACCCTTACACATGTAAATTTTTAAGAAAATTGAAAAATTTGCTTGTTGTTGCGATAATGTTATATTGTTGAATAAAACATATTCTGTATTTATATTACAAATCAAGCATTTTACTAGTAGAAACACACTTGAACTACAATGGGACTGGCAAAATCATTGACATTGGGGCATTTGTCATTGCTAAGGTTTCTAATAACAGTCCAAACCCCATCATTACTGATTGCATCTCCTCCACCATCCCTTGGCCCAACAACAGAAGCATCATCATCACTAGATTCATCACTTATATCAAAGTCCATTAGATTGACGTCAGAAAAATTTGAGTCATTGTCTGAGTCATCAACTATAGAATCTGCCAAAACAAACTGGGCCCTTCGAGTTGATCTAGCAGGTCGTTGGGAAGATGAAGCCATGGTTATAAAAATGTTTTTTCTGTTCTCAAAAGATCAATGCTTGGATCTCACTAAGTAAAAAAGCATAAAGAAAGGGCATCCGACGACGATCGTAAAGCATAGAAATCATTTCGAGGGAAAAAGGCTTAGTATCTTACTGAGTAAAAAACATCGATATTGATAACGATCGCCCAAAATGAGTTGAAATGAAAAAAGACATGTCTAAAATATAGTTATTCAAGTCCTCACATGTGTTCTTTTACTTTAAAAGTAGTTAATTTGATAGAAAAATGAACACAGACAAATAGCAAGTCTTTTTGTTCACATAAAAGCATAAAATTCGATTCGGGGATAAAGGCTTAGTATCTTACTGAGTAAAAAAAACATTGAAGGACGTTAGATAACGATCGCCCCAAAATAAGTTGAAATGAAAAGATACATGTCTAAAATGTAGTTATTCAAGTCGTCACATGTGTTCTTTTACTTTATAATGTATTTAATTTAATAGAAAAATGAACACAGACCGGTAGTAAGTCTTATAACGTAGTGCGTACGATATCGACATTAATGTCGCATCACCTGCAAAAGAGTTAAACTGTTATGGATGAATATTTATTTACTTGTTGATTGACACCATGCATGCGCCGTAAAAGAACAAATGGTTATGTACGAGTTAATTGGAGGATTACTGTAAGGAATAATTTTTTTAATTGTCAATGTAACGATGATTAATAGCAAGTGTTTGATACTTTTGTGTTCTTAAAATGTCTCTGCAAAAACGTTAAAGAAGTGATACAGCAGCTATATAACGATCAGGAGGATTGTAGCAATAATACCTTTTTTATAAATGTAGCATAAAGATGGCCGCAACCACATCCGTGAGACCTTGAAACCTCTGAGACAAAAACAAGGGCTAGCTAGCAAATTTTTAAACAGATTAAACAAACTAAAAAATAACTTTGTAAAGAGCTGGTAAAAATACCAAGTTGAAGAAATAGATAATATTATCTGCGACCTTGAAACGAAAACAGAATAAATTGGTAGACAATATCGGTAAGCAATTCTCATAACTGTCATTTACACAACAATTTATTACAGGCACACACTTACCCTCAGCTAAACCCCATTCCGAAGGTAAAATCTCAGATGGGTCACTGCAATTATCATGAGCTTATAGCTCATGGCTTATATCTTATACATATCTATCACTCAAGATATGATTGGTGTGCAAGACAAAGTATACCACTAGCACCTCAATTTCCATCCATAAGGGTTTCAAAAAATAAAAAAATTCCAATCGTTACCAAGAAATTACTGACAACATAAGATAGATATATTGGTATAGGCAAAAACGCTAGTGAGTTGCCCTGGCATACACTTACTGCTCTGTGATACACCTCTCACAAACTGAGCATTCATAGCCAGCCTTTCAAGGTGTACACTAATACAACTGCTAAAATCCATGCCTTTCCTTAACAATTGATTGACAGCCTTTAAAAATGGATGTTTTGATCACCAGTTGTGCGTGTACCCAGCATGTAACAGCATTGGCTTAACTCTTTCGCAAGCAAGTTTTTTGGGCTATTTGAGACCCCCTGGGCAGATTAATTTTTTACAAATTGATTAAAAAAAAATCATTGATACACTTTTATTTATGATATTGTATATGCGTATTATGCTTTTATTATACAGGTAAATACAAATAAACATTTATAAGTCAAATTCTTATATAAATGTTTCTCTAGCTATAGTAATTTTGGAAGCATTTGCCCTTGCAGAGGCCTACAGCACAGTCTTGACATCACGTGCTTATTCTTGTTCCTCTATAGCTTTGCCTATAGCCTTTGGAGGGCGCCATGACAGTAAAAGAAAGTTGTTACACTTTGAGAAAATATTCAGAAAGCAGTAACAGAAGCATAAACAAGCTACAAACAAAAATCTCCATTTTGTTCAAATACGTTTTTATTTCGGATTTTTCGTTCGTTTAGTATTGCAAAAACAATCGTTTTTTTTAAAACGGCTAATTTTTTAGTTGCTAACAGAGACCAATATTTTTAGTTTACTATTAGTAAAAAAAATTAAATAAAAAAGCGCAATAAGCTAACCAGAAATCAATTTATAAAAAACGTTTGTGTGGTGACATAATAGTCACTCTGCCCATTGGCGTCAGTATTTCGAAACGACAATAATGTCGCTATGCCTGCAAAAGGGTTAAGATGGGCATGACAGCATTTTCAACTGAATTTATGGTAACACTGATGACAAGCCAAAGTGGGTTTCCACATAAAACCGAGCTACATGATAGTTTCCCTACTCCGAAAGTGATATTAGATGTTTTATATGCAAAGGTGATGGTCAAAAGTTCCTTCTGGATAACAAAATGTCTTTGCTGTGTTTTAGTCACAACATTGCCAAGCTGACCTAAACCACAAGTGTTCCTAAAGGCAAAGGCATGCTATTGCTTATTTTATCTCTCCAACACTATTAGCTTTTCCCAAATGTATTGTAGTATAGATTGCTTCTGCTTAGCTCACTCATAATAAGTGATAGATCAGTGGAGATGTTAGCATATTTTGGTAAACAACCAGCAAAGCAATACAGTGATTACCCTGCTGCTTTTCCAAATAGGTCCTCATTTTTCAAACCATTTCTCCTTCAGCATGACAGAGTCATACTCTTTGGCCCTCATTGCGGACTTCTCATCATCGTAAGCATCTATCATCCTCCTAGATGATGATACAGGAATCCCGGAACTATTTATTGTTGATCAGCATAAAGCTCAGTGAAAACACTCAAATGCACATTTTACAATCACGGAAGATTTCGATAGCCTGCCCTTAAATAACATCGTAGCTCAAAATAAACTCATAAACCTGATTGATTTCAGTACCAGAGATGAAGCCATGTTTAGTACAATATCAGTAGTCTGCCAAGAATAGGAGAATGCTATAGAACTCTCTCGGATTGCAAATAATGACTAATGTTGCATCCTTCTCCATGGCATAAGAACTGGCGCAAGATAATACAAGAAAATGCAGAAGTAATTAATAACTGAGCAAAAAAAAGTTCTATATCTCATGCTATAAAACTAGACACTTGGCAAGAGATGTTTGATGCATCTAATGTACATGACGAGGCAACAATTTTTCATCAGACCATTAATACCATCCTGGAAACAAACTGCCATAAACGTACAGTGAAGTGTTGCAATAACAACTCACCTTGGATTGCCAACTCTATTATCAAATTAATCAATGCAAGAGAGAAAGCTAGAGAAGAAAAGTGCAAATGCTATCTAGTATTAAAGACAGTTGTACAGAGGAGAATCTGGGCATCAAAACATCCATTCATCAACAATGAACTGGACAATAAGCAAAATACCAAAGACTTGAGACACCTTAATTACATCACATAGAAAGCCAAACAACACCATCGGATTAACTTCCAATCAGTGGGGAATTCCTTGGAGCTGATCAGTTGGTTACAGATACAAACAAATACTATGCTGGTGTAGGTAGGTGGTAAAGCAATGAAAAGCCAGAAAACCCCTAGCCTTGGAACAAATACTGCTCAATTAGACGCACTGAACGTCGAGGAAGTCAAACAGCTGATAAGAGAGCTTGATAAAAGCAAAACAACTAGCAATGAGAATTTCCCTACATGACTTTCTGTTAAGTGTGTAAAGGAGATCTGCATTCCAGTCCACCGTAATATCAACTGTATACTGAGCACCACTGAATACCCTGATACCTGGAAGTGCACTCAGATCTTTCCCATCCCCAAATGCAGCAGCCTGACAGAGCTGAAGCAATTTAGACCTATCTCACTGTTGTTCCATATCGGCAAGTTAGCAGATGAAGTTACAGTTGAAAGATGAGATCAAATCTGGACAAAGTAACACATCCATCACAGTATGCATACAGACCTGGTGTGAGCACCACAGACGCTTTGCTTTAGTATGTAGATGACCTTATTAAATTTATTGACAATCAAAAAAACAAAATTTGCTCAGAGTGCATGCTTAGATTTTTCCAAGACGTTTGATAGGCTGAGACCTCGATTGCCTTGGATAGATTGAGAAAATATAATTTTAATGAGAATATTGTAAAACTAGTAGGAGGTTTACTGATCAATCGTCAACAGTGCATTAAGCATTCTGATAAACTTTCTTATTATGTTTCTGTGCAAGTTGGCAGTCACTAGGGTGAAAAGTTAGGACCTGTTTTATGGCTGATTTATGGTGATGATTTAGAAGTGGAATGTTTTTGTTCTTTAAAATACAGCGGATGATACTACATTTTACAAGCCATGTCTAAATATTAATGACAGCAATTCTATAAGAAGTTCCATACTCGGTGCTAGCCAGTGGCCCTCAGATAATTCCATGCTTTCAAATGCTGATAAGACTAACTATGAATACTTTTTTATTTTGGTCCACTCGATATAATAATAATAATGATAATATAATAATG
Organism: Watersipora subatra; assembly: GCF_963576615.1. Taxonomy (NCBI): domain Eukaryota; kingdom Metazoa; phylum Bryozoa; class Gymnolaemata; order Cheilostomatida; family Watersiporidae; genus Watersipora; species Watersipora subatra. Next base: position 17,613,280 of record NC_088711.1, on the reverse strand, counting down.
ATGCTTTAGTAAATAACGAAGTACGTAGTCATCTCCCCTAACACAAAAACCAAACTTTTATAGTAGTTGTTAATAATAATTTAGGTTTCAACATTCATGTAGACCTGTTGGTCTCTCAATGTAATAGCTGACATTTAATGAAGCAGCCGAAGGTCTTACATTAAGTCTCAATGCTGACGGTTTGAAAACATTTTATACATCTAATATTAGGTTTTTACTGTTGTATAGTGGCACATAATTTTATCACCTACATGTAAAAAAGACTAGAGCAGATTCAACATGGTGCATCAAGAATCATTTACCCTAACATGTGTCATGAAGATAGACTAGATTTTCTCCCACTACCAAAGTTGAATGATTTTATTTTCAGTATTTGTCCATATCATTTTGCACATATTAATAGTAATCCTAATCAATCGCTGAATCAAAGAGTTGATTTTAATAATCTCAAGAGGTCTTCTCGCATAACAGGCAAATGCTCTGCGTACTGCCCTGTGATAATACACACGCAGAAGCGCTCAGAGTTTTTGTCTGTCCCGTTATAGCAATGTTTAAGTAATGAAAAATCGCCTTTGTAGTGAACTTGAACTCGGGACATTCAAATCACGGTCAGCTTATCAGCTCATGTAACCACAAGGCCGTTCTTGTCATTCCCTTTGCTTATACCACATACTACATATCCTTTTTGCAACTGGACACGCCAACTATACACTTTTTATCATTAATTAATATTACCTTTTGCATCCGGTTTTTTTTAAATGTTTTAAAGCTATTTTTATACCATTACCTATTTTTTAATTTGTACTTTCCAATGAGCCATTTCAATTTCAAATGTGTCGTTACAATCTTATTTCTGGTTTCGGTAAATCTGAGATATATAGATACCTAGTTGACACAACTGAATGCTTGATTTTGAACTGCCTGATTCCATTTGTTTATTTTTTGAAATGTTGAGCTACCATTATTGGTTTTACCTATCTACCAGCATTATCATTTATAGCATTTATAGCTTTCATATAAAACTACTCATAGATTTGAGAACCCCATGACATATGGGTCGCGGTCACAGAAACCATGGTTATGTCGCAAATCACGAAGTTGAGTTATCCGACTTGAAAGTTACACTAACTGAATTTATAATATTGGTAACGATATTAGTAACACATGCCTCTGGACCAATCAAAGAGTGATCTTTTTGAATCTGAAGTCAGTTTAGATAATAAACGTCTTTAAACCTCGGAAAAACCCTTAAAACCGTTGCTATGTTAAACAGGAAGTACTTAAAAATGGCATCCGAAAAACGTAATCGTTTCTTTTTTGCCGATTTGAAAGATAATTCTGACATTTTGGACACTTATAATGAGTACTTTGGTGTTCCAACTGATGTCAAAAGCAGTAAAAGTAAAGGGAATGACCATGATCTATTCCTAACAATTCTTATAAGAATATTACAATATTTAATTATAAGAATAATTATTCGATTTTCTAAGATTTAATTATAAGAATAATTATTCGAATTAACAAGATTGAAGTATATAATGACCAATGGTGTGTTATATGTTACTGTTATTATTTTTTTAAAGATTTTGTTGATCATACTACGGTTGTGCTCAATATCGGCCAATATCGCGGCACTCGCAAGCCGTTTTTAAAATCTGCAAAATTAAGTAATACATTCTCTTTATAGATATACAGCTAATTCTATGACAACCAGCCAAAATCTGTTTACATTTTTGAATTCAGCATAATGTTTTGGATACAAAGACAGAAATCTAGATAAATATCACAACCTCTTAATATTGGTTGCTATGACGTTTTGAAATGTAAACAAAATTTTGCATCGGTTTTCGTTTCACAGACTTTAACACAAGTTTTCTCGGAACTATGTTTTTGCACTAATGGTAAACGTGCATTCAGTTTATTGACCATAAAATCTGCTGTAAATAAGCTAGAATCAAAATTCTTTTTGCAAAATAACCGTGAGAATTTTCTTCATCTGCCAATGTAGATAACTCTAAAGCTTATAATTCCGACTTAACCATGGTTTCTGTGATCATGACACATATATAGATACCTAGTTGATACAACCTAACGCTGGATTTTGTACTGCCTGATTCCGCTTATTTATTTTTTGAAATGCTGAGCTACCATTATTGGTTTCACCTACCACCATTATCATTTATAGCACTTACAGCTCCCATATAAAACTACTCACAGATTTGAGAACCTCATAGATACCGAGTTGACATTCTTTCAAGAATATTTTCAATATAAGTAATATTTTGTTTCAAGCTTGCTACTAAACTGGCTAATCATCTTGCTTTAGATTTGAAGAACTAAAACAACAGTCCCATGATAAACTTTGGTTTGAAATTTGTATAGCAATACATCTGCGAGCCATTTTGAGTTATCATCAAATATCTTCGCACCACAAACATTTAGTATACCTTATTTTAAAAACATAGATCTTGAATCAGTGTTTGACAAACTTCGACATTAATTTCATGTGCGTGCATGGCATTACACTTACATAGTTCACTCGCGGGCATAACTTTTCACAAAAGTTTGGTTCTCTACAAGCTCATTACAGCCATTTGACTAGGTACTAATGCTGATTACTCCCCTCCCCCCTTATAGCAGGCTCTCCTGTTTTCGCTTGTTCATTCCTATCCAGAAGCTTCTGCATAGTCAAGCCATATTGATTACTACTTCATAGATGGTTTACTACATGATCGACAATTTTTTATATTGATTTCAGACATTCACGATGGCTAATTTGTTTTTATGTTGTTCTTAACATATTTTAATCAAATTTTAAATTAGTTTTCTTGACAAAGTCGGCCTAACATGTTTCCTAACAGTTTTTGGTTGAGTCAAACAATTTACATGAAATCATTACATTTTTATGCTATCTTCTGTACATGACTGCTCAGCAAAATTAATTAGCATACTTAAAAATAATGTCAAGATACATAGGCCTATACAGTATAAGCTGGGAAAATCACACTTAAAAATGATGACATAGAAAAAGTAGCAAACGTTTAACTTCTCTCTGCATGCATGAAAAAGTACAGGGTGGAGTGGTTTGGTCATGTACAGTGGAGAGTAATGAAGAGGATACTATACATGTGACAAACATGATGATAACTGAAAAGGGAAAGGGCGGGAGACCTAAGCGTAGATGGATGGAGACCAAAGAAGCTCACATGAAGCGATGAGGAAAGTTTGATCAGAAAGCACTGACAACTATGTCAAATGGCAATCAATGATCAAACTGAGGAAGCCTGCCGAACAGTTCCTCAAAAGGATAGAACATGTATAAATGAGAAGGTGAAGATTATCATTAAAATTAAAAAGTATCGAAATGCTTTTACAATCCTTTATGTAGTATTTCAAAAATATTTTCAGTGTACACATTCATTTGTTCATAATTGAATAATTTATAATAGAGTTGCCCCGATTCTAATATCGGAATCGGTATCGGTGCCCTTTTGGGTGTTAAGTATCTGAATCGGTATCGGCCGATCTTTTCTTAAAAAATCGGAAACTTCAGATACTTTTTACAGGTCAACTATTCAGCAGAAAACCGTATTTTAGCCTGCTACATTAATAACAAATCATCAGCTACAAGTTCCTTCTTTTCACCTAACGAATTCCGAGCCTGTCACACAATCTATTTCATGTCTATAGCCTAATAACCATCCACACAGCTGAGGAATATTTTGGCTTTAGTCAGGACGTAATCACAAAGTGCGGTATTTCCCAATTACAGCGATATGATTTATTGCAGCCAATCACGAACAAAAGAACAATCATGAGAAACAAGAATGCGGTGTAATGTTGCTATTTACTAGTGCTCTATTAATTTTACTTTTTAACTCTACAATATTATTTAATTAAATAATTTCATAGGAGACTACTCGTCTCCTAAACCATTCAGCATTGTACCCGGTGATAATTCTATCTCATGCTAGCTGTTGCCAACCCCTTTAGCAGCTTTCATTCACATTCTATTTTTAATAAGCGTTGTTAAAGAAAATCTCAATAAACATTTTTATATTTAGAAAACTGGTTTATAGTGTCCAATTTGCTGTTAGAACATGTGACCCATCAGGAGCCAAGTGTGCTAGATTTGCACCACTCTGACTAGTTATACCAAAATATTTTCCGGAGAAGAACCCCCCCACCGAGAGGGCGCTCGGCATCTCTCCCGGACTCTCCCCGCAGTACCATTTTCATACAGTCCTGTATGTGCACACTTATTTCCAGCTAAACAGCAACTGTCTTCTCTAGGTATTCTAACAGTGTCATCTCGGCTATCTCAACGAGCTTATTATGGTTTATAGCTCTCACCTAGGATGTGTTTTGTGTACCTAACTGAAGTGCACTAATTGTTATTATAATTCAGAAACTGATACAATCTGTTGGAGTTGGCAAGCAACATCCGGAAGTGTGATTGAAATGAATCCAAGTTCCTACTCTGAAAAAACTAAACAAAAATTACTCTGCAAATCAGTTTTTAGGCTAGCATGCCGACTTTTAAAAAGTAATATGACAAACAGATCTTGAGATATCTAAACATTAAGTTTTCTATTTTGTAAATCAGCTTCTCAAAAGAAGCGATTGCTGTAGCTCTCCTACCTATATACATCTGGAGTTGTCACCACTTCTACTCCTACACTCTACGGCAGACATGTCCAAAGTCTGGCCCGGGGGCCAAATGCGGCCCGCGGTCAATTTTTATCTGGCCCGCAGCCTCCATCATAAAATCGATAACATCTGGCCCGCATGCAGAATTAATAAGTGTTTAGTTTTAAGCAGTTATCCCTATTGGCCGGTTTTCGGCATTCACATGGCTTTGTTTACAAAAGCTGTTTCTAAGTAACTGCGTAAACCAATCAAATTAATTCTTGCACAAGATGTTAGACTAGAAATTTCTCTTCCATTTGCAACAGTTTTAAATATCTTCACCCACTTTCTTCGTTTTTATAACAACTTTTATTAGAGCGATTTCGTTTGTTGGTAGGTAATAAATTATTGTGATGCAAATAAAGATTTTGATGATACTAACTATAATTTTCCAGAATATTTTGAGTCATAAAATGATGTTAAACAAATGCTCAATAGATATGATGCTACTGTAAATGTTTTGACAAGTTTTTTTTAATTCGTACGAACTTGTATAGTTTTAGCCTGAATAATGGTGAAATATTGATTTTTATGTTTGATGACACTTGCTGTGGGTTGCCGAACTTTTTTATTAGTGTTTTATCAAATATCATTGTATTATGAGCAAGTTTAGATATATTTAATACAAGTTTGACAACTTCGAATTGTTGGACAGATTGCCCAGGGTTACTGAAACGCCTTGACAAAAACAGCCAGGGTGCATCAAAGGGTTGATATTTGAATAATTGACTGAACGAACTTCCAATTTTCTAAAATGGCAACAATAAACAAAAGAAGGAAAGTTGACTTCGAGGCCGACGGTTCAAGGACTGGTGGAAATTGGACTGTTTCTTCACTAAAATACGTAACGACTGTGTCTGCATCATTTGTAAAGAGACAGTGGCTGTTTTTAAAGAGTTCAATGTGAAGCAACATTACCAAACAAAACATGCTGACGTATATGACAAGATCACAGGTAATGAATGCAGCGAGAAACTGAAACATCTTAAATCTAGTTTAACCTCACAGCAGCAATATTTTACAAAAGCTCAAGAGTCAAATGAGAATGCTACAAAGGCTAGTTACGAGGTAGAAGAGCTGATCACAAAGCATTGCAAACCTTTCACCAAGAGTTAATTTATCAAACATTGTGATGACAATGGTAAAAATGTACACAAGTGTACACAAAAATGAGCTGATAATGACTGAATTATACTAATAACAATTAATTTAGTTATTGTTTCTGCTTGTATCAAAGTCTGTTTACCAAATACAAGTATTTAGGTTTTTTGTTAAAAATTTGATTGCAATACCACAAAAATAATTGCTAACTGTATCAGGCTAATAGTAATGCGTTGCTTAACGAGGTCTTGAGACTTGGACGTATGTGAAAAATGTTCTAGCAATTACGATGCTTTGAACAACTTGTGCTAAGAGTTATCTGGCTAAAAGTTTATTGTTATTTCGCGAAAAGTTTTTCTGATAGTAATGTGTAAAACCTTTGCTCTGCTAAAAAATTGTTTGGACACTAACTCAGCAGTGCAAAAAAAGAGTTCAGGTTAAGGTAAGCACACACTGTGGAGAGTATTGAACAGCTAGAAGCTGATGAAATGGTTCTATACAAGAGCAACAATCAGAACTCAACATGCCGAATATTTTTGTTTCAAAAATATTAATTTTTGTTTCTGCATGTATTTTAATTGTGGTTTGTTTATGTCACCTGTTCGTGAATATATAATTATAGCCTTTGATAACTTATTATTAGTATAAAACTCATAAATTTGCAGATTTATAGCATATCATTTGATACCATGATTGCGATAATCTGAACTCAGCTTATAATGTTCTATAGCACATAAATAGGCAGTTTTTGATGCCAACTGTAGCAAACATATCGATGAGTGCAATGAGATTTTATGCAACCTTGTTAATATAGTTATAAAATGAAAGTATATCTTCAAATTTAAAATAAAATAACTTGAAAGCTCCAACAAATCACAATACAGGCTATAAGATCATCGCAGGTTACTCGCAAGCAATATATATCAACTGGTAGAGACATGTATCAACTTCCTCGTGCAATTTAGAGATCTATAAGTTGGAGGGAAGTTGACAAATTTCTTGCATCCAAAAGGGTTAATGTTGCACTGCCTGAAGGAAAGTGCAAAACATTGGCGACATTTAATTTGCCAGTGAAAGGATTAAATTTATCTTCTCAACATTCTGACGAAGCGTTTGAAAAATACAATGCCACCCTTTATTTGAACGTCCCTTCCAATAAAGCACCACTCTAAGGGAAGTTGAAAAAAAAGTACCATGGCATTCAAATAGAAGTTTTACAGTATATTGCTTAGCTGTGTCTAGGTAGGTTAACACAAGTGATTCGAGTGAAAATGTGCTAAGCTTCTGAAAGAAGTTCTCTTCAGTTTTACCCCATTTGAACTGGGCTCTTTTAGCTGTCAGGCAATTTCGTGGCTTAGCTACTATGGCTAACCATACATTCAGAGGTATTTATATCCTAGAAGGCGGGCCTTAGTAAGTTTAAGAAAGTAGCTAGTTATAAAAGAGTTACATTGATCTGTAGTTAGCAGCAAATAGGCCTCACTCTCAACACATGATTATGTAATGGCTAGGCCTAATATACCCATGTAACGATCCACGCGAAAAAAGGGAATGAAGAAATAAAGAGATTCCAATCTATGGCGTTTTTGTGATGGCTGCAATTAACTGTTCCCTTTTGAGCTTTTAAGAGCTGGTAATCACATTTCCACATATTATGCTCTTACAGCACATTAGAGTAAGACATGGTAAATTTTTTGATACCAAATAACTGTAACGTAAATTTTGTGTGCCAAGTCAACCTTTAAGGATATGTTGTTGTATGGAAATATTGCGAAAAAACCAAACATACCGATAGGAAATGCAGTCAGACCACAGGATAAGCATATAATGCGTACAAGCAGCCAGACCACGGGATAAGCATATAATATGTACAAGCATCAAGACACCTAAAAGATGTCAAAAGATCCAATAATTGAAAACGTCAAAAAAACGTTAGAAACTTCAGAACTGAAAGATATCAGTCATGGAAACTGCTTCAACACCACCTGTAGAAACCGCCAAAGGGAAGCGGAAGCAATTAAACCTACCAACAACCATCACCAAAAATCCAGAAAACATTAGAGAAACATTAAAGACGAATCAAATGAGTCATATACAGATCTGCCACTCTTGTCAAACATGACCTAGATACCAGAAGTAAGTCATGAGTTCCACCCTAGATGCCGACATCACGTGCACCAGCTGAAGACTTACTCAAACAAGATATCTTCACACGCTTGACATAAAGCATTGAACCTTAACACTCAACCTACACCCACAGGCTAGCTATCCCACATGCCGAACATCTATAAAAAAACAGCTCCAATGACTCAGCATCTCTATCTGCCAGTTGATCTATTTCTCTCTGTCCTTCTCAAGGGCCTGCTGAAGTTTCCTCTGCCTCTGGAGCCTCTCTCTCTTCCCTTTGCCTCTGGAGTCTTTATCCTTTGTCTACCTTTAGAGCCTCCCTCTCTCTCTCTTCCCTCTGGAGCCTCTACACTTTCTCTACCTATGGAGCTTCCTTCACCATCATCAGCTGATCCTCTTCTACTTTCCTATATCAACTACCAAGCCTTTTCATATAAGGACTGCTACAATTCTCATTTGACTATCGAAACTTGCGGCCATATGGACTGAGCAAGCAAACATGGACGACCATTCGAGTAAGGGTGTAACTTTTATTAGCTATTTTAACCTCTTGTCATTAATATTATTATTAAGAATTTTGTTAGTTGTGTATTTTAATTGTTGTACTTATAGAATAAAGAATTAACTTTTACTGGTAATCAGTAGAATACTGCTTACAACAGGTTAACACTATCACTTGTACCTGAACCAGTGATAATCAAATTAGTTCCCACAAGCTAAGCAAAAGTGCACAAACTAAACATTGTCAAAATAAAATAATATGACAAGCAATTTCAACACTGATGTTGTGTGTGAATTCGGATTAGTTATGCATAACATAATTTCTACCAAACCACTCATAACAATGTATAGTTCATTGTGCATACCAGTCCACATGAAATATATGCCGAGTAAACCTTACGAAAATAATGGCAGGTAATAGGAAGCCTGCTTTACTTGAATAAACTAAAACCAACATGAATCTGAAGTAAAAATGTACCTTGCCAAAGCTTTCATAGCTGTGTGCTGTTTTGTATCACGAACTTCAGTAGATGTTTGTTTGTTTGTGAATATTATTTATTGAGGTTTTCTTGAGAAAATACTGTTCTGTTGACCTCATAATTAAAAATTAAAGCTAATATAATGTGGTATAATATGATAATTGAGAATAAAATTGATAGTGGCTACAATAATATGATTTCTATAAGAGGATAATAAGATCGTTGATTGAGCTGAGTATATATATATATAGTGTATATATATATGCAAGCTGAGTTGATTGAGTATTTAGATTCCAAGTTAGTAATTATTAGTATGGTCATTTTTTAAAAAAATTTAACGCGGGTGACACAATACTCTACTATTCTTATGTCAGCTATGGTTGTAAAGTGACAACCGATGGTTTTTAATAATTTTAATTCAATGTTGTTAGTATACCAGTGTTAGTAAACAAAATATAGAATGGTCAGTAGTCACAGTATGGCCAGTTAATCAATATCAAATGACAGCTCATTCACAGGATCTAATACCTCTTCTTTCATAATCTTGATAGCGTTATATTTAAAAGATTGTCTGCCATAGTTCTTATTAATAGATGGTGTTATTAATGAGCATTGTGATCTTAGGCTTATTTGGTGTCTCTCACTATCCTGTTGAATATATTTGTATAGAGCACTGGCCACTGTAGCTACCTCCACTTTGCCTATCAACTGCCTGTAAAAGAAAGAACGCCGACTGGCGAGAGTATGTAGGCCCAATAATCGACGACCATCAGTTACTGAGAAGGATTTAGGTGCTTTGCATATTACTCGATGTGGCTAGATATGCTTAATCACGCGTTATTACAAAAATTAGAAAATGATCAGTTCGAAGATTTCTGAACGCGTACAAACGCTTTGTAGTCAGAGTGCATTGCGGTCAGGTACGCACAGTGGACCAGAAATCGTCTTCAATTGTTACACCAGCATACCATAAGCTATCTGAACTGAATCGTCGATATTTGGCTCCGCAAGTAGTCTGCACGAGCGTAGGCGTGTGATGCTACCCGCATTTTGGACTTCTCCATAGATACATTAATTAAACCCTAATGCTCGAACTATGTTTGTAACGCGTTAAATAGTCAGTTTCTTAAATGATTTTGAAAAATATAGCGTAAACGGTATCCGGTTAAGAAGCGACTCCCGTAAATTTGCTTTATCAGATGCTAGTGAGATTTCCTAACCTGTTCCCTACTTTTTTATGTATATGTAACAGTATAATTCTTGCTTTAACCGTTGAGCACCAAAATCATGATCAGGGAAAAAATGATTTTTGTAAAAATAAAAACCAAGTAAATTACATGATAAAAAATAAGTAAAGAAGTCGGGCTGTACGGCATACTGTAATCGAATAGCCAAAAGTTGAAAACTCGCGTTCGTTCATTGCGATTGCTAATTGATGTTTTAGTTGTATCTATGGTTTCTATGTTTTCCTTAAAAATTGTATAGAATTTTTTGGAACTGGATCGATCATTTCCATCTTCAAATCTTCATTGCTTCAATTTAAAATGTGCTAAACTAGAAATAACCTCTCGGTAATTGCACAATAATTTGCACGGGGAAACATATTTCAGATTTTAAACGATTGAGTTGTATCTCGACGTCAAAACTTCATGCACATTTTAATAATATACGTTTACTACAACTTTCAAAATGGTTTCAAACACGTTGAACATCACAGTCTATGATTATTACACTGGACATGACATAAAGAGCATAGATTTAGCAGGTTAATGTATATTTTAAGTTGCTCAAGTATGTTTTGAAGGTTAATGTATGAAAATTACGAACTTACGTTTTTTAAACACACTAAATTGTGCCTTTAAACATAGTGCCTTTACATCAATTATATAAATTGTATTGAAGTAAACAACAATAATTAGCAGACCATAATACTAACTCAAGATAGAGGCTACAAAGAGGCCGCTGAGGAACTGCTGATATTGAGTTACAGTGTGTATTTAATTTGAAAGATATTTACTGGTGTTGGTGACTCTATGGCTAAAAAACTACCTGGCATTTGCTAGTCTTTGATTGCATGTACAATGTCTTCACGATTGCTTAAAATTTAGAGCACCTTGCAGTTCTCAACAGGAAAATTAACCTTTGTTGGTATGAAGTCTCACTGTAAAAAAAGCAAAATATCTCATGATAACACGGGTGACAGGCATCGTGTAGTCTACTTATGTTTACCCATCAATGATTAATACACTCATGCTTCTTGTCATGAAGGCTATTCATTTTTAGGGACAGTGAACACTGTATAGCCGTTGTAGCAAATGGAAGCATATATAAAAGCTTAGCATTGTTGGCCATCTGTAAGCTTCAAGCGGATATAATAGGTATGGGATAATAGTTGCTTGTGATTATTTGTGAGACATACTTGAATCGCTTTTAACTTGATTTTTCTTGCCATGTGTGTGCATTCGTTAGTCATTTTTGCGAAGCTTAAACTGGACTTGTTCATGAAAAATTCATTGTGTTGTTTAACAATCTCACATAATAACTTGGTTTTCAGTATTGTAGTTGGTATGCTTTTGCTACATGTTGTATTTCGTTCAACAAAACTCAGGTATTAATACTTGCCTTTTGAATGATATGCAGCAGACTTAAGTATAGTACGTAGAAGATAATTGTTTTGTTCTCGTGCAATAAATTGTGACATTGGACTGTGACTCATATCGGCAGGTTGTAGGAGTCTGTGCTAGATATAGCTAGTCTCTCACATCCGGAAGTCTACAGTAGTGTAAGGTGGTTTGTCATAACCGCATCTACAGTTGTATTCAATACTCAGCTGGACAAGTGTTCTTAATCACTGAATTAAACATCAGAATATTGTAATACATTATGCTAATATGCTACTGCTTTCCGGTTTGGTTTTTTAAAGAATAACTGAATTTGTTCAGTCCAAGAATTCAAGTGGCCATTTTGGTCTGAGACAGCAGGGGCACAAATCAGTCCAAGACAGTTGGGTCAGTATTTAGTTCACAATTGTTTTGCTTGCTATTTGCTCATGGCAGCTTAGTTGGTCGTTGATTCAAGACAGCCAGGCTAATGGCGTGTTCTAGGTTAGCAGTGGTTGCCTTAGGTTTAGTTGGGTGTGCCTGTTCTTCAATTTGAGAAAGTTGGCTAGATTACGTAGACTTATTTACAGATCTATGAAGCGTAGGTTTTAGCAACTATCTGCAAAGCTTGGTATAACTTAAAACAGTAACTTGATGCAATTTTTTGTAACAGCAAAGCGAATCTATGGCATGCAATCTATCACTTGCACGCAATGCGCCTATTTAATGTAATCTTTTGGCAGCGATAAAAGTGAATTCAAGAGAAGCATAATTGTAACGGTCATTATCATTACTATAACCTAGTTAACCCTACTATTTTTTTAATTTATCAAAATCGTAACCAATCTCAATTTTAATTTTTTGTTGTTTTTTGCCAAAATGCCCCAAATTTAAAAAAACATGTAATATATCTGTGAAAGCACTAATTACCATCATGTATGTATTAAAAATAGGTTGTATTTGAGGGCAGCCATGGCTTAAGCAGTTGCATTGCTTGGCTGAAGCTGGGGTCTTTTAAAAGGTTAGGGGTGGCTACAGAAAGTATTCAATCTTCAGCTCTCTTGAGTTGAATTAGTAAATAGGCATGGTGTAAACGTGATAAATTTTCATTGTTTATCTCTTAACTGTCAGAAGAGTAGAGAGTGAAAAAGGCCATTGTCTGCCACCCACTGGTTATATTTAGTAACAGCAGTTCTTCATCAAAGATTACAATCATTAGAATTAGTATGATTTTACAGTTGTATGCACAAGCGTATGTTTCATTCCTGTTTTATGACTGCAAGAATAATATCTAAGGTATCTAACAAACATGAACAGCATGCAAAGTTATTTGTTCCATATTATTCCGAAAAGAAAGTCATGATATTTTATGCTGACGCACTTGACTTTTAGATAGTCTGATTAAAAGAAGAAAAACACCTCATTTTAGCAAACATACATAGCGAGCCGCCAGCAACTTTTTTATTCTTAAAGTCTGCAAGCAGTTTGTGCGATGAACAAACTGTCTGATTTTAGATAGTGCAAGCAATAGTCTTTGTCGTCCTACTTTGCTGTTAGTGATAAAGTTTTGGTTTATTCTTATTAGCTCATATATTTGTAGAGAAAAGTATATATGAATAGAAAGCGATACGAATCATAATATAAAGATTGTAAGAAATTCAAAAATCTAATCTTATTTCTGCCTTTCTTAAAAGTGGTAATACTTTGTCTGTGCCTGCATATCTGGCCCATATATCTGCTATATAAGGCCATATCTGGCCCTATCTTGCATATCCTACCTTGCTCGTCTTTTTTGTGCTTGAATATTGACATCACTTAACAGTTTCTTGGATATAAACGTATTTTACGCCATTAACATTAGTTTCAGAATATCTACAGTTGAAGGAATATATGTACATGTATTTTAAAAACCTTGAAATGAGTTAATGAGCAGAAATGCACATTAATGTGACGCAACTCAAGCGATATCCGTTTTCTGACATGAAAATGTCAAGTTTATCAGAGTCTTTAGGCATGATATTTTTACTCGTAAGCTTAGCAAGACTGCTTTGACCTTTGCTGTGTGCATAGCTACTTGCAATGCTAAAAAGCTAGTTAGTCATTTGCCTGTTTTAATGCAGATATGCATTATTTTAATGAGGTAAAGTTATACGGATTGTATCGTTTTGTTTTTGCACATTAATTTTATTCTATCGAGCCTTCCCATGTTGTGCTATGAATATGAGTGAGATACTTTCAATTTTGTACATTTGGCAAATGAACCTATTATGGCAGCTTGTCTGAACGAAGTAGAGGCAGCCCTGTGGTGTGCTCCTCAATGTTTTTTATAATTTTTAGTGATACTCATTTGCATAAATTGCATACAATCAATGAATCACAATTCCCATCAGCAACAAAGGCTTTGTGTTCTGTGAATTAATTCTTTAGTCGCACAGTCCTACACGTTCACTGTCAGCTGTTTATGGCAGATTTGCATCATTTTGCTTTGTTAGTCATTGCTCTATTGGTATTTTAAGCACCCAAACTAGGAATACACAGCATTGATTTATTCAGTTACGGATATAGTTAATATTTGCTGAGCTAAGTTACCTAGAAATGGTTCAGCGACAACAATATTTCGTCAAATGATGGTGCTTTTGGTACATGCTGTGGGTAATCAAATAGGTTGCTCACTGGAAATCGCTGTACTTTATGAAAATGGTTTCAAAGCTATTATAAGCAGTTCAGCTGACGTGATGTCTTACAATTGTAAGTGGCCATTCATAAATGCCAAATTAGGTCTTTACTGACTGATATTTACCAACTTTTTCCTGTGATATTTCACTCGCAGACAAAGTAGAAAACAATGAGCTATCATCGATTCCATGATAGACTAGTGCACTTTACCGTTACAGCGAGTTTGATGCAAATATTTGTCAACTCAAATAAAATGTCAAATTTTATTTACCATTTAATCATTAGTAACATCATTGACTGAATAGGCAGCTGGTAAAAAGATTGAGAAGAGTTTTTATGTTCTCAGTTTTATGTGGTTGTTACAGATTATGTCTGGACCATTAACTAGAGAGGAGACAGAGGAACGCGTGTTTGCAGCCGAAAGGATAGAAAAGCGGCGCATTCGAAAGGTTTTGATCTTTCCTTTTTAATGCTGGCTATTTTTTTAATATATTTTTTTAATTTTTTTAATACTCTTTTTTAATGCTGATTCTTATAATTCTTTGTTCAGTAAAATCTTGCCAAGCCATGACAAAATAATAATTTAAAGCACTTCAAACTAGTTAAATTTTACTGGGATATACGTAGTGTGTCTAATAGACTATAGAAAAAATATGTTAATTAAGAATAAACATTTGCATATAGTTTGTATTTCTTTTCTGCAAGTTTTGTTATTCAATGGTAGCTCATATTTGATTAAAATCTTCATATTGATAAAACTGTTTTTGTGAAGAACCAGGGTTGGTTTTGAAGTTTTCATTCATACGTATGTTTAACTCATGCTCACCAATTAGCTGGTTATGTAGCTTTAATAGACAAGCACTTATGTGCTCAGGTAGTGGCTGGAGTATCAAAATATCCTTCTTCTACCGTATTGAAAGTTATTATTAGAGTTACCACCCGCATCGATTAAGACCCTCAATGAAAGTGGCAGTAAAAAATCTACAGTAGTAAAAGCTCTCAACTTACTTCCTGTTTATCGAAGCAGCATTAGCCAATCCCGTACAACAGTGCTGTATGTTGCGGGATGTGTCTACTCTGCATATATTTACTGGTTATGTTTTGTGACTCTGATCATTTATCCGTAATTTTTAGGGTAAGGTGGAATACTATATTAAATGGAAAGGATGGTCCGCAAAGTAAGTTTCCGCTGTTTTAGGACAGGTTGGAGCAATTGATCACTTACCACGCCTCTCTGATGTGTTTACCAAAATTATGTTGAACATAATCAGCTTCCTATCAAAAGTTGCTATCAGAAAAAACTGATGGTTGCCAAAGTCAGCCTTGCTTCACTCAAACTTATTCTTAATAGTTTTGCGGTCACTACTGTTTCAGCTACTTAAAAAATCACCAGACAAGATCAATAATAATTATTAATAATTACATGCATTATATTTACATGTGCAACAAGATAAAACAGAACATTTATATATGTAAACCAAATTGAACTAAAGTCTACATATGTGGATATGTTCACTTGGCATCACGTCTTATTGTGTCTTCACCCGCACCTGTTTATGTACAAGTTCCAAATATAGACTCAGTTACTTGGAGTTGTTCTCTCCTATTATAAGTTTTCTCTCACCTAATGATCAAAACTCTTTCTTCATCAGAACTTCTGTAAAAAGACTCAGCTTTTACAATGGAAATTAAACCTAGTACCAATAAACTGTTCTTCCTGTTTGTTGCAAGAGCAGCTACCATGCTGATGATCTGGTATGGTTGCTGCTCTTGCAGTGAATGAAAAGAATACATTAACTTTATGTGTTAACTCACAATTTACTATACATTTATTTCTATAGAGTGCACACATTATAGCATTCTTGTGATTTCTTGGCGATTATACTGCATGTGCATAGTGTTTTGATGTTAATCTTTGCAGTTCACATGTAAAACCTTGGCTGTATGTTGCTCACACAGATAGTTTTTATAGACTTTTAATTTGAAATTTATTAAATTCTTCCCGTAAGGGTGGCTGCAAAAATGTCATGGAAGTGTTTATCAATTATTTGTAAAAAAGGGTTTATTACTCATTGCATCACACAGGAATTTATAAGGTCAAGACTGAAGTATTCTAGTCATTGTTTATAGAAACAACACCTGGGAGCCAGCCACCAATATCCTGGATGAGCGGCTGCTGGAAAACTTTCGAGAGCGTTGTGTCCAGCAGCCAAGGTTGGTAGGCTATACAGTCGAATATCACTATAGTCTAATAACAAGCAAGAAATTTATTTGTAAAACAGAACATTAACATTAAATATTTTAGTAATTAAGTTTGGAGAGCTGTAGCTAAATATTAAACTGGTGTTAAAATGGAATTGCAGCTATGATCAAACATGCAACTAATAACAAATAAATGAAATTTATAAAAAATAAATTAAATTATTAAGTTCAATTAATGAATAAATCTAATTTAGTTGAGCTACACCCAAAACAAATTAGAACAGATTTCAATTTCGGCTCACCTAATCAATAAGCCATTTCCTAACTTATTAAATTCAAATCGTCTTGACTTTGATAACATGCATGTATGTTAAATAATGTTAAGCATGTATGCTATGATCTCTGATCACTTGCGCCATGTTATTGTATAGTAAAAGTTACAGTTTCGACCTTTTCAGGGATCAAAGAAGTGTAAGTTCATGGTTTACGGTTGAAACTCTATGCATAAGACATACTTTACTCAAGTTATACAGGCAAATGTTCAATATGATGTTTATGGTTTGATTGGATAAAATGTACTTTTCATCTTTGATCAACTAAATTGAAACTACTAGATGAGGATGAGTAACAAAATTATGAAAAAACCTAAATTGCATTAGGAAATTTTTAAAAAGAGATATTATACAGGCTGTACTTTGTCTCATAATGTGTACCCATCTTTAGCTTCCATCTTGAGTTGAGTTTCTGTAAACTCGGCAAATCGCTTGCAAGTCAACGTAATAAAATAACCTTTGAATTGTGAACTGCTTTCCCAGATCAAATTAAGATCAGTTTATCAAAGATACCTGCAATCCAGAGTTGTAAAGCAAACTTGAATGTGATATATAGTTAAAATCTAGTCAGAGTTCGCTCTAGATATCATAATCAATTTGTTATTAGGATATATTATTGCGATGAAGTATCATATCTGTTATAGATACTGTACATATATATACATGTACATGTATATACTGCAAATTCTAGTCACATGTCTATGGATTGTGCAGCCTGCTATTGAACAGTGTGACTAAAATTCCAACTGAACTGAGTATATAGTGTAATTAGTGTACATTAACTGTAGAGAGTATAGTTCAGCTATGGAGCATGTGGTTTGATAGTAAGTGTATATAATGCAGGTTTGCTATAGAGTGTACTATCCGTATTTACGATATTGTCTATGGGTGTGCAGTTTTATGCAAATTTCATCGTCTGTTCAGCTTCTTTATAGAATAAACCGTGTACAGGTCTTCCAGTGCTGAGGAAAGCGCTCAGAGTTTCATTGATTGAAGCTTCCTACTTTGCTAATTTATATTCAGGGGTAGACCGAAGAAGAGGGCAGCAGGTAGTGGGATCGATGGTCAAATAGCTTCTTCCTCCACAGCCATTAACTCACCAGGTACTTTAAACTTTGATCCAGTGGAAGACTCGCTAACTATTTAGGAGAAAACTAGCAGTTACAGTTGAAAACTTTATGCATAAAGCATACTTTACTTGAAAGATGCAGGCAAATGTTCAATATGATGTTCATTGTTTGATTGGATCAACTGTGCTATTTGTCTTTGATCAACCCAGTCTATCTATTTACTGAACATGTCTATAAAGTATAGTCCTATGCAGACATAGACATGTTATACCATATCTATAAACTATAGTCCTGTGCAGACATAGACATGTTATACCATATCTATAAACTATAGTCCTATGCAGACATAGACATGTTATACCACATCTATAAACTATAGTCCTATGCAGACATAGACATGTTATACCATATCTATAAACTATAGTCCTGTGCAGACATAGACATCTTATACCATATCTATAAACTATAGTCCTATGCAGACATAGACATGTTATACCATATCTATAAACTATAGTCCTGTGCAGATATAGACATGTTATACCATATCTATAAACTATAGTCCTATGCAGACATAGACATGTTATACCATATCTATAAACTATAGACCTGTGCAGACATAGACATGTTATACCATATCTATAAACTATAGTCCTATGCAGACATAGACATGTTATACCATATCTATAAATTATAGTCCTGTGCAGACATAGACATGTTATACCATATCTATAAACTATAGTCCTATGCAGACATAGACATGTTATACCATATCTATAAACTATAGTCCTGTGCAGACATAGACATGTTATATCATATTTGTAAACTATAGTCCTGTGCAGACATAGACATGTTATACCGTATCTATAAACTATAGTCCTATGCAGACATAGCCATGTTATACCATATCTATAAACTATAGTCCTGTGCAGACATAGACATGTTATACCATATCTATAAACTATAGTCCTGTGCAGACATAGACATGTTATACCATATCTATAAACTATAGTCCTATGCAGACATAGACATGTTATACCATATCTATAAACTATAGTCCTATGCAGACATAGACATGTTATACCATATCTATAAACTATAGTCCTATGCAGACATAGACATGTTATACCATATCTATAAACTATAGTCCTATGCAGACATAGACATGTTATACCATATCTATAAACTATAGTCCTATGCAGACATAGACACGTTATACCATATCTATAAACTATAGTCCCGTGCAGACATAGACATGTTATACCATATCTATAAACTATAGTCCTGTGCAGACATAAACATGTTATACCATATCTATAAACTATAGTCCTATGCAGACATAGACATGTTATACCATATCTATAAACTATAGTCCTATGCAGACATAGACATGTTATACCATATCTATAAACTATAGTCCTATGCAGACATAGACATGTTATACCATATCTATAAACTATAGTCCCATGCAGACATAGACATGATATACCATGTCTATAAACTATAGTCCTATGCAGGCATAGACATGTTATACCATATCTATAAACTATAGTCCTATGCAGACATAGACATGTTATACCATATCTATAAACTATAGTCCTATGCAGACATAGACATGTTATACCATATCTATAAACTATAGTCCTATGCAGACATAGACATGTTATACCATATCTATAAACTATAGTCCTATGCAGACATAGACATGTTATACCATATCTATAAACTATAGTCCTATGCAGACATAGACATGTTATACCATATCTATAAACTATAGTCCTATGCAGACATAGACATGTTATACCATATCTATAAACTATAGTCCTATGCAGACATAGACATGTTATACCATATCTATAAACTATAGTCCTATGCAGACATAGACATGTTATACCATATCTATAAACTATAGTCCTATGCAGACATAGACATGTTATACCATATCTATAAACTATAGTCCTATGCAGACATAGACATGTTATACCATATCTGTAAACTATAGTCCTATGCAGACATAGACATGTTATACCATATCTATAAACTATAGTCCTATGCAGACATAGACATGTTATACCATATCTATAAACTATAGTCCTATGCAGACATAGACATGTTATACCATATCTATAAACTATAGTCCTATGCAGACATAGACATGTTTTACCATATCTATAAACTATAGTCCTATGCAGACATAGACATGTTATACCATATCTATAAACTATAGTCCTATGCAGAAATAGACATGTGTGCAGACATAGACATATTATACCATATACACTTTATATAAGCTTCGATGTCACTTCTAATCAACCAAGAAATGACAAATGGCTGCTGACAGCATTCGTTCCTAATGAGGCACTGATTTACATTCCTGGTAACTAAGCATCAAAAATATAAAAAGCTAAAAAGCTTCTTCTACTCAGCAACAAGAGTTTTACATTAAAACTATTTGTTTTTCTATTCATAACAAATATACATATTCTATCAGACTCAGTGTACTGCAATCATTATGTTTCTTCAGTTATCCCTAAAACATAGCTGCAGTACTTTGAAAACGTGTGTAATCAAAAATTTACTCTATTTTATTTTTTGTTTTTTCATTAAGTTTTGCAAGCTTGAAGCTTCAATATGATAAATAGTTCTAAAGGAGTTGTTATATTCTAAGTGCTTTCGCAGCCGGCAGAAAGGTGTTAACACGGTCTAAGATCACGGAACCTGCTTACTTGAACAAGATTAGGCTTCAAAGTGTTAAACATTTCATTAAGGATAAAGCCATAGAAAGGTCTTCGCTTAATTATTAAACCTCATCACGGATTACTTGAAGTATTAGAGTAGACAACTTCTTGTTGATTACATGTTCTCATGAGGGATTACTTGAAGTTGTAGAGTAGACAACTTGTTATTTATTATATGTTTTAATCAGGGATTACTTGAAGTAGTAGAGCCGGCATCTTATTATTGATTACATGTTCTCATCAGAGATTACTTGAAGTTGTAGAGCAGGCATCTTATTATTGATTACATGTTCTCATCAGGGATTACTTGAAGTATTAGAGTAGACAACTTCTTGTTGATTACATGTTCTCATGAGGGATTACTTGAAGTTGTAGAGTAGACAACTTGTTATTTATTATATGTTTTAATCAGGGATTACTTGAAGTAGTAGAGCCGGCATCTTATTATTGATTACATGTTCTCATCAGGGATTACTTGAAGTAGTAGAGTAGGCAACATTTTATTGATTACATTTTCTCATCAGGGATTACTTGAAGTAGTAGAGCAGGCAACTTCCTATTGATTACATGTTCTCATCAGGGATTACTTGAAGTAGTAGAGTAGGCAACATTTTATTGATTACATGTTCTCATCAGGGATTACTTAAAGTTGTAGAGTAGGCAACTTATTATTGATTACATGTTCTCATCAGGGATTACTTGAAGTAGTAGAGTAGGCAACTTATTATTGATTACACGTTTTCATCAGGGATTACTTGAAGTAGTAGAGTAGGCAATTTCTTATTGATTACATGTTCTCATCAGGGATTACTTGAAGTAGTAGAGTAGGCAACATTTTATTGATTACATGTTCTCATCAGGGATTACTTAAAGTTGTAGAGTAGGCAATTTATTATTGATTACATGTTCTCATCAGGTATTACTTGAAGTAATAGAGCAGTCATCTTATTATTGATTACATGTTCTCATCAGGGATTACTTGAAGTAGTAGAGTAGGCAACATTTTATTGATTACATGTTCTCATCAGGGATTACTTGAAGATGTAGAGAATGCAACTTCCTACTGATTACATGTTCTCATCAGGGATTACTTGAAGTTGTAGAGTAGACAACTTCTTATTGATTGCATGCTCTCATCAGGGATTATTTGAAAATGTAGAGCAGGCAACTTATTATTGATTTCATGTTCTCATTAGTTTCTATCACAGAACCAGATGGTAGTGTGTCGGGATTGGATGACTCTTATATGAAGGAAGACAAAGATGACAGTACTTCTTCGGCTACCCCTTCAACTCTAGCTGATCTCACTGCGTCTGCACTTACTCCTCCCAGTGGTGCTGAGCTTACTCCTAGCAGCAGCGCAGGCAATTTTATGGCTAAAAGGAAGCGTGGTCGGCCTAGAAAAATTAAAACAGATATGTCTGAACAACCAGTGCCATCACCTGAGGGTAATTATTAAATAGTTACATGATTTTCTAGTAAAATTCAAAAATGAATCATTAGTAACTTTTTGTGTATTTGTATAATCTGATTGATCTACTATTATCGTAGTGTATCATTGAAGCGATTTTTATGCACATAAGATGTGTTGAGTATACTGTCTGGAGGCCTAATGGAATGCGTCACATCAAGACAGCATTTTCTGTGCTTCGAAGATTTTTATATTGAACACGAAAATAATTTCATAACTTGGAGACATTCATGTGCGAACTATATTCATCATAGCTGCTCTTCAGTTTCTTGATTTCAATTGACAAACTTCAAAACATTAAAACAGTTTGAAGTATTCCAAATGAAATTATTTGAAATAGTAGCCATGAGGTTTTAACAACCTTATGTGTGTATGTTGGTATCTACAATAGTCAGTGTGTTTTATGTGGGCTTTCTTATTAAACAGATGCCATGTTGGTAAGATTGGCAGCTGGTCGGACCTTAGCTTAATTTCAACCTTTCATTCTTGCTGAGTATTCATAGCAACGAAAGGGTATTTTATTGTTGTTTATACTTGTGACTGGACTAACCGGCCTCAGAATACTTGATCACACAGGAGTCTTTACTTTAATAAGAGCTGCTGTCCATCGATCCGGAGCTATGGCTGACGATTTATAAATGATTGCATTGTAAAGGATTCAAAGGCACAACAATGTGATTCGCTGCCTGCTGCTCTACTACTTGTGCCAATAATGATGCCTTGCATGATAATATAATTGTTGTGCATACACTTATTTGTGCTTTATTGGCACACCTGACGATTTCTCGCAACGCATCGGACTGACAGGGTACTATTACCCAAAAAATCTTCAAAGGACACTGATTACATGCATGTGTGCATATCAATCTTGTGCATGCACTACTTCATATTAATGCAGCTTCCTTCATTGTTAATGCTCCCGCTACAACATGGGCCTCTCATCGCTGTTTCTGTTTGATATATATCTATATATTAACTTTTTTTCCAATTCTTACATATCATACCGAACTCATTTTATTGTAGGCAGCGTTTCTTTAACTTCCGCAGTAACTGCAGAATCACCCACTCCTCTTGAAGAAACCACAAGAAGGGAGTCGCCTACTTTTTTAGAAGACAGCAAAGTAGAAACATCCCATAAGGTTCCTGAGCCAGCAGTAAACATAGAACCTGAGTGGACTGAAGAGGAGATGCGTAGATTTATCGCTGGTCTTAAACCGGTGACTCCCATTCAACTGAAAAGGACAGGCCCTGTAGTTATTACTGAAATATCCTGTCTGAATCAGACAGTGACCTTTAAGGAATATACAAAAGGCTGACAGAATTCAAGTTGTGGAGGAAACATAGCGTGTGAAGATCTTTATCATACAACCTATTAATTGATATACTCTCATACTGAAATGATGAACTGTTGATGTATGATGACTTGGTCACAAAATTTTTCATTGGATTCAGGTTAGCCTCATATGTCCAACAAAAATTCATGAATGGCTATTATGCAATGTGACAAGAAATTGTTCCATTGTTATCTGGGGTCTTAATGGACGAGCAAGTGTAACAAAGAAAAAACTTTGTCTTCGTCATTTACTAATTTTTGTCGTCGTAAAGATGTTTGTAGTTATATTTCTAAACTTTGAATTTCTTAGGTCTGGGCCGAGACTACCTAGGTAATTGTTGAGACTGCACTAATGTTGTATATGGCTTTCCTTCATTCCTGTCTATGAATTTGGTGCTATACGGTGTGTATAACCCATTTTTATGCTTCTCGGGCTGCACAGTGTGTAATTTATTTTTTGTTTCAATAGGCTCCAGGTTACCCCTGTGGCTATTTAAGTCTAGTATCTATGAACCATTGGCAATTAGAAAGCTGTGCTTGTTGCTTCTTTAATCGCTTGTTTTGTTCAGCTGTGTACAGAATGCCAAAAACTTGTATGTTAAACCGTTATATACTGCGTGTGTGATATTTTTTAAATGTGCTATCACAGTTTCTCAAAATTTGTTAATCTCTTTTACTTTTGTATTTTGGTGAAAATGAAATTGTATAAGTTGTGAACTTTGTTATATATTTATCACTACTAATTAGCCAAATGAGGATTCAGCCATGTAATGCTAACTCCTAATAGACATGAAATCTTAATAGACTTTTTAATGCCATGTCTTTTCTATCCTTTCATTTGTGTTTCAAATTGTACATTAATTAGTACATTCTGTGGCTGGTCAAAATTGCTTTTCTGTTGCATTTTTTGTTCAGTTTATGTATTGGACATTTGGTGCTGTCTGATTGGTTGCATTGGTTTGACAAATGTCCATTATACTAAAGGTAGCAGCCACAGATCAAAATTGTGTTTGTGTAGCTGTAGCAAGCAATGAGAATTCGAAAAGTAGTTTGATTGAGAATTTGATGAATAGCTTGCAGCGAGTTTGTTGATACTTCTGAAATGTTGTTTAAATGAAGTCTCAATGATTACATTAAACATCCTCAATTTCAAATCCTTTGACACGGCCAAAACAGAAAAACCATATTTTGGGGAATGTAGGCTTCTAGTTAATTTTATTTCAATGGTTTATGCCAAATTCTTTTGAATAAACAGCTTTTCATATGGGATGAACTGTATTGAGTTGAAAAATGTTGAAGAAATTGTGCCATCAAATCCCATCAAAACTTCACTGACTCCTATCAGCTACTTCAGCTCATATTGCTAACTGTATTCTTTTAACTTTAAACACACATTCGACTACCTGTCTGGACTCTTCCAATTGTCCATTTGCTAAGTGAAAACTACGCTTTGAACCTTAGCTCGAGTCCAGTGGGACATAAGCATTTTTGATCAAGCATTACCATACAAGTCGATTCAAATATTGGAGTCTATCAAACACCAGCTTACAGTTCCTACTCGTTATCAGAAAAACTCAATAGGTTTTCGGTGTGAAATCAAACGATGCAAAACACAAAAAAGTTTTAAATTTGAACTATTATATTAACCAAAGTAACAGTTATCAGTTTGAGGAAATCCTGCACTTCATTATGATTTTCTGGAAAACCTATGTAGGATATTTAACATTCATTTGTTGAGCCAGAGAAACCAGATGATTCCAATTTTCTTCGTTTGTTGACAGGTTCATTCTCAAGCACAGTTTCATTAAAGAGTAGGTTGTTAAGTTCCTTTGTTAACTGAAGCCTTTCAGAGATATCTACAAATAGTAATATACTTCCTGTAGCTCGGTGAAGATATTATGGAATAACATGTAAGTAGAATTCAATATTAAAAATGTGCTCTTAGGAACAATGAATCTGATTATTCACTCCACCGACCATATTGAGTGTCATATTCCATAGCAGAGAAAATAAATGGCAATAAATGGCAAACCGCGAAGCC
Source organism: Watersipora subatra (assembly GCF_963576615.1). Classification (NCBI taxonomy): domain Eukaryota; kingdom Metazoa; phylum Bryozoa; class Gymnolaemata; order Cheilostomatida; family Watersiporidae; genus Watersipora; species Watersipora subatra. Next base: position 17,587,923 of record NC_088711.1, on the reverse strand, counting down.
TAGTATGGAATCAGTAATTACCTATAGGCCATGTGGTCAGCTTGCTAGTTTAAATACGAATGAACTAATTTGAACAAGTTGCAAAATTTAAACGTTGAATTTATCAATTTCAAGGTAAGTAGGTTTACTATCACATTAAGGAGACCATGCCGCTTCTTTACAGATCTTTAAAGGTTGACTTGCAACACAATTCACATTACAGTTATTTGGTATCAAAAGATTCACCATGTCTTACTCTGTTGTGTTGTAGGTGCAAAATACGTGGAAATGTGATTACAAGCTCTTAAAAGCTCAAAAACGAAAAGCCGCCGTAGATTGGAATCGCTCTATTTATTTGACGTATTCATTACAGTTTGGTTATCGTCTTGTCACGTGATGTTCTCACGGGAATTGAAAGGCCAATAAAAAGCTCAATATAAAACTTATTGTAGCACTAGTTTATGACAAACACTTCGGGTTTTACCGAAGACCCCGTATCAAATATAGATGCTCGCTACTTTACAGTTTTGTTTCGGCATTATTCAATCGTCAAGTCGTAATCTGATCATGTGACCCAATACTTCGCAAATAATTTTTGCATTTTGCAGCACTTTTCGATTATCACAGGTGACCAACAGGCTCTTCATGATTATTAGACAATGATATGTACTCCTTCGAGGTAAGGTTAAAAAGTTTAACGATTTCTTACGGTAAGTTATAAGATATCAGTGCTAAAAGTGACAGCATTACAATGACGATAAAACAGACGCGTAAGAGCAATAGACATAGTTTTATTGAATGCGTGAAGTATATTTGTGAAAATATTTCGACGAATAAGGTTGCAAGAAAATGTAAACAGAAACCATCTCTCACAACTACATCACATTTGAGCCGTTTTGGAAAGGGAATCTAAACTACGGCGGTCTTGTGTGGCTGCGATGAACTGTTCGTTTTTGAGCTTTTAAAAGCTTGTAATCACCTTTCCACATATTTGGCACCTACAACACAACAGAGTAAGACATGGTGAATCTTTTCATATCAAATAACGGTAATGTGAATTTTGTTGCAAGTCAACCTTTAATATATTTATAGCCAAACCTAGATCTTTGATCATCTTGAAATCGGAAGTGTTAGAAATGACGTAAAATCGGAGTAAAGATTTGACTCCATATCTGAAATGATTTTCAAGCACAACATCCGGAACTTTTCGAAAAATTGGGTTCTTAAGTCAAAACATATGATGTACACAGCCCTTCTTCGCATAGTTTGCTTTTACAGCGTTCAAATAATAGTCAACTGTGCTTCATTACCTTTCTTTTTTAATTTAAAAATCATAGTTATCAAGCAAATTAGTACCGGTAGTTGTACTGATAAAAATAAGACAGGTATGACTTACTTTGTGATATACATACAAAATTACAGAATGACACAAGCAAATGTCGTTGAACTAATGCTGTAATAAATTTCCAAAGCTATCAACCAGGCGGCTATCGTGACGAAGAAAGTGATGTTATGTGATAAAAAATCGTGAAACTGGTGAGAGTAGAGAAGCTGGCAGCAATAATTACAGATAAAATGTATCAAATATAAAAGCAAAAAATAGAAATATGTCATTTTAACTTATTTAAAATACGTACACTTAGTCTCAGTTAGACTAGCTCTTTATTTCTATTACTATTTTTATCAACCATGCATATTTAACATCACCAAAGCTACACCTCCTTTTGCCAATCTTTAACATAAATGCTATATGTAATTGCTAATAAAAATTTATTTTTAGTGATTATCACTTATTAATTTAGTTTTAGTATAATTTTGGTTTTATATTTAGCTTTTGACATAGTTTTCTATAATATATTTATTATATGTAACTACTTGAAATATTTATCATTGGTTTTTGGCTGCAGAGCGAATAAAAAGAATAGTGTATTTTTACAAGAATATTTACTCAAATATAAAATGGTTTTGACATATGCAGCGAATGCCAGAACGAATTAACTTCATATGTTAAGGTTTGACTGTATATGAGAGCTAACAACAAGCTAACCCAAAATATTTATGCTCACCCTTGCATTGTAAGCTAAAAATTGTTTGTAGAATAATAGCAGACCACATTTCTTTAATAAAATCTAAATGCAAACCATTTTTACCAGCATAACTAGCCAGTAATACTTTAGGCGAATGTATAGCAACTTATTTACAATTATGAAGTTACCGGTAAGTTGCAAATGGAGTTTAAGAGCTGGGGTACACAAACCTGTCTCATTCGAATCGATGATGATTAGCCTCAAACTCTCCTTTAAGTCGGTTGATTTCTTTAACAGCTCATGGCCTTCCTTGTCCAGCGAGAGGTTAATTAGACAGAGCAGACTCAAGCTGCAATGATACGATTTTATTGACTTGTACTTATTGTGGATGAACCGAATTGTAATGTGATTTTTCAATCAGTTTGCACAAACTAAGTTTTAACCCTTTCACTGCCAAGCATGTACAAATTTGGGTATCTGCCAAGTGCCAGCCATTTTACCGAAAATTGCCGATATTGCTTCATGATATGTAAACAGTATTTTTACCAATTTCAATCTCTATCTAGAACATTTTTGTTACATATTTTAATTTGCCAACATTTTAACCAACATTGCTATGAGAAAATTCAATGGATCTATACTTTGTGCGATGATAAAGCTGTGTGAAGCTACGATCGATGCGAAGCTAAAACGATCCTCCATAATGTTCTTTACTCTTACAAAATTATTACTTTCACCACTATCAGAGACAATGCTGCTGCTTTAATTATCTGTATAATCACGAAAATCTAAATCTGAATTGGCTATAATGTCATCAACATAATTAATTACCTGTTTTTTGACTCGCGCGCGGTAATTAATGAACTCACACACAAAAATGTTCGTTATTAAATTAGAAATTCTCAAACAAAAGTTTAAAATTGCTTCATTATTTTAAGCTAATTTTATAAACAAATCTTCGAACAACACTGTCAATTTCATAAAAGTCTTAAAGATCATGGGGTTATGCTGTCAACGAATAATAAAATTAGGTAACAACGCAATTGCTGGGAAAGTCGCAATAATGCGTCTGCGGCAGTCGTCCCCCAAAAACGCATTTATGTGTCTACGGCAGTGAAAGGGTTAAATAAAAAACATCATCGGTTTGCAGGATCACTTTGGCTTCCAACAAGGCACTATTTGCACAAGCCTGTTACCAAATTGTATAACGATGTCAGCTAGGAATTACTTTCAATAGAACATAAAATGTTGAAATCAAACATCAGATAACACAAAGTTAAAAAATCTTCCATAACAAATCCATTAGCTATAAATGAAGTTACCAATTTTGAATGAAAAACATTTTTTAAATTCAATTATGGAAATTATATGGAAAGCAAATTGCAATTATGATATGAGGTGGACGTCATGAAACTATTGCATTTAGATGTCTAATGTTCACTAGCAAGAAGAAATGCTTATAAAGCTTGAATCAACTTTGAAACATTCTAGCTACTTATTTGGTGAACTGAACCGTTATTCAGAAAACATAAACCTTTGCGAAGCTCGCAAAGACTCTGAGTAATAATAGTATAATACAATACTTCAGTAGAAAATAATAATCAATTTTTTGTGATTTTCGTTAAAATATTAATTTTTTCCTTAATTAGAATAGCTGTATCTTTGTTAAAAAGTGAGCTATTCTCATTGCTCCTTATCTAAGCCATGGATCATTGGCAAAGTACATGTAACAGTGGCGGAAAAAAACTTATATCATGAAAGTTAAATCGGCGAATAAAAAAAGGGTTGTTCAATGAATAACTTTTTGACACTGAGACCACTTACATTTTTAGATGGGACTGACTGAAAAGAGCAAAGTTTGACTAAGTCATCAAAGAGCACATACAAATGCTTTTGTTTATTTCTTTAGTTCACAGGGCTCATTCACAAAAAACTCTCATCAAACAAAAGTAAAAAAAATGTGTCAGCAGCCCTTATCAAATTAGAAACAGTAAATATATCTCGGAGAATGAACTTCAACTAAAAATTAACAGCCCATATGAAAGGTTTCAGTTTAACAGAGCCCTTATAATGGTTTGAAATGAAAACACTGCAATAAACAATCTTTTGAAATTAATATAATTTTAAACTCCTGCAAAAAACTTTTTTTAGTTTGAAACAGATTCAAATTTGCCACAAAAATCTCAAATCCAAAAGAGCCTCAAATTTTGTATACAAATATTTGAAGTCAAAGATGATTTAAAATGTCCCATCCTGTAAAAAATGTTTCATAAAAAAATCAAAATTCCAACAACAAACATATGAAGCTTTTAAACTTACACGGTATTGATCTACTTCACTAATAATACAAAAAGTTGGAAATTGTCCAACAAAAGCAAGTTTATTCTTGAAAATGAATAAAAACAATGAGCACCAAATTTTTATCGATAAGCTGGAAAACAATACACAGCTAATAGAATGTTGAATTAATATACATTTTATGAGCCCGCAAATTAAATATATATGTATGAACTAGGTGAATGCTTTTATTATTAAAAGGTGAATGAACTTTTATATTACCGCGTTGCTTGGGTAATATAAAAGTCTTGGCACAGATAAGTTAATTATTTTTTTAAAAACTTATAACAACAGTTACTGTTCCACCTTTCAAACTTTCATATCATGAAAAAATTGTCTAATGCAGTTTAAAAAATTAAGAAAAAAAACAGCTGTAAAGGTTTTTAAACTGTCAAACAACTGTAACGTTCAAACTTCATGTCATGAGAAAAATGTTTGGTGCATGTCAAATAAATTAAAGAGAAAATAAAACAACCGTAAAAATGCTTAAATTAAAATGTGAAATAATTAGCAAATTATGTCTAAATAAAACTTGTTTTGCTACAAATACAATGAAAAATGATTTGGAATTATACAACTAATGTGAACTGAGAAAACAAAATAAAAAAATTGAATATGTTGAATTAAAGATGTGGTTGCATCAAATTTGAGTTGGTTTTAAAAGAAAGTACTTTTCTTTGTCTATCAGTTGATATGTTGTTTGTTGTGTTAGACAATCTCATTGTCAAGATATTTGAAGATTAAAATCGAAAAAATTTGATCGCTTTAAAAAAGCTCAGGGCAAAAAAAATGCCCAGACTTGCCCAAAATGATGTAGCACGTAATACAACCTGTCTCTATCTCTTGTATTCACACTGGCTATTGCGATAAAAGTCTAGTCTTACGCGGCTCTATTGGCATATATTTTATCTTATATTTGCTCGTGTTGGCTAGAATAAAATTTTAAATCCAGCTATAGATATATTATTACTAATGTCTCAAACGCCTCAAACAAGGAAAATTAAAAACTTGTCATATTAGCTTCTTCTAAATGCTGTATAAACATCTTAGTACTGACTACCAATTCTACCGATCTACGGTAATTCTGTCAAGCAAACTATGCAGAATAAGGTCTTTGTATCGGCACAGTACAGTCGCTACCCACACTAATGATATACAGCCCCCAAAAGACCCGCCCACTTTGTGCCCGTCGCCTATCCCGGAGGGGGGCTGTATATCATTGCTCACACCAAAAACTAGTTTCTTACTAAATAAAATAAGCAAGTCGCGTCTTTGAAAAGAATATGTTGCAAAACCAACTACACCCCTAAAAGTCATATACACTGTACATTGTATAGTCGACTGTCAACGTTATCAAGTCATTATTGGTAGCAATTTGTAGAAAGAAATTCACTGGTCACATTTGATTAGTTTATTCAAGTACTAAACAAATGGTCGAGCTATGCAAAAGTGCCTGTCCATGCAGCTCTAATCGACTTCATAAATCCATCTATCAGACAAGATTTCAGCGCAGGTGTCAACCGGGCTATGATGAATTCAATGTTCTGCAAATCATGTTTTGCATTATCTTCAACAATACTATTTTATAATTTTTACAAGCAAAAAATTTTCATTGCGCCATAAAGCTTTTATTAAAAATATTTATCTAAGTCGTGACCACTCACATAGTTTCAGCTCATACAATAAAACAAATTCATCTAGAAAACTCAAACAAAACATCATGGTTTATGCAGCGCACATTCAAGTCTCTTTTTCCCATTTATGGCAGTTTCCACACTGACAAAGCTGCTTCGGCTGGTGGGACCACATAAACATCCTGTAATCAATAAAACAAATGCAATAAATATATGTCATTCATAGATATGCCATTCTAACGCATATCTACTGTAAGCTTTCAAATTGGAAGTTAAATAGATTGCGAGTATAATTTTAAAAATGAATAAATGTTTAACAAAAGCGTAAGTACGCCAAGGCAATGATTCGAAGCTTTGGTTCTGGAAGTTGAAGATGTGCATTGATCAATCAATTTTCTTCACTTTTTACAAGTGAGAAGTGAGCATCTAAGGTCAAATCATAAATCTAATTTACTAGATAAGACTGCCAAAGAAAATTTGAAGCAAATATAGTTAGGTGAAACAATAAAAAATTATAAAACGATGATTGGTGATAGCGAAAAGTTATAATTCTATTAACTAGTACATGTATTAATGAGTACTAAAATTATTACCTTTAGTATATTCATCAATCTAAGCCATTGTATTGCTAGATGCTATGGATTAAAAGAAGCCGTCAAGAACTCACTGTACATACGTATCCCGCACGCGAGCACAGGAAATTACATTATAACCTCAAACAGGGGAATATAATCTGAATGTAAACTCAACTGTATATCTATAGGAGACTCAAAATAAAAGATAAATTTACCTCCATTATCCTATCTTCCTTTGTAGCACATTAACTACCTGATGCTCAAAAAACTCGGAGTCACCTTCGCAGTAACTTTACAGTAATTCTTACAATTCTGTTGTTCGTCAATAAAACGTGTCGATCGAGTAATTCATCAAAGTAACGATGTTAATTAAGTTAGTGAATATCGATGTCCATGCGATTTAACAATAGAGTAAAATCCCTAAATTTGAGATCACAGACAACGAGTTTTACGAGTGATAACATTTATTACTACCTATATAAAAATTTCGTGCCAGTGATTGGCTAATAAAGCGATCTTATAGTTATTTATCGCTCGTGGACCTTTTTCAGATGGTCACTAGTTACGTCACAAATGAAGCACCCGCTGGAATCTGATCTTTTTAAAAGATGGCCTCATTCAAACGCATATATCTCTGGACAGGATTAGTCTACAAAGACAAAAATAACATCAAATTGTAGCTGATGTTTTAGTCTTTTATTGGTCTTATTTTCATTAAATCGACCTTTTTGATGCAACCACATCTTTCACAATAATTAGTGCATAGAAGTGTGTGTATGAAAGAGATTACTGTTGCAGCAAAAGCTATCCATCAAAACTTTGAATATGATGATACTGGTACCTCTCGATACTGGTACAAACATAAAAATGAGATATCGGACCATCTCTGTTTGGTACTTTGTCTGGCTGAACGGAGATGGAATGTAGAAGCTATTCCTACTAGAGATAATGCAATTGTCTAGGTGAAAAGAATTTAGTCTTTACAGATCTGGCAAACAAACATTACGAAAAACCTGAAATAAGATTGTAACGGAACATTTAAATTGAAACGGCCATTTGAAAATTACAAATTAAAAAAAAGGTAATGGCCGCAAAAAATTGACTTGAAAAATTTCAAAAAATAACAAATGCAAATTATAATATTAACTAATAATAAAAAGTGCACAAGGGAAGCGGCGTACTTATATATAATAAGAGCTATGGATTTTTAAGGGTCTCCGTAGATTTAAGGTTAGAGAATTGGTTGACTATTATTCGGTTGCAATCTTCATGAGTTTAAATCCAGCATGGAATGATATTTCATTCCTAAATTGTAACAACTACAACTGGACATACCTAAGTACAGAATCACAGGAGAACAGACACACAAAATTTGAGATTTATATATATATATATATAGATTTACATGTTCTAAATAAAAACACGCAACTCAAGTAATGAAATTGATAACAAACCATGCTAGGCGTTCATACATCTCTCCTCTTATATCCGAATATAACATTCTGCTGAGGCTGCTGATGAAATCTGGACTTTCAAAACCTGTTTTTATTCTTTCAATCAGTCTGACTCTTGCATGGCTTGAGGCAAGAATATCTGTGTCAAAAATAACTGCCTCACAGAATAGCAAAGCTTTTTTTAGTCTATGCTAATGCAGTAATGATACATGCTAATCCCAATTTACAAATGCAGCTAAATGCAACATACATGTAGGGAGACGAGAAAATCCATTATATGGTAGGGGCACTTTTTGGTGACTTTCATACATAAAATACTCAGCAGGAATGTTTTCTAAATCAACAAAATAAAAATCAGAGAGTAATGGCAATAATTATAGGCTAGCTATATTTACAAAAACTTACTGGTTAAAGATCCAAGTATATTTACAATGAGTTGGTCACTTAAAAGCACTTGATCCCTGTGTTCAGAAAACAAAGTTATCGTTCCAATGATATTTTGCAAGTAGTTGTCGAGCTCACCCTGTAACATACAGCACTTTGACAAAGATAATGCAAACGATAGATGCAAAAAATGCAAAGCGATAAGAAAAAAGAAATCTTTACATATCTTAAAAAGAACATCTTTGAGGAAGCCAAAGCTTGCATGTATTTGATAATGCATAAATAAATGCAGGTATGCCTGATAATTGAGAAATAGAAGTGTATTATACTAGCTGAGTGTTTATATTACGAATAATCCCTTATGTTAAGCTTGAGCAATAATCATTGTATTGAAATATCATTTTGAAAACAAAAATCGCATCCTACATAAAAAAGATAGTAGCCTACTTTGGTATATGCAATAATACATGTTGTTTACATTCAATGATGAACAAATTTACCTACTAAAGGGCACTATACTACGCCCTGCTTATGATTCATTACTTTTCAGTTGCAGCTGTTGGTAGGCAATCTCATTGATGCAATCATTCTCGAGACGGTTGGCAGGGACATTGTCAACAGCCAAACCATTTTTTTCTTGGACAGATACTGTCACTGCAGTTTGAGAGCTAAAGCTTCGCTAGGTATTTCAAAGTCAAGAACAGATATGCCAGATTTAAAATTCAAAATCAAAGAGGAATGAATGTAAAATGTTTTGCTAAATTTTTTAAATTAAGCATGTAAACTTCCATAGAACCAAGTAACTGGAATTATCTCAATACCAAAGTTATCTTCCCTATGTTAAACTAAAATAATGAATAAAAATTATAAGCTTATTCATCCTGAACAGCTCTATTTTCTTAAAACATGGCCTATCCTGACATGGTCTAATTTAAAAAACATTTCTATTTTTGAAATGAAATTATTGCCAATAAAGTACTATATATATAAAACTTACGCCTTCAAACAACAATTTGTTGACTGTATTTTTATCAGCAAGCATCCTCCAAATTACTATAGACATTGTCTCAGATAAGGCTGCGTTAAGCTGAGAAAGCGTTAAAAGAAATTCATCGCTATTTTGAGGTAGAGGCTTTTCTTTAACTGTACTGTTCAGCATTGAACCCAGCGATTGTGAAATCTAAAACAAATTTGGAATCTGAAATCAAACTTTGTGTCTTATCTTGATATAGTTAGATAACAAAGATTTATTTATGACACTAACAAGAAGATTCAATTTCGATAGGAACCATTTTCACTTTTTCAATATACAGTTCCTCTACTCAATGATAAAGCCCACCTTATTTAATGTATTTGCTGAGCCACCAGCAACTTCACTGTAACCAGATTTTTCTGAGGAGACCTGAAAAACATCTAGGTTGATATTTACAGCTTTTGCAACTTCAGCCGCAACCTTTTCATTTCCGGAAGTTTGCTGGTCATTTGAAGCATTCTTTACAATCAATAGAGAATGGTGCTGCATTCCACAAGTTTCACTGTGATGGTTCAAGAGAAATTTCCCATAGCTTCCTGGAGACTTGGCTTGACCTAGCCTTGAAGTTTGTTCTTTTGCCTCAAAAACTGTACTTGCATCTAAATATTTTGTATTCTCCTGCATTGAGCCTTTGATCATGGTATCAATAGTTGAAAGCTGATTACTGGATATGTGTTCCTTTGAAGAACATACAAGAGCATCACTATGTGGCCACTCTAGTTGGCATAGACTTGAGACAGCTTCTGGTAGAGTGGTTAACACTTTCATGCCTTTTTTATGTGTTATGTGAGTTCTCGCTATGGATGCTTCTGATTCACCAATACTGTTACATTCTTCTAAGTTACTCCTGTTGGGGTCAAAGATGGGAATGGTTGAGTAATTAGAGCTTGCAGCAACATGCAAACTACCTGTAGTCACAGTGTCTGATGTGACAGATTTTTCATCCAGTTGGGTCAAGTTTGATGTGGATGCAGAGACAGATATATCGGTGGCCTTGACATTTTCTTTGTGATAGTTAGTTTTCTCGCTAAATTTTTTTTTATCAACATCATCGATGTTGGCGTTTAATGCATGTAAACCATTTGTCACATCCGCAGAAGGGGATGTAACCACAGATTTGAAATCTTCCACAATTCGCAAGCCAGGACTGATTTCGCTAAAAGTTACCTTATCTTTAGAATCAGATTGTTTCATTGAGTGATAGGAGCTTAAACAATTTTCGGTAGTTCTGCTCACACAACTAGTGTCCTGATCTTTCATAAGATGGGTAGGCACAGAAACTGTGCTTATATCATCGATCATGTTGCATTGTGTAAAATCATTGTCTCTAGTGTTAGAAGCCGTGATAATTAAAGAATTAGTGCATACCTGGATTTGCGGGCTAAATTTAACTTCACGCGAAGTCTCAATAGGCACAGAACCAGCATTATCTCCCAGTTGTTTATTGGCAACCGGCTTTTCTATTTGCAAATTGACCAACATCCCTGTTTCTGATTTCACTGGTGTCACATTTTCACTAATGGCAGATTTAGTTGCTTCAGTCAAACAAACTATCTTGTTTGTCAATTGAGTTTGGACTGCATTACTTGAAGCAGCTATTATCTCACAGTCATGACTCTCAGAATTGTCAGTAGACAGCGATTTCTCTAGGAGTGTATTTTGACACAGTGGTGTTACTCCCATTTCATGATGACACATAGTTTTAGGCATTGTTACGGCATCAATAAGATCGTTGAGAGTACATTTTACTTCATCCATTTGCTCTTGTGCTAAATCATCATCCAAAGTCTTGCACACCATTTCTAAAATACCAAACCACTCGAACAGAAGTGTGGCGTTTGAGCACCAATCAAAAACCATTGAAATTTTGTCGCATTTTCTGATTGTTTCAAGGATTTCAAACTCAAGCACATTCCTCTTAAGCCAAGTCTAGTATTTTAAGCAATACTAAGTGCATGCTGCTAAACTGTATTTATCAACCACAACGAAACGAAACGTGGTACTGAAGTTCAGTATGGTATACAAATATTTAAATTAGAAACATGTTATGTAGGTTTAATTCAACCTAAATCTAAAGTAAGTTATGGGTAGCAACGCAGCAGATTCAGTGCTAATTGGCATAGCTATCTATAAAGATGAGCAAATATTGAAGCAAGTTCTACACACTATCTGTGGATAGCACGCTAGGTATCACTCTTTTCGAGTTGCTTAATGGTAAAATGTTGCCCTATCAGTTGAACTCTAGAATGACTGACGAGAGAAAAATCTGTAGAAAAGACTTGTCGTCAGTGTAATAATGTAAGCAGTATAATAATACACTCAATTATTATCAAGTAATACTCAACAAAGAGTTTAAAAAACCATAGCATAGTAGGGGCTTTTTTTTGTTGAATCTCAAACGTTAAATTCTTGGTGGCAATATTTTCCTACATCAACCAAAAAGCAAGTTGGAAAAACTTACAATAAATAAGTGAGAGGAGAATACACAAAAATTGTGCTTGTCAAGGATCTAAGAATATTTGCCACGAGTTGATCAGTTCAAGGCGCTTGGCTCTTGAGGCTAGAAAACAATGTTATTATATCACTTTTCCAAACTGAAATTATCCGGTTTTCATAATAGCTGAAACAACTGTTACCCTAAACAGCTTTTGCTCAAACTACTTGTCGTTGTTTGCTCCTTTTAGAAGGTTTGAGCTGCTGCCACTACCTGCAGGGCTACAGAGCTTACAAACGCGCATTTGAAAGTTTGAGCTGTGGCTGATACTGGCTAGTTAACCAGTCTTTACCATGCAAGTCAGCAGCTGCGGAGCAGGCAATAGACCTAGATCGCTGTTGGTACAAGTAGTATAGCAATACTACTTGTACTTTGGGATCAAACATATTTCAGTGAATCAAGGCTTAGGTCTACAACTATCCTACTGGATTTTTATGCTGGCGGGGTTCCCAGTAATATAAAACTTCACAGCATGACATAACGCGTAGACAAAAACATTTAAGCACTATATGTATTCTATGACACGCACGTAATGAAGGGCAGAGATGAGCTCATTTTGTACCACACTGTCTAAACGGGTTATTGCAAATTAATTCTTAACAAATGGCTGATGTAAGCTAGATATAATGCCAAAAGAACACAAGGCAATTATAATAATAAAGTTTTTCTGACATAGTTTCTACAATGACAAGCTTTAGCATTACCCATTGAAGAGAATTGTTTGGAATCTGGTGGTGACAACTCTCACTTTTTATGTCTCTAAATTGTTTTTCAGCCGGACCCACTATATAGGGCTATGCTGAAACCAACAGATTAACCTAATGCTTCCTAATGTACAACCAGCTGAGCACAACAGAAGGGAGCTGAACCTAGCTAACTTGTGCTCTGCTGAAACCAACAAAGTAAGCTGAACCCCACGCTTTCTAAAATACAACCGGCTGAAACCAAAAGAAGGTAGCTGAAACCAACTCGCTCGTGCTCTGCTGAAACCAGCAAGGTACACTGAACCCAACGTATCTTAAAATACAACCTGCTGAAACCAACAGGACAGAGCTAAAGTATACTCGCTTGTGCTATGCAGAAACCAACAGGTTGCACTGAGCCAAAGGCCTCTTATGATACAACCTGCTGAAACTGAAAGGAGGGAAATCAACTCGTTGTAAGAACAATAACTCTTTAGTTATCCATTTTTGTTGCAACCTTGTCTGAGCTTGCTGTTAGTTATTTAATAATGATCAAAAGTCATAAAATTTTTCCAATTAATAAACAATTTTATTACAGCAATAAAACTGAGTGTCTCATTCAGGAGCAAAACACAAGCTCGCCTACCTAAAAACTACAGCAGTATTTATATTGCATAAGAGGACAGACTAGAGCTTAATACTGATTGTTTGAACTGACCAATCATGTCGCTATGCCAACTGCTGACTTGCAAGATTTTCACATACGTAACAATAAAAAGATTATTCAGTGACGGCTAGCCATTATGTTGCAATAAGATTGACATTAGCAAAAAACCATGAAAAATTACATTTAGTGGAGTCTGAATATTTCGGACCCAGATAATTCAAAGTCCTACCTAATTCAAACATTTTTTAGGTCTGTGTCCCTCTATACCATTTACCATTGTAATTAGTCTGAATAATTCGAATTAATACTTGCCAATTCAAGCTAAAAGATAGTAAGTGTAAAAATAAACAGAGCTGAATACATCAGTATTAGTCACAATCACAGAATCAAGCACAACTTCTGTGACATATAATCCTTGGTGAATGTGAGAGGTGCGTCAATTTCATAGGTTAAGCTCCAGAGTGGCAGCTAACATACGACCTTGATCGAGCAACTTGCGCAACTAGTAAAGCCATCTTTATTGTGTGAACTTGAAAAAAAAGTTGAAAATGGAATCAGTGAAAAAAGATTGTGCACTATGATTATGCATCAAAATTGAGCAATAGTGAACATTTATCTTGTATAAAGAGGTGAATAATCAAGGCTAATAAACAATCACAACTTTATTCAGCGCTCTTTCTACTTTGGCAAACATGTTTTCAGAATTGAAACAGTATTTCAAAACAAAAACTTAACAGTATAAGGTGGATATTATTTAAAATTCAAAGAGGGGTAAAATCAAGTGAGATAATAAAAGAGAAAAACCTTCTAAATTTACTGTATCAACATAGATTAAAAATGAAGATAAGATTATTTTCGTTGGCCAAGACTCTTCTTGATTTGATGAACAATATCAGCAAATATTCAACATTGAAAATAGCGTAAAGTATAGTTTTGAAACGAACTCTGATAACACAATTCACAAACTCTTCTGTTCAATAAATCTGTGTCTGTAAATATTGTGTACATGTACTGTACATTGAAATAAACATATGATCAATAAAATACATATGTACTTTATTCATACTTTATATAGTATTTCTATTCTTGAGTAAATCAGTAACACTTAAATTGAAAAATACAGTATTTAATGCTACATAGACAAGTATAAGATACATTGAGAACTCACAATGCTTAACAGACCATCGAGAGTACGTTATTAATCTAATGTAAAATACAAGATATAGCACGATTCTTATAATTCAAACTCTGGCTAATTCAAACTATTTGACTTGGTCCTTTCAAGTTTGAATTATGCAGACTTCACTGTAATATGTAGGGAACAGTACTCTCAAGAACTAATAAAACAAAAAAGTAGTCTCGAGAAAAGGTATGAAGGCAAATGTAAAAATATTACTTACAGGAATATTACCAGCTAGTAACTAATTGGAAGAGATACCTATACTACTTCGATAAGCAATCATAAACATAAATAAATTTTAACTAGCATGTAAACAGCAGGAATAAATTTGTTTTAAAGGTTGACTTGCAACAAAATTCACATTACAGTTATTTGGTATCAAGATTCACCATGTCTTACTCTGTTGTGTTGTAGGTGCCAAATGTGTGAAAATGTGATTACAAGCTCTTAAAAGCTCAAAAACGAAAAGCCGCCGTAGATTGAAATCTCTTGATTTCGATGACGTATCCACGGATTTTGGTTATTGTCTTGTCACGTGATGTTCTCGCGTGAATTGAAAGGCCAATAAAAAGCTCAATATAAAACTTATCGTAGCAATAGTTTATGACAAACACTTCGGGTTTTACCTAAGACCCCATATCAAATATAGATGCTCGCTACTTTACAGTTTCAGCTTGGCCATTCCGTCCGACAATTTAACGTGCGTGTACATGTCTGAGCTGCGATCATAAAAATGTCAAATTCTGAAGAGTTAAGACCCTGGCGTTTCGAGCCTGATGCTCTATCTGAAGAAGATCCTCATCAGAATCAAACCTCCCAGCAAGTAAGCACCGCCACTAGCCAGCTCTTATGTGCCAAGCTAGCTAGTAGTAATAGTTTTAGCTAGAGAGTGATAGAACGAATATTATTATATATATATATGATTTTAATGATGATAATTATCGCTTCATATTGCGAAAAAATAATTCGAAAAAATAATTACAGATTTTTCTCGAATGACAACATTAACAATTTTAATATTTAGATCTAGTGCTGCACTGATATACTGTTGGATAACATCGACCTGATGTATTAGCTATGGTTGCATAGACATATCCACAGGTGTCCTTTAGCAGGATATTGCCGAAGCCGAGACCGGGCCGTAGTCTACATGCACACAAAAACAACAAAGGTCCACGTAGTTATGAGCAAAAACAAAAGTATCCACCCGAATATCTCACCAATCCGATGAGCAGCACACACAAAAACTAAACCAATTGACAGAGCCACCCATCATGTCAAAATATTTCAAGTCATGTCTTGCACAACTCACTTTATGGTTTCTCAAAACTTGTCCCAAAGTCCCTATTAATTTGAGACTGTCCAATTGCTGTTTAAGAAATGGTCGCCGCTAGCCTAGCTTAACGCCCTAATTCAACATCTCAGTAACTATCGGGGCATTGCTGAGTGCCCCGAACTTTTTGATTCCCTCTTTTAGCAATGCCCCGATAGTTGGTGAGATGTTGAATCAGGACATTAGGTTAGGCTAGCGACGACCATTTCTAAAACAGCAATTGGACAGTCTCAAATTAATAGGGACTTTGGGACAAGTTTTGAGAAACCATAAGGTGAGTTGTGCAAGACATGACTTGAAACTTGGAATATTTTGACATGATGGGTGGCTCTGTCGATTGGTTTAGTTTTTGTGTGTGCTGCTCATTGCATTGGTGAGATATTTGGGTGGATACTTTTGTTTTTGCTCATAACTACGTGGACCTTTGTTGTTTTTTGTGTGTGTAGACTACGGCTTGGTCTTGGCTTTGGCAATATCCCGCTAAAGGACACCTGTGGACATATCTGTTCATTTCTTTAGGAGCTAATACCACCGGCTACAGAGTGGTGTGTCTGCAAGCGCTGTCAAGACATGCCATCTCTTCCTGAATGTTTGTGCTGCCATGATGCTGAGTTTGCGCATCGTCTCCATGACCGCGGGGAGCATGAATGCCCGTGTATGCATCCTGGTGTAGACGAACTTGTGGCGCCTGCACCCCTTGAGTTGGGGTGGAATAATTACCTGCGATATCATAGTGAGTTGGATTTTCATTTAATGCCAACAACACCAAAGCTATGCTAATGTGTCAAGCATTATCTACAATTCTTGTGTTACACATTTAATGCATCGGTTGAACACACATATTCTGAACTCGTGGAACACAAGGAGAACTGTTATATTTGGCTTGTACACTCACTACAGTAGAGTGTATTAGTTTTATGATTTTATTATATAAAGATCGAGATTATTTTGATCAGCAATTATTGTTTTTCAATAATTGTTTTGGTAGATAATCTATTCCCATTTGGAGAGCCATCGCCAAATGCTCGGAAAAGGTTGTGTGCATACCTCAATCTTGTGTTTTGGCTTATGCCGCAAATCTTGTTTGCAAGTCTGCAAACTCTTCTTCATCATCCGTTGGTGAGAAAAGAGCCCGAATCTTAGACACCAAGCCAGCAGGTAGAGGCCGTCGCTCACCGCGACGAATTTGCGGCATAAGCCAAAACACAAGCTTGCGGTATGCACACAACCTTTGTAACAACATCCGTTGTAATGGACCTCACTCTCAGGCCGTGGAAAATTAGATCGGACGAGCATCGCTTGAAGCCTTCCAGCTCCATGGCGTTAGAGCTGGTGGTCTCCGTTGACTGCAATGTAAAGAAAGTTACAACCAACAATCACTTTCACATTATTTGAATGAATTATTTAGCTAGATCAGCAACTTCATGTTTATGTATTGATAACTACTAAAAAATTTGGGTTTTTGTCAGGCTGTGAAGTAAAAACTGTCAAAGTTTTACCTTGACAAGATGGCTGCTGACTATTAAACCGCAGCTCTGATCCATCATAGTGTAGGCCCCGTATAGTGCGCAATGCCCCGGACTATCGCATCTACCGTCACCTGCCAAATCAAGCTCCCAATCGATTGCTGCCATCAATCCCTCGTTATGCAGGGTGTACTGCTCAGCAATACACTGTAAAATATTGTACAACTTCATTATACAAGATTAATTTGTATCATTATCATTAGTCTAAGAATGTAGAATTCTCTTCCCCCTTTTTGTGCTATATTATGATGAAGAATCAGAATTTTAAATTATAATATATTTCGCTTGAAGGATGACATATTTTCATTTCAAGAAAAAAATTGTTTCTAAATGTCGTTATTCAATTAGTGTGCCAAGCTTTTACTCACATTTTCCAAGTTTATGGGTAAATATTAACACTCACACCATATAAGTATTTTCTTTGTTGGTTGAGGCAAACGCTGGGGCTTGGTATCGCGATGTTCAGGAGCGACAGAAAACGGAGGTTCTGCCTAAGGCATCAGCCAGAAAAGAGTGATGCAGCTGCCAGCAGGGGGTTGATGACGTGAGCTCTGTTCACCCTGGCAGTTGTTTCCCAAGTGTACGATTGGTGACAGGAGGCACATGTAACCTTGAACTCTACCCACCCGCCTTCTCGCACCATCGTGAATGAGCAGGGGAGGGCGCAGGCGTGACAGTGAAATAGTCGCTGGAGTGCTGTCACACTTACTATTATTTTTTCCTCTTTGAAGGAGGATTCGGGTCTGAAATCACAACACAATAGTTGACTTGCAATAAGATTTGTACAACATCATTTCCAGTTTTTATATCATATTTGCTTGATCAGAAAAAGAATAAATATATAGCCATGCAATCATGACACAGATTTTACAAAACCTTATCAGAATCCATGATATTGTAAACATAAAAATGTGAGTAATAACTCTATGGATATTCTTTATATTTTGTCAAGTTTGGTTAAGTTCAGCTCCATCTTACATGTAATTGGAGAGCGTTTGACGCTGGCCAACATAGCGCTCAAACTCTTCCCAGTCTTCAGTGGTTGGCACAAACTCTTCATCATCTAATACTAATAATAATCATCTAATAATATTAATATGCTATTAACGATGATACCAGAAAATGACAATAACTATTTTATATAACATATCTATAAGTGAGTGGGGTTAAGAAATTTGGCGAAATTAATCGTGAAACTTATAACGTTATTTTATCAATTATAGATTAATATATTACGTTTTACAGATAGATATGCAGTATGAATTAGTTTTGTTATTATAATAAGAATAATACATGTAATTAAAAAGATAAAATACTAATAATATCATATTACTATTAAATGACATTAATGTTGTAATA
Organism: Watersipora subatra; assembly: GCF_963576615.1. NCBI lineage: Eukaryota > Metazoa > Bryozoa > Gymnolaemata > Cheilostomatida > Watersiporidae > Watersipora > Watersipora subatra. The sequence continues at coordinate 17,569,258 of NC_088711.1, read as the reverse complement.
TTAAATATAGATTAATACAGTAGTATTAGGAGAATACTAGAAAATAACCTGAGTTACTACTACTAATACAAGTAGTTTATAAAATAAATTACTCACGTGCTTTGGTGACATGTGGAGTATGCAAACCGGTTAGAAAACATGTCGTCTTTGAAATGGAGAAAACAAAGGTAAGAGTAAGCAGGCGAATAAATAAAGTTTGTCACATCCAGCTTCACCCAGTTGCTCCACGCCCTGGTGAAGGTTTGGTCTTTTTTCTGCTCTTGGCCAAGAAAAAAGGTGCTTCTCAGCTTGGCAGCTGCACAAACACGATGTGGCGCGTTAGACATTATGACGAATTGAAATTAACAAGTTTAATACAAGAAAGCGTGTCTGCTATTTGCGATAGATCAAACTTGAACTGAAACTAACATTATCTGATCATGTGACTTACAATTTCCGCCATATGGCGCGAACAATTTCCACAGCATTTTTTGACAATCACAGCGGACCAAAAGGCTCATCATGTTTATCAGAAGATGATATGCAATTGTTCAAGCTAATATTAAAAAATTAAACATATTTTTATGGTAGGTTTTGAGATATCAGTGCTCAAAGTTGCAGCATTACGATGCCGCTAAAATAGACGCGTAAGAACAATAGACATGGTTTTTATTGCAAGCGTGAAGTATATTTGTAAAAATATTTTGACGAATAAGGTTGCATGAAAGTGTAAACAGAAACCATCTCGCACAACTATGTCACATTTTAGCCATTTTGGGAAATGAATCCAAACTACGGCAGTCTTGTGTGGCTGCGATTTTTTGTTCGTTTTTTAGCTTTTAAGAGCTTTTAATCACATCTCCACATATTTGGCACCTACACCACAAACAAGTAAGACATGGTGAATCTTTTGATACTAAATAACTGTGATGTGAATTTTGTTGCAAGTCAACCTTTAAAGATTGTCATTTGCAGAAAAAATTCTATAAAGCTTAGTAAACGGTGTCTGTCACCTTTTCCAGGTCAACTTCTGTCCCAAAAGTTCTTTCTCTATATAAGCAGCTTGGTCATCTTGTCTTTTCATCGGTTCACCATGTTTCCCGGTGCTAAATGTTCAAAGCGCTTCGGCCTCGCTGAGTAAGTTGCATCGACGCAGAGGTGCCATGTGGAAAACTGACTTGTCGTTCTTGTGAAAGTGTCTTCCCCACCTGGGTGACACTGGATGAATGTGTGGCGGAGGCTCATCGGTGATCTGTGAGTACAGAAACGTCACCTGCAACATCTCCAGAACGCATCTGCAGGTAGGATGAGAGAAGAGCAGTTTCACCAAGACCATGGCACAGGGAATCCAGAAGACTAGTGTGGCGCCCAGCGAGTTCTCTTAGGGTAGCGCTAACACCAGTAAGAAAAGTAGCCTCCCTTGTTGTTGCTATTAATTGCCGAGACCCTCTGAGCCTTGATAAGCTTGATGTTATGGGCACTAGTGCCATTATTTCCCCACAACCCTTTTTATGACCACCACTCCTTTGAAAGAGTTTGTTTGCTAGAATATGTTTTTTGATTTTAAGTTTTACTGCACCGTTGTAAAATTACAAATCCAAAAAATATGAAAGACATGAAATAAATTGTGGCCAGACCTGCCAACCCAAGAGTGGGGCAATGCGTGAGATTTGGGTTTGGGGCAATTGATGTATCAATGATAGTACATATAAAATTGTGGAAATTGGGGCAAAAATCTCACGCATTTCCAGCTTTTCTTTGGGGTGATTGCGTGAGTCTCACGCCCAATGCGTGAGAGTTGGCAGGTATGATTGTGGCACAGTCGTTTTTCTTAGAACTAAACCTCAGACAGCAATGCAGATAGACAGGTATATATGGCATACAAAAAAGTTGTTATTCATATCAGAAACATTGCTGCATAGCGTCAAAGGCACATAGATTTTTTTTAATGTTACAATTATTATCAAATTTCAAAATATTCATATAAAATTTCATAAAATGGCTGTGAACATAAATTTAAGTTTCAGGATAAGTGCACGAACGGTTCTTAAATTTGTTAGCATTTCTATGCTCCATCATGTTTATAAACTTCCGTTATCTATACTTACATATGATTGTATAATATAAATTGTCTATGCTGAATTAAACTAGCTACTCTTTGCTTAAAATTTGAATTTACAGTGGGTACGGTAGCTTTTTGCCTGTTGGAAATACAAATGTCGTCTGCGTAACATTGGGGATCGGCTTCTGCTAAGTAGAATATATTCAGCGATTCCGTTGAACGCGTTTATTGGTTTGAAAATCGACTTCTTGGCGATAAGTCAAGTGAATTGTCCAATAAGCTTTTCATTTGTCGTAAACGTAAAAGTACTTGGAACGCTGTCAAGCTACATACATGTATTTAGCAGTTGCGGGATACGATGAATCCCCGCGAAGTTGTTATTCACAAACGCGTCCACGGCCTTCTCCGCCGCCCTCGTGAAATGGTAAAAGCTAGTTCCCATCAGAAAAGTCGTGCGCCCTAGGCATGCGGTATATACGGTAGAAATATCCCATCAGAAAAGTCTCGCTTGTGTTTATGCACGCGTATCTCGGGTACCTGACTATGTTACAGGAACTTAGGTTAAGGAAGCCAGCTAGGCTTTAGAAGAAAAAGTCTATCGGACAGGCTTGCAGGATTATGTAGCTTTCTCAGCTTATTGTAACTTTTTTAGCTTATTGAGGCCCCTAAGTATATACATGTATATACAAGGGTGAATTGAATAGCATTCTTTTTCCTGCTTCAAGCTAGTGAAGACGTGGTGAGTGCTTATAAAACACTCGCAACAACCCGCTTTATTTTCTCACTCCTTTCTTGCGTGTAGTTGTTTGAGAAAATAAATAACCATGATCTGTTTGGAATAGTGCATCATCTTCATTTTGCTGCTAGCTCAACCTGAGGTGAGTAGTTGCTGAGTGGAGTCTTGTTGTAAATTGATGAAACAACCACAACAACCTGTGCATCACTAGCATGTATATAAACCCCTGTTTGGCTTGTGTACAGGCTAGTACATCCCAGAAAAAGAACACAAAGTTCGGCATCATTGTTATTGAACTTTGTGTTCTCCTTTCGTGGTGTGCTGGTTTTTCTGTGTGTTCTTGTTTATTAGGCCTATTTACCACAAGAATTATTTTATTACGAAATATTTGCGTTAATATCCCAAACTCCCAACCCTTTATCTCTTTGTTAGTGTTGTCATTTGTTGTGTGAGAAGTTGAGTGTGATGGAAAATTGTACATTGTGACTGTCTAAATTTATTAAGACGGAAGGTTGGCTTAAATCTCAGTCAATCATAATTATCACGGAAGCTCGAGAGAATATCCAGTTGGAAGTTTTAGAGATCAGAAGAAAACGAGCAAGACTCAACCTTTTAATAAACATTTTATCTAATAGCACGCACTCAGCGCTAATTGAAAGTTTTAATTTTTTAATGTCCCAACCACACCAGTATGACACCAGATCATCTCGGTCTAACGCTCCAAAGGCAATCGCCTGCAACACAAACACATATTTTAATAGCTTCATTCCACGAACTTCTCGGGATATTAGATTGGGAGATCATTAGAACAGGAAAGTTTTATTAATTGATGTTTTAAATTCACTTGTTCAAATAGATAAATTTTTATTCTTATACAATCTATGCAAACGGTCTCCACTTCCTCCTTTTGAGGTCTCGAGACTCTTTTTAATCAGAATCAGAATCAGAATCACAGGTCTAGCCAAAACAAGGAATAATATTATTACTAGCTACAAGTGAGTACAGTGTATCATATTTATACCGTGCATAACATTACTAATTTACTTGAAACAACCGCAACTGTACTTTGTGCCTTTTTTCCTGTCGGCATCACCCTTTAAAACAAGATGGCATGGGTCAGTAGATATGCAGTAGACCTAGACCTTTCTTAGTAGCAGTCGAAACCAATTACCGGTATTACTTCCTAAAGTTCTGTTACATTACTCATTCTGTTTATTTACAGCTTAAAGACGGTGGCTACTCCATTACGGTGTATACTGTATGTGCATTCGGCAATTCAGGTGATCTCCAAAAATGCATAAAAGAATATGAGCTGAGACACAAGGTGAAATATGTGGTCAAGCAGCCAGACAAGAGCTTTACTGTCCTACTCAATGCCGGTATGCTCTGAGACTGTGGTTAATTACAAGTTAAAACATATTACATTTATATGTGTATATACATTTAAACAAGTTTAAATGTATATACATATATATATATATATATATATATATATATATATATATATATATATATATATATATACGGGACAGATGGTGCAGTTGGTAAGGTATTGGGACACTTATCATTGGGTCCTAGGTTCAAACCCCAACAACTGCATCCTTCTGGCAGGTCCTTAGACAAGACCCTTGCCTGTATATTGTTTACAACCTCTATAAAGAGTGCAATAATCAAAGCCGTGCTGGCTTGGGTGTCGCCTGACCAAACAAGGTCTGCACTGCCTGTAGCTGAACCAGGACAAGGCAGTGACAAATGAGCTACTGGTTCAAAAACGGTTGAGTGCTCAAACTCCCAGGTCTCTGGTAGGAGACCCGAGTTAGAGCAAAAATTACCACCCAAATGGGTTAACCCGGGTGAGGAAACAATTTTTTATATATATAATGGTCAATCAGGCCTACGCAGGCTAGCATTGAGTCTTGAGTTACATATTTTGTAGCATATCTAGCAAGTGTGATTGATCAGCTTTCTGTTTTTATTTAGTGATATTACACTAGGTTTTTTAGTTTAGATACTAATAGCAAATGAATCATTGGACCCTTGAAAGATGACACAAAGTATGTATTTATATATACATGTATATAAAGGTTTATATATAAACAAACTTTGCTTGTTTGCGGTGCTCTAATTTTTTGTTTGATCAACCTTTTCAGTGCAGGGTTTTGCAAAGAGGTCAAGGCGTTCCATTGGAAAGATCCTAAGTACGATTGTTGTTTTGAAGATAATGTTATGCAAACATGGCCAAGATATCAACATAAGGAAGAAATAGCCATACAAAGTTCAAGTGAGTGACATATCTTCGTGCATAAGGGGATGGCGTACTGCACTCACGATAGATATCAATTATAGCAATGCTAATTTTCTACATGTATCAGACTGGTCTGTTATTCTTGCCAAAATTATATATATTTTGTTAATATAGGATATGAATTCCTACTTTTTGTTTTTTCGGCGTAATCTTGGCATCTGCTTAACTCAGTAAACTCATGCTTCGTTGTGTCATATAGAATATATATTTTTAACTGTGTTGCAGATGAGATATTGTGGCTCATGAGTCGAACAAGAGGTTGAGTGAGCACCATGGACCTATGATATCGTTATCAACAACTTCATCTTCTTACTGGACAGTATCTACAAATTTTTTTTGTTTGCATATATGCGAAATCAATTACTTTAAATTGAATATGCATGTTAGGCCAGCGTAACTGACACAAGATCTGTGTTATATTTACATTGTCTTAGATATGAAGAGGAGGGGCTCATTCACTACCTCACTCATAGAAAAGCTTGAAATTGAAATATGAATAAATCTATAAACAAGTATTGGTATATCTCTCAACATATGTACACTAGAAAAACATAAAAAGTATTAGACATACCACGCTGATGGTCCCTGGTGCTTATCAGCCGTGATGGAAAGAGGAAAAAATCACCTCCCTTATCACACAAATAAGATGTTACAAAATATAAACAAACAATACCTGTTGACACAAGCAGAATTAAAACTTCATCATGATTATATAGAACAAGTTGATACATCTTTATACCTACTGTATGCCATAACGTAAATCATACATCATGTATGTAAATAAAAAACCTAACCTAAAGGATCACACCTTCTACATCGCCATTCATGATCTAGAGCAACAGTGAAATGGTCAAAATCTGTATGTTTCATAATTATGCACCGGCGGTGAAACCACTCATTGCAACTGCCACACAATATCATCTCTCCGCAGGCAAGCCCAAATCGATGTTGTCATGGGGCCTTCGACATGCGCAGAATATCTAAAATAAACATAGGTTGGCTTGCTAACAGAATGATAGAAAAGCCGATAGAAATTTTAATGTAACACCAATCACATTCAATTTGAGCATAGTACCTGTTGGAAGAGAAAGTGTGTGAAGTGAGTCACGATTATGTGGAGCACCCTGGTGAGACCGTTGTTGGTCTTGTAGTGTGAAAAGTTTTGCTTGAAAGGGTTGTTGGTGCGTACACTAAACAGAGATCTATCACGCCTATAACACTCCATCCGCTTCTACAATAATACATAAATGAACTGATATAAACTTAAGATCAAAATAATTCATTGAGCTTGTCTGTATGGAGGCTATTCCTCAACATTGTCTTAGACCCAAAGGACCTCAACGGATTATGTTATATTGTATGTGGACAGAAAATTCAATAAGAAGCGGTGCACGCTCAAAACCTTTTGAAACATGTCAATTATACTGTTAATTAAAATACAGAAACATTAATTATGCCAATTACTGATACAAAAAGCTGATGTGAATTTTCAGTTTTTTTCTATAATTCTACCTTGGGTATATTCTCACTCATCCACTGGTTTAGGAAGTACTCTTGTATCTTGAGAGATTTGGAATTTGCCCACCAGTCAGACCGCTCTAAAGCTGCCTTTGATGAGACATACTGCTCCGTTCTGAAATATGAAAAAAACAACTAGATGCACTAGAATCAACTCTTGTATTCTTTTACGAAAAGAGTGCATGGGACATGAGCCCGAACTTCATACACTGCTATTACTTTATTAGATAGATTTATTGTGTACATAGGACATGAGGAGACAAACCTAGACTGCAATTTTCCTTGGTGATGCCAGTATGATCTGTCGTTCTTCTTCTCCGATTTCATTTTCTCTTCTTTTCAACTGTCTGTCCCAGGCCTGCTCACGATGGAATGCACACAGTAGAACTTTGCTTTCTAAAAAAGTTCAAGAGCATAAATCGGAAGCTTGAAATGTATTCATTTAGGTCATTTTATTATTTATTTGATCATTTTTTGATATTGGTTTATGAAGTGTGATGCCACATTAGTGAGTCTCAGACCTACAATAGTATATGTCACAACACTGACAGCCCGACGTATCATTTTTCTAAAAATCAGCGCAACTTGACATTCTTCTAAAAGTACATATACAGTACATGCATATCTTGACAATCTGCATACCTACATCTACACATACACCTATCACTAAGCTTTTTCCTTTTAGCTGAGTCATTATAGTTTAAAAATGCATTAAAAAAGGTTATTACCTGGAGGGAGGTGTTCAAGAGCAGACATCACTGCCTGAGCATAATCTATGAACCAGGACCTTGGCGATCATACTGGATTCCATTTCTTCCCGATACTCAAAGCCTCCTGAATAGCTCCTCGAGTCTCATCCATTGTTGCCAATGTAGCAGCAACCTGCGTAAAATTGAAAAGCTTTCTTCATTGTTGAAGATGTACAACTAGTGTGCATGTAGTGAGATATCAATTTTGACACAAGTACATTTCATCACAAAATAGAGTGGCCTCATCGAGATGCTGCAATAAAGGTGGAAATTTGGCTTTAGACAATGTGAACCATCAGAAGAAACAAGACTTTAATACGATCAGTTACCCACATGATCAACCCACTTCAATATTTACCGGTCCTAGTTAGAAGACTGACTTATATGGCTGTATTACCTAGTAGCCAGCATTGGTTTACACCGCAACGAAGAAGAGATATACAGTACAGCAAACTCTTACAGTTGTCTCATATGTCGCATCCAAACAACATAGCTCATCACCATAGCGCTTCAGTAGATGACGTTGGTCTGGTGCACAAGCAGAAAGCGATGTGAGCCTCTTACATAGTCTGAAGTAAAATTGTGGCGCAGTTATCTTGGTCACTGCTGCTACCCCTATAAGGACGATGGTAACTGGTAAAAATCTACATACACCGTACATATATTACGCCTAGTTATCAGCACAAATTAATTTGGTCATGAACACATTCAGAAAGAAAATTATCAATCATGCGGGTTTTAGACATTGTCAAGAAAACTTCATGCAAACATCCAATGATAATCTCAGCTGTGGAATGAATACTACTTAAATTCAATACTAACATCATGGAAGAGCTTGTGATTGGCAATGTCACGATCTGTAGGCCAATATATTCTATTAGATCTGTCAGGAAGGGCATCCTTGAACTTGGTTTAAGATATTCCAGTACATGTGGCTTCATCTCGGATAGAAAATTAACCCATTAATGAAAATGATGCACTATGAATTTTCAATAAACAATCGTTTTTCATTATTTTCTCAACCGAGTACTCGTGGCGTGGGGATGAGAAAGGAATATGTTCGCGGGTTGTAGCGAGTTAAAGCGGAAAAGAGACTTTTCTGATGGGAAAGAAAAACTACCGCATATACCGCAGGCCTAGAGCGCACGACTTTTCTGATGGGAACTAGCTTTTACCTCGTGAAATACAAGAGAAAAATATACAAAACTAGTTACATATTACTTATGTTTTATTTATTTACTGGTTTTCAATATTTACTGTTAGTACTGTAGTATGAAACTCACCGGTTTATATGTATGAATTTTAGAGGCTTTTGGTTTTTTAAGGCTGAATTATTCATTTCTAATGCTCATCAGCTCATATTTGGATTTCGAGATTGGGAGTTTACGAGAGAAACAATTGGTAACTTAGCACAACACTGCTGGTAGACGTTTTTCACCGTAAAATAAATTTCACTTTAAAACTGGCAGTTAAGATTAAACAGTGAATGAGTGAAGGGCTTCAGTGTGGCTGCCTAAAATTAGTCAGTTATCAGAGATAGCTATATGAGTATATTCATAATCACCACTGTTACAGTTAGAGGATATAATTACTTGCAAAGTATTGGTATTGCATTTAAGATTATTTTTAATTAGATATTTTATTAAATCTTAACAAGGTCTTTCAAATTATGTATAATATGTAAGGCTAAGATTAATTTTTACTGAGAAAATTTCTAGTAAGTGCGTCACTCGCGTTCCATCGAAGAAATGAACATTTTGAAAAGCTAGTTGCTTATCCTTTAAACTCTCTGATTTGGTGGAAGCACATCAATAAAAATAATTTGTTTAGTTTAAAGAAGCTGGCTAACATATGTACAAAAGATTGTAAAGCTATTTGATGAAAACTGCGAACTAAATGCTTGTAAACTTGTCACCGCCGTTTCATCCAATTGTCACCATTGTTACGCTTTTATATTCTAAAACTTGAAAACATTTACATTCACTACAATAAGATCAATAATGGTATTAAGTTAATGGATACAATATATATAGACAATCATTAACTTGAACTGTTTTTTATTGTTTTCAAAATATAATTATATAATAGTTCTAGTAATAATAAAGACATGACAATCATGGTTATGCTTAAATAACATAGAATAAAAACATGAATATTGATCATGTAATTGTAATAATTTACTAAACAAATGTTTTAGGTCATTCAGTACTGTAAAACAGTACTAACATCTGTTAGAGGAAGTAAGGCAAGACAGTGACTTGGTTATGTGATGAAACTTTCCGCATGCTATAGCTTTTGTATTAACAACGAATGTTTTTTTTAGCTTAACCCTTTTGAAAAACTGCACTTCAGTTCTAAGGGCATCTTCACTTTTTACCATTCTTATATAATGCCTAGAAGCTTTTTTCCAAACAGCAATGTTAGCACAATTCACCTTCATTCAATTTACTTGCTAGTTGTTCAATGGGTTCTAAATTGCACTCACCTTCTGGATCACCAAACTCATGTTCATCGATGTCTATGGAAAAGTTAAAACCTTCCCATATGGCATATTTTTACTTGCATGGCTGTAACTAACACGTGTTTTGTTGCCAGCTTAAATGTAGTGATTCTGCTGGGTCCCTTTTAAAGTTTGAATGGCAACCCAGCGTTGCTCTAAAAACGTGATTATCAGAAACTTTATCAGTTGCCAAAGCAATTAGTTTTGCTGTTGACTGCTCGCAACATTCTCTTAAATCTCTATCATTCTCTACAATTGCTTTTCTGCTTAAGATTTTCCATCTAACATTTATTTTCAGTGCACTACTTTATCAGTGCATTTCTTTTCAGAGCATCAACTGAACCATCAACTGGCCTTTTGCCGTGTGAGGTGTCAAAGTAGGTACGTTTTAATGAGTTAGGTCATGGCTCTCTTTATACCAGCCAAAATTTGAGAGCAAGTACCAATTTTTAAATTTTGCTGCGGGCCCATCTGCCGGAAGATTTTGATAGATATGATCTGAGTATTTTAAAACTTTATGTAAAAAAGTGTTTTCTCAAAAAATATGCACAGTACAGTAGAGGCTCCTATAACATATCCTCCTATAACGTATATTGCAAATAACGTAAAGCATTTATGTGAAGTTTTTGCTTCCTACTACATAAAAAATTCCAAATAATGTAAAGTGCCATGTCGAGCGAGTTCTAAAATTACATTTGAACGTTAATCTATCTTTCTGCACTTGCGGAAAAATCTGACCTGCGTATAGCGTTATACCTATTATATATAAAACTTCCGTGACATTTTAGTTCGTCATGATAGACCGTCAAATGTGTTTACAAAACGGAGAATAGGGTAGCTGCGCAATTGTTAAAAGTACTAAGGCGATCGATTGGAGTAGGTGTTACAGCGTCGGTCCACCAATCCAATATGTCACGTGTTAGAGTATCGTCGTTGACCCCTGGATACAGATAGCTGACGAACTGGTTGTACCTGTTGTTTTGTAAAATCATTTGTTGTTTTGCTTTCATCTACATTGCTTGTAGATGTATCAAATATTTGTTATTAGTTTTACTTTGCAGAGTACACCTTGCTATTTAGAAAAAAATAAGCAAATAGTTGTAAATGAACGTTGAAGATGTGCGCTTTCCATCAACTTGTTATAATTTTATCGCAATCATGGTCCATGAAACCAGTGAGATTGATCATAAAAAAGAGAAAAGCTGTTGGCGCAAGCCAATAATGCTGCAGTTACTATACAGCCCACAAATTAAAAACATTAAGTCAAGTTTTTTCCTTGTTGTTTGCCCAAAGGGGTGAGTTTGAAAAGATCTTGAAATGGATTAGGCGATTTACTTGTATTCTACTGTTCTTATAACATAAAATACCTATAATGTAAGCTTTTCTGGAACGGATTATTTACGTTGTAGGAGCACCTACTGCATATTTATCATGAGTTAGACAATCACTGATTTTAAAAATACCTTTCCCGTTAGATGCAGTCTATACAGTACATGCAAACAAGCTAATCTACCTCTTCATGAAATCTTGTTTTATTTACCAAAGATGCTCTAAGTTCCCACAATGACTTGAATTTAGAATATAATGAGTAACTTGTACATGAGAACATCATTGCACTACTAATTTCCTTCAAACGTAAAGTTCACTCAAATTACTCCTATAATTATGTGAGTTGAGGAGTGTAACAATGGTGAGAGCACAAGAGCGGTGACGCAAATTAATGAAACGGATGCAACTTTAAGCAACCGGTATAAATAAGTTATAGGTACAGCATATGAAGTTAGCATTGAACACAAATTACTACTAATTTTGAACTAATAATACAAGTGTAGTAGAAACTTATTGACGATTTTATGCCAATATGCCAATTTATAAAGGAGCCCCACGCCTGTGGATTAGTGCACACAATAGCAATTTATACATTAATGGGCAGCAAAGCCACTGCGAAAGTTCATTACAATTAGGCATTTGTGTTCAGAGGAATATGTATACCATATACAAGCATCTGTATCTTGCAATTACTGTGCAATAAAAAATTTTTGCACACATACACTATCTTTAGCAAACTATTAAACATGATAATGGAGCACTACCCCCACAATTTTTTTTGGTTTAGGGTTTGAGGTGTATACTTGCTTTGAGAAGCATTCCTTCAATGAAATTCTTGTTTTGAATTTTGCCTAAAAGTCCATTTATATATGGATATACCCATATACATATATTTAAACGAGAGACCTAGGCAACATAAAAAATAATCATTAAAAGAAGATACTAGTACAAGTTATTTCAAAATGAGTAATGTTCCGCTGCGCTATAAGGGAATGTATCACTAAACATTCTACGAGTTGGAGTTGAGCTATATTTTGATTGAACCAACTCAATGCTTTTTAAAATAATTCATAGACATAGCGTTATTCATACTTGCCAACTCTTTCGATCTGAGCACAACCCTCATGATTCTTATCATACTTATTTTGGGCTTCCAATTTTATCTAAATTGTATGTCAATAAACTATGAAGCCGCTTGTCAAATAGCTCTTCACCCGGTAAAACTACTTAACAAATGCAAAAATTTATTTAGATGGAAAGCGAGCAATCTCGACGATCAGAAAAAGAGTTTAACGTCGCAGAAGCGGGTATCGTATTAAACAGAATTGTCAAATTGACCAATCTCCTTCTCCGAGGCACTGCGAGTAAACACTACCAATGGCTAACCAAACTTGATGAAGCAGTGCGAGCATCCGTGACCACTCCAGTCAACTTAACTTTCAGCTTCAAGGAAGGCGCTCGAGGCAAATATTCAGTACAGGCTAATTCATTATATCAGATATTGACACTTCTCAGAGATGCTCTTCTTCATATGAGGTGAGATTTCGAGGATTTTCCAGAATACACAAACACTTGCTCTCTTTTCTAAATATTCTGTGTGGTGGTATTTAGTTGAAATAGTTTTTGATCTTAATTAATATACAGAATATTTTATAGAATGATTACCTTGTCATCTAGTTTTTGGAAATTTACAATTCTAAATAGTCTTCAAGCGATGTTTTTGTTGCAGGTATGAAGAATGCATAGAAATTCTTAAACATTTGGTATCAGGATGCCGAGTAAAAATGCCACTAGCTCTCGAAACAGCAATATATCGTTCTGGATTAGAAATAATGTATAATCTTTCAAACCTTACTCGGCCTCCTTTAGCTGACTTTGTTCACAGTCTGAGACGTTTACGAACCACATTAAACCCACAAAGGGTGAGTTATGTAGTTTATATTATTGTATCGCCCAGACAAGTATTTTACATTGCGCAGTATACCAGGCCTGAAGAAACCGATCCTTGTTTAGTTTTAGTTTGACTAAAGATGTTCCTTTTTAAACATTAAAGAATTTTTTTGTTACATCCTCATTCAGTAGTCCAACATTTTAGTAGTCATACAGTAGCTCCTTTAGTGGTCATACTGTAAAGGGTTTGTGCGGTTGCCTTTACATGATCAACTCAGTGTGTTTTGAGTCTATATATATATTTGCTTGGTTTATGTACATGTATGTAGTTACAATAAGGATCATGCGACAGAACACAAACAGGCGCAAATGGGCTTTGCCTTCTAGCTTGCAAGCAATGTCTTTTCATAGGCAGTTAGCCTCACCTTCCATATAAGGCCAGGCTGGGCTGAGCTAGCTAGGGTTGTCTTGGTTTGGCTCGTTCTGGCGTAGGTTGGTCTCCGTTACGGTACCTCCTTCATTAGTCATATTATTTTAGTGTTCACATTTGGCCTATGCCATATCATTCAATAATTTGTTTTTGTTAAACGATAGTTGCATTGATGAATTACTAATTTTAATGAATTAATATGCTGAAAGGCCTCACATACTAAATCATTTGAATGCAAGTGCAGCACATTTCTTTCTTAGTTGTAGCCTTATTTGGTTGGTTCTGCTCATCGCCTGTGACATACTTATAACTGAAGAGTATGAGCCTAAACTATGCATATTTTGCTGTATGGGCATAGTGATAGTGAGGGGTAAATTTAATAGAACAATCATAACCTTGTAAGCCGGGATTATCTTCCCTAACAGATCTATTCTTCCCTCACAGATGTAGCCATAGATTTGTTTAGCATGACAGAATCATCAGATGCACAAGCATTAGTTTTGCATGTTTTTGTGCATCAAAACTTGTTGGAAGTTCCTTCCCCTTTTAAACTTGTTATGAAATTGTGACACGTTGTAGGCTGTATTGCATCCAGGTATCATGCAACGTCAAAAGCTGCATCTCAGTATTACTCTGAACCATTGTAGTTATAGTTGTTTCGCGGTTACGCCTCTATTAAGGTTGGATGATATATCTGAAGGTTGTCTCGATATTTCTACTGTATGGTCAATTTCTTACCACAATTCCTACCCATTGTTTTATGGCAACAGACAAGCGTATTGAATTTCACAATTTTACACAATAAATATATGAGTCCAGAGACGCCTTCTCACCACTTCAGTACAGATACTGTTTGCTCAACTGATTTCCTAATTCCCTTAAAGGTTGACTTGCAACAAAATTCACATTGCAGTGATATGGTATTAAAAGGTTCACCATGTCTTACTCTGCTGTGTTGTAGGTGCAAAATATGTGGAAATGTGATTACAAGCTCGTAAAAGCTAAAAAACGAACAATTAATCGCAGCCATCACGAAAACGTCGTAGATTGGAATCCCTTTCCAAAAAGGCTCAAATGGGACGTAATTGAACACGATGGCTTCCGTTTACATTTTCATGCAACCTCATTTGTCGAAATATTTTCACAGATATACTCAGGCATTCAATAAAACCATGTCTATTGTCCTTATGCGTCTATTTCATCATCATTGTAATGCTGTCACTTTGAGCACTGATATCTCAAACCTAGCCTAAAAATTCGTTTAATGTTTTAACCTTAGCTCGAAGGAGTGCATATCATCCTCTGATGAACATGATGAGCCTGTTGGTCACCTGTGATAGCAAAAAGATGTTGCAGAAATATTTCGCGCCATTTGGCAGGAAGCATGGGCCACAAGATTAGATTATGACTAGATGATTAGATCAGGCTGAAACGAAACTGTAAAGTACCGGGCATCTATATTTGATACGGGCTTTTTGGTAAAACCCGAGGTATTTGTCATAAATTAGTGCTACGAGACGTTTTATATTGAGCCTTTTATTGGCCTTTCAATTCACACGATAACATCACATGTCAAAACAATAACCGCGATGTCTGAGAACATCATCGAAATAAAGAGATTCCAACCTTCGGCGTTTTCGTGATAGCTGGGATTAACTGTTCGTTTTTTAGCTTTTAAGAGCTTGTAATCACATTTTCACATATTTTGCACCTACCACACAGCAGAGTAAGACATGCTGAACCTTTTGATACCAAATAACTGTAATGTGAATTTTGTTTCAAGTAAACCTTTAAGAATAATTTATAAAACCATGCACCATGAACACATTTGCTCATCCTAATATGTTCTGTACCTCGTGCTACTGCAGGTTTAATTTTTTGTACCATGTTCAGGCTACTTCGGATCAATTCGTGCATACTCTATGCACAAGTACTGTTGAAGAGGCTGTAGAATGCATTTCTCATCTTCCAAGGATGGAACATACAGGAGCTGCACAGAGGGAACAAATAGCATTGCTTTACAGAGCATATAAAGGACTCGCTCAGTGAGTATTGAAGCTACATGAATCTGAATCTATTGACGTGTTAACATTCTCAGTATTACCAATTATCTAATCCTTTCATAACTTGCCAGTGGTTATAAGAATCTGTTTTGACACTCTTTGGGTTGTTATTTACCGGATTTGGTCTTTTGTACATTTACCATCATTGTTTCCCATATTTTATGTTGCTCTGGAGTTTGTTGTACATTATGTAAAAACATTTTGCTATAAGAGGATTTTTCACTTCTAATATTTGCTATGCCTTATATCAGCTTCTGAAGATGCAAGGGTATGACCAATTAGTAATTTTAGCTGTTTTTTCATGCCAGTAAATAGTATTGTCAATATGGAGCCTTGACTGTTTCTAACCTTGATTGTTTATTACCGCTGAAATTCTGATAGTAGTCTCAGGAATTAACTTGCAGAGTTTCACAAGAAAGTCTTCTTTTAAATTTGTTGTTTTTCTTATGAATCTATATATATTTCTCAAAGTAGGTCATATGTGGATTTGTACGCATTCCGGCTATAGATATAGCTTTAGCACACGCTGATTATTTTAAAGATGACGCGCCTGTTAAGAAATATTTTTCGTAAGGTTCAATTACTATATTCTTCCAACGCGGACAAGTATACTGTATTCGTGAGAACAGCCTCAACATTCTCTCACCTTCCGGTCAGACAAAGTACGATATCTCATTTTTACATTTGCACCAGTATCGAGAGATAATAGTATTGTCGTATTCAAAGTTTTGATGGATATCTTCTGGTGGAACAGTAACCTTTTTTAAACACACACACTTCTATGCAAGAATTTCAATTACAAAAAAAGCCAACATTTTTGTAAGTTTTGTGTAAGTACTAGTGTTGGGCCGGTATCTAATTTAGTGCCGGATCGGATATCCTTGCACATTTTTATCGGTTTTTCCGGTATCGGTATCCTCGGTATTTACCATCTTCGGTATCCTTTGCCAACTAAGAAAGTTCGGTATTGTCAGTACTATTGTTCGGTATGTGGTTATCAGTGTGTCTTTAAATGGTTTAAACTTTAAATCATAACTGTCTCGAACAATTTTTATCGTTGTGCAAAAAGTAGCCTGTGCAAAAAAAACATTCTTTAGTCAGCAGTATATTGTTACGGCAAAGAGACTCCTTGTTTTAAAAAGCCAACAAAGATGGAAATATAATTTTCATGATAGATGTTTTTATTGTTTATTTTATTAAAAAATATCGTTATTGATACAAACGTTATGTATAATAAGGAACAGATAGATAATGGCAATGGGCTCTCTTTGTTAAATATACTGAAACAGTTTAAAAAAATCTTACTATCACATATTGTAATCAGGTAATGTAATCACATAATTATACGCAGTCCGATTAGAGTCCAGTCCCGTTAGAGTCTTTATACGTCCTCCCATCTGTGTAGAACTCCCAAACCTTCGAGGCTGGTGGCATTATCAATGTAACGTAATATAATAGTAGATACAGTAAGCGTGGAAATTTTCGTTGAATTTGTTCGCCAATGCATGCTCAGATTGGCATGTTCGTCATGAAGCGTTTTAAAAATCTCTCCGGATATCCATATAACCATATACCGATAGGCTTTCACGGATAAATACCGATCATATCAAACCGGCCGCGGATACCTAGCTGATACCGAAAATGATTGGTTTCCTCGGATACCGATAATCCCTCGGTATCGGTAAGAGCGGATAACCCAATACCGGCCCAACACTAGTAAGTACCTCCCAAGTTAGAAAACAAATATTTACTTATGTTGATGGCATTATAGCCGATTCAGATTTCGGGATTACACAAATAAGTAAAATAGCAGCACTCACTCTGATGGTGGTGAAAGTAAGTTTTGTAAGAGTAAGGAACGTTGTAGAGGATCGTTTTAGCTTCGTAGTGATCGTAGCTTCACATCGCTTTATCAATACACAAAGTATAGATACATCGAATTTATTGCATGGCAGTGTTTTTTAACATATTGGAGAAATAAAATATTGTTTACATAATCTATTAAATTATTTCAACTACACAAATCACTTCTCTCATGATATGTAGTTTGAAAGTTAGAATGGCACATGTTGTTATATGTTAAATACAAATCAATTTTCTGACCAAAGACTTTATTACCCGGGCAATGCCGGGTAGCACAGCTAGTTAGTTTACATATATACTGTAAAACCTGTATTTGAACGCCACCTTTATTTGAACGCCACCTCGATTTGAGCGCCACTATGGGGAAGGATTGAAAAACGAAGTGACACCCTTTAATTGAACGCCACTTCTATTTGATTAA
Source organism: Watersipora subatra (assembly GCF_963576615.1). NCBI lineage: Eukaryota > Metazoa > Bryozoa > Gymnolaemata > Cheilostomatida > Watersiporidae > Watersipora > Watersipora subatra. The sequence goes on along the minus strand of NC_088711.1, from coordinate 17,551,413 downwards.
TACTACTTGACATTCCTGATCTTTACGAAACCATAATAGCAAGTTATCAGTAGAAAAGTGTCCATAAAACCATGCTGACTCGATTACATCAATAATAATAAATTCGTTTGTTGTTTCTGTTCAGCATTCTTCGTGTTTCATAAATACTTGATATTGCGTGAGTGAAACAAAAATTAAGTGAAAAGTAAACAAAATCACAAAAGTAAAAATTTATTGTGCATTCTAGTTTTAAACATAATATTTACTATAAACTTTAATTCAATATAGGCCTACGTATATAACTGCATACATGTATATATCTTTAATTCCTTTTCCATGGGTCCTAAGATTGACAACGAGGTTAAAGGGAGAAGTGAGAAACTGATTACCACAACAACGAAGCTAGAGTTACTAGGTCAATTATAAGTTAACTATAGTTAACTTATAGCTAACTGTAGTATATTGTTATATATGTATTATTATATATATGGGTTATATATATTATATATGACCCACTATTAGTATAGTGGGTAAATTTGCTATATTCTTACTAATTTTTAATATGTACAATATTTATATAAAATCTTGATATTTTTTGCTAATCGGTGTTTACAATAGATAATTACTATTGGTTTCTGTACCGCTCTATGCGGCATTTTCATCTTATGATGCCGACACCTGAGCAGGTTAATGTCGTATGGCAAGGCTCTACTGTATATATAAATATATGCTTATATTGGGCAGTCCGTCGTCTGATCATTTTTAGAAAAAAATTGTTTTACATAAAGTAGCACTAAAAATAATAATTAATAAAACAATGTTACTTTGTTATACTTCATCCATATAGGTTGGGTTTCAGTACTGGTTTTTTCAATGCCAGGTTCTTTTCAACACTTGCATCCAGCTGACTTCATGCTAATAAAGGTAAACAGTCTCAATAGTTGAAATGAATTGTTCAAGGTGGTGTGTTGCATAGTTACCAGTTACCAGTTGGAATTGTCTGCTCTATGACAAGATAAGTCTGTGTATTTTGGAACGTACCACTAACAGTGATATGTTTTGGTTGTTTTGTTTCGGTAAGCTAAGATATAACATAAAATTTTAGTCTGTAACGCCTTATTATGACTGTATTAATACGGATTGTACAAAAGATAAAGTGGAGCTACATTTCACGAATACTGTAATTGTTTATAGCTATCTTGAGTTTGAGAAGCAGAGAAAGACACAAGAGAGCGGTAGTAGAAGTCTTTCCCAATCATTTCATCACTTTACGCAGCAGCAACAGAATGAGACTCTGGCTGAAGATGCCTTGTCGGAGCTGACTGCTGTCACATCACAAAACGGAGTGTGGGACATGTTCATTGCGTGCCAGATAGAGCTACTTGAATTTTTAAGGTACCTCTATTTCCCCTTTGGGTCTCCCAGTTTTTCCCAGATTCATTAGCTAGTCTTGCTACTGCATTCTGCATATGCTCAATGTTGAGCTTTTTAATCAGACATTTTTCGTACATAATTTGTTCTCTTTGAAAAACTAATGTTAAGCTGATGTTTTGTTAGGGCTCAAGATTCCTTATGCATAAGCTGAAAGATACATTGAATGGGGGTACACAATAAGCAATCGTTTAGTCATATTCATATCTCCTAACTTTGGAGTTATCTTCTTTATGCCCTTTTAATTAATTGATTAAAGCACAGCAACAAACAAATTCCATACAAAACATCTTTAGCATTGACCAAATGCATTATTAGGTGTCAAGCATTTTATTATTAGAAGATGAAAGTATTATTTATTTGTGAGGATCTCATTCTACAATTTTAATGGTGCATCTACAGACCTGCTCTTATCTATTGCTAATCAATCATATTCAACTCGGTTATTGTCACCTGCGTGTAACCAATCGGGGCAACAACTTCTGTAATTTTTCTAGAATTGTGAGGCGATCGGGATTTTATTCTAAACGCGTTTACGCCTACCCCTAACTTATAGACAATCTGAAAGCACTTTGTCATTTTTGTGAGCTTATATAAGAAAATGCTTGTTTATATGCTGTGCATTGTTAATTTGTCATGCAGATATCTTATCTTGAAGGTTGTCAGGGGATATTACAGTATATGAGTTAGGGAGCTTCTCAAGTAAACATTCTCGTATCTTCTCAGGTTTTATTGAAAATGTTGCAGACGAGAAACGGCAGCTCTGAAAGTGCTTAAAGACTACAAAAAGCGAAACGAGAACAATCCCAATTCTTATCGCAATCTCATTCGCTTCTATGAGTCTCAAGGGGACAAACAAGCATATAAGAAGGAGCTAGAAGAGTATTGTTCGAAATGGCCGTCAGACAAACAGGCATGTCTCCAGCTGATACGCGAGTTGGATATAACCTGTGACAGTAAAGAGATCATACGCATTTACTTTTCCTTACTGGACTATTCCTGCTGGAGAGACGATGTTGATTTGTGGACACAGTTTAGGTTGTTTTTATGTGAGGTCATTAGATTAGATGTGGTTGACTGTGAATGTTTGTCAAAGGAGTGGGAGGACAGGAAGGAGTGGTGGATGCCTTTTCACTTTACTAGACTAGGAAGTTCACAACTGTCTAAACAGAAGTCTGCTATTCTCCAGTTGTTGGAGGGCATATGAGTTGCCTTCTCTTCGTACTTATTGTTTCACGGCAGGTTATGATATAATTTGTGCATTGTTGAATTGTGCTATATATTTATTATGTACATATTAGATAGCAATAATATCATTGTAATAAACATTTTTGGGGCATTCTGTTACTAGGCATCATGCTAGAGATTTCTTTCTTTTGGTGGCAAGTGGGACATAGCCTGATAACTCAATCATATAGTGATTTATGTTTCTAAATGAATATCAACATATAAGAGGTTCTTATTCTGGATAACTTCACAGGCTATATACATGTATATTGACTACCATGTTTTTTAGCTAAAAATAGCACTTGCCTTATTTGGATGTGTATGAGCCGTTGTATTAAATATTAATGTCATCCTTAAGACTTCATACTGCTCAAGTACTCAACAGGCAGGCAGTTGAAAGGTTTATTCATGTCTGTATTCTCAGGATAGTGTATGTTCATGCTAGACACTCGTTTTTTTTCGCTAGACACTGAAATTTTTGGATTCTATAAACTTCAAGTCTGCTGTATATTCTTCATAATATTGTAGTAATATTAATAAAATATATATATATTATAATATTATTATATAGGTTTATTACTTCTTTCTGATAAATTCTGTAAGAGAAAAGAAAAAATTTTCCTCTCGGTACATCAACTACACTGAAATTTTTTAAAAAAGATGACCTATAGTATTTGAGTTATTTGCAGTAACTCGCCAGAACTCGGAAGCATCATTTTATTTGCCTTAAAAAACTTATAATATCCAGCTTGTTCAACGGCCGTAAATGTGGTGAACCATAATCGTCCCAGAGCAAGCATCAAAATCATCCTTACCATTTCACCGTGTTCCATCATCTGTCCGAGTTCAATAATTGTAATCATTTTGGCACCATGGAGATACAATTTTTGCAAACCCAAATAAACCGCACATTTACTCTTTTGCTTGCATTGCTATCATATCAGAGAGTTATCTTACCTCTAGTAAAAAGATGAAGCTCAATACCAACTAAATTTACATTGATACGCAAACAGCATATTTTACTAGTGTAGGCTGTTCTCAACTTAGATGGTGATTCATTCTTAAGATGCAGTGTTACTCGAAATTCAGTCGAAGTCGGAACATCCTGAATGAATAACTCTGTACTCATATTAATACAGTAATACTTCAACTTACGAGTGCTCCATCGTACGAGAAACCTGAGATACGAGCCAGCTTTCAAGCAAGTTTTAGCACTAACATACGAGCCATGTTTGAGATACGAGCACTTGAGTCAGTTGCCAAGTATGCCGGAGGTGTTTTATGAGAACAGCATCACTCTGTATTTTTCAACTGCTCAGGTTATACTGTTGTACCGTGTTTTTTTGTGCACGATTTTCTGTGCAGAATTATGTGAATTAAACGTACTGTGCGTAGACCGAAAGTTTGCCAGTAAAATGAAAGATAATACAAAGAAAAAGCAAATTATAACAATTGATATTAAACGGAAAAATATTGAAAAATATGCGAAATGTGTATGCGTGATTGAGCTAGTTAGGCAATATGACAGAAATACATTCATAATTATCAAACAGAAGGATTATATTCAGGGCATTTAGTTCGCAAAAGGACTAACCATAGTTTCTAAACGGTGCAGCGATTTTCACGACCGCTGGTGGCATTGGACAAACAATTGGCCGGTGACAGCGTAACTGAAACGATGCTATGTGAAAAGGCCGGCACTATCTATCCAAACTGTTTAATAGACATTCGGACAAGCTGGCTAGTAGTCGTGCATTAACCATTTGTGACGACACCTGTGTTCGTCCTAATCGCAACATGTTGAAAGGGCGACAAAGGCAAACGCCCTTAGATAGGTTTATCTTAAAACGGCCGGCTAGTCGTGAAAGCGAAAAAAAAGGAAAAATTTCTCGCTAACCAGCGAGAAACTTCAAACTACGAACGCCGAAGAAATTTTAATTACGTTTAGTTGAAAATGAAAGTTTGCTTTTAGGTTTGCTTCTAAGTTTGTCTTTTAACACTTTGATAAAATCCAAATTCATTAAAGTCAAATGTTGTAACGAAGGATAACTTATATCTCCCTCCCTGGCAAATGCGAGTGTTAACTGCTATTGTATGTATTTAATTTTACATTTTAATTTAACACATTTCCTTGCATTATTTTTTATTTGTTGCTTTTTGAAAGCAAGTGGTAAGTTAGGACAATAACCAACATGTTCTTTCTGTTACAATATCTTGTTTTGAGTGTTTTATTTGCATTTTACAGAGTATGGAAACCAATAAATATATATTTAATTGTTCTATATATAAATAAATTGCACCAACATGCGAGTAAATTGACATACGAGCTCAGTCTCGGAACGCATTAAGCTCGTAAGTTGAAGTATGACTGTATCTAGTTTCACTCCATGATTATGCCCTTTCTTTTTCTTGCTGCATTGCCATTAGAAGAATCTGTCTTGCACGAGTCATAATGGTCGGAAAATACAAAAAACTCAAACAAGCAACAGAGCAAGAACCAGCAGGCACAACCAAAATGGCGTATCCTTGAAACTGTTTGACACGCTGATGCTGTCTTCCTCCACAGCAAAGCATAATCATCACCAGCGTGCTGGGTACTAGCCCTTCAGTCTTAGAGTCGATTGCTTTAGGGTGTAAGTAATGCTAAGATGGAACTAGTATAATTATGTTAAATATTATTTTATATATTTTCATGGGGCGCATTTGTAACCTCCAGTAACTGTGTAAGTTGAGATTGTTATGAACCAAGGACTCTTTGTTCTGCACTGGCCTGAACTCAGAACCTGATTTGGCCTTATTATCTACTTGCAGTATGAAAATTACAATAATAAGAAATTTTTGTAATAAAATATAGCAAATTCCTAGCTATATTCACTGAAAAGTGCATTTCTATAATACAGAGTAAGCATTTTTGTTTGCTCTGGTTTAAAACAAAACATTTATTATATGAAGTCATATGCATTCACTTAAGAGTTGTCAGCCCTTAGCAAACTAGAAAACCATGACTGCAGTTACCTATTCCAGTGGTTGATTTGAGTCAACACCTACCAAGTGTCAACACCTACCAAGGTAATATCAAGTGTTTTGTTTATCTGAACACAATTTACAAATACTGTCTGCTGAATACTTCCATGTAAAATCACTAGTGTAGTTTCTACACACCTTTACATGACCTAATAGCTCCATAAATTAGACCTATTCAGTTACTAACCAAGTGCACATTTTTGTGCACTCTTTAGTTGATGGCTTCAAGCAGTGTTTATACATGCTAGCACGCTGGCAGGCGCGTGTCCCGAGGGAGATTGTGATGCGTAATAAGTAGATGCACAATTATTTTTGGGTATGAAAAGGTACTTGATCGGTGCGGTTGGAAGTACACCTGACTGCTGAATGAAATATTCGAGTTCAACTCCTTGTGCCAAGCAACCGTCTTTCCTAACACTCTTAGCATGGCTCCAAATGGATGCTGGAACATAGCTCGTGTTATAGTAAAGATTTTGTGAAATTAAGAATTATAGCCCAATTGAAAATGTGTGTCTTAGTGGCTTATGCCATTAATATAAAGTTTTTCAAAGTTTATCTGAAGCTGATAAGTAATTCTGAGAGTAAAAATATTCTTGTATTGACATTATATGGTGGTGCGTAAAAATATGGCGAAAGGCCGATAAAATTTCCCCTAACAATAAATCTATTGTTTATTATCTGCTTTACATTTTCAACTAGCATTCCAAACTTTACATTATTGTATACTAAAATTCCCAGTTTACTTTGATAGTAAACTCTTTTGCACGCCATATTTCACAATGACCTTTCGAATTCTACAGTTTGAAAACACAGAGGAAGATGCTCAGCTCATCGGTAAATATCAAAATTTTTCGTCTTTGTAATTTTGGTGATACCAAAGCTAATCATAGTCAATAGGAGATTGAATTGTTACAGCAGCATGAATTTCTTTCAGTCATACATTACATCTGACGTTCTGTCTTCCATAACAGTATTTTCAGCCTTCAAATTGTGAGAAGCAGTCAACAGCATCTTTAGTAGTGTAAAAGCTTTACTAGCGAGCATCAAGTTGTCATCATGTTTTTGTACACATAGACGTAAAGATTTTATGTTCGAAAAAGGGATTTACATAACGACCAAGAATGCAAGAGAAGCTGGAAACGACTAGCCTAAAATGGATGCCTTCGTTTCAGCACTGTAAAAGATGACAAAATTTTGGTGCGACCTTCGAAAAACAGGATATTTGAGAGTAGGGATTGTATGAAGAAGCAGAGGAACGTTTCTACAGTGGAAACTGTAGAGAAATTTTCATTTTGGGTTAAACGATGGAGAGAAAGCTTCTATCATATGATTCAAAAGGGTGTAAAGCGAATGACAATATAAAAAAAAGATCTGGCAAGGAATTTAAATCCTCTTGCTAAAGACCCTGCTTCAGTAGTGATCTGGGGTTACATGGCAGTGGCTGATGTCAGAGGGGCGAAGGTAGTAAATAGAATCGCAACTGCAGCAAAATACATCACCGTGTTGGCTAGAGCGATATTGCTAAGTACTGCAACCATCTTCTCAGGCAATAATATAGCATTTCATCATGCAATGGCTGAAGGAATTGAGTGGGAGGAATTGCCCAGAGCCCGACCTTCAGAATCTGTGGTAAATATCATTAGCAAAGAGAAGTTACCCAATAAAGGCAGACTAATGTAGAGTTCAATGCGGAGTGACACAGACTAACGTAGAGATCAATGCAGAGTGGCGCAGACTAATGTAGAGATCAATGCGGAGTGACACAGACTAATGTAGAGATCAATGCAGAGTGGCACAGACTAATGTAGAGATCAATGCAGAGTGACACAGACTAATGTAGAGATCAATGACGAGTGACACACACTAATGTAGAGATCATTTTGAAGTGACACAAACTAATGTAGAGATCATTGCACAGTGACACAGACTAATGTAGAGATCAATGCAGAGTGACACACACTAATGTAGAGATCATTTTGAAGTGACACAAACTAATGTAAAGATCATTGCACAGTGATACAGACTAATGTAGAGATCAATGCAGAGTGACACAGACTAATGTAGAGATCATTTTGAAGTGACACAAACTAATGTAAAGATCATTGCACAGTGATACAGACTAATGTAGAGATCAATGCAGAGTGACACAGACTAATGTAGAGATCAATGCAGAGTGACACAGACTAATGTAGAGATCAATGCAGAGTGACACACACTAATGTAGAGATCATTTTGAAGTGACACAAACTAATGTAGAGATCAATGCGGAGTGACACACACTAGTGTAGAGATCATTTTGAAGTGACACCAACTAATGTAGAGATCAATGCAGAGTGACACAGACTAATGTAGAGATCAATGCAGAGTGACACACACTAACGTAGAGATCATTTTGAAGTGACACCAACTAATGTAGAGATCAATGCGGAGTGACACAGACTAATGTAGAGACCAATGCAGAGTGACACAGGCTAATGTAGAGATCAATGAAGAGTGACGCAGACTAATGTAAAGATCATTGCACAGTGACACAGACTAATGTAGAGATCAATGCAGAGTGACACAGACTAATGTAGAGATCATTGCATAGTGACTCAGACTAACGTGAAGATCAATGCAGAGTGACGCAGACTAATGTAGAGATTATTGTTTAATGACTCAGCATCATCTTTATAGAATAGGTCATGACTCCGGTGGGCAGTATGACAGGAGATGCAAGCTGGGGACTAAGAATAGCAATATGCCCAGCAGGTATTGAATTCACGAACGTGATTTTAACTATAACCACCCTTTTTATGACCATTACATATTTACAAAGAGTTTTCTGTTCTTCAATAGGGTTAGAGTTGGTTATTACAATGTTCTTTTGTCGTGTTCATGCTCGGTTTTCTTTAGTAAGCATGCATAACCTTGATTCAATATAACTACCAAATTATTATACAGCTCTCTGCACTTCAGTTCATTGAATAATTTGACATAATTAGCTTAGCTCGCGAGATATTCTTGTATAGCTGCTAGTCATGTACCTTTTCGCTTCCCAAACTTTTATATTATCATGCTCTGAGTCACCATTAGTGTACATATGGCAGCAATGCTGAAAAAAGAATTTAAAAAAATCAATTAGCAATTTTTAAAAAGCTGCTAGAACGTTAATATTGGTAAGCTGGCTGTGAGTGCTAACATCTCCAAGGTCTAAAATCTTGACTCTTTGCAGCAAAATCCTTTGGATATTGCATAATTTCTAACCTTCTTGTGATGTTCGGCTAGCAAAAGTAATTACCCAATCTGTAATGTTTAATTGCGGAGTCTGTGAAGTTCATCTTTACCAACATAATTTATATCAAGTTTTATTAAAATTTTAAAATAAGAGCTACTAAATTTTCCTTTTTGGTCTATTAATTCTATTCACACACAACAATACCTTGTGCCACAGCTGTTGTATAATGTTTATCAATACTGAACCTAATTTCTCAGCCTTACCAAACACTTTCTGCTAGTCGTTTTCGTGTTGCTGTAGATTCAGCGCGTTCCTTAGGCGGTTGATTTTGTTATCTCTGTCTGCTTTTCTACCCATACAAAGTTGGCTCATTCTTTACAACTAGCTTTTGCTATTGTTTTCACATAGTCTTTTCTCTTCCAAAATTCCTGAACTAAGTAAGACACAGTTTTATCCGATTCACAACCCCAGTTTAATCTTATTCATATGTAGTAGGTAACATATCAGTTTATCCAATAAATAGAATTTCTTACAGAACCAATAAATATAAATAAATATTTCATGATCTGAACTTTGGCACCATAAAGCCTCAATAGTTGAATGAGAAATGAAGGTCTTAAGGGGTGGTCACAATGCCATCAAATTGATGCTTTCGATGTTGGTAAACAGAACCAAATAGCCAAAGTGCAAATGCCTGCAAGTGAACGGTTTCAGCCAAGCTTAATTGGGATGTTTTGGTTCTGTTGTTAGCTAAGCCTTTCTTACGCTGTTATAACAGACACCAAGTTTTTATTCTATCAGAATATCTGAGATCCTGCAAGTGAGTTAGTATTCTTTTCTTGCAACAGCCACACTTGCCAAAACGCGGACCAGGCTAGTCCAACCTGTAGTGGAGGTTAGTGAGTGACCTTACTAGGATTCTAAACTTCATATTTCTGAAGTCTCTATGCAACGAATCACATGAGTTTTCACCGCTAAACAAATAGCTTGCCGCTGAAGTATTTTATCCTCATTGCAAAATGCCTACTTGAGAATTCTTCTGTCCACAGTGCATACTTTGGTGTCATAACGACACATAGCAGTGATAAATGCAATCTGATCGTTACCCAGTGTTGACAAGAAAGTGTTTTTGTTTTTTGTTATAGCTGGCTAATGTAGACTTTCTGGGTGGGTTTTTATCAACTGAGCTTTTGCTAAGATGACAAACACAGACATGGTTCCACTGAGACTAGGGTAGACGATTGCCTAAGTTTTAAAAGTATTTGTTTGTCTCTTAACCAAGATGCACTTATAACAAACAGCTCATGACTTATTTTTTGCTATCGCTTTCATTGTTTTCAATGCCCAAAAGCCATTTTTTGAAGTAGTGTGGCTTTCTGTAACCAATAATCTCTGGGTTAAGTGGAGTCAGTTGACCAACTGAGGGTAACACCTGCTGTTCGTCATCAACAGACATACGAATAACATTCTGAAGTTCACTTCCTATCCTCAGGCCAATTGAACTTAAGTGATGTAATTACGCGTGCAGAGGCTAGGCGAGGCATGATAACACTTATTGTTGAACGCTAATGGTATGCATGTCTATTGTTCTCTGTGATTCGATATTTTGTTGAAATTGGTGCAATATCCCTGAGGCTATTTTCACAACAGTTAAACAATGTTTGGCAAAGATAAATTTCTTTGCATGAAAACTCATTTCATCGATGGATTGCCTTGCTTCAGGTAAACTGAATAGATATTAATGCAATGCGAGCAATTTTTATAATGTTGTTGTTGGATGCCTTGATGAATACACCTCCCTAAAAGTCTAGCTGCGACACATACCTGCAAGTGTTTCAACGTCTGTGGAAGTGCAGTTGAACTTAGGTTTAGTGCATGTTTCTAATATCTAGCAGCTCATTTCAACTCGTTTGTCTTTAAAAATTGTACCATTATTTGTTTGTCATATCTACAGTATATTTTAGCTATCATGATACCAGATGCCATCAAATGTAGTTCCTTGCTGCAGTTAATATTCACTACATCGGAGTTGGGAGGTATAAATTATCACATCTATGGAAGTTATTAGTACATGTAAGCTATTCTTTCTCAGTTAGCATGCCCGATATACTGTCAAAGTTCACAGATTCAGTTACATTATGCAATTGAGACTGCGAATGCAACTGAGACTGCAAATTTTGCAGTAAAATTAAATTCACTTCTTAACGGCTACAGTTCGTAATGCTGTTTACACTTGTGATTTGATGCTGAAAAATCATTTACAGAACTACCAAATGCAATAGTACTATAGAAAAAGTAGGATATTAATACAAACAGTAGTTATTACTGGACACGAGTCATAATTTCAATAGGGAAAGAAGGCCAAAGATTTGTTGTGTATAATGTTTTATTTATAATCATAGAATAGAAAGTAAAGTTTTCAAGTTTAAAGCTGTATAAAAAATAATTGTGTCTATTGTTTGCTATTTGATGTTTGAAGGTTGCGAGTTATTTGCTATGAAGAAGGCACATTATGGGCAAGGTTTGAGGTATGAGTAGATTGGAAAGTATACTAGTAACATCGACCACTTTCAGTTAGATGAGTGTGTGCTGATTCATCGCACTAATGAGACATGAGAAAACCAAATACACAAACAAGTATGTAAATATTTACAGCTTATCTGGAAATCAGCATGTTCAAATGCATTTTTATATGCCTGGGTAAGTTTTGTGTATTAGTCATTATTTGAAGGAGTATTGTTATTCAGCCACTCAGTTTTGTCTGCTGCTTAGTTTAGTCACCCTGAAAGTTAGCAGGAATATCAAAGCCTGGTTAGAGCATCTAGCTGTGATAAGTAATTTAACATCTTCTACCAAAAAGTTCCGTGACATATTAAAGCATGTTTGCCGTTTTAAGTTAGACTCTAGGAAGCCAACATTCTCTAATGAAGTACAGCAGCTAATTTACTGCCATATTGGAATAAGTGGAGTCGAGTTCTTTAGGGAATTCATGAGCACTTGCCATGATGTGACAAAATGCTAATCAAGCTCATTTTCGTCATGTCAATTATTGTAATCATATGTGCTTGGCACTCACTGCATGTGGCTGCCATTATATCCAGTGCAATAGCTCGATACCGCAATCATTTCAACTGATGGATATGTCGATAAACTCACATTTGACTAATATTTGATTAGAGCTAATCAACCTAATATAATAATTAGGCTACCCTTGTGGATGGACCTGTTAAAACACGCAGAACTGCTAGCTCTAAGAATAAGATAGTATCTCGCATTTATAGGGAAAATAATATAAAATAAATATAGAACATTATGTGGAAGTTTTTTGAGACATTACTGTGTACCTTATTTTAGTTTGCCTTAGGTGAACTAGTATGCTGTTCGATACGCATTTTGTCTTGTAAAGCCGTTTGCTCGCGCGATTTCTGATGCACCGTTTGCTCCGATTGTCGCCAACTCTTTATCTTCTCAACTAATGGAACTATTTCATAGTATACAGCCTCACGTAAAAGAATGTCTAGCTCTTTGTAATTAGAAGGTAGGATTAGTTCATCGTGTCGAAGAAAGTTGAGTATGTGACGGAAGGATTCCCCATCTCGATCTATAAAGTAATGCTGCTTTAGCGTGTCCAGTGTTATAGGTAGTGTCCCGGCAAAAAGTTTCGCTAGCCTTGATTCCTTATATCTACAATAGTGTAAGTTTTATTCATTTTATACTTTGCATGACCTCTGGGTAAAAATATTTATAACATGTACTTATCTATGCTGTAGGAAATGTATATAAAAAATCTTTGCAAGTCCTTTTGTACAAATCACTGCCATATAGTGCATTTCTCTGCCGTACTGACGATGCATTTGATAGACAATCAGAAACCGAACCTAACCAAAGACCTGTTGATTTGGTACTGTATTAATTAAAGCAAGAGGAATCTTAAAATCACTCTAATCAAGTACCCAGGTTAAAATTCAACTCTCAAAGCATAAACATGCTCAAGCACTTTACTGATAACAGCAATGCTCAACCTCTGCTTACGATCACCTTTACGTACAAGTTTTTTAACAGACGATGTAAAGTTTAAACATATATTTGACTTTTCATCTAAAGAATTTTTCACTTATGACTTAAAGTTTTTTGAAGAAGTTTTTTAAATGAAAATTTAAAATTAAACAAGACTATGGAAACAATAAAAAGTTGGTTTAACTTACACCTAGCCTAAATTAGAGCAAGTTACACCATGTTTTTTATCATTCTTTTCTTTCTGAACCTGTGCGACGCTGAGCCTATACCTCCATTTGCGTCTTTTCAAAGTGAAAAGACGCAAATTATTAATAATTATGTTATCTGTTATTATTGGTTTTTAGGCCGTATATTACAGTAAAATATTATAAGAATATGTGATTCAGCATACGATGATTCTAATTTACGAAGCAGATCTTGGAACAGAAAGTGTCATCTGTAGAGGTTCGTATGTACTTTGTAATGTTTTCAACATCCAATCATATTACTCATCAAAATTTTTGACAAGTTTTGATAACTAAGAAATGCATGGCTACATTTTTTATAGTTCCACACTGTGTGCACCAGCAAATTACCTTCATAAAGAGTAATATAGCACAAAGTTAAAAGCCAAACTGCATAATCGCTCAAAGATTGGATTGAAATTATATTTTAGTTTAGTTATTTTTTTATGTTTGAAAATGGTCTACATTTCTATCTAATAGCATGAGTACGTGTATAGACATCTTACAGACCTTTAATTTAAAATAGCCTGTGTAATACTTAATGTACGCGTTAACTTTTTGCGTCCAATGCGAGTAGAAGAACCTAGCTGAGAGGTGAAGCTGCACTCATAGACATTCGGCTTCCACTTCAAGTCTACCTACGCTGTTGTAATTTATCGATTGCAATTTTAAAAGAAAAAAATAAATTGTGTACTCCAAGGTAATTTTCTACCACATTATTAATTATTTTCCATCTTTTGTCATGATTAAAGTGCTTAAATATGAAAAAGTGTAAATGATCTTTCACAATTACATAAAGTTTCTATTACAGGTTCAACTGTAATGCATTTTCTTATCTTTTCTATGCCTAATATTTTATTGATTGTAATAGCAAAAAATTTTGAATATTTAATATAACAGTCATCCATATTAGAAACGCTTTCATGTATTATGGAATAACAGATTCATATAATTCTAAGTCATTTGTTTAACAATATTACATGGTATCACTAACCAAGTGTATGCTAACAAACTGAAGCTATTGGCTCAAGCTGACTAACAACTGAGTACAAAACGTTTTCTATATAAAATACCATTGGTTTTTGTTGAGTAACTAAAGTACAATGAAAGCTGCCCAGACAGTCATTAAAGGTCGAAGGTAGGGAATCAATTTAACAGGTTGATAACTCATGATTTATTACCATTATAAATCATCAATTTGTCTATGAAACATTTACACAGCCTCATAAGGTCTGGCGTTGAATCCAATTATATAAACTAATATTTGTGGAAATATAAAAAAATTGTTATGTGATTGAGTTTATAACACAGAATATTAAGTAAAAGTGCAGGTTTTCTATAAAAGGTTGATTAGACAAAGAAATTGGATGAAAAGTCATTTTGTAGAGACCTTTATTTTTAATGTTCATAACCTTATTATGTCGCAAGTCTTTCGCCCTGCTGTAGGACTATAAGTTTGGATACATTTGAATATTAACGAGTTTACAAGAATTAATTCACTAATGTCAAGAGGACAAGATTGTAAGCTGAAGATGAAGTAATTATCAAGCTTTTTTTGGGGTCTAAGCAAGAGATTGTAAATGAAAAAGCATTGTGAGATTCTACCTATGCTTGGTCCTTAACACACCTCTGTTGTTACTGCACAAACAATAGAATAGAACCTGTGTGTAACTTTGGATTTTAGCTGAAATTCTCATGACTCTACTTACAATAAAATATACTCAACTGCTAATATTTTTACAGCAAACCTGATGCCATTAGGTTGAAAAGCCATCATAAATAGTTTTGTCAGTGCAAACCAGTTAGCAAGGCTTTTTTAATTATCCCACAACATGACATCACATGCCATTTGATAGAGGTTATATGGAGGAAATTCACAAGTGGTGTTGCCTTAAAATACACATTATATAGCCATACTTTGTAAGGGTTTGAAGAGTAGACGTGTAGATGGTTCCACCGATGTCTATGTGAACCGGTGCAGAGAGCCTGCTCGGAGGTGCTGGCTGTGGGATCCCGTCAATTCTTCCGTAAGGGTGTACTGCCTCCTGCACTGTCTCTATCCATTGCTTTCTGTTATTTCAAAGAAAAATTGTTGACATTCTGCCTTCACCAAACGTTTCTTGTGGTTTTTTGTATTCAATTATTTGCCATATAGCTTTTACTAAAACAGCAAATAACTCAGGAATGCAGCCATGGCAGCGCGTCAACAAAGACCAGCTGGTCGACAACCCGATTGACAATGGAGTGTTACCTGATACCTCGAATGGCCAGGTGATGCATGATACTATAAACAGATATGAGCTTGAACAAACACGACTATGTTTATCTAAATACACTCGAGGTGGTATTTGAAAACTTAATTGAGGTGGCTTAATAACAGCCAAGCTAGAAATTTAGTTTTATTGGATCATAAATTTGCTGGCACTTCTGTCAAGTATATGTACATACTCTATGTAATAAGCCAGACTTCCCCATGTGTATTTCCCATTATCAGTGACAGCTATTTTTTACTACTGTATCTACTTCGTGTAAACCCGTAGGATCCATATGAATCTGTATATTTTTTTTCTTGGTGATGCCAGTTCATATAGGTAAGTTTTTATATGTAGACTTCCATGCTATGCTATGTTTACATCACAAAAAAAGATAATTCTGTTCGGAAGGAGATGAGGTAGAAGAGTTTAATAACATAATCTAATAGATAGCAGTGTGCCACCCATATATATGAATCGATGCCTAATAATGTTAAAGATTTGTTTGCTATAAGTGCGTGTGCTTTCCATAAGAGCCTCAATAGGCTGCTATAAGCATACAATCCTCAGCTCATGCAGTTTCTAACAAGAACAAACATGCAATTTTTCTATTTAATGGTATTAAAGCGTTGTGTAAAAAATGCACTATAAAGGATCATATGTTTTAAACAATCTGTACACTTTGAAGATATGTATGAGATTATACAACAGTTTGACAAAAAGTACCTTTTAGGTTAACAGTCTTGGTCATAACTTGTATTGCATTTCATTCCCAGACATTGCAAGGCATACAAAAAACAAGATAGCCAAAAAGTTTAACAGTATTCGCTTGTACGTATAATTTTGTATACGTCAATGTTGTACAAATGCGTATAAAGACATTTATGTTCATAATGTTAGTTTCACTTGCCTGTAGAAGTGATCAGATTCTTGCCCTACTATCTTTGGTGAGGAATAAGGAGCAACCCTTTTTCTTCTTCTCATTCTGCCTTGAGCTTGTGCTCCTTGCGGGTTACAATAACTAAGATGAAAAGAATGTTTTTTTCTCTAAGAACAGTGAAAATCTGAAATAATAATTAGCTGTCTTCATAAGCCTAGCATATAGATGATGAATAAGAAATCACATCAATAACTTACAACAATGCAATGCATTTAGCTTGATATGCTGTATTTTAAAACTAATAAAAAAGATACTAACAACTTAAAAAGAATTATGGTATACATATGTTTTATGCCTAACGTACATGTTCAAACATACCTGTGAGAAACATCCTCATCTATCTCAGTTTTTGTTCCCATTTCCAGTGAGAATATTTAAACAATAAGCGGCTCAGTAGTGTCAGCCTTCAATTGCTGTGTGTAACTGCGGCACTGTAGTCTTATGCGCACATTCCTATTGATTGGTAACCAAATAAGCATCAGGGATGCGCTTCATTAGACATCAACAATACCACTGATCATACATTTGCGAGAGAGTAAATTTCATAGAATTTCCAGGAATGAATTATTTAAATCTTGAAGGAACTATTAATAGCAATATAGTAGAATATTTAATTGGATTGTAGAAAGCGTTAAGCAATAGATTGTGGTATAAAAAATTTAACCCTATGCCAACCGTGAAGACAAAATAGGTTATGATTATTGTTCCTGTTTTTTACGTGTTCAAAAGCTCACCACTTTCACCAATGATATCACAAAATCTTTGAACATGTTGCCTTATTCCAAACTTACTTGTTTCTGCATTTGTGCTACAGGCTTCAAAATCCTGCTCAAACTATGCCCAAAATATTTGTATTTATCCTTGTTAACATAGGCCCTCTAGAACAAACATTATTTTTCTATTACGTTGCAGAACCATACTACATCCACTATTGTATGTTTCCGTTTATGAACTTTCTGTTACTACAAGCTTCAATTCACTACACCTACTCTTCCCCAATACTTATATAACATATATTTATACGTTATATAAGTATATAATATAATATATATATATATATATATATATATAATAACATATATAATACATATAATTATACATACATAAACATATAATAATATATATATAACATATAGGGGTAACAGGGGCACAGTGGGCCGTTTTTTACCTTACTCAAAATTTCCCTGCTCATAGTCGATCAACTAAGTTTAAATTGATATGAAAGCAAAATAAATATGTTCTCTAACATATCTGAAAGCCTTCTGGCTCTATGCCAATCCTTGTAAAAAATATTGCGTATTACATAAGATAAAAATTTTGGACCACTGTGCCCCATGGCTGGGGTACAGTGGTCCATGACATGGGGCACGCTGGACATCACTTATATTCCGTCATAATGTTATCAAATCAAAGTAATTTTAATGTGATTTATTTATCTTTGTGAGTTATATGAAATCCTATTTATTATTTACTGGACAACAAGCAAACGCGTGACAAGAAAAACCAATGTATTCAGGTAAATGTCACTCTTTGTGTCTTTTCAAGTGACCAGCTTATTCAATCTTCCCCAGCACATTCGTTCTCATCCCATCTGGGAGGATACAATGGTTTTGTTTAGCATAGTACCGTGCTAACTTTCTTAGTTGTCTCTCTGTCAGGTCAGCCCATGTCGATGCCTTAAGGCTGTGAGCAGGTATTCTTTCAGTAGCAGTTCCTGATGAACTGTAAAACTTGTTCTATATGCTTTTTTTGAAAAGGACTCAACATTATTTATTCCTTTGTATTTTGCCTTGTTTACATAACGAGTCATGATAATTCTCAAGATCTTCAGGTTCTCAGCGACCTTGTGCGCTGCTAGGCCTTCCTCAAGCACCATCTTTATGGCAGTCCTAATTTCAGCAGCAAGGGTTCAATTTTTATCATGGCTGTCAGCCATTTTCTTATATGTATGCACTATCTCTCTCTTTTTTCAATAGCACTATCAATCTTGATGCTTTTATTTAAAAATAACATATATAAACAAATGCCTTTTAAAACCTGTCTCAAATATGAGGGAAAGTAAGTTTGAGCAACTAAACTTAGTGGATTGAGATTATTATTGGTACAAATTGTGCTGGAGATCTGAGGGGAAAGCGTTTCAAAGTTAGCCTATTTGTATTTTGGCTTACAATTGCCTTTTTAGTACCCTTGTTTTGGTGTAGGAGCATTGAGAATAAAGCGGGGTATAGTAAACCATGTTCACTGTGCCCCACTTCAAATTGTTCACTGTGCCCCAACCATACCATGTGAGAAAAATTGAGCTGAAATTTTCACAGCTTCCATCCATTGTTTATGTTGAATATTGAAAAAAGAAGAGAACATTTATGCCTATCTCTGTTCACATTAAGATATACATACCTATGACGGTGTAATGTATATGTTCATTTTTAGCTTGCATGTCATACATTACTTTTACTATGAAAAATTACATTTTGCTTACCTGAGATTTTCCTTTTTTAGCTATCTATTACCAAATAATAAAAGTAAACCCCTGCCATCATTTCCTATTAACTATAATTGGTGTGACAACACTCAACTAATTGTATCTCTGAAAAAAGAGGGGTGTTCACTGTGCCCCTATGTCCACTGTGCCCCCGTTACCCCTATATATATATATGTTATATACTTATATAACATATATATATATATGTTATATACTTATATAACATATATATATATATAAGTTATATACTTATATAACATATATATATATATATATATGTTATACACTTATATAACATATATATATCCATTTTATTTATTATTCCAAACCAAATGTAGCTCGGTTTTGCAAGATTTCAGGCTACTAAGCCCTCGAAGGTGTCAGGTGGCTAACCCCATTGCCGGAGGTGGACCAGATCAGTACGTACTACTGCGTGTACCACGTGGAGCATTTCTGAAGCATTCCAGCCATCTTGCACATGCCAGAAAAAGTTGACCACCAGTCAGCGTGCCAAGTTGGAGAAGAATCACAGTGTGCACTGTTACTCTTTAATTTGTAAGGCAGTTTTGTCAACAGTTGCATCTCAGTTTTCTGGTTGGAGTTTGAGAATTCTAGTAGGCAAAAAAATAGTATAAATACTGGCTCTACATTATTTCTAGAAAATACAAACCAACGTGTATCAACTCACATCGCTTCCCTTTGATAATAAGAATAGCTCCATATTGTTTGCACAATGCACAGATTGCTTAAAATTGAATAGCGACCTAGGCCATTTGAAGTTTTCCAAATCAATGGTACATTTACTTGTAAAAGTGGTAAATATCTATGATCTTAAGGTTAAAGAGTTTTGAACCTGAACGAAAATGAATACCATGGGCTCCACAGTCCACACTAAAGAGTGGCCTGCTCTAGACAAGGGATGCCGACAAAGAAGAGGTGCCAAAACATAGCACGCCAAACTTTCCTTTACATTGATTATTAATTGATTAATGCACTAATTGTATTTTGGCATCCTTTGTCATGCAGCTTTAATAATACACATTAGTAGATTCTTATACATGTATTTATTGGTTTGTTCTATGTGCGCCTGTGCACAGGAGTAGCAGAGCAAGCTGTTGACTTGCTCATTGACATCAGCTGATGAAGAACAGCACAAGTTGGCTAAGGGTTGAGATTGGCTGAAGCCTTTTCATAAATGATAAGCAAGTGTTTGGTGTTGTTTCATTATCAGCATTAGCTGATCGGGTGCTTTTAGAAAGGAATTTCACTTTTTACATGTTAAAAAGATTGTCTAATAGAAATAAATAAACTTTAAAAATCTTGGTCCGTTTACAATCAACACTGGCCAGTTAGAGCGCATAACCACTAGTGGCAGCCGAGCGATGCACAGCCTAAATCCTTCTATTATTTTTGAGTGTGAATAGTGGTTTATTTTTATTATGTACATACGTAGTTTGTTTTGCACTTAATTTTTGTGATAGATCACATACGATCGATTCGTCGATGGTATGATATTTCCAAAGCATCAATGTTTCAGTTCAAGATACAGTAATTTTAAAATTCAAAGCACCAGAGTATTTTCTGCTCAAAGTTCAAAGCTTGTTGAGCAATTATTTATATTTAAACTAAATTTAAATTATTTATATTTAATTTAAATATTTATCTAAATTAAATTTTATTTAAACCAAGACAAATTTTTAGCTTTAGTACAAGAGATAGTGAAGTAGTCACATAATTCAATCAAAGAAATGGATCAGTAGCCAAAATAGATTGCAAATAATGAGACTAGCTAACGGCTGTAATTTAGTTTTTGTAGCAGCTATCCCTTGTTGTAAGCAGACAAATATGGTAAAAGGACATGCTAAGTATACTAACTGCTCCAATTTATTGCCAAATTATAGCTGGTGTCACTTAATGTGAGTAGACAACTCTAGCATCAAAAGGTGTTAAGAGTTTTATTGATAGTCACGCCTTTTATATATATATATATATATATTATATATATATATATATATATATATATATATATATATATATATATATATATATATATATATATATATATATATATTAGGTATATATTACAGTTAAAACTTATAACCTTATCTGCTTTGTCTGTACTTAATCAACTAAGACACCTACGCATTGTGGGTGTGCCCACAATGCGTAGGTGTTGTGAATATCAGAAATGACTGCCTTATACTTAGTTGACCCTAGTTTAACCACTAATCAGTTTGAATTGCTGAAATTTAGAGATGTACATCTTTTGCTGAAAACAGCATGTTTATGCACTGTTATTATGCATTGCAACAAACATTCTTATTTTATTTCAGTTATATTTAACTCAATATTGATGGCTATTATCTTTAGTTATCAATAAATAGAGCTCACAAACAGTTGACCAGGCTTGGTATAATTATTTCTTGGTATATTTTTGTGTCTATTCTCTTGCAAGTTGAATGTATGTATTTTGAGTCAATTCCGGATGTATATGACCATGTATTACACTGAATGTTTATTTTAATTTAATACAATCATAATCAAATCTTAGTAACGTAGCCAATATGCTGTTGCTCAACATATCTGTAAATACATCTTTAGCTCTACTCGTGGGCCCCATACTCAGTAATAGCCTAGGAGGGATTTGCGTAAGAAACTGAGTATGGCATATTGTGAAGGACGCAATTGCTGTCAGTGCATTGCTAGTACACAGAATATAAATAGTACATTGGCCTGGGACTGCTTAAGATGTTATTACGTTTGTGGAGCACAGATTAGAATAATTATGCTCGGTCATATTTATGGTCATATTTTAGGCTATGGTTCACATTCAAGGTGTATTGCAATAGAGTGTCTCTACTTGAACTTTCGTGCTAATAGTAAGTAGTACATGTACAGCAGACTAGAAAAATAGCTAACAACTGCGACAGCCATAGATCAAAATTATGTTATCATTGTTCAGCATTTTAGGGCAGTGAAACAAACCACAGAACAAAAACTTTCTTATCACTTACAAATATTTTTTTCTTTTTGTACACATCTCCATTTTCTCACACAATATTTGTAAATTCAATACTCCTTCATGGCATAAAGTAGTAAAAAGAACAATTAAAATTGATTTTAATTTATGCTTGTGCAAGTACATGCGTGAAACATAATTAATTTTCTATATCTTCCAATATTTAGTGGTTTAACATTCTCCTACATACTTTCAAAGTTAAAGGCCTTGTTAAAGTGTAAAACAAAGTTAAAGTGTTGTGTTTAATTCTGAAAGTATGAGGGAGCACATACTTTAAATCCTACGAATAAATCCTACTTTGTCACTGCGCGTGTGAATGAGTCTGTTATTAGGAGTAAAGAGCATGCATTTCCACATTTATGGTCAACTTTACCTAAACTTTACACTCATACTGCATAACTGCATGCCTTCTATCAGATTGCTAAAAAGTTTTGATTTCAAAACTCTATCCAGTTCCTGAGAACTTATTAAACACCCACTCGCGAACTATCTGATTGAAAATCAAAGAAATTTCAGGCATTGTTGGGCTTACCGCTAATTATTTCTAAAAATTAAAAGAATGATATGCAGATCTGGTTCAAAATTGATCTTCCAAGTGTTGTGAAAGCTCAGCAAAATCCAATTTTTCTAATTTAATTCTGAATTACTCGGTTAGCTGGTGGGTTTGAAACAAATTCACATCAAACCACTCTCTGAGCTATGTAACTGCCAATGTGTGTGATTATTTTGACCAAAAATACATCTGTTAAGGTTTAGACCCTTTTTATTTCCTACTGAAGTTTGACAGATCTTTTGCCAGTTTTTTGATTTGCTGAGAGTCTGAATCTCTTTGGAATGATCGGCCAGTTGAGATGTCAGCACCAATGATTATCGGCCAGTGTACAGACAGCTTTAGAATGAGGCATTATGAATAATATATATTAATGAACTCTGTCCTATATTTTACCCGGCTATTAATATTTTAATTTTAATTGGTTTGCTAATTACATGCATTTATAATAGTGATAGTTTGTTTGTGGCTAGAATGAATACTAATAAAATCCTATTGCTGGTAAACCTAGTGAGTACTATCAATACAGTTCGACTTCATCTTATAGTTTAAAGCCTGCATATGTATGCCATCAACTAGCTAGCATCTGTAGAAAAGGATATAGCCATCATAAAGTAGCACCCATAAAGATGAGCTTGCACAAAATTTTGGTAAATTTTATCAGAAAAAACCAGTATTTTTTTATCATTTGTGATTGTTTTTTTATGTTTGAGATGATCTGATTGCCGTTTCAAGAATAAAATCGACAAAAGTGCTCGGATCAAGCGAAAGTACGATTAGGGCGGTTATAGTTGCAGCTTTACAAAATGTAAAACCCTCAAGTAGGCATGCCATGCATGTATCTTTGCAAATCTTTACTATAATAATAGTTGTGTTTTTTTCCATCTGTCTGAAGGCATGCTTAAAACGGTAGGAAAAAACAAAACATCACACAGGAATCAAACTCCGATATATGGATTAGTTGTTAGTCACACTACCAACTGCTCCACTCAACCCTCATGCTGCATCCAGGAATAATTGTGCACATAGCTATTGCACATGATGATCTCTCACAGCTCACGCGACTGCCAGGGTACTAGATTTTATAAAAGTTGCCAACTGTGCCGGTGACTGGGTAGATAGCTGAGAATAATTATAATAGTTTATTTGTAATTATACTATTTTAAAAAAATTGTACATCTATGTTTATGGAGAACATAGCAACTATTCTATCAGTTGATGTATTCAAAGCTTAAAAATATAATTTATATTTGGCTTTCACAATAAATGGACAAAAAACACAATTGCCCTATTTTGGGACATTTTTAGTTTTGTATACAAATCATTAACTCGGCTTTAGTTTGATGAATAATTTAGAAAAAAAGTTATACATAGAGATTCACAAAAACTAATTTCTAACTTGTTATATATTAAAATGGCTGAGAATGTCATTTAAAAACTTACTTGGAAAGTTGACTTTGCTGTTGAAACATTCTTATAAGATCACAGACTTACAATCCAAAAGCTACTAGTTCTTGTTATATATAAAATATATTACATACTCAATAGAACTTGGCTGCTAACTTATGCTCAGGCAAAGCAGTGAGCTATTACGTTGTGATATTCATAACGTAATAGCTACAGCCTAGTGATGTGCCACATCTACCACTCAGGCTCACAGTAGGAGGGGTTGTAGACCAGCCCCGCTTCCCTTACAAGTTGCATATTTTCTCTCTGAAGCCTAGTTCATGATGGCTAAAAGTACAAAGTAGTTTGGTGAATATTACTGCTTTCAACATCAAGAATGTAAGTTTATTTATGTAGTTTTATTTTTAGAACTAGAAATTCCCCTGTCATACAGCCCACGACCAAAGTGATATCAGAAAAAAGAAAGGGTACTGATGGTTGAGAAATGCAATATTAGCAGTCAAATGGCACTGCAGTGCAATAGAGTAACTGCAATGGTAGCTGTAATGTACTGGGTGTTATTATGTGCAACAAACAGCAATAATAAAAGGAAAAGATTATATGTTTATATCTCTCCCCCGCAATAGGAGAAATGCAATATTAGAAGTAAAATGCACTGATATTATTAGAATAACCAATATTATTAATATAGTAATACAGCAATAATAGAAAACCAATGCACAATTTTGTTTACATTTCTGAACGTCATAGCTAACAATATTAAGAAGTTGTGATATTTATAGACTTGTAGAAAATCTATTTAACAAAATTATTTAGAAAAAATAATAACAGTAACATATTGCCCAACACCGGTCACTATATACTTTGATCTTGTAAATTCGAATGCTTATTCTTATAATTAAATCTTATAAAATCGAATAATTATTCTTATAATTAAATATTGTAATAATCTCATAAGAATCGTTAGAAAAAATACCATCGCCATTTCCTTTACTTTCACTGCTTTGGACATCAGTTGGAATACCAAAGTACTCGTAAGTGTCCAAAATGTCAATTACTTTGAAATCGGCAAAAAAGAAACGATAACTTTTCAGTACTTCTACGTTAATTACAGAAACTTTCGGCAATTTGACAAAGCGATAGACTGGTGAAATGTGCACGTTTCCTTTACGTGAAATGCGCACGACTTCATGGTTCTATTCTCTGTCACTCGGCGTTTCGTTTGCCGGTCTTAATTTTGATAAAAATAAGGCTTGTCAAGTTTTAATAACGATTTTAAGGCCAATTTAATCTGTCTATTTATGTATAATCCGATCAGATGGGTAAGGTTTAGGAAATTTTCTCCAAATATCAAAGACTTGGTAACATATTTAAATAGGTTTATATGTGTTTTGTATCGTTATTACACTTAAACGATTCCATTGAAAAAGTGTTAAATTTGTTGATGAGATTTCGGTACAAGGGTTTGCGATGGCTGTTGATGAATAATTTTCGTGAGTTGTGTGCACATATGCATTTATCATAAATCTCCCAAACAATCGCTCCGCCCGTGTTTGGTCGTGGGATTAGCCTGTGAATGGTGGTATTAAGGATGTTTCTGGCTTATATTAACACACAGGCTATAACAAATGAGGATGATAAGTGAAGAAAAAAGGTATATGAAATACAACGTGGCCAAACTTTGTCAATGCCAGTTGGCCAAAAGCGACTTAGCTTGTGGTTTTTAATTATGGAAAGCAAAAGTTGAATTGTTTTTTTAATGCTGGTTATTATTGTAGCCAGCTGGTTGATTACCCACTGCTTCTGTAACACAGAACAAGTTAAATTGAAAGAACATTTTTGTTGAAGTCATTTGAGGTTGATTAAACTATGCCTTGAACTGGCTTATGACTAGCTTATACTATCTACATGTATATATACTGTTATATAGAAGGCGATATATTAAAAATTGCTGTCTGGCATGATTGCACAATACTACAATACCACAATACTACAATACCACAATACTACAATACTACAATATTACAGTACCACAATACTACAATATCACAATACTACAACACCACAATACCATAATCCTACAATACCACAATACTACAGTACCACAATACTACAATACCACAATACTACAATACCACAATACTACAATATCACAATTATTACTGCAATACCACAATACTACAATACCACAATACTACAATACCACAACACTACAATACCACAATACTAC
This sequence comes from Watersipora subatra, assembly GCF_963576615.1. Lineage (NCBI taxonomy): Eukaryota > Metazoa > Bryozoa > Gymnolaemata > Cheilostomatida > Watersiporidae > Watersipora > Watersipora subatra. Next base: position 17,525,414 of record NC_088711.1, on the reverse strand, counting down.
AATACCACAATACTACAACACCACAATACCACAATACTACAATACCGCAACACTACAATACCACAATACTACAATACCACAATACTACAACACCACAATACTACAGCACCACAATACTACAGTACCACAATACTACAATACTACAATACCACAATATTACAGTACCACAATACTATAATATCACAATACTACAATACCACAATACTACAATACCACAATATTACAGTACCACAATACTACATTATCACAATACTACAATACCACAATACTACAATACCACAATATTACAGTACCACAATACTACATTATCACAATACTACAACACCACAATACCACAATACTACAATACCACAATACTATAATATCACAATACTACAATACTACAATACTACTTGTATTCTGTTTACCATGGATATGCCAATCTAGGCTGAAAGGCTTTCTCGCTTCACCTGCACTCATTTCTGCTGCTCTAGCTCTAATAGTCCTGCTACCTTCTTCTACTCTCATCACTAGTTCTGCAATAATTACAATAACTAATAATATCTACCAAAATTCATTTCAAGTAAACTTGAAAGCTTATTTTTAAATCATTTTTTCATCTAATATCATATACAGTATGTTATATACAAAGCATCTAATATCATATACAGTATGTTATATACAAAGCATCTAATATCATATACAGTATGTTATATACAAAGCATCTAATATCATATACGGTATGTTATATACAAAGCATCTAATATCATATACGGTATGTTATATACAAAGCATCTAATATCATATACAGTATGTTATATACAAAGCATCTAATATCATATACGGTATGTTATATACAAAGCATCTAATATCATATACAGTATGTTATATACAAAGCATCTAATATCATATACGGTATGTTATATACAAAGCATCTAATATCATATACAGTATGTTATATACAAAGCATCTAATATCATATACAGTATGTTATATACAAAGCATCTAATATCATATACAGTATGTTATATACAAAGCATCTAATATCATATACAGTATGTTATATACAAAGCATCTAATATCATATACAGTATGTTATATACAAAGCATCTAATACCATATACAGTATGTTATATACAAAGCATCTAATATCATATACAGTATGTTATATACAAAGCATCTAATATCATATACAGTATGTTATATACAAAGCATCTAATACCATATACAGTATGTTATGTACAAAGCATCTAATATCATATACAGTATGTTATATACAAAGCATCTAATATCATATACGGTATGTTATATACAAAGCATCTAATATCATATACGGTATGTTATATACAAAGCTGACATAACCGTTAGTTTAATACGATATGACTGGTCAGCTTCAGCCATGACCAGTGATTGACTTTTTGGAGTCTTTCTGTGGCTTGTTTGACTTGTTTGACTAGAGTCTACAAACAGCTTTTAAAAGCTCTTTGTAGACTCTATACTAGACATATGATAAGTTCTAAAATGTCGATACAAAGGCTTATATGTTGAGGGGCGTGTAAGATTGTGAAAACTTTATTCTGAACTCTTAGTGTAATATTTACAAAGGGAGTGGCAGCTCGCTAATGCAGCAGAAACGTACATTATGCTTTGTGCTTTTTGTGGCAATAAAAGCTTATTTTCTTTCTGTACTTAAAACGATGCTGCTGATTGCTTGTATTTTTTAAAAAGATTTTCGTAAATACATCTTTGATTTTGTTTTTACACATCATTCAATGCTGCCGAGTTGTTTTTGGTTTATCAGTTTGCTAGCACCTTTAGCAACAATAATATTCTTAGTGAGGAACACAACATAAAACTAAATTAAATTTGGTTTCTCATTTATTCTTTTTAATTGTTCTTGTTTTTGTTATTTGTTTAATACTTTAATCTCATTACTCTTAACTGCTGTTGAAGCAGTTCTTTCAGTTAATAATAGATGTCACAAAATATTATTATACCTTTTTCAGTCCTGAAATCGATTTCTTAAACAACAGGAAAGACATAAAAGAGGAATAGATGTTGAGATAGTTTAGTTGTTTTTATTATTTAAATTAACATGAAATTTAACAGTTAATATTATGTATTGTAATATTATATTATTATATACGTTATATATTTGAAATTGCTGATCACTCAAGTCCTCTTACCGTTTACAGTACTGAAATAAACAAAATATTTGCATAAAACATCTAACAGAAATTTGTATTTTCCAAAGATGTTTTTACAAGAGTGCGCCTACTCTATAGGAATGGAAAATGGTATTTGTAAGAATAATGTTCAAATAAAATTTGTCAAAATAGTCCATAATAGCAATTGAATCCTGTTGGAAAATTTCATGGTAGCCTAGTAGAAGAGAGTGTATTTGATAAAAACTTTTGATTAGACTACAGATAAGAAGGTGATATTGTGACCAAAAATAAGTTCACTTTTGTCAAGCATTTCCTTCCTTTTATTCTCTGACCTGGGAGAATAAGTAGATTTTTAGATTACTAAAACTAGTTATGTAGGCAGCAGATTGACAAGTTCCCTATTTTAGGGCTTGCTTGTAAAATCAGTTTTGCAATCAAGTTTTGCAAATTTCTTAAAAGCTTAGCAATGCTATTAGAAAGGAGACTTGTGTAGTGTAAATAATATAAATGATAATTGATTATCGGTGGTATTGGTTGATGCAAGAAGTTGATAACTCCGCATATAGTGCAAAAGGAAATAACTCCACAAAACATATATGTACATTCATATATTAGATAAAAGAGCTGAGCTTACTTGTGTTTAAATGCTAACCATACTTGCTTTTTGAATTGAATAAATAGTTATAAAATGCTAATGTGTAAACTATAGTAATGTCTTTTGCTTATACTGTTACCAGTTTCTTAAGAAAAGTTAATCCCTGCTAGAGTATTTCCACATCATGTGGTCTACAACTGGGAGCACAGGTTTGATGATAACATTCAATTGGGTGGAAGGGGGAGAAAACAGGAATGGACCAATGCAACTTTATTGTGATATACCTACTAACTCTGTAACTACATAAGTATTCATGGAAGGTAGGTAATCATAGAATTTAGAATAATTTGGCAATATGTACATGTATTTTGTAAAGTATAGCATAGAAGGCAATTCCAAATAAAGGTGCATCCCTTGTATTAATCAACTGTTTATTATTTTTTCAAGGTTTTTCTAATTAGCATTATAATCAGCTGAGAGCAATTATTTGTTAGTAATGACGTTCTGTAATGAAGCTATTTCTAAAATGAGTTCAGTTTGACTAACTATGTGTGTGGAACATGATAAATAAGCATATTCTTGTATTGAAGCTTGTATGCTGGGTGCAACTCATAATTGCCTTCTTCTATTATACTTTCTTCTTCATTGTTTTCTTCTTCTTTGGTGTCTCAAAAATTTTTGCAATAAGTAGAAATTCTTATTGCAGATCAGATATCAGATCAATATCAAATTCTTTTCTCAATAAATGGTTCCTAGGTTGTTTGAGAATTGTTTAAAAAACGCTGAAATGTTTTTGTCTTGCATCATATGGGGAGTTGATTCAGCTCTCCTCATTTTCCAAAGCATGTTTCTAGAAAGAATGCAGTATAGCTGAAAGCATGTTAACTAACCTTATAAATCAAAATAAAAACAATAGCATTTTAACCAAAAATACTGTATTCTTACAATTAATACAATCTAATAGATGTGCAGTTTGAGAATCAAAATAAGTAACTATAAAATTTAATTATGTCGTACATTGTACAGTCATTATTTGTAGACAGTATTATATTTAGTGAGGAATGTAAGAAAGTACAAGAGGTGTAACTGATTAACTAGTAGTAGATTAACCAGCATTCAATACATCCTTTTAGCAGCAACAGCAAAATACATGCAGCAGGTGAGAAGCTAAAAAAGACATACTTAGCTGATGAAATATGTAAAAAATTTAGAAAACGTGAAATCAAACAGGTTATACATACCCTGTAAAATCTATTATAGCTGGCTTGTAATGAATTCAGTTTGGTAAAGTTTGGTGTGAAAAGATTAAGAAAATAGTTTACTTGGGAACTACTTGGCTGTGATACAGTAGGTAAATATGGCAGTTCTGTGAAGCCCTTGAAGCACTTAGGTATTGAGCTAATAGTGAATGCCTAGTCTCATAACAATCACTCTATTCCGATTAGTGTTTACTACTTTATTAGCCATCTTTATTTATCTACTACCTATATAAACGGCAAAAAATCTGTCTGTATATTTATGTGTGTGTGTATTTGTGTGTTAGTCCACCTTATAGAGCGGTTTTTCCTTTTTGCGATTCGGTCGTACGAAGCCAACTGAATTAATATGAGTAGTAAATAAATCGATAAAATTAAATAAAATTTATTACTCATTAAATAAATTAATGAGTAGTAAATTTAATTAGCAAATGAGTAGTAAATTAGTATTTACTACCAACGGAAGGTCTTGTGAACGTTTGTCTTTTCCGGCCACCTAGACAATTGTTTTTGCTTCGCAAATTACCTACTAAATTTCTACTTCAAAAAGGTAAGCACTTCTCATTCAATGTTGTATTGTCTATAAATTGCCACATCTCCACTACTTAAAAATGTTGCATTTGCCACTGTTGGCGATCGTAAACATGTTTATTTCCTTCCGCGGCTGAGTTACTTTTATTTTTTTTCCAGCTACGAGTACTACAGCTACTACAGAACTTGCACGGGTACTCCGAGCGTTGCGTTAGGCGACGGTGAGAAGAAAGAGAGCAGCTGGTATCGACTTAAGGTCACCCTGCTTTAGCTATGGCCAGCTGTACGTTGCCTGCTCAAAAGTAGGCACAAGCCAAAAACTGTTTGTTCATACACCCGACAGAAAAACAAAAAATGTTGTCTATCCGCAAGGGTTGCGTTGAAGTAACATTGTGTTATTGTTATGTCATGCTTGCATTGAATTAGCATTATGTTATTGTTATGTCATGCTATGTTTTTTATGTTCTGCTATACCTACATATTATCCACATGCAGCATTTTCTAACATGTTTTTCAGTATATATATATTTTTATGCATTCGTTTTCCTTATTGTATCTCATAAAAAGGCTACCATGTTGGGTTATTGTAAGGTGCTAATGCTGTATCTGCCTTGACATCATACTGTCTGTGCTGTGATACGTATAAATTTTATCAACACAACCACATTACTGCTGCACTGTTTGTACAATGTATATACCATGTCAAAACACAAGCTATAGAAGAACTGGTGAGCCATGATTAGTGTCTCAAGCATGTACAAGTCTCCATTCAATAAATCCTGACGATAGCAAAATATTTTGTGAAATTTCTTAAAAGGTGCAAAGTTTTTCAATACTGCCAGTTTGAAAAACTTCCGTTTGCCTAGCAATGTCAATTTCATTATCAGTTCTCCGTACAAAAATAGGACAACTCCAATTTGAGTGGTTTGAGATTGATGCATTGTAGACTAGCTGTAAAACACATTGCAGATTTTCATTGTTTTTCCCAACATTATTGACATGTATGACTGCATATGTGTATGCATACGCTAATCAGGGCAAAAATTTCAGTAGACTGCATGTTTGGAGTTGTTTTAAAGTATGAAAGACAACTCTCAATAAACCTATTGCTGAGCATGAATCTGTTCCCATAGACGGGCAATGCAGCTAGCAATTCGGGTTTGGGGCCATGGCGTCACTCGGGGATGTGCATGAGATCTTTTTTGCCCCGAGTGCGGCGGAAGTCTTCAGGCACGGCACTCTGGATGAACGAGTTGGTGAGTGCGAGGCGACTGATTGTGAGGCGATTGATTGTGAGTGCGATGCGATTGATTGCAAAGCGATTGAGTGCGAGGCGATATGCCAATTCAGTTCAAAAGGGATGTTTCATCATTATTCCTCTAGTAATGTAAATGAGATGTGTCATGTTAAGAATTTATAACTGCTCTTATTGATATTTGGTTAAATTTTGTTTACAACTAGCTGAATGCCCAGCGTTGCACAGTTAATAAAATAATTACTCAATGAATTTGAGTAGCTTACCTGGTAAACTAGTGAAATATTTACTATAGTAAGGGCTGCATTAAAGGCTAGCTTAATAAACATTATGCGGGATGATCAAGCTTGTTGATTAATAACCCCAAGCGCTTGGAGCATGAATATTGTAACTGGTGTAATAACTATGAGCAAGATTAATATATTGTATTACAAGTAGCCTGTGTGGCTGAATAGGTAAGCTTGTCACCTCCAGAACTGGAAGTCTTCAAAAGTGGAAGTTCAAACCCAGCACATGGTCATTTATTGTTCCTAAAACTTCATCACTCTAACTGGATAGATGCATGACATAACGCTGAGGTTTAAATATAGCCCGGTGTTGCCCGGGTAAAAAAAGCCTTTGCACGAAAACGTTATTTCTATTTAACAAATTACCTTTCAAACTTCATATCATGAAAAAAGTTTTTTGTGCAGTTCAAATAAATAAAGAGAAAAAAATAAAACAATTGTAAAGGTGTTTAAATGTAAATGTGAAATAATTAGCAAGTAGCCTAATGGCTAAATAAAGTCTGTTTTACCACGATTGCAATGAAAAATGATTTAGTAATGGTAGAACTAATATGAACTGGGAAAACAAAATAAAAATCATAAATATGTTGAATTAATAATAACAATTAGTGCATAAAAGTGTGTGCATAGTGGCCCAACCTCACAAAAAATGTAGCGGCACATTGTAAATTAAAACGGCACATTTGAAAATTACAAGTTAAAAAAAAGGTAATGGTAACAAAAAATTAGCTTTTAAAAAATTGTAAAATGACAAATGCAAAAGGTAATATTAATTAATAATACAAAGTGCACATTTAGCGTGTGCAATTGTGAAAAGGATACCGAGTATAAGGTAAGAATGATGGGAATGATAAGAATGGCTATGACTTGTATTTACTTGTTAGTAGAATTGCTATATGAATGTCGCGAGATCAAATCCAGTATGAAAGGGATTTTTGTTACTAAAACTTCATCGCTATAACTGGACAGATGAATGACAGATGACAGATAAACACTAAGAATTATATATATATATATAATTATATAAAATAAAACATCATCACCATAATAAAGTAGCAATAGTAGTAGTAAAAGTAGCAAAGTATAATTGTAGCAATACAGCCAGTGAAGTACATGTGAGCTTTAATTGTACATAATCAAAAACTATTACAATGATATATGTTCACGCTAGCATTACTTTGATGGTAACCATAAGCATTTAAAGTTGTTTAGAACCTCTGCTATTGAGTGCGTGTTGCATCTATTTATAAACTCATTATAAGCAGAATACATATTTACAACATCTTAACTATTTTTAGTAGTTACAGCTGGTACAAAAATACGTTTCCATTTACGTCAGCATCAATTATGCTTTGCATCAGTTTAAAAGTTTTAGCAAAGTTATAAATATTGTACTACTCACACTAGGTAATGAATATTCAGTGTGTGTATGAATACAAAATGCAAGATGAATCTCTCCAGATCCTTGTGACTCATTGAGAAATACACATTTGTTCGATACCAATACCATATTTGTTTGTATAACACTCTCTCATGTAAAAAATAGCAGTAGATTAAGAGTTGTATTCTCCATGATAAACAACACGTTCAAGTAGAATATGTAACAGTGAGTGAGTCCTGTCTACAAGAATTCCAGACTTTGCACACTTGAGGTGAGAGTAAGAGAGTACGCTACAAGACTTGGGCATAGGCCTGTACTTTGATGACTTGCAACGAGTACTCATTGTCTTTGGAATATCAAGCGTAGTCAGAGCCAAGTCAGAAATTACAAAGGAAAATGCAGTCTTTATTGCTTTATTCTTTTTGCGTTTTATAAGGAAATCTTTGCTTAAAACCTTCTATTCACCTGTGGATTCTACCTAGAATATTTTTTGCCGGCTATGAGCTTGTTAAATCTAAGATTCCATAAGAAGTTTGGAGATAAAACTAGGTGATTGAGCAAACACGCTGAATGTGTTTACATGTCAAAATAAGGTTGCAGCGATGCAAAATGTTTGGTGACTGAAATTATGTCGATGGTGGCAATAACAGTGATGACATGATGTGAAACTTAGGAACAGGTGGAGGAGTGAGAAGGGGCTATGATGGCATGCCCCGCAATTGAATTACAAGTGAGGTGGTGTTGGCATACTCTATACGTTACAAGGCTTTGTAACGTATAGAATGGTGATGGTGTACTCTGTGACAAACGGGATGATGACAGAAAATAAATATATCTTTTTTAAATATAGAAAAGCTCGGATCACAATATTCAGTATTCAGCATACCAGGTATAAGGTTGCTTGTGAGAGCTCATAGATGGCTAACTTCATTGAGACAGCATGGATTTTAGAGTAATGAAGACTTAATTGATTATGATAGCAGTTTCGTGCCTCTTCTTGCTTCTTCACGCTAATGTCATGAACTAATACTAACCGATGTTGTTGACAAAAATGATTTTCAAGCGTTACCATGATATTTAAAACTGCACTGCGTGCCAACTTATCCAATGCTAATCCGATAATTACTGGCTATAGATTCTCAGGTGTATGTACTATCTTTATTCTTAATTTAAATGAATCAGTATGACTAAGAGCTTCGTCAGTATGACTAAGAGTTTCGTCAGTATGACTAAGAGTTGAAGGCAACTCTTAACAATCCAATGATGAGGTGAAAGTCAACAATGAGTGTGTCTAGGACTGCTGACAAGCCTCTGTCATACAATGCTGGCGCGGTCTCTATTTCCTCACACGCTAGTATTGGAAATTATAGTAAAAAACAGATTGGTCAGCCAAATTAGTTTCTGACTTTTTCAGATCTTTGTCCAAAGATCGAGTTGAGCAAAGATTTTTTTGCTAAATATTGAGAAAAAGGGTGATAGCAACAACATGATGGTCACTCTTTAGCAGCTGAACTTCTGAAGAAAACAGCTGCTCAAATAAAATACAAAAATAAAACAGAATAACAAAAGAGTCCAAATTGGCAATGCAAGTAATTAAAATTTTTTTTTAAGTACAAACTCCTTGATGGTGGATTAAATAGCAAAAATATTGCTCAACATTAAAAAAAATCCTTGGCAATTATTCATGTTGAATGTTCTTATTATTCATGTTTATTATGAATTGTTCATGTTTTTATGTTACATAACGTTCTAAGAGAAGGAACCTTGGTGAGTTTGCAAGTGAAATTTCAAAGTAAAATGCTACTAAAAATTAGAAACATAAATTTTGCAAACCTGAAACATATACTCTGGTAAAAAAATTATTGGTTGAATAATTTTTCCAGCTTTTGGCTTCTTCGTACACGCCCATATTTAATGAAAATGAATACTTTGCCATTTACACCTGTTCTCATCAGATTTATTCTGCACGACATACTCTACATCCTCATTTTTCCGCTGTAATGAAATACAGCGTTAAATAGATTGCTGTCTCTCAATACACTCAAAGTATGAGCGGTCTGTGAAATGAGCATTGTCAAGAGGTTTTCTCATCCCATCCACTTCTCCAAAAGTATTACACATAGAAAGATAGCTCATCTTTGAAACTCTAAGAACTAGCTTTTAAAATTACGTGAGCTGCTGCAGACTTCCAAAAGCTCTTTATAAAGCGAATGTAACTAGTAATATTTATTTCAGAAAAAACAACTCAAACTCATAGATTGAAGCACCGCGTTTATTATACTGTACATCGATGCCACAGGGTGTACAGTGTAATAAACGTGGTACTACATGTAATATATGTAGCACAAATATGTTTTAACTACTCTTCCTTGCTCATCTGGTAATAAATCAGATGCAGGCATCCTCAATATCCTGCTGTCAGTGACAGCATCTACTAGTTTGACAAATTGTAACTTTGCTAGGCAGATAGAAAGCATGAAAAGAATTCTAATTTCTAGGAGAACAGTCTGAGTAGATTGCTAGCTAAGCTATACTGAACTGCTAGCTAGCAGCACGTTTACATCAGAACTTAAACATACAGAGAAAATTTCCTTATGCCATTGTCCTTATAGATAATAGCACCATAGGAACCATTGTGCTCTCTCACCCATGCGGCCAACTTTGGATACGACCATATAAATATGACGGTAAGAGGAGAACACTGTTCACAAGCTGACTACATATCCTAGTACCCTCATAGTGCCTGTGTTCCAGATTGTCACCTTGATGTAGGCAAGACTATGCGGCCTGGCCTTGTTGTACAAGATTACCTTTTGCTTGACATAGCCTTAAACCACGGTGTAGTTTGAAAGGTTCAGTCTTCAATGTACACCATTTGAAATAGAAAGATGCAACATCTCCAAAAGTAAAACAAATTTTTACTTTGACTTTGTATTTTAAACTATACCTAAGTTGTCTTCGTTTGTTATTTGTTTATTCTCTATGTATTTTGAAACCAGTGAATTAATTTGGGCCAAACTTTTGCAAGGCATGGTCAATGGGTCCAAAGATGGTTTTAGGATATATAGTTCTAAGGACATCATTATAGCATGGATTTCACTGTTGCCACAATGACATAAATGACAGTTGTCAGATATAATGAAACTTTTGCAGTTAAAATTTTGCGGGATTAAACATGGTTTTACGATGTTGATGTCTTGAAGGTCTGGATTAAAGGCCCTTTGGTGGTTAATTCGAAGTCACCGCTATAATGTACGCCACAGCTTTAAAACTTATATCAAATCTCTGAAAAGAAACTTCTACACTTCTATGTGTAAGGAAGGTTTAAGCATAATAAGGTGTAAGATGGACTGTCCTCTGGTAGCTGAGGACCAATTAATTCACAGTAATCATTATAACTAAGGTTACAGTTGTTTGATTTAACTAAAACATTCAAACGGTAACTTCCAGTAACTTCTGCTCATACGGGAAAGTGTTTTTGCTATGAGTTCCTTTTTCATATTTTATCTAGATTTGAAATAACCCTTACCCTTCTTTACACTCTTACTAAACCACTTAGTCTTTGATTTAGTCATAGTCTCTTACCCTCTTTCACTCTCATATCAAACTACTGAGACTTTAATTTAGCCATCTTCCCTTACCCTCTTTCACACTTATACTAAACTACTGAGTATTTAATTAAGTCACTGTCTCTCTCTTTTTGCCCTTATAATAAAATTGCCGAGTCTCTGATTTGAACAATGTTGACAATAATAACAAGTTGTAACTAAATTAGGTGGTAGCTGATTGACAGCATTTAAACTAATGACTATAGAAGGAAAATACTAGTATCATTGATGCAAGTTATTCAATGTTGACAATTATTATATTGTCACTTATAATCAAACCAGGAACACTTCTGATTTAGTTTACGTGCAGCACCTTTCACACAGAGAATACTGTGCTAAATATGTACGTTTACTAATTTATCAATTTCTAAAAAATTCCAAAACCAAACAATAGTACATTTGTTGTCATTAATATCAGTCCAATAAACTACAACTTTATCTGACACAGGTTTGGTTTACATAGAAAATCTTACCACCTTTTTTAAGGCAAAAAATTCATTTCGTTGAGTTGAGAATGTTTGTCTAAATTGTTAGCATTCTCAGAATGTCTAAAAAGATATCTCGGCAAAGATCTCTAGAAATTATCAATAAACCTAACAACTTAAATGTCTAACAATCATAGCCAATGGTTTGTGCACAACTCTATCAGCTTCCAATGTCACTAGCTATTATATATCAAGTGAAGGTGACTAAACTAACCTAACTAAACTGAACTAAACTAACACAGTAGAACCTCGATTCTCGAACGCTTTAGTTCTCGACCAACTCAGCTTTTAACCAAAAAATTTGAGATTTGTTCGTTCCGGATCTTGACCATAAATTCGGTTCTCAACCAAACCGGAGCATGTGCATTTGAATTAAACGTTCGGAATAGCTCCGGAAACAGCATGTTGATACGTTTAATGACGTTGTTATGAGCCACTTTCGGAAGGTTTTCAAACAAAGGGAGAAGTTTCACAGCTTAAATTCTTTACAAAAAGGAGCCATCTGGGAGGGCGTCGCCTCTACCGAAAAGATTTCCTAGGGACACAGCTCCTCCAGTCGAGTTACCCTAAGTTGTTTTGTAGAAGAATTCTTCTTCAAAGATGTGAAGTAAACGTGCCATTGCTGTTTCTATTTTCTTTTTCACACGATTTTTGATGTAACTGATCTGTTGCATTTTTTGTTTTTTCATTATCAATTTCTGCGATTTTTGGTATTGTATCGTAACCTTTAATGTTTTCGATGTTTTAAGAGCGAAGCATACAAAATGTTTACTTTTTGTTTTCTTTTTTCATCGTCATAGATAGAAAATCTTTTATTAAACTTAAACACGATCTATATCACTCATTTTTATTTATAGTATGCAGTATACAGCACAGTTTATGGTGTAAAATGTTAAAGAATACGTTTACCGAAATTGTTAAATTGACTTAGAACGGATTAAAATTCACATACATTAATTCTAATGGGAAAACTTGTTTCAAATCTCGAACAACTCAGCTTTTGAACAACCTTCTTGAACGAATTGTGTTTGAGAACCGAGGTTCCACTGTATACATTTTTCAAAATTAGTCATATGTGTATTTGTCGTTTTGATTGTCCAGCTATAGCTATTAATATCTTGAATATAAAGATTCGTATCGAAGAAGATTTGACCTCGAATCCTCTCGTTCACTAGTCCAACACCATACCAATTCAGCCGCGAAGATTGATAGACTCACGAGGCCATATATGTCGCTATATGGGGGCAAATACCGTGACGCAAAGTCATGGTGTAGGTCATTACAAGCCCTAGTTCTTATTAGTAAGCCTACTGAAATTTTCTATTTGCAGTGTGCCAGGCTAATAGCAAGTGGTAGGCAACTCTCATTATATATAAGCTGATTTTTAATACCCGGGTAACGCCGGGTAGCACAGCTAGTATAATTATATACTATACCAGCCAGCTTTAGCAATAGTTGAGATCCAATAACTAGCCAACACCTGTTGTACAGTTCATTAAGCATTTTTGTTCAATGACTGGAAAAACAGCTCTTTGTTATTGTTCATTTTTACATTCATTCATAGTATTAAATTTTGGCTCATTTGGAGTTTTATTCATCTAAGATATGCTAGCAATACCAGCAGCCAGCCGTATTCAACATTTCAATATAATTTTTTTACACTGCTAAAATTTAAAAATTATTTTCATTAACAATTAAAAAGAATGAATATGACAAAGCTTGCATCCTCAGAAGAAATATAAAAATGTGAAATCAATGTAATGTTGAGTTGGTTAATCGATTTGAACAGTTCTTTGACTGGTATAATTATGTGAAGCTCCCCCAATCTTTATCTAAACTGCTATTTTTGCAAAAATTATTTCGCAAGTTGAATGAATCTACAGAGCAATTTTAATCATTTTCAATTTTGTAATATTTTTACAGTAAAATTACCAGAAATGGTTAAAAAATAACCAATAAAATGTACATGTACATGGCAACAATCTGCCAAATTATATCTTGTTGATCAAGGTGTGATGTGGAAGCATATCTATTGCTTTTTACATAGCTTATAAGTACTGAACTTACCTTCAGCTTTGCGGGCAGATAATCTAATAAATGCGTAAAATTGAAACTGGTAAATAATCCATGAAAGTGGAAAATAGATAACTGATACTAGATATAGCTTGTGAACAAACTATGCAATATTTGAGCAATGCACAACATTTTTAGGAATCCATTGTTGGCTTCTCTTAGCCATTCCTGTCTACTAGCAATACCAGGAATGCTACATGGTGGTTACTATGAACTTACATGTAGCTCTACTAAACTGCTGGTACACTCTAGCTATAAACGTGTTGCTTCTCACTAGTTGTAGGCTAACAATTATGAAGGTTTAGTGTGTCATGTTAGTATGGCTCTTTTGAATACACCCACTTCTTCACTGCTAGGCTACATTTCTATGAAAATTTCAGAGGATGCTAATTATGTTTTTGGAGTTATCTCTCTTCTACTTATGTACACACTAGCATGCAATAGTAGTAAACAATAATGGTCTTTTCATATTAGCCGCAAGCAATAAGTTATAAACACTAAAAGTCATATTACAGATATATCAAAAGTCTCGCGTTTTGGTATGCCTGTCATGTTTAACACTGTCTATAGAAGTAATATAGCCTATGTTTTAAGGCTATCCTAAATTTAATATCCTTTATCGTGGTGCGGCAATGGGGGTCACTAGATCAACAACTCAATAGTTGTGTGGTTTTGCATTTATATCGCTCAAAGCCTCTCAGCTTTTGGAATAAAAGTAATGGTTAAACTTTGATAACATTCTTGACAATACTTTATTTTCTATACACTGTTCTGTACACTCTAACTACAGGTTTCCTCTATACCTTGGCAATGTTAACACTTTGTATATAACTAACTCCAGTTTGCTAGCGTTGCTGAAACTGTTCAACAATTCTATGTTTATTTATTTGAAATTGTATTCAAAGAGTGATAAAAAATTGTATTATTAATTAAATTGCAGCATAATGTTCAGGCTAGTTATAATACACGGTATGAAAAATACCCTCTACACCCAATAAAGAATTGTGTGCATTTCTAGCATCTATATTAATAAATCACACTTTTTCATTGTGGGTCTGCCTGTTAGTCTGCATAAACCCTGTGTTTCCACATTTTTTGTCCAATTTTAACTTAACTTCAGACGCACATGCTCTGTGTCTTTCGTCAGGTTTTTAACAATATTTGGTTTCAAAACTCTGTTGCATTCTTGAGAAACAGCCTCTGATACACTCACCTGCAGGTGTTCTGACTGAAAATGAATGAAATCCTGGGCATTGATGGGCTTCTTACTAGTATGATATAAGCGATCTGTAGTTATATAATGATATTTGGATTATTTTCTTCTCATAGTGAATAAGTTTTAAGAACTAGGAGCATTTATTGTGTGCCGTTTACATGTATAGTATCATCAGCATTGAGAATTAATTCACCACTTTGGCTCCGTTATCAACTCCAGGCTAGAATTTATGCAATGTGCTAGTGTTAGTAGTGATGTATCTCAGGCTACACTGAGCTAGTAGTTTATGTAGACAGTTCAATTGTGGTTAATGAGAAGCGAGTACACCAGAGTGTGATAAAATTGGTAACCATGTAAACCCATATCTAAGCATCCTACTAGAAAATAAAATGTTTTTGGTTCTATACCACATATATAAGTGAACTTATACATATTTG
Source organism: Watersipora subatra (assembly GCF_963576615.1). Taxonomy (NCBI): domain Eukaryota; kingdom Metazoa; phylum Bryozoa; class Gymnolaemata; order Cheilostomatida; family Watersiporidae; genus Watersipora; species Watersipora subatra. The sequence continues at coordinate 17,510,143 of NC_088711.1, read as the reverse complement.
TCTGGTAATACGCCAATCCTAGATGATATTAGGTGTATTGTAAGAGTACTCAGCAAAGCTATAATGACTGGTGGTATGGCAGCGCTAGCCAATAGTTGGCATCATAAAAAGTGTTAATACATTATTAATCAAGCAGCATGCTGCTAAGCTATCAGTATCGATATTGACATTATTACAAATGTGCCAGAATTATTGATAGATGCATTGATCAGCCGAATTAAGTAGCGCAAAAAGCTCTGATACAAATTAATACTTTACTGATGGAAAATTTTAGATGTACTTCATTGAAGGTAGTTGCTAGATCTTGAGATAGCCAATGTGGTTTAGTCTTTACTATAAGAAGAGCGGTGACCAATCCTCTGTTCGTAGCTACGCTTGGAGGTTAGGAAAACATGCATCGTATGGAATCGAACTCTGATATTTGGCTTGCCAGGCAGACTACCAACTGAGCTACTCCTACACCTTCATACATCGTGGAATAATTGTGCAGATAGCTATTACACATGACGATTTCTCATGGTACCCTGGTCTGCCAGGATACTAGTATAGAATCAAAGTTGTGATATTATCAAATTACAGTATAGCATAGAAGAAAGCAAATAAAGGCATCTACTAAACATTTTGCCTTACCGATGGCTAGTGACTTTTTGTACAAGAAAATGCTTAGTATGTTTATGATGATGCTAGTATCCTGGCAATCTAGTGTGCCATGGAAGACTGTCAGGTATGCTGATAAAACATAGAGAATAAGTGTGCGCACAATAATCCTGAAGTGTCAGAAGGTGGTTGGTTAGTGCAGGTATCAGTGTCAAGCTACTAAGCTGAATGTCATGAGTTGGAACTCATACAGAGCAGTACTTCTTCCCAATCTCCCACCGTGCCTTCAGACAGACACGGCTCTTATTATAGTAAAGATGGCAGCTTGTTTGGTTGTTGAAGAAATGCTCATTATACAAACGCCTTATATTACTTCAAGTCTTACAAGTCTAAGCTCAACCACCTATATTCGCTAGACTAGAAATTTTTATACAATTTCCTAGGATACTGTAGTCAGGCTGTGCAATGCAATATTCGCGCGAAAATGGCGGAATGTTGCTGTGAAACATTATAGCTTCACAACTTCATTATAAAGGTACTAAAGATTTTATCAGCTTTGTAAATAGACAAAAATGCAAAGAATGCTTCAGATATATTTGAGTAGTAGTTGAGGTATCTTCTTTTAAGACGGAAGATCGCCATCCAACTCGACTGTGGTATCGCAACATTCTAGTCTTGTTCAATACTTTATATCATGTGTCAAAGCCATTTTCAGATGGCACAGTCTAACATAAACACAATTAACGACTTTTGTCCCTTGATTAGAATGAATTGAGTGGAGCATAACTAAGGTGCAAACAATTGTCTCCATAATTCAATTACTTACTAACAATATGCTATTACAGAAGAGGTGGACCAGAAATGTAAATTGGCCCCCTTTTCTTACTCTTAAAATATCATATTTGTCAGACAGATACCAGTAAAGTGTGATATGTGGAAGTTTATTGTAAGCACACCATAGCAAAAACACTGACACTTTCAAGTTCTACCTGTTTGCGAAGCAATAGATGTAAAAGATTACAAACTTAAAAATCGTCACACAATATGAGAAAACTCTTTAAAAACTGAGCATTTATTGCTATATTGTATATAGAAAACACTGCAACAATCATCATGTTTATAGCAGCTCAGATTAGTTTGGCTTAACCATTGGTTACCATGATTAATATGTAGGAAAATACAGTAAAATATTTGAAATTATGCTTATAGAAGCATCTATAATTGGTATATTAGATACCGATGGCATTACCAGCAGCCATCTTTGTCAGCCAGCACGATTTAGTACTAACCTTTGTAAGAAAGATCAAAATGTATTATGAAACGAATAGAAATGGAAATCATGATAATATAAAATATTTCCTTACTTATGGTATATATTCCCAATAATTGATAAAAAAACTGCAAAACTATTAATATAAATATGTTTGCATTGTATATAGATCGAAAAAAGCAAAAATCTGAAAAATATGTCATTGATTCACAAGGAATGGGACAAAGTCGAAGACCGTGAGAATTTTGATTTGCCCAGCCAATTATACACTGAGCACTAGTGAGATCGCTCACTGTGACATTTGTAGTGATGAGTGTGCATTTTGCGGATGAAATAAAGCACAATGCACATGTTAAGCACTACTAAAGAGATTAGAGGAAGCGCTGGGGAGCACGGCAGGAAGGAGTGGTCATGAAGAGGCCGAGTATTCATATCGACTATGATGCCTTGCAAATGGTGGAAAGTCCCGAGTGCAACCACAACATGAAATATCGAATGACTCTGAAAGAACACATCAAAATATCCAGGAAAGATAACTTCAGGGACGTGTGCGCCATAAGAGAGGACTGTGAATATTGTGTCAAAAAAATGCTGATTGTAGTAAGTTGCCCCTTGGCAGGAATTGTCCTCTCTGCAATGCAATACCCTGTACATACAAGGTAGCATTCCAAATATGTAAGGAAGAGCAAAAGCTCCAAATCTTAAAACCTTCGTTTTCTTCTGGTTCCTAGGCATAAACCTAGTGTGACACGATACAATAATGCAAACTAAACAGCTTATAAACATGAACAGAAGAAAAAACCTCTCAAAAATCCCTCCTTGCCATGCTCGAGGAAGTGCGTGAATATTATTAGCGATGCAAGCACCAAATGCATACATAGTAATTCCAAGGTAGTCAAGCATAAAACAAGAATGCCGTACAACTGGAGACATGCTTGCAAAGAGGTGGGCAATGGCAGAGCAGAATGGAAATATGCAGCAAGAAAACAACAAACAGAGAACCGCATGATGATGCGAGTCAGAAAGGTAGCGTGGTTCAAGAAGAAAGTGACACGTATATCCCGCATAGAGCAGCAGAGAGACGATGTGAGTCCAGATGTTAAATGTTTCATTATGAAGAGTAAAAAGACTTTCTAAACTTTGAGAGAAGGTTAGGCCAGGGTGACGATAACCGGAATGAATAGCGATTTCTCTGTATTCTATTGGCACTTGGCTGTCCCGCAGCTTTCTGTCACCACAAACCCGCATGGTCAAACTGGTTGAGTATTGTTTCTGCAACAGTTCATGGTTAATGGCCATGATTTGGTTTGAGTAGAGAGAAAATTATAGCAATGCTATAATCATAAACATAATCAATATTTGAGCTTCTTTGAATTCCTCACCTTGTAGCCTTACCTTGTCTGAACTCAGATCAAACAGTACAACTGCTTACAGAATTTATTCACGCAACAATGTCTGGCTCCACCAGCTATCTGCATGTGTCGGAAAAGGCAGCGATTCAATCATTTAGAAGACCTGTCCTCCTGCAATGTTTAGTATATATATTCTTTAAAAACTAGTTGATTAACGCAAATAATTTGTCAATTCAGAGCAAAGATAACTTAAATCCATTGCCAAATATTAATATATCTTGCTACACGCAAATACTTAACACTCTCAACTATACTGTGATTACGAGCCATCACGCTAGGTAATTAAATAGGTCAGCCAGACAGGTAGAGAGTGAATTAGCAGGTAATTAAAGGCAATAGTATTCAGGATAACAATAGGCTTGATTTATCAGTCTTATCAGCAACAAAGAAATAAGAGAACTGTAGATCGTTTGCAAAAGCCCAAAGACCTTGGTTTCACCTATTTCTAGTGTCTGCGTTCGCTACCCTCCCTATATGGTAACCTGATACATATCTAGCAATTGACTGCACAAACCTTTGACATAGTTTATCAAAAAGTTCTTCATTGTTTGCATTAAATCATCTGGGTACATGCTAAAACTGGACACTGTTGTTACATTTCATCAAAAAAGATGTCTAGATATTTTACTGTTTAGATTAACGTGTTATGTTTCCTGTTTTTACCTAGCAAAGTGCCTGCTTATCAGCTATTCTTTAGTTGCCATTTTTAAAAACTTGCTGAACATCTTGGAACATTGTTTTATGGTGAAGTAAGGAATAAGCTACATATACACTGGCCTTAACTTGTTATATTAGACTTGGCACCTTATTGATAGACTCGTTGATATAAAAAACTTGTTAAATATACTCAATACACTAGACAAATTAGAACTGCTAAAATCTCAATAAAAATTAGTATTTATTACAAGTATTTGCAAATTGCAGCTCAACTTGAGTCTGAAATAAGACTATTTGAAAAGGTGTGTTTCAAATCAATATATTTAGAGGTGCCATCTGTTAAATTGAGTTTCATCACTTCTCAAAGTTTTTGAGGCTGAGAAAAAACAAGTTACTGCAATAAAATAAACATTTACAATCTGGAGCATAGCCAAATTACACACATTTTTTGTTCACCTCTATGTGTAATAGCATAAGCCAATATACTTCTAAACATAGCCGAGCTAGACACTCAAAATGATCACCAAATACTGTTTTTGCATTAAATGCATCATTGACCTAAAGATGTTGCCCACTATTACTAGCTATTGGTTATGGTCACTCAATTCTACTATTGGTCCTAATCCATATGTTTTTTTGACATCATCAAGTCGTTTACACATGCGCTCGTTCACGAATTTTTGTATTCAAATATGTAATTATTTAGAATATGCCATATTTGTAGAAAACGATAGTTTTTCTTTTATTTAATAGTACTTTTAGGTGTTGTTTTGATACTATAATAAAAAAATTGCAAACAAAAGCATCGTTTTCAAAATATCATTGCAAAAGCTTCGTGTTTTTAACGATAAAATTGTCTATAAAGATCACCGACAACGATAAAATGACGTCACGAAAAAACGAAGGATAGTTTGAAACAAAAATTGATATAAAAGGTGGTGCTGAAAAACTGAAAATTGTCACTCCGATGTAAGTGGTATGACTCCTGACTTCTATGCTATTCAATAAACTGCTGAGCAGACTTAAAATAGGACTCAAATTTCTCCAACTATATATTTAAAAAACTTAATTTTCAGCCTTGCAGAAGAACTATCAAACTTGATATGCAATAAGTCTCGCTAACTTTTCTTCTCAAGCTCATTTCCTGATAAAACTTAATCTACTTTATTGCCTATCTAAAACTTTGCTTTGTCCTCACAGTAACAACTATGGCACAATCAGACTGGTGAAAATACAAGCGATGATATAAAACCCTCCACAAGGATAGGCAATGGCTATCATATGGGCGGGGTTTAATGATTGAGCTCTGTTAGGATTGTGCTAGCCTGGGTTTCGGGGCTAACACAGTTCTCGTGGGGCGGTCGCGCTGTCTTGTTAGGTTTTTTGGTATAGGTTTTTATTGCAGATATGCGTCGATCGCGGATAACAAACCATGAATCAGTAAACCTTGACTTTCTACACTGTAGGGGCAATACCTAATCAAACAAATAAATTCATGAAAAATAAAACTTTTTAAATTACCTATTTTTACCAATTTTGAAATTGGTAGGGGTTGTAATATATGCTTAAAGTTAAATATAATTTACCCGAAATCACCTGAACAACGTCCTTTTTCCCTAGTTTTTAATTAATATTTTGCCACCCCTAATATAGAATAATAACGTCTTTCATCGTTGTCACATTGTTTGACCTGGCCAATAAAACGGGACAGCAGGCAAAGCTGTACAGTGTAGTTTTCATACTCAAAATCTAAATATAAAGCCTAATTTGGGTGAGCCATTTCACAATGGCGACTATTCAGATCACGAATGCTTGTGAATGGTAACTGATAGAGGTGGAACGAGACAGGTTTTTTAAGTTCGAGACGAGACTCGAAACACTGTCTTGTAAAAATTCGAGACTCGAGACTTGAGACAGTAAAATAATGAGCATTTGGTGGTGATTTCACTACACAAGTACTAGCACCTTGGTATATATCAAATTGATAAAACTCTTTTTAAATTGAATTTTCACCTAGTGTAAACGATTTAAATACATTTTAATAGTGATATGCATGTAGTTTTTGTAAACAAAAGTGGCACAAACAGCTCTAAAATACCGAAGTTGTATATTCTAAGAATTTTGAGCTTTATTGATCATAATTATTATAAACATATTGCTGTGTACATGTATATTTTTACCATCTATTGAATAGGTCTTACTTTTTAATGTAATGTGTAATGAAACCGATAGCCGTCGCTCTACAAAGAAATACCGCAACTAAAAGAACACACGATAACACTTTCATTCTTATCGTTTCATTAATGTTAAGTTTTGTTTGTGTATTAACTGTAGTGTGTGAATTATATTTAAATTGTACTCAGGAAATTATATTAATTACTGTATACATGTACACGTATATTCTAATATTGAACTAACAATAACGTCATTGCTAGCCGAACACGGACTATGGTCGACACGGCCTTTCGTTCGTTTCTCGGTGTCCGGGCAACTTTTACCCGCGATTGGTAATATATAAAAGAGGCCCGAATTTTATCAAGGGCAGTTGTTTAGACACGATACACAGATTAGTGTTTAGACACGATACGATAAAATACAGACATTTTACCCGCAAGTCTTATTTATTAAATTGGATTATCCGAAGGGTAATTAGATACGACCCGATATCTGTTTTAAGGACACAGAACCGAACTACAGTATATTAACAGGGCTGTTGTCCGGACTACATGATTAGACTCGGTGGCCAACATAATCAATAGCAACAAATAGTAACGGACCGGGTATAAGGCAGTTGCCCGCAATCCATTACAATATATGGAGCTGTTGCTACCGCAAGAAGCCATGTTTTACCAACCGTGCACAGGCGCTTTAGTTCTATTTCCTGTCTCGAGTTTGGCAATAGTTAAGTCGAGACGAGACCGATACGAGAAAGGTCGATACTCGAGACGTCTCGTGTCTCGTTCCACCTCTAGTAACTGACTGATCAGTGACAATATTGGGCAACTATACTTATTTGACAACAAAATGAAACCAACAGATCAGTAAAATAACCACCACTGTTCATAATATTTGTAAATTTACAAAAGGCTTTATTCAGCATATTTTTTGTTTTGGTGATATGTTCGGGTTAATCCCAACAGAGCTTGATCATTAGACCCCGCCCATATGATAGCCGCCGCCTATCCTGTGAGGATTTTTATATCATTGGTACAAGTGAATTTGCAAAACGCAAATTAGTAAGGTTATGATGAACACATGCACAGCCTTTCATTTGACATCAACATGGTTTTTTTGTACATATATAATGAACTGCAATATAATAATTCTATATTTATTTTTTTTTAATTTTCAAGTCATTTCATTATAGTTGTCTAGTCTACCATTTGTTTGAACGACAACATTTCTTATTTACAAACTGCAAATTTATTTTAAACAGCTCAATGAGAGAATGAATAGCTGTTATTTTTTAATTATCACAAGTAAACATAATCCAAGGCAATTTATTATAGTTTGCGTCAAAAATTTATAACGTCCTGCCATCACCAACTGTAATAAAATATAACAATTTTGCTACTATTTTTTACTATTGCCAAATGCTGCAAAGCCTAAATTTGGTATATCCAAATAGTCTTATGAAAAACATCCTTAAAACGGTGAATAAAAGAAGTAAAATATTAGATAGGTAAGAATAAATTCTCTATAGAGCTTTTAATCCATTTTCACTTATTGGAAGTTCCACATAGATAATCACATATTTCAAGTTCATTGACCCTTTTTATCAATTTATTAATTTTTTATGTAGAGAATTTATGGTCAGTTTTATCCAATACAGTATATTGGTGTTCATCTTAGATTAAATGATACTATTAGATCAAACAACATAACAAATAATGAGAATGTAAGATACCACACACTCTACAGCTCATCTTTTAAGGGTGAAATCACATTGTGCCTAGCAGCTATACTTAGTGGGACTCTACTAGTAGGGTCATATAGTTATGCTATATTATGTGTATATATTATTATATATGTTATGCTTCAAGGAAGGTGAAGGTCGAACATGGCGCCAGCAAAAATTTAAATTCTGAAAAAAATTCCTACATTCTCAGTAATTTAGACACTCTTTCCAACTACCTTCCTCTGTCAATAAAAAAATTACAATCCTTGTACTATAGTACTCAAACTGCTATAACTTTTATTTAGTATATTAAGTTACAACGAGCTATATAAGCTGTTGTAAATTAATTGTATATTATTACATATAAACAGTAATCTGCTCACTTGAATAAGGTACAATAATGACACGCTCTTCTGCTCAGCCCAACCAAGTAGCTGACAACGGCGAAGAAAAGTCATGTAAATCATGCAATGAGAAAAAGTGCTATGCACAACTCACGACTAGCACGGGAGCTCAGAAAAGAACTAAAAAGCATGAGATTGATTTTGAATGGATTCAATGTGTCTCCTGCAACCACTGGTATCATGGAAACTGTCAAGGGATACAAGCAGAGGAGGTTGTCATTGTAACTAAGCTGGATAAACATGGTAAGAAATGGTTTTGTACCACCTGCTTGCCCGGTTTAGATCAAAATCATGATAATAATAGTGTACAAAAGCTTTGTTCAATTGAAAAAATGATAGCAAGTCTTGATGCCAAAGTCTCAACACTGCAACTTCAGACGTCTGAGGAGATAAAAAATGCCGGAAAATCTTGGGCTGAGATTGCAAGCCCTGAGTTAGAAATCTCCAAGGACATTAAAAAGACTATCCAACTACAACTCAAGCAATGCTAAGCAAAGATCTAGAGAAAAAAGAGTCAGAATTGCGCAAAAACAATGCCATTTTATATGGTCTTCCTGAAGGAGAAAACACTGCTATGGAAGACATCAAAGAGCTCATGAACAAGGAATATTTCAAGAACTTTAATATTCCAGATCAGGCAATAAGACTGGGCAGCAAAGAAAAAAGCAACAGACCAATCAAACTGAGATTTTCTGATGAAAAATCTAAGTGGGACTTTATCAAAAGAGCCAACTCCAAATTAAGGGAAGATAAGGTGTTTGTAAACTAGATGTCAGTGCTCAAGTACGAGACCAAGAATATAAGCTTCGAGAAACTGTAAGAACTCTTAAACAAAGTGGTGACGATGAATACAGAACTCGCAATCTAAATATTGAACAAAAAAGTAAGTCTTCGGGGGAATGGCAACGGATGAAGCCAGACGAACTGAAACTTATTACAACAGTTTAAAAATATTTGTTGCTAACACAAGATCTGTCAAAGGGAAAACCACTGATCTTGTGACAATGTCCCACAACTTTGATATTATCTGCATGACAGAAACACATTTAGACTACACTATTGACTCTAAAGCAATCATAGATATACCTGATGTGGACATTTTTCGTCATGATAGAACAATAAATGGCGGTGGTGTGCTTATCTGTACAAGAACTGCTCTTCAAGCACAGCAATTGAACAATGACACTAAACAAGAAGAAATTATTATTGTAAAAGTATTCCCTAGTTTGATCGTAAGCTGTTATTACCGGCCAAATATATCATGCCCCAACATAGAAAATATAGAACATATTCTGAACACTATTCAAACTTGATATCCAGGCAATAACATCTTGCTAGTAGGAGATATGAATCTTCCCCATATAGATTGGAAAATTAATCGAACAGTTCCCTCAACACCCTATCGGAATCTACATCAAACGTTCCTAGATGTCCTCTCTTTCCACGACATGACACAACTTATTACTGAACCCGCACATATACTTGGCAGCACTTTAGACCTTGTCTGCATAAACAATACAAACCTAGTAACCTCTACTGAAGTTATAACACCAGGATTGAGTGAACACTCTATCATTACAGCTGAACTACAAATAAAAACTATTGTGCCAACAAATGTAACCTCAAAAGGAAACAAACAAACAAAAGCGATTCGCATACATCGTGAGGCAGATATCGACATCTTCGTGGAGCATATGAGCAATGTCGAAACAGAACTCACTTCTATGACTGATGTTGAAGCTATGTGGTCCATCTTTACAACAAATTTCAGAAAAGCAATTGAGGCTTCCGTTCCAACTAAGAACATATACCTACCTCAACCTGAACAGCCTCTTTGGTTTAACAATCGCTCAAAGAAGCTTATCAGTAAACAGCGTAAAATGTACCGACAATACAAAAACAGTGGAGACCAATTTCACTTAGACAAATATAGGCAGCAAAGAAGAGATAATCAGAGAACGTTCAAGACAATGAAGAAGAAGTTTATTGTTGAAAAGGTGTGTAAACCTTTATCCAAAGGAAACAGCAAACCCTTTTACAAATATTTGCATATGAAAAAGAAAGAGCAACACCCAGTTATTACCCTTAGACAAGAAGATGGCAACACCACTTCTGACAGCAACCAATGTGCTGAGCTGCTAAACTCCTACTTCCATCAACAATTTTGTCAGGGTGAAAATGCTAACGAATTATCCACAATAGTGTGGACAACCAGTTCTATAGAAATAAATGCTGAAGGGATAGAGAAACTTATCTATGATCTTAAAAACAATAAGTCACCTGGTTCTGATGGCATTCGTAAATGTGAATTGTTAGTTTATCCTGCGTTAACTGCACGGTGCCTTAAATACATATTCCAAGCATCTCTCAACTCCGGAAAATTACCTTCCATGTAGAAATGTGCAATCATAACTCCTATCCATAAAAAGGGGCCAAAGGATCTGGCTTCCAACTACAGACCCATATCACTTACAAGCGTTCCTGGAAAGATTATGGAACATATAGTCCTACATTATTTAAATAAGAAACTTGACTCTGTACTTTATAACAGGCAACATGGCTTTAGGAAAGGACTGTATGTGAGACACAGTTATGTGCAACGTACCATGAACTTGTCAAGGCCACTGAAAACTCAAAAACTATTCATGCAGTGATCCTGGACTTTCAAAAGGCCTTCGATAAAGTTCTACACAAGCTTTTACTCATCAAACTACATCAAATCAAAGATTTAGATCCTGCCATTGTTAACTGGATACAGGACTTTCTAACTAACAGATCCCAAAGAGAGGCAATAAAAAACACGCTATCAGATGAGCTACCAGTTACATCAGGAGTACCTCAAGGTTCGGTTCTTGCACCGAACACTCTTTTTGGTGTATATTAACGACTTACCCCAATGTGTCACCTGCAATGTGAGCTTATATGCTGATGACACACTACTATACTCCACTGTTAATAATAACCAAGACATAGAGAAATTTCAGACAAACATTGATGCTCTCCACAAATGGTCAACTGAAAACATGATGCCATTTAACACCACAAAATGTAAAGTTGTTGTTTTTAATAACAGACTACAACAGCTACCATCTTATACTATTGGAGAAAACCTACTCAACTGCGTGCAAGAAATTAAATATCTTGGGGTTACTATACAGTCTGACTTAAAATTTTCAAATCATATAGCCTCTAAAATAGCCTCAGCAAGTCGAACACTTGGCTCCATAAAATACACCTTACATCAAGCACCTCAACGTGCCAAGCTTCTTGCCTACCTAAGTCTGTGCCGTCCCATATTAGAGTACGCAGATGTCCTCTGGGACCCTGCAGACAAGGTATCTTGTCACAGACTGGAACTTGTTCAAAACAAGGCTATAAGATTTATCAAAGGAATAAAAGGTCGCCATGGTGTAACAGAGGGAAGGAATGATTTGGGACTACAGTCCCTTGAACGTAAAAGAAAAACCCACAGAATTTCTTTCCTGATGAGAATTCTTTCAAACGAGGAAAGACACAAAATACTATCATCAGCATATGACAAAATAACAAACAATAGAACTTTAACTACAATGCACACAAGATCTGCGGAGAGAGGAGAACCTGCCTCAATATATGCCTCTAAACAGTTGTACTACAACAGCTTTCTACCCAGAAGTATCCGAGACCTAAAAACAGGGCAGTAATCTCATGATGCCCAAATCCTAAAATAAATGATTTCAAATAAATGTTGTAATTAAAACAGCCAAATGCTGGAATATTGATAATGCATAAAGTATTCATGACCAAATCTATCAACAATGAGGCACTCAAAACCCTTATACCACTAGGTAGTTTTTTAGAGTGTTCTAAATTATCTGAGGTAAGATCTGAGGTAAGATGCTCTAGCAATACATCCAACATTGTTACTTTACTAACTTGGTTTTTGGCATAGTTCACACTCAATGCAAAATATTCATCGCTATTAGGTTGCCGGAGGTAAAAACATTCCAACTACATTAGACATCTTTCAGTCATCACAATGAACTTAAAAAGCTTTGAGCCCCTAAAAATGTACCAAAAACACTTGACATCTCTGCAGGCTCGGTAGGTCCTTTATAATGTTATTATTTCAACTTTAAAATCTCAACTTTCTTGTTAGCATGAGCTGGCAAGAATGATCTACACTACTTGTATAAATAACTAAATGTGCAAAAACTACCGTAAAAAAGCAGACCAGTCCGTCGACTACAATGCTCAATGTCTGAATTAGTAAGAAGAGGAATATCTCTAGCAACCGGTCGAGCGACAACAGGCGTGGGCGTGTTTTTTTTCTCTCGATGAAAGGCTATTTGTACACCGTCCCCGTATCTGGTTGCTAAACAGGTTTACCGATGAGCTTAAATATTTAACCTGCACTCACATTGTTGCGATATTTTTAACCATTATTTTAGCGTGCTTGTGCTACACATAAACTATTTTCACTACTCAATTTTTATTGTCTTTAGATATTAAATACTAAATATTATTAGATTGCAAGGTAGAACTATAAATTTTATTGGATAATTATATAGTCTTAGCCAGTTTTCAGTGTCGAACAAATAACGTTTCAAACTGAACTTTTATATCATTGATTCGCTGTTGTACTGCTAACTAAATCGAATATATCGAAGCAAAATAACTACCTGAACCAACTTGTACCACTTACCAAGAAAAATAATATTTGCTAACCACCATACCTGCCAACTCTCACGCTTTGGGCGTGAGACTCACGCAATCACCCCAAAGAAAAAAGGGTCTTTCTATCGAAAGGCAAGTTCGCTGAGCCCTTCATTGGTCAACTAAATATAGTTTTTGGATTAATTAATTGCTTTGTTTGTAAGCAATTAACCTTCCACAGATATGGTTGCTGAGGATATCTTTTTCTCTAACGAGTTAAGCTTCCCATCATATCTCACATATTTTATTCTATGTTCAGTTTTGTGTTCAAATAAAACACAGGCATTTCAACAACCACTAAAATTCGGTAAGCTCGCCAACATTATGTAGAATGGTTTTAGCTGAACTCACCAAAACACGGAAGCCCAATCAAATCGTTGCGAGAAATAAACCCAATGAAGAGCTCAGCGAACTTGCCTTTCGATAGAAAAATCCAAGAAAAAATGAAAATGCGTGAGAAATGCGTGAGATTTTTGCCCCAATTTCCACAATTTTATATATGCTATCATTGATACATCAATTGCCCCAAAACCAAATCTCACGCATTGCCCCACTCTTGGGTTGGCAGGTCTGCTAACCACCATTGTGCTGGTTTACTTGGGTAAAACATTTTCACTGTAGATCAATTTGATTTGGTTATCAAAAGTAAAGCTACACTATGTTTTTGTAGAAACATCTTTGTTGCCAAATTAAATGTTCATGAAATATATTTAAATGTTATTAATTGGAAACAATTACGCTTGCACACGACTTTTGTAATTGTAAGTTCCAAAATTGATACCAAATTTGCTAACCATTACTGATTATAATGTTTAATTCTACTGCTTCATTTCACATGTTTATGAGATGAACTAGTAAAGGAGCTACATTTATTAGGTTGGGTGTTAACAGGGTGAAGCAGGAAATATGCATGAAACTACTCGAGTAGAACAGTTTATGCCTGAGTGCAAACATAGCACAAATTCAGAAATGTAAAAAAGGAATCACTAGCAAAATTATAGGAGGGATAGAGATACATGAGCCAGCACATATCAAACCATGGTTATTGCAACAAACACATGTATACATGTTGATTAAAAAACATTTAGCTGAAGCTAATTGTAGCTACAATCAGGAAATCTGATATGTCATGTATGGCTCTGCATAATGGTGTATCTAAAGTGGAGAGGGCTTACAATCTACCATTTTAAAATGGTAATAGGTTCTTTAATATAATTAAAATTTCTAAACTTTGTACGAGTTACTTATCTGCAAAGAATATTTTTTCATTTGATATTCTTAGCAAAAGTAATAGTTATCTAATGACAAACAAGTTTGACCAATCAAAATCTTAGTTATCCAATTTTAGTTTTTTTAATCAGCTTTTTGCTGTTCCAACATTACAGCAGTATTCTGCAGGTTACACATATTAGGCCAATATCTGATCTGCTCAATAGCCTTGCTACATCACATTTTCTTGAAACTCACGTGCAGTTGAAACTCACACACATAATTAATGCTATTTCAGCTCTAAATATTTTGTTGTAAATCTTTTACAAATCTTTTGTTGTACTCAGGTTCTGGCTGCTTTACCATTACAATCATTTTTGCTTCCACTGCCAACATACCTACGTAGATATACTGTACTATTGCAAAGTGTTTGATGTTTTTCATCTTTGGTCTGTGGCATCTACTTCTCATATGTGTAAATGAACTCTCAAGTAGTTCTTTTTGCAACATTGTTTCGTTCAAACTTAATAGTAGCATTTATAGTTTATAAACACGTATATTATTAACTTGATGACAGTGATTTTAAGCAAGTAACTTTTTCAAGATATTAGGACTCAGTTTGATTTTATGGCAGATAAATTTCAATGCATCAAAATATAAATAGAGAATGCTAGGAACTTGATTTAGTTTCAATGTCTCGAATATGGCTACAATTAGCATTATATGTCATACAATTTAACTTGAAAACTACTGAAAATATGGCTAAAGGCTAATGAGTGTAAGCAATAGATCACCCTGAATACTGGACCTAAAGCAAACTCATTTACAAATTCATAAATAGCCTAAACTTGTCCAAAACCTCTAAAAGCTAATCCATTGAGTTAATTGATCCTGGTAATCAAGTCACCTTTAGGTGGGTGCGCAATAGAAAAGGTTCAAAGGTTAATTAGAATCAGCCCTTTGTACTGGGCTTAATCAAAGGTTTAGTTTGACCAAATATATGGTAGTTAATCAGGGGGTCATTGTGGTTGATCAGTCCGGTGTATTGTATTTATAGATCATATGTCAGCGATAGATAATTACTTATTTATTTGCCTACAAGCAGTTTAGACTTTAGCAATACATTGTTTAAGAGCTTCATGCAAATCTTGTCAAATTCTGGGAATGGATAGGAACTCAAATGTAGATGCCGCTCACAACTCATACTTGAGGCCGGCATAGATAATGGTTGCCCTAGAATTCTTAAAACACGTGTTTGATTAATTTTGTATCAGATTGTAGATTTTTAAATTTGGTAACAGATCTGGTGGATTGTTATTTACTACATTTCTAGTGGTTTATATCATTACCAGATGTCAATCTCAGGAAGAACTTGTGAACCATGTTTCTCAGGAAGAACTTGTGAACCATGTTTGTTAGGAAGAACTTGTGAACCATGTTTGTCAGGAAAAACTTGTGAACCATGTTTGTCAGGAAGAACTTGTGAACCATGTTTGCCAGGAAGAACTTGTGAACCATGTTTGTCAGGAAGAACTTGTGAACCATGTTTGTCAGGAAGAACTTGTGAACCATGTTTGTCAGGAAGAACTTGTGAACCATGTTTGTCAGGAAGAACTTGTGAACCATGTTTGTCAGTAAGAACTTGTGAACCATGTTTGTCAAGAAGAACTTGTGAACCATGTTTGTTAGAATGAATTCTACTGTTAATGAATTCTCATTCTGGTCAGTACTCTGTAGCTGTATACTTTTAGGTATATCATGTCCAGACTAATTTATGGATTACAGTCTACCCTTTGCCGTCACTCTCGTGGCAATACTGTTACGAATTTAGGAAAGCCAGCGTTGTTGTTTGCCACGAGACAATATGGTCAACACACTTCAAAGCAAACCCTTCTCTTGAAAAACGCACTTCGAAGGACAAACTCCAACAGTACTCTCTGGCGTTCTTGCTTTCTTGGCTTAGGCCTCGTCTCTGCGGCTGCGTTTTATATCAACCGACGACAAATGACTGTGAAAGCAGCTTCTCCACCAATCAACCACATGATTGAAAAAGGATTGAGGGAGAAACATAATTTTATAGCTGATATAGTTGAGAAAGTATCTCCTGCGGTAGTACTCATACAAACCAGGTAATGTTATATCTCCTGCGGTAGTACTCATACAAACCAGGTAATGTTATATCTCCTGCGGTAGTACTCATACAAACCAGGTAATGTTATATCTCCTGCGGTAGTACTCATACAAACCAGGTAATGTTATATCTCCTGCGGTAGTACTCATACAAACCAGGTAATGTTATATCTCCTGCGGTAGTACTCATACAAACCAGGTAATGTTATATCTCCTGCGGTAGTACTCATACAAACCAGGTAATGTTATATCTCCTGCGGTAGTACTCATACAAACCAGGTAATGTTATATCTCCTGCGGTAGTACTCATACAAACCAGGTAATGTTATATCTGCTAACCCAAACCACCATTAACAATCAATTGTAGTTGCCATAACAAACTTTTGAGTCAGTTTGGAACAGCGCCTTGAAATGACTGATTGTTACTGATAAAATCCGTCACTGAATAAAAAGTCAAATACATTATTGTAGTTTGAACCAGTTGTTTAACTATAAATTAACCTTTTAATTAAAGAATGTGTGACTCGAGAATTTTCCAGTCTACTCATTAATAGGATTTTTACATTTTTATTTCTGTCAAAACAAATTGTAAATTGGCCTTTTTTCGTCAGGTCTTTATGTGATGATACTTACGTTCAAATGCTGCTAACTCCGCATTTTTACTTGTGCCTGCACAACCTTTTTATAATCGCAAATAGTTGAAAATCAACAAAATATGTTGTTTTCAGATATTTAGAAGAAAAAGTTGTCAAAAATTTTGAATATGACGTTTTTTGTAATATTCATACAAGTTTGACAGGACAGAAACTAAAGTACATACAATATTCAACGTCATACACTTTTCAACTCTGGCAACACTGATGTAATAGATGAACAATTCTTAGGTATGACTTCCTGACTTCCCAAAGGTTATGTACTATAACAATTATACACTCATAGATACCGTATATTCGTTGTAATAATGGCTGCTGTCATTTTGAATTAGTTGCATTAAACGAAGTTATCTTAAATTCTTTTTAACATATTCTGTTATTTCACTGGTGGAAATTACTAATTCTATTATCGATGTGATGATTTGTTATCTTCTGAGGTGGTTAGCGGTGTTCGCAGATTCATTTCTGTTCCAGTCTGTGCTAACCGTCTGTTAATATTGATCGTTCAGATAATCAACTTGTATTGCTTGCAGTTCTTACTTTCGACAAGGCTCTGGCTCTGGTTTCATAATCTCTAGCGACGGGCTCATTGTGACCAATGCTCACGTAGTGCAATCTGCTAGACACGGCCAAGTGACAGTTGAGCTGCCGAACGGTAAAAAGTACAACGGTGAAGTTCAATTCGTAGATCATGCCGGTGATTTGGCCTTGGTTAAGATTCATGATGTTAGTAGTCTACAGATGGTTACTACTAGTAGTCCCTTGCTATAGCTAAATACTAAACTTGATGACTGGCCATTAATATTATTATATCATGTTTAACTTAGTTGAGTAATATCATTGTACAGAGTCTATTGACTTGTCATGTGACAGCCACCTTGAACTTCTTACAAATATATAACAATAATGTATACTCATAGTATATATTAATAATATATACGGTACTTCTAATATAAACTTAAAATATATGCTTATAATATATACTGTATACATATAATGCATACATGTATATACTAGTAATATTGACTAATAGTATATAGTAATAATTTATACTACTCATATATGCTAATAATATATATTAACTAGCTGTTCCTTCCGGCGTTGCCCAGGTATTAAAAATCAGCGTATAAACGATGAGAAGTGATGAGATTTGCTTACCACCTGCTGGCAGGCAACTCTTCAGCAAGTAGCAGGCCATGGCCAAGTGACCTGGCACATTGCCAATGGAAAATTCCACTAACCTAGTTATTAAGCTTCAAATGCCGGTAGGCAATGACATTGCGTCAGCATTGTTGCCCAGCTAGGCTATTCTAATAATAGCTATAGCTGAAATAACACACGAACATATTTTGAGAAATGTATATATACTAGCTGTGCCACCCGGCGTTGTCCGTGTAATAGAAGAGTCTTTGGACAGAAAATTGATTTGTATTTAACATATAACAGCATTTGCCATTCTAACTTTCAAACTACATATCATGAGAGAAATGTGTCGTGTAGTTGAAATAAATTAAGAGAAAAATAAAAACAACTGTAAAGGTTTTAAAACTCTGTCAAACAACTGTACCTTTCAAGCTAGTAGCCTGGCATATTGCCAATGGAAAATTCCACTAAGCTAGTTAATAAGGTTAGGCTTCCAATGACGTAAGCCATGACTTTGAGTCTGCATTGTTGTCCAGCTCAGCTGTTCTAATCTACTATATAAACGGCAATCGTTGTGTGTGTGATTGATTGTCCGCCTTATAGAGTACCGTACTTTTCGGACTATTACCCGCTACTAGGTATCTAGGGCGCGTTAACGAGAATCGACGGTTAATACACGCATCTATACATAACCTACCTATTCATCGGTTTTACACAAAATCACGTCACCTTCGGTTAGCGCATGCCTCTTTACGGCGCCCAACGATACTGGCGCGTTTGAAACAGTAAATTTGCTGCCGTGTTATAAAGCACCGTCCTGAGTTCGGCTGCTTATACAGCTATACAAATGTACTAATCATTAAATAAAATAAATTAATGAGTAGTAATTTACATGCGATTAATTTTTACTGCCAACGTGTACCGAGAAGGTCACGCGAACGTTGGTTTCTTGCGGTCACTGGAAAACGCAGTTCTCTCCTAAATTTCTACATAAAAAATGTAAGTATTTCTTAATCAATGTTGTATTGTATATGAATTGCCACACTTCCACTACATAACCCTTTCACTCGTGTCCGTGTACAAATTTAGCTATCGGCCTACTGCCAGCCATTTTGCTGATATTGCTTCATGATATTTTTTCAATTTGAAACTCCATCTAGAACGTTTGTTTTGGTTATATAGTAGATTTTGCCAACATGTTAACAAGCACTGCTATGCAAAAAATTCATTGTATCTATACTTTGTGCATTTTAATTATCTGTGTAATCACAAAAATCTGAAATGGCTATAGTGTCATCAACATAAGTAGTTATTTGTTTTTTAACTCGGACGCATTTAATGAACTCGCACAAAAAATCTTCGTTTTTAGGTTGGAAATTCTCAAACGAAGATTTAAAATTAAATTTTAGGCTAATTTTATAGAGAAATCTTCGGACAACACTGTCACTACTATAAAAGTCTTAAAGATCGTTGGTTATGTTATCAACGAATAATAAAATTCAGTTGCTAGCAATTGCTGGGAAAGTGGCAAAAATGTGTTTACGGCGGTCGACCATGGAAAGCGTATGAATGAGTCTACTTCAGTGAAAGGGTTGAAAACGTTGGATTTGCCACTGTTTGTGACAGAAAACATGTTCATTTCCTTCCGCAGCTGAGTTACTTTTACTTTTTTTTTCAGCTACAAGTACTACAGATCTACAGCTACTACAGAACTTGCACGGGCACTCCGAGCGTTGCGATAGGCGACGGTGAGACGAAAGCGAGCAGTGTATATTACAAAAAAAGCACACAATCTCATTCAATTTTAGAAATGCTTGAAGCAATGCAATGCCTTCCAAAAAGCCTACTGCTCAAACGCAAGAACAGATTGATTCCCGTAGAAAAAGGGACCGAATTCGCAAAGCAGCAGCTTGACGAGCAGAAACTGCAGAGCAAACACAGCTACGCCTACAACAAAACAGAATAGCAGCTGCTAAAAGAGCAGAAACCGCTGAACAAACACAGGTACATTGAGAGCAGGCCAGAATAGATGCTGCAGCCGCTAGAAGTGCAGAGACTACTGAACCAACCCAGCAGCAACTCAAACGGCTCAGAGCAGCCGCTACATCGGCCAGACGTGCAGAAACCTCCAAGCAGATGCAGCGGCGACAAGAACATGATGCACTAGCTACAACAGCTGCTCGGTGAGCTGAATTTTCTGAGCAGATGAAACGGCGACAACAGCGAGATGCACTAACTACAGCTGCTGCTACCAGGCGCCGTGTATGGACAGAGAACTTTGCACTTGACTACAGTCCTGCAACATAGTATAGGGCCGAATTTTTCTATGGGACGAATGTCCAAAAATGCTCCAGATGTAATGCCTTACGTTGAAAAGGCGAGAGGCCATATATGTAGTTTATATTGTAGATTTTATTGATAATAAATTTTATCAACACGGCCACATTACTGCTGCACAGTTTGTATATACCATGTCAAAACACAGGCTATAAACGAAGAACTGGTGAGTCATGATTAGTGTTTCAAGCATGTACAAGTCTCAATTCAATAAATGCTGGTGATAGCTAAGCAGTGCAATAGGAAAATATTTTCTAGAATTTCTTAAAATATGTAAAACTTTTCAATACTGCCAGTCTGAAGAACGTCAGTTTGCCTAGCAATGTCAATTTCATTATCAGTTCTGTGTACAAAATTAGGACAATTCCGATTTGAGTGGTTTGAGACTGATGCATTGTAGACTAGCTGTAAAACACATTGCATATTTCCATTTGTCTCCAACATTATTGACATATACAACTGCATATGTGTATGCAGTCAAATCAGCACAAAAATTTCAGTAGATTGCATATTTGGAGTTGTTTTACAGTATGAAAGACAACTCTCAATAAAACTATTGCTTTGCATAAATCTGTTCCCGAACACGGGTAATGCAGCTAGTAATAGCTATAGCCGGAAAACCTACACACATATGACATACTTTGAAAAATATATATATAGATAGCTGATGTAGGCTGTACTAATGATATATACTTACAATATAAACTAATAATACATGCTGTGGTATTTAATAATATATATACCTATATTATAAACTTTTAACATATGCTAATAACATGAACTAATAATATTTAGTTTTTTATTTACTACTAACAGCCAAAGCATGCTTTATTTTAAAGATTTTTAGGTATCTAATGTTTTCAACCATTTTGGATTTTTTCTTGTAATTTTGTAGAATATTTACGATTGCATTTCGTTTCAACAGTGATTCATAGTTACGCAATGCTTTAGCTTTCCTTTTTTATCACCTGTTAATAATGTTCATAATGCATTTCAATGTTATTGTTTATAAACAAATATATTCTTATGGAGTTAAAAACCAAGGAGTCTCTGAGTTGGTCTGCTCACTTCTAGGCTTTTCTCTATAGCAAGGATTCCATAATGACTTAAACCAGTATTTCCTCTGTTATTGCCTGCTGCCTATCTCGTACTCATTTTTGTTGCTTTGCTATTATTCAGGTCAATTTACCAACAATCGAGCTCGCTGTATCGGAATCATTGAGGCCTGGTGAATGGGTTGTAGCAGTAGGCTGTCCATTATCCCTTTCCAACACTGTGACTTCTGGGATTGTCTCCTCTACCGGCAGGAAAAGCAGTCAACTAGGAATGCGGAATAGTGTCAACTACATTCAGACAGACGCTCCCATTACGGTGGGTTAGAGTAACTAGAATGTGTATTTAATGCATGTATTAACTGTTGCCTAATTTTGCTTTCTTAATGTACATGCATTACTTCCTAGATTACCTCTATTTGTTATATAATAGTATATTATCTACTGCGTTTTTATATATAACAAGTCTGTTTTGTCAACTCCAGTTGACTTGAGATGTTGGTAATGTCTACTCAGGCTCGGGTCTCCTACAAAGGACCTGGAAGTTTACGCACTTGCCTCACGATCGTAGCTGTGCACAATAGCACTCTTTTTTTGCAACTTGTGTTGTTGGCTGTTTGCCTGTATTTGTTCAAGCCACATTTGATGTGCTTTGACAAGTGTTAACTCACTCAATGTTCCTATGACTACAGGAAGTACAGTTGTTCTTACATGCTAGTACTCAAAGAAAATTTCCTCACCCCGAGTAACCCATATGGGTGGTAATTTCTGCTCTAAATCGGGTCTCCTACCAGACACCTGGGAGTTTGAGCACTCGCCTCAAGATCTTAGCTGTTCCCAATAGCGCACTTTTCTGCAATTCACCTGAGTTGATTGCTGTCAGTATCTGGGCAAGCCATATTTTATGTGCCGGTGTTGTTGCGGCCAGTGCCCCAATGGCAACTGGAATTACAGTTGTTCTTACATCCCAGCAATTTTCAATCTCTTCTTTAAGAGGGAGATATTTCTCCACCTTTTTTTTTCTTTGCTGGCTATATTGTAGTCATTGAGTACAGCTATATCTATTATAGTAACCCTCTTGTTCTCCTTGTCCACCACCGCTATATCTGGTTAGTTTGCTAGGACATGCTTGTCAGTCCAGATGTAGAAGTCCCAGAGGATCTTAGCACAGTCATTTTCATTGACCTTACTAGGAGCTTCCCACCAGTGTTGTGGCTTATTAAGGCCATACTCATCACATAGAATTCTATACACAACACCTGCGGCATGATTTTGCCGCTCAGTGTATGCGTTTCCTGCTAGCTGCTTGCATCCACAGATGATGTGTTGGATGGTCTTAGGTGCATCTTTGCACAGTCTGCAACTAGGATCGTCTCTAGTGTGATAGATTTTTGTTTGGAGTTGCCTTGTTGAGAGCACTTGCTCCTGGGCTGCCATGAGTAGCGACTCTGTATTGGCCGTTAGGCTTCCTTTGCTCAGCCACTTATATGTCTGGTGAACATCGCCAACCTTAGATATTTGGTAGAGATAGAGGTTTCATGTGCCAGTCAATTTCTTCATCATCAGCGCGAAGCTCCATTGTCAGAGCAGGCAATTGAAATTCAGCTAGCAACTTATCTGAAGTGGCCATGGAGGCTGCATAGGCTTTGATGCTTGTTCTTCCTCTTTCACTGTCTGCTGTACACTTTTGAGTCCCCTACCGCCATCTTTCCTATCGAGATACACTCTAGTAGTATCAGATTTTTTGTGGAGTGCTCCATGCATGGTCAGCAGTTTACGAGCTGCTATATGTTTCCTTGATGGCTTCCTCAGTCCACTTTATTATGCCTGCTGGATATCTTATTACTGGCAGTGCGTAGGTATTTATTGCCATGACTTGATTCCTGGCATTGAGCTGGCTCCATAGGACCTGCCGAAGGCGTTTTTTGTATTCGGTAAATATATATATAATATATTACATAATATATATATAAAAAATATATATGTATTTACTGGTCAAATATATATATATATACAGTGCACCCTCGAGATACAATGTTGATCCGTTCCAAGGTTGGCATCGTATAGTGAAAAAATCGTATGTAGGGGTATAGAAACCATTGTAATTATACAATGCAAAAAATGGTAAAAATTGTCAAAAATTTTATAAAAATGCTGTTCATATTGAAAATTAGTAACAAAATAGTATGTTAACTTTAGTAACTATAGTTACCTACAGTAGCTGCATTGTATTAAGTGCACCTAGTGATTATGATCTGCAAAACTGTAAAATGCAACATCATGTGTGTACGAAATGCAGTACGCACGGTAAGGAGTTCTTACTATCAAGACGTACCTACAACATAGGCTTTTAATTCACTTCAAATATGTTTAGCTTACTAAACACACATTCAAAGCTAATTAAAGCTGAGTTTTACCATGTATTTTTAACTATTTCACTAAATTTTAACTTTTCATCATTAAAATCTTTTCGCTTCCCAGCTTTACTATGGCCTTTAGCGAGTCTGGTTAAAACCTTTGTAAACCTAACTTGACCAGAAAAGCTGTGCATTGCAATTCTCAAAAGCAGCCTCTCGCACACTTGACCATATAATGGCCATCAAAAAATGAAATTTTATCTACTATACAGTAGGGTACACACATACCTTTGGAGTAACGTGACTTGAGCTGTTGATCTAGTTTATTATTTTTGGGTCGTGAAAAGCAGAAAATGTTCAAATATTATTATATCATAGTAGTTTAGATAATGTTGGATTATGTTTTAGAGTTGTCTGCTCGTCTTTATTATTATTCAACTTATATTTTACCCACAATTCTTTTTCTTCTACCCTTGCTTGATTGTATCCTGATAATGGTGGCTGTATAATAAAAGGACTCAACTATAAATCCCTTATAATCGCGTATAAAACAATAGAAAATGCCAGGAAGACACAGCTTTGCTGCTGGTACAGAGAGTGCTCGAAGAAAATAAGCTAACTTAGTTCGGGTTATCACTTATTGAGGAGGACGCTTGCTCGTGCACTGTAAATGCTGGTGCAGTGCAGAAAGTTGCTAGCTAGCTAACATTTGTAAAAGGATTCAGAGACGGTTGTACAGTAGTTTGTCTTGAATGAAATGTGCACAAAAATCAATGTGACCATACATACAGAAGTTTATACATATTTATACCCTAAAGGGCATCATTTTAACAAGTTCTAGAAAGTAATATGGATGCGTCAACTATCTTGAGTAGCTAGTTATATATGAGTTACATACATACGATGATTTGTATTTACGTAGTAAAAAACAGGCCTATCTGCAAAGACACGGTTAAACAAGAAAATAAAACATAAAATCAAAATGAAATAAATAAAACATAAAATGTATTGAATAAAGCATGAAAAACTTGCCACACAAAGAAGATAAATAATGATATGCATTGTACAGTATTGTTTTTATGTACCAGTTCACATCAGTAAATTAACACAACACTTTTCTGCCGATGTCGGTTTTTATGTCTCTTCTACATCCTGTGTATTGCTTTCAACTCCTTCAAGTTGTCAGTCATATGCTCCTCCTTATGCTTGCTTTAATGGATTTCTTATTTTTAATAAATGCAATTGTTGACTGGTTGCGACCATATTCCTTGGCAATATTAACAATACAGGCGTCTTCTTCCTATTTATTTATGACCTCCAACTCTGTTGTCATGAAAATCATTTTTCTTTGTCTTGTAAAGGGATTATAATGCTAAAAATGAATACTCGCTCTCAATTATGTACTTTTCACAAAATTTCCCACGTGGAACGCTGACTTGAGAGAAGTCGGTCATCGTGTCTCTTCTAAACGTGAAAATGTTTTCGGCAAACAGCATTTCGGCATCTTTATTATTTCGACGTCCGTTATGAGCACACCGACCGCCAAATTTTAACTCGGACAAAGCTTTTCTCAAATTCGTATGGTGAAATAAAATTCGTATAACGAGGTGAAGATCTCACGATGTTCAACTTCGTAAGGTGAAAAAAATCATACATCATGGTAATCATATCTCGAGGGTACACTGTATATATATATATATATATAATATATATGTTATAATATATATATATTATAATATGATATATTATATGTATTATATAATATATTATGATATTATAATAATGTATTATTTCATGAGAAAAATGTTTTGTGCAGTTTAAATCAATTAAGAGAAAAAATTGGATAAAAAAGGTAGACAGATAAAAAGATAAAAAAGGTTACTGTTGCAGCAGAAGCTATCCATCGAAAGTTTGAATACTACGATACTGGTACCTCTCGATACTGGTACCTCTCGATACTGGTACTTCTCGATACCGGTACCTCTCGATACTGGTACCTTTCGATACTGGTACCTCTCGATACTGGTACCTCTCGATACTGGTACCTCTCGGTACTGGCCCCTCTCGGTACTGGCCCCTCTCGATACTGGTCCCTCTCGATACTGGTACAAATGTAAAAATGAGATATAGGACTGTCCTCGTCTGACCAAACGGAGGGAGAATGTAGAGGCTATTCCTACTCGAGATAATACAATTGTCCGCGTGAAAAGTATTAGTATTTTCCGATTTAACAATTGAACCTTACGAGAAACCAGAAATAGAAGTTCACGAAAACACGAAAAAGCATTGTGTTTCATAGAGTTCATAGAGTTTCAATAAATACGTAATTTAGTGTGTGAAATCGAAAAAAGGGTGTATACAGTATTATACTGTATACACTCTTTTTCCGATTTTACCCATAACTATATAGTATAGTAAAAGCTATGAATTGTAAGAGCCTTCGTTGGCTTGTGGTTAGACTATTGGATTTCAATTATACAATTAGGTAAGTATTACTTGTTATGTATTTGTTATATAATAATATAGTGTCTATTGCATATTATGTGTATGGATCTACTTGTGTGTTACTTACATATCTTATATGTAATAGTATATTATCTATTGCGGAGCCTATGTTTATAATACATTCTTTGTTTTATACTTATTTACTAAAGTTTTTCTATCTGTAGATTCTTTTGATTATTTGTGTGTAACCTCATATCTTATCCAAAAAAGAACAATATAATATTCTCTGTAAGTACTATTCTGAGGAGTGATTTGTTTGGTAAATCACTCACTAGCAGTCTTATAGTTACATGGAACATCAGAAGAATTGGCAATTCCTCCAGATTCCTCTTTAACATTCTTTGTTTCCTTTGGACTTGCTAAGTAGCTGAGTATTCAAGTGCATTTACAAGCCAATCTGCACCAAATAAAAGAAATAGGAATAGCTAAAGGTGTGAACATAAGTGTATAACTATTGGACTCAAATGGCAAACAGCATACACTGTGAAAATGACTAGGCTGTGGTCAGTTCATCATCTGTGCTCTCTTTACTGGTTCATGTTGCTACGTACCCTTGTTTATAGTTTGGTAATTCTGGTGGCCCGCTTATCAACCTTGATGGGGAAGCTGTCGGTGTGAACACACTAAAAGTCACAGAGGGAATTTCTTTTGCTATTCCATCTGATTACGTAAAGAACTTTCTCACCAAGGCCGCCCAGCACAAGAAAGACAGTAAGCAAGATCTGAATTTTGTCTTTCGTAAAATATTAATTATTTATAAATTTTATATACAACTAGCATACTAGGATATTTTATATACAATAGCATGTTAAGAGTACTCTCTGCACTCTTAACAGTTCGTTGTCAATTCTCACATTATTGAAAATTCATTTAGTAGAAAGTTCCTTATTTTGTAAAACCTCTGTTTAAATGTCATGGAGCGGTATTTTTCAACCCTTCCCCTATATTGGGTTTTTATCAGAGGTAATGTTCAAATCGAGAGTGGAGTGGCAGAGTATTTTTTGACTAGCTCATCAGAATTTTGGGAAGATAAATTTACCGGTAACCCTTTTATTATCGAAGTGATGCTAATGTCACCAATATTTTGCACTCTCTCGGGCGGAGCGACATTTATGCTGTCAGCCTCAGCATTTTTGCTAAACCGTTGTTCATATATGTCGGAGAGTCAGGCCGAGTTGAAAAAGGAACTACTTTGAATAAAACGTATCAGCCAAATAAATACAGTTAATAATTATTTTGTCGCTTTCAAAGTTTTAAAGAAAAAACTGTAAAGCTTTGGTGTTAGAAAACAGACCTTGATACGCCATAACCATGGCTGCTATTATATTGTACCGTGTGCCTGAAGAGTATTCTCATCATTCATTGAAGCGCTTAGATGTTTTCAGGTCAGATTGTAAACCACATTGATGAATTTGAAGAAAATGAATCGGATTTGGACCTTAGTGACTTCGAATCAGTGTGTAGTTCTGGTGATTGTGACGATCGATCTTCACCATCACTATAACCATCACTAAAACCCATGGCAACCACAGCAGCAATAATGAAACAATTAATTGTTATCAATGTAACTGTACATAGCCATTATGAGTACCATTTTGTGGACACCGTTCTACTGATCACTTTATATTATGGGTTCGTGATGATCAAAGAATGTCAAAGTGGCGGTCAAACAGAGATGGTGTTCAATCAAAAGGTGGCGCTCTGTTTTTCAGCCCTTCTGTAGTGACGTTCTATTAGAGGGGGTGTTCAAATAAAGGTGACATTCAAAAAGGTGACGTTCAAATAAAGGTTTTGCGGTATATGAACTATTCTGCAGGGGTCATGATGCGCCTGACTGGGCCACCATATATTGGAATTGCTGCCATTACGCTCTCACCTCATCTTGCTGCTCAGTTAAGACACAGGCTAGACATCAAGGATATTGACAGAGGTGTTTTTGTAGTAGAAGTCAATGATGCTTCTCCCGCCCAACAGTAGGTATCTTATAATTCCTTGAGGGTTGTCATAATAATGGCAGATGGTTTACATGGGCAAAGTTGATGCATCAAGATCATTAACCAACCGGTTAGGTCTCTGCTTTTAATGATTTAACATTAATGGTGAGGGTCACTCTAGCTTGCGTGTAAAATCCTGGCTACACAATGACGAAATGCGTCATTTGAATAGCCAAAATATTGTTGACGCAAGTCGGCGGAGATATGAATGTGGTCGTCTAAATCACTGACTGACACAGCTACTGTGACTGATTGAAATAGTTGATTATAACAATCCTAATTCAATTTTATTTGGTTCCAATATAACAAGTTGTGTCCAAGATTTTTGAACAAGGCTTTTGAACGATGATGCTTCCCACAACTATTTACAGTATTATGAAGAAAGTTATTCCTTTATGTACTGTAAGAACTATATGCTAGCTTGTATTGCTAATTGGAACGTTTCATTAAACATTTCAAATAAATCTTTTATTAATTAAATACAGTAGATGCTCCGACAACATAAATAATCGGTTCTGGGAATCTGTCCCTTTACGTTAAAGCACATCAATTACATAAGTACTGTTTCAGCTTATTCAGGTTCTTCAATATATTGGCTTTCAAATGAGCCATTGTTTGACATGGTGAGACAGACATTGGTTGGTGTTTATAGGATTTCCCCAGAGCTCTACCGCAAAAATGTTCAGTGCTATAGGCTCGAAAATTGTGACGTCACAATTTTCATATTCGGTGTTGTGTGCTCTTACCGCTTATTTTTATCGCTTACCGCTTATATTTATCAACTACGATAATAATGCTATTGACAGGCAAAGGTAGTACAACTCCAAAGAACCAATGTAGATGGCAAAGGAATCAGTGTCATTAGCTCTCGATGTACAGATTATTTCTATGATAAATAACTCAGATTCCAAACACCATACTATGTTTTCCCGATGATATTATTCACTAGCCCATTATTCACTATTTATTTTTATTGTGATGTTGAGGGGCACAACTGAGACTAATTTCAAGCATTGCGCGATCTCGGGAAAGCGCACTTGACATATAGTCCTATGGCCACGCCACTGCAGGTCACAATTTAATCGATGTGATTTCATTGCCTTTATCAAGGACAGTATATTTATTGAAGCATAATTAATTAACCCAGAACATGTGTTTGTATTGGTCAGGCGACGTTAGCACGATCTCCGGGCATTGTTGATTATCTAGAATCCTAGTTTACTATTAGCGCTCTCTGGGTTTAACAGCACCGATTGTCACAGAGGAGCGCAGCCTCAATGGCAGCGAAAGGGATCGACGACCTAAGGCTAAATAATAATTATGACATCACATTGTGAAAATCGCAACCAAGTATGTTTTTATTGCAGGACAAACTTTTGACAACCTGTTTTTTATAGTTCTATGATTCTTTGTGTATTGAATATACATGTAGGCTCATTCGGTAGCCAAGACTCTGATGTATTGAAATATATGATAAAAAATTATGTAATTTATGTGCTTTAAGTACATCTAAATCGTTTAATTCGTTTTAAGATCTTCCCAACTCACTCCTTTAGCATTTCAAAAAGGAACAAAACTAGGCTGGACTGTTTAATTGAAAGACTGTACAGTAACTGTAGTATTATTGGTTTGTATCGACAACTTTTCTCCTTTTTCTTTTCACTTTCACTGAAGTTTATAGTTCACGATTACGATAATTTTACAATAAGTAAAGGGCAGCGCAATTTAATTCGGTTTATTTCATTTTTTATGGACAGCATGAAGGTCTATTCTGCAAAGGAGAAATATTAAAAAAGCATCTGGCAGTGTCTAAAATAAAGTAAAACAAAAATACATTTTCACTATACATAATAAGAGCAGTGTCTGTCTGACTGTCCGTCTATCCGTCAGTTCGTTTCGGTATGAAAAATAGCTCAAAACAACTCGTGACATCCGGCTTGGTATATCACCACTCTAGTGCCTGCACCGATAGATCGTTTTGAAGTAATTATCAATAATTGCATGGCTACTTATTCTCTGTGCTTTGCCAGGATACGAGTAGATGTAATAGAGAGAGTAGATGTAATAGAGAGAACCGTATAAGTCATTTTCTTACGTGCGGCAAGAGAGAGAGAGTGATATTTTTAAGGATGACCACGAGATTCTCATTATTTTAATCAAATTTGATAATTTACTCTTTGCGTTATATGGAATTTTTTACGTAGTACAAAGCAAAAGTTTTACATGAATTCTTTACGCAGCGCGGAATTTACAGTATAGGAGCATCTACTGTATGCTAAAATACTTTTTTGGAGTTTAGTATATCGTAAAACTTTTATTTGAATGCCATGGCACTCTACTTTCTAGAGGTGGAACGAGACACGAGACGTCTCGAGTATCGACCTGTCTCGTATCGGTCTCGTCTCGACTTAACTATTGCCAAACTCGAGACAGGAAACAGAACTAAAGCGCCTGCGCACGGTTGTTAAAACATGGCTTCTTGCGGTAGCAACAACTCCATATATTGTAATGGATTGCGGGCAACTGTCTTTAAAGTTATACCCGGTCCGTTACTACCTGTTGCTATTGATTATGTTGGCCACTGAGTCTAATCATGTAGTCCGGACAACGGCCCTGTTATATTTTAGTTCGGTTCTGTGTTCTTAAAACAGATACCGGGTCGTATCTAATTACACTTTGGATAATCCAATTTAATAAATAAGACTTTTGCGGGTAAAATGTCTGTATTTTATCGTATCGTGTCTAAACACCAACTGCCCTTCATAAAATTCGGGCCTCTTTTACGTATATACTACCAATAGCGGGTAAAACTTGCCCGGACACGGAGAAACGAACGAAAGGCCGTGTCGACCATAGTCCGTGTTCGGTTAACAATGACGTTTTGTTAGCTCAATATAAGAATATACATGTGCATGTATACAGTAATTAATATAATTTCATGAGTACAATTTAAATATAATTCATATACTACAGTTAATACACAAACAACACTTAACATTGATGAAACGATAAGAATGAAAGTGTTATCGTGTGTTCTTTTAGTTGCGGTATTTCTTTGTAGAGCGACGGCTATCGGTTTCATTACACATTACATTAAAAAGTAAGAACTATTCAATAGATGGTAAAAATATACATGTACAAAGCAATATGTTTATAATAATTATGATCAATCAAGCTCAAAATTCTTAGAATATATAACTTCGGTATTTTAGAGCTGTTTGTGTCACTTTTGTTTACAAAAACTACATGCATATCACTATTAAAATGTTGTATTTAAATCGTTTACACCAGGTGAAAAGTCAATTTAAAAATAGTTTTATTAATTTTATATATACCAAGTAGCTAGTACTTGTGTAGTGAAATCATCACCAAATGCTCATTATTTTACTGTCTCGTGTCTCGAGTCTCGAATTTTTACAAGACAGTGTCTCGAGTCTCGTCTCGAACTTAAAAAACCTGTCTCGTTCCACCTCTACTACTTTTCAACCACTATCAATTTATTGCCACCTGTATTATTCCCTGCAGTGGTGGTGAAATAGAGGTGACGTTCATATGGAGGTGGCATTCAAATAGGTGCTGGCGTTCAAATAGAGGCTGGCATTGTATTTTTCAATAGCTTGTCAGAATTTCGGAAAAATTATTTAACTCTTTTACGGGTGTAGCAAATGTCGCCTATATTTTGCACCTTCCTTCAGGTGATGCAAGATCAACTGTTTTAGATGCAATAAATCTGCTAGCTTACATTGAACTCGTCAAAGATCACTAAATAAATATGCATTATGAAGTTGAGACATCTTTACCAGTTGATATCTATTCCCTGCAATTAACCTGCGATGATATTGTAGAATGTGCTCTGCTTTGCAATTTGTGGAGCTTTCAATTTTTTTATTTCATTTCAAATTTGAAGGCATATTTTTCTTTCACAACTATATTTAACGATGTTGCATAAAAACTCATTGCACTCGTTGATATGTTTGCTACTGTTTGCAGCCAAAACTAGCTTTTTTGTGCAGTAAAAGAGGAGTTATGAGCGTCGATCCTTTGTAAGCTGTGTGAAGATAAATGCAAGGATGCTATTAAATAATATGCTATAAATCTGCAAACTTTTAAGTTATATAATGATAATCTATCAAATGCTACAAATAAATTATGTTCAAGAACAAGTGACATAAACAAACCAAACTTATAATACATGCAGAAACAAAAATGATCATTTTTTCAAATAAAAAGACAAGCATCATTTCCTCAGCCAGTTGCGTTTTGGTTGTTGCTTTCATTTAGAATCATTTCATATTCGTCTGGGCGTTCAATACGTTCCACAATATTTTCTGACCTCAACTTTTCTTCTGCACTGCTGAACTAGTCGATATTAGTGTCCAAACATTTTTTTGAGCAGAGCAAAACTTTCATGCGTTGCATTTCGCACAAATGATACTTTTAGCCGCATGGGTGCTAAACTCAACTTTTAGTCTAAAGCTAGTCGTTCATATTTTATGCTATTTTATGGGTTCGTAATGATCAAGAATGTCAAGGTAGCGTTCATTTAAACGATGTCGCTGTATTTTTCATCCCTTTTTCTATACTGCCCTGAGCCAGCAAAACGACCTATCTGACATTTTTTCCAAATCCGCTTTTTGGTGATTACATTTATTTTATGTTGAGACCTAACATGTTCCAAAATTTCACATTTCTGAGACCACCAGAAATAGCACTTTTGACTATGTGCAAAAAGCCTTATCCACATTTACCACACATAACGTGGCAATCAAAATGACCTATATGCAGAGAGGGCGTTTTGCTTGCTCAGGGCAGTATAGTGGCGTTCAAGTAAAGATGGCGTTCAAATAAAGGTGGCGTTCAAATAAAGGTGGCGTTCAAATAAAGGTGGCGTTCAAATAAAGGTGGCGTTCAAATAAAGGTGGCGTTCAAATAAAGGTGATGTTCAAATAAAGGTGGCGTTCAATTAGAGATGTTACAGTATGTCATTAACTCAACGTATAGCGTTTTTATAGCATTTAGTTTTTTTTAGCAAAAAGCAATACAAATAGCTGCATAAATGTTATTGCTATCACAAACCTTTGGTGATCTATGCTGGATAGCAAATATTGTGATATACATAAACAAGTGTACTGGAAAATCTCCCATGGATGTCATGGACATCCCTTTGAATGGGGCTGATGTGTTGGTGTGCATAGTCACAACAAATATCTCCTTATTTTATTGGTGCGTGTGTGTGTGCGTGCGTGTGCGTGTGTAATAAGTTTGGTTAAGCTGTGTACCTGGCTTAATAAACATTGCTGCATGTGCTTTTTACAGGGCTGGCCTCATAAAGCATGACATTATATTGAAAGTCGATGATCGCGCTGTGGATGACTTCAACGATTTGATCAGCACGATTACAGATAAAAGCATTGCGAAGTTCACTGTATACAGAAATGGAACAATAAAGGAAATGCACATAAGGCCTCAAAGACAACAAAGCACTTGACAAAAATGTTTTTATGTATTTTAAGAGTTGTAATAAAATACAGCTGACTGACTGATGCTTTTTGATAGTTTGTCTAGCACCTTCATGTGAACAAATGAAACTGTAAATACCAAAAAGCGCAACACTGGGTAGGTAGATAAATTCCACCCAAAGGAAATAGTGATTGGTACGCAGCAAGTGGTAAAGGTGCGTAGCCAATGGTTTTGGGTGTGGTGATTTCAGGTAGATAATTCCAGACCACAGGAAATAGTGATGACTGTGCGGCAGGTGGTACAGGTGCGTTAGCCAATGGTGTTGGGTGTGGTGATATCAGGTAAATTCCAATCCACTGGAGTCTGAAGGTATTTATTGGCTTGTGAGAAATGTTTACATCCAAAGAAGCCTCTGTGAGCAGAAAGTGGTGATGGATGCACTTCTGTTAGTACACAATGCTTCCTCTATAAACAGAATGAATGCAATATGTGCTTCGTAGTTTATACAATTGTCCCTCCTACCCACTTCCACTGCTGCGAATGACCGGCATACATGTACGTGCTATGGGTAGCTATCTAAAAGATATTAGTCCCAAACTCAGTTTCAAAGGTAGAAAAAATCACGTGACCAAGAACCACATGATAAAATGATAATTTCAAAAATATAAACATTTTTGAATGCATGTTCAAATGGTGATCATTTCTGTTCAATGTACGGTTTTTTTTTACAAATCTTGTTATTAGTTGATGTTTTAAGTTGAACTAATTTTAAACTATTTTACAACTTTAAAATACAGTCAACCTTGACATTTTGATGTTAATTTTGCCATACATTATTTCACAGTCCAAAAAACTTAACGATATTGTAAAGGAAACTGCCGGTTCCCTTCACTTTCTACAGGGCAGTCCAACAACAACACTGAGTTTTAAATGTCAATTAAATAAATATTTACTAAATAAATATATACAATGTAAGTATTCATGTGTGACAGGCAATAAACCACATTCAAAGCGGGTAGAGATGGGGCGCATACCACTTTGCCAAAACAATTGAATCTTCATTTTATACTTATACATGTACTTTCATTTTAGGCTCCGCCCCTTTCCTTTTTTCTATGCATAGACCTATTAACTATACTTATATAGTTAATCAATCTATGGCTCTAGGCACGGTTTCTTTTGTACGATCTCTCGGTTTCTTCTCTCGGTAGCCCAGTGCCCTAACGGTAACCGGACATGTCTCGAAGGCTCGGCCCTACAACCATGTGGCCCAGGATGCTTACCGCTAAGGCCCTGATCACAACGCTTTGACGTAACAATATATATTTCGCGCAGTTCATTAAATAAAGCATTTTTAAAACCATATGTAAAAACTAAATTATATTTAAAAAGCTAAATAAAGTAATAAGTGTTTTTATTATAATTTTGTCTTTTCATTAAAGGCGGATGAACTGAGGTGTAATGTAGCCTTGGCAATATAAAATACGTTTGGTAAGTAGATGCTGTGACTAGCTGGCCTAACTAGGACTATGTTAACTTTATATTTTACCAAAATTTTATACATATTTTGTTGTTTGAAGTTTCCTCTTTTTTTTTGATTATCCTGCTAGCCTCTCCTTTATCACTCATGTAGGGGAAAACCTTTCCTACTTCAAAACTTGTAACGCACTACTCCAAAACCTTATAGGCTGAAATAGGGTTATAGCTACGTATATGTGCAAGACCCTTAATCATATTACAAGCCAAATCCAACTGTCTGCCAATCCATGGTCTTGACAAACGATGCTATTCGTTCAAACTATGGTACTATAACTAGCACTGACCTGATCTATAAGTCCAACCTTCTTTTGAGTCTCAATTCCCCAAAGGATGAATACGGTGTTAGTAGTGCTTGTACTAAGGTATTGAATTACAGCATCAGTAAACGTTTCCCATCCCTTGTCTTTGTGAGAATTTCGTTCACCAGCACGAACTGTCAGCACAGAATTCAACAACAACACACCTAAAAGATAATCCGATGGACATACAGTGCATGAGGACTAAACTAACTTCAGCATAAAAGAAAACCTGATACACTTGTTCTTGGACCGATTCCACTCGTGGTTTTAAATTTTGATTTGCTTTTCCACTGATTATGAATATTTGGTCTGAACTCAAACCATAAAAATTTACAACATAATGAACTACTCAAGAATGAACATTAAAAAAATCAGAATAGTTTTTGGCACAAAAAATTCAATAATTTTGATGTTAAAAACCCCTTATAGCTGAGATGCCTAATACAGTGCAGTGAATGTGTAGGTATTTTGATAAGAAGTTCCTTGATGAAGAAAGTAAATCTTAAAACAGTTGTCTGTTGCCTACAGTCAATCTTTCAGGTATTAGGACTTTTTAGATATTTTTACCCAAACTACAGTCATGATCACACAACACAATTGACTAGATTGGTATTAGTCAAACTAAATATGATTCGTGATTATCAGTCATCAAAAATGCTGTTTTGTTGTTTATAAAAAAGCTGAACAAATCAGTAAAGTTTAAATTTATTAACGTAAGAAACCCTAATGTAAGGAAACCAGTACCTGGTTTTTAAGTAACATTTTTCTGTATCAAATCAACCATTAGTTTTAGTAATACCGGTATGACATTACAAAAAAAATTTCAAGGCTTTGCTCCCGTTAACCATTTGCCCTCCATAGCAGCCTTTCTCAGGATGAAGACCAATATAAATGAAACAAGAAACCCGCGTTGTCACAACAAAGTCAAATTATATAAATCATGATATTTTTCGAAAAAGAATTATGATTTTTTTCATGAACTTGCAAAAATCTGTGTTTTTTAACAAACAATTTAGTTGTGATGTGTGCATAACAAATCCTTAAACACTCTTTTGTGAGGAGTTACCAAGTAAGATGGAGATCATTTACTGCACAGGTTGTATATTGCTACAAAAAGACCTTTGAGATTATTTAGTAAACATCAAAGCAGGGCTAATTGTGAGGTAGCAACTGTTAAAAAAACATTATGACATCAAATAGACGTGTACCTTGACCAGGCTAGCTTTTGCTTTCAAGTAATAATTACATGTAAATCAGAGGTGTTTTGTTTTTTCCTTCAGTTAATTTGAATATCCTGTTAAACTTGCTCAAAATCAAACACTATAAAGCCTGAGCTTTTAGTTAGAAAATTTCAAGGTTAATTTAAAAGACGCAGCAGTAGCTTTAGCCTCCCGATAAAAGAAATTGATGGAGATGCCTTGAAACAGAGATACGATATGGAATACATAGGGTATGAAAGGATCCAGCAAAACAATTAAGGTGTCAGAATACCATAAGATTTGTCGACAAAGCGGATTATCATGAATTACCATGATCTGACATATTTTAATAAGAATTCATGGCCAACGATAATTTCATGAAATTTCTTAAGGTGTCAGATTGCCATAAGATTTGACAGCGGAGCGTATAATCATGACATATCATGATCTGACATATTTTAATATGAAATTGTGACCAACCATAATTTCATGAAATTTCTTAAGATGTCAGATTGCCTTAAGGCTAAATGCAGGGACTGTAACACTGTGATGCAGGGAATTGTTGATCATACGAAAACACCTACTGGAAGGTGTTCAGCTTGCAGTACAGTAGAAAAAGGCTTCACTGTGATAGAAAGGTAAGTGCAGCCTACAGCTTCAAGATTAAGACAGACAACAACAACCGTACTGTATCTTGTTTTACCACTCCAACAAGCAAGTCCACAAAGCGACAACGAACAAATTCTGAATTGTCAGCATATGGGATTCAAACAAACGAAACTGAAAAGAAAGAAATTGATGAGTTCCCAGCAAGAATGATCTATGCAACAAACTCTTCTTTTCACTTGGTGGAACAAGAGATGTTTTTAGTTTTGATGAAAAAGTGCAGGTCAGGATATAAACTCACTGCTTGATTACGTGCACGATAAAGTACAGGCTGAATGCAAAAACTGACAAAGACAAGACAGTTCGCGTATCTATGGATGGCTGGTCAAATACATGTATCTATAATGAATTGATGTATGTGTAGCTGTGACTAATACATATGGAGATGTATGTTACGGACACAGTTGACACTTGTGGTATGCCACGCACTTCTAAAAAGCTAAAAGAAATAGCACAAGTGACTGTCAGCAAAACCGAAAAAATTATGGCGTAAGCTTAAAAGTTTGGTAACCGATAAATGCGGCAAATATGGCTACTATGTATGAGGAAGCCCCTTGATAAACTAGTACAAAATTTTAGTAGATTTTATCAGAAAGTATAGGTATTTATCTACCATTTGCGATTGTTTTTAATGTTTGAAGTGATCTGACCCCCAGGATGTTTCAAGAGCAATATCAACAATTTGATCGTGGTTGATATGCTCAGAAAAAAAAGACGTGCCCAGACTTTTCCAAAAATTATGTCAGTAGTTGTGCATATTGTTTATAAGTAATAAAATATAAATGGTCTCATCAGCTTTTGGTACTTACTATGTTTACACATCATTTAGACTTTAGGGGGAAAAGTTGAGCAGTTTTTAACCAACTAACCTATCTTCAATGATTGGCTTGCAACAAATTTCACGTTACAGTTATTTGGTTTCAAAAAAGTCACCATGTCGTACTCTGCTGTGTTGTAGGTGCAAAATATGTGGAAATGTGATTACAAGCTCTTAAAAGTGCAAAAACGAACAGTTAATCACAGCCATCACAAAAACGCCGTAGGTTGGAATCCCGTTTTGTTGTTTTGGTTGTTTGCATGATACGTCAACCTCTCCAGGTTGAAGTACCATGCAAACAAGGCTCCTTTCATGCAAATCACTTTACAGAAGTAGTCAATAAGTAGTCAATTGGGTACAACCCATTACATGGTAGAAAATTCTTACTGGTATTGACAATGATTTTTCCACAAAAACTTTTTTCCACACACAAAAACTCTTTTTTGCTATCAGCTCAAATTCGAGCATCAAAAGAGCATTCTCTACTTTTCATTACATTCATTATCAACAGATCAACAGTATCAATCACACCAAGGGAGAATGTGCTCAAATATTTCATAGGACTTTTTATGTTTGACTCTCATTCGTACTTCATGTGAAATTGCTAGTAACTTTACTCCACTAACTTATATGTAGTTTGCCCATTATAATCCACGACCAAACGAGCAGAGCAAGTGTTTGAGAGTTTTATGATAAATGCATGTGCACACAACTCACGAAAATCATTCATCAAAAACGTCGCAAACCCTTGTACCGAAATCTCATCAACAAATTTTACCATTTTCGTGTAGAGTCGTTTAAGTATAATAACGACACAAAACACATGGTAACATATTTAGTCTTTGCAAAATTGTCGAAATATTCCTAAACCTTACCCATCTGATCAGATTATACACAAATAGACAGATTGATTTGGCAAAAAATCGTTATTAAAACTTGCCAAGCCTTGCTTTCATCAAAATTAAGACTGGCAAACGAACCGCCGAGCGACAGAGAAAAGAACCATTAAGTCGTGCGCACTTCACGAAAGAATAACATGCACATTTCACCAGTCTATAGCATGGGCGAATTGCCGAGGGTTTCTGTAATTAACGTAGAAGTACTGAAATCGTTTCTTTTTTGCCGATTTCAAAGTAACTGACATTTTGGAAACTTGAGTACTTTGGTATTCTAACTGATGTCTAAAGCAGTGAAAGTAAAGGAAATGACGATGATATTTTTTCTAACGATTCTTATGAGATTATTACAATATTTAATTATAAGTTTGAATGACTTTTGAAGTGTTGTAGTCACACTAACAACATCGATGATGGGCAATATGTTACTGTTATTTTTTTAAATAGTTTTGTTAAATAAATTTGGGGTTAGATTAAGTTAGATTAGTTAAGTTTCATTAGTTATGTTAAGTTAGATTTTGTAGTTGGGTTACACTCCTGTTTCCTTGATTTTATTGAAATATATTAATTGGAAATTCCCTTGTCATACAGCCCATGACAAAGTGATATTGGAAAAAAAGGGTACTGATGGTTGAGAAATGCAATATTAGCAGTCAAATGGCACTGCAGTGCAATAGGATAACTGCAATGGTAGCTGTAATGTACTGGGTGTGGGTGTTATTATATACAACAAACAACAATAATGAAAGGAAAAGATTATACATGTATGTTTATATCGCTCCCCTTGCAATAGGAGAAATGCAATATTAAAAGTAAAATGCCCTGATATTATTAGAATAACCAATATTATTAATATAGTAATACAGTAATAATAGAAAACCAATGCACAAT
Source organism: Watersipora subatra (assembly GCF_963576615.1). Lineage (NCBI taxonomy): Eukaryota > Metazoa > Bryozoa > Gymnolaemata > Cheilostomatida > Watersiporidae > Watersipora > Watersipora subatra. The sequence goes on along the minus strand of NC_088711.1, from coordinate 17,470,063 downwards.
TTTGTTTATATTTCAAAACGTCATAGCTAACAATATCAAGAAGTTGTGATATTTATATGGATTTTTAGAAAATCTATTTAACAAAACCATTTAGAAAAAATAATAACAGTAACATATTGCTCATCATCGATGTTGTTAGTGTGACTATAACACTTCAATAGTCATACAAACTTATAATTAAATATTGTAATAATCTCATAAGAATCGTTAGAAAAAATATCATCGTCATTTCCTTTACTTTCACTGCTTTGGACATCAGTTAGAATACCAAAGTACTCAAAAGTTTCCAAAATGTCAGTTACTTTGCAATCGGCAAAAAAGAAACGATTTCAGTACTTCGCCAATGCTATAGACTGGTGAAATGTGCATGTTATTCTTTCGTGAAATGCACACGACTTAATGGTTCTATTCTCTGTCGCTCGGCGGTTCGTTTGCGGGTCTTAATTTTGATAAAAGCAAGGCTTGGCAAGTTTTAATAACAATTTTCGGCCAAATCATTCGGTCTATTTGTGTATAATCCGATCAGATGGGTAAGGTTTAGGAATATGTCGACAATTTTCAAAGACTTGGTAACATATTTAAATATGTTTTTATGTGTTTTGTGTCGTTATTATACTTAAACGACTCTACACAAAAGTAGTTAAATTTGTTGATGAGATTTCGGTACAAGGGTTTGCGACGTTGTTGATGAATAATTTTCGTGAGTTGTGTGCACATGCATTTGTCATAAAACTCTCAAACATTTGCTCCGCTCGTTTGGTCGTGGGATAATAGCATTTGTCATTCTAACTTTCAAACTACATATCATGAGAAAAGTGTTTTGCGTAGTTGAAATAATTTAAGAGAAAATAAAAACAACTGTAAAGGGTTTTAAACATTGTCAAACAACTGTAACTTTCAAACTTCATATCATGAGAAAAAATTTTGTGCAGTTCAAATGAATAAAAAAACTATAAAAGGGTTTAAATATAAATTGGAGATAATTAGCAAGTAATAGCTAAATTAAGTCGGTTTTGCTACGATTACCATAAAAGGTGATTTGGTAATGGTACAATTAATACAAACAGAAAACAAAAAATTCCTGAATATGTTGAATTAATAATAACACTTTTTGCATAGAAGTGTGTCTGTGTGCGTGCGCTCGCGTGCATGTGTATAAAAAAGGTTACTGTTTCACCAGAAGTTATCCATCAAAACTTTAAATACGACGATACTGGTACCTCTCAATACTGGTACCTCTCGATACTGGTACCTCTCGATACTGGTACCTCTCAAAACTGGTACCTCTCGATACTGGTACCTCTCGATACTGGTACCTCTCGATACTGGTACCTCTCAATACTGGTACCTCTCGATACTGGACCTCTCGATACTGGTACCTCTCGATACTGGTACCTCTCGATACTGGTACCTCTCGATACTGGTACTTCTCGATACTGGTACCTCTCGATACTGGTACCTCTCGATACTGGTACCTCTCGATACTGGTACCTCTCAATACTGGTACCTCTCAATACTGGTACCTCTCGATACTGGACCTCTCAATACTGGTACCTCTCAATACTGGTACCTCTCAATACTGGTACCTCTCGATACTGGACCTCTCGATACTGGTACCTCTCGATACTGGTACCTCTCGATACTGGTACCTCTCGATACTGGTACTTCTCGATACTGGTACCTCTCGATACTGGTACCTCTCGATACTTGTACCTCTCAATACTGGTACCTCTCGATACTTGTACCTCTCGATACTGGTACCTCTCAATACTGGTACCTCTCGATACTTGTACCTCTCGATACTGGTACCTCTCGATACTGGTACCTCTCGATACTGGTACCTCTCGATACTGGTACCTCTCGATACTGGTACTTCTCGATACTGGTACCTCTCGATACTGGTACCTCTCGATACTGGTACCTCTCGATACTGGTACCTCTCGATACTGGTACCTCTCGATACTGGTACCTCTCGATACTGGTACCTCTCGATACTGGTACCTCTCGATACTGGTACCTCTCGATACTGGTACCTCTCGATACTGGTACCTCTCGATACTGGTACCTCTCGATACTGGTACCTCTCGATACTGGTACCTCTCGATACTGGTACCTCTCGATACTGGTACCTCTCGATACTGGTACCTCTCGATACTGGTACCTCTCGATACTGGTACCTCTCGATACTGGTACCTCTCGATACTGGTACCTCTCAAAACTGGTACCTCTCGATACTGGTACCTCTCGATACTGGTACCTCTCGATACTGGTACCTCTCAATACTGGTACCTCTCGATACTGGACCTCTCGATACTGGTACCTCTCGATACTGGTACCTCTCGATACTGGTACCTCTCGATACTGGTACTTCTCGATACTGGTACCTCTCAATACTGGTACCTCTCGATACTGGTACCTCTCGATACTGGTACCTCTCGATACTGGTACCTCTCGATACTGGTACCTCTCGATACTGGTACCTCTCGATACTGGTACCTCTCGATACTTGTACCTCTCGATACTGGTACCTCTCGATACTGGTACCTCTCGATACTGGTACCTCTCGATACTGGTACCTCTCGATACTGGTACCTCTCGATACTGGTACCTCTCGATACTGGTACCTCTCGATACTGGTACCTCTCAATACTGGTACCTCTCGATACTGGTACCTCTTGATACTGGTACCTCTCGATACTGGTACCTCTCGATACTGGTACCTCACAATACTGGTACCTCTCGATACTGGTAAAAATGGAAAACTGAAATATGGTACTATCTTTTTCTGATCAAACGGAGAAAGAATGTCGAGGCTCTTCCCACGGAGATAATATAATTGTCAGCGTGAAAAGAATGGGCCTTGAGACCAGATATAGTAGTTGAACTTTACGAAAAATATTTCTCGACAGCGGCATCGTAACGCTTAGGCGCGATGCCAGAATAATTCGCGTGTACCTACTGCTATATGGTATATGATAACAGCTTAAATCATCACACATTGTATGGCTCAATGGTTGAGCACCCGGATTCTAAACTTGCCGTAGCAATCTTTGTGAGTTTAAATCCATCAGATTGCGGAATATCAATTCCTAGATTTTGATAGCTATAGCTGGATATGCATACACACATACATACACACATACTCATACATACACACAATCCTTGAGAAATATATATATATAGATTATATCGAACTGGGTTTTTTTACGGTTGCATATAATCTTCACTGTTTGTAGTTGGTTCCATTTGATTTACTTTATATTGTATTTCTGCAGCCATCACATGCATCGTAACAGCCATCAAGACTAAACGACATTGCCTCACTATTCTAGTCATCGGTTAACCTAAAAACTTAATTTGCAATCAAGTTTAAAAACAATGCCAACATAAGCCTAGGCTGTTACTGAAATAGACCTTATTACATGTATGCATGTTCATATAATTATGCTTATAGTGGAAAATAGAAAGAAAAAAGGAATGTTTTCATTAGCTCCTCAAAATATTTGTTCGCTTTTAGATAGCTAAATAACTATAGAGTCAAATCATGACTAGTTGCAGTGCACTCTCAGACCACAAACAATAGTGATGCAGGATCAGACCCCCAAAACAGCTAACACACTTGCGAGCAGATGTAGGGGCCTGATTTAGCAAATCCCATCTGCTGCACCTCTGACTGACACTAGTGATGATTACTTGTACTTGTATACTTTAACTACAGCAATTATTGAGCATCACAAGACCATATTTTTTTAATTCATAGAAAGACTTTACGCAATACTCTTATAACATGTCAAATATCCAACAAGAAAATCCCAAGTTTTTCTTTACCCGCTGAAAAGCACAAAAATACCTAATTAATGCTTAAATACTTGGTTAGAAAAAAGATTCATTTTAGTTGCATCGGTTAGAACCCCACTGAGCAAGAACACACCTTGTTGAGCCCATCCCATGAGGTAGCCATGATTTGGTGCCTTGAAACCAGGAATATCACTAGCAAGTTCTTTGTAGATGTTTTGAAGACTAGGTGGTATAGGATTACCTGGTAGCACACTGAAGCTGAGACCTACAACAGGAACATATTCATAGTGTCTAATCCTAATATTTCAGTATGAACATAAAATTGTAGGTCAAATACAAAGTGTGACACTGTTTGAGAGCTGCAGCTTTGTTACTTTAAACATACCATGTGCCTGGTTAGCTCCAGGATAAGGATCTTGGCCAATTATAACCACCTTGACCTCATTCAAGCTGCATGCTGTAGTCCATGCAAACACGTCCTCCATTGGAGGATAGATGATGCAAGTTTTCCTTTCTTCCGCAATATATTTCATTAGCTATAACAATGAGATAAAGTCAATACAGTCATAGTTCAACATGTGAGCACAGTGCGGTCTAGGACTAAGCTCATACGTCAAATTACTCGCATCTCGAGGCACCAGTTCCTATATAAAATAACTATGTAAAAGTTAATCAGTTACCATATTATGAAAAACTACATACCTAAAAAGCATATAACGGTAGAAAAATTGCTTTAATTGTTATAATTCAGTACCTACACTAACAAAGTAACAAATGCATATTTATTTGTTACAATCTGCAATAAAATATAACATTACTATGTACATTATCCATTGGAGTTGTATCTTCGAAACAAACCCTGTTGATAATGGTGGTATGAGAGCGACTTGAGAGCAACGTGTTCGGTACACTAAATATCTGTGACCCTATGTAATAGAGACTTTGAATTAAACTTCACTAAGTTTAGCTTATTAAATACACATTTGAAGCTAAGGTTTGTTATTTATACTAAACTTCCTTTAACTTTATGGTCATATTTTTTAGTATCTGATTCTGGTTATGTGCTCTTGCCTCACGATCACTATAACTTTTAGCCAACATGTTAAAGATTTTTTTTAACTGATTCGAGAAGAAAAACCAGGTCAAGCTGTTCTCGAAAGCGGGTTCATGCATACTTGACCATATAGTGTAGTGACCATCGAGAAACGGCTCGTACTCTCGTATCTCAAATATTACTAATATCTCAAGAAAAACCTTGCTAGAAAGTCAACTCATACTTCAAGTTTCTCAAATGTTGAGGCGCTCGTAAGGAAAGGCATGGCTGTAAATGCTCCACAACTACAAAATTTTGTAAAGCGAACTGCTGGTCTTCATTACTCTCACAAGAATAAATACACCAAGTGTATTAGCCATAAGAATATATATTTCTCATAAATATATAAGTATACATGTAGTCAATGTGCGTGCATACAGTAAACAATCATGGTGAGAAACTGCGCTAGCTTTCCTTAGTCACTGGTAGCAAGCTCCTTGATAGAGTGTGATAGGCTCCACCATCTTATCACTATATTCATCTCCTTATTGCCATCATCTCCTATCTTATCATTATCATCTTCTCGTTGTTGTGTAGCTCAGCATGCCGAGCCAGCTCACCAATGACTGAGTCTCCTGCTGTAATAATGAGACTCAGCTTGGCTGTGATGTGGGTCATGCGAACAGTCTCACCGGCCCTGGGCACAACGCTCTTCCATTACACTCTCCCCTTAAGTAAAGGCTCTGAGGGCCATCCACTCAGCGCTGGAAGGCAAAAGTAGCTGTGACCAGAGCCTGTGCTGTTTGGCAGCTTCTCACTTTGACAGCTTTTTGTTTTGACAGCTTCAGCCTTCTCACTCGAGGCTTTGGACCTTCGACTCGGCAAAAGTAAAATCATCTATTTTCAAATGACGAGTGTGGATTAGGGCAGCCATTTATAGGGTCAAGGCTTGTCAGTGTCGGCGGTCTCTGATAGCTGGCGGACTTGCTCCTCTTGTCGATGGTAAAAGGGCTCGTCGGCCTTAGGTACTCCGAGAAGGCGAGTCAATCTCTCGGCCTGGGAATCAACTCGTGTCGGCAGCTCACTGGCTTGGTTTCTTCTCATTTCGGTCAAGGTGGCTTCTGCTGGTCCTGTGCAGGTCTCTTCTTGGGCGATGGAGGGCCATCCTCTAGCGCATAAGAAAAGTTTACATCGAGCTTGGTTGACTAGGTAGACCACGCTGCCATAACCGGCGTCTCCCCATCTCCTCCAGTGTGACACAACCTGGTCAGAAGTGATACGATTATGTTGACAGGGGCACACATAAAAGTCGAAGTGCTGGATAATGTGCTGCCAGTTCTTGCGAGCGCTGGTGGTGACTCTGTATAGGCCCCAAATGCCAGACTGGCGTAAGGCCTTGTTCATCCGCTCCCATCCGTCGCCACTGAAGTAGCTCTTGGTAGGAATGATACCTTTCCTCGGCTCTGCGGGTAACTTTTGTGGGTAAATGCGTAGCTTCCGAGGTGCTCTCTGAGCAGTGGCTGGCAACTAAACAGACACGGCCTCTGATAAACAAGAGATACGAGCTGGCTCAGCCTACTCAGTCCTCTCTACTTCTTCCAAACAGCCGAGTGCTCATGAATCTCCAGGGGTGTCGCCGACGGCTGGCTACTTGGCATTGTTTTGAAAGGTATTTTCTGACCAGGTATTGACTGGTCGATCACAGGCAGAGTGTCAACCAGGTGTGACTCGACCTGAGCGTTTTTGTGTGAAACAGATTTGCCCAAAGAGGCAGCCTGGCCGGAGCACCTTCCTTCTTAGTCACTGGGGGTTTTAGACACGAATGCAAATTTCTCATGAAAGCTGAGCATGCCCGCCAATTGCTCTTCCTCTCCCTTCTACATAGACTATCGGGGTTAGCATGTCAGCCAAGAGTGATCTGCGTCAGCTGATTTAACCATTTTGACAGGATAGCTTAAAGATCTATCAGTAGTAGTAATAGCTGCGCTGAGAATATCACTGTGCCTCCGGGAGAAAACTGGGTCACTGTAGGGTGCACAAGCAAATGGCCCTGGCTCACTAATCTCTCCAGATTTCCTCCTCTTTTTGGCCTTTGTATTCCTACACAGACATCTTTTCAGATTGGCTGTTACTACTGATAGCCAAGACTATTCCCCATATCGGTCAGGCTGCTGAGTAAGCCGAGCCGACGAGGGGTTATGCCAAGTAGCTCCAAGTGCCTTTTGCTCTGAATTGAAAAGCCAGGCCAATGAGGGACTTGTTGGCCAGGCGGTTCTCCCGGAACATTGCACTTATGTTTTTCTAACTGCCTCTGGAGCTCCTTTAGCTGAGCTTTGAGCTTTCTGCTAAACTCAGGATTGGTGGAAGCCTCTGCTCTTTGTCTTGCCAATTCTACTTCGATTTTGCACTTGACTTGCGCCTTTTGCCTCTTAGCCCTTTTCATGTTAAGGCCTCTCTGGAGCTCCAAGGTAGCAGGCCCTCGTCCGAGCTTCTCTGGGCAAGCATGAAAAAGTTTCAGCCGGCTCTCGCCCTTCACCGAAACCTGGTATTGGCACTTTAACATGGCAAGTGTGGTTTGGCTATGTTTTTATAACCTGATACAGCTTCAAAACCTTGGCCTGAAGCTTAGGTTGTTTTCCCTCTTTCTCCTCTTGTTCAGGAGCCAAACTCTGTCTCAGGAGAAATTCTTTTTAGTTCTCCTGTTGGATTGCTACCTGCTCCTCCTGGAGGGCCGTGTGAACCTCTTTCAGCCTTTTCAGAATCTTTACCACATCTTCAAGCAAGAGTTGGGCCTCAGTGAGTGGTGGGCTAAACTCCAGCTAGTAGTCAAAACTGTCGTTCGAGCATCAGCAGGTTGACCATTTATCTAGTCGCGAAGTGTGGTGTACCTATACGCTCTCATCAGCTGAGGGAGCAACCTGTCCCACTCCTAGTGACCTTGGATCAGCAGCTGTGCTTGCAGAGAGTTGCCCAGCTGTCTTCCCTTGGGTTCAGAGAGTGATAGGGGGTCATGTGAGTCGTCTCCACCCATCAGAGTCAGCACAGTTTAGTAATCAGTTGACTCTCAAACTGCGCCTCTTGGTTGGTATGGATCTGCTCTGGCAAGCCCATGTAACAAAGCACCAGTTCATCCAATGCACTGTCTACCATTGGGGTGACTGACCCTCTCGCAGGACCATTGTCCTAGTCTTCCAGGAGAGCCAGGGCATTTTGCCATCTCGTGAAATGATCAGTGAGTACCAAGATCTACTTGTTCTCTTTCGGTGTCTCTGGAATCGGTCCCACCAGATCTACAGCAACCTTCTGCTAAGGGCGTCCATCATACTCTATGCCTGCCGCCGGATTTCCTGGTGCAACCATGCTTCACCACCTGGCAGGTTTCACAGCTCTTGATCAGTCTTTTCACCATGGCTGCCATTCCTGGTGAGTACTAGGTCAGTCGCAGTCGGCTAATCGTCCTTCCAACCCTAGAGCGAGGAAGGGTGTTAGTCTGCCAGGTGGTTGCTTCCTTGATGGTCAGCAGACAAACTGAGCGCCACCGAGGCTGTTCTTGAGAGGCAGTTTTGGTCGCCATGTACTCAGTACTCCATCTGGTCGTAGCCTGAAAAATGGTTAAATTCTGTGCAGCTGTCGGAATTCTTGGCCTCCCAGCTCCAACTGCTCTTGTGTCAATTCCTCAGCTCAGTCGATGGCATGGTACATAGTGACCACCAGTCTCTGGTCAGCAGCTTGCATCTGGGCCAGCTTTTTATCAGCATTTTCTTGAGTCTTCACTCGAGCTATGCCACAAAATCTCAGGTAACCTAGGTCGGTCTTAGACTGGCACCTCCATATGCCGCGGCAGTGAATGGGCCTATGCGACCGATCCCATCGCACAGAGTTTCGGTGACCAAAGGCATGGTGGATGGGCTTTTCTCGAGTTCTTTTGATAAATACTGGCTTTCTATGGCAAGTTCCCTGTGAGCTGGTTCTCCATCTCTCAACTGGATGAGCTCGCACTGCCGGCAGTCCTCACAAGCTTGTCCGTTAAGTCCATCGGCGTTCCTGTGGCGGAGTCCAGTTCGGTGTATTAATGTATACTATAACTATGCTAAGATCTGTAATCATCTGACTACTTGATTAAAAGGTTCCTTGCGTCGTTATGGCTATTGAAGAAAAGCATAGTTTAGACACAAAAGGAACGACTTACCTTATAGGTAGGGCTGAAAATGTTTAATGATTTTTACCAGGGCAAGCAGCTCCCTTTGGGTTACGCAATAACTCCTCTCGGCAGGCACCAAAGTTTTGCTGAAAAACAGGATCACTCTCTCATCCCTTCCTGTACTTGTGAGAGCACAACACCCACTCTCAAATGCTGTTATCCGTGTCCAAGATATATGGCCGACTTGAATCCGGATAGACCAGTAAAGGAACCAAGGATAGATGTCTGTTCAGCTCATTGAACGCCATCTGCTCTTACTTGCTCTACGTCCACCCTTTGCCCTTGCAAGTCAGTCGGTTTAGAGGCTGTGCTGTGATAGCAAAGTTAGCTACATACTGTCAGTAATAGCTTACCATACCCAGGAAGTCTTGCAGCTTCCTGAACCCTTTGAAAGTTGGCCACTCAAGAACTGCCCACATCTTTTCTGGGTCAATAAATACACTTTGCGATCTGACCACATGGTCTAAGTACCGAGCCCATGATTGGTGAAGCTTGCATTTAGAGCGTTTCAGCTTCAGCCCAAATCCCTTCAAATGCTGAAACACTTCTTCCAATCAGTACAGGTATGTACCAAAGTCGAGGGCAATGACGATGATGTCATCCAGGTAGATGCAGTAGCGTCTTTCAATGCAAGCAGTGTAACACGTACTCCATCAGTCCCTAGAAGGTGGCCAGTGCTGAGGTAAAACCAAGACCTTCCATTTTTCACCAGAAATGTTTTGAGACCAGAACAGGGGACAAATACTAACTGTTTTGCGCAGGGGTGTCCAAGGGTACTTGCCAATAGCCACTGACCAAGTTCGGTGTACTGAAATACTTGCTGCCGGATAGCGCATCAAGACTGTCGTTGATTTGAGGAAAGGGATAGGCATCCTGCTCGGTGACAGCATTTAGCCATTGGTAGTCAACTCAAAACCACTATCTGCCATCTTTCTTTCTGACTAACACCACCAGAGAGCTTCAGGAGCCCCAGCCGGTTCAATGAGTCCCTTTCTCAGCAGCTCTTTGACTTGAAGCTCAGTCTCTGCCTCTTTCTCTGGATAGAATGGGTTTCCTTCTTGAGTGGTATAGAATGTTCTACCTAAGAGGCCCTGCCCGCATCCCTATCCCTGGCGCTGAACCTGCCTTGATAACATGTCAGCAACTGTGCCAGTCGCTCAGCCTGCCCCGACTCCAAGCAGTTTTGCCTTGCCACTGCAAACAGGCTCCTTAGGTAGGGCTGGATGGCCTACATCTCGTGTATTTACTCCATGGGGCGCTAGACCCGATTCGAAGAGGGGTGGTTCGTTATCTACTTGGTGTTCCTCTACTCTCATATGCATGCCGAAAGTGATGCCAGCTTGGAAGTGGAGGAGTTCTTTCGTGACATTGAAGCACCGCGTGACCATGATTCCCTTCAGGCTAGGCCGGTTCAAGGTAGTAGCCTATAGTGGCTCACTTGGACATCACTCCCAACAAGCTGTAGTTCCAGGTGGTCACTCGGCATAGGATGGCCATCTCAGTTATTGGCCAGCACCACTATGTTGTGTACTACCTGGAATTTGCTAAGCAACAGCCGGCAACATCCATCTGTACAGGTCAAGGGGTAACTTGACTTTTCCAAATCAGTTCTGAGGCTAGCCTTGGAGGGACACAAGCCTGAAGTAGGCTCCTGAAGTGTTCGAACAAGCTGGAAGGAAAGTCGAACCGGCCATTAAGACAGTCTTCCGACATTGTACTAGCCGGGTCCTTCAAGCCGATTTCTGAGTGCACTCTTGGCAGCGCAGCCTGGTGTGGCTCGGTTTGGCATGGGGCATGTTGTCATGCCTGGTTTATCTTCTAGGTACTCAGGGTCCTGTTCTTCCAGAGCCTAGCAATAGTTTCCGTAAAGCCACAATTTGAGTCTTCCTTGCTGTCATCTCAGACAGGGTAGTGGGTGCCGACCTCCTGTGTCTCTCAGCTCTCAATCACGACTTGGGCTCTCTAGGCTAGAACCCCTCCTGGCAGGACTTTTTGAGCCGGCGTCAGGCTAGTCATCAAAACCGGCTTCTGACACAGTGCTGGCTAATTTTCTTCTAAGGCTCCCAAGGTGAATTGGGGGCCTTACTGCCACCAGTAGTCAGCACTACTGTTGCAGTTTCTTGCTGGGGCAGTTTTGTCAAACTTGTCCCCTAGAGTCCAAACACTGCATGGGTTTCTTCCCATGGCCTCCTTAGAGCGGCTCATTTTTGCTGCAGCTGTTGTACCTGCTGTGACAGCTGCTGTACTAACTGAGTCGATTGACTGCCCATTTGGTCCAGGACCATAGCAGTCCGCTCTTCGGAAACTTTTTCCACAGCCCAATTGATTGCCACTGAGTGGCTTTTAGGCTTGACTTGAAGAAACTCGGTCCCTGCTCAAGCTGCTTTTGCCAGAGTGGCTGTTGGCACAGTCAGAAGGTGTCGCTGTAAGCCAGTTTATTTTGCAGAGTTGAAGAACAGCTTCCTAAACATGTCGACCTTATAGGGCTCCAGCAAGTTTTCGTACGCCACACAGACTAAGTGTTTTACCTGGCAGGCATGCCTGCCAGGTAAAACACTTGTAGAGTTGTAGCTGCGGCTTGCCTGAAAGTGCTCGGTTTACACAGAGCCTGTTTGGAAGAGAGGCCGAACCGGGTTTGAGGCGCATCAAAGACAGCTCCGACGCAGTCGGCTTGTCTGCAGTTTTCTGCTTCATCCTTCCAGGCCTCTCGAAGGTACAGCAGGCTGGCACCTTCGGCCCAGTTGTTTGCTTCAGCCACCTTCTAGAATCTGCTGATAAAATACTCTGCATCTCCAGGACCTGAGTATTGGGGCGACTTGAATTGGTTACCCGAGGCCTGGGCCCCAAAACATCAGCATCATCCTTTCCAGTACCTCGACTAGCCAGTCCGCGCCTCGGTAAGTGCTCATAGCGCACCTGGAATTCTTCCCGCCTTTGAGAGTGCTCGCTAATTGTCAGAGGGTGGTGTTGCTCAAGGCAATACGACTCACTGAAATCAGGGACGATTCAAGGCTACTTTCAGGCTACTCAGGCGAGTGCTCACTGATCATCAGGGGGCGGCATTGCTCTAGCAACAAAACTCGTCGGGATCAGAGAGGACTCCCGTCCCTGGACACTCAGTCTTTGATGCTTTCTCTTTTTGTGGAGCTGGGATCCATGACCCCACTGCTGCCACCAGTGTAAGTGGAATATGGAATACCAGCGCATGGAATGCGATGGGCTCCACATTTTTCTTATCACTGCTCATAATCTCCTCATTGTCGTGTAGCTTGGAATGCCAAGCTAGCTTACTAGTGACCAAGTCTCCTGCTGTAAAAATGAGCCTTGGCCTGGCTGCAACGTTAGTTATACCAACGGTCTCGCTGGCCCTGGTCAAGGCACTCTGTCGTTACAATATGAGATATTTGAATAAGAAAATAATTAATCTGAGGACAGAAGCTAATCTCTTGGTCACTAAAGCTTTAGTATTGCAACTAATTAAAAAAATATTCATTCCACGCTTACCACTATTGAATTTACTAAAACTTCTCAGTATAATCACATATTTTAACGATTGTATTCTATGAGCAATTATAAATTAACAGCGATGAAATTGATAATACTCTTTTTGGCAAATTGGTTATCCTAGTTAAATATATACTGTAAAACTTCTATTCGAATCCCATGGCACTCTATTTTTTAACCCTTTTCTTATAGTGGCGGTCAAATGGAGGCGATGTTCAATTAGAAGCTGGCGCTTTATTTTTCAAATAGCTCGCTCAAATGTTTGAGAAGCTAAATTTAACCATTTTACAGGCGAACCAAATGGCACCTATAGTTTGTTCTCTTTTTTCAGTGGAGCGACATTAAACCTTTTCGATGTGATAAATCTGCTAACTTACCTCTAACTTGTCAAAAATCTCTTAACAAATATGCATCAAGAAACCGAGAAATATCTCTATCAGTTGATACCTATTGCTTGCAATTGACCTGCGATGATACTATAGCCTGTGTCCTTCTTTGCAATTTGTTGGCATTTCCAACTTTTATTTCATTCTAAATTTGAAGGCAAGTTTTTATTTTATATCTATATTTAACAATCTTGCATAAAAACTCATTGAACTCATTAACATGTTTACTAACAGTGTGCAGCCAAAAGTAGCTTTTTATGTGCAATAGAAGAAGAGTTATGAGTGTCGATCCATTGTAAGCAGAGTTCAGATTACCACGATGATGTTATCAAATGATATGCTCTAAATCTGCAAATTTATAAGCTATATATCAATAATATATCAAATGCTACAAATATATATTCATGAACAAGTGACATAAACGAACCATACTTATATTACATACAGAAACAAAAATTATCAGTTTTCAAATAAAAATACTAGCATCATTTCCTCGGTCAGTTGCATTCTGGTTTTTGCTTTCATTTAGAATCATTTCATATTTTTCTGGCCATTCAATACCTTCTACAGTGACCTCTGACCTCAGACTTCTTCTGACCTCAACTTTTCTTCTGTACTAAACTAGTCAATATCAGTTTTCAAACAATTTTTTAGCAGAGCAAAACTTTCACGCTTTGCATTTAGCACAAATGATGATAAACTTTTAGCCGGATGGGCGCTAAGCACAACTTCTAGCCTCAAACCAGTTGTTCATATACCATCGTAACTGTAAACCACTTTTCACATACGTCGAAGTATCAAGCCTTCATTGAATTAAGAACTACTATTGGCCTGATACAGTTACTAATTATTTCTATGGTTATGCTTTCAAAATTTGAACGAAAAACCCAAAAAGCTCCCAAGTTAGAAAATGGACATCGATACAAACAGAAACAACAAAAGAATTAAGTGTTATTGATGTAACCGAGTCATCATTAGTAAAATTTTTTGCACACTTTTCTGCTGATCACTTGCTATTATGGGTTCATAAAGATCAAAGAATGTCAAAGTGGTGGTCAAATGGAGGTGGCGTTCAAATAAAGAGGGCGTTCAAATAAAGGGGGCATTCAATTAGAAGTTTTACAGTATACTGCATTTCATTGATTGCTACACGAGCCATAGATAATACTTGTTATACTATCCATTAAAACACTACCACCTACTGTAGAATAATATTAAATATATTGGTTTTATCTGTAAAATATAACCTCTTTGAAGTACCCTTTGTCAAATTCTTGTTCAATACATGGATTCCATGACTGGCCATATCTCATAACCAAACCATAGCCGTTTGGCACATAGGTGACCATCGCGGAAGATGTAACGGTAGATAGCATCAATGGGGTTGGATTATTCTCATTCGGCACTTTGCTGTACTAAAAATCAAAAAAGGTGACACATAGTTTAAATGATAGAAGTCAAATAAGCTGATACCCACACACACACACTTCCAATAAAGTTACTAGCTAACATTACAGATACGTACAATATTGCACCTATTACTTTGGTTTTATAACAGTTAATCTATTTGGCTATTAAGAAGATAGGCAAAATTTACCAATTGGTTATTTTGAGAATTTAGGGTTTAACGAAAATGATTAAAAACACAGCTAGATAGCTAGCTTGCTTGGCCATTTAATTTTAACACATGCAAATGATCATTGCATTAGCCTACTCAGTGTGTATGCCATCCATTTGCCTTGCATGCATTGGCTTCACATGTTTTTGTCACGGTCACTTATACACTTCACTTATTTGTAACTTTGGCCTAACCCAACCAGGAGCCAAGTCAGGATACCACAAATGCAAATCAGGTTCAACGAGCAATCATTAAACTTCAAATAATTAAAATCTATAAGTAAGTTTCGTTGTAGATGTAAATCTGTTGAGCTGACCCAGATACATACAACATACAATAGACAAAGAGAAGACATAAACACTATATAATAAGACAGTTATGCAATCAGAGAAACTATAGACAAAGGGGAGGTAAAGGTATAAACACTATATAATTAGACAGTTATGCAATCAGAGAAACAACAGACAAAAAGAAGGTAAAGGTATAAACACTATATACTAAGACAGGCAATCAAAGAAACAACAGACAAAGGGGAGGTAAAGGTATAAACACTATATAATAAGACAGTTAGGCAACCACAGAATATTTAAGACTAAAGGCAATGAAATCACTACAAGAAAGTATTATGACATATTTACTCAAAGTATATGTTATACAATGATGAACTGCAGTCAAATAGAGCACATAAATGGTATACAACCACACTCGCTCCTGATCTTTAAATCACTAAACCAAAAAATCAGCTAACCAAGCAGGTGGCTTACCCTCTCTAACAGGATGTGATGTATTATTAACTTCTGATTGGTCACTAGAAGAATCTCTATCAGTATTTTCATTATCAGTTATACTGATGTCATTTGTAGTGTCACGTACAATACCAAAATTCGAATCAAAGTCTAACTTAGAGCTTATCAGTGTAGATAAAGGTGAATTGTTAGCGTGCCAAAAACCTGTTAAAAACAAGAGCTATACCATTGCCACAGTTTCCCATGTTGATGTACACTTTGCTATGTGTGGGTTCACATATACTTGGTCACCCACACTATATGGATTCAAACTAGTATCTCTGCTAGCAGTTCTGCAGCTACTGGAGTTTCAGATTTATATGCAAATAGCCTGTCTGATGGCACAATGCCTTCTGTGTGAAGAATGTTATTATACCAGTATACTGTATCACTAACGGTACTTCTTGACCCAAAAGCATTTGATTGATTGTGCGATGATAACGTTCTGTTATACCGTTATCCGATGCCCTGTATGTACAGCTGAATATGTGAGTTACATTCCATTTTTTCAACACATTTGTCAGTGCTTTGAAATGTGGTTCATTGTCAGAAAGCAACTCCACCAGAGCCCCTCATTCAGCAAAGATGTTTGCTAATTGTTCTTGCACTACAGATGACATCTCATTCCTTAGTTTTCTTCATATAGCATACCGACTTGGTCCACAGTCTATAACAGTCAAATACGGAATACCTTTGTAATGTGTAATATCAGTGGCAAGCCGATGCCAGTCTTTATCTACATCCAAGTGCCCAGTTTCCCAACACATTGAGCCTGGATTGATTCTCTTGCAGACGTGACATTAGTTTACAATCTCATCTACATCTCCTTTTGTCATGTTTGAGCCCCACATTGCTGTGGCTAGGTATAAAGTTCGGTCTACTCCTAAGTGGTGAGTATCATAATGGCTGCGCAGCTTATCCGTAATGTCATCATCAGACACAGCCAAACTAACTGTACATGACTTTCTACTTAACCACTTTCGTGGGACTCTTGTTAATTCATGCGCTTTGTTTTCACCTGACTTTACTAATGTGATGTGCAATTCTAGCTTGTACTCTTCTATTAAGTCACTGATGAGGCACAAACATTTCTTAACACTCATTTCGCTAAGCCCACTGACTTTGAGTCTCTTACTGTCCTTCAACACTGAGTTAACTCAGCCACATACAGTTGCAGAGTCGCAGAGAATTGTTATACTGTGCCAATTCCATTTCAAAGCCATATTGATTGCCTTTATCACCGCTTCCCACTCTGCTACATTTATGTGAGCTCCATCATTCATACTCTTCAACCAACTTGCATCTTCAACTGTCATTATTAATTTCAACACAACATCCTGTTGCTAAGCTACTGGCATCTCACCATAACTTTCCAATGTGTGAGCCTGCTACACTTCATAAACCACCAACTGGATCATTTTCCTTAGCTTTCTCAGAAACCTCATCTAACATTACTTTTAGTTCATCAGGTATGCGCCTGTCTTATTTACAAGGATTCAATTTCAATTCAATTCTCATTTCATGGAGCTACATGCAACTCATAACTATTTTGCTACTGGATAATGGCCAAGGTAGCTACCGCATATAGAAAACGACTGCAATTTAGTTAGATCAGAGTGTAGTGTAAGTAGTTCACAATCTCTGAACCAGCCAAGGGTACCATTTTCAGATTGTGTTACTCTTAACTCTAAAACTCATGTAATATTTAGCTTTGCTGGCTCTCTTGATACCAATCCATAAGCTAGCAAATGTTCTTTGACTTTGGATATTAAAACAACCGCCTCATTGACTATTATATCATTTATGTAACAATCTGTGACAGCACGCACTTTTTCATCTGGCGACAACACTAATGCTAATATGCGAGACGTAACTTTTGGTGCTAAATTTGAGCTAAATCCCATACGAGTCATTACATATAACTTCCCTTTGTAGCGTACTGCCTAAAATCGCTGCAAGAAAACATCTACATGCAGTTGCAAATACACCTTTTTCAATTCTAACATACAAGCTGTGTCATCATACCTGCGCCACTGCCTCAGTTTTTCTGGACATACAGCGACATCATTTCCTGGATTACTATGTACATGTTTGTTGTTTAATTCTTGGCTATAGTCCATTACTGGTCTGACCTTCCTACTCTCATTTGGTTGAAAAACCGTCATAAGAGGAATTACACCACCATCCTTCCCACATACTTGTTCATCATGTCTTTTCAGCCAACCTAATTTCACTAATCCATTGTTCTTTTTTGTCGTCATACTGTTTTTACAGCATTTACTTATTACATACTCAGCACATTGGTTTGTCAATACAGGTTCTAGATTTTTCATTTCTAAGAAACATCTCATTTAGATCCATTGAATGTTGCATTAAAGCCAATGTTATCAACTGTGAGGCATGTAGCGTGCACTTCTCTTTTACTTGTCGCCACTACAGGACTTGTACATATACTTTCACATCCGAATCGCACACTTTTACTTGAGTTAATCATAACTCCACCTAATTTGGAGATTCCATATATTCCTAGAATTAGTTTGCACCCACATACAAGCTCTCATGCAACTAAACACTGAAATTGTACAGCAGATGATCCAATGTTTACATTAACTGCTACCTCACCACTGCACTGTGTAGTATTGCCATTTAACATCCTGACCTTTCTGGCATGGCCTGTGATCACTAGCCCAAGTCTATTTACAGCATCACGTGATAACACAGATTGCTCACAGCCACTATCAATTTAAGTCTTGATGGTTACATCTTGCATGTAGGCTGTGACAAATGGTAGTGCCATGCTTACTGAGTGGGATTGGGGTGAGCAGCCGACGCAGACACTCCCCATTCTTATTTCCCAACAGTTTAGGCTTACATTGACAATTTATGTGCCCCACTATATTGCAGTTATAACAGCGAACCTGTTTGTTTACGCCCTTCACTTTTCTTCCAATAGGTCATTCTCTAGAGACATGGCTAAATCCAGAACATGTATAGCATTGGCCGCCTCTACTATGCTTGTCTGTGACTCCTGTGCTGCATATACCGTACAGGATGAAAATATTCGTTGGTTTTAAAAATTCGCGATTTCGCGAGCAGACAACTCCGCGAATTATAAAATTCCGTGAATAATTAGTTCTATTTTTAATCACAAGGGAGAATAACTACTGCATCAAATTAAAAACTAGCCGCTAGGTTGGTTTTTAATATAAATACTAAACGTAGTTGAGTTTCAAAACATTTTTAAAATCATTGCCTAAGCTTTGAGCTAACACCATTGCCAATGCATCACATTTCTTTACAAAATTATTCAAGGTTGTCACAAGATATGCAGAATGGCGTCATCGCAAAAATAGCCACTAAGCAGAAGTACTAAACGTAGCCGAGTTCCAAAACTTCTTTAAAATCATCGCTGGGCTTCGAGTTTTATTGCCATTGCTTCAAACTTTACAAAATTATTCAAGGTTTCCACAAGTTATTCGGCATGGCTTCGTCATCGCAAAAAAATCTCCTAGTCTTTTTACATTGAAATCAACTCCATCAATCTCTAATACCGAAGTTGAGGACGATTATGATTCTGATCCGGACATTATGGTATGTATTTGTTTTGCAGTGCAGATACGTTTTTTCTATAATTAACTGCATGAGTTAATTCGTTTGTTTAAAAACCGATCGCTTTCATTAAATACTTCAGCTATTGTTTTTGTACTTTCTTAACACTTATCCCACGAGCAAACGAGCGGAGCGAAGTGTGGGAGTTTTTATGATAAATGCATGTGCACACAACTTACGAAAATTATTCATCAACAATGAGACGAACCCTTGGCTAGAAATTTTATCAACAAATTTAAGCATCATTTTGTAAAGTCGTTAAAGTATAATAACGATACAAAACACATTTAAACCTATTTGAATATGTTACCAAGTCTTTGTAAACCGTCGGTATTATCTTTAAACTTACCCATCTGATCGGATTATACCCAAATAGACAGATTCATTTGGACGAAAAATGCTACAAAGCGCTTGAAAAGCTCGGTTTAATAAAAGTTAAGACCGAAAATTGAAACGCCAATAAAGCCGTGCGACGGATAGTAGAACTATTTAGCAGTGCGCATTTCACGAGAAAACCGTGCTCATTTCATCAGTCTATGGCATTTTTTTACTTGTAATCGAATTTATTCGAAGGTTTCTGTAATAAACGTAGACCGTTTGAGGCGTAGACCGATTTACAGGTACGAAATTGTGGTACACAGTTTATCAGCCTGTGTTTTTTGTCCAATCACCGAAAGTTTCATTATTTGAAACGTTAGCCGAAATTCTTTACAACTTATGTACAAGCTAAGGCCGAACTACAACGCCCCTTCATGACGAGAAAATCTTTTATTTTGCTACAGTTTTATACGCGTGAATGCTCTTACTCGCTTTCTGTTAAAGATCGCTTATCAAAACCATTCTACATTCAACGCAACAAACTTTCAAACTGTGTATAGTACACAGTAGCTTGCCATTTTACTTCTAATTTTGCATTTCAGAGTTATAATAAACATATTTCTTTATTGTTGTTGAATTACATACACTACAGTAAATTAGGCCTACAGCTTTATAACACTTTTGTAACAGCTTTTATTTTGCTGCAGTTTGCAGAAATCTTCGAGACGCGTGAACGCTCATAGGTTTTCTATTATTGCTGTATTACTATATTAACAATATTGGTTATTTTAATAATATCAGTGCATTTTACTTAGAATATTGGCCAACATTGCATTTCTCCTATTGCAAGGGAGAGATATAAACGTGTAATATTTTCCTTTCATTGTTGTTGTTTGTCATGACCAAACACTTTTTAAATAAATTTTCTAGAAACCTATATAAATCCCACAACTTCTCGATATTGCTACCTATGACGTTTTGAAATGTAAACAAAATTGTGTATTGGTTTTCTATTATTACTATATTAATAAAATAGATTATTCTAAGAATATCAGTGCATTTTACTTCTAATATTGGCCAATATTGCATTTCTCCTATTGCAGGGGGAAAATATAAACATCTTTTCCATTCATTATTGCTTATTGTTGTATATAATAACACCCACACCCAGTACATTACAGCTACCATTGCAGTTATCCTATTGCACTGAAGAGCCATTTGATTGCTAATATTGCATTTCTCAACCATCAGTACCCTTTATTTTTTTGCCAATATCTCTGGCCATCTCTTTGGTCGTGGGCTGTATGACAGTGGAATTTCTAGTTAATATTTTTGTCTTTCTTGTGTTTACTGCAGATTGAGAATGAAACAACCTACTCCGATTACGAAAACTAGAGACAAGTAGTGATATTCACCGTGGCAGAAATATTGGCAGAGAAGCAACTAGTCAACCTAGTAGCAAAGCAACCAGGCAGAGAAGCAACCAGTCAACCCCTTCGTCGACAACAACTCCTTGATATCGCTGCAGCAAACATGATTAAATTATATATTTTATTTCATGTATAGATATATTATAATTTATTACAAACTTGAGTGTACAAATAAAATGTTTCAAAAACATATACAATTTTACAAACTATGAATGGAGTAAATATAAACAGTTTAGTCTATATGGCGGTTGTCTAGAGCAATAAAATTAAACTAATACACTTGATAAGTGAATACTAGCGTGTAATGGTGCTATCTGATTAGTTATTTTGGTAATAGCAGCTCTATATCGCTGTCACTGTCTTGGGTAGATACTAAAGGCGATTCTCTCGCTACTACATAGCTGGTAAGGAAGTTATCATCAGAACTCCCCTCGTGGCTTACTATTGCAAAGTTCTGCCGGTTGGCCAAAGATTTGTGCTCGTAAAGGCGTTTTTGTTCATTTTTTTTTAAACAGATATATTCTCTTCGTAAGTAGCTGCGGTCACCTCTACCTCAATTTCCAGACCTCCCTGAATAATTGGTGATCTTTTAAAAATGACATACCACCCTTGCAGTCATTGTGCTTGCGTGTATGATGAAAAATCTCTCTCTCTCACACTAAATTATATCTCTCCCTTGCAATAGGAGAAATGCAATGTTGGCCAATATTCTAAGTAAAATGCACTGATATTATTAAAATAACCAATATTGTTAATATAGTAATACAGCAATAATAGAAAACCTATGAGCGTTCACGCGTCTCGAAGATTTCTGCAAACTGCAGCAAAATAAAAGCTGTTACAAAAGTGTTATAAAGCTGTAGGCCTAATTTACTGTAGTGTATGTAATTCAACAACAATAAAGAAATATGTTTATTATAACTCTGAAATGCAAAATTAGAAGTAAAATGGCAAGCTACTGTGTACTATACACAGTTTGAAAGTTTGTTGCGTTGAATGTAGAATGGTTTTGATAAGCGATCTTTAACAGAAAGCGAGTAAGAGCATTCACGCGTATAAAACTGTAGCAAAATAAAAGATTTTCTCGTCATGAAGGGGCGTTGTAGTTCGGCCTTAGCTTGTACATAAGTTGTAAAGAATTTCGGCTAACGTTTCAAATAATGAAACTTTCGGTGATTGGACAAAAAACACAGGCTGATAAACTGTGTACCACAATTTCGTACCTGTAAAACGGTCTACGCCTCAAATGGTCTACGTTTATTACAGAAACCTTCGAATAAATTCGATTACAAGTAAAAAAATGCCATAGACTGATGAAATGAGCACGGTTTTCTCGTGAAATGCGCACTGCTAAATAGTTCTACTATCCGTCGCACGACTTTATTGGCGTTTCAATTTTCGGTCTTAACTTTTATTAAACCGAGCTTTTCAAGCGTTTTGTAGCATTTTTCGTCCAAATGAATCTGTCTATTTGGGTATAATCCGATCAGATGGGTAAGTTTAAAGATAATACCGACGGTTTACAAAGACTTGGTAACATATTCAAATAGGTTTAAATGTGTTTTGTATCGTTATTATACTTTAACGACTTTACAAAACGATGCTTAAATTTGTTGATAAAATTTCTAGCCAAGAGTTCGTCTCATTGTTGATGAATAATTTTCGTAAGTTGTGTGCACATGCATTTATCATAAAAACTCCCACACTTCGCTCCGCTCGTTTGCTCATGGGATAATGAAGCGATAAGGATGGAAAAAATAAATATTGCGTTATACCGAAGAACCAAAGTAAAATTCAACTAATTTAGTAAATGGTTTTGTAAAAACTCATTACTTACCACAAATTGTTGGTTCATCAAAGGCCTCCAAATCTATGAATATTCGTGAAAACCTCTGAACGCAACAAAGAATTTATAGCTTAGCACAATCCACCCGTAGTTGTAAGCTAAATAGAAAACAAAACGCGCAATGCGCGTAGCCGCGCACGCGTAAGGTTAACTCTATTGCTAGACGTAATAGAGTTAACTTTTCCTAGAGAGTGGCATTTTTCAGCCGCGAATAAATTCATCCGCGAATATGCATGAAAAGACAATTTTCGCGAAATATAACTCCGCGAATAAATTCATCCTGTACGGTATATGATGGTGAGTCAGCTTTGGTAGAAAGCAATGACCTTGCTCGTGTAACTATTTAATATATGTTTATATCTTCCACACCCGCAGTTGCTTTTAATTGACTTGCTACTTTCGTCCGCAATCCTGAGACAACGGCACATTTTAGCAACGGTTCTAAATTGTTTTGGCCTATTGCATCAGCATGCCTACGCAGGTCGAACAGATACACAATACACATCTACTGTCTCACCATCCAATAATGTACGATCACGCAATTGTTCATATGTGCTACAACAGTTTATGCTGAAAGCTGCCATTAGCTTTTTCTTCAGCTTTGAATAGTCATCCTTTGTGTCCTGTGGGCAACTGTTCATATAGAGAAAATGCTGTACCATTCAAAAACAATGGCACGAATGATTTCAAGCCGTCCACTTTCTGAAGTTTAGCTACGAACTCCAGCTTACTAGTTCATGTGCTGAACTCTCCACTAGTGTTTTTGCTTTCATACGACTTGACTAAATCTGATAACTTTACTGCCATTGTAACTCTGAGCTGAGTTCACTAGCGCTGAAATAGCTTGTTCTACCTCACTCTAAGCAAGCAAGCTGTAATCTTGCAATACTGAACTTCCATGTTCAACTGAACCAGATACTTGCAGTATACAATAGACAAAAAGAAGACATAAACATAAACACTATATAATAAGACAGTTATGCAATCAGAAAAACTATAGACAAAAAGAAGGTAAAGGTATAGACACTATATACTAAGACAGGCAATCAAAGAAACAACAGACAAAGAGGAGGTAAAGGTATAAACACTATATAATAAGACAGTTAAGCAACCACAGAATATTTAAGACAAAAGACAATGTGATCACTACAAGAAAGTATCATGACATACAAGTATTTACTCAAAGTATCTGTTATGCTATGATGAAGTAATTGCAGTCAACTAAAGAGCGCAAAATGTATACAACCACATAAATTATGTTGGTTCTGAACATTTCATATATTTTAAAATGTATGTTGAATAACATAGTTTTTATGCCCGTTTGCACTTTTTATTCTTGAGCTTTTTTTGTCAGACGATTGGGAGCATATTTGTATATTGCTATTTTTTTAAAGCATGTGTTTTTGTTTACAATTTAACAAAACCATTTGTATTGTTGGGTAACTCACGTATATTGTATATGATTCTTTCTCTCTCTCTGTCTCGCTGCGTCTTCACCAGTCTCCCATTCTCGTTCGCCTCCTTCCGCGCCCCCTCTCGTGATGCACCCTTCTTACAGTGTAATGAAACAGCTCAATGGTAAGTCCATTTGTGTAGTTTTCTCCAGACTGCGTTCTTGGGTAAAATGTAGTTCCTATCCAAAAAGTCATGTGGTCGCGGTATACGGTAGAAAAAATTTCAGTTCTCATTCTAAAAGTCTTGCATCAAACCACCTCATTTTTTCTCATTCCCATGTTGCGTGTACTTAATTGAGAAAATAATGAGTAACCCTAATTTATTTAGATTAGCGCATAATCATCATTTTGCTACCCGAGCTAAGGTGATGTTATGTTTCTCTATGAATAATAACACAAGCTATAACAAATGTAGTTTGTTTACTCTCATAGTATGCAATGAATTAACATGTAGATACAACAATTAAAGTATAACAGTAATAATAGTTATCTGTATGAATAATAACACAAGCTATAACAAATGTAGCTTATTCACTCTCATAGTATGTAATGAACTGGTGCCTTCAAAACCTAGTTTATATAACCATTAGCTATGGCTAATGGATAAATAGCTAAACAAAGCATAAAATTTATTTATTATATATATATAGTGCAAAGTTACATTGTCACTTATTCTAAGCTTTTTTATTATAGCGATATATCACCTCCTCACTAGTCTGGAGATAAAATGAACAGACAAATTCTTACGGATTAAATTTTGCTTTGCTCCTTCTGAATGATCTACGTATATTATCTGGGCCATAATCACTGTCCAGAGGATGTCTAGAATTTCTTCTCCTTGATTGACACACTGGTTCTTCAAGAGGTGCAGGAATAGATAGTCTGTCAGTATCTTTATCTGAAGTGTGAGATATATCACCAGAGTCTAGATCTTCTTCTGTGCTAAGTCTAGGTTGTAGTTGTTTTACATGTCTTCTCCATGTAGGTCCACTTGGCCATACTCTAACATTAACACTTCGCTGGCCATAGACTTTAGTCACTAATGCTGGAACCCATCGAGGCTGATTAGATCTTCTAGGGCCACAGTATAACGCATAGCATGGATCTTTAACTTGATAACTGATAATCTTGTTTACTGTGTCATTCAGAAACTTTGCACTTCTAGATTGTCTCCCATGAGCCGAATGAGCTGCCGATGGAATAATTGTGTCAATTTTGCATCGAATTTGCCTTCCGTGTGTGTGGGTGTGTGTGCGGGTGTGGGTAGGTGTGTGTGTGTTTTCATCAACAGAAACAATACAAGATGAGGAGACTGAGATCTCAGTCTCAGTCACCAGTGCAGGTCGCTGTATTCTCAGTCAGTAGTGCTGGTCGCTGTAGTCTCAGTCAGCAGTGTAGGTCGCTGTAGTCTCAGTAAGCAGTGTAGGTTTCTGTAGTCTCAGTCAGCAGTGCTGGTCACTGTAGTCTCAGCCACCAGTGTAGGTTGCTGTAGTCTCAGTCAGCAGTGTAGGTCGCTGTAGTTTCAGTCAGCAGTGTAAGTCGCTGTAGTCTCAGTCAGCAATGTAGGTTTCTGTAGTCTCAGTCAGCAGTGCTGGTCACTGTAGTCTCAGTCACCAGTGTAGGTTGCTGTAGTCTCAGTCAGCAGTGTAGGTCGCTGTAACCTCAGTCTGCAGTGTAGGTCACTGTGGTCTCAGTCAGCAGTGCTGGTCGCTGTAGTCTCAGTCAGCAGTGTAGGTCTCTGTAGTCTCAGTCAGCAGTGCAGGTCTCTGTAGTCTCAGTCAGCAGTGTAGGTCGCTGTAGTCTGTCATCAGTGCAGGTTGCTGTAGTTTCAGTCAGCAGTGCAGGTCGCTGTAGTTTCAGTCAGTAATGCAGGTCTCTGTAGTCTCAGTCAGCAGTGTAGGTCGCTGTAGTCTCAGTCAGCAGTGCAGGTTGCTGTAGTTTCAGTCATGGCACCACTATATTACAAACCTATTAGAATCACATACTGTGTGTCCTGATGAAGTTTTGAGTCAAGCTCTTTTCTCAAAGATGACAGACCCCTTTGGAAGCACACTTTAGAGACCAGCAGTCTCAATTCATACCGTATACCATACAGATTGTTAAGGTATGGGTCCCTCTAGCTTGTGTGTAAAGGTTCGGTGAAAAAGGCGAAATGAACCACTTGTATAATAGCCAACATGTTGTTGATGAAGTGATTGTATGAAATATTTGATTATAACAATCTCAAATCAACTTTGTTCGTTTCCAATGTAATGAGCTGCGTCCAAGTTTTTTGAATGACAACGGCACTTCTTACAACCATTTATGCATGAAGAAAGATACTATTTTTTATAGCAACTATATGATAGCTAGTATTACAAATTGAAACATTTCAAATAATTCATTTGGTAATTAAATTTATTAAAATCCTCTTTTGTAGTTTAACATGTCATGATTATGGGTATTTTTATACTTGCTCGCTTTCATCATTAACATATAGTTGGTTTTTTTAGCAAAACAGCGATACAAATAGCTGCACAAATGCTATAGCTATCACAAACCTTTGATGATCCTTATAATACAATAGATATCCTAATAATGCTTAAATGCGGTAAGTGTACTGGATAATCCAGCAAGAACATCACAGGCTTTACACAATTGACAATTTTCATTGGTCAACCTAACTCATTTAGTAGCGTCATGTGTGTAGCTACAACAAATCGCTGCCCATTTCATTGTACTGAGGCTTTTAGTTTAATGGTGTACCTGGCTGAACATTGCTGCGTGTGCTTTTTACAGGGCTGGCCTCATAAAGCATGACATTATATTGAAAGTCGATGATCGAGTTGTGGATGACTTCAATGATTTGATCAGCACGATTAAAGATAAAATCACAACTAAGTTCACTGCATACAGAAATGGACCAATAAAAAAAATGCACCTTAGGCCTCAAAGACAACAGAGCACTTGACAGAAACATGTTTGTATGTATTCCAAGAATTTTAATAAAATATAGCTGACTGACCCTTTGTGACCTATTAAAGCATATTTACTAAGTCACGGAAGCAAGATTACTTTATATAGCACCTTCGATGAGAACAAATAAAACTGTGAACAACTAAAAAATACAAGTAGTGAAAAAGGCCCATGCGAAGCACCTTCAACAGAGACTCGACAACAGGTTGCAGGTTATCCTCAGTTACTGCTGGAGAAAATGAAGTGTAATTACAATGAGATTATATATGTCCCCGCATTTCTTGAGATTTTGATATCAAAGAGCTCAACTTTGCGCGGGTAGAAGATTCCAATCCACTGGTGACTTATTATGAGTTTGAAGGTATTTATTGGCTTGTGAGAAATGTTTACATCCAAAGAAGCCTCTGTGAGCAGCGAGTGGTGATGGATGCACTCCTTTTAGTACACAGTGCTTGCTCTATAAACAGATTGAATGCAATATGTACTTGGTAGTTTATGCAATTGACCCCCTTGTCCCTCCTACCCATCAGCACTGACATGTATCCGTGCTACGGATAGCTATCTCAAAGAAATTACTCCAAATCTTGGTATCAAAAGTAGTCAAAATCATGTGGATAAAAATAATGATTATTTGAAGTATTTTAACATTTTTGAACGCATGTTCAAATAGTAATTACTTCTGTTCAATATACAAATTTTCTACAAACTTTTTACTATTGGTTTTTAAGTTACGCTAATCGTAAGCTATTTTACAGCTTCAAAATATAGTCAACATTTTGAAGTTAATTTTGCCGTATGTCATTCCACAGTCCAAAAAATTTAACGATAACTACTTTAGGTAATTTATTACATACAGTATTAGAGGATTTGTATTACATAACACGATCTATAAAACTACATGTAAAAAGTAACTTAAATGCAAGAAACGGAATAAAGGAATAATCAATAAAATATATTTTAATGTCATGTCGCCATTGCATTAAAGGCAGATGAACTGATGTGTAGCCTTGGCAATACAAAAAAACAGACGTTTGGTAGGTAGAAGCCATGATAAAGGCAGGGAAAGTCTAACTTGGATTCTAAAAATTTTATGTTAACAAGTTTTTATATATTTTTTGTTATTATATTTGAAGTTTCCTCAATTTGTAGCCTCCATATTATTGCTAATTTCGGAGTTTGTATTTTAACCCAAGACTTCTAAAGAACTACCGCTAAGCTTTAGGAGCTGAAATAGTTAAAGTTGTAGCTGCGTATATGAGCAGAACCCATGGACGTATTGTAAGCCAAATCCAACTATCTTTCAGTCCAATGCTATTTGTCCAGACCAATACTATAACTAGCACTGACCTTATTTATATGTCCACCTTTCTTTTGAGCATAGCTGCCCCAAAGGATGAATACCGTGTTAGTAGTGTTCGTATTAAGGTAGTGGATAACAGCATCAGTAAGCGTTTCCCATCCCTTGTCTTTGTGAGAATTTGCTAAGCCAGCACGAACTGTCAGCACAGAATTCAACAGCAACACGCCTAAAAGATAATCCAATGGACAAACAGTGCATGAGGACCACACAACCTTCAGCATGAAGGAAAACCTGATACATTGTTCTTGGACCAATTCCATTCGTGGTTTTTAAATTTTGATTTGCTTTTCCGCTGATTATGAATAATTGGTCTGAATTCAAACCATAAAAATTTACCACACAATTAATTCGTCAAGAATGCACACTACAAAAACAATTTTGATAAAATAATAATAATCAAAGTAATGATCGGTGTAAAAAACAATAATTCCGCAGTTGCAAAACCGCCAAGATGCCTACAACAGCAGTGATGTGTGTGACTAGCACAGTAAATATTTTGCTACTTGCCAAGAAAATTTTTGTTGAAAAAATGGTTGTCTGTTGCCTAAAACAATTGGTCAGGTATTAGGACTTTTTTTAAATATTCTTACCCAAACTACAGTCTTGATCACGCAATTGACTAGACTGGTGTTAGTAAAACTGAATATTACCTGTAATTACATGTAAGTCATTAAAAATGCTGTTTTGTTTATAAAAAAGTTGAATAAAACGGTGAAATTTTAATTGTATTAACATAAGGAACCCAATACATGGTTTTTAAGTAATATTTCTCTGTAAGATTATACATATTAATTTTAGTATAACATTACGTAACGAATGTCAAGGTGTTGCTTCAGTTAAACATTTGCCCTTTATAACGCCTTGGTCAGGATGAAGGTCAATAAACAGGAGAGCAAAAGACCAGCGGTGGCACGAAAAAATCAAATATGGAAAAACCAAGATTTTTAAACTCGCAAAAATCAGTGTTTCTTGACAAACAATCGTATGTTGATGTGGGTTACAAATCTGTAAACAGTCCTGTCATGAATTGGCAAGTGTGATGGAGATAATTGATTGCATATGTAGTACAATGCTACAAAAGGACCTTTCAAGTTAACACTGCTTTGAGTTTATTTGGCAAACCTCAAAGCAGGATTAATTGTGAGGTAGCAACCGTAGCTGGGACAGTATTCCTCACTACTTTGTCTAATGAGAGACATGACATCAAGTAGATCTGTAGTTAATCCCAGCAGCTTTTAATTTTGAAGTAATAATTATGTGTAAATTAAGGTTAGTGTTTCGTCTCTTCATTTAGTTAATTTGAGCATTCTTACTCAAAATCAAACACAATAAAGCCTGAGCTTTTAGTTGGAAATTTTCAAGGTTAATTTAAAAGGCGCAGCAACTTCAGCCTTTCAAGGTAAGAAATCGATGAAGATTCCTTGAAACAGAGATACGATGTGGAATACATATGGAAGGACTAGCTGTGCTACCCGGCGTTGCCCGGGTAATAAAAAAGTCTGCACAGAAAATTGATTTGTATTTAACATATAACAACATTTACCACTCTAACTTTCAAACTACATATCATGAGAGAAGCGTTTTGTGTAGTTGAAATAAATTAAGAGAAAAATGAAAACAACTGTAAAGGTTTTAAAATTTTGTCAAACAACTGTAACTTTCAAGCTATTAGCCTGGCACATTGCCCATGGAAAATTGCAGTAAGCTGCTAGGCTTCTAATGACGGTACTCCATGACATTGCGCAGCATTGTTGCCCAGCTAGGCTATTCTAATAATAACTATAGCCGAACGCAGAAAGACATACGACACACGGACATACTTTGAGAAATATATATATATATATATAGATTCAACATAGCAAAGAATTTAAAGATAAGTGTAAGGAATGTAAAGGTCCGGCCACACGTAACGAATTATTCGTTCAATCTGACCGAATCCACGAATTTCACAGAACTCACAGATTTATTCTGCCGAATATCATAGATTCGTCTGAGCTGTGCATGCACACCGAATTCGTCGACGAAACGCTTTTAATTGGTTAACTAATTTTTTTAGCGAGCACGATTCTAGCAGCTTTGACAATTGGTATAGTCCAAGACACGTCCGACGGCACACAATCAAAGTATGGGCGCGATATGACCTGATACATACGATGCAACTGCCTAGTTGCGCTAGAGATGGAGACTGTTTCTGCGACAGAGCTTTTGCTGCATAAAAAGAAATTGTTATTATTGAGAAAGAAACAGCTTATAGCGTCTAAAACATCTAAAAGAAAATACTGGATACACCCGATAAATAAAAAAAGACATTGTCATGGGATATTTCAGCACTTGATACAAGAGTTAAGAAATGACAAAGCGAGATTTAAAAATACTTCAGAATGACACCCGCTAATTTTGACCATTTACTATCGTTGATAAAGCCTCAAATAACAAAAGCAGACACCGTTATGAGGCTAGCTATTGAGCCAGAGTTAAAGCTGGCTGTGACTCTACACCATCTTGCGGAAGGTGCCAGTCATACATCTATAGCTGCCCACTACAGATTGGGTAGATCGACTACATCACAAATTATATACGACACTGTAAAGGCACTCTGGAATGTTTTGAGGCCTATATACCTGAAAGCTCCGTCTAGTGTAGAAGAATGGAAAATGATCGCTCATGGGTATGTTTCTATACTACTATCAGAAAGAAAATCTGTTCATAACTATTTGACGAAGTGGAATATACATGTACATCTTTGGTATTGTACTGTTGTAATTTCATGTAATATATTTTATAAATAGTAGGTTATACTAACCAAAAGTTCAAGTAATACTTATGTCTTCTTTTTTGAAAAATAAAGTTTACATTGGATGAATCGCTTTACTCACTCACAATTTGTTAGTTTTGCAATCCATCTCGAATAGAAATAGTTTGAGAATTTTCTAGTACATTAATTTTCTAAAGCATATTTAGCATCGCAAGTGAAGTAGACATGTACAAATAGCCGCGAATAATTTGTAATTTCTTTTCCAGATTTGACAAGTGGAACTTTCCACACTGTATAGGAAGTTTGGATGGGAAACATATAACGCTTCAAAAACCAAAAAATGCAGGCTCTACATTCTTCAATTATAAACAAAGGGAGAGCATTATCTTGATGGCGATATGTGATGCCGATTATAAGTTTGTCATTGTTGACATAGGGCAGCCTGGGAGTCGAAGCGATGGAGGAGTGTGGGACTCAATGGCTTTCGCGCGAGGTTTGGAAAATGGTAAGGAAAAAAATTATTAGTTATAAAAAGTAGTTATCAAGTGTACAGCGTTACTTTAATCTAATTTCATATGACTATATTTATACAATTATATTTTATATTATATCTAAACTGCATGTAAAGGAGAATAGTACATGTTTGCAAACTAGTACTGTGATTCCGAACTTCTATATTCAGGTAACATAAATATACCAGCTCCAGAACCAATCGGTGGCGATGGTGCAGACATGCCATATGTGTTAGTGGCTGATGAAGCTTTTCCCTTGAGACCATACCTTATGCGACCATTTCCTGGACGGTCATTGGACACCCAAGAGAAGAGTTTTCAATTATAGGCTGTCACGAGCTCGAAGAGTTATTGAAAATGCATTTGGTGAGTCATTTTCATCGGAAGTATAAAATTCACCAGTTTCTCAGTTGTACAATGCAGTCACTAGTTTTGAACTGCAAGAAATCCATTGGCCCTGATTGGCGACAAACCCAACCGATTGCGATACATAAAACTAATTGTTGCATTGGCATGTTGTTAGGTATACTATCACAGCGATGGAGGATACTGTTCAGAATGATTGCAGCATCTCAAGCCAAAGCCGTCCAGATTGTGCAAGCTGTTTGCGTCCTTCACAATTACCTCCGAACAATGGCGGATGCAAACTATGTGCCTCCAGGTTTTGCGGACGTACCAGGTGAAGATGGTGTAATCTGCAATGGATTCTGGAAAACAAACGTCCAAGACCATGTTGCCACTCGTTCTAGGAGTAACCGAAGCATCAATTCTGATGCAATGGCAGTTAGGGATTTTTTGGTGCAGTATTTCAATGGTACCGGAAGGGTAGAATGGCAGATAGACGCTATTAATAGAAGGTAAAATACCCGCAAGAATATGACATCTATTCATATGAATACAATTGTATTTTTAAATTATATTAGACATCAAATTTAATTTAGTTATAACATTCAACATTATGTACTATGTGTAATAATGTATAAATGGGTGTGTTCATCAATAATGATGGGAGATGTAGAGTTATTTGATGCTAACTACACATGCACATTTGCTCCCATTATATAAAATTCTTTGAATTAATCGATGAAATATTTTCTTGGCTTTCAGATACTATAAAATTTACTGCTTTCAAACTAGTGGTTCCACTACTATTTTGAAAGCCGTAAATTTTATATTATCTGAAAGCCAAGAGAATACTACATTAATTAATTCCAAAAATTTTATAATGAGAGCAAATTTGTAGTTGGCATCAAATAACTAATTCTCCCATCATTATTATTGATCACGTCCAAATATATAAACAATCTAAATATGATGTTGCAAAAACAATATTCAAAATAAAAGTTGTTACTTGGGGTTTGGAGATGAGAGCAATTCTGTGTATGTCTGTACATCAGAGTCAGGAGTCGAGGTGGGTCCCTGGCTCTGATGCAGTGAGGTGAACACACGAGAATTGGTGAGAGGTGGCGAAGCTAATGGCGACGAAGATAATGTCGGCAAAGGAGTGCATGAGGGAGATCTGAGGTGATTGAGCAGAGGTGGAACTGAACAATTAAATTGAACTTTGATAAGGTCCTCCTCAATGATTTGTCGAGCTCCTGCTGGTATGGCATGAGTTGCCTCATCCTAGCGGCTACAGACATTGCATAATAAAAATGTTCATCGCGATTCTCCTGTCTATTTAATCTATCATCTACCGTCTTGATGGCCGCATCGATATCTTCTGTCAGTTTCCTTTTTTTCTTAACTGAAAAATATAGCATTACAAATGTAAAATAAACATTGATTATTAGGCACCAAAAACAGCAGCTCAACAATAATAAACTTCTCAGTTTACATTTAGAACTCCGTAATTTCAGTTTGGCAGGTTGCATACCTTTAGAAATATTCAATGGTGGCCCTGTAGGACATGGCACTTCGGTAACTGACGATGATGCATCATCAGTCACATTGGATCTGACAATGTATTTGTCAGATTCAGTAGCTCTTGATAAGCCAGACAGCTTGGTTGATGCGCCTTTGGTAACTGACAATGATGCGTCATCATCAGTTACCACAGGCGCATCAACCAAGCTGTCCGGCTCATCAAGAGCTACTGAATAAGACAACGTATTTGTAGCAGTTGCCTCCGTTGAAGTTGCTGGCATGTTAGAAGAAGATCTGTAATAACAGAAATAATGTGAAACATGGACTGTCATCAATGCATGTTGAAAATTATTTTATTATCATTTCTTCAATGAATATGAACTGAACTAGGTTATGCTTTTATTAAGGCTTTAGATATATCTAAAAATTAATGGATGGTACTAATTCATTAGTAATGTAAATTATTATATATTTGAACTGTACTCACACAAATGTGCTGACACCATCTTTGTAAAATTTCATACATTTCCACCATATCCAAGATGGTTCTGGTGTAGCTCTGGTACCACTGGCGGTCCTCTTCCGATAATCTCTCATGTGTATGTTGAAGGTGTCTCTAAGATTCGACCATTTTTTTCTGCACGTCTCAGCTAAAAAAACATAGAAATACAATAAACTATTACACGTCCTAGTAAAAAAGTGGTATGATCCTTGTTATTTACAGATGGTAGCGCTTTGGTAGCGTGGTGGATGAATATTGCCATATTTAATTCAGCAATCTTTTGTCACATTCATAAAGAATTTCATTCCGCAATTTCGCATGTTGACAACTTTTTAAAGGTAAATTTGGCATTGGAAATGCAATTACCTACAAAAGATAAGCTTGCTATATCTCAGCAGTATAATAAAAAGCCGTAAAATCAAACAGCAGCGAACAACAAGTGAAACAAGTTTATTTACACATACCATCCCATGTCCGGCCAGTTTTCTCAGTCATCACTTTGGCTACGTCTAGCCAATTGTTAAACTTCACCGTTTTTTCATCTTTAAAATTTCCCATGCTTTTGTCCCATAGTACCCATCTAATTTGTACTTCGTTAATGAGAAGTTCCTGCCACGCCATGGTGAGCCAACGAGAGAGAACCAACAATAGCGCAACTAGGCAGTTGCATCGTATGTATCAGGTCATATCGCGCCCATACTTTGATTGTGTGCCGTCGGACGTGTCTTGGACTATACCAATTATCAAAGCTGCTAGAATCGTGCTCGCTAAAAAAATTAGTTAACCAATTAAAAGCGTTTCGTCGACGAATTCGGTGTGCATGCACAGCTCAGACGAATCTATGATATTCGGCAGAATAAATCTGTGAGTTCTGTGAAATTCGTGGATTCGGTCAGATTGAACGAATAATTCGTTACGTGTGGCCGGACCTTAACACTGTCATTCCAGGAAATTGTTGATCATACGAAAACACCTACTGAAAGGTGTTCAGCTTGCAGTACGGTAGAAAAAGGCTTCACTGCAGTAGAAAGAGAAATGCATCCTACAGCTTTAGAATCAAGACGAACAGACAGACTACTACAATTGTACTGTACCTTGTGCTACCACACCAGATCGTGACACGAATGTTCTAAACAACCAACTCTTCATTCCACTCAGTGGAACAAGAGACATTTTAAGTTTTGATAGGAAAGAGCAAGCCAGGATATGAGCCACCTGCATGCGAGGAGAGTGCTAGCTCATTGCTTGAAAAAGTGCATGATAACGTACAGGCTGATTACAAAGACCAGTTTCGGTATCAATATATGGTTGGTCAATTATCCATAATGAGCCTATTTAGCGCTGTCACTGATCCTACTACACACGTTCGAAAAACTAGAAAAAATAGCAAAAGTGACTATCAACAAAAGTGAGAAAGCTGTGACGGTGACATGTGACACCTGAGTCAGGTTGGAAGTGTTGCCGATAGTCACATGCTTTCTCAGTTTTGCTCACTTTTGGTGGAGGAAAAAAGCAACCTATGCCGGTAGATATTGGATGGAACTCTCTAACTGTCACTAACTAAAATTTCATTGTGTCTTTTTTATGCCTTTGGCTTTCATTCGCACTTTGTGTAAAATTGCTAGTAACTTTACTCCACTAACTTACATGTAGTTTGCCCATTATAATATTATATAACTGTTGAATGCAGAAAATACACTAATTTGCCAAACTAAAGCGTGTAAGTCACTAATACTCAAACGTGGATTCACCAGCATTCGGATGTGCCATGCAATACACCGACTTACTATAGCTGCACCAGTTAAAACACCATTGAGCAAGAACACACCTTGTTGAGCCCAGCCCATGAGGTAGCCATGATTTGGTGCCTTGAAACCAGGAATATCACTAGCAAGTTCTTTGTAGATGTTTTGAAGACTAGGTGGCATAGCAACACCTGGTGGCACACTGAAGCAGAGACCTTCAACAGGAACATATTATTAGTGTCAAATCCTAATATTTCAGTATGAACATAAAATTTTAGGTCAAATACAAAGTTTGATGTTTGCGAGCTGCAAATGGGTTCCTTTAAACATACCATGTGCCTGGTTAACTCCATGATAAGGATCTTGGCCAAGTATAACCACCTTTACATCATTCAATCTGCATGCTGTAGTCCATGCAAACACGTCCTCGATTTTAGGATAGATGGTGTGTTTTGTCTTTTCTTGTTTAACAAATTCACTTAGCTACAAACAGAGATGAGATAACAAATGCTTTACAAGTACAACAATATGAGATATGTGAATAAGAAAATAGTTAATCTTATGACAGAAGCTATTCTCTTGGTCACCAAAACTTTAGTATTGCAACTAAATACACTAATTCATTGGGTGCTCACCACCATTGAGTTTACTAAAACCTCTCAGTATAATCACATATTAAACAATTGTATTCTATGAGCAATTATAAATTAACAGCACTGGGCATGGAATTGAGAATGATGTTTTTGCCGAATTAGTTGTTTTAGTTACATATATATACTGCATTTCATTGATTGCTACACGAACTATAAATAATACTTGTTATACTATCCATCCATGACACTGCCACATGCTGTAGAATGATATTAAAGACATCTATTTTAACCTATATAAGTCAACCTTTTGAAAGTAATCCTTGGCAAATTCTTTTTCAAGACATGGCTTCCAGGACAGGCCAAATCTTGTAACCAAGCCATTGGTCTTAGGTGCAAAGGAGACTACCTTAGGCGATGTAATAGTAGATAGCACCGTTGCGGTTGGATTATTTTCTTTCAACTTCTTGCTGCCCTAAAGTTTAAAAAGATAACATAGTGTAAATAAACGAGTTGAAGAAACCGCTATCTACACACACTTGCAGTTATGTTACTAACTCACGTTACATATACAATATATCATAGATAACTTTGGTTTCATGAACGTTGATCTTTTGTTATAAAGTAGCTATGCAGAATTCACGGGTTGGTCACTTTGAGAATTTATGAGTAAATGAAGGGTACTTGATGAAAACGCTGTTCAGCAAATGGCTTGCCTTGACCATCCTTTTCAACTCATTTAAGCTATCATTCTATTAGTTTACTCAATGTGGCCAATGTGTATGCCACCCATTTAGGCATTTACCTTGCATGCATTGGCAGCATGCTTTTGTCATGATTACTGTGGCACTTGACTTATCCGTAACATTGGTCACACATTATTAGGAGCCTAGGCAGAGTAAGGCAAATGCACATCAAATTCAATATGCGATCATTGAACCACAACCTAGTGTTTTATTAACATTCACAAATGTTTTGTTGTACATACTTTTCAAATTGTATAAAAAAGCAGTTGACTGTCTGTGAAAATTGTGTTGGGTCTAAAGCTTTGATTTATGTTCAAACGTATATTGAATAACAATGTGTTTGTGGCCATTTGAACTCGTGATTCATGGGAGTTCTTGGCCAGACGATCGATAGTATATTTGTAAATCGCTCCTTTTGGAAGCATACGCTATCGCTAACATTACGAAATCATTACTTGAATAGAATTATTAGACGGTTCCTTTTGATAAATATATTGTGTTAGGTTATATTTTCAACAAACTAAGTGTAGCGAGATACTTTTCTCTTCGAAAATGAAAAACTGTGAAGCATTAATTTATGTTGAAAGTGTTGAGGAATATAGAACGTATATCGAATTATTCCAAGTTATTTGTAGCGTATTGACATAATATGTAACCTTCGCTTCGTTTGAAGTCAAAGCACGTTTTGTAGGGGTCAGTATATCAACGTTACGACTTTTTTGAGCCAACGGGGAAGATGTTTTAACAGAAAAAAATGAAGATAACTTCGTTTGGTTTGCCATTAGTATTCCGAACACGTGGTTGAACAACGCGCGTTTAATTTCATCCGGTCGAAGACTTGTAATAGATAATCGAGTATTATGGGGTCATATCGTATCACATTTCAGCTGGTAAAAGAGAGCGGACAGTCTCCGAACCGTAATAGCTTCACGGCGCGGCTCTGGGAAACTTTTGTCAGAGGTCACATAGCACAATACGGAAAACCCAACTCCGTATTCGCAAACGGAGCCTGCAGCTGTAGCTACCTATTTGGTCCTATTTAGATTCGTGTAACGCCATTTGCTTCGGCAGTGTTTATTTGGGAACAAAACAAGACTCAATCGCAAACCTAATAAGCGTGTCACTGAATGCTATAATAATTTATTAGGTAATATTTCTGTTACAAATTGAATACAGATAAAAATATTCGGTGCAATCACAGCCACATTGAATTACCGTATCAGTTTTGGCACATCCCGTCTACATCTTCCCATATTTTATGCGCTAACAGTTGCTGTGAAATTAAATAATTAATTCACCTCTTCTGCTAGAATGAACTACTTTATCAAACTTCTTGTCCCACTAATGAAACTTTATAAGCTGATTGCAATTGTCGTACATTAAATAGATAATTCTTCAACAAGCATGTTTTCCAGTTGTAAAAACCTGTTTTCACATTTTTTATTTGAAAGTTGGCTCATAGTATATTTTTAATTCAATAAGTAAAAACCTACTTTTTTTGGAGCTATCCAAATGTTGTCTGTTAGCTGAACTCTAACAAATATGACAGGTTATTTAAAAAAGAAGCAAAGCATATTTTAGGTTTAGCAGAATGCTATATTACTTACAATAACTCATTCTTTGATTTATAGACATAAAGACATAGACATAAAGACTATCCATTATCAATTATGCGGCACAATGGTCGATATATAATAAAAAGATATAA
The DNA here is from genome assembly GCF_963576615.1 of Watersipora subatra. NCBI lineage: Eukaryota > Metazoa > Bryozoa > Gymnolaemata > Cheilostomatida > Watersiporidae > Watersipora > Watersipora subatra. Next base: position 17,431,342 of record NC_088711.1, on the reverse strand, counting down.
AATGTTAACTATTAAAAGGTGTAGAAAAATATATGTAAAACTTAGCAAACATGAATGTGCTCAAATAATATGAAAGTAAGATTTTATGGCTATGTTCACATGGATCACAGACACCAAAATGTCAGTTTTAAAATATATTATGATGAAAAAGTATGGTATTGACCAGATCCAATTATGGCTATGGAAGCTTCAATATAACGAAATGCAACAAAGGTAGCATATATAAGTATTCAAGTGAAACAATTGACTAGAATGCACGTATATACATGTACATAGTGACTGTCCGCAGTGAGCTGGTATGATTTAAGAATAACTAAGATGCTCATACGTAATGACTGCGTGCCACTAGCTGTTATGACTTGACAATAGCGAGTGCTAGTACATAAAGAAATACTCTAGATTTGATAAATTCAGCTCCCATCAACTTCACACAATTCTTCATGTAAGGAGACCTGTCAAACAATAAGGCAACAAATGAGCAGTGACAGAACATAGGCCAATGTGAAGCGGTGTACTCTCAAAATGACGCTGTGAATGTAAGTGCATGATGCTGTGGATGTAAGTGCATGATGCTGCGAAGGTAAGTGCATGACGCTGTGGATGTAAGTGCATGACGCTGCGGAGGTGAGTACATGACGCTGCAGTGGTGAGTACATGACGCTGCAGTGGTGAGTACATGGTGGGTAAATAACTTCAGATGACATGAGACATTTATAAATTTAGTCGTTTGTAAAAAGTTATATTTAGCAGCGATTGAATATCATACAAAATGGGAGTGGATTATAATACGCACTCTGTATCCTCCACGACGAGAAACCTTTTGAGCAGAAGATGGAGTTTCAGCACAACCAGAGTCACAGCAATCTGATGGGCCCTACAGAGAGAGGATATTTATTACCAGGCTCTTTGTTTGGCGCTCCAAAAACTTTCAGTTTGAGCTTTACTATATGGCCAGCACAGTTGCAGCAGACCATATGGTGTTGAAGAGTTGTCCTTTCTTACAGGCAAACAACTGAACAACTGCTCTGACAAACGAATGAAATGAAAGGAATTAGGTTGTTAAGCCACATGATGTGAAATAATTAATAGGCAGTTGGTCAAAAAAGCAGGAACTAATACAAACTAATTTAAATATATGCTTAGAAATCATGAACACGACGAAACTAGAGACATGTTAAACACGATGCATTAAGCCAGGCCTAACACATGCTAACAACCAGACTTATTTCGACACAACACATGGAACTTCACCATTTCCCGCTTCACCATTTCCCGTGACCTAAATATTAGCACCAAACACAAGCCAACCTATATGTTATAATATTATCCTTATTATGACAGTTCGCATGACTCTTTCTCTCATCTACTACAGACAACTCTTTTGGAACACCTTTAAAGGTTGACTTGCAACAAAACTTATATTACAGTTAGTTGGTATCAAAAAGTTCACAACGTTTCACTCTGCTGTGTTGTAGGTGCAAATTATGTGGAAATATGATTACAAGATCTTAAAAGCTCAAAAACGAACAGTGAATCGCAGCCATCACGAAAATGGCTGTAGGTTGGAATCCCTCTCCAAACGGCTTAAATGTTACACCGTTGAACACGATGTGCTTCTGTTTACACTTTCATGCAACCTCATTCGTCGGAATATTTTTACAAATATACTTCACGCATTCAATAAAACCATGTCTATTGTCCTTATTGTCTATTTCATTATCATTGTAATGTTGCTTCACTTTGAGCAATGATATCTCAAAAACCTAACCTAAAAATCAGTTTACTTTTTTACCTACTTTCTTACCTTAGCTCGAGGAAGTGCATATCATCTTCTGATAAACATAAGGAGCATGTTGGGCACCTGTGATGGTCGGAAAAGGCTGCAGGAATTGTTCGCGTCATTTGGCGAGGAAATATGGGGCACATGATCAGATTACGACTAGATGATTAGACCAAGTTGAAACAAAACTGTAAAGTAGCGAGCACTTATATTTAATAAGAGTTTTCCGGTACAACCGGAAGTGTTTATCATAAAGCTAGTGCTATGAGAAGTGTTATATTGAGCCTTTTATTTCACATGATAACATCATGTGTCAAAACAATAACCATGTCAAGTTGAGTACATCACCAAATAAAGGGATTCCAACCTACAACCGTTATTTTAACAGTTCTTTTTGAGAGCTTGTAATCGCATTTCCTCATATTTTGTACCGACAACACAGCAGAGTGAGACATGGTGAACCTTTTGATACCAAATAACTGTAGATAAAATTTTGCTGCAAGTCAACCTTTAACGACAAATAAATACTTTCATTGATGAAACTATTAAGGATATGCTGCTGATCAAGATTGAGAGAAAAATAACACAAGAATAAAAAGGTGCCATCACATCTTCACTGCGCCATAAAAAGCCCCGCACTCTACCTACGGAAACTACAACTAGTGTATATCTCTGTAGTACAGATACTGCTACTAGTATATATCTCTGTGGTACCGATACTACTACTAGTATATATCTCTGTAGTACAGATACTGCCACTAGTATATATCTCTGTGGTACCGATACTACTACTAGTATATATCTCTGTAGTACAGATACTACTACTAGTATATATCTCTGTGGTACAGATACTGCTACTAGTATATATCTCTGTGGTACCGATACTACTACTAGTATATATCTCTGTAGTACAGATACTGCTACTAGTATATATCTCTGTGGTACCGATACTACTACTAGTATATATCTCTGTAGTACAGATACTACTACTGGTATATATCTCTGTAGTACAGATACTGCTACTAGTATATATCTCTGTGGTACCGATACTACTACTAGTATATATCTCTGTAGTACAGTTACTACTACTAGTATATATCTCTGTGGTACCGATACTACTACTAGTATATATCTCTGTGGTACCGATACTACTACTAGTACATATCTCTGTAGTACAGATACTACTACTAGTATATATCTCTGTAGTACAGATACTACTACTAGTATATATCTCTGTAGTACAGATACCACTACTACTAGTATATATCTCTGTAGTACAGATACCACTACTACTAGTATATATCTCTGTAGTACAGATACTACATCCATCTATAAATCGATTTTTTGATGTCGTCATCCTGTTTGCACATGCGCTCGTTCACGAAAAAGCCGCCATCTTTGTAGAAAACGATCGTCATTCTCTTGATTAATAGTATTTCTCGGTGTTGTTTTGATACTAAAATAAAAAATTTGAAAACAAAAGCATTGTTTGCAATAGTTAATTGCAGAAACTATGTGTTTTTAACGATAAAAAATGTCTATAAAGATGACGGACAACAATAAAATGACGTCACAAAAATCAAAGGATATATAACTGTTTGTAAAGTATATTCAGACCATGAAGCTGACATTCCCAAAAAAAATGATATGGGTAGAATCCAAAAAGCACAAATATCAGACAGACAAGCCTTATTCTCAAGCACAGATATAGCCTAAGGTCTTTTAGTCCAACACATCTATAGGCTCTTACCATTTATAGCTTTTACAATAGCATATTCAGCAAGAAAAAGACTACACGATAGATAGGATTGTTTGCTATATTTAAAATGCCTTACCAGGTTCCCAGGCCGTGTTGCTTCATGGTGGTCACGAGCTTATGTAAATGTTGCTTGATGAAAACTGAGTTACTTGAACACAGAACGATGGCAACAAGAAAATCGGTTCCAAAGACATGATAGAGCCTGTGCTGGGCAAGCTTCTACAGCATATGAACAATGAGTTCAAAGGTGAGCCAAGGTGGAGATAAAAGTTGAAAGCGCACTGGAGAATTCAGTTCAGCACTGGAGAATTCAGAATTCCTTTTGACCAAACCACGACAATGACAGCGTTTTTCTTTTGCAACCAGTTTCATTAAACAAAGATAAATTATACGTGGCTTTTGCTTATCGAATGCATTTATTCTGGTGCAGAATTTCCTGTTGATTCCAAAAATTTTTAGATTAAAGCTATATGACACAAACTCTAGCTTTTACAGTAAAAACGCCGAGTATCCATTAGCAAAAGATTTTCGGCTTGAAATAATTCCATTGAAACGAGCAAAACATTACTTAGTGAAAGGATTAACAGTAATTTGCTAACTGATTGTCACTAAGTTTGTTTTTAAATGAAATCCAATGAGAGAGCACAGTTCGGTTAATAATAAATTGAGTTGCTCTAGTATTATATCACAATAAAATAATTTTTTAAATAACTTCATAAAAAACTTCCAACAAAATGCACAATCTATTTTACAGGCCTCATAATAGCAATTGACATGTATAAACAGCAATTGACATGTATATATAGCAATTGACATGTATAAATAGCAATTGACATGTATAAATAGCAATTGACATGTATAAATAGCATTTGACATGGATAAATGTCAATTGACATGTATAAATGTCAATTGACATGTATAAATAGCAATTGACATGTATAAATAGCAATTGACATGTATAAATAGCAATTGACATGTATAAACAGCAATTGACCTATATAAACATCAATTGACATGTATAAATAGCAATTGACATGTATAAATAGCAATTGACATGCATAAATAGCAATTGACATGTATAAACAGCAATTGACATGTTTAAATAGCAATTGACATGTATAAATGTCAAGGACATGTATAAATAGCAATCGACATGTATAAATACCCATCGACATGTATAAATAGCAATTGACATGTTTAAATAGCAATTGACATGTATAAATGTCAAGGACATGTATAAATAGCAATCGACATGTATAAATACCCATCGACATGTATAAACAGCAATCGACATGTATAAACAGCAATTGACCTATATAAATATCAATTGACATGTATAAATAGCAATTGACATGTATGAATAGCAATTGACGTGCATAAATAGCAATTGACATGTATAAATGTCAAGGACATATGATTAACTTCAAGTGTACTTCACTGAATGTTAAGTACTAGTGTTTTTACCTCCAGTGAACTTCCACCTTCAGCATATTGCAAGAAAAAGCAAGATCTGCAATACATGCAAAGCTGCCTCAGCAAGTAGCCAGCGCAATATTTGATAAACTAGAGGGTCTTCATATGTTAAACCACGATGATTTTTGAGCTCGTAAAATGTTCTAACCTTAATAAGATCTGCTTGCTGAGCCAAAATCTCTGAATGTTTTTTTAACTTTGTTTCGAGGTTTTGAATTGCGCTCTTCACTGTGCTGTCTTGAGCTCTTTGGTAAGCTATGATTTTTTCAAGATGGCAGTTTTGGGTGGCAGCTGCGGCGGAAAGGCGCTCCAATAACTGGGTTATTGTTACTAAAATAATTTAGGCAACTCCAATCGCATGCATTACAACAACATATAACATTATAAACCAAATAGAATAAAACATATTATATTATAATAAAATGTATAAAACAACGTATTACCATGAAATATGTATTAATTAAATGCAATAAAATCAAATAAAATTCTTCTTGACAAAATGTAAATTAGGACGTGCTTGCAGGATTGCAGAAATGTAAGCAGGTAGCTATTTCTGTTCACCTAGTTAAAACTGGCTGCCGATAGACGTGTGCTGCTGCTGACCTCTGAGCTGTCATGGCAAGTGTTGTGCAGCCACACCAAGCTACTACCTCTTCAATCTTCAGCAAACTGGAACTAACATGGCTTACCTGTTTTATTGTGTAATTCACATAGAACTCTTCTACGGTCTTGTCTTTCTCTCTGTAGGAAAAGAGGCAGCATAAGAATGGACAAGTACAGGTTTCGTTTGAGTAATCACCCCGATATACATCTTAACCTCACTTTCAAGATGATGGAATCATACACCGATCAGGTATGGCAAATCTAATGTTGCATTAAGGGTATGAGACAACATTGAATAGCAGAAGAGTATGCCGCTGATGTAAGCGCCTCTACCGACCTACCTTAACCTTCCAGATGCCAATGTAGATAGCAATCACAAGCAAATGGTAGATTTTCAGCAATCTAGACACAGTCTAAAACAAACAAAATAAGGTCACTTGTTACAAAATTGACAATTAAAGGCAAAAAATTTAAAGTTGAGTAAAAATATGATAACTATCATATTTTTACTGGAGATGAAGATGTGCAAGTAGATATGAACTTTGATTCTCCCATCCTGTAATTTTAAAGCTAAGCAGCCATGCCAATCCAGCTCTTCCAAACTATCTTTTAACCCTCTCCAGTATACAATGACACCTACTACTATATATAACATTCTCCATTACACACCGGTACCTACTACATGTACTATCTAGCAACTTTCTTCAGTACTTATACAAAAGTAGCTACTACTATCTACTAACTTTCTCCTCATATACAACGGTACCTCCTACTAGCAAAACCATTTTGTATGATAGTTTCACCTCCATTCGAGCAGTGATGAAACCAAATTCTCAAAAGGCTTGAATAAGAAAATTTAAATTCAGCGTTGGTCTCATAAAAGACATGACCGGAGATTTCCGGCCAGTATAGTCAAAACTAACAAAAACCAATAATGACATAACAACACATCTCTTCATAAGAATAAATCTCTGTTGCCCATAAATAAATGAGGTGGAAGGCTTAATAAAAGTTAACTAAGCTAAGTACAATTATTACTAAAACATATATACGTGTACTAGCTAAATGCCCGGCATTGCACAGGTAATAACAACACCACTTATAAACAGTGGCAGGTAATGCAGTTGCCATTAACTAGGCATTTTTGCCCAATGAATTCAAGTAACTTAAAGGTTGACTTGCAACAAAATTCACATTACAGATATTTGGTATCAAAAGATTCGCCATGTCTTACTCTGTTGTGTAGTAGGTGCCAAATATGTGGGAATGTGATTAAAAGCTCTTAAAAGCTCAAAAACGAACAGAAAATCGCAGCGAAACGAGACCGCCCTAGTTTGGATTCGTTTTCCAAAACGGCTAAAATGTGACGTATGTGTGCCAGATGGTTTATCTTTACACTTTCATGCATCCTTATTCGTCGAACTATTTTCACAAATATACTTCACGCTTGTGATAAAAACCATGTCTATTGTTCTTACGCGTCTATTTTATCGGCATCGTAATGCTGCAACTTTGAGCACTGATATCTCAAAACATAGCATAAAAATATGTTTAATTTTTTAAACTTAGTTTGAACGATTGCATATCATCCTCTGATAAAAATGATGAGCCTTTTGGTCCGCTATGATGGTCGAAAAATGCTGTAGAAGTTGCTTGCGCCATATGGCGGGAATTGTAAGTCACATGATCAGATAATGTTAGTTTCAGTTCAAGTTTGATCTATCGCAAATAACAGATAAGCTTTCTCGTATTAAACTTGTTAATTTCAATTCGTCATAATCTCTAATGCGCCACATCGTGTTTGTGCAGCTGGCAAGCTGAGAAGCACCTTGTTTCTTAGCCAAGAGCAGAGAAAAGACCAGACCTTCACCGGGCGTGGAGCAACTGGGTGAAGCTGGATGTGACAAACTTTATTTATTCGCCTGCTTACTCTTGTTATAGCTAAAAATCATGTTTTTGAAATAGCTGTATATTAGCAATGTTCCCACAAACGTAAATGTCAAGATATTAGTTAATAGGTAGGAAACTTAGCAGTTACAATACATTCCTACAGCATATATTATCTCCCACTAACGGAAACAAGTATGCATCAACAACCATTGCTTACATGCTGCATACGTGTACAATATTCTTACCAGTGTATTGTGGAGTTGGGAATTATTTACTCAATCCATAGCAACACTATAGTAGGAACACAACTCCTATTCAGTCTATCCATTTATATAGAAGTAGCTTTATAGTTATATTCATTCCATGTCTAGCAACTAAGGAAGCAACATCATTTAATTGTATACTAATAGTTGATCGATCAACATGTATATTGCATCATAATATCTTACGTCTAGACTGCTATTCTAACCCCAACTCAGTCTTTAGAGGGTTGGTTGGAGGTGTACGTACAGTAGCGTATATATGACGCATCGTTACATGAACTATAGCATTGGATTAGCCTTGTTGTAGAACCGTAACCTGACCATCACTAGACTACCTCCCACCTATCGGCATTGACACTCACATAGACGGTGAATAACACTATAGCACCAGCTAACCAGAGCCCTCTGCACCTAACGACAAACACAACTGAAGTGAAGACTATTCATATATAAGGAGATTTGGACTCATACTAATACTGAAGGTAGATAGCTCATTTACAACAAAATAAGCTACAACACTCTTACCTTTGTTTTCGCCATTTCAAAGACGACATGTTTTCTAACCTGTTTGCATACTCTACATTCCACCAAAGCACGTGAGTAATTTGTTTTACAAACCACTTGTACATTAGTAGTAGTAACTCGGATTATTTTCTAGTATTCTCCTAATACTACTGTATTAATCTATATTTAATATTACAATATTAATGTCATATAATTGTAATATGATATTATTAGTATTTTATCTTTTTAATTACGTGTATTATTCTCATTATAATAACAAAACTAATTCATACTGCATATCTATCTGTAAAACGTAATATATTAATCTATAATTGATAAAATAATGTTATAAGTTTCACGATTAATTTCGCCAAATTTCTTAACCCCACTCACTTATAGATATGTTATATGAAATATTTATTGTCATTTTCTGGTATCATCGTTAATAGCATATTAGTATTATTAGATGATTATTATTAGTATCAGATTATGAAGAGTTTGTGCCAACCACTGAAGACTGGGAAGAGTTTGAGTGCTATGTTGGCCAGCGTCAAACACTCTCCAATTGCATGTAAGATAGAGCTGAACTTAACTAAACTTGACAAAATATAAAGAATATCCATAGAGTTATTGCTCACATTGTTATGTTTACAATATCATGGATTCTGATAAGGTTTTGTAAAATCTGTGTCATGATTGCATGGCTATATATTTATTCTTTTTCTGATCAAGCAAATATGATATAATAACAGGAAATGATGTTGTACAAATCTTATTGCAAGTCAACTATTGTGTTGTGATTTCAGACCCGTATCCTGCTTCAAAGAGGAAAAAATAATAGTAAGTGTGACAGCACTCCAGCAACTATTTCACTGTCACGCCTGCGCCCTCCCCTGCTCATTCACGATGGTGCAAGAAGGCGGATGGGTAGAGTTCAAGGTTACATGTGCCTCCTGTCACCAATCGTACACTTGGGAAACAACTGCCAGGGTGAACAGAGCTCACGTCATCAACCCTCTGCTGGCAGCTGCATCACTCTTTTCTGGCGGATGCCTTATGCAGAACCCCTGTTTTCTGTCACTCCTGAACATCGCGATACCAAGCCACAGCATTTGCCTCTACCAACAAAGAGAATACTTACATGGTGTGAGTGTTAACATTTACCCATAAACTTGGAGAATGTGAGTAAAAGCTAGGCACACTAACTGAATAACGACATTTAGAAACAATTTTTTTCTTGAAATGAAAATATGTCATCCTTCAAGCGAAATATATTATAATTGGAAATTCTGATTCTTCATCATAATACAACACAAAAAGGGGGAAGAGGATTCTACATTCTTAGACTAATGATAATGATACAAATTAATCTTGTATGAAGTTTTACAATATTTTACAGTGTATTGCTGAGCAGTACACCCTGCATAACGAGGGACTGATGGCAGCAATGGATTGGGAGCTTGATTTGGCAGGTGACAGTAGATGTGATAGTCCGGGGCATTGCGCACTATACGGGGCCTACACTATGATGGATCAGAGCTGCGGTTTAATAGTCAGCAGCCATCTTGTCAAGGTAAAACTTTGACAGTTTTTATTTCACAGCCTGACAAAAACCCAAATTTTCTAGTAGTTATTAATACATAAACATGAAGTTGCTGATCTAGCTAAATAATTCATTCAAATAATGTGAAAGTGATTGTTGGTCGTAACTTTTTTACTTTGCAGTCAACAGAGACCACAAGCTCTAACGCCATGGAGCTGGAAGGCTTGAAGCGATGCCAGTCCGATCTAATTTCCCACGGCCTGAGAGTGAGGTCCATTACAACGGATGTTGTTACAAAGGTTGTGTGCATACCGCAAGCTTGTGTTTTGGCTTATGCCGCAAATTCGTCGCGGTGAGCGACGGCCTCTACCTGCCTGCTTGGTGTCTAAGATTCGGGCTCTTTTCCCACCAACGGATGATGAAGAAGAGTTTGCAGACTTGCAAACAAGATTTGCGGCATAAACCAAAACACAAGATTGCGGTATGCACACAACCTTTTCCGAGCATTTGGCGATGGCTCTCCAAATGGGAATAGATTATCTACCAAAACAATTATTGAAAAACAATAATTGCTGATCATCAAAATAATCTCATCTTTATATAATAAAATCGTAAAACTAATACACTCTCTACTGTAGTAAGTGTACAAGCCAAATATAACAATTCTCCTTGTGTTCCACTAGTTCAGAATATGTGTGTTCAACCGATGCATTAAATGTGTAACACAAGAATTGTAGATAATGCATGACACATTAGCATAGCTTTGGTGTTATTGGCATTAAATGAAAATCCAACTCACTATGATATCGCAGGTAATTATTCCACCCCAACTCAAGGGGTGGGCGCCACAAGTTCGTCCACACCAGGATGCATACACAGGCATTCATGCTCCCCGCGGTCATGGAGACGATGCGCAAACTCAGCATCATGGCAGCACAAACATTCAGGAAGAGATGGAATGTCTTGACAGCGCTTGCAGACACACCACTCTGTAGCCGGTGGTATTAGCTCCTAAAGAAATGAACAGATATGTCTATGCAACCATAGCTAATACATCAGGTCGATGTTATCCAACAGTATATCAGTGCAGCACTAGATTTAAGTATTAAAATTGTTAATGTTGTCATTCGAGAAAAATCTGTAATTATTTTTTCGCACTATTGAAGCGATAATTATCATCATTAAAATCATATATATATAATTATATTCGTTCTATCACTCTCAAGCTAAAACTATTACTACTAGCTAGCTTGGCACATAAGAGCTGGCTAGTGGCGGTGCTTACTTGCTGGGAGGTTTGATTCTGTTGAGTATCTTCTTCAGATAGAGCGTCAGGCTACAAACGCCAGGGTCTTAACTCTTCAGAATTTGACATATTTTATGATCGCAACTCGGACATGTACACGTATGTTGAATAGCCGGACGAAATAGCCAAGCTGAAACTGTAAAGTAGTGAGCATCTATATTTGATACGGGGTCTTCGGTAAAACCCGAAGTGTTTGTCATAAACTATTGCTACGATAAGTTTGATATTGAGCTTTTTATTGGCCTTTCAATTCATGCCAGAACACCACGTGACAAGACAATAACCAAACGGCGCGGATACGTCATCGAAATAAAGAGATTCCAATCTACGGCGGCTTTTTGTTTTTGAGCTTTTAAGAGCTTTTAATCACATTCCCACATATTTGGCACCTACCACACAACAGAGTGAGACATGGCGAATCTTTTGATACCAAATAACTGTAATGTGAATTTTGTTGCAAGTCAACCTTTAAGATAGCCTAAATCTTTATTATAATAAGCGCGTTAAGAAAAATATTGCATCATGATCTCTCACGCAATCATGATCTTCAAGCATGCTAGCTAAAGCTTCAAGCGTACTATTTTAATCAATCTGAATTAAAAGTTGGCAGTTGTAATAAGTATGTGAACAATTATACAATAGTATGGCAGGGACATAGCGTATTGGATAACACGCCTGTTTGCAGAATGAGTGTTTCTGAGTTCAATACCAATGCGAAGCAGGTTTTGTTCCTAGATTTTAATCGTTATAACTAAACACACAAACGACAGACAACAGACACTGAGATATATATATATCTTAGAGCTTGTATATATATGTACAAGCTCTAACTTACATAAATAAACAACACAACTATTACCTTGCAGTGTTTAACTACACAAAAAAGCACAAGGAAATGAAGATTGTTTCACAAGAACTCCGCATGCACAATTTTGATACCGAGGATGTATTTGGGTCTTTGGGTGCTTTGAACACACTCAAGGCCTTCTCACTGAGTGAAAAGGCTGGAGACTTTACAGACAAAGAGCTGAGACTTTGCAGAGTAGGGTCAAGCAGCAGCTGAGAACTGGTTGTTCGCTTCAATGCTGAACTGAACTGCTGTTTCCCTAAAACATTTCAAGATGTTTAGTCTAGTGCTTCCTAAATTGCACTTTCACATAACTGGTGTGTATTGTGAGGAGGTCAACTTCACAAACAGATAGGCTCGAGATGGAATAAGATCTATAACCATATAAATTATTCGGAAGAGCTAGAGGTGATAATGGAGGCAGTGAGATGCTCTCGATAATAACATAAGCAAATACATGCAAAAGAAAAAGGAGCAGCTGTGTTGAAGTGCTGACTTATAATCAGTAGGTCAAATAGGTAGGTCAAATAGGTAGGTCAAATAGGTCAAGTAGGTTTGAATCACACAGGAACCACTGCAGAAGGGTGTTCAACCACAATTGCTCCTGTGCCAGATCTCATGAGCAAATGGTTACGATAAATTCTATACCAGAAAGAAGACCATTTGTGCTGACAACCCCTAGCAGGCCAAAAAGAGCATGAAGTTTGCAACATTGAAAAAAAACAACCACAAGCAGCACTTTTCAGCGTAATAAGACATTATTCAGGCAAAAAGGCTTACCAAAAAGACTGCTAAGGCGTCTCGAAAGAACTTCTTTGCTGGATGGTAATTGTTGACTCTCTGACCTCTTAGCAGCCATTTTTAAAGCATGCCTGTCTAATATCCGTTGCAGACCAACTGTAGCATCTAGAGAAAGCATACGCATTAGCATCAGCCTGAAGAATCATTTTGTTGCATTGGTAAAGTCAGCTTTTAAAATTCGTTTTCATAAACAATTGTATGGATGGTACAATCTAACAAGCCTACAAAAAGGTTTAAGTTCTAAGATATGTTTCTAATAAGATTAAAATATGGTAGTAGATTATATGGCAAAAAATAGCAATGGCTCTCTAATGACGCATAATAGTTCAATGCTCGCAATGACTAACTTGTGTGATGAAACCCTTTGGAGCGCTAAATTTGTGCAGCTACAGTAATAAGCATATATAGAAAGATACTTAATGATTATAATTACCACAAATACAGCTATCCGTTAATCATTTGTTTACTAAGCCATCAAAAAATATCATTTATTGCATAGTTCAATTACATATTCATATTGTTTGACCATGTAAGCATCAATCTCCCACGACAGCCTTTTATATCCATGGATCATATATCGTGTTGAAAGATCAGGACTGCAGCAGGAAGGCTGAATACCAGCACTGCTGCCCGTTACCAGCGCAAAATTAAACTTTTTAAAGCTTTATCAGGCAGACATGTAGTTTAAGCCTTGATTTACACAAAATTAGCTGCTGTTTTGTTTAAATTGTTGTACTACAAAAGTTCCATAGCGAGACTGCTCTCTACATTTATCTATTCTTGTTTTTAGAATCAGCCTCACATTGAAGTTAAACACATGATGGGTTCTACAGCCCCCTCCTCTTTGCACATTTAAACTCACAGTGGTGATGATAATAATGGGACTGTCTGGTAAGTTCTTAATTGTATTTAAGAAATTACTAAATAAATAGAAGTATAAATAAAATAAATACAAAGATAATAATCTTTTTTATTTATGGCATAAATTCCCTTTTCCTATAATCTCAGACCATGCATATTATACATAATGAAAAGCAAAATATCTGGATATTCTGTCTACCACCAAAAGTGAATTCTAGTAATAAAATCGGTTTAATGCGCACTCATTATATCCTATCGGGTCAGTCTAGGCTTATGGTGTTATACCAAATACCAGGATGCTAGAAATACTCTAAAGGAACTTAAAAACACCAGAAAGTAACTTTTATATAGAGCTATGTTCTAAAATTATGTCAAATTAAGTTGCGTTCTCCACAAATTTAAACATCTTCGGTTTTGGATTTTTGTACCGCTTTATGCCGAAAATGGCATATTGTACCAAAATCAAACAAATAAAGCAAAAATCAGTTAGTTTTACATAATATTCTTATCCAGTACATTCTGAGCTTTCCATTGATGTGCATATTGTCATAATTCACATAATACCGACGGAACAATAATAATATGAATTAACAATAAAAAATGTGTTTCTTTTACGTCATGCATGGGCAACCTTTGTTCACATGTGGTCCAGATTATGTTTTCCAAGACTGGCCACAGGCCAGGAGTCCTAATTATAGAATTGCAATATTTGTATACATATATACTTATAATTTGATATATACTATGCAGATAAACATATATTAAACTACTGATTTTTTTATTCATTTGCCATATACTTTACATAGAAAGGGTAAGGAAACAAAAATTGTAAAAGCTAAAAATATTTATTAAAAACAATTTATGGAAACACAGTTTATTAATCTTATAATTACAAATGAGAAAAATTGTAACAAAACCTTATTTTAATGGGAAATTTAGGCTTGGTGTTTCTTCATCAGTGCCTCAATGTTTGGTGAAATGCTGGAGGCGGCTACTCTAAGGTTATTTTCAAGGTGATTATCTGTCAGCCTTGTTTTTGCGTGTTTCATTTTCGTAAACAGTTGCTCACATATGTAAGTACTCCCAAATAGTGACATTTTCTTTCTTGCAAAGTCTGTGATCCTGGGGAAAGCTTCTTTACATAGATTTTTATAAAATTCCAGTAGCGAATAATCTCTCATTCCTCATCTTAAGTCTTCATTTCCTTGGAGTTCAATCAATTCCATCTGCAATTCTTCGGGAGCTGACATCAAATGGTAAAGAGAAAATAAATTAGCTTCTTGTGATTTGAAATCTTGAGATCTACTAATGAATTCTTTGTGAATTAATACAAGCTCATCAGCATAGGAAGTACAGTCTGCTTTGCAATGATTTGCCAATGCAGGAAAATGGAAAATATTACCACTTCTCAGCTGTTTTTCCCCCAGTTGAATTTTGTTTTGAAATGTCTTGATATGACTGTACAACTGATGAACAAATTGGTCCTTTCCTTGCAGTTGTGAATTCAACTCTTTCAGATATGAAGTAAAGTCAACAAGAAAAGCGAGATCCCGTACACAGCCATCATCACTTGATTCAGGGATAGACCTGCCTTTCATTTTCATAAATGTGAAAATTTCCCTCCTCAAATCATAAAATCGTTTCAACATTTTTCCTTTGCTCAACCATCGCACCTCACAGTAGTAAACCATATCTCCATGTTCTGCCTCGATATCTTCAAGGAATTCTTTAAACTGGCGGTGGTTTAATGCTCAAGATTTTATAAAAATTAATACTCAAAACTACTTTAGACATGATGGGCTCAAATTTGATGGACTTGGCGCACAAATTCTCTTGGTGAATTATGCAGTGAAACACATAAAAATCTTTTGTGTCCATGTTCATAGAAGTTAACTCTGTCTTAATTTTAGAAGTTAGGCCAACTTTACTACCAACCATTGCTGGTGCACGATCTGTTGATATACCATGAAGTTTATCAAAATGAAGATTAAATTTAGCCATTAATATTTTCAGTTCTTGGAAAATATCCTCTCCAGTAGTAGTGTCTTTCATTGCTTGAAGACCAAGCATATCTTCTGTGATATTGAAATCGGCATCAACTCTACGCATAAAAACTGCAAGTTGGGCTATATTTGCCACGTCAGTACTTTTATCAATAGCCAAGGAAAAATACTTACATTTCGAAGCAAGTTCTTATAGGCCTGTTTCTATATTGGTAGCAAGTTCGTCAATCCGTCTTGTTACAGTTCTACGAGAAAAACTGATATTATCAATTTCTTTTTTTCTACCTGGACACAAAATATCAATTACTGCTTGTAGACACTCTTTCACAAAATCGCCATCGGAATAATTTTTCGAATGTTTTGCGATCTTCTCACTAACAACGTAACTAGCACGAATAACATTGTCAGCATCATCACGTTTCTTGACGAAAATTGTCTGCTGCTCTTTCAATTTTTTTATAAGTTTTTCGACTTTTTGTTTTCTACATTCACCTTGAAAACTATCGTACACAGATGAGTGTTTGGAAATGTTGTGTCTTTTCACATTATATTCTTTCATGACAGAAACTGACTCTGAAAACAATAAACACATTGGTTTTTCTTTGATTTGTGTGAAAAAATAGTCATTGATCCACTTTTCCTTGAACACTTGAGATTAGTTATCCACTTTCCTCTTTTTTGATGACGATATTTTGGGTTGGATGCGTTCAAGAAATTTGTGATCTCGACTAGAAGTGAAATTTCGCGCTAAATCGTCCTTGACTGCTGAAAATTACTTAACAAAACGTCATGTTGACATCAGGATATGGATGCTAAAGGATGGTTTTTATCTATTTATGATTATTTCTCATGAATGCAGAGGTTGATGAGATTCTCATAGAGGGAGTTTTATTGTCATTGAGGAAAGTTTTATTTTTGAGATCATTCTTTCTTACTTTCTAAATTTAAGAATAAAAATTATATTTATCAAAAGTCTCCGCGGGCCGAACGAAAAGCCTTCGCAGGTCAGATTTGGCCCACGGGCCGTAGGTTGCCCATGCATGTTTCAAGTGGTCCCATAATTATGATCACCGCTGTAGGCTACAATAAATGCATCGAATAATAAAACTTCTCTTTTGAAGAAATAGTATGAACAGAAGAATGTGTCAAATCAACTATTGTCTGCGCCAGTTATACAAATGCAACCTACCTTATCAAAATGCAAGGGATGTATTTTTTTAAATAATCCTTTACTGGATTGCATAATTCTACTTGATGCCTATTTACTTGCAGCTGCAGCATGAAATGCTTTTTAGAAGAACTTTATCTTTGCAGGTTATGGTGATGTGTTGTAGCCCTGAAGCAACTTACAGTACCACAGCACTGTTGCAGGTTATGGTGATGTGTTGTAGCCCTGAAGCAACTTACAGTACCACAGTACTGTTGCAGGTTATGGTGATGTGTTGTAGCCCTGAAACAACTTACAGTACCACAGTACTGTTGCAGGTTATGGTCATGTGGTGTAGCCCTGAAGCAACTTACAGTACCACAGCACTGTTGCAGGTTATGGTGATGTGTTGTAGCCCTGAAGCAACTTACAGTACCACAGCACTGTTGCAGGTTATGGTGATGTGGTGTAGCCCTGAAGCAACTTACAGTACCACAGTACTGTTGCAGGTTATGGTGATGTGTTGTAGCCCTGAAGCAACTTATAGTACCACAGCACTGTTGCAGGTTATGGTCATGTGGTGTAGCCCTGAAGCAACTTACAGTACCACAGCACTGTTGCAGGTTATGGTCATGTGTTGTAGCCCTGAAGCAACTTACAGTACCACAGTACTGTTGCAGGTTATGGTCATGTGGTGTAGCCCTGAAGCAACTTACAGTACCACAGCACTGTTGCAGGTTATGGTGATGTGTTGTAGCCCTGAAGCAACTTACAGTATTACAGTACTGTTCGAATATGATGTTTCTTAATACCGTTATTCTACATAAAACCGAGTATTACACTACATAATTTTTCTTGACATTGCTACACATAATATATCAAAAATTAATAAAACCTAAGTTTTCAGTGAACTTTGATATATCTGTGAAACTATAAGACAGTCCTTATCTTATACTATGTGAGTATTCCTTTTTATGTATTACTAACATGCTGGGACTTAACTATCGGTGTTACAACCTCTCACAATGAATATGTTGGCATAAATTTGTTTAACTGATAGAAAACACCTAGTGAAATATGAAATAACCAGCAACTCATGTATATTTTTAGGTGTGTATGAACAATTCAACAATAAAAATATTTAATTACATAGGAATGAGCTCACATTAAACGCTTTCCTTGCTGTAACCACAAAAATATTGCTAGTGCCAAATTAAATGTTTCTTACTTTTGTATCTATCACTAACTGCCATCAATTTCACTTCACAATCTGCAATGTGTTGTTGATTCGTTCGTCGACAACAAGTTTTGCTATAATAAAGTAGGTCTAACCTATACACCAGCATGTTGATAGTTTGATTGTACCTTCAACTTTCTGGTTAAGTTTGTAACCAAAAAATCATAACTTCAACCTCTCTATAACAATAATGGTAACTTCAACAAACAACATGATGACTTTTAGCACTGAATACCAATAACACCTAACAATAGTACTGGGAGTATAGGGGGAGGAGGGGGGAGGGTCTCTCAGTCACAGTATCAAATAAGACCAAGCATCAAGGAATAGAATAGTTGTTCTATTTTTTCGTCAGCCAAAAATGTTTAAAAAAGTTCAGAATCTAATTTAGGTAATTAAAAACTGGTGATTGCTATCGAGTATGTAAAGAGATATAAAATGGACAAAAGTAATGCAAGTGTTGAAGATTATTTGAGCTTCACACCTAGTGTACCATACTTGCTCTAAAAATCTTATGGATTTTGGTAGTGTTGTTATAAACCTGGCTATTATACAAATGAAGAAGGAAACATTCTTTTGCAATAACACACTCGCTGAAAAAGGACCTAGAGCAGTGATGACCTTGAAAACTCAAATAACCTAATACTAAGAGCCTTCATTTATTGGAGTATAAGACCACAATGATGCTCAGCATTGTATTTGTATAAGTTAACCCATAAGAGCTGTATGTAACTAACACTTAACACACCTTCTTGTTTAACACTTTGTTTAACACTTGCCTCCAGTACCACTGTACCATGTGCATTGGTTTTCTCATAAATGGATGAAAATGATGCAAAAGAAGTGTTGTTTAACTGTGTTCATAAATTACATTTTGCTAGCTTGCACTATATACTACAAATTTTCTTAAGGAAATAGCAATTATCCATGCATATAACATACTACAATGCTTCTCATAAATTGTCTTTTCTCAAAGACACACTATACTCCATCCTATGATGATTTATGTTTTGAAGTCATGCTGATTTATTTATGAGTCATGCTTTTAAAAACAACTTTCTTTGACAGTATCCATTTAATTACATCTCCTCTAGGAATGTGACTCTATAAAACTTTTGCCATTACAAACACTCAAAAAACCAATCACAGTTTGACTTTTGCAAAATATGATCATAGCCAAAAAAAATTTTCAATGACAAGTTTTATCATAGCCACCAGATACCAAAAACATAAAATTTCAGCTGTTTACTGTTAAAGTAATCTAATGTTGGGCATACAAAAGAGCATTGTCAGTCCTTTGCTGCCTGAAACACTACTACTAGAAACCTGCCAGCAAGTAAGCAGTAACCTGCTCACCAAAAAGCAAGACAACTTTAAGATGTTGTTTCACAGACTCTCTTTTGGCAGTTTTTGTTTATAGTAGACTTTAGCACAACAAACATCACTAAAATATGGACACGTGTAAACAAGTTTAAACCCTGTCACTGAGTTAAATTCTAAGGCAATATGCACTACAATTCATAGTTGGGCAACCTGTTTGCATACGAAAGCTATAAGTCTGCAACCCATTTACAATACACTCGTTGCACAATAATAACCGTATCGTTAGCTTGCAAAACCATTCAAATTCAAAGTATCACATCCTTTACGTTACCCTTCTGCGTGTGCGATGCTTTGTAGAAGACGAGAGCTTCTCAAAGTTCTTCACTTGCACAGCAATGATGGTTTATGTCAGTTCAAACAAGCGCATATATTCTGATGGCAACATGAACAAGTGGACAGAATTCAGTTGTGCATGTATTTCATGTAAGTGTACCGCCGTTAATAAATCTACGGTTTACGGTCTTCGAGTATAGCACAGTCAAGGACTACAGTCAAGGACACCGGCCTTGCGGGTTATTGGTTATTTTTTGATATTAGGCTAGCTAATTGGTCAATAATGTTATTAACAAACAAGTGAGAAGTATGATATGTTCGCGGATTGATCGATGGTGTCAGCTAAAAGCGTAGGAGATATCTTTGTAAAATCCGGAAAAGGAACTTTCGCCGTTGACTGTTATAGAAATGGTAGAATAGCATTCTTCTTATACCGTTTTGAAATTGAACAGTTGTGCCAAATGTTATTGAAATGCTTCGAAATAAGGTCTGTATGTATAGTAAGATAAGTATACCTGGGTGGAATCTTTGCTGTTGTAGCACGTTCAACAATTTAAACGGAGTGCCTCATGCGTGCTTACGGTTTTAACAGGGATGTACAAGAAAGATAACGGTATTTTGCAGTCAGTAGTTTGTGAGCCAATGCTGCTTTTTGGCTATCCTAAAAAGATTACATTGTGATTGTTGTAAATTTTGTACATTGGACATGATATGTGGTTTTAAACAGCAATATAATAAATTGACTGCAGCAGTTAGAAGAAGCTTCCTTTTTGTGGCAACCATATAGTTTTGAGGTGGATTTGTTGGATGTGCATAGTAACCCAAATTGTTTATTACAATTTCGTGATACTTGCTTTTGAATTGATAAATTCGATATGCATGCTGTGATAGAAATGTTTTAACACAACAGTGTTATCAAACTAGTGTGATACCCAAAGCATAGAGTTTTTTTATATTCCATTTTGTGTTTTAGAATGTTCCACAAAAGCCTAAAACAGATTTAATGCATGGAGAATCTGAAATCGCCACATTAAAAGATGTGCGACAATTGCAAGGCTCCAATTCTGATGGCAGGAAAGGAAATTTGATCTGTACAAATTTTAGACTTCGTTTTGTCACTGTAGACGGTGAAAGCAGTGTAAGTTTGTCTGCCATTCAAGTTCACTGATTCGCTATATGCTATATTTTACTTAATGGTGTTTATAAAAAAACACTTGCAGTAAGCTCGCCGATGGCCGGGATTTCTTTTATTTTTTAATTAGATTATTAATTAAAATAATTAAAAATATTACACCAAATATTTTTTGGTTACCTGGCAAAAGGCACAGAGCATGTGCGTGTAAAGTTTAGATGAAATTGCATGTTTGTCTGTGTAAACACTATGCATTTCCACAGACTAACATGCACACAGCACACCCACACCCACATGATGGCAAGGTGGGATTTATTAATATGTATATTGATATTAAAAAGTATCATAAATACTAAGAAAGTATTAAATTTGTAGCCAGAAGAAGCAACTCACAACTTCATTGGAACAGATGACATTCCTTTGTGTAAGATTTCTGCAATTTATAAAGTGTCTAATGACAAAAAGAAGCGTCTGAAACGAAGTAAAATCGTCCACCAAATCGGTCTCAAGTGCATGCAAGTCTACTGCAAGGTAACTTAAAGTCTTTCTCGTTCAACTGATTCTGATCAACTAATTCTGATCTACTAATGAGAATTTTGAAAAACTATTACTATCTGATTGTCGAGAGCAGTTTGGCTTTGCTTATAGCTTGTTTGTCAGGAGTCCTCAGAGCTTGGTCACGTTTGTTTCTTGTATAAATTCTTTGAATTGTCAACTCATATTTACTGATTGCGCACCCTCCACTCTAGAAGGTTAAACTCTAGGTTGTGAGATTTTTTAACTCATGTAAGCATGTCGGGAAACACTGATCTTGTCACAGGAATTTTAATCAATTTAGTTACACTATGCTTCGATGCTTCCAAAGTTGCTTTTCCATGAAATACTTACAAAAATATGGTATTTATTTTTATTTAGCTAGGTCATGCTGGCAGTCAACTCGAACATGAGTAGGTGACTTGTGACGATTGTTATTATTACAAGTAGCTCTAAAAGATGGCCAAATAGGAAACTAACGCTAGTCAAAGTCTTGATCAATTTTTCAAGCATTATTCACTGTTTCCATGACGCAGATGATGGAGATTTGGAGTTGTGCGTATGTTAAATTACAGTACGATAAGCCTAAGTGTTTCAATAGACATTCGCTTCTTTTGGATTAACACGAGCACTTTGTTAAAGAAGATAAGAATTTCTAGGCCAGAGCTCAAAGTGAAATAAGAACGACTGAAGTGTGGAAAATGTTCAAAAAGGATCAGCTTGCGTGGAATCTTCTTGCACATTATTCGCAAGTGCTGTTTCCATCATTCACAAGTGCTGTTTCCATCATTCGCAAGTGCTGTTTCCATCATTTGAAACATTTGTTAAAAATTTGTAACAAAACTCGCTTGTCTTACGGTTTTTTGCTATTTCTATTTCGCGGATGATGGCAAACTTGCGGAATTACCACATTATAAAAACATAGTGATTGTGTGGGGATAGGGTGGGGATAGGGTGGGGATAGGGTGGGGATAGGGTGGGGCAGTGCACTGCTACAAGAGCAGCCGGGAGCTACAAATGCATTAGTACTTATTTACTATATATTATAGTACCATATTTACAACAATTAGTTAGTGTCAGCATAAAGGCAACTTTAGCGTGTTCTTAAAGGTTTGATACAGCAGCAGCTTCACCTCAGTGCTGTTATTATAATGGAATAAGTTTATGATATATCCCTACAGGATGAAGCAGTCATGTCGGTTTAAATACATATAAGTACTGCAATTACTTGTATTTAAAATTGTTTACAATGACCGTTTTTGTTGGTGTCATTTGTTGAACATTTTTCATGATTTTAAGCTTTCCATTTTTTTTTGTAGGATCTTGGAGTTCATACATTTAACTTTGAACCCACCAAAACAGAAGACACGAGAACAGTAGGTGCATTAGCTCTGTTATATATTCCTGATCAACCTACTCCTGTTTTAATAACCGCTAATCTTCAAGTACTACTGTAAAATGATTGTTTGTTGACAGGCTGCATCTGGTACATGTTATAGTCTATAAAATCTACTGAGAAGTAAGAACCAGAAGGTTGTCCATTGTTTCAAAATTGAATTTATAATAGCAAGCAGTGGTCGCGGAAGTGGTGGACATTTGATTAGTTTTGCTATCAGATATCAGTGTCAAACATTTTACTAAACAACACTGGTGAACCTATCGTCCTGGTCATTTACTCGAATTATCTTTTAGTTGATTCAGACAATACTACACTTTGCTTCACCAGATAAAAATGATCTTCTCTTTGTACACGATACAAAAAAACTGCCTATGTCAAATGGTTGTGGAGAGGGTAGAGCGTCAGTCGATGGGCAGTTGATGACAAGCAAGTGGAAGCCAAGGGACTTTCTGACAAGTCGTGATTTTGAGGAAGTGCTTCCTCGACCCGGTACTGAAAGGATTTGGCGCATCACAGAACTCAATCGGAAGTTTAAAGTTGTCTCAGAGTATATACTTTCTTTATTACTTGTTTACTAATTTGTTGATAGGCGATATGGCACTATTTTATTAATTATCAACCTTTTTAATATATTAGTAGGTAGATTGTCTTTTGCAACCTTATTTATTCAGTGTGTGAGATTTCTTTTGAATCTAATAGTCTGGAATACTATGGAATACTTGTGCTCATACTAACATTTGGTTATACAGGATGCCAGAATCCTTCATAGTACCGGCTGTGGTCTCCGATCGACTTCTCCGTGAAGCTGCCACTAAGTATGATAACAAACGTTTGCCAGTGAGTTGGCTTGGCTCTTGTACGTCAATATTGCAGAACATGTAGTCATTCTCTTGCCAAGTTTTATTCTATGAGCATTAGGATGCAAAATAGAGCTTTCCATTAAATTTATGTTTAGTGCATACGTACTTGATTTCTCTTATGGGAGATGTTTGTGCTTACTAAACTGTTAGACTGTTTGTAGGCGTGGACTTACACTCATACTAATGGCTACTCCCTTCTTACTTCTCCAACTTTTTCTCCTGAAGCAGCGTCTATTGAAATCGAGTAAGTAATATCTCTTTTGTTAGAACTTTTGAAACATTCCTTCAGTTTCACCTATGTTAATCCTCTTTAGACCTATGTTAATCCTCATTAGACCTATGTTAATCCTCATTAGACCTATGTTAATTCTCATTAGACCTATGTTAATTCTCATTAGACCTACATGTATGTTAGTCCTCATTAAACCTACTATGTTAATCCCCATTAGACCTACTATTTTAATTCTCATTAGACCTATGTTAATTCTCATTAGACCTATGTTAATTCTCATTAGACCTACATGTATGTTAGTCCTCATTAAACCTACTATGTTAATCCCCATTAGACCTACTATTTTAATTCTCATTAGACCTATGTTAATCCTCATTAGCCCTATGTTAATCCTCATTAGACTTTTTTTGTTAATCTTCATTAGAACTTTGTTAATCTTCATCCCACCTATGTTAATCCTCATTAGTGCTATGTTAATCCTCATTGCGTTTATGTTAATCTTCATTAAACTTATGTTAATTTTCATAAGATTTATGTTAATATTCATTAGACTTATGTTAATCCTCATTAGACCTATGCTAATCCTCATCACACCTAAGTTAATCCTCATTACATCTATGCTAATCCTCATTACACCTAAGTTAATCCTCATTACACTTGTGCTAATCCTCATCACACCCAAATTAATCCTCATCACACCCAAGTTAATCCTCATCACATCCAAGTTAATCCTCATTACACCTACATGTATGTTAATCTTCATTGCACCTTTCGTTAAGGTTTTACTTGCATGAACCTGTTTGGCTGAAAAAACCTTAAAGGTTGACTTGCAACAAAATTCACATTACAAAACAAAATCTACATTACAGTTATTTGGTATCAAAATATTCACCATGTCTCACCCTGCTGCGTTGTAAGTGCCAAATATGTGGAAATGTGATTACAAGCTCTTAGAAGCTCAAAAACGAACAGTTAATCGCTGCCATCATGAAACCGCCATAGATCAGAATCAGTTTATTACTCTGACGTAGTCAATCCATTTGGTTATTGTTTTGACACGTGATGTTCTCTCGTGAATTGAAAGGCCAATAAAGGGCTCAATATAAAACTTCTCATAGCACTAGTTTATGACAAACAATTCGGGTTTTACCGAAGAGCCCTTACCAAATATAGATGCTCGCTAATTTACTGTTTTGTTTGGGCTTGGTCTAATCGTTTAGTCGTAATCTAATCATGTGACCCATACTTCCTGTCAAACAGCGCGAATAATTTCTGCAGCATTTTTCTCCTATCACAGGTGACCAACAGGCTCGTCATGTTTATCAGAGGATGATATGCACTCCTTCGAGCTAAGGTTAAAAAATTAAACAAACTTTTATGGTAGGTTTTGAGATATCAGTGCTCAAAATGACAGCATTACAATGATGATGAAATAGACGCGTAAGAACAATAGACATGGTTTTATTGAATGCGTGAAGTATACTTGTGAAAATATTTCGACAAGTGAGGTTGCATGAAAGTGTAAACAGAAGCCATATTGTACAACTACGTCCCACTTGAGCCGTTTTGGAAAGAGATTCTAATCTATGGCAGTTTCGTGATGACGGCGATTAACTGTTCGTTTTTTAGCTTCTAAGAGCTTGTAATCGCATTTCCACATATTTGGCACCTACAACGCAGCAGAGTAAGACATAGTGAATCCTTTGATACCAAATAACTGTAATGTGAATTTTGTTTTGCAAGTCAACCTTCAAGGCTCAAATCTAGATATCGATGTCATAATTCAAATAGTTCTTTACATTTCAAGTTCTTGCGTTGATGAGAGTCTTAAAAAGAATGTATTTTATTCATTTTATTCTGAACCTGCTTCTTGAGCCACTTTTATCATTGAATTGCTGTAAGCGTCGCATATTTTTACATCATTGTGTGTAGAGTTGGAGTTGTGTCCTCAAAGTTGTAAATGGTTTTCTTGCTGCCAAAGCTGGTCTTGCATCTTACATGCAAAAATTTTCATGCTACTATTACTGTGACCATAGCTTCTTTTTTTAGAATGGTTCTATTTATCAATCATGCGTTGTAGTGTGGAACTAACGCTTCCTGTTGTAGACATTCCTATTGCTAGAAATTTTACGCCATTGATCCATCAAAACTCAGGACTTCCATGCTCAGTTTATTTATGATGCCTCATCTATTTATAAACTTAACACACTCTGCATCTGTAGATTATCAGAATCTGTCAAGCGAACTGGGGCAGATCCTTTGAAAATCGACCTTACCAAAAGTTTGTGCTCCGTCAGTGATATTCAGACTGCATTCGCCAAAATGTTTTCCATCTGTGCTGTTGGTGAGAACATGCATAGCAATACATTAAGTGTCTTCGCCATTCCATAGAAATATTTTCCCGGTTTTAACCAAAGTTGTTACTTGGATTTGTCATATTTTGCTCGATATAACTACATGAAATGTTCTTTCAGTGTGAAGTATTTCTATTGCCTTGACTTGGTGGGACCAGGCTACTTTTGAATAGAAACTTCTTTGTTTTGCCATTGATGACCTCAATAAAATTTCACATCGCTTGTTTTTCTCCTAGCAACAGCATGTCTGTGTCCGCCAGCATTCTACTAAATTTCTTTACTTACATAACTTCAGACTCAGATGCTGAGTTTCACTCCACAGACAACAGCGTCTATAGCCAATTAGATTCTGCCCACTGGCTCCGATATATCTCATTTGCACTTCGTGTCTCCTGCAAGGCTGCTCGTAGGATACGCCAAGGAAGAAGCTCTGTTATTATCACAGGTTAGTTTGGATGTCTTCTTAGTACCTGCTGCCACACTTGTAGTAATGTCCTGTTGCATCAGGATATGGTCAAT
The DNA here is from genome assembly GCF_963576615.1 of Watersipora subatra. Classification (NCBI taxonomy): domain Eukaryota; kingdom Metazoa; phylum Bryozoa; class Gymnolaemata; order Cheilostomatida; family Watersiporidae; genus Watersipora; species Watersipora subatra. The sequence continues at coordinate 17,404,639 of NC_088711.1, read as the reverse complement.
AAGTGCCCACTCTAAAACAACATCAAGTATTGCTGACTCTAAAGCTTTGTTGATTTCCACCTGATGTTATATATAACTAGTTATATATAACATCAGGTTATATACAACTATGTTATATATAACATGTTATATATAACTAGTTATATTTAATATGTTATATATAACATGTTAAATATAAAATGTTATATATAACATGTTATATATAACTATATATATAACATAGTTATGTACAACATCAGGTTATATATAACTAGTTATATATCACATGTTATATATATATATAACATATATAAAACTAGTATCCTGGCAGCCTAGTATGCTTTGAAAAAGATCATCTGGTGCAATAACTCTATGTATAAGTATTCTGATCTTGAACTTCAATTGGATGGTTGATTGACACAGTTGTTGGAGTGCTGGTATACTGAGCTGAATGTCGTAAGTTCAAATCCCGTTTGAGGGAATCTTTTTTCCAACCTCCAACCATGGTTTCAGACTCTTATTATTGTGAAGATTTTCAAGCTTAAAATGTAGTAGATTGCTGTACTTGTATTGGTTGACTAGAAAACTAATGACAGGTTGTGTTGTGGCGCTCACTGACCTAAATCCACACAACTGGGGGTTCTACCACACAAGGTTGTAGACAGAATAGTCACTTTAGAAATCACTGTCGTCACTTTTAAAATCACTGTCATCACCTTTTTCGTCGCGCGTCTTGGGCAACCTCTTTCTTCACATTCGTTATTTTAATACGAATATCCATACTGGCGGCGTTGGGTTGCGTTGAAAACCTGCAACTTGCTCGGCTTGAACTTCTGCTAGTCAAAAGCATGGCTCAACCAGCGACCTTCACAAACTTATGAGTGATGATTGGGAGCGTTGCTGAGTACTCCACGGAGAGTGGCAGGCGTCTTAGGTTTTTAGGGCTACACTTCCTGTACTGAAAATAAACCGAGATTGTTTTCAATAATCGCTGTCAGTCATAGACTTGGAAACGGATTTGCAGTCAGTGTATCGTGGCATTTTATAGCTGTTTACATAAGTTACCTGTCAGTCTATAAATCCTGAGCCAGATGCTTCGAACTGAAGCTAGTGAAGTTTCGTTGGATCGTGTTGATTTATGGACAAATAATAAAGGCCAATAAGGCAGTTAGTAATCCTACTTACACAATCATCGTCACCTCGTCAACAGCACCTACACTCCTACAGTGATAAATGGTCGTCTCGTCTGTCACTTTTCAATTATCCCTGTCAAGTTGTCAAAATCATCATAAAATATGGTAGGACCCCCACAACTACAGATCAGCAAAAATTCTGTTTGAAAAAGTGTCACTATTTTTGTTTTTCTCGTGTCTCTGTTTGTCTCAAGTCTTATGTTTTTGAAGTGATTCTACATGTATATGTGCTGCCAGGCCTTTGTATTGGCACGCCTTATGGTCTCTCGCAGCACGCTAGGATGCAAGGGTGCTAGTATATATAATAGAGATACCCCTACACATTGTTTTGTTGCCCAAAAATGGCAAGAGAGAAAACGATATTTTTAAGGCTAACTATGAAACTCTCATTATACAAATCAAATTTGGGAACTTGCACCAACTTGACAGCTTACATTACACGGAACTCAGGAGGTAGTACAAAGCAAAAACTTTACATAAATTCTCTACGTTAAGTGGAATTTATGTTATAGGTTTTATGTTATAGAATTGCCTACTTGCATATTATTGTTCATAAAAACATAAATAAAAGACCATCTTTGTTGAAACTGACCCAAAAATTGTAATGGTAGGAGTTGTCTTTCGTCTGTATTTAATGTAAACACTAAATTATTGTGCACATATAAGAAAAAAGTTCGCTACAAGAAGTATTTCTGCAACATTGCTTGTTATGTATCATGCAGGTAAAAAGGAAATCCATGGTGAACTAACGTGTCTTAGCTGATTTAGTTGTTTATTATCTGTTACATGCTCCTTTATTGCCATTTACTGGAGTAATTATATATATGTTGAATTTATAGAGAATGGTTCTGATTTGTCGTGCATGGTGTCATCATTAGTTCAGATCATGTTGGACCCTTCCTCTCGTACAATCAAAGGCTTCCAAGCCTTAGTTCAAAGATGCTGGGTTGCTGCTGGACATCCCTTTTGTGAAAGACTTAATTTAATTAGCTCTCCCTCCATGAGTAAACATGTAAGTTTAACCGCTCTTCAATTAGTTTAGCTACAACTACAAATAGTTGTCGTCTTTTACAATTAATGTTGCAGTGACATTTAAAACAAAACAAAGCTTTACAACTTTCAGTTTTGCATTGTTTGAAATGTCGATGTATACTGTGTTAACTATAACTACTTGGTCGGGATAGCAAGCTTGCATCAGCAAATGGATATTGTCATCTTGTTTCCTCAGTTCAACTACACAGTTGAAAGCCTTTTGTTCAAAGTTTGAACAAACCTACCAACTTCTTGTACTACGAACTTCTGCTCGTACTACGAACTTCTACTCGTACTACAAACTTCTACTCGTACTACAAACTTCTACTCGTACTACAAACTTCTACTCGTACTACAAACTTCTACTCGTACTACAAACTTCTACTCGTACTACAAACTTCTACTCGTACTACAAACTTCTACTCGTACTACAAACTTCTACTCGTACTACAAACTTCTACTCGTACTACAAACTTCTACTCGTACTACTGACTTCTACTCGTACTACTAACTTCTACTCCTACTACTAACATCTACTCGTACTACTAACTTCTACTCCTACTACTAACTTCTACTCGTACTACTAACTTCTACTCGTACTACTAACTTCTACTCGTACTACTAACTTCTACTCGTACTACTAACTTCTACTCGTACTACTGACTTCTACTCTTACTACTAACTTCTACTCTTACTACTAACTTCTACTCGTACTACTAACTTCTACTCGTTCTACTAACTTCTACTCGTTCTACTAACTTCTACTCGTTCTACTAACTTCTACTCGTACTACTAACTTCTACTCGTACTACTAACTTCTACTCGTACTACTAACTTCTACTCGTACTACTAACTTCTACTCGTACTACTAACTTCTACTCGTACTACTAACTTCTACTCGTACTACTAACTTCTACTCGTACTAGTCACTTCTACTCATACTACAACTCTCCACTTTTGCTACTACCAAACAAACCAAGCGTAAGTCCTATTAGACTGTTAGAATTAGTCATGTCAAAACCATGAATGTCTTCTTATCTAGCTTATAGATCTGGCATATATATTTTATGGTGTTTTTCCCACCATCAATTGGATACCCTGGTTAAATAAAAGTGTGGCCACAGTGACATCATTACAAATGCTTAGCTCATTCAAGGAAACTGGTCTATTCTACCAATTACATTAAGTAGACGAACAGAAGAGATTTTCATTTAATTGATACAACTTTTGTTTTACATTAACCCAAGAGCAGCTAATATAATATTTCTGTCATCATCAAACGAGGTGCTGCTTCGCGTATCTAATACTTGGCTCTAGTAAGTAAAGAATCGATCGATGTATTTGATCAAATAGTTGAATATAATTTTTGTTGATGTTTTGTAAGAGCAGTAGTGAATGAGACGATGAGGCTAACTCGCTGCCGCTGACAAGGCATGTCCCTATATTGGCTAATTTTCATCGTTCTTTTTTTGTACAGATCACCCCTGTGTTCCTTTTCTTCCTTGACTGTGTTCACCAGCTCATGGTCCAATACCCATCAGCTTTTGAGTTTTCCGAGATATATCTGATATCACTGTGGGACAGCTGCCTCCTTGGTCTCTTTAGGGAGTTCATTTATAGTACCAATAAAGATCGTGTTGAAAGCGTCACGGGGTAACTATTAATAATTTACTATTAACTGATTTACTGGTAGATGTTGGTTCCATATTTTAGATTTATGATTTCAAGTTTGTTTCTAGATTTGAATTCAGTACTATCTAAATTTGAGCAAGATAAAGCTTTATAAAAGAACAGGCACTTTTGTAGATTCTGTCTTCCCCTCTGGATTACATGTAAAAAAAATTTGCTTGACTGGTAGTACACAGTGAGTGATCAATAAATGTTTCCGGATTCCCTGTGACAGATCACGCATATGGGATACATTTGGGCAATCAGATTTCAGGCACCTGCTGCTCAGTTTTAAGAGAATTGTGGTAGTTTTTACCTCGCCGGGTGACATGTGACAGTTTGCCAGCATTGAGGTTTCGCTAGGTGGTATATAACAGTCTGCCAGCATTGTCATAGAGGCCTCGCAAGGTGGTATATGACGGTTTTCCAGCATCGAGTCATAGAAGCCTCGCCAGGCGGTGTATGACGGTCTGCCAGCATTGAGTCGTAGAAGCCTCACAAGGTGGTATGTGACGGTCTGCCAGCATTGAGTCGTAGAGGCATTATTGGTGGAAGGTGTGTGTCTGCCATCATAAGGCATACTTGAAGGTTGACTTGCAACAAAATTCACATTACAGTTATTTGATATCAAAAGATTCACCATGCCTTATTCTGTTGTGTTGTAGGTGCAAAATATGTGGGACTGTGATTACAAGCTCTTAAAAGCTGAAAAACGAACAGTGAATCGCAGCCACACGAGACCGCCGTAGTTTGGATTCTCTTTCCAAAACGGCTCAAATGTGACGTAGTTGTGGGAGATGGTTTCTGTTTACACTTTCATGCAACCTTATTCGTCGAAATATTTTCACAAATATACTTCACGCATTCAATAAAACCATGTCTATTGTTCTTATGCGTCTGTTTTATCGTCGTTGTAATGCTGTCACTTTTAGCAGTGATATCTTATAACTTACCATAAAAATTTATTTAATTTTTTAACCTTACCTCGAAGAAGTACATATCATTGTCTGATAATCATGATGAGCGTGTTGGTCACCTGTGATAATCAAAAAGTGCTGCAAAAATTATTTGCGAAGTATTGGTTCACATGATCACATTACGACTTGACGATTTGATCAAGCAGAAACAAAACTGTAAAGTAGCGAGCATCTATATTTGATACGGGGTCTTCGGTAAAACCTGAAGTGTTTGTCATAAACTAGTGCTATGATAAGTTTTATATTGAGCTTTTTATTGGCCTTTCAATTCACGTGAGAACATCACATGACAAGACAATAACCAAACTGTAATGACTACGTCAGATAAATAAATAGATTCCAATCTACGGCGGTTTTTCGTTTTTGAGCTTTTAAGAGCTTGTAATCACATTTCCACATATTTGGCACCTACAACACAACAGAGTAAGACATGGTGAATCTTTTGATACCAAATAACTGTCATGTGAATTTTGTTGCAAGTCAACCTTTAAAGAACATAACCCGAGGTCTGATGTAAATTAGTTTAGAGTATTCTGCTGTAGGCAGGTCCCTCCATCTTTTCCAGTTCCTTGAATTTGACATTTCAGTTAATATTAGTAGTTTAGCAGGCTCATTTGATGAATACCATAAATTTATTGGATTTGACTACAATTTTGTTAACCTAATCATCATACGAGGACCACTTATTGTCAAAAGTTTCATATACTGTAAAAGGTAACTCCAAGTTCGTCGATATGTAGCAGCCTCAAAAATTGTTCATCGCATACCCCAGTCAACAAAAGCACATAAAGCCTGAGGTTTGCTAGACGGAATCAAAAACCGACTTCAACAGACAATGATTGGATCAATATTTAATCACCTACTCTCGTCTCCATGAAATGAATTGATACATCTGTGTGAGTCATATAAAAACACTGAACCCAGACTTTTCAAACTGCTATTCGCCTTATCACTACCTCTCTCATGTTTAGCGAGGGGCAACTACCTAGCGTTTGGGAGTGGGAGCTACAATACTCCACAGACTACTTAGCCCTATTTCGCAATCCGTTGTACCAGCTCTCTGTAGTCGAAAAACACCACCCTCCTCACCGAATGCTCAAACCTATCTACCATCTCAGTCAGGTTAGTTTTTGTTTTAATTTGTGCTTATTTGATTATTCCTAGTTGTTCCATAACAGATGCTCATGAAAAAGAACAAATAGAAACCATCATATCTTTGGTTGCAGATCGAAGTTTGGACGAGTTTTTTCTACAGGCATACAGCACCCACTCAGATAATCAATGGAGGAAAGCCCGCAGAGTATTTCCAACAATGTTTACTCGTTGAAGAGGTTACAGGTACATGCAATAACAAATACTTTTGATATCTTCACTGTCATGACATAGTTACTCATTTGTTACAAGCGTGTGACCCTTTTAGTACAGTTAACTTGCCTCCTTTTTTAGAATTACTAAATCGGAAGGCCAGAGTTGATTACGGTGCACTCCGAACTAGTGTGCTATATTTCAATGCTTTCAAATCTTCTTCCCTGAGAATGCTCCAGAAACTGCAGACCTCATACCTCACTTCTACGTTTCCCTTTAAAAATAGTATTTGTAGAAATGTCTCAGATATCTCACTATGCAAACTGCTAGAACATAGTGAAGTTCTCTCAAATAATGTGAATGATGATGACATACAGAGACAGCGTAAACCATTTCAGCACGGCAACTTTTGACCACGTACAATACTTATGATAGATTATCGCTTTAAACAGTTTGCTTATCACATCAATGGGCACAATCACATTGGAAAAGCTACCAGTTACTCACCCACCCGCTACCCAGATGCCATAACAACCTCAAAAGGCAACTGGTGAAATGTTTTTTCCATGATCTTGTTATTTCTAGCCATTTCTTCAAATTTTTTGGCATGAACAGATGTTAATATTTAAACCTTGTTGTCAATATTTTTTAGATATTGTATCAATTTCAGACCTCATTTTATACCAGTATCCGCAGTATTCTCTGAGATTATGCATGATATTTTTCAAGGAAATTTTGCACGAGTAAATACATGGTGATAATTGCATTTTGCCAAAGCCTAATTGTTACAACAAATTTACGTTGTTAATAAATCAATAACTTTCAAAATGACTCTCAACTATATACAAGACATTTGTACAACTTTCATAGATACCGCCAGTTTGCCAAAATGTCTACCAAGTGGTTGCAGCCAATCTTCTCATCCTCCTGTAAAACAGAATAAGGGATGGATAGTTCCATTTATGTTATACAGCATAGCAGTTGTTATGGTAACTGTATCTACAAACTACTGCAATAACATCCAATTGAGAGCTTATATCCATAGTTAGACCAATCTATAACTGTCATAAGTATATATACGTGTGTATAAATAACTAGAGTGTTGGAATAGGTTAACTGTATTTCACTTTTATCGGCTTGATATTCTTCTCTGGAGGCACTACGGCTCTGTTTCGTGAAGACTCCAAAGAACATGAAGTCCATAAAGGACAAATACAGTAAACCTATCCCAACACTCTAGTTACTCACAATACTCGGCACTTTTCAGAGCGTAGAGCGCTGTTAGCAGCAGGCATGACTACTTAGTTATTATATGTGTATATAAAGGTATAAAATATATACAGTCAAACCTCAGTTTTTGAATGCCGCGGATCTTAAGCGTAGCCGAGTTCAAATAAGAAATGATATCATGTTTATTTTGGATATATATATCCAAGTTATATATACCAAATATATTTTGATATATATATATCTGTTTCATGGTAATTAATACGACTCGCTTGTTAGACTCGCACACTTGTGTTGCGGTTGAAGGGTGACCAAGTCAACCACTTGATAATTGATTTTCAACAATTATTTGCTACAACGAACATCTTAAGTGGAATAGCCGGCAGACGAACCTTGTGTTTCTATCCTGATCTCTAATCTTTTTCTCTATCTCTGCATCAGTTAGTGTCTCAAGGAATGGGCACCAATTGTCTGCTTCATTTTGGTTTCTTAAGGCAACTTCTACCGTCGGTAAAGGTGTTTCACTGTGTACAGATATGTACAGATGTGCGCAGATGAACATGATTATAGTAATGACATAGCTCATTCAACTGCAGCTTTCTTCATAAAAAACGAAAAAGGCTGTTTTCTAACTGCATCAAAAACTTGAAATTTAAAAAGGAGGGAAACAGTCATGAGTAGCTTGCTAAGATGTCTAGTCCTCCTAAAAATAGCGTTTTATCTATGAAAATACAGGCTAGGATTGTCTCAAAACTTAATAATCCGAATACAGTACAGTTTACAATTTACAGCCTTGTTAAATTCTCATAGTGAACTTTGGAACATTTCACAAACATCGTAATGTTTCCAAATTTTAAGGATCTATTAAATGTGAAAAAGGATCTAGAGATTTGAAAATAATCTCATCTAGTCAGGCTGATGGTGTTTGTTTACGCACGCAAAAAGCATCACATACCTGAATGCGTACATGCGTTTATGCCAGCTTAGCTGTCCGCGAATGCTGTAGGCTATTGCTGACATGAATTCACCTCCCAGACCTACCATACAACATTGAGAATGTTAGATAGCTAGGCATAGGTCAATAGCAAAACCGTGATACACAGTATCTAAAAACATCGCTAAAACTCAAAGCGTTCTTGTTTAAATAAAAGTTATTTTCGAAACAAACAGATAATTATTAAATATCCAAACTATCCAATATCCAGACATTACCTACACTATGATATCAATTTGTTGAAGCAGCCAATCAACTTCCAAAATTAAATCAGACAGCACTTCTGACTGGCACTAAAATTGATTCTATGAATCTATTGCTCAGATACGGCAGGAAAAATGACAAGATGGATTTTGTAACAGAACAAAACTCTTAACAGAATAGCCAAACGCACAAGCTCCAAGATCACTCTTGCAGTATTTAAAGCGCACTCAATACCTACACAATAATCACAATTGCCCTAAAAAAACAAGGCAAACTAGTTTACATACCCAAGTCTGCGCAGAGGACTCGTGCAAAAGCCTCTGGACTGTTCTGTGGCTCAGACACATCCCATTCAAACTGATCAACGAGGGAGATGTTACCAACATGAATGTTCAACTACAACGATATTGTCACACAAATGGTTACACACCGATAGGTGGGAGTGAATGTTTATGGACTGTTTGTGACAAAAAAGTCGAGGAAATGTTCAAAGGAGTGGCTTCTGTATATATTGGAAAGTAAAGGTACCCGGCAAATCTCATAGAATTGTACAAGTTAAAGAAAATAAATTGGGTACCTTTTCTGTTCAGAGAAAGTGAAGGTCGATGTCATAACAGTGCAAAAACGGATTTATTTATTTAGGGTTTAGAAAAAGGCCCGAATGTGTTTAGTGAGCTAGATGTACCTTGATAATGACTCTCTGGTCAGAGCTGTTGGGGTCAGGGTCAGATGGAGCTGTTGCATCTATTTGTTGCCTCATAGCGCTAGAAATTGCTGGGATAAATGTTATCGGGTTGATGTCCAGATCCTCACAAAGTATTTCCGCAAACTGCTCGGTTGTTATGAGTTGTTCTGCAAATAAATGCATTATAATGAAGTTTATGTAGAATAATATGGAGCTATTTATATCACATAATATTAATAATATTAAATAATGCTCCAATGCTTGCAATAACCAACAAATGCATTACATTACGTATTTTGAATAGCACACAAACACACAAATGGTTAGTACCATTCCTGTTCCAGACAAAACAATCCCTGAGTTTCTGTCCATCAAACTCCATGTCAAGACGAATAGGGACGAGATCTTCAGGCTGGTCTGCATTCATTGCTACCGCTTCAGGATCATTATCATCATACCTTAGCGAAAAATAAACAAGTGATAATAGATGTGATATACTATATAGAGAATTAAATACAGCAGGTGGTATACGGCAGGTGATATATATAGAGTTATATACAGCAGGTGATATGCAGCAGGTGATATATAGATTTATATACCGAAGGTGATATGCAGCAAGCAATATACAGAAGGTGATACACTGCAGGTGATATACAGTAGGCGATATACAGCAGGCGATATCCAGCAGGCCATATACAGCAGATGATATACAGCAGATGATATACAGCAGGTGATATACAACAGGTGATACACAACAGATGATACACAGCAGGCGATATACAACAGGTGATATACAGAAGGTGATATACAGCAGGTGATATACAACAGGAGATACACAGATGATACACAGCAGGCGATATACAACAGGTGATACACAACAGATGATACACAGCAGGTGATATACAACAGGTGATACACAACAGATGATACACAGCAGGCGATATACAACAGGCGATACACAACAGGCGATATACAACAGGCGATATACAGCAGGTGATATACAGCAGGTGATAATGTTAAAGCATACAAGTCTATGAAAATCTACTACACGCAACCTGAACAGATGTGGTCAACTTTACCAGGAATTGTGCGACGATCAGACTTGCGGAAAAGCATGTCTGTAGATGCTGTTAGTTGTGTTGGATAATTCAGTTATGTTTACAGTTACTTATCTTACACACTGATTGGATAGACAAAGATTAAGCATGCATGTTATTGGTTGGTAACCTACCATAGAGGCCAGGTCTTTATTCTACTCCTGCCCATTCTGTTTTTATTGATCAGGGTAGAGCACGGCACAGCATCGAGGTGCTGCGATGTACTTGGCATGGTTGTACTCGCCCATGGCTGAGCAGCCCCACGCTGTCTTGTCTTAACCTCTCTATGGTACAAAACATGACGGAACAATATTGTACAGCAGATGCAATCGTTTAATATTTTGATAGTATGTTAAGCATTCCATAAAAGGCATGTTTATAGGGCCAGAAAAGCACCAGGTCTCCAAAGCAGAGGGCCGCTGGCACATAATAGCATGAGTAGAAGAAGAGTTCTTCTGACTCTCTACTATTACTAATCATCACTACACTTCACAGTGACATCATGACTACCAATTATCACAACTACTCAACTAATTTGAACACTTATACTCCAATAGGAGCAATATACAGTAGACGCTCCTATAACGTAAATAATCCATTCCAGGAACGTTTACGTTGTAGGGAATTTACGTTATGAGAACAGTAAAATACATGTAAATTGCCTAATCCGTTCAAAGATCTTTCCAAACTCACCCCTTTGGTCATGCAAAAAAAGGAAAACTTTACTTAACTCTTTCAAATTCGTGTGCTGTACCGTAACTGCAGAATTATTTGTTTGCATCGACAACTTTCTCATTTTAATTATCAATCTTACTAGTTTTATAGATCATGATTGCGGTAAATTTACAACAAGTTGAAAGGAACTTCTCAATCTCGACAATTTGCTTATTTCTCTAAACGGCAAAGTTTATTCTTTGAAGTAAAGCTAATAACAAATATTTTGTACGCCTACAATAAGGCAAAACAACAAAATATTTTTACTATAAAAGGCAGTTCTACCTGTTCGTCGTCTATTACTATACAGGGGTCAAGGTTAGGATAAAGATAATTATTGATGGTACTCCAACTCGTGACAATAAGACTACTAGACCAACGCTGTAATACCTACACTAACCGATCGCCTTTGTATTTATGAACAATTGCGCAGCTATCCTATTCGCCTTTTTGTTGACACATTGAACGACCTATTACGACGAACTAGGATGTCGCAAAATTTATATATAATAAATAGTACACTAATCGCGCGGCGTTCTTTCTTTTGAAAGTGCAGCAAAATAACTAACATTAAAATCGATTCGGAGAGCTCGCCCGACTTGACACTTTACATTATGTGGAATTTTTTACATAGTAGGAAGCAAAAACTTCACATAATTTTTTTACGTTATCCGGAATTCACGTTATAGGAGGTATACATTATAGGAGCTTCTACTGTACTGTTAAACCTCGGCTTACAATCACCTCTACATCAAAGTCCTTAGCAGATGACAAATATTAAGGAAATATTTGTCTCAACATATGAAGTACATGTATTTTCTAACAAATGGTGTCCAAAATACCTTACATACACCTTACATAAATACATTACACAAAGCAAATATAATAAAAGATATATAAATTAAGTTAGTTTAAACTATATCAAATGTTAGAGTAAATTACACGGCATATTTCTATCATACACTATCATTAAACCTACCCAGTGCAGAGACTTTAGTTAAGTTAACGTGTCTCCAAGGTAGTGTAAGAAAGACCTTCTCACTGGTTAGCACAGTATCAATTCATTTGTTAAATATAATTTAGGTTTTCACATTTAGTTTTTAGATAGTTTTGTAAAATCAATTGGTTTTAATATTATATAAAAGTACTTGAAGTATGTATCATTGTGTTTTAAGTTTTAGAGCCTACATGAGAACAGATTACACTTCATATGTCAAGATTAACAAAGGCATTGTAACAGATAGCTTATCACACTGTTAGCACGAAACTAATTATTAACACATGTAATATTGAGATGTAATGAGACTAAAAGAGAGAACTAGAGAAGACTAGAAAGGAGACATGTTTAGTCACCTACTTGTGAGAAGCTGCGGGTGACTCAGAACTCGCTCCGTTTCCTTTCAAACGTGCAGAATTTCCTTCGAGTATGTCATCTATGTCACTCTTTTTAACAATCGATATGTGAGTAGCAAGGGTGTGCAGACCGTAGCCTGTGATAAAGAATCCATACAAAGTGATGAGCCACGTAATAGCGTGAACGAAAAGGTGAGATGACTAACCAATACAACAAGTATGGTCTTATCTTGACTGAAGGCAGATACTGAGTCACAAAATATATAAAACTAGTACCTAGTTCAGCCATCTGCTTTCGCTCCTCTGATGAAATCATCCTCCGCCATATCAAAGGATATTTTTTATACAAGGCGCCTTTAAAGAGTCTCAAGTAAGCACCTGCCTGCAACCATATGATAAACTAAGCTTTATTACCAATACAATAAAATATAAAAAGGTTAACATACAGTTAAACTTTAGAAGCCCCCAAATGATTGTACATTAACAAGCTACCTATTCTAATAAGAATATTTGCTCCAGCATTCAGTAGTTACAAGACACAAAGCAGAGCTCAGAGCGACTTAGTTTCGTGTGGATAGTGTTGGACAGATATATATAAATGGAAAGCTTGGGCAATGAGTGAACAATGGTATTCACAGACATAAAAGGCACAAAGAAGGAATAGCTTTTGCATTCATTTATTTTTCTCACACAGAAACATATATATTCTCTATATCCAGCACTGCAGCACTTTTAGTACTTCAGGAAATTAAAGTATCTAAAGGAGTTAAATATTCAGATTAAAATTGGCAGCAGGTTACCTCTGAACCTATATAATATTCATCACCATCAGCAGCAAGCTTTACAATTTTAGGCTTGTCCCCATATGTAGATATCGGAGTTGATGAACGTAGTTTCAGTGAATCCTCACCCGCCTCAGCTGCCATTCCTGAAAGAATTCCAAAGTTTATCACATCCAGTTAAAAAAGTGAATTATTCACTAGCAAAATGGGCAAGAGTTTTTAACGCTATTAAATTTTGGTTAAGCATAGAGCATGAGCTTGCTAAAAGTTCAAATTCATGAGATTTCTCATATAGTTGTGGTTTATCCAATAACTAGTGGTAAACGTCGCTGAGAAATTATTGCTTATGACTTCACTTGATATCACTATAATTTTAATACCAAGTCATTCAAGCATGTCTTCTCAATGCCTCCATTATCAATACAATAGTTGATTTTTTGTCAAACACTCACAGATAAACTTGAGGACCTAAAATCTTGTCACTCAAAATAAAACTATCCTAGACTTCCTAACGATTAAAAAAATGAGTTGACAAAGAATTAGGTAATACAGGAACCCTAGAGGCATTACTAAAGCTGTTAATATATTGTTCATAAATTATCATAAATAATTAAAACATATATTGCTGCTGGCTACATTTGACAAAATAAATTGTCTGATACACACAATAACATTTGTCAGATTACCCTATCATATAGAGAGAAGGCAACCTCTAGTCATAGACTTATAAACAAACAACCATTGCTGTAGGCTCTATATAGAGTATTGTATGTTATTCCCTAACATTCACTCTATCTTTTTAGAACTAGAGAATATAGTGAGTAGTACGTTTCTCTTCATCAACTAGAATATTTGGCAAGCATAGAGTTGATCTTGATGTAAGTTATTTGTGAAACTTGGTGGCAACAATTCCCTACACTAGTACACAACTTCTTTAATATAGTCTAATTGTATAACAGTACTAAGCTGTTTGTGTGAGTATTGTAACTAAAACCTTGAGTCAAAGATAATTGAGTCGTATCAGGTGAATTGAAAAACAAATTGAGCAACCTTCTTGTGCTGAATGCCTCTTGTGAAATAAAGAATGCAGTAGCAGCTATTGAAAACTAAGTGCAGCTATTGAAAGACAATCTCTTGGCAATCGGGTACTCCTGTAGCTGCGTAGTGCAATGTGTAGGTAGTGACTGTAAAGGTATTATCAATATGATATTTTACTTGAATAAGAGTGAACACTGATTTTTTAAATTTTAATGCTCGTCCAGGCGTTTTGAAAAGTAAACAGATGTTGCTTTGAGTAAACTACTTATGCTTGTAAAAGAGTCCCATAATCATTGCAACATATGCAAAAGAAACATTTATAGCGTTTAGTAAAACATTTGTTTGTGAGTTAATGAAATAATTAGTTATAGTGGATTAAATTCAGTTGTCATGTAATACCATGATGTTGTAGATTATGCGCTCCTGTATATGAACTCCTAGAGTTTAAGATGTGATCAAAAATTTTCAGGACTTGAGCTATCCCCCTTCATTCATTTTTTTATTATGATTATGTCATCACACAATTACGATGATGTAGTAGAAAACTTTGATCAGACTTGCGACAAAATGTCAAACAAGATAATCGAGCGTCACTAGCTGCTATCTACAAAATAAGGGTTTCAATTTGTAGATGAATATGTAATTACACTACACAAGATAGCCAGAGAGTGAAGTCTAGGAGACATGTGTGAAGAATTTATGATGCAAGCGCTTCTGCTTAAAATAGCAGACAATTCACTTAGTATGAAACTCTTTGGAGTTCACAAGCCTAATAATTACTCAACCTCCAAAGACACAAGAGGGTAAAACCAGACTGAGAATCGGTCAAATTGTGGCAGCTGTGGTACATCACATCCACCCCGCAGATGCCCAGTCTATGGAAAACAGTGTGAAAAGTGTAACAAGTTTAACCATTTCAGAGCTGTTTGTAGGTCCAAGAGCAAACAAAAGATACACCAGATGACTGCTGAATAGCTAGATGAGCACGACAGTGACTTGGCCAAGTCGTTTCTGTGCATACAAGTAATACGCAAAAGCAAAAAGCTTACTTCTATCATCCAAACTGACACCGCTAAGGGAGTCAAAGCAATAGAATATCAGTTAGACACAGGAGCTTCCTGTAATGTGCTAAGCAACAAAGAGTATGATTTACTGGGGAGACTGCCCATGACTAATAAGAAGCTGTCCAGTCTACAGCTGTATGATGGCACCAAAACCAAGCCAGTTGGAAGATGCCATGTAATGATCCGGGGTCAATTTTTCAAATTCTTTCTAGTGAGGTCATCCAACGTGAGCCTGATATCATTGGATGCCTGCCTAGATCTGGAACCATTATCGGTAAACAAAGAATGGGTTAACGCCGTTAGTCATGACGAATTCACAGACAGTACCTACCTTCTCCAGAAACCTAAAACAGTGTTCATTGGAATAGGTTGCCTACCCCAGCGAATACCACAGAAATAGACCCAAAGGTCACCCCAACACAATGTCAAAACAGAAAAATAGCCCTATCAATGAGAAGCGATCTGAAAGACAAGCTCCAGTCGCTCACTGAGGCAAATATGATCGCAAAGGTGCAAAAGACTAATCAATGGATCAGCAATGCCCTAGCAAGAAGAAAACCAAACAGTAAGCTAAGGCTTTGCATCGACCCAGCAAATCTAAACAAGGCTATTCGAACTATTTTCCTATGCCTACGTTAGTAGATGTTATACCAGAACTGGATGGTGCCAAGATTTTCTCCCTCGGCGATGCCAAAGATGGGCTTTTTCAAATTAAACTTGACAATAAGTCAAGTGACCTAACAACTTAATAGATACCTTTCGAGAAATAAAAATGGCTCAGAATGCCGTTTGGACTGTCATCCAGTCCAGAAGAGTTCCAACGCAGGCCCACGGATGCCTTCACTGATCCCAAAGGGGTTATGATTGTAGTTGATGACCTTGTAATATATGGGAAAGAAAACAGTACTGAAGATGCCACTACAGCACAATCAAAATTTAGTCACAAATTGGTCACATAATCTTAAAAGACGGTGTCAAGAAAGATCCAAACAAGGCAAGGGCAATCCAAAATATAAAGACTTCGCAAGATGGCGATGCCGTTCAGCGATTTTTAGGACACAAACTATCTCTCAAAGTTTATACCCAACTGCTCAGCTGAGACTGAACCTCTAAGAGGGCTACTTGGAACTACTAAAAAAAAGTTTCGTTGGCAAGAAGATCACCAGAGAGCATTCTATACCTTCAAACAACTAGCTATTGCAGATACTACACTCCAATACTTCAGAGTAAATCATCTAGTTACGGTGCAATGTGGTGCTTAGTACTTAAAGACTGAGAGCTGCTCTAATTCAGTACAACAAACCTGTGGCATTTGCATCATTTGAGAAAAACTATGCTCGAATTGAGCTAGAAATGCTGGTAATGGTGTTCACAATGCAGCGCTTTAATCAATATGTCTTTGGTAACCCATATGCTTTTGATACAATAGATCACTCTATTTTGATAAATAAGCTTAAAGGTTGACTTGCAACAAAATTCACATTACGGTGATTTGGTATCATAAGATTCACCATGTCTTACTCTGTTGTGTTGTAGGTGCAAAATATGCGAGAATGTGATTACAAGCTCTTAAAAGCTAAAAAACGAACAGAAAATCGCAGGTACTTTGATTCGCTTTCCAAAACGGCTCAAATGGGACGTAGTTGGTACAGGATGGTTTCTGTTTACATTTTCATGCAACCTCATTCGTCGAAATATTTTCACAAATATACCTCATGCATTCAATAAAACCATGTCTATTGTTCTTACGCGTCTGTTTTATTGTCATTGCAATGCTGTCACTTTTAGCAGTGATATCTTATAACTTACCGCAAAAAATCGTTAAACTTTTTAACCTTAGCTCGAAAGAGTACATATCATTGTCTGATAATCATGACGAACCTGTTGGTCACCTGTGATAATCGAAAAGTGCTGCAAAAATTATTTGCGAAGTATTGGGTCACGTGATCAGATTACGACTTGACGATTGAATAATGCCGAAACAAAACTGTAAAGTAGCGAGCATCTATATTTATACGGGGTCTTCGGTAAAACCCGAAGTGTTTGTCATAAACTAGTGCTACGATAAGTTTTACATTTAGCTTTTTATTGGCCTTTTAATTCACGTGAGAACATCGCGTGACAAAACGATAACCAAACTGTAATGACTACGTCAGAGAAATAAAGATTCTAATCTACGGCGGCGTTTCGTTTTTGAGCTTTCAAGAGCTTGTAATCACATTTCCACGTATTTGGCACCTACAACACAAGAGAGTAAGACATGGTGAATCTTTTGATACCAAATAACTGTAATGTGAATTTTGTTGCAAGTCAACCTTTAAGCAAATAAATTTTTCTCACTCGAGTTTAAAATTAATTCAAAATGATCTATCAAATCATCTTCAAAGTGTTATAATATCTCAGAAAATATCCCAACCTCTAGTAATTAAATGTGGAGTACCCCAAGGATCCTTAGACCAACACTATTTTTGTTATATATAAATGATCTTGTAAAGAGTACTGTCAAATTTAAAACGATTTTGTTCGCTGATGATACTAACTTATTTTATACTGCTAAAACTTGAATAAAGACAACTATAATTAGCAAAGAATTAGATGCGATAAAAAATTGGTGTGACAAAAACAAAGTAACATTGAATGTTGACAAGACTAATTTCATAGTTATTCAAAATCCACAAAATAAATTTCAATTAACAGAAAACATTTCCATGAAAGGACAAAACATACTAATGACGGATAGCATAAAATTTTTAGGCGTTACAATAGATAGTACACTAAACTGGTCAAGACACATAGAACTACTGAGAAAACAACTGCAACAAAGCTTGGGACATTTTTACCAAGCCTCGTTGATCTTATCAGAAATGCCTCTTTTGCTTTTATGTAATACTCTAATTAACAGTAAAAGTTTATTGCTTGGAAGCATGGCGTAACGCTTCAATGAGCTGCTTGAACAGTATTTTAGTCATCCAGAAGCAATTGCTTAAAATAATATATCATAAAAACACCTATTTTCCGTCAGCTCCTTTGTTTAAAAGATCTCGTGTTTTGCCTATACAGCAACTATACCAACTAAGAAAATGTATTTCAGCCTTCTCACAATTTAAATCTCAAACCAACTTGTCAACACATTATAACACTTGTCATTTCTTATTTTCATTATCTTTTCCACCCTCCTCCTCTACTGGTGGCCATAGACGGGTTGCCTATCGTGTGTCATCAGCATGGAATTCCTTGCCAATTTGGCTATGAAAAATTGGCAGTCATGATGGTTTTAGAGCTGCTTCAAAGCAGTACTTGCTGAACTCTCTGGAATAGATTTGTGCCGATTTCTATTGCTTACACAACCTTGTTTTTTTCATTGACAATCTCATCTGTTAACTCGGCTCTGCGCCTTGAATAGCCATGCTACTGCGCATATGGGCCCACATTGCACCTTAATCTTTCTATAATCTTATTACGTCATGATTTAATGTGAAATAAAACAAACAAACAAACCCAAATGTTCACATACATACTGATCATAAACCGCTTATACCTATCTGAAACAAATCTCTGCTCGAAGCTCCCAAGAGATTACAATCCATGTTATTAGCAATTCAAAGATACTCTGCAAAGTTGATATTCTGCCGCGTTAGCCAGCAAATCACTGCTGATATGCTCTCCAGATGTCCCACAGACATCCTGACGGCTAACAATGCGTCAGTCAAACAGATCTGTCAAATATAAACTCTCCTCTCTGATCTAAATACAACTAAGTTTCAACAGGCTATACCAGTCGGCATAGAGACTTATAAGCAACACAAACAAATGCTGAGCTCAAGGAACTCACGGAACCAATAATTGGTGGATGGCACAAGCAAGATCAAATTTCTACAGCCGTTAAACAATACTTCCATCTCAGGAACCAGTTAGCGGTCTCGGGTGGGATAATCTACAAAGCGCCCCAATTAGTTATTCCAAAATCATACAGGCTAAAGATTTTACAGAAGCTGCACGCTAGCCATCAAGGTACAGCTGCAACTCTAAGGAGAGCCAGGTCATGCGATACTGACCAAATATGGCAATAAACATCAGGTCGCAGGTACATTATTTTGTACATTGTGCAATGGATGCTTCAGCTTAGGGCAAGGAAACCTTGCAAAACCATGACATACCGGCAGCTCCATGGGTCGAAGTAGGCATGGACCTGCTCATTCAATAAGGGAAAGACTACATCATAGTGGTCGATTACTTGAGTGATTTTTCGAGTATGATTCCCTCGAAGATACCAAGACAAAAACAGTAATAAATATTTGCCGGTTACGGTATTCACTTGATTATATAATCAAATAACGGACCTTAGTTCACAGCCTTGAAACTTGCTAACTTCAGCAACAGCTAGAAATTTAATTGTACAACGAGCTCTCTAGGAAGTGCCCAATCAAACAGGAAAGTAGACCTGCAGTAAAAATATTCAAAAGGTTTTTGAGACGAGCAGAAGACCCATTTCTGGCAATACTTGAATACAAGAACACACCCACCGCTGGAATGTCCACATCTATCCAAAAAATGATGGGAGATCCACCAGATCAACACTTCCTACCAGCGCCTCGACGCACAGCCAGAACAAAGAGATGGTACTCCAAGAAAAAGCACACAAAAAGTTAGTGACACAATGACAAAACGGCAACTGACCTACTTCGATTGAAGATCGAGTCGCCTGTACGGATACAGAGTTTGGAGAGTATTAAAGCTAAGTGGACTAAAGGGAAGGTGTTGGAAGCCATGTTTGACAGATCATATGCAGTGCTTAACGAGGACAGTGGCAACAATTTCCGACGCAAACAAGTAGACCTCAGAGAAGCCCCCATACAAGTCGATGAGCCTCTGAACATTGAACAACATGATATGAATTCCCCAGGCGGAATGCACAAAATCTTAGTTCCAGTAGTAGTTCCTGAAACAGCAAAAGAAGCTGCAACATCAAGTGCCTCCCATCACAGCAACATCCCATCAACCAAAGCAACCACACCTGTAGCTGACAAAGCCAACAATTCAGATCGCAGATCTCAACGCAATACCTGTTTGCCAGCGAAATACGATTACTACCAAATGGGAAGATAGGTTTGGTCAGATAACACTTGGACATACATCTATTACTTTTTGTTGATTACTAGACAAATTACAACCATTCAACCTGTTTATTTCAATTTTATTTGAAATGAGATGTTCAGGACTTATCCTCCCATCATTCGTTTTTATACAAATCATATGAGGGCTCACATCCAGTTTATTGCAAATTATTATTTTAATTTAAAAATGCTGCCTGTTAACCTTTAAAGAAAAAGTAACCATAGTCAAGTTGACGTTGATGTCGTCGCTGATTAAATAGTTTAATATAGGTTCTCATTTAAAACGTTTTTCATGAAAGAATTAAGAACTTAGATATAGAATATGGCAAAAAGACAAGTAAAGGTAACCCTTAACTCTGTTATTTAAAGCTATGAGTAGAGAATCTAGGCCTACACGCAAGATATCTGTAGATCAATGGATAGGGTCATTTAATAGACAAAAAATAGTTTGTATTAACATACAACAAACGCAAATACAGATTGAACACTATGTTCGTCATGGGAAAAAATGCTAACAAAAATCTATTTTGAATTCCTGCTGAAGGGGATATGTGATCACTAAACTCTTGCATTCGAGACGAATAGATCTATAACTTTTCAGCACACTTCAGGAAAGATGTATTTGTTGAAATAAGAATAATGCTGTTTTTCACATTTTATTTTGTTTCAACGCACAACAATAGTAAAGATCAAGTATAAAATCATCTGCCCAATTATAACCTTTCAATTTATACATTTGCAAACAAAAGGATAATTGGTAGACATAGCTGACACAAACGGTCGTTGATCGTTGTTAGTAATAAAAAAATTGGTGTTATAACGTAACGGAGAGCTTATGAGTAGCATCTTAGTCTGTGTTTCAAAAACATGTTACGATGTGAAACGACCTGACGTTGGGAAAGTTGAATGAAAGACGTATCAAAAAACGTATATCGCCGAAACAACGACTTGTTGAAGTACATAATGTATAGCTTTTTGGATCCAAAGCTAAGAAACCGTTTCAGCATTTCAACTTTTTCGAATTAGAAAACTAAGCTTCCGTTTGTGAAAGATACCCAAGTACCTGTACCATCGGCTAAGTTTTCTCATAATGGCTCTAGAAACCGTACCAAAAGATCTCAGACGTCTTCGTGCCTGTTTGCTTTGTTCCCTAATAAAAGTACGTTTTGCAGTAATTGGTTATTGTAATAATGTCTTTTTTTGTTTGGAAATACGTTTACGTTAATTGAAAACCATTTTGACTCGATTGAATCGTTTTAAGCTAGTCCAATAAGCTTGTTCTCTGAATACTGTTGTGTTGATATTCTTGTACAAATTTATAAAATATTTATGATAAAATTCATATAGGATATTGTATTGCAGAAACCCGTGCATGAACGGACAATTCGATAACAATGTTTAATTGTTTATACGATGAAGTTACACCTAAGCCCGATATGGTTAACTAACACTTTTTACACAACTTGTTTTAGTTTACTGTGAACTGAATCCATTTTTAATTTAATTTTTCTGCATAGTATTATTGATTGACATTAATATATTCTCTAGACTGCAGATCAGTTTGAGATTGATGGCTGTGACAATTGTGACAAATTTCTGAAGATGAAGAATCATAGAGAGATGGTTGAAGAGTGTACAAGTCAAAACTTTGATGGGTATGCATTAGTAAAGTTTTGTGTCATGTTCATTCCCTTTTTTGGTTTCTTCTTTAAAAGCACTGTCACATTTTTGCTGTTAGTGTTCGTATAAATAAGGATAGCATTTGTACTTTGTTCCATTATTGACTGTTTGGCTGCTTTATCTTGCATGCTGATGGTATTTGCAGGATGACTGCTCTCATGAGCCCAGATGACAGTTGGGTTGCAAAGTGGCAGAGAATTAGTAAGTACTCCATAGTACTCATTCAACTCTGAGTATTCAGGCATAGCTCAGATATAGATTTTTGGTGGTATAAAATATGTTAAAGGTTTACTTGCAACAAAATTCACATTACAGTTATTTGGTATCAAAAGATTCACCGCGTTTTACTCTGCTGTGTTGTAGGTGCAAAATATGTGGAAATGTGATTAGTATGGCGCCTTACAGTGCCTCGCGTTGCGTGTTCGCAACTCGAGTTGCCGAGTTGTACAACTCGGCCTGTGTTTTTGATGAACTCAAGTTGTGTTACGCAAAACTAACATGGGTTTGTAAAAAAGCAAAGTGAGTAATTGGGGTGTCTCATTTACAGAACTGCATTTGCGCATATTATATAAAATTTACTAATTGACTAATAATTTAAATATATATTTAAATTATATGTATTGGTGATATTTGCGCATGTTTATTTATATAAATATAAACACACAAAAAAAATTGTAGAATGGAAAAAACAAACTAAAAACACTCTATGTGGGGACCGGGCCACTTCTTTTTCAAATGAAAAAAAGAATTATCTTTCTAGAACCTGACAAGAAACTGAATTAACACTGGAAATTATCAAACATAGAAATTATGTCAACGACGTTTAATGATGGACCAAAAAAGTACTTTGCATTCTATGTTCTCAAGCTGAGTTGTTGAACTCGAGTTGTTGTTGAAAGAACTCGGCTTGGGTTTTGATGAACTCGAGTTGTACAACTCGAGTTACACAACTCGAGTTGTACAACTCAAGTTGCAAACTCGAGTTGTGTAAATATAATTCGAGTTGTACAACTTGAGTTGTGTAAATATAACTCGAGTTGTACAACTCGAGTTGCAAACTCAGCACACTATAATTCGCCATTAGCTCTAGTTTTACAGTACATACATATATAGTTTAATTTCTATTAGCTAATGGGTGCTTATTGATGTACCATTGTTAATATAACCAGATCTACGGTTATGCTACCGTAATACCAATATGTTACACCTTACTTTTACAAAGTTGCGTTGCGTGTTCACAACTCGGAGTTGTGCAACTCGAGTTGTGAACACGCAACGCGAGGCACTGTAAGGCGCCATAGATTAGGCCTACAATCTTTTAAAAGCTCACAAACAAACAGTTAATCGCAGCCATCACGAAAACGCCGTAGATTGGAATCCCTTTTCAAAACGGCTCAAATGGGATGTAGCTGAACACAATAGCTTCTGTTTACTATTTCATGCAACCTCATTCGTCGAAATATTTTCACAAATATACTTCACGCATTCGATAAAACCATGTCTATTGTCCTTAAGCGTCTGTTTCATTCTCATCGTAATGCTGTCATTTTGAGCACTGATATCGCAGAACCTACCGTAAAAATTAGTTTAATTCTTTAACCTTAGCTCGAAGGAGTGCATATCATACTCTGATAAGCATGAGGAGCCTGTTGGTCCCCTGTAATAGTCGAAAAATGCTTCAGAAATTGTCCACACCATTTGGCAAGAAGTATGGGTCACATGATCAAATTACGACTAGATGATTCGACCAAACTGAAACGAAACTGTAAAGTAGTGAGCATCTAAATTTGATACGGGCTTTTCGGTAGAACGTGAAGTATTTGTCATAACCTAGTGCTACGAGGCGTTTTATATTGAGCCTTTTATTGAGTTTTTTATTGGCCTTTAATTTCACCTGATAATATCATGTGTCAAAACAATAACCAAAATGTTTGAGAATGTCATCGAAATAAAGAGGTTCCAAATTACGGCGTTTTTGTGATGGCTGCAATTAACTGTTCGTTTTTGAGCTTTTAAGAGCTTGTAATCCCATTTCCACATATTTTGCACCTACAACACAGCAGAGTAAGACATGCTGAACCTTTTGATAATAAATAACTGTAATGTGAATTTTGTTGCAAATCAACCTTTAAAGTTTCAATTCGTAAATAGTCCTAAACAAAAGAACAATCACTACAACATTGTTCATACTCTGCCATAAGAATGTTTTATACTACATTTACATATGAGTTTTGTTCATTTCAAATACTTCAAAAATATATTCGAGCTGTAACAGCCTAATAATGCATTTTTATTGTCAAGTTTCAGACTCGAGTAGTTCATGGTTAATCTGCATTGACAGTTGCGTTTTTCGTAAATGCATAATTGCTGTTGTGTTGCAGATCGATGTGTCCCTGGCGTGTATGCACTGTCCGTGTCTGGCAAACTGCCAAACTCATTGGTGAGGGATTTGAGGTCTAAAGGTGTTGTGTATAGGCAAAGGGACACAAGTCAGAAAACTTAGCCTATGTTCTGCATTTTATGTATAGCTTCAGTCTAAACTATAAGTGGAAGGTGCTTGTAGAGGCATGTGAGCTTGAAGTTACCAACATTTTGCGTCGTGGATATTGTCTAAATAAATTTTATTTCACAAAATTCTGTATCATATAATATACATGGTAATAATAAGAATAGATTTTGTACTGTGGCAATACTATATGTTAATCGTAAGTAAAATGTTTGTCTGTAATAAACAGAACTGACAAGGATAATTTTCATTGTGTCAACTCTCCAGTTAATGTCGTCATAGCAACAGATATATCACCAAATAAATCCAAGTCTCTTGTTTGTCGGTACTTCTCCATATATGTCCACTTTTGTTTGCTCTGTTTGCCCATTTTTCCATGTCGGTAGCTGTGTTCCTCCTACATCCTTGGCCATGTAGCTTGGGCGGATACCTCCTTTGCCTAGATAAGATGAAATATCGGAACGTGGTAACTAAGTTATGATGGGTTAACTGTCATTCAGGTATATCATTGAGAAACTTTGTTTCTAAAATAAGGAACCCTTTAATTTGATAAAAATTGTCTCAAAAATAGCTTTTACATAGTCACACCCACCGTCATACACCGGTCCCTGTCCACCTCCTATTCCGATTTGAGCTGCCTTTCTCAGGGGGAATGTATTTCTACCTCCTTTCTCACAGTGATCTATAACCTTAGTGGCATATTCCTGGAACTGCTGTTCTTCCAGTGCCAGTAGCTCCACATTTTTAGCATCTTGTGCCAGGGCCTTTTGCCTGGCAGCCTGCTCCTTTGTTAGTCTCTCTTCCTGCAATGTTGCCAATGTATATTTTTCACTACATTCATTTTAACTTGACACTCGCAAATGACAGAAAATGGGATTTGAAATTTACCACTTAATGTTCCTGCATATCCTTTACATTCAAAGTATTTTTCTTGCCATTAAATGACTTACGGCTTGAGTGATGCGGAACCCTGCTACATTTACAGCTTCCTGCTTTCGTCGACTAGCCTTCTCCACTTCATTCTTCTTAAATATTTCATCAGCTTCTCTTGCTATCGCAATTCTTTCCAGCTCAGCCAGCCGCTCTTCAGCTGCCTTTTTCTCTGCATCCTTCATCTAATAACCGCATACAATTATGGCCACTACAGATTTTATAAGATACAAAATCATGCTTTATAATCATTTTATAAATGCAGCAGAATATTAGTAGGCCTATTTCACCGATCACAGAAATGGTAAATTAATAATTTACTACTATCATATTTACTACCAGTAATACTATTAACATAAATAGATAGTCATAAATTAATAGCATGCTAATGTATAAAATTTAGCAAATTTAGTATTAATAATTTTTCTGAATTTGTCTTACCATGGCTAGTCTGTGCGTTTCAGCTTCCCTTATCATTGCCCTCGCCTTTCTCTCCCGCTCAGCATCATCCTTGGCCTGCTTCTCTTCTGCCTCCTCCACAGCCCTTCGTATCCTGTCATCCTCATCATCCACTCTTGTCTTCATTTGGGCTGCTAGTTTCTCTCGGATTTTCTCTAGCGTGGTTTGTTTGTCACTGAAATAATGTATACACAGTGATATGCCGCCAAGCCTCCACTCAGTAAACCATTGCAACAATAAGTTGATAAAAACATACTTATGGAGCTGCCTTTCTTTCTCCATTCTTAATTTGGCCATTTTTCTCTTCGCAGCTGCGAAAATTCTACATTCTTCATTTTCTTCTTCTTCCTGTTGTCTTTCAATTTCTAGTAACTTTTCTCTGTCAGCAATTTGCTTTTTGTTATCCAAACCTGCAAGATAGTGAGTAGATTTATCTATGTATATATCTATCTAGATATATGATGGTGATGATATATTCCTATGTCTAAAACACCCTGATGTTCAACATGCCGGAACGTGTGAATGTAATGGCTCAAGTTTTTTCACCTAGTTGTAGCTTCTCTTCCATTCTTATTTGATCAAGTTTTTTCTTCTCGATCTCATACTGTATGGCGAGTTTTTTGAGCTCATCTCCTTCCTGCTTGTCAAGTTCATGTTCTTTGACTTTGCCTTTCAGATGGTCCATCACTCTATAAAAAATGGTTTTGAAAAGTAGTCTCTACAAGTTTTTGGGTGAGAAATTATGCTGTTGGCAAATAGAAACCCTGCATAATTTTATTAATTATTACGCAAAAAATTCATAACTATTTTATAATGTAAAGTAGAAACAAGAAAGCCATTCCAAATGAAAAATTTTTTGTAGGATTTCCCTTTTTGGCCATTTTCAAGTAACAAGTTTACCAACGTTTGGATTGGCGTAATGTAGAAATAGGTGAATGCTATACAAAGTCAACAAGTTTGGTACCCTCAAATAACTAGGGGACATTTGCTTATTGAATTTGGACTTTTTCCATGGGTTTTCATCAATAAAAAAACTGCTTCATTTTTATGTGTCAATCAAATTTTAATCATAGTCATTTAAAAACCTAACAAGGAACAAACAGAACTGATATGTTTTGTTGTTTATGTCTGATAAGCTATTCCAGTTGTGCCAGGAATGTGACAAAGTTTACAGTCCCGTGTTTAGAGTTTAAGCTGACAATACTTCGTATGCGTTAAACTCTGTCATCATATTATTAGTACAACATTGTTTTATATAAGTATGGTTGAACGTCATAAACTCTACATTGAAAAACTCACTGAGCTTTGATAAAGTCTCTATTCTTCTTTGCTGATAAGATTCGCTTTTGAGCTTCCATCTGATCTTTAGCAATTGCTTCTTCAAGATCCCTTTGCTCACGTTCTAAATATGCTCTATCCATTCCCTGATTGGCTGCTTTTTTCAGATGGCTGAATTCTACTTGGGCATCTCTCTCTTTCAACACTTCAGTCAACCGAAGGGCGCTCTGCACAGAAATAATTTTTGTTAGAATTGCTAGTAAATGCATGAGTTACAAAACAATTATTGCAATGTATGACATATAATAGTACTTACATGGAAGTTCTTGACTCGATCAGTTTGATAATACTGTTGAGTCTTAGCCTTTTCTATGGCCTCCTTTCGCTTTTGAGCCTGAAATTTTGCTTCCTCCAAATCTAATTGCCTCCGCTCTTCCTCCTTTTTTGCCTCCCGGATGGCTCTTGCTTCTAATTTTCGACGCCGATTACCCTGCAAATTATTTTGGTAAAGAAGCTACTAATGTTCATTAAATGTTTTCCTAGTATTTTTAAGTAAGCACACGAAATAATCAAACTGTTAGTGCTAGCACCTACCTCTAACGTGTTTGGCCAGTCTTTCACCATATCTTTTGAGAGAGCTTTCCTACTGTCTTTTTCTTCTCTCATGTTTTTTAATTTTTCTTGTTGTAGCTCCCTTCTGTATAACTGCTGATTGATTCTGTCCCACTCCTTGCCGCTTAGAACAATCATGTCTTTGAGAGAGGTTTCATCCGGCATTTGAAGGTTTAATGTGGGTGCACTAACAGCTATACAAAAGATAACGTTATTTTTATTACTTCATGCATTTCACCTCGGTTGCACACTATTTTAGGACAGTCTTACATATAACGACACCGTCGTAGCTCGTATTTATGAAGGAAATGTAAACTCGCTGAACACAATACATTGCATGTTGTAGGTCACTGCTGTTTTATATTAAAACTTTTAACAATTTAACATACGCTTAGTAACCCCTTTTCTTCTTCCATGTTCAACCTTTCTCGATGCAAGCGCCATGGCTGCAAGAAAGGTGTGCTTAAATGAGTTCCTCCGTGAGCGAGTGCTGAACTTATTAAGTTAGAAACTAGCAGTAACCATGGGCACACGAGTAGGTCAAGGTCGCCTTTGATAACCGGATATAGTCAAGAAACGACAATTCCTCATGTTTTATAATACGTAAATTCTCTATAAACTACGTAACTACTAATGGCAATCATTTAAAAAAAAATTAATCACATTAAGGGTACAAATGCAGGTTTTCACCTTAGTGCTCTCTTCACTTGCTGCCTTTTAGATGTTGAAATATCTCCCAATGCCAAAACAGTGGTTTTGATGTTTTGGAGTTTGTATGTACATTGTATATACTGAATACACATTCGCAAATTTATAACGCATATATTGTATTTTGAGCATGTGTAAAATAAAATTATACAAAACAGCCTTTAATACAGAACTTTGTATCAGAATACTGATGGACGGCATAATGGAAAAAACAGTACGGTATAGGAAAAAGCCTTTGATGTTGCATCCACAATATGCAGCCAACAGTTCACAGTTTGTAAAATAAATTACAAAAAGAACATCAAAAAGCTATTTTATTACAAGGCAAACATACAAATATTTTAAAATAAAAACCGGTGGCTCAGCCTAAAGGCGATAAACCAAACCGCAATGTAATTGAGCGTTTTAAATATAATAATAATTGTATAAAAAAACACCTAGTCTAACTGCTGCAATGAACAGACAATGAGCAATGTCACGCTAACAATAAATATTATGTACAAATCAAATTGTTTCTATAGCAATGAGCAACAAATTAGGTGCATGTACCATGATACAAACATTAAAAAAGAATCTCTATTAAAAACTAATTCTAAAAATTTAAATTATTTGTCAAATATTAACATTCGACCTTTGGCATCCTGCCACTGCTTTAGGAGCTCCTCCTGTTGTTTTAGCTGCACCTCATAACGATCACATATGAGTGTTAGCTCATCAACGGTTCTATTTCTCTCCTTGATTGTCTGCTCCTTCTTCTCAAGATGAGCCTTCAAGTTTTTACAGTTTTCACATGGTAGAGACTGTCCCTGTGAAGATTCATGTTTAGATTATAGTAATCTCGCACATACATGATATTGATGCTATGTGATGGTAGAGACTGTCCCTGTGAAGATTCATGTTTAGATTATAGTAATCTCACACATACATGATATTGATGCTATGTGATGGTAGAGACTGTCCCTGTGAAGATTCATGTTTAGATTATAGTAATCTCACACATACATGATATTGATGCTATGTGATGGTAGAGACTGTCCCTGTGAAGATTTATGTTTAGATTATAGTAATCTCACACATACATGATATTGATGCTATGTGATGGTAGAGACTGTCCCTGTGAAGATTTATGTTCAGATTATAGTAATCTCACACATACATGATATTGATGCTATGTGATGGTAGAGACTGTCCCTGTGAAGATTTATGTTTAGATTATAGTAATCTCACACATACATGATATTGATGCTATGTGATGGTAGAGACTGTCCCTGTGAAGATTTATGTTTAGATTATAGTAATCTCACACATACATGATATTGATGCTATGTGATGGTAGAGACTGTCCCTGTGAAGATTCATGTTTAGATTATAGTAATCTCACACATACATGATATTGATGCTATGTGATGGTAGAGACTGTCCCTGTGAAGATTTAT
This sequence comes from Watersipora subatra, assembly GCF_963576615.1. Lineage (NCBI taxonomy): Eukaryota > Metazoa > Bryozoa > Gymnolaemata > Cheilostomatida > Watersiporidae > Watersipora > Watersipora subatra. The sequence goes on along the minus strand of NC_088711.1, from coordinate 17,374,604 downwards.
GTTTAGATTATAGTAATCTCACACATACATGATATTGATGCTATGTGATGGTAGAGACTGTCCCTGTGAAGATTTATGTTTAGATTATAGTAATCTCACACATACATGATATTGATGCTATGTGATGGTAGAGACTGTCCCTGTGAAGATTTATGTTCAGATTATAGTAATCTCACACATACATGATATTGATGCTATGTGATGGTAGAGACTGTCCCTGTGAAGATTCATGTTTAGATTATAGTAATCTCACACATACATGATATTGATGCTATGTGATGGTAGAGACTGTCCCTGTGAAGATTTATGTTCAGATTATAGTAATCTCACACATACATGATATTGATGCTATGTGATGGTAGAGACGGCCCCTGTGAAGATTTATGTTTAGATTATAGTAATCTCACACATACATGATATTGATGTTATGTGATGGAAGAGACTGTCCCTGTGAAGATTTATGTTTAGATTATAGTAATCCCACACATATATGATATTGATGCTATGTGATGGTAGAGACTGTCCCCGTGAAGATTTATGTTCAGATTATAGTAATCTCACACATACATGATATTGATGCTATGTGATGGTAGAGACTGTCCCTGTGAAGATTCATGTTTAGATTATAGTAATCCCACACATATATGATATTGATGCTATGTGATGGTAGAGACTGTCCCTGTGAAGATTTATGTTCAGATTATAGTAATCTCACACATACATGATATTGATGCTATGTGATGGTAGAGACTGTCCCTGTGAAGATTTATGTTCAGATTATAGTAATCTCACACATACATGATATTAATGCTAAGTGATGGTAGAGACTGTCCCTGTGAAGATTCATGTTTAGATTATAGTAATCCCACACATATATGATATTGATGCTATGTGATGGTAGAGACTGTCCCTGTGAAGATTTATGTTCAGATTATAGTAATCTCACACATACATGATATTGATGCTATGTGATGGTAGAGACTGTCCCTGTGAAGATTTATGTTTAGATTATAGTAATCCCACACATATATGATATTGATGCTATGTGATGGTAGAGACTGTCCCTGTGAAGATTTATGTTCAGATTATAGTAATCTCACACATACATGATATTGATGCTATGTGATGGTAGAGACTGTCCCTGTGAAGATTCATGTTTAGATTATAGTAATCTCACACATACATGATATTGATGCTATGTGATGGTAGAGACTGTCCCTGTGAAGACTTATGTTTAGATTATAGTAATCTCGCACATACATGATATTGATGCTATGTGATGACATGAATGTAGGCCTACATGTTGACAAGAACTCCAAAATATCAATTTGGGTATAAAAAGTGATTCTTTTGGTACATCATGAGTTAAAAAACTGCTACGTTGCTTTTCCATTCCAACTATGCATAGGCTAAAAGCTTGGATGGCATTAGAGGATCTCTGATAAATTATAAAGAAGTAATTTACAGAGCAATGAAGATAGAGTGTGCTGTCTGCTTAGCTTATTGAAGCAGAGGTTTTACGTGTTTTTAAGAGTATTGTTACACAAACAATGGCTCTGTGGTCTTGACTGGACATGTTTGAGTCTAGTTGCAAAAAAGCCTTGACAACTGAAAGACATGAATGCTGAAGACCCAGTTGCAAAGAGAAATTTAAACCATAACTGTCACGAACAAATTTTATCGTATTTACTAGGTAAATCAAACACGCTGATTCTGATTTTGTACTCAAAATAAAGATTAGTCCACTAACTTTCAGAGTAATGAAGGCTTTTTTACAGCGTTTTAATATCGGTCTCGAAAACAACACGATCGCCATAACAAGCTCCGCCCATAAATACGTGACGTAACCTAGCTTTTTAGGAGCAGAAGTTACGTAGGGATGTTTAGACTGATTTAGAATAATAGAGATGGGTGTTTTAACATCCATTAATATCTAAATTCAGCCTTAAAAATAGTATCAGTCTGTTCTGAAAGGTAGATAAGCTATTTAGCATTGCATTTTAAAAAACGTGATAACAACGCTAGCTTGTGATAAAACCGCGCTTTTTGAGCTAATTTTTCTCGACGTTCAGCCCATTTAAACGTCATGTAACAAGCTACGAGCAATTTTAAATAGTTTATATACCTTTCATAAAAAACTGAAATTATTTTACAGGCTGGATTTAGATAATAATGGGTTTTAAGACACCCATCTCTATTATTCTAAATCGGACTAAACGTTCCTAACTTCCGTTCCTGAAAAAGCTAGGTTTCGTCACATATTTATGGGTGGAGTTTGTAATGCCGATTGTGTTGTTTTCGAAACGGATATTGAAACGCTTTAAAAAAGCCAAAATGACTTTGAAGGTTAGTGGCCTAATCTTTATTTTGAATACAAAATCGGAATCAGCGTGTCTGATTTACCCAGTAAGTACGATAAAAGTTGTTCGTGACAGTCATGGTTTAAGATGAGACGCTATCCCCTGTCACCAATGGTGGCTTTTTGGGAATTAAACCCCAATCCGTTGTTGTCGGACAAGCGTTCTAAATGACTAAAACAGCATATAATATAAAAAACAACAAATCACATGCTTTTGGGGTGTCTTAAAGCTATCAACAATGATAATTCAATCATGGAAACTTGCTGGAGTAGCTGATCAGTAGGTATTCTCAAGTCCTGTTTTGTTGTGATCACAGAGAAAGCAGAGACAGGATGCTGCAGCATAGCTTGCCGCAGATATCACGTTACTAATATAAACCATGATTGACCACTGTGTACGGCTGCAAGAGCGACTGAAAAAAGCCATAGCAGTTCCCAATGTTTAGACTGTCCAGCCAGTAGCGACTATAAACTCATCAGGAAGTATACATTATATTTGTAAGACTATCTAGTTAAAAGCTAATCAGTACCTTGTGCCCGCCTTGCCGGATTTTCATTCTCAGATTCTCGCATTCCGTTTGAACTTTTGACAGCTCTTTGCTAAGTTCATCAATTTGCTGCTGTCTCTCCCTGCGTAATATAGAAAGCAAAGCGAAAAGGTTAAAACTTCATATGACGTTACGTTTCTCAGAGCAGACTGTCAGCAAAATGCAAAGTTCTACACAAGTGCAGAATAAAGTGCCCATAACTTGGGTATTGATGTCTAGTTGAAAATGGCTGCTGATGCTGCCATCATAACCTTCTGCTACTTACACTGAGCTGCCAGCAAATGCCTCAGCCATTTGCTTCTTCATTTTTTGAATAACCTCATTCTTCTCTTTAATCTGATCATCTTTTTCTTGCAAAGCAACTTTCATCTTTTCTTCCATCTGGTTGGAAACACCCATATGCCTTTTGTTCAAGCTCTCAAGTTTTTAGTAAAGTATGTAACAAACATCATGTATAATAAAACTATGGCCACAATGTTTACAAATAGATGCTAGGCAATAGGCGCATAGCTGAAAGTTTGTTAAACAAATAAATGTAGGATCTATAGAATATCCAGCAATTCAAACAATTCCTGCCACATTTAATCGCAGAGACAATGCTAACCTGGGCTTGAAGAGCTAGCACCTGCTCGGCATGCCTTTTTTCTGCATCCAACAGCTGTTTCACTTTCTCATCAAGTTTCTCATTGACTAGTGTCAGCAGGTCTGTAGTGCGTTGGTGGGCAGCAACCTCAGCTTCATAAAGTGCCTTGTAATCTTTTTCATTTTTCTAAAATAATGAATACAGCATCTCATGAACAACAATGATAAGACCATCATCAACGTGAGTGTGCTAAACAACGGTGTAGAACCAATGTTGCAAAAATGATAGGAGGCCAAAATTATAATAATAACTCAAACAATTATTTGGCAAAACAGCTCAAGACTTTACTGTAGCTTATGGTAATTCTTTTTGAGAATAGTCGGGGCAGTGTAAATAAGTAGACCGAGTAATTTAACAGAGTAATTAGACTGAGTGATTGAACAGAGTAAGTAGACTGAGTGATTGAACAGAGTAAGTAGACTGAGTGATTAAACAGAGTAAGTAGACTGAGTGATTGAACAGAGTGAGTAGACTGAATGATTGAACAGAGTGAGTAGACTGAGTGATTGAACAGAGTAAGTAGACTGAGTGATTAAACAGAGTAAGTAGACTGAGTGATTGAACAGAGTGAGTAGACTGAGTGATTGAACAGAGTGAGTAGACTGAGTGATTGAACAGAGTGAGTAGACTGAGTGATTGAACAGAGTGAGTAGACTGAGTGATTAAACAGAGTGAGTAGACTGAGTGATTGAACAGAGTGAGTAGACTGAGTGATTGAACAGAGTGAGTAGACTGAGTGATTGAACAGAGTGAGTAGACTGAGTGATTGAACAGAGTGAGTAGACTGAGTGATTAAACAGAGTGAGTAGACTGAGTGATTGAACAGAGTGAGTAGACTGAGTGATTAAACAGAGTGAGTAGACTGAGTGATTGAACAGAGTGAGTAGACTGAGTGATTAAACAGAGTAAGTAGACTGAGTGATTGAACAGAGTAAGTAGACTGAGTGATTGAACAGAGTGAGTAGACTGAGTGATTGAACAGAGTGAGTAGACTGAGTGATTGAACAGAGTAAGTAGACTGAGTGATTAAACAGAGTAAGTAGACTGAGTGATTGAACAGAGTGAGTAGACTGAGTGATTGAACAGAGTAAGTAGACTGAGTGATTAAACAGAGTAAGTAGACTGAGTGATTAAACAGAGTGAGTAGACTGAGTGATTAAACAGAGTAAGTAGACTGAGTGATTAAACAGAGTAAGTAGACTGAGTGATTAAACAGAGTGAGTAGACTGAGTGATTAAACAGAGTAAGTAGACTGAGTGATTGAACAGAGTGAGTAGACTGAGTGATTGAACAGAGTAAGTAGACTGAGTGATTAAACAGAGTAAGTAGACTGAGTGATTGAACAGAGTGAGTAGACTGAGTGATTGAACAGAGTGAGTAGACTGAGTGATTGAACAGAGTGAGTAGACTGAGTGATTGAACAGAGTGAGTAGACTGAGTGATTGAACAGAGTGAGTAGACTGAGTGATTGAACAGAGTAAGTAGACTGAGTGATTGAACAGAGTAAGTAGACTGAGTGATTGAACAGAGTGAGTAGACTGAGTGATTGAACAGAGTGAGTAGACTGAGTGATTAAACAGAGTGAGTAGACTGAGTGATTAAACAGAGTAAGTAGACTGAGTGATTGAACAGAGAAAGTAGACTGAGTGATTGAACATAGTAAGTAGACTGAGTGATTGAACAGAGTGAGTAGACTGAGTGATTGAACAGAGTGAGTAGACTGAGTGATTAAACAGAGTAAGTAGACTGAGTGATTGAACAGAGTGAGTAGACTGAGTGATTGAACAGAGTAAGTAGACTGAGTGATTGAACAGAGTAAGTAGACTGAGTAATTGAACAGAGTGAGTAGACTGAGTGATTGAACAGAGTGAGTAGACTGAGTGATTAAACAGAGTGGGTAGACTGAGTGATTGAACAGAGTGAGTAGACTGAGTGATTGAACAGAGTGAGTAGACTGAGTGATTGAACAGAGTGAGTAGACTGAGTGATTAAACAGAGTGAGTAGACCTGATCAGTAAACTAGTGGCTACGAAACAGGCAAAAAAGTGAATGAATATCAAAGGAAAGAATGAAACATGACTAATTAGGCCAAGCAAGAACACATCGATATACCATGATCCTCAAAAAACGGTGAAAAGTAATTTTAATTCGGCGTTTTCAATGCCAAATCATTAATAACAAATCATTTCTCGCATTGAACATACAAGGCACTGCAGTAGGAGAGGCTAAGTAACTATTATCAACAAGACAAAACATGCCATTTAGCTTTGTGAGACTATTAGCTATTGTGAGAATCTAATTGAGCTGAATGTATAAATATTATTTGTAATAGGAGATTTTGTGTGCGCAGTGCAATTCGCCATTCAGGGCTTTGAAAGCTTCTCGGATGCACCTCCACTAACCGTATCTACATTTCAACTGCCCCTCAGTTCTACAATGCCTCTAACCTAACTGCTCATTTGGAACCATCTTTAGGAGATTAACAGTGGCAGCTGTGACACTATTTGCTGTCAGTTCAGATAACCAGTTGTATGTTTGAAAAGGATGTTTGCTGTTACCATAGAGATCCAGTGATAAAGAACAGGCATCCTTGTGAATGAGCATTTATGTCAATAGTGAACATCTAAATCTAGCAAACTGCTGCCCCTATCAGCGATGCTAATACAGTATTCACTGTAGCTCATACTGCTGCCGATTGGCTGCTTTATTAAATGCAACTACGTGTTCAATCTGATAATGTTGATAAAAAGTTCCGAATTATTAGGAACTTTTGAGTGAAAAAAATGACATACACACATATGAACTGCTACTATTACAGTATCTACTGGCTAGGTACTTACTCATTGTGGCGGCAATCGCTCAAGCAGAAACAAAGACACTAACCCTGAATTGTATCTCCTAATTTTACTACTGTGACACTAAGCGCTTGAATCCTTCCCGATCATACCTAAACAAATGCTGACTTCAACTAGTCTTTATGCAAATACAATGTTGATAAATAACTGTGGTGGATGGCAGGCCATGACCTTCTGTTAACGCATTATGTTCTAATCTTCCCTGCCACCTTAAAAACATTTTCTTCTAACCCTCATCAGCCAGTCCAAAAGAGCAGGCTTGTGCTCCAGCATGCAACACTCTTGAGGCCTTTTTTAACAGTAGAACACCAATGAAAACTGTCAGAAAACATTGAGACACAGAAATTTCAAACAAATCTAGTGTCACAACAGAGGCCGACCAACCTTAGCGTCAATAATTGATTGCAGCTGCTGCGCATCTTTCTCCCTCTTAGAGATGTCTATTTTCAGAGAGGCACACTCTTTGTCTATAGCAACAACTCTAGCCTCAAGAGCTTGTATGTCCGTCTAAAATATATAAAACAAGGAATTGTTGGCACAAAAGAAGCATACTATACGTTTGTAGATTAAAAAGTCGGGTAACGGAACTCGCTATGGAGAAAGAGTCTGTAAGTCATGAAAGTACGGTATGTTTGATAATTGTGTAGTGTATGCTTGAATATACAGCGTTAAGCTTGCAGTAATTAACATGCCTTCCTAAAGGTATTCCTTATGAACCTATTCTCAAGGTACATATCGTTGAACCTATTCCCAAGGTTCATATAGATGAACCTAAACCTGCACGATTTGTCTCCCATGCCAATTCGGTTATAGACCTCAACTTCAATCGAACACCGTTTATAACCAACACACATGATGACTCACCACGGTGTCAAACGATGTCACAATTGCTTACGGTTAACCTGACACCGAGGCCACCTGAACATCCTCATTTCATGAACCTTAACTTCAGATTATTGTAATGAAATATAAATAGCTTTCGAGAATGGATGTGATATCTACATATATGTAAAGCAAAGATTAAAAAACCTTACAAGAGAAAATAGTGTCAATTTCCATGAAAGATTCTGTGTATCCGGTTCAAGCACGCAGGCGCAGTTTTTATGATATGGAAACAGAAACCATACCAAAAAGTTGCATCTCAAACTCGCACCGATTAACCGGAGTTTCCAGTTTTGTCTGATGTCAGAAAAGATTCAGCTGGATTTAACAGAAACTAACCGCAACCACCGGACTAAACCGAAACATGGTGCAAGTCTAGATGAACCTATTCCCAAGGTACATATTGATGAACCTATTCCCAAGGTACTTATTGATGAACCTATTCCCAAGGTACTTATTGATGAACCTATTCCCAAGGTACATATTGATGAACCTATTCCCAAGGTACTTATTGATGAGCCTATTCCCAAGGTACATGGTACATATTGATGAACCTATTCCCAAGGTACATGGTACATATTGATGAGCCTATTCCCAAGGCACATGGTACTTATCGTTGAACCTATTCCCAAGGTACATGGTACATATTGATGAACCTATTCCCAAGGCACAAGGTACATATCCATCATTTTTTTTACGTCATCAAGCCATTTGCACATGTGCTCGTTTACGAAAAAGCCGCCATACTTTGTAGAAAACAATCGTTATTCTTTTATTTAATAGTACTTTTTGGTGTTGTATTGACACTATAGTAAAAAATTGCAAACAAAAGCATCGCTTTCAAAAATTCATTGCTAAGGCTTCGTGTTTTTAATGATAAAATTGTCTATAAAGATGGTCGACAACGGTAAAATGACGTCACAAAAAAAGAAAGATAGATGAACCTATTCCCAAGGTACATATTAATGAACCTATTCCCAAGGCACATGGAACTTATCATTCAACCTATTCCCAAGGTCCATGGTACATATTGATGAACCTAATGTATTCCCAAAGCACATGGTACATATCGATGAACCTACAGTCGCTTTCGCCATCTCCTGTGCTTTACTTTTCATGGCTGCATTTTTCTCCCGAATTTCCCGGTCTTTGTCCTTAATGGCTTTATCTTTCTCCCTCAATAGTCGTTCCCACTCGTCTGCTGTTCTACCATTCAATGTTTCCGGAGATGCCCCTGATTTCAGTTTGTTTTCACTGACATTAGAAAGTCTCCGTGCAGAGGTTGCAAAAGCTTTTTGAGGTGGAACTGCCATTGAACTCACTATCATGCCTTCTGCAATGTGATCTGCTTTGCTGGTTTGAACAGGAGGCAATGGAAGACGACCATTTGTATATTCACTGCTGGTGCGTGCATTGCCCGAAGATCGGGAAGAAACTTTCACCTTTGCATGAGTTTGTGCCATTGTGAGCAGCAGATAGCAACCTCACACCCTAATAAATAGTAGATTACTGCAAGCTTAGAGAGCTTTTCATATGACAACCTTTTAACAATACTAGAAATATTTAGAACACAAGTCTTTGTTAGAGTTGAAATTGTAGGCCGATATGCTCTTCTCCATACCTGTTTGGTTAAAAAGAGTCACATTCCAACACTTTAATCAAATGTTTGAGGATGGATATTTTTAAGGTATTTACAAATGAAAAATAATCAAAATCTATAGATGTCAATCAAATAGAATGCTAATTAACTCAAATTCTTTCGAAAGAAATATCTGTTTAGACTTGTAAACAATCCGATATTAAATGTAGAAGGCAATTTTTTGATCTTGACAATCTTTTAAATTACCCATAAAAATTATTCATAACTTAGGCTTGTCAGCTAACTTAAAACGGTGTAAATGAAAATATTTACTTACATGTAAAAACTTTGTTATTTATGTGGCTATTTACAACATTTTGTGTACTTCAGATTTCTAAACATTCAATTGCTTCTAACATCCAAAGGATGGCTTTTATTAGTCATTACATGGCACAATTCTTGTAGAAACACATGTGTCATAAAGAAATTTGAATGGACATCTCTATTAAAAAAAAGTAAAAGTTCAAGTTAATACCCAATAAAATTTGACCAACAGTGACTCTTGCTAACTGAAATAATAAATACCACAAATTTTTGTCTATATTTATGTTGTTCAGTTATGAACTGTATACTGCTACAACAGTATTATGTAATAATTCATGGATACAGATTAACTATTCTGCAATATTGCTTAATAACACAATAACTACCGTACTTCTCAGACTATAAACCGCACCCCTATATAAGCCGCATCTGCTTTATTTTCCAAAAACGATAATAAAACAATACATAGGCCACACCTTTGTATAGGCCGCAGAACTCAGAATGGTGCTTTTTAACACGGCGGCAACTTTCCTGTTTAAAACGGAATAGTGCCTAACGACACTGTTTCATATTAACCGACGCTTTTTAACCTAGTGCCTAACAGAACAGTACCGTTAGGCGCTGTTTCGTTTTTTTCACCGCTAGAGGCGCACTAACCGGAGATTCTGGTTAATGCGCCCTAGCGATGAAAGAAAAAGCCACAGAATAGCCGCACCCTTATATAAGCCTCATGGCTCAAATCATCAGAAAAAAGTAGCGGCTAATAATCTAAAAAGTACGGTAGTTCAAATAAAATATGTAAAGATCTCACAAGCTGAGTATTGCAATTAGCCAAACTTGAAATAAATAGAGATAAACTAACTAGTAAGTAACAAGATTTATACAAAGCCCTAGTAGATATTAAACTAACTGAAAGGTGCACTCAAACTTGCTATGGCACACTGAGTGTTATTAATATCTCCAAGTTACACTCATCAAGCTGCACATATTCCTCATCTGAATGTAAACCATTGTTACTACTCCATAATATTATTAGATCAAGTTACTACACAACGTCTTGCTACTCTTCCCAATTTGCAAAGTTTGAATTTTTTAGTAACTCAAAACTAGAATATATCCCCAATAAGCAATAGTTTAGTATAAAATTTATTAGAGAAAGGTTTTCCAAGATGTCTCTACTAACTAATCGCCTAAGAAAATGAATAAGTAAGTTCAAACGCAACATTTGTGTCAATTTGATGACTACACTACCTCATTTTATGATTAACAGCATGGTATACTTAAACACAAATAACATGGAAAAAAGATCATAGTTGCAAAAATTTCAAAGCTCTGCTTGCCACTTTATTACCACTAGACAGTTATTATTACTATCATTACTATTATTACTATTATTACTATCAACTTTTTAGAAGTGCTCATCTTTAAACAGCGTTTAACAAACTGCTGAGAAGAACTTTGTTGGAAGCTAGACATAAATATTGTCTAAAAGTCTGGAAAGAGTGGAGGAAGAGCAGCACTCCCAAAAGTGTTACTTGATTTTATTACTTGGGTACAGCCCAATTGTTGTACATATTGTAATTCTAAAAGCAGTGCCCAATCAGTAATGATTTAAAAATTCCAACACTCGATTACTTAAAATAACTCCCATTTTTAGAGATTCAAATTCATTTTCCATTAATTTGAACAAGTAAAGAGGCAATTTAAGATTTGGACTAGAAAATAAACTTAAATTATCTAAGGACATGTTCCCTCATTCTCGTGTTAATAGAAAATTCATCTGTTATAAATCAATAGTGAAATATAGCCTTGCTCTTTAGACCTATTATGGTGACTGGACCACTGAAGAACAGTTGGGTAATATGCTTTTTAAAATAACAAGGTTTGGTATAACGTTAAATATCGCGTTCCGTCAGTGATATTCCTAAGCTGTCAACACAAAGCTGAAAAAAACCTGCAATTACAAAATGGCAGATAGCTGCAATTGGAAAGTTATACCTTTGAATTTAGCCCCACATTGTCCTTGACTTTCACTAATTTTGAAATATATGTTTTTCTATGATAATGGCTTTGTGTTGATTTAAAGTTACAATTACATAACATACTAGCAATAATAGGGTCAGCAAAGCATATATATAATCATCATGTAATTATGGCCCATGAATTATTAAAATGTACTCTTCAATCTATTAATGAAAAAAGGCAGAAACTGATGCAGATTTTGCCTATTTTGTTGAAACACCTACTTTGCTTCTTAGAAGTTTTTGTATTTGATGAGAATGAAAAAAAGAAAGTTGGCAAATATGTTTGTATCTCACTTAAAGTCATTTCACATGTGGTAGAATCGACAACAATACCCACCTACAACTTATAGCCACACTGTATTGCTTAGCAATATGTATTGTTTCGCAATTTATTGTTTCTTAATTTATATTCTTCTAGTTTTAACCCATTTTTGGCCTAAATTGAAAACTAGATTCAAATGATTTAGTGTTATTTTCTAATTTTTCTGTTCAAACTATCACACTGTATTGCATTTGAATTAACTGGTAAAGCTATAAAATTAGCGATATGGAAAATAAAAAGATACAGAATAAAGATCTTGACATAAAGTAAACTTTATTGACAATAGAAATATTTCATCGTGTTACGAGTTTGATTCACCATAAAATATTTTGTTGGCATACCTCCTTTTCTTTAAAAGATCTTTCCTTTAGACATCTCGACTGATTATCTAATAGTTTTCAGTTTTTTTATCAAACAGGACAACGTAAATGAATTTAAGCCGCAAGTTTAAAGATTATTATGCAAGTTCAAAACTTGATAAACTGCTAATTAAAAACAATTTGCTTTTTACTCGGTAAGTTAATTTGAGATGATCCAGCTTGTTACGTTTTTTTGTTAATGAAGGACTTGTTTTCAAAGAGGCATTAGTGACACTCATCATGCAAATCTAAAATAAGCAATCACCAAAAACATACAACAAGTGCAAGTCTAATATACCAGACCACATGCTTCGAGAGAGCATTCTTAATAGAGGCAATAAAATAGACTAGCAAAAGACGTCGTATGAGAGCTGTCATTTAGCACGGCCTCTAATGATGATGACGACTCACGGCCTCTGTCTGTGAGTCATAACTAAATCGTTGCGCATTAGCAACACTCACTTGCTGATGTATCAACACAGATCACTTGTTTTTAGTATAAATTCTAAAATCGTTTAGACTCGGAGTGCAATCGGCTTCGAAAACTTTTAGCCACGCTCTAAAAATATTTCACACACATATTGTCAAAGCCCACAAGTCGCAACGAGATAAGAAAACCACAACATTGGGTTAAGGTGAACCCCTAGTTCCTAATAAAATGTATAATGGTTTGAGGGAATGAAAAGAAATTTTCAAGGGATTAATTTACACAAGCGTGGTACAAAGGCATATAATTGCTTACGACTAGAACATTTTCCATAAAGTAAAATTAAACATAAACACTAAATGCATGCCATAATTACTATTCGTAGTTGTCAATGGTAAACGAACGCTTTGACCTCAGTGATAAATGGTTCTATTATTCTGTCTATTTTTTCTTAACTGTTGAACTTAGTTTACAAATTGTGAAACGAGTCTTTGTTTACAATTACGTCTATTGGCTGTTGGCGTAGCTAAGCGACGCTTGCTAATAAAAACTATGATTGGACACGATAGTCACGTGGCCTACTGTCGCAAAGAGAGCCATGCCAACACCCATTAACACTGCTACTAATAATAATGGGATTTTTTTTAAGATTGGATTTTACTAAAGAATAATATAGCTTCAGACTCACAGTTTTTATTTTGTTCTTTAATTGTATTGTTAAATTCATAATTTAGCCTATTTGTACACGAGCTATAAGTGTTGCAACCAAACATACTTTTTCTCACAGCCGAACACTTAAATATCTTGTTTGTTAACAATCAGAAAAAAACGTTCTATATCGAAAAAGGTTTTATGGAAAACGCTGCACTAACACGCCGTCACATTGTTGGCTTGTCAGAACGGTAAGTACATTGTTGGTTAGATTGTGCAATCAAAGAGTATTGCAGTATAAGAGGGTTGGTGAATCTATACGTATGTGAGTCATTTCTCTAGATTCAGTTACTATAGCCACTAATTTCGGCTACGGCCGATTTGATCCGGGTAAAAGCATTTTACATAATATCGTAAGCAATCTCATTTGCTGCATAATCAGGGTTTAAGTGTTATGTTTCTGGAATTAACCTTTGACTGATGAGCTATAGAACCTTGAAGTTATTTCGCCAATGACTAATTGTTAGATCTTAGTGATGGCTTTGTAATTAGCTAGTTCACACTTTTGTTTAATGGTGATATTATTGATTTTTGCCATACTTAGGATATTGAATAATACTCACACTTTTAATTCATATTTTATTTTCGAATCTTTGTTTTTGGACACGTCTTCAGAAGCATTGAGAATTACATATCCTCATCATGTTTTTGTGGGGTTTTACTTTCAGGTATTCAAATCTGCTCTCAGAACTTTTGAGCTCTATAAAAGTTAGACTTCAGCCTTTTCTACGATGACAACCGTTTCCAAAGTCAAAATACCATTTCCTGGTAGTAAGCTAATTCTTGGAGGAGACCAACAGACATACAATATGAACAATCACAATAACAACATGGAGGACAGCAATCATCTGCCTCCACTAGCTAAGCCAACATCAGGAGGGCTTAAAGTTCAACAACTATTCGATGAAAAGTCTCAACACGCCGCCATGACCATAGCAACAGTTCAACCAGCACCTGCTCAAAGCAAGTCCGCAACATCATTGAACAGGATCGAATCTGGAATGGGCAGCGCTGGCTTGATCAGAGGTGGCAGCAGTAAAAGATCAGCCATGTCACCAGAATCAGCTATGAAGCAGTACATGCAGAAGCTTTCTTCGTTTGAACATCACGAGATATTTAACTTTCCGCAAATATACTTCGTTGGACAAAATGCAAAAAAGCGTCAAGGTGTGTTGGGTGGCGCACAAAACAATGGATATGATGATGATAATGGCTCGTATCTCCATACACCTCATGACCACATATCATACCGATATGAGGTGCTAAAAGTCATAGGAAAAGGAAGCTTTGGTCAAGTCGTCAAAGCGTATGATCACAAGCTTCATGCTCATGTTGCGCTCAAAATGGTGAGGAATGAAAAACGTTTTCATCGACAAGCGCAGGAGGAAATTCGTATACTAGAACATCTCAAAAAGCAAGATCGTGACAACACAATGAACCTTATTCATATGTTTGAGAACTTCACTTTTAGAAATCACATATGCATAACATTCGAGTTGCTATCAATGAATTTGTATGAATTGATTAAGAAGAACAAATTCCAAGGGTTCAGTTTACAGCTAGTTCGTAAGTTCGCCCACTCCATGCTGCAATGCCTAGATGCCTTGTTCAAAAACAAAATCATTCACTGCGATTTGAAACCTGAAAATATACTGCTCAAGCAGCAAGGCCGCAGTGGTATCAAGGTCATAGATTTTGGCTCTAGCTGCTACGAGCACCAGCGGATCTACACCTACATCCAGTCGAGGTTCTACAGGGCACCAGAGGTGATTTTGGGTGCCAAATATGGCATGCCTATAGACATGTGGAGCCTTGGTTGCATTCTTGCTGAGCTGCTAACTGGCTATCCGTTGTATCCCGGAGAGGATGAGGGTGATCAGCTCGCCACCATCATAGAGCTCAATGGGATGCCTCCTCAAAAGCTGTTAGACCAATCAAAGAGAGCTAGAAACTTTGTTAGCTCAAAAGGCTATCCAAGATACTGTACAGTTTCAACCATGCCTGATGGATCAACCATTCTTCAAGGTGAGCGGTCACAGAGCCATCTGTAACGATGACACACCTCCTCAGTCAGATATAGAGCGTGAAGTGTGGCAATGGGTTTATGTGTGGCGTCTCTAAATTGACATTCATCCAATGTCTCTTACATTATGTAATTGCGGGAGGTACATGCGTGATGCCCAAATCAGACATTGCATTGGATAGTTCAGAATGCTTGGAGTTAATAGATTGATTAGTCGATATAACTTGCTGCAGGTGGTTAGCGAAACTGTGTTGTTAGGATAGACTTTAATCAAATAACTGACACCTTATTGATAGACAAGCTTATTTGCACTAGCATATGCCTGCTGTTGATGCGAGCCCAATCACTTTCTATTTACTTTGGTTTGTTAGGCGGAAGATCACGGAGAGGTAAGATGAGGGGTTCACCTGGATCAAAGGATTTAGTTACGGCTCTCAAAGGATGCGATGATCCATTGTTTCTTGACTTCATGAGGCGCTGCATGGAATGGGATCCAGCATCTCGAATGACTCCTGCTCAAGCATTACGCCATGCTTGGCTTCGCCGTCGTTTGCCAAAAAATCCTCACAGTGATGACGGCGCTCAACTCGCCGCCAAAAAGGCATCTGCTACTCGAGCAGCTTTAAGCAAGCTGCAGACAGGAAGCAGCACTAAAGCAAAAGCGATTGGACCGATAGCTGAGGATATGGGCTTAAATACAAGAACCAAGCTGCCCCAAATAGGCTCAACTATGTAGGCACTTTAGTTACATATCGCTATGTCTATTTTTAAGACGCTAAAATCTAGATTTTAAATAAGTGGACCAATTGTGTTAGAGTATCTTTTTCTTGATACAAATCTCTAAGTTTTACTTTATACGTAATATTTATGCTTGTCTATTTATTGTTTTGGTTTAAAACAAAAGCCGTCCATTTTTTAGTTTACCATTGACATTGATAATTATGTTTTTGTTGATAATTAACTGTTTGTGCTTCCAGTTGACGACTACGCTGTATATATCACCAAGTCGGATTATTATTGGATGTTTATTTTTAAATTATTTTGACAAATTTATCTTATTTTTGCACAATCATTGTTGGTCATGTTTGACAATCCACTTAGAAATGTTAAACTTGTATTGGTTTTCTTGTGAACACTTCGGCAGTGATGTGAGCTCGTATCATATGATTGACGATAGACATTTTACTGTTTCTTTTTTTCCCAATTTCGTCATCATATGTTATAGACAAAGGTAGAAGGACCAATGACTGTAATGGAATTCTGTTGCAAGTCATGTTTTGTCTCGTAATCAATGCATCTCAATAAACAATCTAAATCCCACTGTTCACTCCATCAAACAATATTCCATCAGTCCTCTATGCAGTTGCACTGTCAAATTTGATGCATTATTGTTGAACCTTGGCAATCATTCGAAGCTATTCACTTTGGCTACTGCTAATGGCTTACTGAAGGCTCGGTTTGATCAAAACTAATGGAAAATAACTCCACATCTACTTTGTTTTAATAACATTAAAATGCTTGGCGCGTGTATTCATGTTCATCTGTGTGCATTTAGACGCCATTTTAATCAGTAGGTATTAGTTGACATGAAGCTATACAAAGACCAGAGCACTAGATCTCCACGTCTCCTTTGTTTGCTGCACAATGGTATTAGCTGATATAAATGCTAATCAATAAACTGAGCACACAATATAATAAAAATGGTGCTTTAGAACATATATAAACCTTTAGATATGAATGGCTGTGTTATTTACAATACAGCCTAGGTCTGCTTGGCTTACAATATCGATTTCGCATTAGCATCAATAATTTCATTATCTTTCGAATCTCCTTACTGTATACATAATGGCTTGAAATTTATGAGACACAAGCGAACATGTTAAGCATTCATTGGACATGAATTTCTCCAGTGTTGTGCTCATATATTCCGTTCTGCTACTTTGGATTGCGAGTTGAGAGAGGCATGATTTTAGCAACAAGCGGAGCATCTTTATCAGGCTGAACAAAACTACATGATTTGTAATATATTCAGAATGTTATCCTAATTCAATGCATTAAGCAAATATGCTGAGCCACTTACACTGACGGGCACTAATGATGTACAGATGTATAAATTCCATTGAGTACCGAGGTTTCTTTATTTAAACAACGGCTTTCTCTTCGATAACAGAACTGAGAAAGCTGTAATATATCACACAGGAGCAACTAAATTTGGATTACCGTACATCGCTCTTACTACATTACACACACTTTTACATCTTAGTGGTTACGGTGCAAGAGTTGTCTTCCTACAAACACTAAGTAGGACAACTGCAGACAACTCCACACAAAAAATAAGTTTTTCTGATCTATTCCGTAATCTTGCCTGTAAAGTTTATACAAACAAAAAATTTCCACTTGGCATTGACAATAAAAGAAACGTTGTTTATTGCAGGACATCTCTGATGATATAAACTTGCAACCTGGAAACTGATTTTCGCTACAGTAGTGCAACTGAGACATGGCCATGTTTACATTGCGCAAAAGGGTTGTGCAACCAGGCATGAGTGACGAGTAAAACATTATCTTAAAGCATGCTTTTGCACAGTATCATTAATTTACATAACTGCATCAAGGGCACCACTGGCTATTGGAAGCAGTCAACACCCTAAAAGCTTGGTACACATACGGCAAGCTGATATCAGCCACAGTGTATATGATAGCGATTGTATCAAATTTCTTGTGCTAGATAAACACTCACTGACTGTCTGGAAAGTCATTTCATGTGAGCGCAGTTACCAGACAGGCACTAATTATCCAGAACTAGCTTTCCAACGTCTCAAAGAAGAAGTCTGAATGTGGAGATACAAGTGAATTTTATTAATTCATTGTCTTTACGGAAATAATTAACAAGCAAACAGATCATACCTTTTACTGAAACCCACACCATTTGCTAATCCCTAAACAATGAGTAAAGGCTACTAGTAATGAGACGACCAGCTGTAATACAAGATTGTCGATTTGTCAAGAGCATACTCTAACATATAATCACAATCATTTGTACTACAGTCAGGACTCTTCATGTACATCGATTAATAATCAATCCCGGAAAGGGTTGGCAAAGAGATAATATGATTAGCACCCTAAAGTAGCAATATAGGGTTCTGTTGAGCGGCTACTAAAATCAGTATGATAAATCATGGCAAACTACACAGCAGAGCAAAAAGAGTGATGCACGAAACACTTTGAATGTGTTAAAAACGCGAGTCAACTACGCCCGGATATTGCCTAAAAGTGGCACACAACAGCACACAATTCTCCTACAGTAATGTCAGCAAATACTATCCAGAAAAAGACTGAATAATGAGGCAGCAATTCGGTGAATGAAGGTGGTTTCCACGGAAACCAAGGCAAAACCAACATTTGTCACGATACACAAACAAAATAAAGTGAATAGAAAATCTGGAAATGGATACAAGTACGATGCATATGAACAGTGACAAAGTATGGACAACGCGGTGAAATTACATGAAATAATTCTGTTGCACAAGTCTTAAATCTGCACATCATAGAGTTTTGGAAGCTAAATCTGCATGTAATAAAAATGCAAGTATTAAATGATTAAACAATGTAGAACGTCTTTATATCTAATTTACACTAATTTGGCATAATTGGGGAGTGTAGTGAATGAACTAGGATGTGGACAATAAAAAAAGTGTCCCGTTAAAATAAGTACCTCACGTCACAATTGTAAGCTGCTGAAAAAGCACGCGCAGGCTAAAAATGTAACTGCACTCAACTAGCTAGCACTGGTAAAATAGTGAGGAACAACAGCTACACACTGAGGTGTGAGGTTTAGTCAATCACTAACACTTTTGGCGGTGAATAATTAGGGAAACCTAATATATTATGATCTAGGATTATGTCATGTCATAAGATAATATAGCTCGATATCATAGTTAGTAGAGGATCATTATATGAATAGAATTACTACTTTTAGGTGTATGGCTAAAGTGCGGTGAGGTCAGACAGTCACGATGTAGCTAGTCTTGCCTGTAGAACTAGCCGATGGAGAGGTGACTGTCTGGTGACTCTCGAGGTGTTGGGTCAGCTGTGGTATGTACTTTGTAGTATAGTTGCACATGACACACTGATAAATGGAGCTGTCCGGCTTGCTGCGCAAGCTGTTCCCTCTTAGCTCGCTGCTGCGCCCGATTACATTGATTAACATGTTGGGGGTTACCTCGGCCTTCCGAACTATCATAGGAGCCCTGGAACTTTTGACAGCACCTAAACCAGGATCATCGACTACGAGTCCGGAATCATCGGATGAGACATCGGATTCCGCTGGTGTGACTGTCACATCTGAAATCACTAGCAACCTTTAAAGCCAAGCCGGTACTATGCTCCAAGGATTCTAACATGTTGCGTGAGCATTCATGCTAAATATACCAAAGTTATTTGAAGCCAACCCTAGGCAATTGTTAATGGTCCACAAACGCTCATAATTAGTCTCAGCGAAAATTTTGGCAAGAAAAGCGGCGTGACAACTAGGTGCATGCAAGGACCATAATCCCTGATACACAAATCAGATAAATCAAATACATAACGCTTATTCCAGACTTCAAAACTTAGTACAGTTAGCAACGGCTCTCCGCTTTCTATTGTCCAGTTTAGCAACATAAGCACTCTATTATGCAGCGCTCTATGAGCCAAAAGGAATCTTACTACAATCTCAAAAGGCTATTGCTTGAGAAATGAAGTTGAAAAGGTGACCATTGATTGTGCGATTTATTTTTGCTATATTGGGCACCACAGCGCAGCCAATAAACACAATGAATGTGTTTGATTTGCAAGCGCTGCGTACAAAATTTACGAGTGATTGCACAACCCTCAACATATTTTCCACATATGAGCCTTGCCAAGTGGCATTTCATGTAGTTATTGCAACGGTTGCGCATGCATGCAGCTGTTTACTTCACAGAAACGACTGGAATTAGGATGTGTTTAGCCAAACTGGCCATGACACGGCAACTAGGCTGCTTACCGCTCACTAAATTGCAGTGCTTTTAATGAACTGCGCGAGTTAAGCAATTTAACTGAGCAAATATCACACTCAAAACAGGTACTCGCTTACCCGTGCTCGGCGATGAGGCACTGGAAACATTACTGCTTGATGAAGGGGAACAAATTTCGCAGTTTTCCTGTTCTGACCAGTCCTTGTGGTGTTTTTCCTCGATATGCCTCTCGAGATAGTGGCGTCTGAAGAAGCGCTTGGGACAGTGGCGACAAGGGAAGCGATGCACATTGTGCAGTCGTTGGCTATTCATGATAAGCTCTTGACTGGTTTTTGAGGCCTTGTTGCGCGAGGCTGTGCAGCTGTTCTTGCGCAGATGCCTCAAGTAGTCCTCCCGAGCTCGGTAGATCTTGAGGCACTTGCCACAGCTGTATGATGTGTTGCTATGGTATCGGTCCTTGTGCGTATCGAGGTGGTATTTTCGAGTGTACGAACAGCCACATTTTTCACACTTGTAAGGTCTCGAGCTATCGCTAGCATTGGAACCGTAGCAAAGCATTTTGTGACACTTCAAGTCAGGCAGCGAGGAATATTTAGCACCGCACTGTTGGCAGGAGAAGTGTTTTCTGTCTGGTTCCTCTTTAACACCGAGCAGGTTTCGGTTTGGCGCAGCATTTGAATTGCAGTTGCCGGGATTAAGTGGAAAGTTTAGTGTTCTCTCAAAGGCCTGGCCATACTCTATCTTGTCATCAACTTCAACCTTGACCTCTAGATCTAAAGAAAAGCGAGTAAATAGAGCAAAGTTGGTGAAGGGATGGTGACTCCACCAGGGTGGCGCCTACACAATAGTACTTGCTCAGCTCGAAAAGAGTAAAGGGTACTCGGCTATTTGTTATCAGGCGAGACAGATTAATTGCAGTTAGACATTATTGTAGAAATGTGAAGAACAATCCATCACCCACTGTCAGTACCGTGACCACCGCATTGCTTGTGGTTGTGCATTACTACTTGCCATTCATTGCTGTTAAACAATTAACAATATCTCTGGCCTTCCTCTGACACCGCCAAGTAAATGCCCAGCCCAGCCAACCCCAATACTACTGAAACTCTATAAGAATGTTACATCAAAGACCCGCAATTCTGTGATATAAATGAACGAATCTTTAAAAAATTACCATTAGAGGAATCATCAAAATCGAAAGGCTCTGTCTTAATGGTCTGTGAGAGTTCGTGAAGCGATGCTGCCGAGTCGATGAGGTCAGTGACAGTCAGTCCACATTCTGCATTGAAGTTGTCATCTGTGTCCGGCAGCATATTGCCAATATCATTCTCAAAAGCCTGCTCCATTGACAACCAGACATCAGACATTTCATTGCCGAGGAGATTATTTCCACTCAGAGGTCCTATGAAATGAGTAAATCATACGAAGTCTTTGCTGAACATAGGGAGACGTCAACAACAACTAATGACTATGACTGCTAATTATTCTAATTAAGTCAAAAAGCTTTTTAACACCTGAGGATGCTTTCCAAAAACTAGTACAGTATGCAAATGCTGATTCAATCAATTAATTACCGAGATATCTGTTGTGGTGTAGTTGGTCATCATCATCATCGCCAAAAAGAGAAGATGGTGCTGCAGAGGTGTAGGAGAGATCGTCGTCTAAATTGTTGTTTATTGTCATCATACTGACAGATTTTGTTTCAAAAATATCTGGAATGAAAAAAGCGAGGTAAATGAGATAAACTGAAACCGAACTGACGTAAGGGCAAGTGTGCAGAATGCATCAGATGGGCCAGTCGTGACCAGAAAACCACAAAACAATGGCTGAGCTCCAGTAGAGACCACAGTGCAGTTAGCTGCACCAAGGATTACTCCGAGTACGCTTTGCTAAATATATTAACTTCACTCGCTGCTTTTCATCATTAAGACCACCTCGTTTAACCAACCTGTCTCTTCCTTTCGCTTTATTTAATCAACAACAGAAGTCTACCCGCTAAGCAAGCTGTGGCTTAATGTATTCACCAGACTGCCAATTCCGTGACATACCATCTAAAGAAGGGATCTCCTCACATCCACATGGAGTGTAGTACTCTACTGAGTTGCCAATGAGAACTGGTCGGCGTATCTTTCCACAGATGTAACAATTCTTTGACATTATCTATGAAACGATGGGGATGGCTTGATGCTACACAAGTTTTCGTGGGAACGCAGCCTGGTGTGTCTAAAAATCACGATTCAACTACTTTCAATAGGTGTTAAGTCTTGAGTCCAGTTAGTCATAGTCAAGCTAAGTAATACGGTGTACGGTGTGTACATTTGGGGAGCTTTATGACTTTGCGCAATACATAAAGGTGACAAGTGATAGATAATTTGCAGGTGTCAGTGAAGCCCTGGCAAGCCTGTCATTTATGCACACACTGCATATAGCAAAATGTATTATTTCAGTCAGCGGTTAATAAACATAGTGAATTTTCCATATCGCTACGCACAAATGCAAAATCATAATCTCATAAATTCTGCCACACGTAAGTTATTTTGGAATAAAACCACCTTTTCTATCAACTAATGAGTGATGGAACTTGTGATGCTACACTAGTATCACGAGAACTTAAACCTGGATGTCATGAAAATTTCCAATAATTTAACAAAGTCATTACGCATATTAAAGAGCTTGCATTTTCAAATATCCAACATTTGTCTAAAATTTCTATTGAACAAATAATAAATCCTCGTATCTATACAATAATCAGTAGCTAATCTGCCACTAAGATATGCATAGCTTCTAGGTTTAGATAGCTCCACCAACATCAAGCTAAGCTCACTAGCAAATAACTATCCAAAGCTTATGCTTATCTATAAAACACCTGCAAACCAATGACACGATAGTGTTTTACACTGTTGCTAAATTAACAGTGCCAATGAAGGTCATGCCTACCCTCAAGTACTAAAATCGGCTATAAAACTCCATGTTAAAATTTTGTCATTCTCAAACCCAAATATCTAAGAATGGGCTGTTAAATATTAATACTGGAATATTAATGCTACTTTTAAATAAAAAGTGGTACTGATCAACATACGAACAGAAACTTAACAACTGTCACACGAATACGCTCAGCCTCTTTCAGCATATACTGGCATTGTCATACAGACAGCTTGCAGATTACAAGTTAATCTATACCAAAGCCAGGTAACTGGACAGAATATGAAAAATATAAGCACAAAGTTCACAAGTAGAAATGTTAATAGAGCAAAGAATGTTGAAGCTTCGGTGGAGTATCGAGTAAAACAATTTCACTTTTAAATACGCCACCACTTGGTCGACACAGTATTAACGATCGACGACATAAGGCATTGCAGTAGCCTGTATCCAAAATATTTGCCACTCAACCAAATAACATGTTGGCTATTAACCCTAACCACTGCGTTTTGGCTGATCGAAGAGGCATTAAAAACTATCCGCAACATTTTAGGCGCTGCAACAACTTATATAACATAAGGATATGCTAAAGAAAATATTCGGGGAATGTTACAAAAAAAACACTTAAACGGAAAACAGCACTAGAAATATAGCTAAATATCACTTCATAAACAAAAAATAATTCTTGGGCGCTACTCGGTTGCTTAAATGCACATATTAGCCGCATAAATAATAATGATAGACGCCGATGTAGGAACCGGCTTTTCGATATTGCTGTGAAAATACACTTAAAAACAATTGTTTTACCATTCTAAAACAATTTAACTTATTTAAATAACATACCAGCTTACTTATGAGTCAGGGTCTATGCTACTGTTGACACCATGAAGACAATTTTTACAATACGCTTTAAACAAACAGCGATCACCTGTCCAGCACCCACTTGCATAGAGATGGGAGGTTTAATATAGCGCGTAACTATTGGTTAGCGCTAATGCTTACTACCAATCGGTGCAAGCATACGAAAACATTTGGCAATAAAATTTGGAGCGTTGTTATCACCAAGCTACGTTTCATCGGAAGGATACAGCTTCGATAGCACGCCTGAGATGTGTGCAAAGCGGTCTACGACTTTCCATGCTATAATGATTGCGTATCGTAGCCATCGTCTCATAGGTATTTGAAGGGTTAAAAACTAGTCATACCTCAAATAGTTACTGTAACTTGCTCCCAGCGTGCTTAATACGCTTGCGGTCGTTCTCGTCTTACGGCGCTTCAAAACAATCGCAAGATTTTTGCTAGAAGTTTAGCGTTATTTTATCAAGACCACCTTAAAGGAGTTACATAAACCAAATAAAATAAACGAATGATGTTTATATAATCTTAAACATAGTTGACGAAACAATGACGCAAATACTCATAATACAAAGTAGACAACTCCAATACACAATACTATTAACCTAATGCTCAAAGAACGTTCAATTCTTGCAAAAAGTGTTTCGTCGGCCCAGTTAAAACTCCAACAATAATGCTCAAGGTTGTCCTTGTGCTCATTGGAGTTGCTTATCGCAATAGGCGTAACAATAGGGCTTGCCAATAGGGTATAGCACTCACTGCTAAAGGTTCTTGATAAGCAGTCCCTCTCAACCTTGTTGATGGCCTTGTTAAATGCTGTTATGGTTGCACTGTATATCTAATCTTCGACTCCAAGGCACAATAATATCTCCTACTTGTGCTCAAAGTGTATATATTTGCAAAATTACAAATATATACGCTAGAAAGTATTTATCAATACTTACCTGTATGTAGGGTAAATATCAAGGTAATGTTAAGTTTTCTTGATAGACATTTCTATAGAGTCCTAAAGGTTTTACTGTTTACACTGATAGCACTGTTTACAATTTTTAAAAACTGGGCAAGCCCAATCACAAGCTTCTAATACTTCCATCGGTGACAGACCACAATATTCTATTTTTAAACAAATTACTTGAGAGTTTTTTATGATCTCTAGAGGCACAGAATTGATGTCAAGAGATCTAAAGATTGAAATTTATAAATGATAAATTCAGTCAAATCTGCTGTTTAATTTGCTGAACAACTAAAATATGGCAAAAACCTAAATGCTTGTCTATGTTAATATTAATTGGCACATCTATACAGTATGTTTGGTTTTAGCTTGTCAGATTTCTTGACAGCCAAGCTGAACGTGGCAGCATTAACATTCATCCCATTCTCAGAACAGTGATAACATATCATAGTTACACAGAGAGCTGCCATTGCTTATACACATATGGGCAAGAATACATGAACCAACTAGCAGACCAAAGAGATTACTTATCAACCTTGTCAGAGTTTTTGAAAGATGACAGCAAGATTTAAATGAATGATATTTGTCCTTTTAAGCTTGCCGTTGTTGTTTCACCGTTGCATAATTTTCACTGGTTAAAATAAGATGTTACTCCTATGCTCTAACACTATGGTTATGGTATGCTGAAATAAGGTTAAACATACACTTTGACTGTTCACTGTTTGACTGTTGAGTAATAACTCAATTTTTCTGTTTTACTATATCTGTCGGAGTAAACCGCCGACCACTGTCTGATAACATCACACCTGATGATAGCAAACAACATCAATGCAATCAAGCAATGGCTATTAATAACAACATATGTTTTACGGTATAAGATCACTTGAAGTTGGATAAAACTGCAATGTTCATTAGTTGCTCACAGAAGTATGACCAAGTTATTTTTTACATACAATAATACTCATCCTGGCCAGCATTAGGGCTTCTTTCTTCTTAGGACAATCGCTCAATCTGATTTTAATTAATCTAATTAGTAGCAGTGAGGCTGCAAGGCAACAATAAAATGAGGTTGTGTTGTTAATTCTATTAAGTCTTGTTATTTTTTAATAATATTTACTTATTTATGTAATAGCATAGCAGGCACTCGCGTCATTGGCACCAATTCATAAACTATTTATCACTGTTTTTATAATTATTCGTAACATTTAGGCACCAGCAATTTAAGCCGACATTTTATTAACTTGATAAATGAACTTATTCATAAGCCTATGCGTTCACGAAGTGCTGTGCAAGAGGCTTCTTAACCTGATTTAGCTCCAAATCTTTTGTAACAAAACTCCAGTTCCTTTTCTACATGGTAAAGTGGGCAGGTAACGTAGTGCTTTGACAAGTGGCCTTTTCTGATATAATGACATAATCGCATGAATAGATAATTTTATTTTATTTAACGCTAGAAATAGTTTTATAGGTGGCTCAACAACAACTCAGAATTACAACATGCATATCAGTGCTATGTCCTTCATAAGGAGATGCTGACCTAGCTATGTCCTTCATAAGGAGATACAGACCTAGCTATGTCCTTCATAAGGAGATGCTGAGCTAGCTATGTCCTTCATAAGGAGATGCTGACCTAGCTATGTCCTTCATAAGATGCAGACCTAGCTATGTCCTTCATAAGGAGATGCTGACCTAGCTATGTCCTTCATAAGGAGATGCTGACCTATCTATGTCCTTCATAACGAGATGCTGACCTAGCTATGTCCTTCATAAGGAGATGCTGACCTAGCTATGTCCTTCATAAGGAGACGCTGACCTATCTATGTTCTTCATAAGGAGATGTTGACCTAACAATGTCCTTCACAAGGAGATGCTGACCTAGCTATGTCCTTCATAAGATGTTGACCTAGCTATGTCTTTCATAAGAAGATGCTGACTTAAAAATGTCCTTCACTCACTTCAGTAAGAACTTCCTGATAGGCTACAGATAGCTGTTTTTAGAATAATGAATCTGAGGTAAATATTCTGATGCTACTTACATCTGAACTATGCAGGAAAGTTTACTTCTCCCACCCACGTCAATCATGTACATGCATGGCATGGTGTGTTAAAAATAGGTATGCGTGAAATGGCTTTTACGTCGGAAGGTGTTAACCTAATTATCTCTGTAT
Organism: Watersipora subatra; assembly: GCF_963576615.1. Taxonomy (NCBI): domain Eukaryota; kingdom Metazoa; phylum Bryozoa; class Gymnolaemata; order Cheilostomatida; family Watersiporidae; genus Watersipora; species Watersipora subatra. The sequence continues at coordinate 17,347,657 of NC_088711.1, read as the reverse complement.
ATTATTATCTTCAGGATAACTAGTACTACAACTTATATTAGCGCTGCTAAATCAGGATGTATCAATGTTATCATCACCTCCTGAATAGGGTTTAAATCTTGACTATGCATCTTCAAGATTAAGTAGCTTAAGATTTTCCAAATATAAATATTCATTCAAGATTAATCCCTTAAAAGCACATTCTAACATTTTGTGAACAAACAAATAAGCTTTTTTATATTAGCCCTCAATTGTTTCTTACACAGAGGAAGTTGTTTTTTCTTGATTGTGTTTCAATTGGTCACTCATTTTTGATTTCAAACGAAGCAGAAATGTCAGTTTTTAGTCGGTAATCTTTTTGCAATGACAAAGGTGCAGGATCATCATATTTAAGATGACGTAGAAAATGTGGGAGCTAAGGCACGTCTATTGCTAAAAACACAGGTGATAGGTTATATAATAAGTTTAAAAGTATTTACAAGAGTTCGTTATTTTACTGTTAATCCTTATAAAATAAGTTATTAAAAATTTTACGACATTTGCCCTTTTAAAATATGGTTGCACCGAATACACCAGACCGCCTTATACAAAAAAACTAACTTCCCTTTTACTATAAATGCTATCTAACAATCATACCATCACGTGACACACTCTATCCGCAAGAGGCTGTAATAGCAGCAGAACTGTTGCGTAAATCAGACTGGTCAGCATGAAAATGGCTTTTTCTCCAAGTTGTTCCGGGGGCTTTTTACTGAGGTGTTTCCTGACACCCAAGGGAATGTCCATGTTTTCTTGGATGCCGGAAAACATAGAAGTTACATTCTAAAACTTATGCCTGTCACAGGCCAAGCGGTATTCTTTGGTTACTTGAGGATTGTTTATGATTTCAGAAGGCACAGAATCGATGTGAAGATGTCAAGAGATCTGAATATGTTCAGAGGAGGTGAGTTGATTGTCTATTATTGCACATCATCAATAACTAGTTTACTAGCCGTGGATGTTTTGAATCAAGCTTGCGAATTAATTATAGGAACATAAAAAGAAAAGTTTTGACAAATTATAAATAAGAAAAACAACGTACATTCATAACATGTACTTCAGAAATATCTTGCCTTCAGATGAGGGTTTGATTTGTCCACATCCAGTTTTGTCATTTACTAGTTTGAAATTCGGAAGAATTTTAGAATGACCTTCACATGTATACTCGAACCTCTGTCACAAACGGTAGAATTCTAATAACATAGGCTAGCATATGTAAGGAAAAGCTTTTTCATAAAAATAAATTTGTTTCATGTAAAAATATTACAATATTTCTAGCAGTTGGGATGGTTTCGTCGAGTCTGTAGAAATAATGCACTTCATAATTTCTTGGGTGATTGGAAGCGTCATCAACTGCAGTAGTCCAACAGGAAGTCTCGCTGCTGACACCAGTGCAAGCTGTGGTACTAGACCAGAGATTACCTCAGGTTTTCAACAGCTGCCTTTGAAAAGAAAACCTTGATAAAACTGATTGACAGATGATGACAAACCTGAACAATTACCATCAAAATGTAATAGCAATGAATCAAGGTCAAGGTCATGATCAGCCAGTGATAGGTCAAGATGTAATGCAATTAACACATTAAATCTGTGTAATGCATGATTTAATGCATCACATCATTGCATAACGGTGAATATTATATAGTCTTGCTTGAAGGTTTATAATTTTCTCTTAACATCAAAGACGATTAGCATACACTCACTCTCAATGTTTTTTTAATTGTCTGGCAGCTGGAAGAAATTGACTTCACGCATACAAACACATTTGTATGATGCTGTTATGAGAGTCAGTATGTATTCAGGTTTTAAATATAATTTTTAAGTCGTAGCAAATGCATAGTCATGTTAACATCGATTCTATTTATTTGACAGATTTTAACCCCAATGATCAACAAAGAGTTAAACTCCAACCTCAAGAAGGCAAAAGATAATAATCATATTATACTCTAGTCTAAATGAACAATGAAACAGAGTGTTTATTGCAATATGGCAATATAGTTGCTTGTTGTAAGATACAAGCCTACTGCATTAATGACTGGCTTGCGATGCAATGTTTAAAAGCACGCCGCAGCAGGTAAAATAGAATAATGAAAATATAAATAACAAAATATCATGAAAGATTCATGAGCTGTATTTTGTGAGCAATACTCATAGAATTCTTTATCTTCAACGACTTATTACAGAGCATCGACTTACTACAGAGCATCTATAAGTTACGTTCATCTTCAGCCTTACTCATCAAGATGAGTAAGGTTTGTTGGTGGACAATCAGAAAACAACTCCGGTCATAGAATGTTTGTCAATAGAAGATATTAAAACTGAGAATTTTACATTTGGCCAAAATAATAACGTATTTTTAGACTCTGTTTAGAGTCTAAAATAATTGGAGCTAATAAACCATTAAATTAAATAAACATTAACTTATTTTTTCATTCTATACACATTTTTTATCATTATTTGCTTACGTTTACTTATTTTACGTCCTGAAATATTTATTAACTTAAAATAAGATAATAAAATGTACCTCTGAAGTGATCTCTATTTTCGATTTGACAGATTTAATATTAAAATGTCCTGTTTTACATTAATTCTTCATAAAGTGAAATCTGTAGTTGCTGCCCTATTTTGAGGTGAACTACGGGGAGCTGCCTGTCTGTACCAATCATCATTCGTGTAAAATCACTGACTAAACTTCATCTCTAATATGCAGTTTTAATGGCGCAGTTTGCCGGTTATCTCGGCTAATGCAATAAAAAACAAACAATCGAATCGAGGGTCCTCGATGTGATACCGGCTGGCTAGACCGAATCATAAGAGAGTTCATATCTGCCGACTCCATCGTCATGACCAATGTATAAGTAGCCATTGTGAACTCTCATGCCAAACCAATTATTAGGATTTCGTCTCTCGTCTGCTGTCATCATCTGCTCTCCCATAATATCCTGGATCTTTATTCCTGTAATTAGCATTTGGATAACGCAGTGAGAAGGTGAAAATTATCCTACGTACTGGTACAGTTAAAATAATTACAATTGCATAATAACAACATATATGTACCCAAATTGTATGATAACATATATTTAATATGTGCAAGAATCACAGCCTAAACAGTTACTCATAAGAATTTTGTAAACATATTTTTTAAAAAATGTGTCAATAAGATGGTTCACTTTAGATAATAAATCTTATGAGAAGTTGTGTTTGTGCAAATATGTATGTAGTTCATGTGGGCGGAGCTTAGAGGGGGTAATACCAGGTTGAACTAAAAAAGCTGCAATAATTAGGGATATCTGACAGTTGCGCATGAGACCATACTATAATTAATGCTGGTGTGGAAGGAGGTTTAGTGTTAAATTGAGACTGTTGAAGAAGGAATTAAAGGACCTTCCTTGGCAGATAGATTACGATTTTACTTATGATGATTTTCAATTAAGTGTTATTACTACTATAAATGGTATGACCTTGCTTTTAGGCTTGTCAACCCACCCAAGATTCTTAAAAAAGTCAGAAGGTTAGAATATTTCTGCAGTCTTTCACTCTAGTTTCTCAACTCAATTATTCAATAGAAGAGGTCATTGTGCTAGATCGGTCACATACGTAATTTCTGAACGATCTAACAGCATTGCTGAATATTAGCTATACACTCTGACGGCAAAATTGATTTTAATTTTAGCCAGTAATTTCAAATTTTATCTAAAACTAGGAGTAAGCCTGGCAATCACCAAGATTTTTTTCGTTTGCAATTAGAGAACCGGCAGTGGGTGTGTAAGAGGCTGCTTTCAGAAAACGGATGAAGTTTTGACACCAAATATTTTGTGTGTGATCTGGTGTAAGGTTGGGAACACATGCATGAGAAGTTTAGATGAAATTGACAAAAAAATGTGGAAACACACACGCATACACACGAACATACACATACAATCACACGAACACATGCACTCAAACACACGCACTCACACACATTTGCACACACGCACCCACACACACATGAACACACATACACACATGAACACACATATGAACACACACATGAACACACACATGAACACACACATGAACACACACACGCACATGAACACACATGAACACACACGTTTGCATACACAAAAACACACATACGAGCACATGCGCATGAACGCACACACAGGAACACACAAACACATACACACGAACACACGCACATGAACACACACATACAGGAACAAATGCACATGAACACACGCACACGAACACATGTGCACACACAACCATATTAGGCGCATGCACATGAACACACACACATGAGCATACACACACATAGGTACACATAAACACCTACACACAACATTTGCTATACTTAAAATATTTGGCTTTTGTCATAATTTGTGAGTACTTGAGAACAAGTTTTCTATGTGTGAAGCTATTATCAGTGGAAGATTAATGCCCAACTAAATTTTTATTAATCATTTTTATTTAGCCAACCATTTAAACAGCTAGACCAGAGATTACTAAAAAAATTTTGATTTGTGCATATACTAGCTGCTTGCCACAAACAGTGAGTTGCGCATTTTATTTAAAAAGTTTTAAACATTTAGATTTGAAAGGCTTTAAAGATGAAAAGGTTACAGTTTACAGTCATGTTAAAATTCTAAAATTTAACTCAAAGGACTGAAAAATACAAAATTTGCAAGTAGAGGTTAATAAAACAGATGTTGTACTTCCAAATCTCCATTCTCTTCCAAAACAAGTGAAAGTGAAATACAGGAGAAGCCTAAGTTTGTTTGTGCCTTAAGGACATCCAGACAATTGGAATGATGTAAACAGTACCTTGAGGAGAAATGAGTGTCAGGCAGTCGTATTTGTTTGAACGCACCCAGAGGCAGCCATCATCGTCGACGCACATAGCGAATGGTTTGATTACATCAACGGTCCATAACACATCGCTGAGCCTTTCTCCAATGAGCTTTCGATGAACAGTGCAACGTTTCGGGTCAGCAAAAGCGATAGTCGCTGATGGCAAACCCACAATACCTGCTGACTCTCCATCCCATTCGATATCAGGTAAAATATTGCCCGCTAGTGTGAACCTTTTCAGATTGGTCGACGCTTGACTTGATACGATTATCTGATGATTGGCGATAGTAATGTCACTCGCATCGACATTAGCAACCCATCGTCTTGTCTCCTCATACTCCCTATTCCAGGTTACAAATGTCGTGGTCGACCTTTTTATTTGAGGATGGATAGCGATGATCAAGTCAGTTTTATATGGCACAACTGAAAACGCCCTGCCAGTGATGTCAACAGATTTAATAACTTTAAATTCATCCTTATCATCCAGCACATCAATACCACACTCTCGGCCAACAACCAAGTGCCCTTTGTGACTCCAAGCCATATCCAAGCAGGTTACATCTGTAGAGTGTATAAGCTGATAATTGCTGATAAGAACCTTGTACTGATGCTCTGCAATATATAGTTATTTCTGACTAAATGCTACTGAATTGTAAAAATTTACCTTTACAGGTCAAGGTCTATCGCGCGTTAACCCTGCTTTTATTAAAAAATATGGTAAAAAAACCATATGAAACAGTTATCCTTGTTTTCTCCACCTATAAATTTATGAACAAACTGTTTTACTCTCATCTTTAGAATAATTTAGACCAATCACACCTTTAGTTATAATAATTTAGACCAACCACATCTCTAGTTAGAATTACTTAGACCAATCACATCTCTAGTTACAATAATTTAGACCAACCACAGCTGTAGTTAGAATAGTTTTCTTGTATTCTTGTTTCTAGTTTTGACATTCACTGAGAAGTAGAGAGCACCTTGTTATAGTTGTTATTTTTCAGCATTGTTTCTGAGCTATTTTCATGGTGAGTAATTCTCGAATCCATCAGATCTCATGAGAAAAACTATTAAAGATGACGATTAAAAAAAATCAGAGATATCCAGAGAGAACTTTGGCAACTTCAAGTGTCTATTCTAGTGAATGATTGAGTGAGCAGTTAAGTGAATGAATAAGTCAGGAGTGCATGTAGTAAGTAAATGAGAAAGTGGTAAGTGTGCGAATGATGGAGTGAGTAAGTGAATGAATGAGAGATGGGTGAGTGATGGGTGAGTGATGGTTAAGTGAGTGATGGTTAAATGAGTGATGGTTAAGTGAGTGATGGTTAAGTGAGTGATGATTAAGTGAGTGATGGTTAAGTGAGTGATGGGTAAGTGAGTGATGGGTAAGTGAGTGATGGGTAAGTGAGTAATGGGTAAGTGAGTGATGGTTAAGTGAGTGATGGTTAAGTGAGTGATGGTTAAGTGAGTGATGGGTAAGTGAGTGATGGTTGAGTGATGGGTAAGTGAGTAATGGGTAAGTGAGTGATGGGTAAGTGAGTGATGGTTAAGTGAGTGATGGATAAGTGAGTGATGGGTAAGTGAGTGATGGGTAAGTGAGTGATGGTTGAGTGATGGGTAAGTGAGTAATGGGTAAGTGAGTGATGGGTAAGTGAGTGATAGGTAAGTGAGTGATGGTTAAGTGAGTGATGGGTAAGTGAGTGATAGGTAAGTGAGTGATGGTTAAGTGAGTGATGGTTAAGTGAGTGATGGTTAAGTGAGTGATGGGTAAGTGAGTGATGGTTGAGTGATGGGTAAGTGAGTAATGGGTAAGTGAGTGATGGGTAAGTGAGTGATGGTTAAGTGAGTGATGGATAAGTGAGTGATGGGTAAGTGAGTGATGGGTAAGTGAGTGATGGTTGAGTGATGGGTAAGTGAGTAATGGGTAAGTGAGTGATGGGTAAGTGAGTGATAGGTAAGTGAGTGATGGTTAAGTGAGTGATGGGTAAGTGAGTGATGGGTAAGTGAGTGATGGTTGAGTGATGGGTAAGTGAGTAATGGGTAAGTGAGTGATGGGTAAGTGAGTGATGGTTAAGTGAGTGATGGATAAGTGAGTGATGGGTAAGTGAGTGATGGGTAAGTGAGTGATGGTTGAGTGATGGGTAAGTGAGTAATGGGTAAGTGAGTGATGGGTAAGTGAGTGATAGGTAAGTGAGTGATGATTAAGTGAGTGATGGTTAAGTGAGTGATGGGTAAGTGAGTGATGGGTAAGTGAGTGATGGGTAAGTGAGTAATGGGTAAGTGAGTGTTGGTTAAGTGAGTGTGTGAATGAATGACTGATGAGTGAGAGATTGATTTAAAGAGTTGAGTTTAATGTGTTCACTAGTTTGCATACTATCAGGCTAGTAGATAACTCTATTATGTAGTAACAAGTATGAGAAATTTTACAGGCAACATGGGCAACTCGTAGAGCATTTCAGGCATAGCTTATCATCAAGGCATGCTGTAGTTCATTTGTTAGCATGATTTGAGGTGGAATAACTCTCTAAAACCATTTGGACAGTGAAAAGGAATCGCTGTCATGAGTTGGCATTTACCTTGATGGGTTTGTATGAATTGAGTTAAAAAAACTACTAACGAAATGCTGTTAAGTCATACAAAGACCAACCTCTAATCAGACTTTAGGAGTTGTCTTCTCTCACGTAATCAAGTTTATTTCTATTATTAGACTTTTAAGATTTGCTGCATGATATTTGCAGTAAAGTTTCAAATTTGTTAAAGTTTTTATAGATTATGATACTTTTTTCAGTGTCTGGAAGGCTCAAAATATTCAGCATGGTTCCAGCCTCAATGGGGAGCTAAACTTTCCTATTAATTTTAGCTTAATATTAAAGTTCTGTTAAAGTTTTGTTTTAGCAAGCTTGTGTCATTGTAGTTAAAAGTTAATTTGAAAATTGGGTTAAAAAACAGCCAATATCTATTGTTTTGTCTGAATGTTACTGCGTGATCAACAACAAGTCGGCATACGCGATACATTTACATACATGTACATTGCAAGTAACTGCTTCAACCATATCAGATATAAAACTCTTCCCAGCTGGTTGGTCAAGAACACGACTGAGATCTAAATAAATCTCAGTTTGCTTATGTTCCTTCAATTTAATGAATTGAAACTATATATTATTAAACCAGAAATAAAATACTTCCAGCTATTAAAAGATTCATGCTTCCTAATATTCCTTGAGTTCTGAAAAACTGTCAATAAGAGTAATTACTTTTCTATGTCGGATGGAATGCAACAAATATCACAAATTAGAAACAATTACTTCTAATTTTGCAGTATGTCTGTGATACAAAGAAACAAAATAGAATTAATAATTAAATAAATGTATTGAGTAATTTTTGTTAGGTCTGACAAAAGAGAAGACAACTCCTGGCAGCACTACAAATGATTAACTAAAAAAATATTTTTTATAAACAACTAAAGATTGTTAAAAGAATTTTTGGATGTTTAAAAACAGACTTAAGACGGTACATTTACTTTAGCATATTCTAGAATTGCAGCAGTTCTGAAGCTAAATACTTTCCTTACCATAAAGGTGAAGTTGTTTTACAACTTCGATAAGCAAACTTTTTTCAATTTCAGCCACGAATGACTCTACAAAGTTGAGTGCAGTTGTCCACTCGGCCAGTGCAATGTCAACCTGGAATAAGTCAGATGAGAGTTTGCGGAGAGTCTTCATCATCTCCTTAGATACGACATCCATCTGGTCACTAGGAACCTCTATTAACTTCTGCCCAGACTCACGGATGCTGTTCACCAGATTTGCCCGCTGTTCAGAATAGATCACAGTGTAGAGTCATTAGACGGCACTTGATACTAAGAATAAGAATAACTTGTTGAGTCAGTTTTGAATCAAGTTTGTTGAAGTATATCGGGCTTCTTTGGTGGAATATGGTTAAAGTACATAAAAGTGTGGTTAACACCCAAGCGCACACTAGTTTTAAAACCATCGTCTCGTCCATTTATGAACCCATACAGCAATGCTTTAATGAATTAGTAGTCTTTTGTTGCAATAAACCACAAGTGAGACTCTTCCAGTCCATGCAAACTATTTTGCTGCATGACTAGATAAGGTTTCAGTTCAGAGCTAAGTTTGATGATATACCTTTGCATTTTGGTCAGAGAGGCAAGTTTTTTTTTTTTTGATCCATTCATCTATTTCTCTCTCTCCTGCTTGCATCAAATATGCCAGATTCATTAGCTGGTGTTCCTTACGAGCTCTGAGACAGGGTACAATGGAGCACCTGGTGTAGTAGTAATTGTAGTAGTAGCAGTAGTGGGTAGCAGTAGTAATAGTGGTGGTAGTAGTAGTAGCAGCAGTGGTAGTAGCAGTAGTAATGGCAGCAGTAATAGTGGTAGTAGAAGTAGCAGTGGTAGTAGTAACAGTACTAGTAATAGTAGCAACAGTACTAGTGTTAGTAGTAGCAGTAGCATGAGTAATGTCACACAGATTTTGCAATGCAGAAATGGTTTATGTATTGCTAATTGCAACATATACAAATGTAGATACTCTATTACTATACATAAAGCATTTTGTATGTTTTACTGCCGATGTACTTTGCTAACAAACAAGTTATAAAGTGCGGCCTCATTACATCGTCTGTTTGGCGTGCACTAGGTCGGTGAGTGCCACAAAGGATCTGAGAAGAACTTGTTCATTTGAAACAGACTAGAAGCTCTCTGGTCATCTCGCCCATGCTAGATTATCTTTATCAATAGAGGGCAATTTTGTGTCAGTAAAGACATCGCTTTTTAATTTGTAAAACAGTGTTGTTAATGAATGCAGTCAATTTTCGTTTGTAATCATGATAAAACAGACCGATTTGTGGGAACCAATAGAAACATTAAAACTAGTCATGCCATGTTATTGTAATAAAAAGCAAACTAGTCGCATTGATCCACATTGACAAAACTTAATAAGAAAAGTAACTTCAGTCATTCGAACTGCTCAAAATGTAACATTGGCCAGTGTAAGATTCATATAATGAGAGACGTTGCCATACATCTGCCAAGAGCTTGACGTTTACAGCATACATGTACATTTATCTCAACAAACGCAAAACTGCAATCCCTAGACATCAAACCCTAAACATCAATCCCTAGACATCAATGCCTAGATGTCAGTACATAGATGTAAACGCCTATTGGCTGTACATTTTGTAAACTAGTAAAATCTGTTTATCTTTCCTCAAACATCAAAGATAATTTGAGATACAACTCACTGATTGAATGATATATGTTATCCCTAACTCAATCTAGCCGATCAGAATATATCTTTTCTGTTAGGTCAAGTAAAATATTATTCTATAAAAAAGTTTGTATCGTTTTAATAAAATCTTCATAACAAAAACAAAAAAACATTTATTAAGCCATATCTACTACACTAGATGATTCTGTACGCCTATAAAATATGCTGATATAGAATAAACTTGCGAGTCCTGTACCTTTCACAGAGAAGTATCTTACACCTTTTGCAGGAGTGTATAGCCACCTCTTGACAGTCTGTTGACTGGCACATCTTTGTTCCCACTGTACAATAGCACATCAGTAGATCATTATAGTACTTCTTTCAAGCTTGTTAGTTAGCAGAATAGGAAATCGATTAGGTCATTATCACAAGTTTGTGTCAAACAATACCTGCACTCAAGTCAGAAACTCTGATATAGCATAAGTTAAACAAACCACTGTTGTAAAGTTTCTTTTGACAGCACCATATATGGAAGTAATACTGAAGCGGCATTGTTAGTTGAAAAAAAGTTAGAGGATGAAAAAAAGTAAAAATATATTGCAAATAGCAGGAATAGTACTGAAGGAGTCTACTGAAGTAGAAAATAATCAGTGAGAGGTGACCATCATATGAGTTTACTGAAGTAGAGGTAGAGAGTAGTTAGTGAGAGTTGACCATCATATGAGTCTACTGAAGTAGAGGTGGAGAGTAGTTAGTGAGAGTTGACCATCATATGAGCTTACTGGAGTAGAGGTAGAGAGTAGTCAGTGAGAGTTAACCATCATATGAGTCTACTGGAGTAGAGGTAGAGAGTAGTCAGTGAGGGTTGACCATCATATGAGTCTACTGGATTAGAGATAGAGAGTAGTCAGTGAGAGTTGACCATCATATGAGTCTACTGGAGTAGATGTAGAAGTAGTTAGTGAGAGTTGACCATCATATGAGTCTACTGGAGTAGAGGTAGAGAGTAATCAGTGAGAGTTGACCATCATATGAGTCTACTGGAGTAGAGATAGAGAGTAATCAGTGAGAGTTGATCATCATATGAGTCTACTGGAGTAAAGGTAGAGAGTAGCCAGCGAGAGTTGACCAGCATATGAGTCTACTGGAGTATAGATAGAGAGTAGCCAGCGAGAGTTGACCAGCATATGAGTCTACTGGAGTAGAGATAGAAGTAGTTAGTGAGAGTTGACCATCATATGAGTCTACTGGAGTAGAGGTAGAGAGTAGTTAGTTAGCAGGAGGATATTCATAAGAAAATCGAGAGTTGTTCCAACTCGATGTAGATAACTAGAAACTAGTTATTCTAAAGCATACCTTTTGCAGCAGATTCAAGGAAGGATTCTTTATGTTGATCAAAGTGCTGTGTAACTTTACAGATGGGATTTTGGACTGGCTGTCTTGTCAGCAGTCTACCACACACCGGACATGTTCTGCCGCCTTCTTCTTTCATTTGGCCATCTAAATGCGAATCGAAAATCGAAAATATGTAAGTCTGCAATGGTGATAGAAAAGAATTCTATGATAAGTTTATCAACTAGAAATATTCTTGTCAACATAATAAGTTGCATCTCCGAGTCTGTACCAACATGAATTTTTCTCCTGAAGTAAACAATAATTGACCACAGTTTTTCGGTTATCACAAAACATTAAAATAAACAGAACTACGCATATTATAATATACAGTGAAACTCGGATAAATCGCCCTCGGATATATCGAACACATGGTTAACTCGAATGGATTTGCTTGGTCCGCTCCCACGCAATGATAAATGGCTTTAGATCACTCGACCGAAACTCCGTTAACTCGAACAGTTTTTTGCCAAACGGCTACCGAGACGATTGTTACTATCGCTTTAGAATATCACTTTATTCCAAGCCATAGAGATAAACATCGACTTTTACTAGTTTTTAGGCCTCGTTATTACCAACATCGGCAAATATTTTCATTAACGACTTTTCTAAAGGTTTACAAAAATCAAATTTTACCAAACATCCGCTTAGCGATAAGCCCTCCGAATGCAAGAAAAGCAAGGTAAAATTTGGATAACTTTAAAGCAATATCGGCAAAATTGATAATGGGTTTTTAATAGTAAAGCAGTTTTGTAATAACTGACTTACTGCAAAATTGAACTTGGTTAAAACGCTCGGTAGAAAAATACGTATGTATTTTTTCTGAGCGTTTTAACCGCGATCAAGTTTTGCCAATTTTAATCTGAGAACGTCCTGGCAGTCACATCACTTAAAGCAACAAACAAAACTCAAATGATAAAAAAATATCTATACTTTCTGATTAAAAATATTTAAAACTTCACACGAGAGACCTTTTAACTTGCAACAAGCAATCTATGCTTTTGATTGATATATACAGTCAAACATGGATAACTCGAACTTCTCGGGACAGAGCGAAAGTGTTCGAATTGTCAGAGCGTTCAAGTTATCAGAGCACTGTCACAAGTCCATGTATTTACTTATTTATTAGTAGATACATGTACATATACAAACTATAATATAAATCAAAAGCACAAATGGCTTGTTTCAAATTAAATACTTCTAATGTAAAGTTTAAAACGTTTGTATCAAAAAGTATAAATATTTTTCTATCACTTGAGATTGGTTTGTTGCCAGGACGTTTTTTAGATTGACATTGGCAAAACTTGATCGTTGTTGAAATGCTCAAAAGAAAAGACATCTTTTTCTTTTGAGCGTTTTACCCACGGTCAATTTTGCCGATTTTTCTTGAAGTTTATGCAAATATTACTTCACTTTACCTGGGAACAACACTCCGAGGCAGTTCAATTAGAAGTTTTACGAGGTTTTACGGTACATTGTATATCACTCACGCTTTTTGAATGGATACTTATTGAATGTACACACGTATTCTGTGTTTAGGTCAAACGATGAATAGTTTTTTTAGCTAAGACAACGTATGCGCTTAATTACAACAATTTTTAAGATGTTTGAAACATTCAACATTCCGACGTTGATTCAACACGGAATCAATGCCGGAAAACTATTCATCGTTTGACCTAAACACAGAGAATACATGTACGTTCAATAAGTATCCATTCAAAAAGCGTGAGTGATAGAGTGATATACAATGTACCTTAAAACCTCGTAAAACTTCTAATTGAACTGCCTCGGAGTGTTGCTCTTAACGAATACCACTTTCCTTGCTTCCGAAGGGCGATCGCTAAGCGGATTTTTGTTATAAATCAAATTTCACCAAACCTTTAGAAAAGTCGTTGACAAAAATATTTTGCTGATGGTGGTAATAACGATGCTTATGAATTACGAAAAGTTGAGGTTTACCTCTATGGCTTGGAATAAAGTGATTTTTTAAAGCGATAACAACCGTTTCGGTAGCCGTTGGGCAAAAAACAGTTCGAGTTAACAGTGTTGAGTTCGAGTTATCTATAGCAATTTATCATTACGTGAGAATGGACCAAAGAAACCGTTCGAATTAACCATGTGTTCGAGCTATCCGTGGGCGAGTTATCCATGTTTGACTGTAGTTTGTATATGTACATGTATCTACTGATAAATACGTGCACTTATGACTGTCCTGATAGCTTGAACGCTCTAATAACTCGAACACTTTTGCTCGGTCCCTTGAAGTTTGAGTTATCCGTGTTTCACTGTATTTACAAATACGTTGCTTGTTATATTATTACTTACCTGATCAACAAACTTTTTACAATTCAGCAGTAAACTAAAACCATTATTATATTAACAATAGTATTATTGCTGAGAAAATACCATATTTTTATACTATATCATATTACATCACACAGTGCCAAATTATATTACATAGTGTTATATAAACACCTGAACAAAGGAATGAGACTTAATTTACAGAAAGGTCACTATTGGTAATAGGCAGAGAATTCGGCTATAAATTACTCTTTCTACCAAATTAACACTGCAGATCTACCTACACTCTGACAGGCGATTGCCTCACTGGAGTTCGGTGAGAAAAAAAATTTAGTTCTTGCAGACTACTACGTTATATCCCATCATATTATATTGCTATACGATATAAAAGTTTGAGAAAAAAATTTATTTTTTTTTTCCACTTTAAAGTTGGATGATTGTAGAAGTAACTTACACAAACAGGGAAGACACATCTTGTGATAACACTGAAGTACTCTTAGCTCCTCTGTTTTATGGCAACTCTCACATCTCAAACACATCTCAAGCTTATCTCTAACCTCCATCATGACTTACTGCGTATAAATATAAAACTATTAGCAACTCGCAACTGGCATAATAAGGACAAAAGTATATCGCGGTAATGTGGTCACGCGTAATAAAAACAGACGTTTGCATATGTAGTTTCACTACCTTGATCTGCTATTGTCATGGTACAACCTCTCGTTACATGCCCACGTTAGGAGAGACCGAGGCAAGTTGAGCAGGCAAAAATTGAATGGCTATCACTCATTTGTTTATAGTACAATTAAATTGACTATCATAGCATAGGTGCCACTTACCACCGTGTTTCAATGGGCAGTATTATTTTTCCAGTCCAATTATGAAGTTTGCATAAAAATTAACAAACCCAGAAAAAAATAATTGAGCATGTTGAGCATAGTCTGGGTGCGCCATTTACAAGGCACACACTTAACACCTGTCCGATGTAGTGTATGATTTATGCTAGCAAATTTTATGTTAACCATTTATTACCATATTGTTCTAAGATATGCATGTTACTATATAAATACTCAGAAAATTATTGATACTTGTATTGCGTGATTAGTTGGTGCCAAACATTATTGTTTTTGTATTCGAAATATTTTTTGCGACAACAATTGACCTAATTATTGTGCAGCCAATCAACTGTGGATTCTTCTAATGGTTTGCTATATAACCTTTCAGTTTTGTCATTGCTAGTGGGTTATTGCTTTGTGGTGTGAGATATAAAACCGATAAAGATACTGCGTTCTTTAACTATAGCTCTGCTTGATTTTCTAAGGCAAGTAGCGTGCAAAATTTTTGTCACTGTTTCTGACTTTAGCATTGTGATATCAGCCAGTGTATCATAGCTGCATTCACTATAAGCGCGATTGGCTGAACACTAAGAATTATTGCGATTGGCTTATTATGGTATAAAAGTTGGGAGAAGGAACCTACAAGTCTGTTTATTGGCTTGTCCTCGAGTCTGTCTATCGACTCATCATCGAGTCGGTGTAGGCTCGCTCTTGAGTTGAGAGCCGTCTATCCTTGCCTAGTAGAGTTTATTTCAGAAGTATGAGGTACGGTCAACATCACCAAACCTTTTTGTTTGACAGTCTCTATACTATCTATGCTGATGTGTGAACTAGGATTGTCCAAGATCAGACGTATGGGATTCATGGACATACTGGGGTAAGTTGAGCATGCTCAACTTACCCCAAATCAACAATGATCAACTTGTCCCACATGCAATTTTTCAGGTGTTGCGATCGAAGCTGGGAAACCTACACTTGGAATCCCAAAAAACTTATACTACCACTTTTGAAACATTCTATTAAATAAGAAGTAACAATATAGTGGTCACAGACTGGTTCAATTTGGTCTTATGCACATGTATGGTGTAATTGAAAATTACAAAAAAAACAGAAAAAATGACGAAATTATGAATGAATGACTTACCTCTCTATCTTTCACCTTGAGATTGTAAATGTCTGTACGTAATGTTCATGATCATAAAATTATGTTGCAAATGTAAACAACAAAACACATGGTAGGTAGGAAATGGTAATGCTCAACTTGCCGCGAGTTTCAACTTACCTCACTCTTCCCTACATCACTGTCTACGAAAATGTAGGTGATTATGTATTCGTCTAAAAAATTATTTACTTTAAAGCCAGCCATGATGAATAGCCTGATTGGCATTGTACAATGACAGTCGTTTATGACTATTACATACTGTAAAATCCATCCAAAGTTGCATGAAAAGTGTTACTAACTGGCTACAATGATTAACTTTTAATGCCAAGTGTTATTACCCGTCACATATCTTTTACTTACATGTACACAAGTTTTGAAACGATGTTCCCGGTAGAAGCAGGAAAGTACTTTATTAATTACTAATTAGCCTGAATAATGCGTAGCTCGGACAAGTTGGCGTTAACCGTAGGCCGGGTCTTATTAGCGGAGCCGTTGTTATCACCGTTGTAGCGAGTCGTTGTTATCAAGTCTGAAAAGTTGTGGGTTTTCCAAACGCAGTTTCCACTGATCACGTGCTAAATCTTTGCCACGCCTACTAGTACAAGCGTTATATTATTACTCAGAGAAATTCTTACAACGGGAAGTGGCACCAGCGCCGTGAATAACAAGCCCAGTGAAACTTATTGATCACTCGTTGAATCGTTGCAAAAGCCGACCTTGCTTTGGAAATTCTGAAGTTTTGTGCTCGTCTAATATAAGGTTTGCTGGCTTCTAATAGAAGCCTAGTTTAAGTTCATAACCTACTTCTGATCACGGGTCTACGGTAGTACCCGTGCTTCAGTTGCTTAGGCCTATAACTGCTTCTTAGTCTTCCCTTTATTTACGCAGATCTTGAGCCTTATTTAAGAAATTAAGGACATTACACGCCCTTTAAGTGTCATTACTTTGACAATTGAGACTCTCATCATTTTATTATTGAAACTCTTTAATGGACGATCTGCAACTATGTATGCCTACACCAATGATATACAGCCCTGCTGGATATCATTGTCTAAATACAATCACAAATCTAATATTAAGCCTGCATTTCATGGAGTACATAAGCTTATGTAAGGTTTCTCATGAATTGGCTGAAGGGAAACTGCCAAATTTCCCTTATTAATCATCTTTTATCATTAGTCGAATCAATATTGACCTGGTAATGACTATTATGACGTCTGCAATGGCTGACACATCTGCCAAGGCTTTTTCATATACTCGTCTTCATTGCTTTTACCATAATGTTTTGTTCAAAAAGCTCCGTAATTTAAGCAAACTTTATATCACAATGTAATTCAACGGCTCATCTTGAATGGCATCAGGTATACTGGAGACTAGGATATTTGTGTCATCGATCTTTGCCGTAAAGTTCTCTAAGCTTGAACATGTGTTGTTGACTTTGATGGGAAAACAGCCTTGATGATGATTAAAATACTAATCGGACATTAATAACTACAAAAAATTTCTTAATGAGCTTCGCCAGCTTTGATTCAACGTTCAACCGTTTTATAATCCGAAGTGTATTAAACCATGGGAGCTGAAGTCAAGCAGGTCCTAGTTGAATAGTCAGTATCCGGAACAGTAGGAACTAGCAGGCTGAGGCCAGAGCTACTAATAAACTAACTTAGTTTATAGGATATACATTCTAAAAGAATTGACGTGCAACTTGCTGGTACAATCACATACCAGCATTTGAAAAATATGTAAATGATGAAATTAGTGGAGCAAATAAAATCAATGTTAATCATTGATTTATTTGATCGATTTGATTGAGGTGATGATTGATCATTCATTGATCTCTTTTAAGCGCATCTCCATTATAAACAAAGAGTGTTTGATGGCACTAATGCCCATAATCGCTAGATTACTAGATGTAGTCTACAGCCTGTGATCTTATTACTTTTGCAATGCTAATTTACATATCGTATGTCTTATCTGTACAAGGTTATTTCCAACTTAAACTTAAGCATGTATTCGCTCTGAGTCTATGTTGCAATATAAGTCAGCCAGCAGCACATACCTCAAGTATTGCACCAGTATTTTGCTAACTGTGTCATGGCTAGGCCTACTATTGATTGCTGACAGCCACCAGACTGATATGACAGCAGTGCTATTACATTAAACTGATAACAGTTTAAAATATTTGTTGTGTTGCCTTCAGGCAAGCGTACCTAAAGGCTCATTCACACTGTATCTTGCAGTATTTCGGGGTTGTCCTCTCTGTGATATAATGCAGAGGTATACTGCGACATATTGAGAACTGGCCTTCAGCAGCTCTTCCGTTGAATACCTGCTAAATATATGAAGAGTATTTATTCTGTCTCAAAGGAATTGGAGACCAATGAACCACATTCCCTCTTTTAGTTGCAGCTTTAGGCAGTGGTGAGGAAGATGGCTAGTGATACTGCGTCTGGTCTACAGCCGTTTATAGCCTCCTTAGAGCAAGCTTTGGAGTGTGAACTTTGCAATGAAAATGAAAACGAGTTGAGAACGTTGATGTGCTGTTCTAAGCTCGTTTGTATATCTTGCCTCAGTTAGTATCAAACCTACTTACATTATGAGTTGAATTTGAGAACATGAAGTAGAATGGAGCATCGGTATGTTTGCTCTATTATAGCCATACCAGTTTGCTCTATTATAGACATACCAGTTTGCTCTATTATAGCCATACCAGTTTGCTCTATTATAGACATACCAGTTTGCTCTATTATAGCCATACCAGTTTGCTCTATTATAGCCATACCAGTTTGCTCTATTATAACCATACCAGTTTGCTCTATTATAGCCATACCAGTTTGCTCTATTATAGCCATACTAGTTTGCTCTATTATAGACATACCAGTTTGCTCTATTATAGACATACCAGTTTGCTCTATTATAGCCATACCAGTTTGCTCTATTATAGCCATACCAGTTTGTTCTGTTATAGCCATACCAGTTTGCTCTATTATAGCCATACCAGTTTGCTCTATTATAGTTATACCAGTTTGCTCTATTATAGCTCAAGAACCAAGTGCCATAAAAGTTGCTAAATCTCAGCATATTACTGTGTACCACAGGTAGAGCTATAGAGTGGGTCAGATAGAGGTCATAGCATACACTCGTTGTTATAAACACTGATAGGATGCGCGTAGCTGGCAGCTCAACCTTTACCGGTAGCTATAAAAGTTCAATTTAGTCTTTGCCTGCTATCACCCACCATTGCACTAATAGTGACTGTGGTAGTTTCATCAGAGTAAACACAAAAACTATCTGTCATTGGTTGAAGCCTACATTTACCTATAAACTTGGAGTTATCTGCTACCTACTGTATTAAACGATAAAGGAATGACAGTAATTACTTCGCAGGATAGAGAAAAATCCACAAAATAATCCAGTAACAACATTTTTAGCATTTGCAGTAACAACATTTTTAGCATTTCCAGCATTTTTACAACATTTAGCATTTTTAGCATAGCATTTTTAGCAATTTTATACAACATGAAACCAGTTATCACAATTAAAAAGCATTGAATGTCAATGAATCTAAGGCTATGTTTATTAAGTATGTGTATCAGAAGCTTACCCACTTGATGGGACTGTAGATCATGTTCCTTAGTAATCAGAAAACTACAGTACTTCTTTTACAACTGCTAGGGGTACATGATTGAGGCTGTCAAATGATATACACATAGTTCATATATATATACCTCCAATGCATACGCAATCTGAATGCACTCCAGGAAATTGGTGAAACAGAACAGCCTCACAAACAGCTAATAAAAAGATGTTCAAGACCGCATAGAATTTTTATCTTCTGCAGCTGCCATATAGTATGGTTTCTGTCATTCCATAATTAAAATTAACGCGGTAGTCATTTTCAATTGCAGATTCATTGTTCAGTATCGTAACCTAAAGGTAGACAACTCCAAACTTTTGCCATTTACATTTCATTTCAAGAAATCCCACACTTTTGAATAGACTAGTGCAAGGTGGGCTGATCTTTTGTCGTGTAAAAAGTTTGTAGCTTTCTTAATCATTTAGAAATGTAATGTTAGTGCATCTACTACTCAACAAGATGAAAAAGTATGCATTGAGTGATTTCCCTGTGGTCCCATCTCTCATTCGGTAACGTATAGGTAATGTATAGGTAACGTATAGGTATTGTATAGGTAACGTATAGGTAACGTATAGGTAACGTATAGGTAACGTATAGGTAACGTATAGGTAACGTATAGGTAACGTATAGGTAACGTATAGGTAACGTATAGGTAACGTATAGGTAGCGTATAGGTAGCGTATAGGTAACGTATAGGTAACGTATAGGTAACGTACAGGTAACGTATAGGTAATGTACAGGTAATGTATAGGTAACGTATAGGTAACGTACAGGTAACGTATAGGTAATGTATAGGTAACGTATAGGTAACGTATAGGTAACGTACAGGTAACGTATAGGTAATGTACAGGTAACGTATAGGTAACGTATAGGTAAAGAATATTACATTCAGCTCAGGGAGTTCTATAGAAAGATGCGAGTGAGCTAAAAATCCATCAATAATGCTAGCAACTGTTGTCATGTATCACATACGACTCATCAACAATGCTAGCAACTGTTGTCATGTATCACATACGGCTAAATAAAGGCCAAATACATGTATTTATATTCCACGCTTCAGAGAACATACTGCCAGCGCATAATACACTAACAAAAAGCTGATAATATACATGGATTTGCTTGTAGTATGTTTAATATACATGACATGAGCATTGCCTTACTTCAACTACATGTATGTTGAGTGTGTGGTCAAGGTTATTTATTTGTTGAGTGATATCGATTGGTAGCTGATAATTTTCTCAGTAAATCGCAATCAGTAATCATTCTGGGGTATGTCTCCAGACACCTGCATCCCCATATGCTAAACAAGTTTTTCATAGAGCAGACAACTCCATTTTAATGATAACTGGATAATGGAATTTTTAACATTGAATAATTGAAACTGCGCGTTATTCAGATAACTTTATCAGTGTAATAATTATTTGAGTCCATGCAGTGAAGGCGACTCTTGGTGTTTCAAGCTGAGTATTCACCATCAAAGATGCTATTATTGCTGCACTGTTCATCCCTTCCATTACACCAGGGGTTCCCAACCAGGGAGGAATTCTCCCCTAGGGGGGAATTATGAATACACAAGGGGGAACAGAGAGGTGTCTGATTTGTTAAATTTTTAATTTATGTCTTGCAGTGCCGTGTGAGTTTGGGTCTCATCATTTAACAGTTTGGTTTTATTTATAATACTAGTTGCTAATAATGAGCTACTAGTCAGAACCCAGATATATGTGATCACATCTATCCAGATTCTGATTGGATAGTAAATTAGGCTAATCATAAACCAATTCACCGCCATGCTGACGGACATGTATTGTTATGTGCTGTATGCTTGCTGTATAAAAACTAATAATATGTTGTTATATGTTTAGATGTGTACATTAAAATGGGATTATAATTTGTATCAGTTGTTTTTAGTCATGTGTGTTAAAAGTGGGTTGGGAATCAAATTTATGAAAAAGCATAAGGGGGAACTGAATTAAAAAGGTTGGGAACC
Organism: Watersipora subatra; assembly: GCF_963576615.1. Classification (NCBI taxonomy): domain Eukaryota; kingdom Metazoa; phylum Bryozoa; class Gymnolaemata; order Cheilostomatida; family Watersiporidae; genus Watersipora; species Watersipora subatra. Next base: position 17,326,260 of record NC_088711.1, on the reverse strand, counting down.
CCTGCATTACATCATTTGTCAAAGTTGTGTTGTAGCTAATGCAAAGCATACAGCGCTGAACCTGTGATGCAACCTTTCTTGTGTGTTTCTGACTTGAAAATGACTTGGAACTATAGCAGAAATGCTATAAAAGCCAGAATTCCTATAAACACTGATTTCTTTGCTTAGGTATTCATAATGTCAACAGGTTTCTTAGGCCAATGTCTTTTATCTTCCAGATAAATTGTTTGAAGATGAGATGTCAGAGCGACTTAAAAAAACTCCAGTCTGTCCCTTTTGTCAAAAAGACCTGTACAAGAAAGTAGCTCACTATCCAGTACAGAAGATGGCAAAACATTTCCGGTGCTGGCTTCGAGAGTTCAAACAATCACTTCAAACAGGTAGCTTATAGACTAATGCTTTCACCAAGTACTTCTTCTTTTCTATAGGAGCTCGAAGCTCTAAAATTCTGATTTAAGAAAAGGTTAAAATAGTTTTGTTGCTACAAAATTTTACCTGCACGGTGGATTTATATCGTGAGATTTGAACATTTTGCATGAAAATGAAGATGTGAGCCTTTGCAGGGTGCTGCCAAAAGCAGGCTGTTAACCAGGGTGCTGTCTGTGCTTTCCCTTTTTTCTAGTACTAGCTGTGCTACCCGGCGTTGCCCGGATAATGAAAAAGTCTTTGGACAGAAAATTGATTTGTATTTAACATATAACGACATTTGCCATTCTAACTTTCAAACTACATATCATGAGAGAAATTTTTTGTGTAGTTGAAATAAATTAAGAGAGAAAATAAAAGCAACTGTAAAGGTTTTCAAACTTTGTCAAACAACTTTAACTTTTAAACTTCATATCAGGAGAAAAAGGTTTTGCGCAAAACAACCAAATTAAAAATAAATACAACAACTGTGAAGGTTTTCAACCAACTGTAAGTTTAAAATTTCATAATTTGAAAGTGTTTCATTGAAATAACTTAGAAAGGAAAATATTAAAGTAAAGGTGTTTAAATTTAAATGTGAACTCATTAGAGAGTAATGGCTAAATATAGTCTGTTTCGCTACGATTACAATCAAAGATTATTTGGTATACAATTATATGATTTCAGTTCGTTTCAGCGTTGGCATGCGAAGATTGGCATGCAAAAAAATCATAGGCTATAGACGTACATAGGGGTATAGAAACCCATAGTAATTATCTAATGCAATCACCTCCTGTTAAAATCATCATCATTAAAAATAGTACCAAAATACTATGTTAACCTCAGTAACTATGGGTACCTACAATGACTTTAGTGCATTTTGTGGTTATGATCTGCGAGATAATAGAACATTACAATGTACTACGTAGAGAGTTCTTATCTTCAAGACAGACGTGTAACATAAACGCTAAATCTAACTTAAATGAATTTAGTTTACTCAACACATGCTTGAAGGAAGGTTTAGTATGTATTTTAGTAAACTTCAAACTTTATGTAAACTTTCAAAATTTACATTAGCGAATCGTGTTTATTATAACAGATACCGACCGAACGTACCGGATAACGGACTTTGATAACTTGCCATGGCGAGTTCAGGGATGTGTATCTTTTAACAACGTATATAATCGATACACAAATCGCCAAATTTCAAGTTAGAGATAAATTATTGTTGATTTCTTGGGCTGAAAAAATTGCCCTAACGAAAAAAAGTCGAAGAAGCATCGTTTTGCATATACTTAGGTTCCAAAATATTTTAATATAGTTGTCCGCGTGAGAAGAGTTGGCCTTGACGCCAGATATAGTAATTGAACCTTAAGAAAAATATTTCTTAACAGAGGCATCATAACGTCTGGGCGCATCGGTAAAATAATCGGCGTGCGCTATAGCTATAGCTGGAATGACATATCTTCAGACTTTGTGAAATATATATATAGATTATGCTCATTGTTGAATTTGAACCATAGAGCAAAAGGAAGGAATTCTGTAATATAATGGCACACGAGCACAGTATAGGTATAGCTCAATAGTGACAGTATTTAGCAGGTAGCTTATATACATGTACACCAGTACAGTATAGCTCAATAGTGACAGTACTTAGCAGGTAGCTTATATACACCAGTACAGTATAGCTCAATAGTGACAGTACTTAGCAGGTAGCTTATATACACCAGTACAGTATAGCTCAATAGTGACAGTACTTAGCAGGTAGCTTATATACACCAGTACAGTATAGCTCAATAGTGACAGTACTTAGCAGGTAGCTTATATACACCAGTACAGTATAGCTCAATAGTGACAGTACTTAGCAGGTAGCTTATATACACCAGTACAGTACAGCTCAATAGTGACAGTACTTAGCAGGTAGCTTATATACACCAGTACAGTACAGCTCAATAGTGACAGTACTTAGCAGGTAGCTTATATACACCAGTACAGTATAGCTCAATAGTGACAGTACTTAGCAGGTAGGTTATATACGTAGAAAAGGCTAGATAAAGACTAGCTGTTCACTTGATGAAAGCTGATAAGTGAATAGCAAATAAATGTACATTCCAACGCCCGGTTACTGGTGCGTAGCGCTGATCTCTGTCTGAGCTTTGATTGGTGTGATTACCAGCAAGGTCTTTCTTGGCTTCTGTCTTTGTTTGCTCCTGCAAATGAACATCACAGTAATACGAGGGTTTATGTAGAAGACTTCACAAATTAATGCAACCTTGTATCAGTTTGTGGCGTTTCTGCTTTAGCTCAAGTTCCTTCTATACCAGCACGTATGCAATGAAGAACACTTTGTTACAGTACTATGGAAGAGCTTTATGATGGAACACAGTTTAGGTGAACTTTAGGTCGACTTGTGTAACCTCAGTGAAAAGCTGATATTGAATCAAAATGACTAAAACAAAAAACAATACAAAGTATGATTAATCAATCTCGCCAGTTTTAGTGACATTATTTAAACTCATAATTCCATGAAAGATAGACTGAAAGAGGCAAATCTATACTTTCGTTTGACATGAATCAAGTAGGACTCTATGGACAGTTAGGACCAGTGTTTTAATATTCTTAATGCTGAGGAGCTACCTAAGGGTGTTATTAAATATATGCTGTCTAAAATACTCAGATCGTATATTCAATCCGCCTGACCATCCATTACATTCCTACTTCCCTCTAAAAAACCGCTACACCTCATACCAGACACTAACACCTTACCAATTTACATTATAAAACAGAGTTATACAAAAAGAACTTTTTCTTTCAATACGCATAATTTACTTGACTATTTTTTATTTTTGTCTCATGTTCTAATTTACTTTAAATGGCATTAACTGGTGTTAATAATGTTAATATCTGTCTGTAATCAACACCTGTTTACATGCTGACTCATGCAATGCTATAGCAGCGATTCATAGTGCAGTGCTTTGTGTTACAGAATTCACAGACATTTGTCGGACTGTTGGATGCACAAACAAAGTCTGCAAGCATTGTAAAAGCTGTAAAGAATTTCTCTGCGAGGCGTAAGTCATTTTTTAAATAGGAAAAATGAGAAAGCCATTCACTGTGTTTTGAGTCAAGACAGATAAAGCTGCTGGTAGCTACACTCTAGTGGTTATTAGATTACAGACTTTTGTTTCATTGAAACTTGGTATGTAAATATTTTAGCAATATTTTACAAACTTGAAATTAATGGAGTGAATTTTTCGTAACATATATGCTGGATAGTTTGATAAAGATAGTTTACTCCTCAAACTGGTACATGAAAGTCTGATGCAAATTTTATAAAATTTGAGAACAACTTTCAATTCTATCCACCCGAGCTGTAGACAGCAAAATTTGATGTTTACTTACATGCATATGACGTGTCTGTTATGACTGCCTGGTCCACCTATAAAAACAAGTTTATCAAAAATTCACGTAGGTGAACGTTGTCTCATTTTTTGATATCACTAATTTTTGTTTGCAATCACAACTCACATCCACAACTCTAAAACCATAGAACAGATGGGTGCATGAACAGCATCAGATAACATACCCTGCTATAGTATTTCATGACAGAGCGACCTCTTCAGATATGTTTAGATTTAAATAATGTTAATATGACTCCTTTGCTAATAGTAGTCTGCATTTTAACTGTTTATACACTTTGCAGAGTACTGGTACTCAATCCAAAAGTTAACAAAATTTTTAAAACAAATATAAAATACCAAAATAAATATAACAATTATAACGCAATAACTTATAACCAGTATAACAAAATAAATATAACCAGTATAAATACCAAAATATTTATAAACTAAACTATAACAAAAACAGCGTATAAATTTAGTGTCTTCACATTATATTTATCGGGGTAAAACATCATATAAATGTGGTGTTTTTACCACTATAAATATAACAAAAACAAATTGCTAAAATGTTGGCAACTGCTTATAAGTCAACTCTAAAACATTCGCAATGTTTAACATTTATTTTTATTTAGCGAAACCAATAACTCTGCACACCGAGACTTTGTTGTTGTTTACATTTATGAAGTGAGACAATAGTTAACTAGGCTAAACATTCCCATACGACAGTTTAAAACCAGTTTTAAAATATGGTTGAAATGTGAACCAAGTTTTAAAAATCAAACTAATATTAAATTGCAAAATTTTAATTTGTAAATCACAAATGAAAAACTCAAAATTGTTTTGAAAATATTATTGCTAGCTCCTTTAACAATGTTTCACCTAATACCTGTTCTCTTAACAGAGAAAGGTATTTTGAACACTACAGCATATGTGAAGCATTTACCTAATTTTATTGTCTAACCGTTGCCCTTTTTTGTGCTTCTTGTATGGCATAATTTAAATGATATTTTTGTTTGAAATAGAGTTATTCCCAATAAAGTAATAAAAGAAAAAATTAAAAAGATGTTTTAAGAAATAAAATGTTTCACTGTGTGATTTCATGCTTTGTTGCTAATCAAAAGAGAATCTAGCTCGAGTGAAATTGTGACATAGTAGGAGCACCTCTGCTCGTCTTTTTCAAAATGCACCTTGGCTATTCTGGAAACCTGGCTATTCTAAAGTTGGTTACATAGTTTAGTATAGTGATGTTGTACAGAGATTTTCTTGTATGTAGCCATGTTCTATTTACATTGGTCACAGGTGCGAGATGAAAACATGTAGCATGGGGGCCGAGAGACACGACGTGATTGGTGTTAAAGAGAGTCAGCAAGCTCTTCAATCATGGATATTAGCAAGAGAGAAGAACATCCGCGCTTTTGAGTCCGAAGTATGTATTAGCTAGTATTGTTAAAATGTTTCTTCAGTGTAAGTTCTCACGAAGATAAAGAAAGAATAAACTTTATAGAAAACAAGCTAAAGATAATTATTATGTATCTTTTAAGGTCTTTCATGCTGGCTGACCTTTAAAATATTCAACTAAACTTGAGAATTAGTTGAAGGATTCTGAATGTAAACTCCTCTGTACAAGTAGATATATATAAATAGTAATCTATTTGGTTTTTACTTTGACCTAGACAATACTATATATATATAGTTCAGTAGTCAAATTTTCAATTAAAATAATTGACGGAAGGGTGACAATTGCGGAGGGGTTGTTAACTTCAAAATTAAAAACATCACATAATACAAAATTTGTTATACATCATGTATAACAAATTGTTATAATGGTTATGTATCTATATATTTCTCAAAGTATGTCCATATGTATGCATTCCGGCTATAGCTCTTTAAATATTGGAATAAAGAATCCGAAGCAAAGAAGGTTTGATATCAGATCCTACCATTCGCCATTCCAATGCCCTACCCAATAGGTTGCAGAGAGAATGAGTTGATAGCTTGCCGATATAAATCGCTATATGGGAACACATACCCAACGGCTCTGCATACCATGCAGGGTGATTGCATAAGTGATTGTCATTAGTTAGCTTACTAAGATTTTTCACTGGCAATTTACCAGGCTAATAGCAAGTGGCATTTCAACTCTCATTACTTCTCCTTGTTTATAAGCTGATTTTTATTACCCGGGCAACGCCGGGTAGCACAGCTAGTTATGTATAATACACAATTTTTATTATACATGATACACAGATGTTGAAAAGAACTCTGTCTTTTATCGAACACTAAATAGCATTAGGTAAGTTTTGATCCAAGTGATCTCTTTTTATATATTTCCTTTTTTGTAAAACTTTAGTAAAACTTTTGCACATCGCTATACTACATCTATCCTGCAATTATTTAGTATAGATATAAAATACTAAATAGAATCTTTCGAATGAATTGCACGATTTACAGCGCTGCCAAATGCCATCTTGCACCCGCTTAACTTTTATTTAAAAATAGCTAGCAGCAATCTAGGAATGCTAAATGGAACAAAATACTTCTGATTTACAATTTTTACTTCTTTAGAATAAAAAGCCACAGAATTAAAGCAGTCTTTGTCATGCTCGTTAGCTGACCACCCGTGGCTTCAACACTAACAAATCAAGTTTTTTTCAACATATACAGTACAACAGGGTGTGAAATTTGACAAAAAGTGTGGCATAGTTTTTCGAACAGTCTCATCGCGCGTTTTCAGCTTGTACGCATTTGATCTAGTTTTGTATCTTCTGGTATCATATGGTTTCTACAGCACAAAGAAGTGGTTAAAAAGATACGGGAAGCCTCTTTGCGCCTGCATAACTCTCTTGAGTCTACACTTTCTCAAGAGATCGCAACTACAATTTCTGTTCTGACAGAAGCTGAGACAGAATTCAATGGTCTAGACAACAAACTGCATGCAGAACAATCTAACCTTCGTTTTGCTAAAGAGTTGAGTAGTTTTGATGAGATTGGGAGCATCTACATCGCCCGTCAGCTACAAGAATACGGTAAGTTCAACTATTTTAAATCGAGCAAATAAGCAACTACTGTATCTTACCAACTTATATGACTGAACAACTAAAGACTTTAGAATGTTGATGGATGGTGACATAGCATAGGCTTCTTTTGATCTGTTTGGAGTTGTTTCACTTCATCAATTAGTTGTAGCATATTACTGACTAGCTCTATCGAAATTCTAAACTCAGCAAGATAGATCTTCTTTGGTTTCCATATGGACCACTTTGCAGCTTTACAGAATAATTGTGCACATACTGGTTACACACGATGATCTCTCACAGTACAAGGGACTGCCACCGTACTAGTAATAACAAAAAAGTATAGGCTACTTTAAAGGGAGACAACTCCGAAGCAATAAACAGCAGAAAATGATTAAACATTTTTTTCCAAAACAGTGCAGGTCCATCCTTATGAAGTGCATCACTTGTAGGGTACATATTCTCTCTTATAGATGAATATAGAAAGGTGGTATTCGGTGCCCAAGAGATGGTTATGAAAGGAACGCAATGTTATGATGCAGTTTGGAGCGCAAACAGTCATTTAGTGGTGAGTAAGGATGGAGGAGTAGAAGTCATTGATGTAAGTGGCATGCAGACCAAAGGACCAACTGTAGTCAAGTCTATCATACTAGATGGGAGTGCATTTTCATTAGCTGTGCATGAGTCTAACATCATCATTGGCTTCAAACCAACAACTAGTTCCATGCACCACACTGTCTTCATAACATTGAATAGTGACTATGATGAGATTGGACGATGGTCTAAAGAGCTCAGTGGCTGCGATTTTACTGTGGCTGATGGGAAAATCATCCTTTCATCCAGTTTATTCAGCAGCTGCCTTAAAAGATTCAGTCTCGAAGGGGAACCTTTCCCTGACATATTCTTTAATGGCGGAACAGCTGGAGTTGCTGCAATGTCATCCGCGACTGTAGCATTAGCTGACAACAAGTACAACAAAGTGTACAGGAAACAGGTACACGAGCACAGAAGTAACATATTATGGAGTGTCGACCTGGCCAGTCCATTCGCGCTGTGTGTCGATGTCAATGAAAACCTCTGGATTACATCAAGTGATCAAGATGTGATCTTTATTGTTTCGTCACATGGTAAGTATTTATAAGTTGGAATAAAATAACCATTTCTTGATTATACAAAAATCAGAAACTCATTTTCAATTGAATTGGCTATTACTTATTATGACAGCTACCAACGTCAAGTCTGACATAATAAAAAGCAAAAAATTTCAAAAAGCGACAAAATTTGTCAAAGCATTTATAAATATGTAATATTTGCTAGTGCTTATGGATACAGCCTACTCTATGAGCCCTAGATGAGAGTGTGTCTAGGATTGTAAGTTGTATAGGTTGTAAGTTTGTAAGTTATAGGTTGTATAAGTTGTAAGTTGTATTCACTCACAACAGATAATTATCAGGTTATTGGTCCTACAAGCTGTTCTAGAATCTTCACTTTTTTGAAATAAATACATTTTTACTATTAAAACATCTTCTACCATTAAGGAGGCCATTCGTGTTCACTGATAAGAAATTGCATGAAATGCTCTGGTATCGTTACAAATAAATATACTGTAAAACCTTTAATTGAACATTAGTTTATTTGAATGCCACCTTTAGTTGACCGCCTCTATAGGGAAGGGTTAAAAAATAAAGTTCCATGTCGTTCAAATAGAGGTTTTACGATAGTCACTGATCAGAACAACATACATATGGTGAAAGTGACAAGATTTCTTCTGCTGGATCTACTTATGTTTCTGTGTTTAAGGTAAAAAGCTTCAAGAGCTCACTGTTCCAGGGCATTCTGCCTTAACAAGCAAGACCGGTATCATGGTGCATGACGACTATTTCTATGTGTGCCATGAACACGGTGTTGACAGATTTGCCTTCTCGCTCAGCGAAGATAACTTAGAAAAACTTTAACAAACTTGACGTGATTGACAGAGCTGGGTTATAGCCTAATCCTTCAAAACATGAGATATTTGTAACAATACAAAGACAAATGAGTAGTTCAAAACTTCAAATATTACAAATTTGTTTGTGTTGTGAGAAAACAACTCCTTATTTTTACTGTATAATCATTAGCTTTCCTATGATTTCTGCTTTTTCTTATCTAAACCAAAATTATTTTAATCGTTAATTTTTATTAATTGTGTAAAGACCAGTTTATGGCAAATTATTCAAATACATTTGGAGGGAATACACCTCTTCTCTTCTTTTCATCAACTCACGAACAGCTCTGCTCTACTAGAAACTAGCCCCTACATAAGAAGCAACTCTTTCCAAGGTTTCCTGTCGCTGCTCAATAATAGGTTATGCTATCTGTCGGCAATAAATGTATCAGTCATTCCCCTTGTATCTTCTGCGAACAAAGCCTTGAAAGGAAAGAGCTATTCAATCAATCGGAGTACAGACTTGCACATAAAAGTCTACTACTTCTGGAGATTAAATCTGGCTGCGGAGTGACAGTGGCACTAACCAGTTTTCACCAAGATACATAATAAGGACTATTGGCACGAGAGCAATAGATCCCTTTGTTATCGCAGTATGGAAGGCGAGAATACAGGATCTAAGACCAGATGTGTAAATGTAATTAGTGCCCCACCCCCTTCCTTTCTTCTCATTTATTGTGCAGACTTGACTTTTTGTAGAAGAGATGCGCCCCTGAGCTGCTGCTTAGAAAATGTATTGAATTGAAAATTTTCCATGTGAAGCTTTCAGAAAATTTCATATAAAAGTAATCCAAGGTTGAAACAAATTCTACGGTTACTGGGTAACTAGTTTATGAGAAACTAGTTGAATGGATTCAATGAAGAAATCTAGCTTAAAATCTTGCACACAATGCTTACTGACGACCACTCAAACGGGTCGTGTACGTAAAAAAACCTCTTCTAAAATTTTTTTTTTCTTTTGTACATAATGATTGTTGTGTTTAATATGCCAATGATATATTAATGTAAATATAAATAAATATAAATTTACTATTAGCTCTACTTTCCTAGCTGCAGTTAAGTCGAGTTTTGCATGGTGTTAGAAGTAAGGCTCTAGAAGGTCAGATATAAACCGTGCTGCAAGAATATCCGAGATAAGGTGAGGTAGGTTATTGACTCATCGTGTTGTAGGCTAAATATATTAAGCTTTCAGTGAAGCTTCTGGTTTGAAATTCTGGTTAAGCACTTTTCATTCATAAAATATCTTGCCCAATGTCTTTGAATTTCACATGTGTCACTACAGTTTTATGTGTATCACTACAGTTTCACATGTGTCACTACAGTTTCCAAGTTTTCATTTTATTGTCTCATAAGCCCCTCTCAAATTATGCATTCACCAGAGCTATTTCAGTTCGCTAGCGTCCTCATTTCAAGCTGACATTAGACATCTGTAAGTTAATGTGTTAACCATAGTTAATACATGTACATGACTGAAAGCTTCTCAAGGCTGATAGCTGCTAACTTGTGCCATGAAAACAGTTTAAAGTGCTAATTATTTTTGTCTATTTTGACCTCATTTCATGACGTATAATCATTGTGGTAAATGAATCACAACAAACATTGACAACTACTTGTTTATGCATTTGGGAAGCAGACAAACTCAGTTGTTTACTCGCTCTGTGGCGGTCATTGAAAAGTAGGCCAGTTGAGCTTTATTAGGCACAACTATGATTTAAGGTCAAGGTTCATCATTGATTGGCCAAGCCTATTTAAAACCAGGAAAAGTTTAATATTTAGTGACTAATTGCAATTTCATTTTTGTGAGACAACTCTTTCTGTTGCAACAGATTATATTTGAGAAACACTAAATTATTGTAAGTGGCTTCATTTTTCTGCATTCATAAAGAATTGGATACAAGTATCCAGTTGGTGTTAGAAATATTTATGTTACATAGTGCATGCTGTCTTTGGTGTTCCAAAACAGCTCATAGACCATCTAGTTCAATATAGACACAGATGATTATTTTGCTATTTTCCTGTAAGTTGTTAGGACAATGCAGCTGCTAGTAGCTGTCAGATCATGGGATCCTAGATTAGGTAGAGAATATAGTCAACTTAAACATGTAGCGAGATTAGCACGATGAAAATCATCAATTTCAAGTGCCTAGACGCATTTGTTAAACTTATATTTACTATTACTTTATAGAATTACACCCAAAGATGTCTTATAAAATGCAAATATTGGCCAATCAGATTAAACTACTGTACGTTCTGTAACAAACGAGCTTGCATATGTCTGGAGTTGTCTGACCTTTCAAGACAATTAACTGGGATCTGGAAGTTATTAGGAGCCAGATAGGCTAGCTCACCTGCTGCTTCAAGGTTACTTAGCTATAATAATTAGCTAATCAGTGCCAAACAGGGTTTTCTCTTTATTTTCCTTGCTAGTAATTCTATGCAGTAGATCAGTTATGGGCTGTACACTGAGTATGTCAGGACGAATAAGATGTGAGGATAAATGCTGACTCCGAAGTGTAGAAGGAGGATTGGAGCCTTTCCCTTTGAACAATCATACATATGTATTGCCAAATATAGTATTATAGCCAACTGGGTGTAACTACTTTCTGCAAATTCTTAGTGATTACCCTTCTTCAAGCATTTATGAGCTCACAAGGAATCAGTAGCCAGTAAACATCACAAATTGATTACACTCAAAGATGGACTTTATTTAAACTTATTGATGAACTTGATTTGTAAAAAATAGACAAAGATTTCAAAATAGTTTTAGTCATTATAAACTCTAGCTAAATTAAAGGTACAAGCAGTCAGTAAATATAAAAGCCTAGGCTAATATGATATTTCATGAAAGTTAATGTTTAACACATTGCGCAATCTGAGAACAAATACATTGTATATTTGATTGAAGCATTTGATGAACGCTGCACTTTTTGCAAGCTGCCAGAATTAGCTTGTACAATGTGGAAGTGGATTGTCTACTCCCTCTGAATTTCTGGAATACCGGGAACGTCGGCCTCGATCTCACGAGCTTCTTGAGCGAGAGTGCAGAGAGGACAACACCAGCTCATGAGACAATCATTAAAAAAAGTGCCATCGATGCCTTTTTTGTCTCTAATAACCTCTCTCTGTTTTGCCATGCAGTAGATATTGGCAATCGGAACTAGTGACACGAGGCCACATTTTAGACAGCTTTCTCCGTTCTATTAACATAGAAATCAGTTGGAAATTACAGAGACATCAGTTGGAAATGATGCAGACATCAGTTTGAACTGATATAGACATCAGTTTAAAATAACATAGACATCAGTTTGAAATGACATAAACATCAGTTTGAAATGACATAAACATCAGTTTGAAATGACATAGACATCAGTTTGAAATAACATTGATCGAGCAAGCTAGTGATTACCAATGAGAGCGATATTAAAAAAGGAACGCATGATCATGTGTTACAAAGTGTGAGAATATGTCAATCTTCGGCTTTCAGGAAGACCGAATACTTCTTGCAGATATTAAGAATTTTGCATGTTTAGCTGCATGCTGTTTTTTTCAAACGTGTTAACCACCAGTCTTGTTTTATCCTATCAGATATAGCCATAGACTTAGTGCTAGCAAATCATTAAATCCTAGTTTAGTAGATTAAAATCCATATGCAAATCTCTGCGTTCAATACTACTCTTTTTTATATTGTTGCTCAGTTATTTAAAAGATTCTAAGCTTTTGTTTGCAGTTCTCTACGTGAACACAACTTCTTACTAACAGAGCAGCACCGACTTGTCACCTACTTCTGTGAAAGAAGCTCCACCATAGGATTACTTTTAGGGTTAGTATCACCAAACCACAAGTTTTCCTTGTGCAGCTTATGATACAAGACGGAAACGAATTGCAACACAGAGACCGCTTTTCATTGGTCTATGCACGGAAGCATGTAAATGAAATAAAAATGCATGCCTTACCCTACTTACGTGTAGATACCTAGCCTCAAGCCTATTTCATATTCAGCGCATTATAGCCTAACCTATCAACAGGATGCTTATGATGAATATTTGAAAGTGACAAATGACAAATCACTTTGGAGTATGACAGGAGCCCCTGACATTTATGAATGTCCTGTGGAGACATCCGTAGCCATAGAAATTAGCAAGCACATAATTGAAGTAGCATAACTAGAAGCTATCGGATAAGTTCAACAGTTGTTAAGTCATACTAGTGATAATACTGATGAACTAGCTTCAACACAAGAATGCCAGCGAGTTTCGTTGCCGGGGAGCATTGCAAAAGCAAGGAGTTTAGTGGATGCTCAACATTTATATCAAGTAGATCAGACATCAAATTTGTGAACAACTTTGCATAACAAAAACTGTTGACCATATTTCTAAAAGGAAGGTGAGACAGCGCATGTCAGCCAACAAGGCTCAGTTTAGTTTAAACTAGCAACAACACTATTATTCTAATTACAAATACCATGGCTCATTCATGATTGTGTTGACCAGATACAAACTGTAGGCACAAAATATAAAAATAAATTTTAAATGCTCACTTATTCACGACGAATTATTTTTGGCCAGATACAACTAGCCAGTCAAACCAATTGTCACAGTTCCTGGGAACACCAGAAGTTACTGTTGATGCACTTTTTTATTCAGTTATATGACAAGGAAGTCAAGAATATTAATTATTTGTACATATAATTATGAACTGCTCAATCCAACAGGTAAGGTAGAACAGAGCTAATAACACATGCCCTACTTAGGCTATAAAGTGATCACTTCTAATGTGTGTAGTATTTGAGTTTTAATGCTGACCTATATATATATAAAAAAGAAAGTGTATAGAGCTTTGAGGTACATGTATATATATACAAACCTTCTCAGCAACTTTTCCAAACACATAGCATGGCACTATATAGGAAAGACAGCAAACTGGAAGATTTCCAAAGCAGCTACATAATCCGTTCTTCCAAGCAGACATATTCAACTTTGTTGAAACGATACGACTTGCCAAGAAACAAGACTGTAAGATTCTATGCCTGGCAACCAACCTCCCTGTCCTAGCTAGATTAGCCCGCTAGTCTGGCTCACCCGCTAGCCTAGTCCCGCCTTCCAACTCGCTAGTTTCGAAAAATGGAAAGACATGATAGGCCCAAAATTATGCATCAAGAAAGCAAATAGTGAAGACAATCGCTGCGGCTAATCAACAAATGATGAAGAATGGCTATTGATTAGATGAATAGGGAGTGCTAGGTAACGCGAGTGGAAAGAATAGCATGCTAAAAATCATAGCAGGTTCTTGTAACTAAGCGCTCCATGCAATGATATTTTGCTCACAACGAATATGACAAGCGATATTTATTGAAGTGGAATAGCATTGGTAGATGCGTTAATGTAGTCTAAGGAACATTGCAAGAACAAATGAGTGAAATACCGTTAGAAGAAGCCTCAGTTACGCGTCAGCTTTGCCGGGTGAATACAAATGTCAACACTGATAAAATACAACATTCAATTCGATGACTTTACAGTAACTAATAATAACATGAATGACAGTGACATCAGGTAAAATGCGAGTAAAACTTCTAAAAACTCTCTTGAATCCGGAATATGTAACCGTGTATTGACTAGATATAACAGCACTAAATCAATTAAGCAGTTGTAAACTAAGGAAAGATGGATATATACAAAGTGAAAAGCCTATGAGCAAGAAGAATAGAGACAATATCATGGAGTTTATCGATTAGATATCTGCTGTTTCCTCAGTGACTCATAGCTACTGTAAGCCGCTTGCTGGTACATCTTGGTGGCAGCGACGCGATCGTCAGCCATAGTGATGCCTCTACCTACTATAATGACATCGGCACCCCGCAGTCTAACGGCCTCCTCTGGACTCACATACCGCTGACCTAGTTTATCCCCAGCTTCCCCAGATATCTTTACACCTGTAATATAGAAGACCTCAAATTCTGTCATTCTAACACACGAGAAGGAAAGCTAAATCGCGTGTAGCTTTCCTTCCTTTCCTTTTACACATTAATTACGTTACTATATTTTGTTTTTGGTCTCAAAGTCTAATTTGCTTTAAACTGCGCTGACCAGTGTAAATAAAGGTAATATCCATCTATGTTTGTGTGTGGTCCGAGCGCTTCTGAATTGCTCACATCTCATCTGCTAGTTTTGCTTTTGATGAGCATAATTTCTGCATTTTGAATAGTAATCAGAATTGATAAGGCAATCATTGCCATGAATGCGTCTAACAAAAGGGATTGATAAGATGACATTGAACTTGTGAGTGGCTTCATTGACCACTATACAACAGCATAGATATTACTGGAAAATTAACATTTCATATACTGATTCCTCAGTGCATCCCCCTAAAGCCTGTTTCCCATATCGGCTGCGAGACCCCGCCGGTGATCTTGCGCAGCACTTACGACACTAAGCTCGGCAGATCTGTTCACAGAAAGCTGCATCGCTAATAATCGCATAAAAATGTTCACTCGCCATGCCGTTTTGAAAATGATGACCTTCACCTGCACAGTGCAATCCGGGAAGGTTTTGCTTGCGGTTATTCGCGAAAATCGAACAGCGTTGAACTATTGCATTGACCGCCGGCATCTACTGGTGGTACTCGGCGTGTAGGTTCACATTTCACGGCTGATAGCCCTGTGGTGCTGTCACCGGTGCTTACGGCGTATATGGGAACCAGGCTAAAGAGTCACCATGAAATGTCAACCCGCCTGCCCGCCTTTAGATCTGCAAGCGAGTGCACGAGACACCCCCAACTGATGAAACATATAAAACCCGCAAGCGAATTGATGTACAGATGACTTGGAGAAGAATACCTGGTGTCATGTGTATCAATGTTGGGTCTGAAGTGAGTTTAGACTGTGAGATGAATCCAATAACAAAATCGTTATTTTCCTGGGCCATGCTTACGGTCGCTAGAAAAGAGAATATAAAAGGCTTGTATTATCATTTCGCATGAATGCTCTGCGCAAACAATTCATATGAGCAGAGATAATTTCACAAGTACTACGTACAACAGTGATAATCAATACATGCAATGACCTGCACATCATACAGTATAGGCTGAATGACTAGCGATCCAAGTGTGTAAACACGGAGCAGTCATCGCTGGTGCGCCCACGGCCCATAGGTAAAACTTCCTCTAGACTACATGTACAGCTGACCAATCCTAGTTTAGCTAAACTAGAACTGTAAGAATGCGAGTCTAAACATTGTGAGGAAAGAAATTGGTCTTGCCAGAGACCTGGAAACAATATTGTTAACTATAGGAAGATGGGTGCTACTATAGTGTGAGGTCTACCGCCATACGCGACCTACCCAGATGAAGGGTGAGGTATACCATGTGACCAATGCTCATGAAATACTGTAAAACCTCTATTTGAATGCCATGGCGCTCTATTTTTCAACCCTTCCCCTATACTGGCGGTCAAATGGAGGCGGCATTTAAATAGAGGCTGGCATTGTATTTCCCAAATAGCTTGTCAGATTTTTGAGAAGAAAAATTCACTGTAAAACCTCAAAATGAACGCCACCTCTATTCGAAAGCAGACCTGTATTCCCTGGATGCAAGTTGGGGCGGCAAATGTTAGGCGACTAGTTACGAACGCCCGGGGGTTTGGGGGGGGGGCGGTGTAAGCCCCTTAACGGGGTCCGGGGCAGCACCCCGAAGCTCTGGAAATTTTAAGTATCAACAACCCTCGAAATTATGTATAAATGCAATTAATTGTAAGCCTCAAAATCTACATAAATATATTGTTTATGGTTCATGGAAAGCAAAACCTTTTCTTTATTCAACAAACGATAATAAAATTACGGTATAAAACTCATGACACTATAGATTTCTGTAAGGGACATTGACAGAGCAAGAGCTATTACTCTTTATTGCAATAGCTCTTATTCTGTCAATGTGTCTATGGCAGAAATCTTTCACAACTGATTCTGTATCTATTTCAACATCTTTATGGACAATATTAGAAGATTATTTAGACGAGCCTGCCCCGTTGTTCTCCTCCTCGATGTTTTGATTCGGATATGTTATAAGGAAAATACAAGTTTGGGGGTCTTCTTCACACCCCGCTATAAAGTCTTAATCACAGAGACAATATAGAACGCTAGCTGCTAGTAACAGAGCCGTATAGCTTCCCATAGCTTGTGAAACTATACGACTCTGGCTAGTAATATAGTTGTTGGAAATTCCAAGTGAACGAGCTTAAACTGCAATTTTTAGTACTTAGTCGCCGAAAATCACTAATCACTTTCGAGATGTCATTTGACCTCAATTCTTCTTCTGCACTGCTGAACTAGTTGATATTAGCGAATTATGAATTAATACGATTTTGTGAACACTTTTTTACTGATCACTTGCTATTATGGGTTCATGAAAATTGGCGGTCAAATGAAGGAGACGCTCAATTAAAGTGTGACACTCTATTTTTCAACCTTTCTTCTATAGTGGCGGTCGAATAGGTGTAGTGTTCAAAAAAAGGTGGGGGTTCATTCAGAGATTTTACGGTCAATGATAACATGTTGGATAACATCCAATCATTTTACAAGTCATTTCTAAGATAAGTACAAATTAGGTGTTTATTACTTAAACAAATATATGACACGTGTTTTATCTATGAGGGATGAATAATTCAGCTGTAGAGCTCACGCTTTAGTAATAGTGAGAGATAGACCTCACACTATAGTGTGGTAGACCTCATGCTATAATAGCACAGGAAAATTGCAGTGAGTGTGTATGTTGATAACGGTAGAATTATAGAAAGTCATGCGTTAAATAGCTTCAAAATGTTTTCGCAATTCTGCAAAAATGTGCGCAATTTCAATCGAGCTATATCAAACATTTCTCAAACCATCTCAGTTTACTGATGGACTGTTTGCCAAGGGTGATGATGATCTTTAAATATTTTGAGCAGTGTATATTGGAGTATCAAGGTTTGACAGTTGTAGGACATAGAATACCTGTTTGTGAAAATGGACAATGTTGAAAGATACAGAGTGATTTTCATAACTTTGCAAAACTAAAAGAGATCTGTATTGGTGAGGACTGATCGACGGAATATCACAAATTTGATTAGAATGTTGTAAGACGGGTTAGCGACATAGTTCAACCTTGACGAACAAGTCAGTGACATAGTTCAACCTTGACGAACAAGTCAGCGACATAGTTCAACCTTGACGAACTAAATTATTATGCTTTGATATTTCTGTCATATGCAGAAAATGCTATTTATATGAGTAAAGATTCTTATAAGAATACATTGTATTTTGTTTAATTTAAATTTAATTTAAGCCGAAAAACATTGATAAAAACTTCACGTAATCATATATAACCTAACAACAAATTCATTATAGAAAACTTAATGTGAAAAACCTGAATCATATTTAACAAATAAGTCAATAATAAATATAATTTAATAATTAGTATAAAAGGCTTTTAATGTTGCTTTACCTTAGAAACACATGAATATAAGTGCAGGCTTGGCTAAGAGCAGGTTCGGTCGTAAAACCAGTGATACAAACATGCAAAATAACTTACGCTAATTTACACTAGATATAGTTTGAATTAATTTGAAAAATATATATTTTATTGCTTGCAAATTTTACTTTTTACAGTAAATTACTTCAAAAAAATTTTTAAAGTTTTATTTTAATTTTTCATGTCACATGCCAATAAATACACGAGCGGGGATGATTGTTTGTAAGTTGAAGTAGGACCGTATTACGACTAGAATGAATTCACTGGAAGCATTTCACCAGCCATCTTAACACAGTGTTGCTAGAACGGATATATATATTATGTTTCTACAACTGCTTCAAGTGATGTGAGACCAACTGCTCCTAGTGATTGATTTTTAGCAATTTTAATAGAGCTATGTATATATAGAGCTATGTATATATAGAACAGAAGGGGTTAGAAAAAGGAAAACTTTGCAGCTTTTCACCTTTGTTGATGTTATATGTTGCTAAAACCGGTTAACAGCTTTGGCTGCTGATGCGCACACAACAATTATTTTACTGTTGCTTATACTTTAAAAGCCTCCAAAACATCTATAAACAGTCAATGCAGACTCACAGAGTCCAAATATGAAATGAATACGTCCTAAACAAGGTTTTCTGATAAAAAGCTTATTCGATGTGATTAATGAACAAGTGGTTTTTTCCAACAAAAAAAACAGAGTTTTGTTGTGAAATAAATTTTAAGCGGAAGGTTTGCTGGTAAAAATACTCTGTTGCGCAAAAATAACAAATGCTGATCACAGCCAAATCACCATCAGCGCAGCTAGCAAGCCATTAGCTTCAAGTTGACATTACAGAGATTGTGAAACATTACAGAGTTACAAGTGAAACATTCCATCGACAGCTTTACAGAGATTGTTTAAATTATTATTCTGGTAGAGAAGTTATTTTATGCTCCAAATGGTAGGATGTTGACACAATTTTCCAATTTCTAGAAAACTGGTGAATGCATTAGTTTCAAAATCAACTGACATGAAAAAGGGAAGTGTGCATTTACTGATATGAATGATGAATGCGGGTCATGTAAAGCCGAT
The DNA here is from genome assembly GCF_963576615.1 of Watersipora subatra. NCBI lineage: Eukaryota > Metazoa > Bryozoa > Gymnolaemata > Cheilostomatida > Watersiporidae > Watersipora > Watersipora subatra. The sequence continues at coordinate 17,306,883 of NC_088711.1, read as the reverse complement.
CATCGGCAGACATCTAATAATAACTAGGCTATGTCTTTATGTCTGTGGTCTGACTGAACAACACTCACCAAATGAGTAACTAGCGTTGGCTAGATTTCCCTTTGAACTCATCTCAGCCAAGAGAAGACAAGCCCGTTGCTTGGGGAGTCCTACCTGCAGGTGATAGCATGAGTACCAGAATTAAATATACTCAGATGGCTACTGGTGGTACAAGGTTTCTAATTATTCCATATATAATCACAGACATAACCAGCTCATACATCGGTGTATTCTTGTACCAGTAAAAACTATGTAGTTTTTGACATGTACATGTCATGTTGTTGAATGTGTGTCATGGTATGACATGTATGTCAGGTGTCCATCGCCAGTGTCTAGGCATCATTTAAAGCTGTCACTAGAGATCTGTGCAATTAGCTAAATGCTGGTAGGCTATGATAATCTATTCAGTGTATGCTAAAATATATATGGGTTCATTCATGGGGTGATCTATGAAATAACTACAATGATGGTGGCATATAGCTGAATGCGGCATGCGGAGGATATGCCGACGACTGAATGTTCATCACCTACCCTATTCAACGATAGACAGTCTGTGATGTTATGTCACGCATATGCGTAGGGAAAACAGCCTGCGGCATTGCGAACATTTAATTGGCAGTAACTCTAAACAAAAATATTTTAAAATTGATTTTAAATTAATAAATAGCATAATACTAGGCGGCAACAATGCTTGACGACAGGCATCGGTGTTTGTACCGGTTTAGTGGCTCGGAAGTTTTTCCGAGTCGACCACTCTTATTTGTAATGTATGCCATGCGTCAATGGTCACAGTATTTGTTTGTTACAACCGAGTGAATTACCAAATCAAACTATATCATGTTAGTTCATTATCAAGTTCAACTTCACAACAAGGAAATTACAACAAGATAACAACACAGAACAGATGACTACCGCCATGTATCAATAAGCCATATACTCAGAGCACTTAGGACTTATTCAGAATTTAGATAGTGTAACCAGCTATAGATAAGTCTTATCACAAGCATGACGCAGTGTTGACACGGTTCAGATAGCCTTTGGTGAACCAATGCATGTCTATGCTTGCCTCACACATAGGCTTTCGCTAGCAACTAGGTCAAATTATAGTTGTTTTGTTGCGCTATCAAACTCCATACCCTTTACATCAATATATCAATATTACTCCAATCAGTCAACCAATGATTACACAAAACGAAAGTCGAGACACTTTGTCATAGAGAGCCATAGCCGCTGTTTAGTTTCCATCTAGGTAATTTGTACAGCAAACTTATCAAGGTTGTACAAGTGCAACTAGGACTAGCTTTGCATTCATGGATTACTGTATAAGCTAAGAGCGCTAAAGCATGCTCAACTAGTTGTTAACAATCACCTAGTTTATGGTTTTGAGTGGGTCAATAAACACTTAAGCTATTCAAACGCTCTTTGTTGGCAGCATAAAAAATAACTGCTTGAGCATCTGAGTAAATAAATAGTAGCTCAAGAGTAGTACTGTGGTAGCGCAGTAGTAGTACTGTGGTAGCGCAGTAGTAGTGCTGTGGTAGCGCAGTAGTAGTACTGTGGTAGCGCAGTAGTAGTACTGTGGTAGCGCAGTAGTAATACTGTGGTAGCGCAGTAGTAATACTGTGGTAGTGCAGTAGTAGTACTGTGATAACATCAATAATAAGTAATGCAGAACATCGAAGAGAATAACAGGCACTACAAGCCATGGTCACAGACAGACCTGCTTCAATGCCTCAACAATGCCAGGTCCCGGGATGGAGTGAGCATTTGTCAGCTCTGCCCAATCAGATATCCTGTACATACCGCCTTCATACTGCTGCCGAACAGTGCTGCCGATATCAGCAAACTTCCTGTAACGTCCACAAAACATTTTGTCGCAATCATTTATGGCTAGGCTGATAGTTACCAGTCAAAGATACCAATAATAATAATAATAATGTAGTCTTTCAATGTGTCATTTATGAATTGATGGACACCATGAAAAATATCTATGTTATTTTGGTAAGCTTTGCTAAAAAACTCAAAACCTTTACGGATAAATACTCCTTTATTTCAGTTTATTGTGGCAACTGATACTTTTTGGAAACAGCTATTAACAATGTTTAAAAAGACAAATCACCAATCAACTTCAAACAAACTATAATACTTCCAACAAATATGAGGCATTGCTTCAAGTGCCAAATGACTTTACTAACTCATAAACTGCCCTCCAATGTATGGAAGATTACATACATGTTTATGCATGTGAATGGATTTATAATATAATTAAACATTCTTATAAAAAAAAACATTGTTCTCTTAAGCCTTCACCATGACTTATTCGTAATCATTACAGCCGATCAATTTTACAACATTTAAACCAGGGGTTCCCATGATGTAATGCAGGGGTTCCCATGATGTAATGCAGGGGTTCCCATGATGTAATGCAGGGGTTCCCAACCTTTTTCATTCAGTTCTCCCTTATGCCTTTTCATAAATTTGATTCCCCATGCACTTTTAACTCACATGACTAAAAACAGCCAATACAAATTATAATCCCATTTTATTGTACATATCTAAACATATAACAAAATATTATTAATTTTTAGACAATAACATACAACGCACAACAATAGATGACCTTCGGCATGGCGGTGAATCGGTTTATGACTAGGTTAACTTACTATTCAATCAAAATCTGGATGGATGTGTTCACATATATCTGGGTTCTGACTAGTAGCTCATTATTAGCAACTAGTGTTATATATAAAACCAAAATGTTAAATGATGAAACCCAAACTCACACGGCACTGCAAAACATAAATTAAAAATTTAACAAATCAGACACCTCTCTGCTCCCTCCTTGTATATTCAAAATTTCCCCTAAGGGGGAACTCCTCCCTGGTTGGGAACCCATGATTTAAACCAACGAGTAACATTATTCAGGTTAAATTAATGTCACATTCCTCTGCGTAAATTAATCATTTTGTTCGATCCTCTCTCTCAATTGGGTCACCAAAGGATGTTATGTTATCAACAGAAAAGTCAATAATTAATCATTCTAAAAATAACTCCTCTAACCGGAGTCTGGGTTTGCTGCGCCTTGTTTCTTGTTTCTTGATAGTCAAACACATGTGTTAGTCTGACATGCGACTAGCTCATTGTTTTTATGACTACGACACGGTTGATCCATTCGCTTGGCGTCATTTGTAAAATGTAAATGACAAAAAACCTGCAAGTCAAGCCAGTTTTGTTCCCCATAAATTTTTATTAAATGTTTTGTACGTGTGAAAGATGGAAACGGTTCTTACAAATGATGCGCAAGAAAATGCCGCTCACGTTAGTCAATTTTGAACACTTATATATCTAGTCGCAGCCAAATTTGAATTAAATTTAGTCATTCCTATCTGAAAAGCTCGCTGCTCAGCGAGACAGGAGTGCATCGCTATGACCTCTGGCCTAGAACTCCTTATTTTTTTAATAAGGCGCCCACGTTAACCCGCAACATGTGAATGTCAGTTGAACACTTATCGCATGGTAACTCAACGTGCACACAATTCCGCATCCGTATAATCTACACAATGGAAACATAGTGTAGAATCTTCATATTATGATGCAGTAAAATGTATCATAAAGTTTATGGTGCATTGATAGAATGAATAATAAAAACAAGCTTTTAATAAGAGCCACAATGAATAATATCAACAGCAATTCTAAAAATAGATTCAACCTCATAGATGGTCGTTATAACAACGTACATTCTACATATATGTATGCAAGTATGTGTAATTTTCTAACAGTTCTTTTGAATGAAAACAAAGTTCACAATTCGGGTAGCTTGTGGTGATACAAACTCGCATGAATAATGATAATAATCAACTGGCGATGATGATGATAAATTGGCAGTCATTTCACCAAACTGCTAAAAAGACATTCTGGTTAAATAAATGTTCAGAGTACAAAGAACGTTTCTTAGAATTGCAGGGTTGTCACTGAACAGCCCATAATAATACAACAGCAATTACAGATCCCTGCTTGTGAAAAGATTGCTTGAAAATTAACGAGTACAGCTGCCTAGTATTATCTGCCATCAGATGTCTCGGGCATTCCCACAATTCCCAGAATAGTGCTAATGTTTACTAGGCTAATCAACAAGAGTGTAGCCTGGATCTAGCAATATATATGCTAGCAATAGCCAGCGGGTACACACTCCGTAACCACAAGAAAATGCAACAAATTGGCCTTAATTAAACGACTCTCAGCGAGGTGACCCTGATAAGATACTTGTTACTATATCTCACGCTGCAACGACTGGCTTACATGTAGAGAGATATAGCTTTTATTTTAGTTTGTAACTACTAAACTGTAAAAACCAGGATTTAGCAATGCCTTTCCCCTAAAGGTCTTGACAGCTTCACTGCCGAAGATGTTCTTACCAAAACGAACAGACCACGATTAACCAATAATAACGCTTGTCTGTCTCCATTAGACGCCATCATTATCTAAGCTTGCTTTTCATTACATTAAAATCACCAGCGTATTACAAACCCGTAAATATATTTAAATCTCAGTTTTTGTCTGTCGTTCAAGTGTCCAGTTATAGTGATAAAGATATCGGAATGAAAATCCACTTCGCATTGGATTTGAACTCGTAACCACCAGGTCCCCAGAAAGGTGTGTCTATCTACTAAACCAAGAGGCTACATTGCTGTAAAATAGAATAATTGTGCATATGCTTATGCACCTGCCAATCTTTAATGCGGATTGGTTAAGCTAGCACGCTTGAAGATCGTGATTGTGTGAGAGATCATGACGAATTCTTCTTTCCTAACACTGACACAAGTTATAATAACTGCTCTTATTACAGTAATGATTAGCCTAGCTTAAGTTATTCAAATTCATTGGGTAAAGAAACTTGGCCAATTAAAAATTTTTTTCTACACAAAAACCTTTTTTATTACCAGCTAGTTATAATGCTAAATATCCCGTACAAGCTTACAAAAGAGTACAAATGCTTACGTATACTTATTCCATGGGTATATATATACATTGTATGCTGATACATAATATACCAGTGCAAAGATGATATTAAGTGGAGACACGTTTTATGCGTATACAATTTAACCACCAGACATACCAGGAGGCAGCAGCTCTTCATGCAGAAGTGACACATCTGCTGCCAAATGAACATCAGCGTTAAATGAGGAGAATTAGGACAGTAGCAACTATGTTAAGTTGGTCTGTAGCTCAATGTAAAATTTATGGAAATATTGGATTCTACACCTGAATTGATATCCAAGACATGTTTACTTTCTGAGTGTAAATGAAAAGGCTAATGAAAAAAGTTTTTTAAATAAAAAATTACGAAAAAATATAAGTTTAAAATTCAAGGGGTTTATTGTAGAGCAAATTATGCTGTCTCCCCCCTTCCCCTCTTTTACCATCTCTACCTCCCAGCCAACTGCCAAGCCTACCTGCACTTTAGTTTGTGTGCTCTTGTAAACAATATGAACTTTTGTTTTCTCAATTGCAACTCTATTTCGTTCTCTAAATACAATTTATCTTTCGCATAGTTTTATAAAATGCATTTGCGTTATCGTTATTGATGTATGTACTTACCTGTAGCAGCTCCTAAAGAGCTGTCATTACAATATATATAACGCAGGGCTTCCTGATTCGAGTTACTCGTACCCGTAAAGGGTGTGAGCTGTTGTTTGTAGGGGTGCAAAACTCAACCGTGAAGGGGAAGAAAGTATATTTTTCATTGCAGAAAAAATCTGAGTTAATTTCTTTTTGATTTAACTAGTCACAACCTATCAGCAAGCACAAATAACGAGAAATCACGAAATTTTGTATATACTCACTCGCCCATAAAGAACCACGTTGCCATTGGATAACAGCAGAGAAAAGGCATAACAATATTTACAGATCGTAAAGTGAACTGTTTTTTCATGCTGCTGTGTAAAAATGTTGAAATCCCTTTAGAATGACCTTCCTATAGCATATTGTGTTCATATATTTCAAATGTGTCTGTTTTTCATTGTTTTGAGCAATTTTTGTCTCATTCAATATGAAAAAGTGCGAGATTGCCCTCCTGAGTCACAGGGGGTTGAATGGGGGAAACAAATAGGGAAGCGCTTGTATAATTTTATGGCAAGTTTTGCTCCAACATCTAGCATCAGATTACCAATAATTGCATGTCAAGCCCAGAGTGTGTTTTTAGAATGAGCGAGTACAAATCTGCTAAAGTTATTTCTGATTGTATGTAAAACTATATGCGGATACGAAGCTTACCTGTCCTCAAAGATGACGAAATTGTGTTGTTGTGAAATTTCGACGAGTCGTTTGATTTCCGTAAAATCGAAGTCATCCAAGATATCCACATGAGTCTTTAGGGCGCAGATATACGGCCCGACATCGTCAGCGAGCTAAAAAGAGCAAAAGAAATCCTAAACGTTTAGGAAACATGTGACGCGACCTCTTTCAGACAAAGTATGCCCGACTGCTAGATACCTAAAAGTTGTATGAAGAAGAACTATGGAGTAGGACAATTAAAAATTGTTGCCACTAGATCTTTACATGATCTTCTATATACTGAATTTGTTTTCAATAATATATGTAAACACCTGAAGTATTTATTATTGTTTTTTTAGCTTTGAAACGAATTAAACAAAATACAATGTAATCTTATACGAATATTTGCGTCAACGTACAAAGCATATACCGGAACGGATTAACTTCACAATTATGTTGAGGCTCGACTGTACATGCAAAGTTTCGCATTTCGCATCTTTGTATCCGTATCTTTATTGATCACTGGTAAACTGAAGCCTCGTACACAGTTTATCTAATAATAGGTCTACAGACTTGTGACAGAAAAATAGCATAGGCTATAAGATAAAAAGTACTACGAGAATTGAAAAGAAACTTGGTTTTTGACGAATTTGTGAGTCTTGATACTAGTGGTGAATGCCAGCCCTATTCTACTTCATATTCATGTTTGCTGTTTTCTCATGATTAGCTCGCTGATTGTACGTTCAAAAAACTATAGATGCTCCAGAATACAGTAGTTCAATTTATAATAAAACCTGAGTAGCGTTAAAATAGCATAGCGATTCAAAATTTGTTTCACCAATGACACAATAGACATTGCTATGTATAAATGCTAGCATAAGGTCATCGCAGAGATGACTGACGCTAGTAATAGAGTTTCACAATGCATCTTATTTTGCCTCCAGTTTGCGAGGCCATTCACAGGACTATGGGCTCAGCTGCCGACTAAATGCCTTGCATGTCTCAATAACAACCCATCTCATGATTGATATTATGAATAGTATGAGTTGCACAATATGTAATACTATGCTCAGTGGCCTATATGTAATGACTGGGCTGTGGGGTAATAACAAGACGGAAATAGCGGTCTTATCACGAAATTGAGGGTGTGACGTGAGAATTGAGCAAGCTTTATATAGGGATAACTTTGTCATATTTTGAGTTATACCAAATCAAATATTAAATTTATTTTCCTTTGTTTGCCCTCCATACAATGGTGAGTTCAATGTTGCTGTCTGTCTTACTTCACAAGTGTATACATGTATATCACAGAACTAAAAAAAGATGTTTTCATATCTCATACCAATGCTGTCATCATTATTCTGGTAGTAGTATTTCTGCTCCTAATGAATATTATGATTTTCTAAACAAAGCTATGCAAAAGCTTGAGGGGTAAAGCAAGCTTAGCTTTATCAAAGACCCGATCCCAATGTTCACTAGTGATCATGATTGCAAAACAAGATTTTTGGTAGCCAAAATTTAGACCGGTAATAAAATCAATGACAGCCTCGAGGACCAGTTAATGCTATGCCAACATTGACTTTTACATGAACAAACTTTATACAAACCAGAGCTGTAAACAAGCATATTTCTTCATTCATTCATAGTCTGTGTTTTATTATAATGGACTGGTTGAGGGGCTAACAAATCAAGAGGCCCATTGTTCGCTAGAGAATACTGCGGCACCGCTATACTAGCATTGCAAGTCTATGTTTCATTCATACTTTCATTAGAGCCTCTTTGTAAGAAAACCGGATTCAAAAGCTGAAGATGTTTTTTTAAATTATTTCACACAATATCAACATAGAGAAGCATACATGTAATTCAGATTTAGTCCTTTGTACGGACTGTTGTTTTCAAGCGTTACTAGGAGCGATGAGAGTATGAAAACAAGACTGCTGCTATTGTAACCTGAAAGAAACGCAAAGGCAGTCATTAATCTTTAGTCAACGTACACTCAGCCACTCAGCGGGACAAAGTGCTACGAAGCTTTAAGCAATTTAATATTTGCATGTAAGGAAACACAGTGAGCCCACATGTTTTCACTTATTCGCTGGCCACTGTTTTCATCATGTAAAGCCAAGCAATATGACAAAGATATTATTGGTTTATGTACCTCCTGGTATTCAATATCACACATTGATCAATCACAAATATCCATTTTCTTTCAGCAAAAATAGTGCTGCTTGCAGTATACAGAATGCTTGCTGCTGACCGCATATTATTTTTGTGATTATAATTATTGGAATTATTATTAGTGTTTTTTATTATTATTATTCATCGTGGTAACTAATCTTAAAGAGCTAAGATTCAGTTATCTCAACAGCCCTTCTCCCTATGTCTAATCTATAATAGTTTTTACTTGATGCAAGTGACAACTCTGTAGAAGAAAACTATTTCCAACAGTAAAGTGCAATGTACCCCTGTACACTCCAATGTTACGCCTCCTGTACACACAATGTTGCACCTGTACAGCTTTTACTTATGAATCACTGCGAACAATCTTTGGTCATTGCGACAGGAAATGGAACCATAAATGTCTACGGGTAAGTTACTAGCGTAAAACATGTAGCCTCCAGAAACAGCTAGAAAAGACATCAATGCAGCTTCTTGCATGCAATTTTCATCTTTTAATGGTTAAGTACCTATAGCTGCCATACAAGTTAATGCACTCAGCTATAATAGCCCTTGCTCATCTTGTCTGCTTTCAATTGCTCTCAACTGATCCCCTGAGTAGAGACTCCGACCTAATTACATGACAGGGAAGCTGACGCTTCCACGAAAGGGGTTGAAAGGCCAGGAGTTCATTTTGTCTTATTGCATTAGTATTAGTCACTAACGTGGCTTGCAGCTTGCGCGTCTCATAACACAACAAGGTCATAACAGTATAACACAACAAGGTCATAACAGTATAACACAATTCTTTTGGTTATGGATGAATGCATGTGTTATTTGAGATGCATGAACAAGTAATATATGTTTGCTATCTACTCCGTGAGACCGTGTGCCTAAGCTATCTACTCAGTGAGACCGTGTAACTAAGCTATCTACTCAGTGAGACCGTGTGACTAAGCTATCTACTCTGTGAGACCGTGTGCCTAAGCTATCTACTCAGTGAGACCGTGTAACTAAGCTGTGAGACCGTGTAACTAAGCTATCTACTCAGTGAGACCGTGTAACTAAGCTATCTACTCAGTGAGACCGTGTGCCTAAGCTATCTACTCTGTGAGACCGTGTGACTAAGCTATCTACTCAGTGAAACCGTGTAACTAAGCTGTGAGACCGTGTAACTAAGCTATCTACTCAGTGAGACCGTGTAACTAAGCTATCTACTCAGTGAGACCGTGTAACTAAGCTATCTACTCATTGAGACCGTGTAACTAAGCTATCTACTCAGTGAGACCGTGTAACTAAGCTATCTACTCAGTGAGACCGTGTGACTAAGCTATCTACTCAGTGAGACCGTGTAACTAAGCTATCTACTCAGTGAGACCGTGTAACTAAGCTCTATGTTGAAGAAAAAGATGTAAAGTACAGTGATACCGCTACTTACAGCATTAGTTCATTCCACAAGCCGTTTTGTAAGCAGAAGATTTCAGAGGTAGAAACCGATTTTATTATATAAATGCCCTAATCCGTTTCAAACCTTCACAAAAACCCGGATATAGCATTTGTATAAATTATAAATACATGCAATGGTTAAAACCTGAAACAAATACATTTTACAATTACATTATTACATAGTAAATAGAAAAAGTACACAAGAGAAAAAAGAACAGAGAAATAACGAATAAAAACTACGAAGGGTTTGTTGGTTTACCTTTGGCCGTCTAGACAAGACCAAGCACAGACCGTGGGAAGTGGAGGATGATGGTTGGGAGTGGTGAGTGTTGAATTGATGTCTTAGTTTTATTTTACTCAGAATATACATCAGCACGAACTGAACAACTAAGCCATCTTACAGAAATGACAGATTTGTATGCGATGATAACTCCAAATTATGTAACTAATAAAAACTAAACACTCGTCCTTTATTGATTTTTGTTAGCCAATGAAACTGAGTGAGATGCATTGTACATTGTACCCACGAGAGGCAAACAACCCAAAACATAAAACAAACAAACATGCCTTTCTATTTAGAAATATCTTTCCTCAAGTTGAAGCAAAATTATTACCAAAAGACTTTTCGTAACTTTAAAATTTTGTATAGGCCTACATGTAGTCTTTCGTAAGTAGAGGTTCCACTGTAGTTCAGCGGTGAAATAAGACGTATTACACATGTGTTATCTCTGTGTTGCCTCCGTTCATCCCACAAACTAGACCAGCTAAAGTGCCGATGCATTAGATGATTGATAACTTATAGCCATGGACTGACATCGTAACAACAAAATTAACAAAAATTGAACTGATACAATTGTTATTGTACAATTTTGTAGGTTGGGTCAACCTACAAAATTTGTTGACCCAGCTTGGGTTCACTACTATAAGGTCACTATAGTAGCAGTTCACGGTCAACATGTAGAATCTGACCCTGACACAACTCTAGCGTGGCAGCTACACTTACTACTCAAGTATCCATCAGCATATATAATGGCACTTTATGACATAATAAAAAAGTACAGCAAATAATGGGCAGTGGATGAGCTGACACCTATTTGATTTTCCCACGACCAAACACGGGCGAAGCGAGTGTTTGGGAGCTTTATGATAAATGCATATGTGCACACAACTCCCGAAAATTATTCATCAACAGTCGTAGCCAAACCCTTGTACCGAAATCCCATCCAGAAATTTAACCATTTATGTGTGGAGTCGTTTAAGTATAATAATGATACAAAACACATATAAACCTACTTAAATATGTTAACAAGTCTTTGAAAAGTGTAGACAATATCTTAAAACTTACCCATCTGATCGAATTATACATAAATAGAAAGATTAATTTGGCCTAAAATCGCCATTAAAACCTGACAAGCCTTTTTAATCAAAATTAAGACCGGCCCAAAAAACGCCCATAAAGCTGTGCGACAGATGGTAGAACCATGAAGCCGTGCGCATTTCAAGAGGAAAATGTGTACATTTCACCAGTCCACGGCATTGTCCAATCGCCGAACGTTTCTGTAATAAACGTAGAAGTACTGAAAAGTAATCGTTTCTTTTTTGCCGATTCTAAAGATACTCTGACATTTTGGACACTTATAATGAATACTTTGGTATTCCAACTGATGTCCAAAGCAGTGACAGTAAAGGAAATGACGATGATACTTTTCTAACGATTCTTATAAGATTATTACAATATTTAATTATAAGAATTATTTGATTTTATAAGATTATTATAAGATTTAGTTATAAGAATAATCATTCGAATTTATAAGATCAAAGTATATAGTGACCGATGGTGTGCAATATGTTACTGTTATTATTTTTCTAAGGATTTTGTTGATGATACTATGGCTGTGCCCAGTATCACGGTACTGCCAAGCCATTTTTAATATCTGCAAAATTAAGTAATAGGCCTGCATTTTCTTATAGATATACAGCTATTTCTATGACAACCAGCTAAAATCTGTTTAGATTTTTAAATTCAGCATAATTTTTTGGATATAAATACAGAAATCTAGATAAATATCACAACTTCTTAATATTGGTTGCTATGACGTTTTGAAATGTAAACAAAATTGTGCATTGGTTTTCGTTTCTCAAACTTTAACACCAGTTTTCTCAGAACTATGTTTTCGCACTAATGGTAAACATGCAATCAGTTTATTGAGCATAAAATCTGCTGTAATTAAGCTGGAATCAAATTTTTTGCAAAATAACTGAGAATTTTTTCCTTCTGCTAGTGTAGATAACTCAAAATCTCACATACCCGACTTAACCATGGTTTCTGTGACATGACCCATTTCTTTATTTTGCTCCAGTTTGCAAAAAACTTCCAGACACACGTGAATGTTAATGCTTACTTTCTGTTACAGATACTGTCAAAACCATTCTACATTCAACACAACCAACTTTCAAACTGTGTACATTACACAGCAGCTTGCCATTTTACTTCTAATATTGCATTTCTCCTATTGCAGGGGAGAGATATAAACATATAACCTTTTCCTTTCATTACTGCTGTTTGTTTTACATAATAACACCCACTACATTACAGCTACCATTGCAGCTACCATTGCAGTTCTCCTATTGCACTGCAGTGCCATTTGACTACTAATATTGCATTTCTCAACCAGCAGTAACCTTTCTTTTTTCCATTATCACTTCGGTCTTGGGCTGTATGACAGGGGAATTTCTAGTTACATTTTAGAATGTTGACCTAATTTTGGTCATGATAAAAGCTAATTGACAGTGAGCCTTGGCTGAATCTTCACTACAGTATCCATTCGTTGAAGGTTGGTAAAAAGATTGCAGCTCACAGGATTTGAATTGACATTCAACATGATAGTCAGACACTCAAGCAACTGCGTCAATCGACCACCGACTAGCATTCCTGAATGCTCATCATTATTATTTAAAATTATTACTGAATCATTGTATGCAGAGTTATTATATCTACGATCTCTCACGGCAGACCAGACAGCCTGACCGGGTTACTCGTGACTCATAGAAAGGAATTTCAACTGATCTGCTATTTCTGTAATTATTAGACTCCGATGTAAACTTGAAACAGCAATATTTTCCCAAAACAAACAGTGTACAGGTAGTCGTCAACTTGCGACCTATGTGACATACATCCACCCAACTTTACAACTACGTCCGTGGGAAGGTCAGGCAGTTCAGTGCGAGGCATAGCGTAAGCCATTCTTTGTTAAGCTTTTCGTTAGGGCGATTTTTTTGCCATACGATATCATCAATAATTTCGCTCGAAATTAAAATTTGGCGATTTGTGTACTGATTATATACGTTAAGAGATATACATTGCTCACCATGTATAGCGAGTTCAGCATTATCCGTTATGGTAAAAACGAATTTGCAAACAGATAAATGATAAAATCTTAGTTAAAAGTTTGAAGGTTACTAAAATACATACTAAAACTTCTTTCAAGTATGTGTTTAGGAGGTTGAATTCATTTAAGTTAGATCAGAATCGACAGAATATACAGAATCGACTTACGTCCAAATCGACTTACGACTGGCCAGAACCAAATGTGGTCGTAAGTCGACGATTACCTGTACTTAATAATCCTCATGTTTCATAGCCCGAACACATGGTGCAGTTTATTGAGTCAACCACGCAGCAACAAACACCAAAAATACTGTGCATTTATCTTTCTCTTGCAACAAAAGAAGACAATTACTCATTACTGTACTACTATTTTACATGGTATTAGCAATCATGGAGAAATAATGGTGGGAGGAAGCATTTGCTGCGTCTTTTTAAAGAAGTTTGAAAGAAAGTTCTTTTCAACTAATACAGATTGCCATACTAGATACTAGGACAGATAAAGATACTAGCTGAATTTTACACAAAAAGAAAATGCTGCTGTACATCTGAATCAGGTTGGTACTTTCACTCGGTGACCATTTACAGAACTTCATCTAGCCAGAAGTTTAATGATTTACACATGAGAATATTTATAGTTTAGTTTGTGCAATTGAAAAGTGAAAGGCGTTCATTTACTGTTTTAAAACATCCTATATCTTCAAATAGCATCTGTAATACAAGCGTTATTGATTAGGAAAGCACAATTCATTACTTAACTATTTTTGCTAATGTGGCAAAAGAAACATATTCCGCATTGCGGTCGGAGATACAAATTTAGTAGCGAAAGCTCAGTTTAGTAGTAGAAGATAGCTTGGTTTCCATATACACTGCAAGCACTGGCGGCAGGATCGTAGGGCCATCGACGGTGAAATAGAAACCTACGCGCGATAAGTACCACCAGCTGTTTTCAGCAGTCAACGCAAAAGTTCAGCGCTCTTCAACTGAGACGCAGACAAAACTTTCCTGACATGCACTGTACAGGTGAAAGTCGGCACTCTCAAAGCGGCATGATGAGTGGCCAATTTTGTGCGATCACCAGCAATGCAGCTTTATGTGAACATAGGCACAGAGCCTACCAATGCAAGTGTTTTGCTGCGCGAGATTATCGCCAGGGTATCTCAGCCAATGTGGAACCATGTTTAAGCAAAGTGTCAAAGGCAACAATTTTATAAGCGAGGTCTTAGTGGTGCTAATAAAAAAGTCATAGAAACCTAAAATTTTAACAGGATTATCATTATCTGGATATAATTTTACCCTAATAACCTAACCAGATAAATATTCGCACGCAAGGATGGAAACAGTATTATCAAAAAAAGTTGCTAAGAAAAAATGTTATAGGAAAAATGAGACTATATATTGGTAGAGTGAAAGCTTTAGTTGACACACATATGCTAGGTTCATACTAGGGCACTGAAACAGCCTTCAGTGACTAATGACTATGCGTATACTCACTCTCTAAATGTATATATTTCTAGTGCAAACAACGATATTTTTGAAAATATTCAAATAACCAAGCTTTTATAGAAACACTGGCCAATATTGAACATTTAAACACCCTCAGGAACACCACATACAGAGAACACTGGTTCAAGGTGACACAAAGACGACCTTTACAACATTAAAGGTTTTTTTTATAGATCTAAATCTGGCAGGCCGTTTGCAGGGTTGATTAGATGAATAAAAACTATTTTCATAATTGTAGAGTACGTTTCTGTGGTTTAAAACTGACAGCAATAATCTGAAAAAGAAATGGTTTAACTTTTCTAAACAATTTCACAAACATTTTGGTTCATAGTTATAAACCTTTCAGGCTCATAAGAGTAAGTAATAAGGTTTACCAACGTTCAATGAAAAGACCTCTCTCCGTGTGCAAGATTTACTGTCACTAACTAAAGAAGCCTCTGCGAGTAATGTTTACCAAGACTTACCGAAAAAACCTATGTTATATACATATACTAGCTGTGCTTCCCGACATTGCCCGGGTATTAAAAATCATCTTATAAACAATGACAAGTAATGAAAGTTGCCTGCCACTTGCTATTAGCCTGGCAGATTGCCAATGGAAAATATGAGTAGTATGCTTAATAATGAGCGCTACCAGCTTCTCGTGACATTATGTTATGGCCCTGCGTCGTACACAAAGCCGTTGGGTATTTACTCTCATATAGCGACATATACCAGCTAGCGAACAAATCAATTTCGGTGGTCTAATTGGTAGGGTGCCGGACTTGTGAACGGGTGGGTCTGAGATCAAATATTCTTCAGTGGGGATTCATTATTCCAAGATTTTAATAGCTATAGCCGGAACGCAGACATACGAGATATATACCAGATACACGATATACTTTGAGAAATATACTGTAAAACCTCTAATTGAATGCCACTTCCAATTGACCGCCACCCTGAGAGAAGAATTGAAAAATAGACCACCACTTTGACATTATTTGATCTTTATGTGCCCATAATATCAACTGATCAGTAGAAAAGTGTCCAAAAAATCGTATTAATAATGAATCGTATATATATCAATAACAGTTAATTCTCTCCTTGTCCAATTCTGAAGCTTTACATTTTTTTCGTTGAAACTTTGAAAGCAACACCATAGAAATAATCAATAACGGTCTCAAGCTATTGGTAGCTCTCTGTGTAACGCGGTCTTTCTACTTCGAAGTAGAAAATAGGCTAAATTTACGATGGTAGCTGAACTTTCAGAGTAACGCTATAAAAATAATTACTGTTTGAGCCTAAAAATGGTTTCTTGTTTGACGCGGATTAAATGGTTTAAATTTACGATGGTGGATGGAACTTTGAAAGCAACGCCATAGAAATAACTACTAACCATCTCAGGCTAATAGTAGTTTTTTGTTTAACACGGTCCTAATACTTCAGAGGACATGCATATAAAACCCAGTTCGCCAGTTTTTGACCAAAGGTTACATTTATTGTGAGCAAACTTTTACGCGTTGCATTAATGGTAAATACAGCGGGTAAAAGTTTTGCTTTACCAAAAATTGCTTGAGTGTTAGTATCGACTAGTTCAGTAGTGCAGAAGAAGAGTGGAGGCAAGAAGATATTGTGGAAGGTATTGGACAACTAGAGGATGTTCGTTCCATTGAAAGCAACAATCGAAACGCAGCTATCTGAGCAAACAATGGAAATATGTTTTTTAGTTTTAAAAACGTTAATTCTTGTTTCTGCAAGTAATATAAGTATGGTTCGTTTATGTCACTTGTTCATAAATATATATTTGTATCATTTAATAGATTACTGTTGTATACTTTATAAATATGCAAATTTATAGCATGTTATTTAATAGCATCCTTGCAGCTATCTTAACACGGCTTACAATGGATCGACGCCCATAACTCCACATCTATTGCACATAAAAAGCTAGTTTTGGCTGCAAACTAGCAAACAAATCAGTGAGTGCAATGAGCTGTCATACAACATGAGCTGTCATACAACAGATGTCATACAACATCTGTTAAATACAGATATAAAATAAGAATAAGTCTTCAAATTTAGAATGAAATAAAAATTGAAAATGACAATAATTTACAAAGAAGGACACAGGCTATAATATCGTCGCAGGTCAATTGCAAGCAATAGATATCAATTGATAGAGATATTTCTCAGTTTCTTGACGCACATTTATTAAGAGATGTTTGACAAGTTAGAGGTAAGTTAGCAGATTTATTGCATTCAAAATGTTTGATATTCGTCCACCAGAAAGAGGGCAGAATATAGGCGACATTCGCTTCGCCCGTAGTAGGGCTAAATTTATCTTCCGAAAGTTCTGACGAGCCAGTTGAAAAATAGATCGCCTCTATTTTTTATATCGTGATTAAAGCTCAATATGTACATTTTAATATGAATAAATATTATTACCTTTTGGTTTATTCATCTTTTGAAATTTCTTCTAAGCCATCTCAAAACTCATTATTCATTTTTTATGTGTCAATTGTGCCATTTTAATTTCAAATGTTCCGTTACATTGCAACTGTAATGCACAACTTCAATCTTCAATTTCCGGTTATTGTAAAGGGCAAGCGCAGGAAATTGGAAAAACAAAAAAGTTCTCATGGACATTCTTGAGTAGGAATTGTCTTTACATTCTCTCTCGGTTCGGTCAAACAAAGTACCCTCATGCACTTCACTGATGTATTTAATTTCGATATGTAATTTTTACATTTGAGCCAGTATCGATTATTGAGAGGTACCAGTATTGTTGCGTTTGAAAATTTTGACGGATAGCTGTTTGCAGCAACAGTAACATTTTTTATACACACACTTCTATGTACTCTTTATTATTATTAATTCAACATATTCGTGACTTTTATTTTGTTTTACCAGTTTATTTTAATTGTATTGGTAATAATTCACTTTTCGTTGTAATCATTGTAACAAAACATACTTTATTTAGCATTACTTGCTAATTATTTCATAGTTGAACACCTTTACAGTTGTTTTTATTTTTTTCCTAATTTATTTCAACAAAACACTTTTTCATGATATGAAATTTAAAATTTATAGTTGTTTGATAACGTTTTCAGTTGTTTTATTTTTTCTTTCAATTTATTTGAAATGCACAGAACACTTTTCTCATGATATGAAGTTTAAAAGTTAGAATGGTAACTGTTGTTATATGTTAAATAAAAATAAATAATATCCATCAACTCTTTCATTACTCAGACAACGTCAGCATTTATTTATACCTACATGTATATATATAAATTTGGTAAATTTATTAAAATTTGACTAAGCATAAAAATTACTAAAAGTTTCATATTACACAAAAGGTATGTAAAATGCTAAGCATTTTATCTGATGCACTAAAATGCGCTAAGCATTTTATCTGATGAGTGTTACACACCTTTTGTGTAATATGAAACTTTTAGTAATTTTTATGCTTAGTCAAATCTTAATAAATTTCTTACCAAATTTATAGTAAGCTCTACTTTAGTATCGAGCACTTTATGCTGACTTTTAGTCTATACTTTATTGTACCTATATATATAAATAAATACCTAGTATTTATTTATATACATATTTATATATATAATGTATATACATATATGTGTTTATACATTATATACAATGTATATATATACATTATATATAGATATATGTGTATATAAGATATATGTGTATATATCTTTTTAATGGGAAATATTATACTATATTTAGTCACTAAATGGGTTTGTAATTTTGCCCCATGGGCTCGGATCACACTTTTTCACTCAACTCTTTACTATTCAACTACTGTAGTTAGTTTTCATAAAAAGCTTCACTTTTGCTGCGAATTCATGTCGAGCAGATGTGGGAAATCTGGATAATTTTATTGCTGTTAGCCTCTTCAAATTAGAACTGTGTTGCTCTCATCTATGATAACTGCAACGAGCTTATAATATGCCAGTTGATAAGAAAGTGTCTGATTGTTGCTATAGCAGCCCTCAAGGGCAAGTCAAGGAGAATTTTACAATGCCGCCCATATTTTAAGAGGCGTGTCATATACATTAGCAGTTGCTTGTATCGGATTCTCAAATCTTATCGGTTAGCATCAACCCAAGTAGATATACCTATGTCAGCTATGTGTATAGCTAGCTCAATGCCTGATGTTGCACAGACAATAAAAAAGCTTTGGCACGAAAAATTTATTTTTTATCAACATATACAACATTTACCATTCTAACTTTTGAATGAAGGTGTTTGGTTATTTATGAGTGTGTCCGGCCAATGCATAATTCAAATATTTGAAAGCTCGAGGAATAGCTAAAACATATTGTTGAAAAACATTTTTTACTTCTTATGCTACGCATTTGCTCAAGAATTAAAATAGCTTATAAACAGTGGCAGGTAATGTAGTTGCCATTGGCTAAGTTTCTTTACCCATTGAATGTGAGTAACATAAGCTAGTAACATAAGCTAATATTTTGTTCTTTACTATAAGAAGGGCCATGTCAGCCTGTAATTCCTTTTAGGCGTTAAGAAAAAAGATGACACCTCACGGTAATCGAACCCGTATATTCAGATGCACACATGAGAGACTAAGCTATGTATCCACCTTGCAACAGATTGGAATAATTGTCTATATAATCGTTACACATCATGATCTCTCACTGAACAACGGACTGCAAGCATTGTTTCAAGTTTGGACATGTACTTTTCTTCTAGTAGTTCAAGCATGCTAGTTGAAGTTCTTCTAGTAGTTCAAGCATGCGTATTTTAAGCAATCGCTATAGACTGGACATACAACAGACAAACAAACACTTACATTTATATATACACGTAGATGTTATCAATCTTTAATATGTTGACTTGTCTTTCAACAAGTCAACATATTAAAGAGGTCAAGCAATGCTGTTCATCTACTTCAGAAATTTAATATAGCTCCTCTGTCACTTTAACAGCAAAAGTCTATAAGAGTAAAAGTTTAGCTTAATTTGTAAGATGTTGTGTCAGCAAGGATCATAATACACAGTATTTTACAACTTCATCGGAGTAGACAATTTTGTGATTTACAGCTGGCGTGATATAAACACTGACTCACTTGAAGCTCCTGTCATAGTAAATAGTGACAAAAGGCAACTCATAACAATACTAGTTAAATGCCCGGCGGTGCACGAGTGATAAAATAAGTTTTTTCACAGAAAAACAACATTTATTTACCATCTAACTTTTAAATTAAGGTGTTTGTTTATTTCTGTGTGTGCTATAAATTTAATTAAGTTTATGCTATATATATATATATTTATAGCATTTGGGGAAGTCTGGGCACATATTTTTCCTTCTAGTAAAATTTTTTTTAGTAAATCAGTCAAGTGTGAAGCGTATGTATTTTAACCAATCGGCATTAAGGATTTGCAGGTGCATAAGGTTTTACGGTTTTTCGCTTTACGATGTGAAACCTGATGTTTTTTCATCCCTTTGTTATGGTATTTTTTTGTCATACGACATCAACACCAATGTAACTCGAAATTCAAGTTTGGTGGTCGGTGTGGTGAATACTTCATAATTACAAAGATGTCGATATACTATTCATCAAAACAATAATGCCGTACAACAACAATCAACAATGCCGGAAAAAGATACGATGCTTGATCTCTCTTTCAGTTCAGCATTTTTCGTGTTTCGTAAATGCTTGATATTGCGTGAGTGAAATGAAAACTAATGAAAAGCAAAAGTAAAAATTTAATGCGCATTTAATAGAATATTTACTATAAATTTAATTCATTACAACATATACAACTATATAACTACATATATAACTTTAATTCGTTAACCATGAGTCTTAAGATTGATAATGACGTCAAAGGAAGTAAGAAAACGAATTTACTATAATAAAAATTATACTGCAGATCTTAACCAATAAATAAATGCACTAAATTTACTGTAAGTAACTAGCTGCTAAGGCTAATACACTCTTTTGTTAGTAAGTTGTAAATAGGTACAATACGTATATAAAATTTTGATGTTTTTACAAAGGGGGGTTTGCACTAGATAATCACTATGGGTTTCTATATCCGTCTATACGACATTTTTTTCGGAACACCGCAACGGAATACCGGAACAAATTAATGTCGTATGGGGGTCCACTATATTAGTCCCCTATATGAGGGTCCACTGTGTCGTATGGGGGTCCACTATATTAGATTGTAAAAACTAGACTCACTGAACTGAGACGCTGATGAGTACTGAACATACCTAAACACAAAACCTACTGGTGTTACATAATGATATTATAAACATGCTTTTGGAAAAAAGAGCTTTTACTGCCAATCTCGTCGAAATGCTGTTTGAACATAGGCCTTTGAAAAAGAAAGCACTACACCTCTGAAACAACAAGCTGCAATCAATCACCAACCGGAGAAGTCTTGACTTATGAAAACCTAATTATCTGACACCTAAAGGATCATTCCCATGGCTAGAAAATTACACACGCTGCAACTTCGTGAGAGCCAACACTACCATAACCTGCAATTCCACTATCTCATATGCGGTAACAAGACCCGTCCCTTCAAACACCTGAGCTACCAGACCAAGGGTTAGGAGAGACCAAATCCAGTAAATAGAGGATAGCCAGCGAAATACACACCTGTGACGGTGCCCAGGGACTACCCCCTAAACGTCCGAACCAAGACCAAACCAAAGCAAGAAATGACCAGCCAGAAATGACAATTTAATATCAGACACAGCCACAAAAGTAACTATTTTTGAGATTTTAATATTCATAATTTTTCCACAGGATCTTTCACAACATGTTGTAATCTTTTGCACGTCACACTTCTTTAAGCCAATGATACGCTGACTTATTTTTGTCTCCTATAAATAGTAAAAACAGAATAAATACTGCAGCATTTTTCTAAGTTCAGCATTCAGTCACTGGATCTACACAAAGCAAGGCAAGTTGAGCTATTTTACAATATAATGTAAGGCAGTTGCTGAGTTCTACAATTTTTGGGAGTTATAGACTTATTTTAAAACTTATGTATTCAAGTCTTGGACTTTAATTAATCGGTTAACTTTCTCTCTTGCCTTAATGATTTTTATTTGATTAATTTTGTCTAAACTACTTAAATAGTATCTTACACTTTATATTTTGTGACTGATTGTTTTTTTTGACAAATTCTGTCTTTATTAAAAATAGAACATTGTGAACTTTGCTGAAACAGTTTAATTATTGAGCTGGTAGGTTACCCCACAAGTTTTGTCTTGGGAGTAATTCGCAAGGTCAATGAACTTTCATGCAACATGTCGATGCATCAAAGTCATAGCTGCATGTCTTGAGTTCGGGTTGTTGGTATTTAAAATCTAGACATTACGCAATAGAACTAGGGTTTGTTTTTGAACATTGGTGGAGTAAATGACAATCAGCGCGCACCCTCAAACATCTTCACCGATGTATCAGAGGCAAATTCTTTACAATATGAACCAGATGCAATTTCTTTTATACTAACATGGTAAAACTGCCAATTAAGAGTATAAGTCTATGCACTTGGAAACCAAAAGGACATACAACACTAGGGTTATTTGAGCCATAAAAAAGGACAACTAACTACAGTGGAGCCTCTAATTACGAAAGTAATTCGTTTCGACAACCATTCCGTAAGTAAAACATTCCCAAGTAGAAAATTTTGTAAGTAAAATGCCTTAATCTATTCCAAGCCTTCCCAAAACTTGGACATGATAATTGCATAAATTATACACGTAAATACATGCAATAGTTAGAAATTATAACAAATACACGTTAGAATTTTGATATTATATTACTACAATGTTAGGACATTACAATGGATTAAAACAGATTATCAATAATATTAACTGTACAATGGACACGAGCGGTTTCTTAGTAATCTTAGTAAGGTTCACTTGAAAGCTGAAGCTTAAATGTATGCTATTGGTATTATGTTTACTCAGCATATATAAGTAGAACTTGATAATCAATTGTTTATTTCACACTCAGTTCACATTAAAAAAAGGTTAATCTATTAGAATACAACATACATAATGAAACCTAAAAGTTGAAAGAATAGAGAAATTACGAACAAAAACTGGTATGTTTGTTTACCTTTGGCGTTAGACATCTAGACGTGGCTAAGCAAAGACTGCTGTAAGTGGGCGTCAGTCAGAAAGAGCGGGTGTTGTATTGTCATCTTGGTTTGGTTCAGAATAAATGCTTTGTGAACGTTAATTAAAAAAGTAATCTACATTACTACGAACTGAAAAAATGTGTCATCATACAAAAAACGCAGAACTCGAGTTGCTAGAAACTAAAGTTGTCCTACCCTTTATGATAACTCCAAATTATACAACGAATGAAAACAAAACGCTTGTCATTTATTGACTTTTGCTAGCAAATAAAACTGAGTGAGGAGCACTGTACGCCGCACCCATGGGCAGCTAATTTACTAAATAAATAAACGGGTTCAACTATAAAAGGCCTTTCGTATCTAGAACAAATTTTCATAAATCGAAGCACAATTTCTTCCAAAAAACACTTCGTAGCTTCGAAATTTAGTATGCAGAGGCTTTCGTAAGCAAAGGTTTCACAGTATAGAGTTATTTGAATTTGAGGAAAAAGCCAGTTACATAGATGATGTTACCTGGAGGAGCTCAGCCATAGAGGTTACATCAGCAGATACGCAGACATTGCTTTGCTTCTCACTCATGATAGTAAAGAGCCTCTTGGCCACAGGATTGGTGCACAGGCTAGCCCTTTCCGCAAAAGGCAGCAGCTGAAAAAATGAAGGCCTTTTAATAAAAAACTATACAGAGAGGAGACAACTTCAACAATAATTGCAGCCTCATGATTACTAATGTTTAGCAATCTAAGATCTGTGAAGAAGCAACAGATATCTTCATAGATATAGTAAACCCTATATCTATATCTATGGATATCTTAGACCAGCTTCAAATATATAAGCCAGCTGATGTACAAATGATAGAAGTGTAACTATCAAGTTATATCTTAACGACGAACTGCTTGTTCAGCAACTTATCATCCATTCAACATTGTTGAATCTTTTGGATCTTCCATCCACTATGCCACATCAAGAGCAAAGCCATCAGCTCAGTTAATCCGTAAGCGAACAGTTGAAGCTTTAGCATGCTTCTTAAAATGGATATGATGATAACTTCACATTGTGGCGAGGTTAGTGCAACTAGCATCACACGCTACATGTTATGGAACCTAACACACAAATTACCCTTTAGATGTCCAAGGTCAACCTATAGATTTTCATCAGATCACCCAGTAATCTTCTGTAAGGTTAAGCTTTATTTTAAAAATACACTTGCATGGCTGATTTGTCTTTTTACAAATATATACTATACTAAAAGAAAAAGGCTTCTTAATCATTACTTGATATTCTGATTTATGACCAAATATCAATTTAAAAAACTGTAATTGAGGAGTTTTCTTCACATAGTATGATTTATATCTTCAAGGGAGACAAATCTTGTATACAGCAGATTATTTCAAAGATAACCATGAAGCAGCCATTTTAATTCCATAATCAAAGTTTTTTGCTAATAGCTCTACATATCAGAGAACTGACTCAGAAAAATAGGGCAAGAGTTTTATCTTAATGTCAGCAATATCAGATTGTGAAAAAGAATGCTTTTTAATTTGCCGTTCCACATGCCCGTAAATAAAATTTCTTAAAGCCAATCAGAGAAATTTAAAAGCAGCCTATGCCAATATATCGGATAGGTGAATGGCACACAATTGAGGTCGCAAGTTTTAGTGAGCTCACATAAAATTAAACATGACTTAAATTGTTTGCTCGAATGCCTGATTTTTTGCTAATACATCTGGGTAATAGATGCATGTCTTCAGCAAAGTGAATATCACATCACTCATCTTACAGTTTTGCCATTATTACCAAACTCCTTTACAACCTTTTAGTGGTAGATATAGCGTTGCATAGGTATAGCGTTGTATAGGTATAGCGTTGTATAGGTACAGCATTGTAACTTACTTCACATTCAGCACTGTACCGAATTCTGAACAAGTATAGCGTCTTAATATGTTTTGTCAACAAGAAAATCAATCCTCTTTGTATAAATTGTAATTGAAACAAAATCTATGTCTAGAAAAAAAGTTTGATCGCCAAATACACTTTATAAAAGCTCAACAGTAAAACACTTTCACTCACATGAAAAAACCATCCAAAAAATTTTTAACATCTACACCAGAAACGTTAATGACAGTTTACAAACTGTTGCTGATGAGCTTTTTCAATAAAATAATGAAATACCGTAAATCCTCATGCATAAGCGACCAAAATCTATAAGACACACCCCAAACTTTGGAGAGTGTTTGTTGAGTTACAGGTATGCAGAGTGTATAAGCTGCAGCCACCATTTTTTTCATCCATCCAAAACATTTAAATTAACCTAGCCATGTGTGTTATTCGCCAAGTTTACAGTCTCTGTCTGTCCTCACACACACATGTTGGCTGAATAGGTGTCAATCGATCAATGAGTGTTCTCAACTTTGCGGAGAAAGTGTTACGCCTTCGGCAAACCACAGGATACAAGTACATAATCAGTGAGCAAATTTAAGGAGAAACGCAAAATATGATGCTGCATTTCAATTGAAAGTTGTGCATATAACTTTGGAAGCTACCAACCAAAATAGTGCTGCAGTTTTTAGCATCAACGAAAAGCAACCCGACAAATGGAATTAAGTGTTGGTGATGTCATATGACATTGGCCATGACTTATGACCTCATTACATGAGTACAAGAACTAAATATTTTTTAGCATCTTATTGTTGAATAAAATATTTTTAGCACATGCGGATTTCCAAATTGTACTAATAAATATTATTAAACAACATCTTAGTTAAATTTATTAATATTTATATGAATTTTTTATATAGTTATATTTATATCTTTTCATTATATGTAACTCTAAGTTTCTCACATGACAGTACATTAAACCAGAACGTAGTGAGAAGTTTGCAGGTATAATTTTTAGACTGCATATAAGCTACACCCCAAATTTTTAAACAACGTTTTAGGTTCACAGGTGCGGCTGATACATGCGGAGTGTACATGCAGTTTTGCATGCGGATTATACGGACATGTCATTATGTGGACATGTACATGCGGGTTTACAGTATGTCAGATGAGTTGTCATCAGCCAGACAACATAAATGTTTTCAATTTCAAAAAAATTGTTACCTAAGTTTTTTATATTAAATTCGAATAAATGAAAAACTGGAAATCTTGTCGTTTCTTTGCTAGGTAGATCTATTGACAGTTCCAATGTTGCATATGCTTTGCGTCTTAGCAGAATAACAAAGTGCACAACTGCTTTATGGCAGCGCTAAAGATGGGCCTACAAAAAGTGACAACAACTTACAAAACTCTCCACAGAATGCTTTATTTATAAGGAGCCTAGTCTAACACTCAGTCTAAATGTTCTGCAACAACTTGAGATTGCATAGTAACAAATTTTTTCACAAAAATGATTGCTTTCGTCATCGTTGGTCGGTGAAATAAAATTAATACCAAAGCAAATGAAAGCTTGAAAATACTTTCTCCTTAAATAAATACATAATTACAAAGCATCTACAGGGATCTTGGAGAATTCGAGTGAAATCTTTAAAAGCTCACACCAGAAAATCAAAATAGTTTATAATACAATCTTAAAGTACATTTAAACTTGAGCTATATTTTCAGTTATACCTGGCTGTTAAAGTTCAAAGTTCATTACTATAAACCTGATAACCTGATCTCCCTCTTGTGCAGTCAGGCGTTGCGAGATTAGGGAGTGACGTAACACATATACGTACTGTTGTGGTGTCATTGTGCTGTTCTCACTGACTCCTACCCACGCATAGCCTCAAACTTTTTAGAATTTTTGGAAGAGAAATCTTATTTCTCCATTATCATCAATAACTCTCATTGATACTGTTTAATATCTGTCCGTAATCTATACATAACAAACACCAGATCGAACTAGTAGATTGTAATTATGTCGAAAATATTGCAACAAAAAATCGCTCTCAAATATTTGATTACTGGACTAAAAAAAACTAACCTCGAGATATTTTATTCACTTTTTTCTAAGAGAAATGTTTTCAGTGACTAGAGAAGTCAATGAATGTTGTATGAAAAATTCTGCAGACTATCATTTTTGAACTTGTTCTTTTCAGAATAGCACATGTTCTTCTTAAAGAATAGAGAAAGCATAATATTATTATGCTTTATTATTTATCTTGAGGTGTTGACTGATGTTCTAAAAAAAGAATCAAGGAGATTGACCCCCTAGAAGCTGAGATATAGCCAGCCAAACACAGGTCTACCAAAAAACATAAGTGTTTTGGTAATCATCAATATATGACGTATGAAATCGACTTGTGTGCCATCGGTCAATTAAATCAACTAATGCGCTCTCCTATAACAATCACTGCGTTTTAATTGGTTTAATCCCTGGAAGTATAAAACAATCAAATTGGGCCTAACAATCATTGCTCTGAGAATTTCGAACCAGTCCCTCTGACATGTAGATTAGTTTTAGCATAAAATAATTCCACGCATCTATTATTCCGCAACATTTCGCTATCTTGCTAGTTCAGCTCAGTATTGTTGTTCTCCTACTTAGCTTCCCTATTCAGACTCATCTTTAGCGCTGTTCAGATTTGTTTAACTATAGCTAATAAATGGAATCAATTAAATCAATCATCAATCTCGGTATCATTTGGACTTTTCTACAAATTATATTAGTTACATCATTTATTCTATACGCAGTTATATTATTACTTTGTATAATATGCATTATGATTATTATATTAATGATAAAAATAATTATAGATAAGATAATAGATAAATAGAAAAGTCAAATCAAAAGTTATCGTTTTCTTTTCATACAGCAAGAGCAGCACGGTCAAGTTATTCTTTTTAAAATTATGGCTGTAGTGAACTTACAGTCTGTTAATAGTGGCGATAATCATGAAAGTCAACTGAATGCTGCAGTAGGTACACAGTAGAAAAATGATGAATGAACAAAAATTACCATTCCCATTTCTTATTCTAAACAAACTGCAAATTGCGGATGTCGCATGTAGACCAGACCATACACGCGCGTTCGTTGAACAGAGGATCTTCGGAGCATAACTGTGAAGATCGAGTTAAAATTTGAAGCACAATAGTCAAAATCTGCTCTTCTGTTTTGAAATATCATGGCGAGGGGTGGTGGGCAAATGCCTTTACCACACAATGTTTGCTTGATTTTCCTGAGAAACCAGAGCTAGTCTGTAAATTCTTTACTATCGCGAAAAGCGTTTCACATCTCGTAGCCTAAAACAATCATTATACGTAACGGCGGTAAGGGTGCGCAACTCCGGCACATGACCAATAAGTCGATTTCATACATCACATATCTCGGGATTTTCGAAGGGTTTTCCTGATTCGTTATTAGGTAAACCTGTGTTTGGCTGGCTATATCTCAGCTTCTGGTGGGTCAATCTCCTTGATTCTTTTTTTAGAACATTAGTCAACACTTCAAGATAACTAATAAAACATAATAATATTATGTTTTCTCTATTCTTTAAGCTGTGTTTTCGAGCAGGCAAGCACCATGAAGCCATCAAATTACAGGGTAGTATCTTAAGCTGACCTATGGGAATGCATGAGCCACCTATGAATAGATTACCCGCTCACTTCATTTATTTGACTTGTCCTCTCACGACTCTCCTTCTTCGCAAAGGGGATCTGCGCAGGGTTGGAGCTTAGAAACGAATTGACTTGGTCGGCGATACCAGAGTCAATCCTCTTATGCTTAACGAGTATGCTTAGTGCCTCTGATACTCTTATTAGGCTGTAATGGAAGATACATAAGTGTCTCTGATTATCACAACTATCTTCAATGAGCATGTCTTATTTAGACTATTATGTTGGAACTTATGTTTGCAGAAAAATTTGGAGTTGTTTTCTCCAAAAAAGTTGACAACACCAAATGTGTATTTTCTCAGCAAAATGAGAGAAAAGTTGAAAGATCCAACATCCTTGCAAAGCAAGGCTGGCTTTACATGGGTGATAACTAATAAGTTTTTGAAAAAAACATGTCATTAAGATATAACTTAATAGTCACAGTTCCAACATTTGTATATCAACATGCTAATATATTTGAAGCCGGCATAAGTTAAAACTGTATAAGATACCATAGGATACAGTAAAACCTCTATTTGAACACCATGGCGCTCTATTTCTGTACACCCGATAATCATTATGCATGTATAATTTTATCCTATTAACCTAACCAGATAAATACATTAGTTGCGTAAAAGAATGGAAACAGCATTATTAAAAGAATTTGTTAAGAAAAGATGTGATAAGAAAAATCAGATTACAGTAGATGCTCCTATACCGCAAATTTCAAATACATGTAAAGTAAAAAATTTATGTGAAGTTTTTGCTTCGTACTACGTAAAAAATTACGTATAATGTAAAGTGTCATCAGGCGGGTTTTCAAATTCGATTTGAAGGGTAACCTGTCTCGCCGCACTTGAGAGAAAAACTATGTGCGTATAGCGTTATATCTATATTGGGGCTCCATTTTTTTTAATTGCCATCTCTTTCCAAAAAGTGAACACTCTTGGTCTCAACAGCTTACAAATAAACAAAATTTTGCTTTTCTGAAGCGCATTACATCTGCTGAACTTAAAAAAAACAATTGGGAGACAAATTTTTATGACCTTAGATTCCAAATGGCTCTTTTTACCAGCGTGCATGCGCAATAGAGAAAGAAGAGCAAGTCATTTGTTTGTTGTCTGTTTTCAGATCCTGTGCTCACTTTGCAATGCACTGCCAACTTGGCTCTCAAAATTATTGGAAATTAGATCTTTTTTAGGGTCTCAACAGTGATATTATGACAAAAAGTTGCTAAAATATTGGATTTTTTGTTAGAGGAGTGTTTGAGTTATTTCCATTTCATGTTTTGTATCAGCTATTTGTTTTCATTTAGCTTTAGGTTTTTAACAAAGTATGATTTACCATACTGTAAATAATGTGAAACAAATTACTCCAGCTCATTGGACAGATCAGACTTTTATATAGGTATACATAATAAGCAAAAATGTAGTTAACATTTACTGTACAACCTCTATTTAAATGCCATGGCACCCTATTTTTCAACCTTTCCCCTATATTGGCGTTTTATTAGGGGTGATATTCAAATAAAGGGTGGCATGTATTTGTTGAATAGCTCGTCAGAATTTTGGGAAGATAAATTTAGCTCTTTTTCGGGCGAAGCGAATGTCGCTTATATTTTGCTCTCTTCTTCCGGTAAAGCGATATTAAACTTTTTGGATGCAATAAATCTGCTAACTTGTCAAAGATCTCTAAATAAAATATGCATTGGGAAGCCGAGAGATGGTACTCTCTAAGATTGGAAAGTTATCTCTACCAATTGGTATCTATCGCTTGCAATTAACCTACAGTAAAATTATAGCCGATGTGGCAATTTTTTGGAGCTTTCAACTTTTTTCATTATTTTAAATTTAAGGTGTATTTTTATTTTATAACTATATTTAAAAATGTTGTATAAAAGCTTATTGCATTCATTGATATGTTTGCTACAGCTTGTAGTCAAAACTGGCTTTTTATGTGCAATAGAAGATGAGTTATGAGGGTCGATCCATCGAAAGCCAAGCTTAGATAACGTCAATGATGCTATTAAATAATATGCTATAAATCTGCAAATTTAATTTATACAATAATTATCCACCAAATGGTACAAATAAATCTTCAAGAACAATTGACATAAACAAACCATATTAATAATACATACAAAAACAAAAATTAACATTTTTAAAACAAAAATATTTGCATCGTTTTCTCAACTATTTGCAATCTGATTGTTGCTTTCATTCGGACCCATTTTACCTTCTTCTGGCTGTTCAATGCCTTCTACAGTGTCTCCTGATCATAACTCTTCTTCTGCACTGCTGAACTAGTCGATATTAGCGTGTAAACAATTTTTTTAGCAGAGCAAAACCGTTACACATTGCCAATGAAAATACTTTTGGCGCAAATGAGAAAATTTTAGCCAAGTGTTACGGCTTGCTAAGCGTGCTAACCACAAGTTTTAGTCTAAAAAATAGTAGTACAGATTCCACCGTAATGGCTAAACCATTTTTAACATACGTCGAAGTATCAAGACCGCGTTGAACAAAGAACTACTATTATCCTGCTACAGTTATTAATTATTTCTACGGAGTTGCTTTCAAAGTTTTAAAGAAAAACCTGTAAGGCTTTGGAGTTAGAAAATAGACTTCAATACGAACAGCAACCAATGAAAGAATGAATTGTAAATCCTGTAATCAAGTCATTATTAATACGATTTTGGCGACACTTTCTACTGATCACCTGCTATTATGGGTTCGTTAAGGATTAAATATTGTCAGAGGCAGTCAAATAAAGGTGTCGTTTAAAAAATGTGACGCTCTATTTTTCAACCTTTCTTCTGTAGTGGCCGTTAAATAGAGGTGGCGTTCAAATAAAGGTGGCATTCAAATAGAGGTTTTACAGTATCCTTCCTTGGCATTGAGAATGATGGCTGTTTTAAAAATAGGGGTTGGCAATGCCATGCAAGACTGAAGTTATTATCAACGTAAGTTTAGCCTCATTATATTCACACTTCAGGTTGATAAGTTCTTCAGAAACTCTGGCATTGCTACACAAAGTAATACCCTACAGGATGAATTTATTCGCGGAGTTTAATTTCGCGAAAGTTACCATTTCATGCATATTCACAGATTAATTTATTCGCGGCTGAACACTGTCACTCTCTATGAAGAGTTAACTCTATTGCGTCTAGCAATAGAGTTAACCATACGCATGCGCACATTGCGTGTTTCGGTTTCTACTGTATTTAGCTTACAGCTACGGGTCGATCGTGCTAAGCTATAATTTTTTTGCTGCGTTCAGAGGTTTTCACGAATATTCATTCATAGATTTGGAAGCTTTTGATGAACCAACAACTTGTGGTAAGTATTGAGTTTTTTTCACAACCATTCACTAAATTAGTTGAATTTTACTTTAGTTTTTCGGTAAAACGCAATATTTATTTTTTCCATCCCTACGGCTTTGTTATTTGTTTTAGTGTGAGAGAGAGAGAGATTTTTCATCATACACGGAGGCACAATGACTGCAAGGGCGATAGATGTCATTCTTAGAAAATCACCAATCATTCAGGGAAGTCTGGAAATTGAGGTAGAAGTGACCGCAGCTGCTAACGAGGAGAATATGTTTTAAAAAAGGAACAAAAACGCCTTTACGAGCACAAATTTTTGGCCAACCGGTAGAACTTTGCAATAGTAAGCTACGAGGAGAGTTCTGATGATAACTCCCTTACCAGCCATGTAGTAGCGAGAGAATCGCCTTTAACATCTACCCAAAACAGTGACAGCGATATAGAGCTGCTATTACCAAAATAACTAGTCAGAGAGCACCATTATCAGTTTAATTTTATTGCCAGACAACCGCCATATGGGCGAAACTGTTTTTATTTACTCCATTCATCGTTTGTAAAATTTTATTTGTATTTGAAATATTTTATTTGTACACTCAAGTTTGTAATAAATTATAATATATCTATACATGGAATAGAATATATAATGTAATCATGTTTGCTGCAGCGATATCAAGGAGTTGTTGTTGTTGATGAAGGGGTCTAGGTTGACTAGTTGCTTCTCTGCCAATATTCCTGGCTTGGTGAATGTTACTACTTGTCTCTAGTTTTCGTAATCAAAATAGGTTATATTTCATTCTCAATCTGTAGTAAACACAAAAAAGAAAAATATTAATAAGTGTTAAATACAAAAACAATAGCTGAAGTATTTAATGAAAGCGATCAGTTTTTAAGCAAAAGAATTAACTAACGCAGTTAATTATGGAAAAACGTATCTGCACTGCAAATCAAATACATACCATAATGTCAAAATCAGAATCATTATCATCCTCAACTACGGTATTAGAAATTGATAGAGTTGATTTCAATGTCAAAAGACTGTAGGAGAGATTTTTGCGATGACGAAGCCATGCCGAATAACTTGTGAAAACCTTGAATAATTTTGTAAAGAAGTTCGATGCAATGGCGATAAAACTCGAAGCCCCGGCGATGATTTTAAAGAAGTTTTGGAACTTGGCTACGTTTAGTACTTCTGCCTAGCGGCTATTTTTACGATGACGCCATTCTGCATATCTTGTGACAACCTTGAATAATTTTGTAAAGAAATGTGATGCATTAGCAATGGGGTTAACTCAAAGCCCCAGCTATGATTTTAAAAAGGTTTTGGAACTCAACTACGGTTAGTATTTATGCCTAGCGGCTAGTTTTTAATTTTGAGGCAGTAGTTATTCTCCCTTGTGATTAAAAATAGAACTAATTTTTCGCGGAATTCAATAATTTGGGGAATTGACATCGCGAAATTGTGAATTTTTACAACCATCAAATATTTTCATCCTGTAGGGTAGCATAAAATATGTAAACATGTATGAACTTACAAGCCATTCCTGTCTAAAATATATAACGATATGCCACTCTCAATATTAATTGTCACAAACTAACTTAATCTTTATACAGCACACTTGCTTTACATATAATGGCTGTGCTGGCTTCAACCGGTTGAGGTTTGAGTTAAATTATCTGTATATCAACTTCTCTGTACATGAATCAATAGGGAAACAAACAACAAAATTAGTTTCAAAGCAAAAAACGTGTTGAATACAAACATTTTTCAATCAATTTAAAATAACACATTTCACAAAGTTTCGTCCCATGTGTTTACAACTTTCCGTAACAGGTACAACAAAATTAATATATCATCTCAGACGCCCTCCCTGACCTTTGCTATGTATGACATCATTGGTTAGCGAATCAAGTCTTTTTGCGCGTTTTAGCATAATTGTAATTGTTTTCCTGCAGAAGTAAAATGAGCAAAATGTAGAAACTGTCTGCCTAACAGAAAATATGTCCATGAGAGAATAATTCCAATATTGTATGATTGAAAACACAAGGACTAGAGCTTTACCATATATATATGTATATATATATATATATATATTACACTAAAAACCTAAAAGATAATTAGTGGAGTATGAAATATTTGAAAAATTATTGCGAAAAAAGTAAACTTTTAGTATTTGCGCTACAAATTTGTTTCGTGCGAAGCACTCATCAAACGCGATTGTACTAAAAAGTTTTTTAGTACAATCGCGTCTGATGAGTGCTTCGCACGAAACAAATTTGTAGCGCAAATACTAAAAGTTTACTTTTTTCGCAATAATTTTTCAAATATATATATATCCATTTAATTGTTTGGTGACGATTTTTAAGCAAGGCAATTTGAATATCGTCACATTCAAAGAAATATCCCCAATCGTTTAAACGATATAATTGTGTAATAGCAATTTATCTCACACCTGATGATTTTCAGGGTGAGCTGAAACAAACACACGGGCCTTCTAGTCGTATAAACTCATTCCAATTTTGTATTATTGCGGCAAAGCCCAAAAAGAGTAGCTTACAGCTACTACAAGATACTTAATCAAAGTACTAGTTTCATAAGTAATATATAAAAACCAACATAAAATTTTAAGTGTGGTAGTATTGAATAAGCAGTGTTATTGTCAGATAAAATGCATAACGTAAGTGTTGTGGCAGCATCTTGTCAGCATGATTAGAAGCAAATCAAGCTTTATCCAACTAATAATATATTTTTAAGCAAAACGAAAAAGACACACAAAGTGTAAAGAGAAATTAAATTAAAGCATATCAAGAAAGACAACTCTAAAAACCAACTTACCTGCAAATGAGTTCACACTCATCACTACGGCCTAATGTTGGAGAAACCATACTGCTAGACTACACTATACATAAATAAAAGTCCTAGAAACTAAAATTACATTCAAAACAAAATGCGCTTACTAAATCTTTAGCAAATACTGTATATAGCGGAGCCGATCACCAATTGTAGCATTTCTGTTGCTAAAACTTCAGAGCACTAATGTTAATGCATTTAATGTTAGCTGTTCATAGAAGACAAACTGCTCCAATATAGGTATAATGATAACAACACTACAATCCACACTCACTCCACAATCCTACTCCTTCAGAATATCAAGTAACCGAGTAACCCACAACAACTCTTGTCGCAAAGCAGCATTTATTCTAGTTGTTTTAGCAGTTGTTGCCTTCAATTAAAAACTTTACTTGATTGGTTATGTAAGGATATACAGAAAGTATACTCTAGAGATAATACATAATAGCACTTTGCTATTTTTAATAGAATTAATTGGGAATTACAATAAGATGATTTCTGCAACACAATATTAAAACTTTTATGGCTACCTTAGTTGAGGACAAGAAGTGGCCCTAAATGGTAAGTAAGAACAGACAAAGAAACATACATTTTGATGAATAAATGTTTAGTAATGCAAGTAAAACGAGAATCAATATTATGGTTATTTCAACAGAATATTTAAAAATGTAAACAAGCGCCTCAAAAAGACTGTCACGGTAGTTATTCATCGAATTTAAAAAATCAAGTTACGCTTCTTTAGAATTGTAATCTATATATATATATATATTTCTCAAGTATGTCCGCATGTATGCCTTCGGGCTATAGCTATTAAAATCTAGGAATAAAGAACCGACAAGAATTTGATCTTGGACCCTATCATTTGCCAGTCCGATGTCCTACCCAATAGGCCACAGAGATTGCGTTAATTAATCACTAGCAGATATAAGTCGCTATATGAGAGCACATACCAAATGGCTTTGCATATCACACAGGGTTATTGCGTAAGTAAGTGATTGTCATTAGTTAGCTTACTAATTTTTTTTATTGGCAATGAGCCAGGCTAATAGCAAGTGGCAGACAACTCTTATTACTTCTCATTGTTTATAAGATGAATTTTAATACCCGGGAAACGCCCGGTAGCACAGCTAGTAAATGTAAAAATGTTAAAAGATTTGTAAGCTTTTGTACGAGTTACCACAAGGCTATAATAGTTAACAACTATAACCAGTAACTATAACAAGTTAAGTATTCAGTATTGACAAAGTACTGCTACTGCCAGCTAGATGGAGTTGCAGGTAAATGTAAATGTTTGTTTAGTACAATTTAGAAGTTTACATGTTCAGTAGCAAAAGGTAGAACTTTGTGAGACCCTAAAGAGAAGGGTAAAAAGTAGTGACCCGTGTGATAGTGCTGAACTCACCAATGCAGATTAATCCCCAACGTTTTCAAATTATCTGCACCATTCTGCTCCCGATCCAACACCAACAGGGCATCAGTGGCAGTGAGACCTTGCGATTTTATGCTCTGGAAAGAGATAAGTGAATATTGAACAACTTCCAAGTCGATGATCTGAGTAAGTTGTTGACAATTTAGTTGCGAGCACCCGTAGTTGATATAACAGCAACGAATTCCATTCAAATTTTAAAACTTGAATGTCACAAAGCGTGTATATTGTTGCCTAAGCTATTCGTAGAAATGTACAAAGCTAGTAGTGTGTAACAGGTGATAAGTACCCAATAGGCAGTTATTAGCACAGTTTTTTTAGCTGAAGAGTGATGCACATACCTCGACAGCTTCATATATGCCCTGTCCACTGACCATGACGTCCTCAACGATCAGACATTTCTGACCCTGTTTGTAGACACCCTCAATAAGTTTCCCTGTTCCGTATGCTTTCAAAACTTTCCGTAACAGAACATTATTTAGGTTGTGCTCGTTGGCCATGCACTGAAATACAAATATTGCTAGTCAACCTGCACATACACTAGCTACCCTACAGGTACACATAGACTAGCTAACCTACCAGTACATATACACTTGCTAACCTACCAGTATATATAAACTAGCTAACCTTCCGGTATATATACACTAGCAAACCTACCAGTATATATAAACTAGCTAACCTACCAGTATATATACACTAGCAAACCTACCAGTATATATAAACTAGCTAACCTACCAGTATATATACACTAGCAAACCTACCAGTATATATAAACTAGCTAACCTACCAGTATATATACACTAGCAAACCTACCAGTATATATAAACTAGCTAACCTACCAGTATATATACACTAGCTAACCTACCAGTATATATACACTAGCAAACCTACCAGTATATATAAACTAGCTAACCTACCAGTTTATATACACTAGCAAACCTACCAGTATATATAAACTAGCTAACCTTCCAGTATATATACACTAGTAAACCTACCAGTATATATAAACTAGCTAACCTTCCAGTATATATACACTAGCAAACCTACCAGTATATATACACTAGCTAACCTATCAGTATATATACACTAGCTAACCTACCAGTATATATACCTAACAAACCTACCAGTATATATAAACTAGCTAACCTACCAGTATATATACACTAGCAAACCTACCAGTATATATACACTAGCTAACCTACCAGTATATATACACCAGCTAACCTACCAGTATATATAAACTAGCAAACCTACCAGTATACATACACTAGCTAACCTACCAGTATATATATACACCAGCTAACCTACCAGTATATATAAACTAGCAAACCTACCAGTATATATACACTAGCTAACCTACCAGTATACATACACTAGCTAACCTACCAGTATATATACACCAGCTAACCTACCAGTATATATAAACTAGCAAACCTACCAGTATATATACACTAGCTAACCTACCAGTATACATACACTAGCTAACCTACCAGTATATATACACTAGCAAACCTACCAGTATATATACACTAGCTAACCTACCAGGATACATACACTAGCTAACCTACCAGTATATATACACTAGCTAACCTACCAGTATATATACACCAGCTAACCTACTAGTATACATACACTAGCTAACCTACCAGTATACATACACTAGCAAACCTACCAGTATATATAAACTAGCTAACCTACCAGTATACATACACTAGCTAACCTACCAGTATACATACACTAGCTAACCTATCAGTATATATACACTAGCTAACCTATCAGTATATATACACTAGCTAACCTACCAGTATATATACACTAGCTAACCTACCAGTATATATACACTAGCAAACCTACCAGTATATATACACTAGCTAACCTACCAGTATATATACACTAGCAAACCTACCAGTATATATACACTAGCTAACCTACCAGTATATATACACTAGCAAACCTACCAGTATATATACACTAGCTAACCTACCAGTATATATACACTAGCAAACCTACCAGT
Source organism: Watersipora subatra (assembly GCF_963576615.1). Taxonomy (NCBI): domain Eukaryota; kingdom Metazoa; phylum Bryozoa; class Gymnolaemata; order Cheilostomatida; family Watersiporidae; genus Watersipora; species Watersipora subatra. The sequence goes on along the minus strand of NC_088711.1, from coordinate 17,268,770 downwards.
ATACATACACTAGCTAACCTACCAGTATATATACACTAGCAAACCTACCAGTATATATAAACTAGCTAACCTTCCAGTATATATACACTAGCAAACCTACCAGTATATATACACTAGCTAACCTATCAGTATATATACACTAGCTAACCTACCAGTATACATGTATATACACTAGCTAACCTACCAGTACATACATGTACACTAGCTAACCTCCAAGTATATAAGGTCAGACAACTCCCCATGAAATATTTTAATAAGCTGGTGAACACGCTAGCTAACCCGTTTTATCTCTTTCACTTTAGGATTTGCATCATATCCCTGGGCATTATGGGACTGACTGTGTATCAAGCTAAGGAAAATTAGTGTATTTGCAACAGACACCAGACCTGCCTTAGCTTGTCAGGGCACCTACATGTCTATGACTTTGACCAATAACCAATAGAAAGATAATATCATGAGACAGACTTGAATAATATTAGGTCAGGCTGAAAACAAATACACAGCAATGACCGGCCTGGTGAAATATGTTGTCTGCGCAATGAGTGCTCCTAATTGAAGGTACCGTTTCCTAATCAATTTTCACGGCCATTTTCTTTCTAGCTCTGTCATATCTGAGAAGATTTTGATTCGTAGGAAGCATTGACTGGGCTTCTAGGACTAAGCAGTCTGTCTGTCATCCACAAGTGCTGATCCAGTACAGGCCCCAGCTAGTGACCAACTTGTTTATGTATCCTTGAATGTCACATTGTTGTGGTCACATCATAGGTCAGCCACACTTCCCAACAAATTGCAACGCATTAACTAAAGGCCTGGCTACAAACCGCTGAAACGCATTGTTGATATGACGTTGTGTCTTGAATCGATTTGCAATGAACATACTCGTCGTTCCATTTTATTAATTTCCAGCGCAATTAAGTTTGTACGAAATTCACGTTTAAATGACGATGACTCGGCACAACAATCTGTTGAAACGTGATGTTTCTCTAGTCGATTAATCCTATGAACTCAAACTGCCTGTGTATTTGACCGATTTTCATCATTGAACGCGTACGAACAAAAATATAATAATGCATACAGCTACGCAAAGGGCTTCTTTTATCACAAATGGTTGATTATCTATATCAGAAAACTAATATGATGGTATATTTCAGCGTGTTTACCGTCAGCAATCATCTACATGTATGTTACACATCTGATATGCCCTTAGTAAGTGTAGGCAGACCTTGATGTTGTTAGTAGGTCATAAATGGATAATAGAGCACTAGGTACTTACTGTTGCGAGATGAAGGGCAGCGTAAGGTACTCCACAAAGAATATCAAACTCCACCTTGCCTGATACCAATTTATACAATTCCTTGCAAATATCTGCCTATAATACAATATTTATTGTGTGACTGTAAGATGACATACAACTTATCAAGATAAAGGAACTCTTTTGAGTAAATAAAGCAAATAATTTTCTGTTAAAACAAAAAAGGGCAAGTCAGCCCAAGAACAGACTCAAGTTAGCTACAGTCAAACCTCGTCTACAATCACCTCAACTTTCTAACATACGAAATACATTTTGAACACATTTTATATCAAAATACACAGTAAGTTCCAGCATATGACGTACAAAAGATCTTTAAACATTGCAGTGTTTTAGATGAGTACATACATGGATGTATGCAGTTCTCGTTCACATAGTCTGAATCTGCAGAGCTCGAAAATATTAAACAATGGTTCATACCATCCTCCTTTTGTTTTAAAATCATTGATTCCAAAAGACAAGTGCGAGTGGAGGCAGTGGTGAAAAAAAAAAGGACGCGATTTTGCTGTAGAATTACAACAACAAATAATAGAGTAACATGAGCCAACATGTTCAAATTTATTTTACCAGAAATCTCTAAAACTGTCTAGTAGTTATCAAATCAGAAAGAAAGTGAAAGCAATGCAAAAAAAAGAAAGCCTGAAGCTGGTGAGGAGGCTGATCATGATAAATTAAAACATTAATAACTAGTATATAAAACTCATCAAATATACAAATAAAAAATGTAAATAAAGTAATCTTGAGTTTGTGTTCATGTAGTTTATGTTCAATTAGCACTGCACCTCTAAGAAAATAGAATAAGGTACTAGGCTAACATAAAGCTGCCGACCGATCACGTTGAGAACATGTATAGAGTCATGACTTAAACCCTCAACCCTTACATAGAAAGCATTGACCAGTAAACGGACCACTTATGCTTAGCTAAACCTGTTCATCACTTCGCTAATTCAGCATTTATCCACTATTTGCGTCTGTTTTCAGATATTTCTGTCAAATCATCCGCAAAGTGCGGTTTTATTTTGGAAGCGATATACAATACCAAAATGATCACTGCAACTCTCTGATGCATAAATCTTTGTAAATCTATGAATAGCTCTAAATAACCTGATTTATAACCTGAGAAAGAACTTACCATTAAAACAGGATGGGAAATGACAAGCCGAAGGTCTATGTATATAGGAGTTATCATCCCATTGGACAACTTGAAACTGCCAAAGCGAAAGGAGCCGATATCGTGCAGTCGAAGTACGATGTCCTCGATGGGATTAGGAACAGGACTAGTATCTAGTTGGTTTTTCATAATAAACTCTTTCACATCATCTGATTGCTCAGCTGTGATCTTCTTTGAAGCAAGGAGCGAGGAGAGGACGGAATTCACTGTCATAATGCTGCCCGACAGACAAAGGTTATTAAAAAAAGTTAGCTTCTCTTTGAGATACTGTATGGCTTGTTGTTTTATCAATTGGAAATGAAAGAACAAAGTGTTAAAATGTCTGAAATTAACTCAGAGCGAACATTGTCAGACATTCTCAGTACTTTTGCAAAATTCTTTGAAGTTTATCAGCCTACAAGATTTCTGATGAAGCATACTAGTACCTAAAGAGTAAGATGTTCGGATAAGAACAGAAGAATAGATCAAACTGGAACAATACATATCACTAACAAAAAGCAATATATATATATATATATATATATATATATATATATATATATATATATATACTCATGCTACAGACAGTACTGTTTCGGCTATTGAAGCCTCATCAGTGCAGCTCAGCAATATATATATATATTGCTCAATATATATGTATATATTTGGTATATATATGTATGTATAGATATATATACCAAATATATGTACATGTATATTCAAATAGACGTGGCGTTCAATTAGACGTTTTACAGTAAAAATACTGTAGTAGTGTAGTTCATCAACAAAGCATCCTCACCTATGTAGAGTGATGCCGTTCTTCTCCAAATTTTGCCTACCTCCCTGCTCCCGGTCCAACAATGCTATGACATGGGTAACCACGAGGCCTTCAGCCCGCAAGCACTGCAAGATACCAGACAATGAGTACTGTCATACCTCGACATATGAGCCTAATGCATTCTAGGGCTTATAAAATAACTAAATGCAATTTAATCCGATACCATTCTATGGAAAAACCCAATAAAACAGTTAAAATCTGCAATAAAATGTAACATTCCTATGCAAACTACTGTGAGTTTTTACCTTCGACACAGACGCAGAGGCTAACGGCTGTCTGAGAGAGACTTGATAGCAACATGTTCGGTACACGAAACTTTTGTGACACTACACAGCAGAAACTTGGAAATTAATTTGCAAGAATTTAGCTTACTAAACGCATTCTTAAGGCTAAATTTTAATCTTTCTCAAAAGTTACTTTAATTTTGTCATCTTAACTTTTTACTATTTGTATTGTTTAACGATTTTTTGCCTGGCGTTTACTATAACTTTTAATCAACCTTTTAAAATCTTTGTTCAAACTGATTTGATGATAAAGACCGAGCGATGCTGTTCTCGAAAGCGGCCTCTTGCATGCTTGGCCATGTAGTGGCCATCGAGAACTGGCTCTCATGCTCACCCTATATCTCAAAGATTACTCGTATCTCAAGGGAGAAACTTGCTTAAAATTCTGCTGATATCTCAATTTTCTCGTATGTTGGTGCACTCGTATGTTGAGGTATGACTGTAGCAAACTGTTATATAATGTATAGAATTGTATGAACACGCAAACCTTCAAGCATCAGATTGGAAAGTAATGGTGTAAGGTGTCGTAAGGTGTACATGTCAACGTGCTCAACAGAGATGGGTACTCGAGGTAACATGTTTGCTCGAGCAAGCCTTAAGGTTCACTTCACAAAGAATCGGTTCTCTGGTATTTTTAGTTACTGTAAAATTCTATCGACTCACAGCATCCTACCAGTACGAATTGAATCAAATATTTACTGGCACTATAAAGGAATTGACTCGATTCTCTATTTTCAATAAGCAAAACAACTCGAGTCAAAATGCACCAATCCTTCCCGTAATAATTACTGTGCTGATGGGAAAAACCATAACGGACAGTGATGTCTCAAGTAACACAATACTACTTCATGTTACTTGATGTGTGCCAAAGCGAAGATGACAGTGCAGTCCCATGGTGCCACCCGCACAAATTTTTAAAAGACTTCGATATCATGGTGTATATTTTATTGATCGATAATATGTACTACGCACTAGCTTTATGGTTTGCCTGCGCACAGACAATAAGATTATTAATAAGCTTTATAGTTGCTCGCGAATATCGTTCATTCTACTAAAAAGACTTTATAACACTTCGCCTTTGTAGTTGTACAAAAACAACGATTATGGATCGCAGCGTTATCAGATCGACCCAAAACTTTGCCACAATAAATTTAGGGAGTTAACTTATCATTGCGCGAAAAACGAACGAGTTGCAGTTTTTCCTTTACTCACGAAACACAGCCTATAATCGTGATTTTGATTTTTTTTATTTCCGGTTTAGGAAGAACGAAAAACATGTTAAACAGAGGCCTAAATGTATTTCTACAAGTGAAATCCTTCAACACTAAACTTTTGACTAGATGTTTTTGGCTACTACATTTTTATATTAGACAATATGTGTCTGCGTTTTGGTCAAATTGCAAAAAGGATAGCGTTTTCTTTGCAACCGGTTTTACTAAACTACAAAAATATTAAACATTTCTTTTGTTTTTCGAATGCATTGATTTTTGTGCAGAATATTTTACTGATTCTAAAAATTGTAAATTGAAGTTGTATGACAGAAACTCCGCTTTTACAGTAAAAATACCGAGTGTATGCCAGCAAAAAATGGAAGGCATGGCTTAATTCCTCGCGGAAAAGCAATGAAATCCCTAGTGAAATAGTAGATATTTGCTATGCAGGCAGTCAATAGACTGAGCTAATACGTGTAGCTAAATTAGCGATTGTGGGTTATTGTTATTTTGATATAGGTATTTTTATAGGTCAATTTTTGTAAAAATTGATAAAGAATTGATTTTGTTTATTTGGGAGAATTGAATCATTGGAGTTACGATAGCTAAAGAATTAAGATTTGAATTGGGATGTTTGAATTGAATCGATTTTTACACAACGTATGACGCTGAAGAATTGGGAATTGACTTGTTAATGTTTTGGTAAGAACCGAAATGAATTGAGTCCTTTTTCAAAGCCTTATAATCATATATTTTGGCTCAAACAATGCTTTAAATGAAACTGTAGGTTCTGTCTGCCTGTTCATCAATTCCTAGTCCTAGTTATTCGTAACTTTTTTATTTTTTGTTTGTTTACTTGTTTATTATTTAGTTGATATAAAAACCTTGACAAGTATAATTCATTTTTATAAGTTGGTGCGAAAAAATGAAAACATTTTAATTTAAATTGAAATAGACCCTAACATTCGGAGAATATTATTGGTATCACAATAGGTGTTATCTGCTCATGTCAGTCCTGACAACTTTCTATAGAGGTAGAGTTAGTCTAAATATAAACAATAAAACTTGACTAAGTACACACCATTTTCAAATTCTTATATTAAGATATTTACTGTAAGCTGCCTTTTTCATCATTACAAAATACAGTGAAACAGTACGTGACTGCCTCCATTTTGAATTGTTTCCAGTTTGTCTAGCAAGTTAGCAACAGATTTTTAAAGTAAATTCAGCTTGATCCAGATATGCTAAAGAGACCAGTTTTGATATTGCTATAAATGGGATGTGATCAGTTAGGATCAAGAAGTTTGCAAAAATTAGAAAAACAAAAAATATCTGCACATGTTGAAATTTAGTACTCTATTCGTCAAGTGTGATCACCTCGTTATGGTCAACTTGAGCAGGACATGTCATAATAATGCTTGCATATTTGTACATTAGGATATGAAGTGAACTTTACCAAAATGTACACATTTCTGCACAAACATAAATGAGTTGCAATAAACCATAATCATACTACAAATGGAAAGGCATGGTCTGCAACAACATGCAGGCAGGTTGGTTATTATTGTATGAATAGATCAATCCATGTACGTACATATGTTATTACTTTTAGAATGCTAGCGAAATGAGCACAGCATATATCAACTATGACAATCTTCATTTAGTTTCTTTATACTAAACTATATGAGAATGCACAAGCTATAAACATCTTAATTCTTAACACCTTGAAAAGCAAATTGAAATTGACTATGTCCTCTTCTTTAGCAATTTAAAAAAAATTTGATATTCATGCTGACTTACTGTAGCTGCCTCCAATACGCTTCCTCCGCTGGTAACTACATCCTCTATAATTACACACTCGTCTCCCGTCTTGTACACACCCTCGAGGATCTTTTTAGTTCCATAACTCTTCGCTTCTTTCCTTTTCAGTAGCATAGGTACATTGTGTGTAGTGGAAACACACTGAAACATTACAACCACAGAAATGGTGTTCAGAAACATCTATAGAAAACTGAGGTGTCATATGCAGTGGTGAGAGAGATCGATGAATGTACATAAAATTATGAGACGTCCGTCCACAATAGCTTCTACTGTATACGAAAAAGAAGTCAATCAATCCGCTCCTGCATTAAATATCCTCACAGGGCATCTGTTGAGTAGGGTGGCTGCCATGGACACTGATCTGGTGTTGAAACACAAGCAGAAGCTGATCATAATCCGGAGTTTGTAAAAACTGTTGGCCAAACAAATCCCTTGAGTAACATTCTGAGTGACCTCACGCCACTGTTGGAACTTCCAAGGGTTCAATTTGTGACTGAAATTTTTTTACTATATTTTATTCTGCCTTGTTGAACGCTTGTAGACTCAGGCAGACCACATCCTGAAAGCTGAATGCCTGAAACTTTCTTCCCCCCCATACACACGTATAACAACTAGAAGCACACAATAACTTAAAACACCATAAACACCACCATTTAAAAACATCCGCAAATACAAATGATCGTGTACTTTTAATGTAATTAGAAATACATGATTATTTAAGAACACCATAATGAGACATCTGCAGAATTTGCTAGGCTACCGAGATAGACAAAATTGTTTACAGCCTTTGACTCGGAATCAGTGCCTCAATTGGCTTTGTTATTTCGCAGGCCCAGCGTTTTTGACAGATCTCTATTCAACTGACTTATGTTATTACTGTGATACTATAATAAGAATAAAATACATTAACCTAAAACTAAGACAATTGTGCAACTAAGCAATTATTTAGATAACTGATACTACACATATAGTCTAAGACCAGAAAATACTGTCTATGTTCTGCATAAAGTAAAATAATGAATCAAGAGGGGAAGATAATGAAAGTTAAAAGGTCATTGAAAGACTGGCTAAAATCTTTCAAACCAAACTTCAAGAATGGGCGGATAATACAATGAGACAAGCAATGAATTTATAATATTTATTATAAAGATATGGCCAATTTATGGAGCTCAATTGGGATGATGAAAATGTTTTAATACACACAAATAAAAAAAATATTATTATCACTACGTGTGACAAAAATTGTGATATGTATCACAATTTCGTGATATCGTCCCGAGTCCGGTATACACACAATTCATTATCCTGTACTTACACTGGCAATCGGCAATGCTGTGTAAGGGACTCCACATATACTGTCATAATGAAGATTACAGAGAATATCATGAACGCTAGAAGATGCACTGACCTGCAAGTACATAAAAAGAAGTCATGCTCTGCAACATCTGCAGCTAAGTCATATTCAAGTGTATCACATACTACGTGTACATCGAACAGGTAGCAACTGATTACTGCATACCTAGTGACAATTTTGACATATCAACATGTACAAAGGCTAGGCAAATACTATCAGGTATACATTCAATAATAAACCTGAGCTTGGAAAACAACCAATTTTAGTGATACATGAGGACATAAGCAACAAAAGATGGTGGGAGTTTCCAACTACATTTAGTGTTGTACTGCAGATTCATGCTCAAGGTTGTTGTTAATATGTAGAACCTATCACAAACTAAATGCATTAAAGTTAACAACCGTGCTTCCACATATTGTATAAGCAGGTTACATGCCCCAGGCTACATTGAAGTCTGAGGTTGCAGCATTAGCGAGTGTACACAGCAGTCGTGAGAAGTTGATTTCACCAGTTAAATAAGGCCAAAGATGCGAATAATTGATATCAACAAGAAGGCTGCACACTTTGGCTGTGCATTCAACATGGCTTCACCATATCTACACAGAATAACAGGTGGTAACAGTGTCAGCAGCTTCAATGGGAAAAGCCAAACAAAAGCTTTAGCTTGTTTCAAAAGTATACCAGCCAACTTGCGACCTTGTCTGATGACCGCTTCGATATTTTTTTTGGAGAACTTTATTGAGATCCATCCGTTTGTTTGCGAACTATATGGAGCATCTACAGCATTCGTCAATGATGCACAATATAGTCTCTTCAAATGAGGGGATGAAGAGAATTTTCCACCAAACGACGATTGCCTGATGCAGCATTGTACGAGAGTAATGCAACAGGCTACAGTAATACAACGGTATTTTGAAGCTACACCAAACATTCCACCACCACATGCGTATGGATGGAACAAAATGTAAGAGGAGATAAGAAGTTGTTTGGCAGACTAAACCTATTGCACTACAGAAAATTTTGGAGGTAAAATGGAAGGTTATTTGCATTTTCTTCACAAGTTTTCATTTGTACGGTACTAGACAGAACACATTTGATGAGATAGAAATACTTAAAATCAGATAATTTACAGATCAATTTCCATAGCCTTGAAATCCAAACATTGTTTCATATTACTGCAAGCTAGTCAATGTTTCATAAATATCTCTGTTTTAGGCTATACTGTATACTGCAAAGGTACAACATCAAATTGTCTAAGCAGAAGGTTTTTTGCTGATGAAGGTCACTGTGCATAAATCTGTGCACATCCTCTGATTTTGCAAACAAGGATTCAACTAGTGATGATGAAGATAAGAGCTAGGTGATTGATTTCCATTTGTAAATCTTAATATAAAAATGAATGGTAAGCTCCGCTACTGTTATATATGGTATGCGATTCAGCTATCACGTTCATATTAATAATTTGGGTGTTATTTTCATTGTTGTACAAGTATGTAATGTTAGGTTTTTGTGCATACAGTGGGCGAGCTTTACAGTATTTTCTATTGACTTAGTAACACTGTACATGTACATCATCGTAGCTGCAGTACTTAATTGGAATGGAGTTTTTGCAGTTAACAGTTGTCTCCCGTTTGCAATAATTTTTTTAAGGATTTAAAAGTGACTCAATTTAATCCAATTCTCATAAAAAAATTAGTAATTCAATTACTAATTCTTTTGCATCGTAGATCAGATAAGAATTGATTCATTTCACTTTAGTAAGCAAAACATTACAATTCGTTTCTCAATTCTTTAGCTATCCTAACTTCCAATGAATTGATTCGATTCAATTCTTTAGACAAAACCATTCGCCGCCTGTCCGCTAGATAGCCTGTACATCCTTTACTCTGAATAGAAGTTGCTCACCCACACAATCCTGTGCAAAACAAGCTTAGAAATAAAGTAAACATCGATTGTTGGAGTTTTATTTTCTCATATATCATGGGACAGTTTTTCAATGCGCTTAGTGGCTACATTTACAAAATATAAGTTTTTTAAAGTTGCTGGGGTCATCCTCAATCTATGGGGTGCATGATGATGCCCGATGATTAAACACGCGCTCCGCCAGGGCATTGGTTGAAGGTGGAATGTATAGAATCTCCTGAATTTCAGTCAACTTGGGCGTCTGCCTTTTGTGTTTACTCCAACAATCTGTACAGGGACCTGTGTAAAAGTTTTCAGTGATGACTATCGATTTGCTTTCTATACATGTAGTTTGTCCAGAGTGTGTATTGAACAGCACCAGACCATAACATTTCTGATTTATAAAAACTAGCTGCCAGATTTGCATAATCGGCAACACTCGAGTGATATCACATCGAATTATCCAAAACATCCCTACACATAGCTTACAGTTACGACAGCAAAAACAACCAATAAAACAATAATTTCTGCCAGCTGACATATACAAACAACCAAAATAATACATGTATTACCTTTATGGGTAGAAGCCAACTCGTGATAATTAAGCAGTTCACCCTCTAAGCCAATATCACACACTGAAGGAGCAATGGCTCTCTTCTTCAATAGAAGAGACCTACTCTGTACACCTCTGGCTCTTTGACGACAACAGGTGGCACTGGCTGAGCAGAATATGACACCCATTTCTTGAGTTCTAAAAGCATATACAAGTTATTGAAAGCTATTAGTGGGTGAAAGAAAATTGAACGCATCATAAGTAAACTGTACGCAGCAAACTGAAATAGTGTCACATTGTATATTGTCACATTAGGACTGCAAGTATTATTACATACCACCATGTCCACCATCTGATGTACACACTGTCAAAGGATTGCCAATATGAACTAAGTTGAATGTGTCGATACATACATACTACATGTATATATACATACTATATATAAATATATATATAGTAATTATTTTTTAATACAGTAGAATTTCAGTTGTAATTATATATATACATGTGTATATATGTAAATATGTATACATGTGTATATATATAAATATGTATACATGTGTATATATATAAATACATATACATGTATATATATATACCTCAGCTGACAAATTCTTTTTACTATTGTACTGTTGTCTATAAGGAAAAGTATTGATTAATCAATTTATTCAATTCCTTGTTCGTAAACGAAAATTTTAACATTTTTTATATTATAAAGATTGTTTATTTATTAACCATCACTAGTAACAAATGTCAAATGAATGTTGTGAATAACAAATAGATAATAATTAGAACAATCAAACATTTGGCTAATAGATAGTTGGAGATAAACAAAAAATGAAAAGGTTACAATAGAGCAATAATAATTAAAAATAATGCTCTCTCTTGTTATTTTGACCGCATTTAAACTCCTTCATTCATCTCGTATTTAATAAATATGTAAATATAGCACAATAATTACCTAAATAAATAATAAACTACTTACCACTGCAGATACTGCTACATCTGAAGAAAAGGTGGCAGCATAGCTAGCTCTAGTCCTATTAGTGGCATCCATCATATCCATAATATGATTATTATAATACTGTACAAAAAATGGATGTTGTTGTTAGTAAGTTGATAAAACATATTTATTAAATATTGAATAAATTGGTGAAATCGCCAGACTAGTGAAACTATTTATTAAGTGAGAGAAAATCTTGCCAACAAACCACAAAAGTAACAATTAGACCAGTGAACAAGGTTCAACTTACCACTGAGTCCTGAGTGATAAATTTAGACAACTGCGTAAGACAAGGGTTGATGCTTGAATAAGATGTAGTTCACAAGACGATCAAAACAGTATAGCTAAACATGTTGCCAGTGTACAGGCAAACCATTGAACTATACTACATTGTTGCGTGGTACATAAATAATAATACTACATATTATCGAGAAATAAAACAACGCGGTGATATCAAGGTTTATGAAAATGTTGAATGGGTGCGTCTAGCATAACTGGACTGCACTTACAATTAACTGATTGGTTTAATAGTATATTACTGTCCATAATAGATTTTCCGTCAATGCAACAATAAATTACTAATCATAGATACTGAGATAGTGATAATAAAAAGAAACATTGACTTCAGACTTTTTGCTTATTGAAAAATGGAGAACTGAGTCAATTAGTCTATGGTGGCAGTAAAGAATCGACTCAACTCTTACTGGTAGAATGTGCCAAGCCATTTCGGTTCTACAGTAAGTAATACCAGAGAATCATATTATGGAGAGATAAAATAGACCTAATGATGTAAAAAATAGATGTAGTAGATGGAGAGGCTACAGTATGGACAGATACAAGAGCAAATGGAGTCTTAGTAGCGAGACAGGAGTACTGTAGATGTAAGGAGAGGTAAAGTGACTATGCAAGTGGTAAGACCGCATTTACTGGACACAGAAATGCTAGTGAAGATGGTAGTACAGTGCACCATCAAGATTCGATTTTGATCCATTCCAGGGTTGGCATCGTATGGTGAAAAGATCGTACGTAATGGTAAAGAAACCATAATAATACATGCTTTACATATTAAAAATTAATAACAAAATATTATGCTAACCTTAGTAGCTGTAGTTACCTACAGTAACTTCACAGTATTCAGTGAATTTATTGGTTATGATCTGCATTAAAATATGTTACAATGTGCTATGGTAATAACTTTTACGGAGTGTAGTACCATAGAAAGTTCTTAACTTCAAGATAAACGTACATGTTCAATTCACGCTAACTAGGTTTAATTTATTAAACAGACACACTTGAAGCTAAGTGTTAGTATGTATTTTTAACTATTTTATTTAGTTTCTACTTTTCATTACTAAAATCTCATCACTTACGAGTTTCTTTCTTCGCTTTCACTATAACTTTTAGCGGACCTGTTTAAAACATTTTTCAATCAAAGTCAGCAAACAAACCCGAACGATGTTGTTGTCGTAATGAAGTGGATTTTTCTTAGCAAGTTAATGAAGTTGTCTGACCACTCCAACTTTGCTACTGGCTTTAAGAAAAAATATTATCGTTTTGAACTGAGAGAAATTGGTCATTTCTTTCAGGCGTTGTAAAAATATTTTCGGCGAACAGCATTCCGGTGTCAGTTGATTCGAAAGTAAATACAGAACTGTGGAAGTTAATTAAGTTGAGGTGCATGTGGTGAAAGGGTTAAAAAAATGTAGTTTGGGCATAACTGAGTTGAAGGAGCCGAATGTATTGGCTGTTGTAAATATATTGTGCAAGAACAAACTTGATCCAGTCAAGGGTTTCAAGGATGATTTTGGTGATCAAGGGGCTGGTGCCAGAGTTATTTATGGATGAGTCAAAAGGTTCATTAAGGTTGTTTTTGTTCAGACCCCTTACTGCTGGGTAAAGTTGCCATGTTTCAGATGATGCCAAGTTGCAAAACCTGACAAATAAGTCTGACAGAGTAAAATATGGAAGAAGGCAGTACAGGTCAAAGGTTGTGGACCCATGGAACCAATGGAGATATAGAGTGATGAACAGAAAAAAAGAAATATTAGAGATTTATAACAGGAAACAAGAAAAGGTGGTGAGTGAAGCATTCAATAATTACAAATGCGAGGAAGCCCTATCAGAGCTATGCGACACAGTTAGATCTCCAGTAAAAGATGTTACATGTATGTTGAGACGAATGAGTGCAAGGTGGGTAGCTGGACCAATTCCCACAACGGGAAAGGTAAGCTCATTTTAGCTGAGGTGTCAAGAGAAGAAATGTTTGCCAGAGATGGCTATAAGAGAAAAATAGCTGAGAAGTACAGAAGAAATTTGGGGATATGGCAAATCTAAAAATCGAGTGAAAAACAGCTGTTGCAGAATTGGAAAATGCCAAGGCATTTAAGGTGGCTATAGAGCAGTTGACTCAAGTTCAGAGAAGGTTTGCTGAGAGCACAGCTGCAAACTTTCAGGGCATAGGACAAGGGACTTACTTCACTACCATTGTCTGTGGTGACGATGTCTGTAGAGTCAAATACAACTCAAAAGTCATTTTTCGACGAGACTCTTGCCATTGTCACTTTTTCAACTGAAATCATGGCAAATACGGAAGTGACTATGGCTGTGGTTTAGGAGTCATTATTGACCCGAACTTCTGCCTCTGGACTAGATAATTGTGATGGTTTTACGAGTGGCCATAGTGCCACTGGTCACTGTGACAGTGTAGGTAGTACTGATGATGGTGGTCAAGGTCGCTGCAGTAGGAGGTGACTATGGTGGTGACCTAGGGCCTGACGAACCAGAGGAACAGCCTATGGAGATGACCCCAATGAAGTCAAATAACGTTTACGAGTAAGGTGAGTTATTTGGCGCATGGTGAGTCATAGCTGGTAAGAAGAGTTATTGCGAGTATGGTGAATCATTACGTTTAGTTATCGACGAACAGTCGATTGAGTTCCATGGTTGATCTGGTGACATCAATAATAAAATAAAAATTTATTGTAAAAGAAAAAGGCATGCTGTGTGATAGAGGTTGTGATGTGCAGTCTACAACAACGTCTGAGGTCATGGCAGTTGTGAGTGGTCACAGCTGTTGCGAGAAGTTAATAACGCCATGGGATGAAGTAGATAAGCTAGTAATACGAGATAAGTTAGTAATGCGAGTGCAGAAGGAGACAGGTCATCCTTTTTACATATTGATACAAATAAACAAACTTCCTATATACAACACTTCAACTCCACTATTTCTATTAAATCAAATGAGAAATTGCCTAGTTGAAGAAAGACCAAGGACACTGGATCAAAGATACCAACTGTTAAATCTTTTCTATACAAATTGCCGGTCTGCCAAAGGCAAATCGACTGAACTTTCTGCGTTGACAATAAACCAAGACATATGTTTAACTGAAACCCACAAAGATGACACTATTGCTAGTAGGTCAGCTATAAATCGTGATGACTCAGTTTGCTTTAGAAAAGATTGTAATATTAATGGAAGGGGTATATTAATATGGGTATGCAATCTATTACATCCTAAAGAATTAAAATTAGAATCTTGTGAATCACTTTATGCGCGGGTTAATAGTTGTAACATTGTCTGCTGCTACTATCGACCTCACCAAAGTATTGATATCACAAACTTTTCAACTTTTCATCAAATAACAACTATGTACCCTAAAGATCAATTTATAATAGTGGGAAACATGAATTTTCCAGGGTTTGATTAGCTTAAAAACACAATAAAATCGGATGCTGCGTACAAAAATATACACACCAAGTTCCAATCCTTCCTATGTGAAAATAACCTAATACAACTAACTGAAACACCAACACATGTCAAAGGCAACACACTAGGCCTCGTGTGCACAAACAATGTAGCAAGTCTGGCAACATCAGTGATATCTCCAAGCATAAGTGATCACTTTACTATAAATGCAGAGATACGACACTGTCACCAACGAATAGAACCACAACCTCGACCTTGCAAACTTTACTACAAGGCTAATATCGACAATTTTTAGTACTTGCTTTGGCCAAGTCAATGCAAACTTACAGAGATGTCCAATGTTGACGAGATGGGAATCTCTTTTTCCAAAGAACTCAAAAAAGCTGTTGATGAAACTGTACCTATTCAAGCTATTAAACCTAAGCCATCTAAACAACCCTTTTGGTTTAATAAAGCCAATAAACTTGTAGCTAAACATAAAAAAACATAACAAATTCAAACAGACGAATGATCTATTCTTTTTGAACAAGTACAAGCAAGAGAGAAGGAAACACAAGGCTGAGTTATGAGAAATTGAACAAGAATACATCACAAATAAGATATGTAAACCCCTTGAAGCTGGAAACAGCAAGCCCTTCTATCATCATCTGAAATGAGCACAAGGAGTCACAAAACCTCCCATGAAACATATTACTACAAGTGGTTCTCACACAGAAAATCCTGTGAATGTGCCAACATTTTAAATGAATTTCTTAGTTCTCAGTTTTGAAAACAACACATATTCGATGTAGCAGACTATAGTCACGCAGGATCATCAAAACAAATCGAAATCTCCGTCGACGGAGTCGTTCAACTAGTCAAATCTCTCAAAAATGAAAAATCTTCCGGACCTTATGAAATTCGTAAGGAGAACCTGACCATTGACTCAGTTGTGACAGCTAAATGTTTAACTGCTATATTTCAAGCATCGTTATCCACCTTAAGGCTCCCCACAGAATGAAAGTTAACACATGTCCCTCCCTTGCACAAATGCCGACCAACTGATCAACCAAACAATTACAGACCTATTTCTTTAATATATCATGCAAAATACTTGAACATATTGTACTGCATCATCTTAATATAATACTTGACAAAGTCTTGTACAATCGACAACATGGTTTCAAAAAAGGTTTGTCTTGTGAAACCCAACTATGCAGAACTTATCACGAGATAGCCAAAAGCAATACGGTTTACGCCTTGGTTTTAGACTTTGCAAAGGCTTTTGATAAAGTTCCCCACAAATTTCTGATGCAATAAATACCAAGGCTTCCAGACGTAAGCAACCAAATATTGATGTGGATTCACGATTTTCTTTTGAACAGCAAACAAAAAGTGATGAACAAGAGTATACTATCCAACGAGTTACCAGTAACCTCAGGTGTACCGCAAGGATCAGTTCTCGGACCAATCGTGTTTCTAATACAGTGCACCCTCGAGAATGATTACCCTGATATACGATTTTTTCACCTTACGAAGTTGAACATCGTGAGATCTTCACCTTACTATACAAATTTTATTTCACCATACGAATTCGAGAAAAGTTTCACCCGAGTTAAAATGTGGCGGTTGGTGTGCTCATAACGTACGTCGAAATAACAAAGACACCAAAATACGGTTCCCAAAAACATTTTTAGAACGTTTATAAGAGACGCAAATGACCGACTTCTCTCAGGTCAGCATTCCGCGTGAGAATTTTCGTATACAATACACAAGCGAGAGCAAATATTCATTTTTAGCGTTAGACTCTTTTACTATAAACTTTTAGTCAGCACACGTATATAACTACAAACATCTATATTTAATTCGTTAGCTATGGAATCTGAGACCGATACAAACGTTACAAACTGAAGGAAAAATGATTTCCATGTCAACAAAGTTGGAGGTCATAAATAAGAAGGCGCTCGTATTGTTAACATTGTCAAGAAATATAATCGCAACCAATCAACATTTACAATTATTATTAAAACAAGAACTCCATTTTAAAGCAAGCACAAGGAGGAGCTTATGACTGACGATTTAAAAGGAGTTGGAAGGCCATGCACGCGATCAGCATTCAAGAGTGGGAGCGAGGAAGTAGAAGATACAGAAAAACCTACATCGGCAGAAATATTTCTAGTGTTTAATTCACTTATGTGGACTGGTACATCAAAACAATGCATGTATAATGTATATCATTATTTATCTCCTTTGTGTGGCATGTTTTTCATGTTTTATGTATTTCATTCTATGTTTTATTTATTTCATTTTGATTTTATGTTTTATTTTCTTGTTTAACCATGTTTTTGCAGGCGAGCCTGTTCTCTACTAGGTAAATAAAATTTATCGTATGTATGTAACTCACATATATAACTAGCTACTCAAGAGAGTTGACGTATCCACATTACGTTCTGGAACTTGCTAAAGCCGTCCTCTAGGGTATAAATATGTACAAACTTTGTTTGTATGGTTACATTGATTCTTGTGCACATTTCATACAAGACAAACTACTGTACTGCCTTCACTGGATCCTTTTACAAGCGGTAGCTAGCTAGCAATTTTCTGCATTGCACCAGCATTTTGTTTTTTTAAACCAGTAAAAAATTGGACAGGACTAGACAACTTCTTTAAGCCTGCTAAAAAAATTCCATTTCATTACGTATTAAATCTATTTTCAAGTATGCAGCAACATAATTAGCATTAATACGTTTCTGTCTCCTCTCTGCCTTACTCGCTACATGTACCAGCTAAAGTCACATTACTCCTAAGATATGTACGTTCTGTATAGTAAATGAAATTTCATTTCTCTTTTCGGTAGCCATTAAATGGTCAAGTGTGCGAGAGGCCGCTTTGATAACTGCACTGCTCGGCCTTTTTTATTGACTTAGATTGAAAAAGGTTTCAACCAGGCATGCTAAATTTTATAAAGAAAGTGAATACAGAAACTGATGAGCGATAAAATTTCGTGATGAAAAGTTGAAATTCAGTAAAATAGTTTAAAGTACATACTAAAACTTAGTTTTAAGTGTGAGTTTAGCAAGCTAAACTTAATTGAAGTGAAGTCAAAGTTTATGTTATGCGTACCTTTTGAAGGTAAGAACTCCTTACCGTACATACTGCATTTGGTACACACATTATACATGTAATTTTGCATTTTATTGCAGATCATAACTATTAGAATACACTAAATACAATACAGTTACTGTTGGTAACTATAATTACTTAAGTTGAAATACTATTTCGTTGCTAAGTTTCATTATGTACACATTTTTATAAAAATTTTGACGAATTTCACTAGGGGATGTTTGCATCATATAATTACAATGGTCTCTATAAACCCTACATACAAATTTTTCACCATACGATGCCAACCCTGGAACGGATCAACATTATATCTCAAGGGTGCACTGTATACATCCATGACCTTCCAAAGGCAGTCAACTGTAGCACCAGTCTGTTTGCTGATGATACACTACTATACCAACCGGTCAACAATGATCAAGATAAACAATTGTTTCAAACTAATATAACCTTTTTACAAAACTGGGCTCAGACATGGTGTATGTCATTTAACATTAACAAGTGTTCTGTGTTAGCTTTTAACCCCACTCATTTTTCTCCACAAGCTGATTACCTACTTAATGACACCACTCTTAACACAATTTTTATTATTACAATTCAATCTTAAACTGCAGCAGTTTGGGATACTTCACTTGAATATTTAAAAAATGGCATTGAAATGGTGCAGCACAACGCAATAAGATTCGTAAGTCAGCTGAAAGGTAGGGAAAGCATCACTGAAGCTCGTAATAACTTGCAACTAGATACATTTGCTGACAGACGTACCGAAATCAGACACGCACCATTATTGAAAATTTTATTAAGAGAAGAAAAACATACATCCCTGTCTAGTGCATACGACGAGTTGATGAATGTCAAACCGGACAGAATGCCAAACACTGGAGCAACTACAAGATGAGTTCCACCAACAATGTACGCAAAACATCGGTATATCACAACAGCTTCCTACCGATAGCAGTTCGTGAACTGAAAACCAAGCTAACAAATGACGGCTAACACATGTACATAACACAGCTAACTTACAATTAACCAACAATAACCTAGAGCAGTATAATACATTATAAATTATGACATTCTAGTGTTTTTCCTCCTAGTTGCAAAACAAGGCAACAATTTTGATATTCAAATGCTGGTTAAAGACTACAACTATCTGAGGCGTATTACTTGTTTTCACTTTAGTGCGTACTATTAAAGAAGAGGTAAGAGGTAGAAAACACGTGTACCGGCTCAATACCTATCTTCTAGTTTTCTTTCCACTCACCAAAACGTTTGGATAAGAAATCATCACACGTAAATCAAAATAGATAGGGGATGTGATGCCACTCTTAAGCGTAAAGGATCCCAGCTTAATTGCGTCTATACGATAAAGTTCTTGAACGAATTCATGAACACTTGAAATTCCATTGGAAGTCATGACTGCACGCCTTCGTACCACGGGGCAAGATCGCGAGTAGTAATGACATCCGCTTCTTGGAACTAGTATAAAAATGTGAAGTTCAGCCGACCCTACATGCGCCTTTTCAAGAAACAAAGTTTCCGAAAACACCTCGCCCCTCCAGAGGTTGTTTTGAACTTTTGACTTTCAGATGACCTTATAGTCGGCGTAATAATGAGAAACCGTGTTTTAGTGTAGTACAGATTGTATAGATTGTAGACTATTATCTACCGTCAGTTTTTAAAAAGTATCGACACATTCGCTTCGACGTCGTTCGAACACTAGTCAATACTACTATGCTATTGATATTTCTACGCGTGAGGGTAGATTTATGACATACTTCTACGCTTCTGTCTTTTTCACTCAACTGCTTCTACGCATGCTCAACTCAACTAATCCTTGCGACGCAATTATTTGCTCATTTACAAGATAGTTCGTTGAGAGAACGTGCTAACAATATAATTGAAAACCAGTAGGCCACCACACAAGAGGTAACAGTATTCTGTCAATGTTTTAATTTTTAAAAATGGTCTTTTTTTACTAGATAAATAACAGATTAGCGTTCGGTGCATCTTCGTAGTGGTTTGGGATAACTAAGCAGCATTTCACCGATTAGACTAACTCGGACATTAAACAGGGGTGGCCATACCTGCCAACTCTCACGCATTGGCCGTGAGACTCACGCAATCACCTCAAAGAAAAAATGAAAATGCGTGAGATTTTTGCCCCAATTTCCACAATTTTATATATACTATCATCATACCTGCCAACTCTCACGCATTGGGCGTGAGACTCACGCAATCACCCCAAAGAAAAAATGAAAATGCGTGAGAAATGCGTGAGATTTTTTCCCCATTTTCTACAATTTTATATGTACTATCATTGATACATCAATTGCCCCAAAACCAACTCTCACGCATTGCCCCACTCTTGGGTTGGCAGGTCTGGGGGTGGCGATGTAATTTAGCACATACATTAATGACGGCTTGCACAAAAAAGATAGATGTAATGAAATCGGTTTAGATTTCCTTAAACAGGCTACAGAAATTGGCAAAGGTAGTTCAAAAGTATGCCAAGGCCATATTGTTCTATAAGGTACTCATTTGCAGTTTTCTGTTCTAAGACATTGCCTACTGGAAATTCAGTATGGAAGGTTCTGCACTGCTTACATATGCTCAATATGTTGTTTAACATTCTATAAATATAAATGACAGTTTTCTGCCAAATTAATGGGATGTTTAGTAGATATGATCTCATTTCAAAAACCAAACGGAAACCATTCTGATAACGAACGAATGTATCTATAAATTTGCAGTGACGGTGCCACTCTCCATGATTTTAAACGTAATAGTAACAATCAGGTAATGCACCCTTGCTTAGGCTCAAATCAAAAAGTAAGGTGGTTGCACATACACAGTTGAAAAGTAACCTTTGTTAAGTTAGCGAACGAATAGGAGTGACAGTTATGTATATCTGAAAGTAGACATAACGGTCATTTCTATTATGATATCAGATCTTATGGTAGAAATGGCGAAATGCCTCATGTAAAGATGAGATCGTCAAAATGCTGATTGGTTTAATTGGATTCACTGATGGTGCCATATTTTCACAATAAGATGTATGTTTAGCTATTCCTTCGGTTGAGTATAAGTACTTGCTGTCAATTGCCTATGCATTTTAGACTTTTTATTACTGCTATAAATCATCTACATGTATTTTATGAGGATGGTTTGTATGAGAAACTCAGAAACCTGTGATTAGTTCCACTAATGAAAGGACTGACACCATTTTGCCTAACCCTAGGCCATAACATATGAAACGAATGACTACTAATATTATTACTCAAGTTATTAGCAAACATTGGTAAGCAGGAAGAGACATTTTTGCATAGCATGCACCACTATTGGATGAATTAGGTAATGCGTTTTATTTAATCGTTACTGTATAACATTAACTTTTGAAAAAATCAACTTTTGATAAAGCGAAAGTATGCTCAGAATAGGCTGTAAACATATTTTCTTTTGGTTCCACGCATGCAGATAATTGTTTCCTTTCGTTCAAGTACAGATACGATTGGCTAAATAATTAACTACCCACTAATGAAAAACGTTTTGTGCAAAGCTTACTAAAGATGCGCTACGCGGCTCTTGGTTATGCGCTAACGTTGTGCGGCACTACTCGGCTTGTGGTGCGCAAAGAGTTAAAGGGAAAGAAGCTCGACCCAAAGAGAATACCGTAAATTTTGGCTTTTACGTTGAGAATTTGACACCAAGTTTTTAGTTTAAAAATACATCTTCTGCTTATTTTGTGGCAGTATTACTTATTGCAGTGTCCAGTGCTGGATGCAGTTGGGGTTTGGCTAGTGTGTATTTCGCTAAATGCTTTGGAACTTTTGCATTACACTGCACATACATACATAGTCATTTTCATGAAAGCTCATAGCAGAATTGAGTATTTAGTTGACTTTGACACAACCACATTTTAACTGCAATATATTGGTGCTGCCAAAACTTGATTGTGAATGAACTAATAGAAACAAATTGATCACAATGAGCATGTTGTATACGGTTGTAATAGGAATCTATATAGGTTTTAATATATAATGTTAATGAGAATACACGACAATGACCCCGATGACCCCAATTTCATCAGACTGGTGATCATGTCTGAATCCCTATTCTGAAATGATATGGGAGTTAAAGCACAAGTTCACGAGCTTACTAAACAAAGCAGCCGATAGTTTTGGATTCATGATGCAGTATAAAATTGAAAAGCCAGCAGTGTCAGTTCATTCACAATATCAGCTTGAGACTAATGTGTAGTTGCAGTACACTATCAGTTTCGGGTTTTGAAGAATGGTCATTCGCAATATACCTGAATTGCTGGGTTTCCGGTTATGCATCCTGGAAGTTAATGCACAGCAGATAGCAGTGGGTAATTTGCTGTAGGACCACAATTGCACTAGCAGTAAATGTCTACTGCGAATTAAAAAGTTGAAATCCACTGCCAAATTACTGAAATGATGAAATGAATCACTGCAAATGGTGCAGTGCAATTCTAATGTGTCACATTCTTTGTACATTCTTATGTCATCTAGATGTAGAAAGATTTCTTTTTGAGCCCATTAAAAGACAACTGATCAGATAAGGCGAAAAGTCACCTAAGACAAACATACAATGCATAACAAGTTGTAGTTTGTTTTTACTATAATTGTCAATGACATGCTAAAGTATTTCTGCAATGCGCATTGATTGGCTATAGCAAAATTCATACTGATGTCATACTGCTCATTTGAATTGCTGATGGACAATTGTTGAAAATGAGTAATGGAATATCCAGCATGGCATAATAAGCTTAGTCGATTTATGATGAAAGGCTTGTCACCAAACAACTATGATTTGCCACTAAAAATGCAAAATCGTCGTATCACTAGTGAACCATCCTTGAAACTCTTGCAAACTGCATGACATTCAGCTGAAATTGATGTAGCATGTTAATAAATATACTGATTGACCACCAGATCTAATTGACCACCACCCTGAGAAAAGGGTTGAAAAATAGACCGCCACCTCCATTTGTCCGCCACTAACATTACTTAAATTTCACGAGTCCATAATACCAACTGACCAGTAGAAAAGTGTCCACAAAATCGTATTAATAATGTATCGTTTATATCAATAACAATTGGTTCTTTCGTCCAATTCCAAAGCTTTTCGTTATTTCGTTAAAACTTTGAATACAACAACATAGCAATAATCAATAACTGTCTCAGACTAGCAGTAGTTCTCTGTTTAACACGGTCTTTCTACTTCGAATTAGCCTACATATATAATATAAAAACGGCCTAAAATTACAATGGTAGATAAACTTTCAAAGCAACGCTATAGAAATAATTACTGCCTCATGCTAATAGTAGTTTCTTGTTTAACGCGGTCTTGATTATAGCTGTGCTGAGTTTTCTGCATTTCGATACGATATGCAATAAATATCGACGATACCGATATTCGATACGATATTTGCATGACTGATGAATAATGTTAGGTTTTGCAATGACATAAATGAAGAGTGTATTGTAATAAAACCCAAAGTTAGAAAACAGCTACATGTACTTGGAAATGGAAACATTCTATTCCAAACTAAAAACACCAAAACAAACTACAGCTTAACACAAATGACTAAAACAAACTGAAAATCCAATTACAAGTTTCTACCATTACGAAAACATTTTCGCGAGGGAGCAGGTTTCTAGTATTGCGGAATAAAGCCCTAGTTACATCGCTGACTTCAACCTCAATGAAAAACTGTGCTGTGTCCCTACGACTACCTTGCCGCCACGATTAATGTGTGAAGGCAATAGAACTTCTGGCTGTCCATCTAGTTAGTTTTGACGCCACAAGCAATAAATCGGCATAAACTGTGGTCAATATTTATTATTTGATTATAAATTGTGGTTTATTAACAATAGAAACAAATTGGCCATAAATATGCCTTATATCGATATTGCTTTTCTATTCTGTCAGTTTCCTGGCAACAATAGATGTCAAAATTGCACTTTTGTTTGACCTTAGCGGTTTAACCGTGATCAAGTTTTGTCAATTAAAATTAAAATGTCAAATTAAAACATCCTGGATTATTAGATCCTGGAAATTAGGTCACCTCAAACTTCAAAAACAATTGCAAACGATAGAAAAATGGCGATCTTTCTGATAAAATCAACTAAAGTTTTTTGTAAGTTCATCTTTTGTGTTGTTATCTTTAAGATAAGAATGGATTTTAATGAGCCAATGTTACATTTAATCAAATTCTGGAGTGATCTTTTATAGATTAGCAGTGCATTGAGAGGTCGAGTGTTTAACCCACCCTGCTCTCCCGACCATAGTCATATGGTGCTGACTTGCACTATCTAGTTAGGAGTCTGAAGACAGAGTTAACATGGCCGGAAGAGGTGGGCGAGGATCTGCCCTGCTCAGGGCACTTGAAGAGCCTGCCAGAAAACCTGGTGTTACAGCCACGCAGCAGCCCGGACCATCAGGGGATCACACTACGCAGCAGGTAATTGTGTCTCATTACTTTCGTTTATGATAACTTCAAGTTCCAACCATTCGCTTTGAAGATTACTGGATTTGTACCAATATAAGTCTTACACTGTACGTGTATGGGTTGGGCAGTGGGGTAGTCTGTTGAACTCAGATTCAAATAATGTTACCCTCCTAGACTGTAACAAAATTTAGAGTGTATTTCTCCTTTAATGGCAGGGCTGTTTTTTGCTGGGATGAAACGTAATTTTTGCCAGTCAGTCGACAAAAATGGAAAAATGCGGGTTAGAATTAGCAGTAACCAGTAAATATTATTTTGCACCATTGTACATAAGTTTGATCTAATTAACAATACATATTTTACGTGATAAACTGAATAGTACTGTAGTTTCCTTATGTTTATTTATTCATTAAGTAAAAGTTTATAAATGCATACCAATATAGCCATGTGACCTTTTGTTTTTAAACAGTATTAGACATGCTGGTAGACTGTTAGTTTGTGTGGGTTAGAGGTGGAACGAGACACGAGACATCTAGAGTATCGACCTGTCTCGTATCGGTCTCGTCTCGACCTAACTATTTTCAAACTCGAGACAGGAAATAGAACTAGGGCGCCTGCGCGAAAAGCCTGTTAAAACATGGCTTTTCGCGCAGGCACGAAAAGTCATGTTTTAACATGTAATCATGTAGTCCGGACAACGGCCCTGTTAATATATTGTAGTTCGGTTCTGTGTCCTTAAAACAGATACCGGGTGGTATCCCTTTACCCTCGGGATAATCCGATTTAATAAATAAGACTGTTGTGGGTAAGATGTCTGTATTTTATCGTATCGTGTCTAAACATCAACTGCCCTTCATAAAATTCGGGCCTCTTTTATATACTACCAACTGTGGGTAAAACTTGCCCGGACACGGAGAAACGAACTAAAGGCCGTGTCGACCATAGTCCGTGTTCAAGTAACAATGAAATTTTCGTTAGTTCAATATAAGAATATACGGTACAGTAATTCATATAATTTCATGAGTACATTTAAATATAATTCACATACTACAGTTAATACACAAACAAAACTTAACCTAAATGAAACAATAAGAATGAAAGTGTTATTGTGTGTTCTTTTAGTTGTGGTACTTTTTTGTAGATCAACGGCTATCGGTTTCATTACAAATTTTATTACATTAAAAAGTAAGACCTATTCAATAGATGGTAAAATTATACATGTACAAAGCAATATGTTTATAATAATTATTATTAATCAAGTTCAAAATTTTTAGCAAGATATAACTTCGCTATTTTAGAGCTGTTTGTGTTATTTTTGTTTACAAAAAATACATGCATATCGATATTAAAATGTTGTATTTAAATCGTTTACACCAGATGAAAATTTAATTTAAAAAGAGGTTTATCAATTTTATATATCAAGTACGCTAGTCCTTGTGTAGTGAAATCATCACCAAATGCCCATTATTTTACTGTCTCGTGTCTCGAGTTTTTACAAGACAGCGTCTCGAGTCTTGTCTCGAACTTAAAAAACCTGTCTCGTTCCACCTCTAGTGTGGGTCAATATTGTAGCGAAATCAGTAATACATTGTCTTTAATTCAAATCAGAGTAAATCTTTTGGTACAAAAATTATATTGTATAAAAATTCAAAATATTATACAGCCAATAAATATTGCTTTATCGCCACTTAGTTGAAGATTTTATACTTCTAGTGAATGGCCAGCGTTGCCCGGGTAATAAAAGTCTTTGCACAGAAATTTATTTTTCTCTAACATATAACAACAGTTGCCATTCTAACTTTTAAACTTCATATCATGAGAAAAGAATTTTGTGCAGTTTAAATAAATTAAGAGAAAAATAAAACAACTATATAAAGGTTTTCAAACTTTTTCAAACAACTGTAACCTTCAAACTTCATATCATGAGGAAAATGTTTTGTGCAGGTCAAATAAATTAAGGAACAAAATTAAACAACTATAAAAGTGTTTAAATGTACATGTGAAGTAATTAGCAAGTAATAGCTAAATTAGGTTTGTTGTGCTATGATTACAATAAAAGATGATTTGGTAATGATACAATTAATACAAACTGAGAAAACAAAATACAAATCCTGAATATGTTGAATTGATAATAACAATTTTTGCATAGAAGTGTGTGTGTGAAAAAGGTTACTGTTCCACCAGAAGCTATCCATCAAAACTTTGAGTACGACGATGCTGGTGCTTCTCGACACTGGTGCAAATGTAAAAATGATCTATCGTACTGTCTTTGTCTAACCGAACGGAGAGAGAATGTAGAGGCGATTCCTACTCGAGATACTACAGTTGTCCGCGTAAAAAGTATTAGCCCTTACCGATTTGATTGATTTACCGATTGAACCTTATAAAAACCGGAAATAGAAGTTTGGAAAACACGAATAAGCATCGTGTTTCATAGAATTCATAGTTTCAATTAATATGTCATTTAGGGTGTGAAATCGGAAAAAGGGTCTATCTATATATTTCTTAAAGTTTGTCATCTGTTGTCTGTCGGTATGTTCAGCTATAGCTATTATTAGAATCTTGGAATAAAGAATCCATTTGAAAAATATTTGATCTCGGACCCTCCCGTTCACCAGTCCGACACTGTAACAATCAGGCCACAGAGATTAATATCGTACGCTAGCCGATATATGTCGCTATATGGGAGTAAATACCCAACGGCTTTGCATACTACGCAGGGTGATTGCGTAACGTCATTGAGACAAATAGCTCTCACTAGTAGGCTTACTCAAGTTTTCTATTGGCAATGTGCCAGGCTAATAGCATGTGGCAGGCAACTCTCATTACTTCTCATTGTTTATAAGCTGATTTTTGATACCCGGGCTAGTACGGTATATAGTAAGAGCTATGGTTCGTAAGAGCCTTTGTAGACTCGTGGTTAGACAATTGGATTACAAATCTGCATTTGCAATCTTTGTGAGTTCAAATCCAGCATGCTGCGTGGTTTTAATTACCAGATTTTAATAGCTATAGCTGGACACATTAAATTACGGAATCACAGAAAACAGAAAATAACAAACTTTCAGATTTATATATATAGATTGTAGATGTGGTAAATAAAAGTATGCAAATACATGTATAATATAGTGATTAAAGGCTACATATGTGAGGCTCATATACCCCAAAGTTTCAGAGAATATAATGTGATGAAAAAGTTATCGTATATTACATGAAACTACTTTTTGCTGATTTCTACCAAATACTGTAAAACCTTCAATATAACTCCACTCTCATTTGAACGCCACCCTCATTTGAACGCCACCTTTATTTGGACGCCACCATTTTTTGAACGCCACCCTTATTTGAAAGCCATCTCCATTTGAACGCCACCTCCATTTGACCACCGCAAAACGAGAATGGTTGATACATAAAGCGCCACCCTTTAATTGAAAGCCACCTCTATTTGACCTCCATGTTGACTTTCTTTGATCTTTACAAACCCATAATAGCAAGGGATCAATAGAAAAGTGTCCTCAAAATCGTACTAATAAGGACTCGGTTACATCAACAACAATTAATTCTTTCGTCATTTCTATTCGCATCGAAGTCTGTTTTCCAACTCCAAAGCTTTTCATTTTTTTGTTTCAGCATTAGAAGCAACACCATACTCTATGAACACCATACTCTATGAACACCATACTCTATGAACACCATACTCTATGAACACCATACTCTATGAACACCATACTCTATGAACACCATACTCTATGAACACCATACTCTATGAACACCATACTCTATGAACACCATACTCTATGAACACCATACCCTATGAAAATAATTAATAATTGTACCAGGCTTTAGGAATATTTCCTCGTTTAATGCTGTGTTGATACTTTGACGTTTGTGACAAATGGTTTACATTTACAGTACAATGGTATATGAACGACTAGCTTTATGCTAAAAGTTGTGCTTAGCGCCCATGTGGCTAAACCGCCAAAGGTTTATTATTTGTGCGAGATGAAACGCATGAAAGTTTTGCTCTACTCAAAAAATTGTTTGGACGCTAATAGCAACTAGTTCCGCAGTGCATAAGAGTTGAGGTCAGAAAACATTGTGGAAGGTATTGAACAGCCAAAAGATGTTTGTTCCATCAAAAGCAGCTATCAGAACGCAACTGACCGAGCAAACGATGCAAATATTTTTGTTTCCAAAGTGTTAATTTTTGTCTTTGCTTGTATTATAAATATGGCTCGTTTATGTTACTTGTTCTTGAATATATTTTGTAGCATTTGATAGATTATTATTATATAATCTATAAATTGGCAGATTTATAGCATATTATTTGATGTAATTTGCTTTATTATTATTGTTTGATTGATCATTGCTGTAATCTGATCATACAATTGATCAACGCTTGTAACTCCTTCTATTGCACATGAAAGGTAGTTCTGGCTGCTAACTGTAGCAAACATATCAATGAGTGCAATAAGCTTTAATGCAACATTGTTAAATCTTGTTATGAAATAAAATTATGATTTCAAATTTAGAATGCAATGAAAAAAATTGAAAGCTGTAACATACTGTAAAGCAGGGCACAGACTATAATATCATCACAAGTTAATTGCTTGTTAGCAATAGATATCAACTGGTGGAGATATTTCTTGGCTTCTCAATGCATATTTATTAAGAGATCTTTAATAAGTTAGAAGTATGTTGGCAAATTTATTGCATCACAAAAAATTAATGTCACTCTGCCCGAAGGAGAGTGCAAAATAATTCACAGGCGAAATTCGCTTCACTCGTAGTATGATTAAATTTATTGTCCCAAAATTCTGACGAGCCATTTGAAAAATACAACGCCAGCCTCTATTTGACCTGCTATTTGACCTCCCCTATGTGACCTATAGGGGAGAGTTGAAGAAAAGAGGGCTATGGCGTTCAAAAAGAGGTTTTACGGTAATTTTAGCCATCTGAATTTCTGACATTTCAGACATTACCGACTCTGTTTATTGGAGTACATAAGGGTGTGGGATAATGCAATCGAATAGCATTTATTGACCGCGGATGCATAGCCAAAAGTCTATGCCTGAGCTGTTAATAAATATTTTATAAATAAATAACGCTTGCCATGCAACAAATTCATTACATTTACGTGAAAATATGGTAGTGGAATTAGTTAGTTAATTACTACGTCACTCGCATTTAATTTAGTAGGGAATCAAAATTACTCTAAGAATCAGTTGAGCATACCACTTCTTTAGCAGCCCGCAGGAAAACCTCGCACTAGTGGAGGTCGTGGCTCATATCTTCTGAGCATGATACCAAGGGCTCCAGAACCAGACACACCAGCTTCTGGAGGCATGCCCATACCCACCCCAACTTCTACTTTATCAAGGCAATCATTGGCTTCCAGCACAGCTCAGTCTTCCGGCAAGGCAAAACCATCCGGAAGAGGCGCTGCCCTCCTTGAGATGTGCGGGTAGGTTATATGATCACCTGCTAGCGTCTTCAAGTCATAAGTCACATTGAAGATGCTCCAAAATTACAGTTCATTAGTTTCAACAAATTGTGAATCTCTAACAATTTTGAACAGCTGAATGTAAATTTAACTTTTGTTTAAAATTTATGTGTATAGAGAACCTTGATTACAAGGCGTAGTCATACCTGCAAACCAACCGCAGATCGCTATCACCATTGAAGCTTATCTAAAATGTCTTTATTATAAATTCTCTTCAGCTTCTAATCTCATACAGTCATACCTCAACACGCGAGTGCTCCAATATACGAGAATATTGAGATACAAGAGCCATTTTGGGCAGGTTCCTTCTTTGAGATACCAGCATACGAACCGGTTGTCACTGGCCACTAAATGGCCAAGTTTGCACTTGGTTTTTGCAAGTTTACAGATTAATTTGTATTCACCATACTTTTCGGACTATAAACCGCACCTCTATATAAGCCGCATCTGCTTTATTTTCCAAAAAATGATAATAAAACAATACATAGGCCACTCCTTTGTATAGGCCGTAGAACTCAAGACGGTGCTTTTTAACACGGCAGCAACTTTGCTGTTTAAAACGAAACAGTGCCAAACGGCACTGTTCCGTAATCGGTTAACAATGCCTCACAGCACTGTTTCGTATTAACATACGCTTCTTAACCTAGTACCTAACGTAACAGTGCTGTTAGGCATTGTTTCATTTTTTCTTTCACCGCTAGAGGCGCTCTAACCGGAGATTCCGGTTAATGCGCCTCTAGCGGTGAAAGAAAAAGCCACAGAATAGCTGCACCCTCATAAAAGCCGCATGGCTCAAATCATAAGAAAAAAGTAGCGGCTAATAGTCTGAAAAGTACGGTAGTTATTTTCTATATGAAATAATGCCTTGAGACACGAGTAAATTGATATACAAGATTAAGCCCGGAACGCATTAAGCACGTATGTGGGGTATGACTGTATTCATATTTTTCTAATGCTTTCACATGAGTAGTTTCCAAATTGTCAAAAAACACACTCCATTCTGAGCAATAGCTGGTTGTTGTGGCCAATTTCAAACACAGGAAGTCAGCTAGGGATGTAAAGTTTCTATCTCAGCAGTTCTTTTGGTGAACTTGATGTTATAGCTACTATGAATGGCAAGAGTTTAAAATAATACAACGGGTAAAAAAAGAACATCATAATTGTTATAAAGAAATGTCAATGTTTTAATTCACCTTTTTCGCTAATCAATAGTCTTAATTTATATTATTTCGAATAAATAAATTTTGAACCGTAGCAATTATTTTTTACCCACTACATGTAATAGAGGACTCCTAAAGTTGCCGTATTCGTTCGTAAAATTTACGTTTTGTGTTGTCATATGAAATAAGTTGTCATCCGGCGTGCTTATAAAATGTTATTTTGTTGGACATTTCTATCTGGTAAAATTATTACCAAACTTTGATATTATGGAAACAACAATATAGACTGTCCTCTGTTTATTTGCACAAGAAGGACAAAACTGTCCAATCTTTCCAATTTCCTTCTCTGTGATTATATGTATAGGAAGCTGTAATAACATTGCAACCCTCAAATGGTATGTCAAGTTATTTTGAGTTTAGTATTAGCGTTACTCAGATTATGAAGTTGTGATTTTTCTAAGTTTGTATAATTTTCGTGTTGCACCTACATGAATACTTGGTGATTATTCCCTCTTGATTGTTAGGCCAAGTCCTCCTCGTCCGGTAAGACAAGTAAAGCCTCTATCTCCTCCGCAGACTGGGGTACAAGTGCCTACTGCCTCCATGAAGAAATTGAATCTCAATGAACCACCATCAGAGTCAGCTGCGCCTTCTCAGGTTCGACATGCTCCGGAACGACCTAAAGGGCCGCGTGGTGAAACTGGCCGCAGGTAGGGCTTGTTAAATGCTGTGAGGTGGGTGCTGTAGACGCTCAGTGTTGGCTAGTTTACTTTAGGTAGTGTGGTAATTTAAATCTGCTGAGTTTATGATACACGTTGAACTATGGTTGAAGGTTTTTTATAATAATGACATCGAGTTCTCTCTGTTGTGAAATAGATTTGAATAATATATAATTATGTTATTGAGTTTTTCTATGCTTATAAAATGAATCTGAACAATATATAATAATGACATTGATTTTTCTCTGCAGCGTAAAATAGATTTGATTAATATAGATATCAACCGTTGGAGTAGTAATAGCCTCAGTGATTGTCTAGGTTCCCCATTTTTTTTCCTACCATATAAACTATATAGACTATATCTTCACTCCCACAATTAGACATTCTTTGTTTAAAAAGTGGTCATACTTATAGATGTCCTCATAACCTGCTTAGAGCTGAGCAGACATTTACATTGGATAATTTTGAAATGAACTTATCACTAGTGTTACAGGCTACGAAGTTTTGTCGTATTTTGCATCTTCGTAGCATGTAAATGGTTCAAAACGTCGAATCTTTAATTCTTCGAAGCGATTCAACCCTCCGCTTCAAGGGGGGTATTTTTGAAAAAATCGTAGCAACAATGAAGTACTGTGTATCATGTAAACATCGATATTCGTATTATTGCACAAATCTTTGTGATCGGAGGTTGGATTTTCATCGTTTTTATTAGTGATGTCCTTACAGCATCTCTGTTTTTAATGCTTGTGTTTTAAAAATATTATCTTCAAAATAAAAAATATTAACTCCAAAATTTAAAGAAAAATTTCTTACACGCTTTGACATTGGCGTTTGACCTTAGACGCATTTTAGGAGTGCCAGCTGCGATATAAATTATGCGCCCCCGTTGTAGATAAAAGCGCAACAGACTAATATAGAAAACGCGGAGTTGTATGACAATTTTTTTATAGCGAGTAAACTCATCAGCTACGAATAATTGCGAGTGGTGCTACCATTCCTGCGTATCATGTAAATTCATCCTCCTCATTCCTACGATCAAAAATACAACTTCGAAGCTCAAAAATTCGTAGCGTGTAACACTAGTGAATGTAAAACAAGTTACTATTAGGTAGTCAAATGGGCGTTTTGGTTAGCTTGCGCTGACTAATGAGTTGTGATCACTAATATCTCTGCTGCCGGTTTTACTGTCGCCACGTCAATAATAGCTTCAACCATCTCCATAGGGTCAGCTTTTTCTGTCTTCATTTCTTCAGACTGCGATTCTTCAGATTCTCTCAGCGCACATTCTTTTGTTGCCTCAATGGTTATACCATCGATAGCGATTCTTCCATAGCTCGTCTCATCCGTGGAAAGGGTTGTAGGAGTACTGGTAACGTCGATGGTTAGCTGGATGTTAGCACCAATGTCTGATGGTACATCTACTGCTAGGTAACCAGCTCTCCAATCACTACCTTCGCTTGCCATCCTTCTGAACCATTGGTCATTTCTGTAGAACAGTTAAGAGTTGTTTTTTGACACCTGTCGCAAGGAATCGTGTTGCAATTGCTGACCGTGAATGAAAATAAAAGTTGTACTTTCATGAATATCGGTAAAAGTGTCCTGTCATCCAGCAATCAGGTCACCAAAGCAAACAATGACCTCTACATTCTCACTGTGTTTTGATTTATCTGCTACCGTTGGAATGATGTCACCCATACAGGGTTGGAAAAAACACGATGTTTATGAAAAAACTGAATAAACAAGGTTTGTTTGGTTTAAACCGGTTTTTATGGTTTATATAATTTGACCAAGGTTTTTGCAATTTCAAGTCTAATTAACATCACTTACTATAGCTGCATGATTGAATATTGAACGTATATATGTGGAATCATCTGTTAAAGATGGTATTGTGGGAGTTGCTATGAGAAAAAGAAGAGAAAATATATGGAAATTTCAGAATGAACCTTTAATCAAACACTAATGAAGAAATACAGAGCAGCAATCTTATCACATAAAGTGAATATATTACATATAGCTCTATGTATTGGTAAGGTTTTTACTCCCAGTGATTAACTGTGTGGTAGTGAAGAGCAAAGCATAATGATCTACAATTGCTAATATTGAAGCAAAAAATTTGTAAATCCGTAAGGGCAGTCAGCAGTACTCTCACTGGCCAGACTTGAGAAAGTTTTCATTCATTATTAGAGACAATGGTGGGGTTATTATATTTCACATGGTTTTCATATTTCACCAGTAAAGGAACCATCATATCTCTTGATATAAGCAGTTGAAAATGGAGTTCACTAATTCATTGTTGTGCTAGGTCAGCTAGCATTTTATGTAGTTGAAACTAGAGCTCTACCACCACCTTACTACTATGTGCTAAATGAACTTCCACAGCTGATAATTACATAGAATTGCATTTCTATTGCACAAAAATTACTACGAGCTTAAAATATTGTTTTTCACAAAAAATAATGAGAAACCTTAAAAGCCTTTTTTTCGGCTGGTTCAAACCCTGCGTTTAAACCGAGCCAATCCTGTACTCATAGCTTACACTGTTGATAGTAAGTCACTATTGAAGTCAGTGATTAAGCCTAACTATAAGATAAACATTGTTGAACAGAAAAGGAGAGAGAGAGAGAGATAGTGTACATGGCCCACAACAGAAATAAAGAAATGAATGTCCTGGATTCAAATATTTTAATCGAATTAGGCTGAGTATGTTTCTGCAAGTTTATCTAACTGCACTTACATTCCAGCTACCCAATTATTTATGTGTTCCATTTGGTTATAATTAGATTGATTAATATTGTTATAATTGGTATAATCTGCTAATTATTTTATTGGTTCACTGGACAACATGGTCGATCATAATTAACAATACAATCTGATCACAGGCTTATGGTAGAATATGATCACAGGCTGATCGGCTTATGGTAGAATATGATCACAGGCTGATCGGCTTATGGTAGAATATGATCACAGGCTGATCGGCTTGTGGTAGAATATGGTCACAGGCTGATCGGCTTATGGTAGAATATGATCACAGGCTGATCGGCTTATGGTAGAATATGATCACAGGCTGATTGGCTTATGGTAGAATATGATCACAGGCTGATCGGCTTATGGTAGAATATGATCACAGGCTGATCGGCTTATGGTAGAATATGGTCACAGGCTGATCGGCTTATGGTAGAATATGATCACAGGCTGATCGGCTTATGGTAGAATATGATCACAGGCTGATCGGCTTATGGTAGAATATGATCACAGGCTGATCGGCTTATGGTAGAATATGATCACAGGCTGATCGGCTTATGGTAGAATATGATCACGGTTTGCTCACCGTGCACCCTGATCGCAGTTTGATTAAATCACGGACAACATATAATGGCTTTTCTTTCCCTGCCTTCATTTTAGCAAAAGCTGTGTTGATATCACTAATACAGCTAGAAAAGGCTGAAGGGGATTTTAAATTATCGAGTTGCAGGGAAGGTTTGTCATCAGTATCGTTAGGAAACCTGGTTTAAGCTGACAACTAACTTTGCAGTTACATTCATATGTATGGATCTTCTGTAGGAGGTATTTGATATTCCAAAATATCGCAAATTGGTAAACTTAGCACTAAATATGTTACCGAAAATATGCTTCAAACTGGTTATACCAAAGATAAGCTTTCCTTTCAGAATATTCCTAAAATATTCATTATTAGCCAGCTACCTACATGTTTATCCGTAGGGATCAACAGGTTGTGTAATACAGCACAAGTATTTGCACATGTTATGAACAGGAGACAGACTGTCAGCTTCGCTTTAATTTCTAGTTGGTTGCTGGAAAATTGCAAAGGCTTCTTGCAAATATAAGAGACACTCTTGTTTAACGTGGTTAGCTGACTTGTTTAAAATCAAGCAGGTTTACCATAGATAGATACCTTTGAAGAAAACGGTTGTAGACATTGGCCACCACGTGTAACAGGGCAAAGTCGGTGCCAGCAAACTGGTAACTGAACTTGAGGCATGCCTTTTTGCTTTCGGTTACCTTGAGAACTGGTGACACGAGTCTTGTTATACTAGACCCTGCTGACCGGTTAGTTGACTCAACCATGATGTACCTACAACATGACGGATGACTGAGTCACTTATGTTCTAGCTGACATAAAAACTTAAATGTTGGTGAACATAACTGATGGTTGAGTGTTTTGTCTCTCCTTTGTTATCTCCTCGACTTCGTTGCTTTTTGTTTTTGACTGTCCAATTTAGGCTACTCAATAACTGGTGATGCATTGAAAATCTATATCATGTGCACTATTAGTAAAGTCCCGGAAGCTGCATCCTTGTCATTCTTATTGATTGAGATTTGAGAAAATCTTCTGTTATTGAAAACTGGAAGAGACCTTGATAGGTTGGAACGTTGTAAAATAACCCTGTGCAAGGGTTACGGCAAAATTATAATATTATATAGTAAAATACTAGGCATGTGAAGGATGATAAGGTGAACATGATCATGCACATCGTTTGCATGTTAAGGAAGGCGACAGTTCCTCGCATAATGATATACTACTTTGTAAATATAAACTCAATTATGTAAATCCAGGTTTTAAAATGCTTGTTTACCTTGCAAAACCCTGTGTTAGCACAAGTGTCATAACTGTCCATCCAGTCATCCACTAACCTGTTGTTGTTGTCACTTGATGTTCTCCACTGAAGGTTTCCAATATTATGTGTCTGGTCATAACTACACCAGTCAATAGTGCTGGCATTTCCAAAGGTGCAGTTGTGGGGCAGTTGCTCTCTGACTCGCGAAGAGCTCTCCGCGTTGCTGCCAGATATAATAATCAACAATAACAGATGTCGCTTGGTACAGAACTGCATCTCTAACATCCTTTCACTCAAGCTAGAAAAGAATGAATACTTCTATTTGCTATTGCCTAAATGAATACCAAACACGTGTGCATTGTTCATGCAATTTAATTAACCTGTTAGGAATGGCTACCGTGAAAGTGGATACAAGTTGGTTGATTTTTAATGATAACTAGCTCATCTTTCGGCGATTTGAGATCTCTGACAGCTGGAGCAGTAACGTTTTAATAGGTTCAAAGCAGCACCTACAGTGGCGTATTAGAATTCCATAGCATGGGCGTGATGCTACTTGCATTTCAACAGTTGTTTGGATTTATCAATGTATTTATTGGGTAAGGCACAAGCAATCACGCACATGTATAGTAAAATGTGCCTAGCTATATTCTCTCCATTGCCATACCGGAAGGTTGGTCTTTCACAGTATTCCTCCATGCATAAAATTGCGTTAAAAACACACACAAATGTTTTAATTCTCAAAAATCTTTTTCATTTGTTTTATCATTTAAAGGCGGCACCCAAAGATTAATCCTTCATTCATGGTTTCAGGAATCTTTAAAGAATTCATTTGCTACAACCATAATCAGTTTGTATTCTAGCTCGCTGGCTTTAATTTGCAAAACACCGTGTACCAGTAATTAAACATCCGTCCAATGAAGTAAAACTATATATTTGATTTCATTTGTTTCTAGGTTCAGCAGCATTGCGTTTATCAAAATTAGTATTGTCTCATTTAGATTGCTCTAAAGTGATAGAAAGGGCAGCAAATGCAAGTATTATGAACTCTTTGTACTTTTAGGATTAATTTATCCGCAAATTACATCCGATTGAAATCGAAAAGCTCAAGTTGGTATCAATACAGTGTGTCCTACTCACCCAACGTCGACTCTCGGGGAATGAGATACAAGCTTCTATATATGCACAGTGACATCATCGGACCTGCCCGGGTTTTTGATGGGAACATCCTGTTTCTTCCACACGAACTTCCCTCCAAGGTTGTTTAATCATTATATAATCTTCAGCGTATATAAGTTCATTGATTGAAGCAAATGTATATGGGTAGCTACATAAATAAACATTTGGTTCTTATGGGTGGTTCTTGGCCAATAATACATCAGTTTAGATTAGTCACATCTGAGTTGAGCATTTGCAAGACCAGTTGACACTTTCTTGAATCAGTTAGTGACTAGTCCATGGTAATCAATTATAATAATCAATAAGGTCAAACTTGGATAGAATTGTTTTTCAACTTCAGTACGAAAGGAGTAATGGTTTTCAGGAATATTATTATTTTAGTTGTTTAATTAGTTAGTTTTAATGAACTAATCTAAAACAACCACGTTCGTATTTATAAGAAACCCGGTAATGCTAAAAATAGTTGAACAAAGCAACATGGCTAGCTCTGATTGTTTGTCACCGTCATTTTCAAAGCTTAAAAGCATTTGCTTGTCAAGTGAGAGAAATAACTAGACACTTTTAGCCGGGACAAATTGCATTATTATGTTGCTGTACCATTATAAGGTGTTTTTAAGGTAGTGCTTCTGTTAGCATTCTTCTAAACACCTATCCATTTTCAAACTTTGTGATGGGGAAAAGGGTGCTCTAGCATATAGGAAAGACAATTCTTCGGAGTATGAATGTTGCTTGTACAATGTAATACTAGTCCAGATAGATCTAATATAACCCTGGTTTTGAGGATCTCAGTTTTGGGAAGTTATTTAGTTTCTGAAATGTTGGTTTTTACAAGATTTATTTCAGGTAATACAGCCGCCTACAGCGTAAATAATCTGTTCTGGGAATGTTATTAAGATTTAACATTATGCAGACAGTAAAATACATTTAAATTGCCTAATTTCTTTTAAGATATTTTTAAAGCCCTGTGACCCTTCAAAATGGAAAAAAAATTAGACTTAACTTTTCAATTTAATGATTGTACAGTAACTGAGCTATTATATGTTTGTATTGACTACTTTTCTCCTTTTTCTTATCACTTTCACTCAGTTTATAGTCCATGACTACAGTAATTTTACGATAAGTTTTAAGCACTAATTGAGATTTTGATTCGACTTACTTTTTTTTACAGACATGAAAAGTATGTTATTTCTTGAATTCTTGTTGGTTATGGCTATTGATCTAGAATGTCTGTTACGCTTAGGTGACGAGTCTCTTCAGCAAGAATCCATACTCGGGCGAGTCTATAACGCTCAAGGTTTCACATGTCAAGACAATATCTATACTCTCTCGGCAGTGTGTGCAAATGTACAATGTTCTCTTCAAAAGGTAATGTATTGTATCCTCAACTGGCTAGCAACCTGTAGTTCAACTTGTTATATTTATAATAGCTAATCTTAAGTCAAGATTAAACCTTTTGATATCGAAATGAAAAAATTTCTTTTAAATAAATTTTTTTTTTGAGATTTGTATTTTTCATAAAGTGCATAAAGTTTAACAACTCATTGGCTGCCAGAGATACCAAATGTATTCAGTTTAGAACAGCATCTTTTTTAAAAGTTGAATATAGTAGTTTTATTAAAAATTGTAGTTTTATTAAATGTTGGAGTTTTATTAAAAAGGATGCCTAAACAAAATCTTGAATTATTAACAATTAGTGGCTGGTTTCATTGTCTGAGATAAGCATGAGCCTTGGACGTTGAGAGGCTTCTTGTGTGTACTAATTTCCAGAGTAGGAACGTCGTCATCATAAGAGTATCTAACTAGTAATACTGACCCCAGCATGAGGCAGTATTGGCTCATCAATGTAAAGCTGCTTTGGTTCAGTAATAAAAATACAGTGGTATCTCCATATATTTCAGGATAATGCATTTCTTTAGAACTTTTAGTATTTACAACAATTTTCTCCATATCAAAAATAACTGAAAGTCAATCCTTTTTTACCTTACAAAATCGGTCAGGTTAATTCTGAACAACTATCAAGCACATCCTTTTGATTACTTAATACCAGTGTTGGGTAATAGGCCAATTTGGCGGACCAATTAGAATACAAAATACTGGAAAATATCATAACCAAATACCAAATAAAATATCAAATACTTGAAAAGCTCAGAGCCAAATACCAAATAAAATATCAAATACTCATAATTTTGTAAATCAAATACCAAATCAAATAGTACCACTGGGAAATTTGAGAACCAAATACCAAGTGAAATACCAAATACTGGCAATTGTTCAGACCAAATATCAAATCAAATAGTAATACGTGAAATTCCCAAGACAAAATACAAAATACTGGCAATTCTTGAAACCAATTTCCAAATCAAATAGTAATTCTTGAAAATTTCAAAACGAAATACTAAACAAAATATCAAATACTTGGAAATCTCAGTACCAAATCAAATAGGGATAATGGGAAATTTTATATTAAAATACCAAATAAATTACCAAACACTGCAATTTCTCAACATCAAATATCAAATCAAATAGTTATATTGTGAAATTTCCGAATCAAATACCAAATAAAATACCAAATACTGGAAATTTTAGAAACCAAATATCAAATAACAGTAGGCTACTGGGAAATTTCATAATCAAATGATGTAACATCTTACGGAGCCGACTTTAAATTGAATAATGGGAAATTTCAATTCAATATCAACATCATTGCTAACTATGCTAAATATTAAATACTGGAAAATATCAAGACCAAATTAAATTTCTTTGTAGACTGAATTATCAAATTATTTAAAAATCACTGATCATGTTCACATCCAACAACTCTGCCCATATACAAATGTATACATTATTTATTACGTATTTATGTTACATTCAAATTGGATCAATATAATGTAGACAAAAAATCGTTTATGGTTGACAGTAATTTTAAAGGTACTACATTATTCATAGTATGTTCAAATTTAATAAAGATAATATTGACAGAAAATCGAGACAAATACAGAATGGCTTATTGTGATTGCGAGTTCTAAAGAATAAAATACACTATTATATCAAGGTACCAAAATCATTGGAAACAAATAAAATATTTGAATTCATTTAAAATTCTCGTATACCAAATAAAATATCAAATACTCACAATTTTGTAAATCAAATACCAAATCAAATAGTACCACTGGGAAATTTGAGAACCAAATACCACGTGAAATACCAATTACTGGCAATTGTTCAAACCAAATACCAAATCAAATAGTAAATACTAGGAAGTCACAGAACCAAATCTCAGGACCAAATATCAAATACTGAGAAATCTAAGAACCAACACCAAATAAAATACCAAATACTGAAAATTCTTGAAACTAAATACCAAAGCAAATAGTAATACTGGGAATTTCAAAATCAAATACAAAATCAAATACCAAATACTGAGAAATCTAAGAACCAAATACCAAATAAAATACCAAATTCTGGAAATTCTCGAAACCAAATACTAAGTCAAATAAATATAGTAATTGGTATTTGAATTTGCAAATAGATCTATTTGGGATAAAATCAATTACCCAACCCTGCTTAATACACATTCAAATGCTGATAGAACTTAACAAGTAGGAAAGAAGTAAGGTGGTATTAGCAATTACAGTAGGTGTTCCTCCAAAGTAAATAATAAGTTCCAGGAATGTTTACGTTGTAGTGGTTTTACGTTATAAGAACAGTACAATACATGTAAATTGCCTAATCCGGTCCAAGATCTTTCTAAACTCACCCGTTTGGGCATACAAAAAGGAAAAACTTGACTTAACCTTTTTCATTTGTAGACTGTACCATAACTGCATCATGATTAGTTTGCATCGACAACTTTTTTCTCCTTTTTATGATCAATCTCTCTGGTTTTATAGACCATAATTGCGATAATTCTAGAATAACTTGATGGGGAGCGCACATCTTCGACGTTCATCTTCAACAATTTGTTTATTTTTCTTAACAGCAAAGTTAATTTGTCAAAGTAAAATTAATAACAAATATTTTATACACCTACAACACTGCTAAACAACAAAATATTTTATAAACAGCCGTACTACTACCTGTTCGTCGTCTATTTGTATTCAGGTGTCAAGGTTAGGATAAAAGAGAACTTTTGACGATACTCCAACTCGTGACATTCGAATTGGTGGATCGACGCTGTAACATTTGCAACAATCGATTGCCTTTGTATCTATGAACAATGCGCAGCTACCTTATTCTCTGTTTTGTCGACACATCTGGTGATCTATCACAACGAACTAGATTGTTGTATATATAATAGGTATAACGCTATATGCACATGGTTTTTCTTTCGCAAGTGCCGCAAAATAAATTAACGTTCAAATCGATTTGGAGAACTCACCCGACTTGACACTTTATGTTATATAGAATTTTTTATGTAGTAGGAAGTAAAAACTTCACATAAATCTTTTACATTATCTGGAATTTACGTTGTAAGAGGTGTACGTTATAGGAGCGTCTACTGTACATGTAAGTTGTATAATCCGTTCTAAGATCTTTCAAAACTAACCATTTTGGCCATACAAAAACAAAAAACTAGACATAACTTTTAATGTGTAGGCTGCACCGTAACTGCAGTACTACTGGTTTGACAACTTTCTCCTTTTTCTTATCATGTTCGCTCGTTTTATGGTTCATGATTGTGACAAATTTACAATAAGTTAACAACCTTTTCAATGTCTATTTACAATGATTGGTTTAGTTTTTCTCGACAACAAGGTCTATTCTGCACAGGAAAGCTAATAACAAATGTGTTATTCATCTACAATAAAGTAAAACAAAAATGCGTTTTCACTATAATAAGTGCGGTGTGTGCCTGTTCGTCGTCTATCTGTCTCTAAGAGGTCAAGGTTCGGATAAAAGA
This sequence comes from Watersipora subatra, assembly GCF_963576615.1. Taxonomy (NCBI): domain Eukaryota; kingdom Metazoa; phylum Bryozoa; class Gymnolaemata; order Cheilostomatida; family Watersiporidae; genus Watersipora; species Watersipora subatra. Next base: position 17,226,033 of record NC_088711.1, on the reverse strand, counting down.
TATCTTTCAACGAAACTCCAACTCATGACGTTTAGATTGGTAGACCGACGCTGTAACACCTGCACCAATCAATCACTTTTAAGTATTTCTGAGCAATAGCGCAATTCCTTATTCTCTGTTCTGTTTTGACGGTTATCACGGCGAACTAGAATAACATGGATCTCCTATACAAGTATATTATATAACAGAGATTACGCTATACGTATGTTGTCTTGTCTCACAAGTGTGGCGGGAAAAAAACGCGACGTTTCAAGGCTAACTACAAGATTATCGTTATTTAAATCGAATCAGAGAACTTGCATCGATTTGACATTTTACATTATAGGGAATTTTTTATGTTATGTGGAATATACATTAAACAAGGTATATGTTATAGGAGCCTCCACTGTATATAGTTTGTGCTTATTTACTAAAATTTAATGGATGTTTTTTTGTTTACATTGTATTTGTGGCAACTCTTGACGTTCACGATAATTGCCCATTATTGCTAGCCGGTTCAATCGTATATATATAGCATTTTCTTACAGATTTTACACTTTTACACATTCTTACATTTTCTTACACTCTACTTAAAGATGAACTTACACTACATTTTTGTAGATTTTATCAGAGAGTATCGGTAGTTTTCTATTATTGCAAATGTTTTTATGCTTGAAGTAATCTGACTTCCAGGATGTTTCAAGATTAAAATCAACAAAACTTCATTGCTATTACCCTAGGACACTTATATTTCGCTAGTATTTAGATTCGTGAGTAGCATACAGAGTAAAATTTCGCTGCTACTAAATCTCGCAGCTCTTGAGTGCGAAAATATGGTGATGTGAAAATAAATGCAGTGGAACAAACATTAGCTTCCTCAGGTCCAGCTCACTGGTAAGGAAGAATTTTTCAATTTGGCACCAGTTTGTATTTGAGAACCGCAGGAGGAAATGTGTAGGCGAGATCGATAATGCAATTTGATAGCTTGCTGTCATTTGTTTCTTGGACTATCAATGACCTTTAGGTCCCTGCCGCCATGACTGATGTGGTACCAATACTAGATCTCAAGTATTTATAGCACGCGGTGGCCATGGCTCAGTTTGATTTCACTTGTGGGTTGAGAGGATTTCATGTTTATCGAGTATTCTGGACTCCTGACATGGAAGATGTATTGACAGTATGTTATCAACAATGGCAGAGGACGAAGGCAATTACTCATTGACTATTTTTGTTAAGGAAACGAATGGTGATTTGATTTAATCGATGAACAAAAGTATAGCTGCCCAATGAAATTGCCCAATGAGCCCAACCACCCACGAAAATTACCTGCATTTCTAATATGACGATTTTATTGTGGGTATCAATGAACAAAGCTATTTAATTTCGCGTTTTCGCTCATTTGTTATGATTGTTTCATTTCGCTCATAAAATTTTCGTGAGAGGATGACTCCGCGTATACGGGAAAGTTAGATGGCGCGAATACATAAGTGTCCTAGGGTAAAACGCTTGAAAAAAATATACGTGCAAAATCACGTCACTAGTTGTTATTTGTTGCTATAGTTGATATCAACTACAGTGCACCCCCGAGATACGATGTTAATTCGTTCCAGGGTTGGCATCGTATGGTGAAAAATTCGTATATCGGGGTATAGAGACCATTGTAATTAAACAATGCAATCACTCCCTGGTAAAAATCGTCAATTTTTTATAAAAATGTGTACATATTGACAATTAGCAACAAAATAGTATGTTAACTTTAGTAATTATAGTTACCTACAGTAACTGTATTGTATTTAGTGTATTTTAATGGTTATGATCTGCAATAAAATGCAAAATTATAACGTGTGTACCAAATGCAGTACGTACGGTAAGGAGTTCTTGCCTTCAAAAGGTACGCATAACATAAACTTTGAATTCACTTCAAGTAAGTTTAGCTTGCTAAACCTACACTTAAAACTAAGTTTTAGTATGTATCAACTTTTTATCACGAAATTTTATCCTTCAGCAGTTCATATCTTCACTTTCACTATAAACTTTAGCCTATCTGTTTGAAACCTTTTTCAACCTAAATCAATAAGGCCGAGTGATGCAGTTATAGAAAGCGGCCCCTCGCACACTTGACCATTTAATGGCTACCGAAAAGAAAAATAAAATTTTATTTTCTATACAGGACGTACATACCTTTGGAGTAATGTGGCTTTAGCTGGTACATGTAGCGAGTAAAGCAGAGATGAGGCAAAAGCGTATCAATGCTAATTATGGTGCTGTACACTTGAAAATAAATTTAAAACGTAATGAATTGGAATTTTTTAGTAGGCTAAAAGAAGTTGTCCATTCCTGTCCAATTCTTCTACCTTTTCTACGAAAAAATTGATGGTGTAATGCAGAAAATTGCTAGCTAGCGCTTGTAAAAGGATCCAGAGAATGTGGTACAGTAGTTTGTCTTGTATGAAATGTGCACAAGAATCAATGTAACCATACATACAAAGTTTGTACGTATTTATACCCTAGGGGGAACAGGGCTTTAGCAAGTTTCAGAAAGTAATGTGGATGCTTCAACTATCCTGAGTAGCTAGTTATATGAGTTACATACATACGATGAATTGTATTCACGTAGAAGATAACAAGCCCATATGCAAAGACGTGGTTAAACAAGAGAATAAAACATAAAACCAAAAGGAAACAAATAAAATGACTAAAATATGAAAAACATGCCACACAAGAGATAAATAATATATATTATACATGCATTGTTTTTATGTACCAGTCCACATCAGTAAATTAAACACTTGAAATATTTCTGCGAATGTGGGGTTTTCCGTATCTTCTACATCCTCGCCTTTACTAAATGGTTGCTCCTTTTGAATGCTGATCGCGTGCATGACCTAGCTCGTTCAAATCTTCAGTCGGAAGCTCTTTCTTGTGCTTGTTTTAATGGAGTTCTTGTTTTAATAATAATTGCTAATGCTGATTGGTTGCGATCATATTCCTTGACAATGTTAATAATACGGGTCCCTTCTTCTTATTTACGGCATCCAACTTTGTTGACATAGAAATCAATTTTCCTTCGTTTTGTAACGTTTGTATCGGTCTCAGATTCCATAGATAACGAATTAAATGTAGATACTTGTAGTTATATACGTATGCTGACTTGAAAGTTTATAGCAAAAGCTATAATAACGCTACAAATGAATATTTGCTCTCGCTTGTGCATTTTACACGAAATTTTCCACACAGATATGAGAGAAGTCGATCATCGTGTCTCTTCTAAACGTTCTAAGAATGTTTTCGGCAAACTATATTTCGGTGTCTTTTTTTATTTCGACGTGTGTTATGAGCACAGCGACGGCCAAATTTTAACTCGGGCGAAACTTTTCTCAAATTCGTATGGTGAAATAAAATTCGTATAGCGAGGTGAAGATATCACAATGTTTGACTTCGTAAGGTGAAAAAATCGTATATCAGGGTAATCGTATCTCGAGGGTGCACTGTATTGCGTTCAAATTGCAGTATTACACGTCTCTATTCTGTCAATCTCATTGCAACTATAGACGTCATAATCACACTTTCGATTGATCTAAGTTTTTTATCTGCGATCAAGTTTTATTGATTTTAATCTTGAAATATCCTCCTAATCAGATCACCTCAAGCAACAAAAACAACCTCAAATGATAGAAAAATATCGATACTTTCTGATAACATCTACTAAAATGCTGTGTAAGTTTATCTGTAAGTAGAGTCGCTCACTCTGAAACAATTAGCACCAGTGTTACCAGGTTGATCAGCTGTCTGTGTTTAGATTATTACAATCCAGTGGGCACTCGATGAAGCATACCATTAGCTTAATTCACATGCAAAATCTATACTGCGCTTTTCAGTTTTATTCTAGGGATACACTATGTATTGATTTGCTTGCTAATAATAATATTTAAAGTTTTAAACTATTTAAAGTTAAAAATATTTTAGATCCTGAAATATAGAATTAATCCCATGACTTCCATTTTAGGATCATGAACATCCTTAACATGGTTCAAATTGGAAAGACCTCAAGCTATAGCCCCGAAGCAGCAATTTCCATTCCGCAGCACAAGCTCCAGGTCTGGCCTGGTTTTGTGACCACTGTTGAGGAGTATGACGGTGGATTACTGCTCATGTGCGATGTTTCACACAAAGTGCTCCGTGAGCAGACGGCCTATGGAGTTATGTAAGTTCATCTCTCTCTCCCGTCGCATATTTTCAATCTTTTAATGTGACCAATTATTCAAGAATACTGACAAAAAATTATCATGACAAACGATCATTATAATTGAAGCAGTATTTAATCATTTTAATTTTAATAATTTGATAATGTAAAATTATTTAACAATATTAAATAATTTTACACTGTTCAGCTTTAAGAATTCAAAAAAGTTTTGAAGTGAAGAAAATTCCAACAGCTGCCAACAATCACATGGATTCCGTTAAGATGTTTATTAGCAGAGCACTAATACAAAAGGCTAGCATATTGCTCAAACTAATGTCATAGGCTCGGGATTAACTCTTTCGCTACCACGAGCCGCGTCATATTGCTGGGAAAAGCGTATGCGTATGGGTCCCATGATGCGGCTCTTTTGCAAGCTTCGTACAAATCATTTCTGATTAGTGAGTAGTAATAAAGCAATAAGCCAATCGTATTTGTACTTAAATGAAAGGAAACAAATATCTGGATCTGTTGAGCCAATAGAAAATGTGTTCACATCATGAGCATAGTTTCGGTTTGCAAAAGCTTTATTTGTTTTTGCAACTTCTTAGTAATGCCTAGTCATCTTAGATGCAATACAGCTATGAATTTTTACTAACTCTAGATCTATGGACTTGGAGTAATTTTCATTTAACAATAGTACTACTGGGAGTAATTATTTTTATCTTTACATTAACAAAAAGCCGTAGTATTATTGATTCACGATCGTTTCTTAAATATTCGACCAAAGTTACCAAGCTCATTGCACAATAAATTTGGGGTATCTTTCATGTCATCACCGGATGTAAAGTTTTATGCTGATTAATTTGGTATCAAAATATTTTTATAGACCATGTAGTTCAAAGGCTACGACAATTTATAACTTTGTCAAATATTAGGTTTACCGAATATGGAATTATGTCCTGGTAAAGAAATTAATTTGGTAAAGGAAGTTAATTATGCAAACAAGTTAGCGAACAAGTTAATTATGCACATGCTGATTATGCATGACGATCTCTCGGAACTGTTGTAGTCTTGTCTGTAAATGTTACAGTCAGTTAAGATATTTCTCAGAAAACATAGAATAACAAATTGGGACTTGCGTTGCTGCTGGTGTACAGAATGTTGTAAAGTATGACACCGCCATTTTTCTTTGCTTGATTTTCTTTACTCTTTACTGCAGGAATGATATATTCCAAAACCCAAATATTCCAGCTGGCGAGAAGAGAACAAGGGTTGTCAAGGCACTCATCGGTAAGAGTGTAATCACCAGATATAACAACAAGACCTACAAGGTTGATGACATTAGTTTTGAGACAACTCCGCAGTCCACCTTCGAGAGGAGAGAGGGTCCGATAAGCTACATGCAATATTATCAGTAAGTAGTTGGATGAGTCTGTTTGGGTTTTCAAATCAACTTGGAGTTGTTCCCTCATCATCTTTAGATACGCATTGGGAGTAGTCCTTAAATTTATGTTTGTCTCTCAAGGAAAAGCCAGTTTCAAATACACTCTGATTGATTTCTTATTTCTTCCATTGTTTAGTCTGGTCGATGCGTTTATTGCCAAAAATTTGTTTTATTGAAACAAATAATGGTAGATTTTGAGAATCTTGTCAAAATGCCTGTAAATAACATAGTATTGCTGTCAGCTATTTATATATTTCGTATATACTGGACTTTAACCTTTCACTATTAAGCAATACAAAAATTTGTTGCTTGGTGTGAGACTACAATTATTTACCTTCAAGATTTTTTCAACTTTTTTTTCTAATTAAAAGAGAAATATTGCTACTACTATATTATTGCACAATATATATTGCTATATATTGTGCTATTGTTACATACAGAAGGAATCTCTCAAGCTTTGTGGACAGTCGGTGTAAGCAGCCGGGTGCTACATCATATTATCTAGAAGGCTTATAATACTTGTAAACCCATAAAATACAATTGAATTAAGTATTAAATGTTCACCTTGAGTAAACCAGTTTAAGACGAATGCTATTCTGTATACATCTGCTGATAATATGTATGCTCCATATGTTTATATTTCCATTGTATTGCTGCCCAAATGTGTTGAGTGTAGTTTTAAATAAACTATAGAATTCTCCTATGGTGGCTAGTTGCAGACTTGCGCAGCTGAGTCAGTTGGTTGATATTGATGGTACATATTTAGCTATTGTTAAAAGGAAATAATTCTCTGAATGTTTACAATAAATTTTAAGAGTTATCAGCACACAAAAAAACCTGTAATGTAGGAGAAATTACACAACTTTAGAATTTTCTGCTGTTTTGCTTATTATATATTCACGCCCAATTTTAAGTAGCTAATCTTTTTCTTGCTTTTCGAGTTCAGTCATTTGCTCTCGTAAAGTGAATAAATGTGATTGACAAGCTATTTACATTAAAAGATCGATAAAAACGCAGCCATGAACTGACATCGCCCAGGTGAAGTCGATAGAAATTGGGTTGAAACATGTATTGCTATTCAATTTGAAAGATTGATTCAGCGAATGTTTTGTCCATGAAAGAAAGTCGGCTCAGAAAGGTCGTACTCAAATTGCTACAATAATTTGACAATTGAATGATTCTTATATGAAACATTCATTTTTGTTATATTTAACAACATCATATAAAATAAAACTAAAAAGTAACAAAGCAAAATAAAAGCAATCATTTTCAGAATTCTGCTATTCATGCGACCTTGACACCACTTTGCAATGGTCGCTACACTTGTTATGTCAGCTTATGATGCTTAAAATTAGTCAAAAAAAGTCAAACTTAGTATCTTGAATCAACTGACAAATATTGCAATTTACCTCTTAACAAAATTGATCTTCTGAAATAAACATAATTTTTCTCTAAAAAAACATTTGCCGATGGAGCCATTTTATAGGAATATTTTTGTTTGTTGCTCGCCATAATTGACAGGTCCTTTTAAAGTGCAGGGTACCTATAAATCATTCCTATGCTAGATTGAAGCAGGGCAATCCAAACTACACCATAGCGATCATTGGATCATTGTTGATGGACCAGCAGTATTTAAAATTTGTGTTAGATGGATCCTTTGCACATGTTAGCTTTTTCAGTTTTTTATATTATTTGTATAATGGCTGTTACGCTTAAAATTTGATGGTATGTCCCTGCTAACTAGTGCTTTTGCAGTTTCAAAATTGTTTATAAAAATATCTAGCAAGTAGTGTTTTAGATATCCAAGTAGCTGTAGCTACTAGGCATATGTTTCAGCCATAACTTGCTCACTCGATAAAAAATAATACTTCATTTCGTAGCTTACTTACTTGAAGCATTTTCCATCATATCATGTATGTGATATTGAAGCGGTAGTGTTATTCCTGCAAAGGTCATATCAATTTGAAAGTTAAAATTGATAAGGAATTCAAACTAATGTTTATCCCAGATGTATGAAACAGATGTTCAATAGTTCACGAGTGTTACATCTTTTATGACTAACACGGCTCCTTTTATCATTTAGCATTTTTCAATGAAAATTCATATCTCTGCTGTCAGGATTTTTGAGATTAGCATTCCTCTATTAATCAACTCTAGAGCTCTGAACAGCTCTAAACTTTTACTCTGAACAGTTTGAAAAACAGAGGAGAAAACTCATTATATATATCATTAATATTCCAACCCATTCTGAGCAAATTTTGATGGAATTGATGGTTGCTTTCTTTAATATTTTCTTGACTTTTTTAACAATTACTGTTCTACTCATTGGTTTGTTTAGTATGTAACTAGTTGCCCAGTTGAACTTTTATTCTTCCCTGGTCATGCTGAGAAAGTAGGTGCGCAATTTTACTTAGTTTGATACTTGAGTCAACATCGTTTAAGAGGCAAACTGCAAGTAGACTTTTTGAGCGGCAAAATTGAGGACTCGTCTCACTGGTTACACAACATGTCTCTGTAATATGCATACAGTTCACAATTTTCTGTCAGATGAAATCTTTGTTTTTCGTCGCTTTTGTCAAAACTTAATAACGTTTAATTCAGCCGTAATACATTTTCTGTGAGTTGAAAATAGGTATGGTCGGTGTCAAGTCGATTATTAGAATATTGGTCATTGACCAGAGTTCCATGGTTTCTTTTGTATCCGATGTTCAGCTAGTAGCGTTTATGCAAGATTTTATGTTCACATCAGATCACTGTATATTTCAAAATTACTTTAATAACACCGTAATATTAAAATTCTAAAATGTGCGTGAACATTTTTTTCTATCAATTAAATTATGAAACTCATTTACTAAGAGGCTGTAGCTTTTAGCCAACTCGAACCTGAAGCACAATATTTACATTAAATTTTGATGCAAAACTTGTGAAAGCAGATGGCTAGACTTCATGCCTGTTTAGTCAACTAGATACTAACACCTTCAAAATATTTCCTTTACTACTCATAGATAGTTAGATTTAGCTGTTACAGCCTCAATGATGAACAACATGGTTTTACAATTCTGCATGAACTATACTTGATACACAGTTTTCTCTTTAGTAAGACCTAATTTGCTGTCAACACCTATAAAACATCTTAGAGAAATGACTAGTCTAGATCGACACTTTAGACTGTCTAAAGTAACTAGCTTATGCAGTGCGTTTAGTTATTTTAAGCTTTTAAGCATGTATGTATCAGAGCCTTTATCTAATGTATGCCAGGTGCTAAAGGGAGTAGGTGAGTTGAACATGCTGTCAAAATAATGAATCCTGGATTTTTTATAAGTCAGCAAGCATACTTGGTCTATCTAATGCCTGGCGCACACTAGGGCTAAATTGTTGAAGAAGGAACAATTTGGCACTAGTGCGCACTATCTTGGACAAACTTATATCCTTAGAATAAGTTTGTCCAAGACAATAAAGTTGACTATTTTAGACCGTTTCAAAGTCTGGTTCATATTGGTCAATGTTCACCCATAAAAGATGTGTGATAGAATCGAACATGTTTAGCTTCAATGGCATAGTCTGTAGTATTTTTACACTCTTCAGTAGTAACACACGCATCATACTCGTAACAAGTAAATGTCGTCACTTGTACATGCATTTTGCTTTCAGCAACCAATATGGAATACAGATCAAAGATGCTAATCAACCAATGATTATCACTCGCCCGAAGCAAAAGGATAGACGCACGGGAGAAATGAAGGAAGAGCTCATTTCTCTTATACCCGAGCTTACATATATGACCGGATTAACTGATGAAATGAAGCAGAATTTCAGAGTCATGAAGGTGAAAACCGCATCTGATATTTTATCACATTTCATGTAAACTAAACTCTTTTTACTGTAAAACCGCTAGTTGCTTTGTACTTATTGTCATTTTCAGTTACTGCAATGTCATCAGTGTAGCTGTGCGAGGAACCTATCGTTCGTAGTTTCTACCTTCAGGTGTGGATTAGTTCAGGGTGTAAACACTATCACCATTTAATTAGCTTGTAGTAAAAATTAACCGAAATTGCTTTGCCCTAAATTTGGATCATCACAACTGGTTGGTAGGTCGGTGTTATGAGTTGTCAAATTGATTTTGTAATGACTGTTAGATGCTGTCAAATCTCCAGTTTATATGATAAGGGCAAGGCTGAAGTATATAGGAAGAGTCTCGGTGAGTGTAAAAGTGGTCGTAGACATGGCAGCATACGCAAGTGATCAGATTAATGATTGACAGCGATTATGCTTGGAATTAAATCGAAACTGAGTCAAGCTATAATCAAGTATAGCAGTTGATAAACTTCTAAAACATTCATTAAAAATTATTCCAATTTATCATGAGCTGTAAAGCAGAAATGTGCATTCATAAAGGTAGAAGACAAGAGATTTTGTACTTAACCTACATGCAGCAGGCATCACTGGTCAATTCTTCAAGGCCATTAACAGTTTCTGCCTGCGACACAATTCAGTTACACAATTTAATGACACAATTCAGTGACACATTGTGTAAAAAGAAATCAGGCTGACTTTCCAATCTTGCGTATAACCATGAAGCATTGAAAGTCAGTAAAAACCTGTGATGAATGTTCATAAACATGTCAAAAATCAATAGATATCAATATATGTATCATAATCTTTAGCTATGGCATTTGATTTTTTAATAAAGGCATTACTGCATGCTGTTTACTTACCGTATACACTCATAGATAAGATGAGTTTTTCAGAGACGATTTTAATGTGAAATCTTTGGAGTCGACATATACATAATTAATGTTTATGGACGCGTTGCTGCCGAGTCGAATAAAATGTGAATATGAGAAAAAAACTCCGTTCTTATAGATATAATATACACACCGCGATATGAAGCCAACAAATGCTCATAATATTGGTGCTTCATATAATTTTTAAAGTCATTTCGCAGATTTAACGGTACCAAATATCAGTGAAGATAAGGTATATATTACCTGTAAATAAACTTATGACGGTTATTTCAATACGACGGGTGTTGTACTATACTGCCACCGGCCTGTTTTGAATTTAACGAGCTATATATTTATAGTAATATATAATTATTATATAAATATTCCAGAATGCCCTGGAATAATGGAGTCGACTCATACATGAGTAATACGCATAATAATGCAATTTTTGTCAACTGAAAAACCTAATTTTTGTTTCCTATGTCAATTATTTGCTAAAATTATCCGCATCGAGTTAAGAAACTGTTTGGAGACTACGTATATATCTAAGGTATTATATTTTATCAATTGTCGTCTCTGGGTAGTTGTGAGCAAGCTGGTCTTGAGTGGTTCATAATAAAAATGTTGTTTTCGGTCATTATTAAAGCAGTTTTTGTACAATACTTTTGAAGAGGAAATATTTGTGTCAACCAAATCGTTTGTGTTATTTTGTTTCTATGATAGCAAATTAGAGTTACCGTGAAACCTCTAATTGAATGCCATGGCGCTCTATTTTTCAACCCTTCCTTTTTAGTGGCGGTCAATTGGAGGGGGGCGTTCAAATAGAGGCTGGCGGTGTATGTTCCAAATGGTTCATCAGATTTAGAATTTTGGGAAGATCAATTTAGCCCTCTTACAGGTGAAGCGAATGTCGCCTGTACGTATTTTGCTTTCTTTTTCCGATGGAGCAATGTTAAACCTTTTGGATGCAATATATCTGCTAACTTACCTCCAACTTGTCAAAAATCTTTTAATATATATGCATTAAGAAACGGAGAAATATCTTTACCAGTTTATATCTATTGCTTGCAATTCAACTGCTTCAATATTATACATGTAGCCTGTGTCCTTCTTTGTAATTTGTTTGCACTTACAATTTTTAATTCATTCTAAATTTGAAAGCATGTTTTTATTTTATATTTATATTTACCAAAGTTGCATAAAAACTCATTGCACTCATTGATATGTTTGCTGCAGTTTGCAGCCAAAACTGGCTTTTTATGTGCAATAGAAGAAGCGTTACAAACGTCGATCCATTGTAAGGTCAGATTACCGCAATGATGCTATCAAATAATATGCTATAAATTTGCAAATTTAAAAGTTGTGTAATGATAATGTACCAAATGCTACAAATATATATTCATGAACAAGTGACATATACGAACCACACTTATATTACATGCAGAAACATAAGTTAACATTTTTAAAACAAAAATATTTCCATCGTTTGCTCAGACAGCTACGATCTGATTGTTGCTTTTGATGGAACGAACATCTTTTACTTGTCCAATACCTTCCACAATGTTTTCCGACCTCAACTTTTCTTCTGCACTGCTGATCTGGTCAATATTAACGTGCAAACAATTTTTCGGCAGCGCAAAACTTTTACGCGCTGTATTTAGCCCATATGCAACGCGTAAATGTTTTGCTCGCTAAACGTAACCTTTGGTCCAAAACTTGCAAACCGCTTTTGTATACATGTACGTCGAAGTATTAATACCGCGTTAAACAATGAACTACACTACTATTAGCCTAAGACAGTTATTAATTATTTCTAGGGTGTCGCTTTCAAAGTTCATTTACCATCGTAAATTTAAACCATTTTTATTGCAGACCGTTTTTATATATGTACAATGAAGTATCAAGACCGTGTTAAACAAGGAACTACTATCAGCCTGACTGTTATTGATTATTTCTGTGGTGTTGCTTTCAAAGTTTTAATGAAAAAAGCGAAAAGCTTTGGAGTTGAACAACGAGAGAACTGATTGTTATGAATGGAAACGATTCATTATTAATACGATTTTGTGAACACTTTTCTACTGATTACTTGATGTTATGGGTTCATAAAGATCAAAGATAGTCAAAGTGATGGTCAAATGAAGGTGGCATTCAAATAGAGGGTGACGCTCTTTTATCTCATGGTGGCGTTCAAATAGAGGTGGCGTTCAAATAGAGGTGGCGTTCAAATAGAGGTGGCGTTCAAATAGAGGTGGCGTTCAAATCGAGGTAGTGATCAAATAGAGGTGATGTTTAAATAGAGTTGGCGTTCAAATAGAGGTGGCGTTCAAATAGAGGTGGCATTCAAATAGAGGTGGCATTCAATTAGAGGTTTTATAATATAAAAATTTGTGAATATGTTAGAGAGTTTCAGTTTAAATTTTACATAGTTTGAAGCATAATTTGGTATTTAATATATAAACCAGTGTTTTTATAAATCTAAGAACCGAATGTGCAACTGGCCATCCGGCAGCAATAGGGTCAAGCAATGGAGTTAAGTTCTGCCTTCAGTGTTCTTTATGGTGCTGTCTTTTCAAGACGCAGATTAATTTTTCAGCTAATTTAAGTCTTTGGATTGTACTAGTTTTGCAGCGCCGCCCAAATCAGTCCATAGAAATGGTTGTTCGTAGTGATTGTGAAACAAAGGAGACACTGAATGGCTTTGGGAGATGTTTCCAAACTTTCATTTTACGACGTAGTTCAGCTTGAGAAGTGACGTGAGAAGTAACCTCATTCAAATTAAAACTGACGCTTGTTTTAATGGATAAAAGTATTCAAGTCTGACAAAAATGTAACCAAAAGATTTGCTTCCTCACATAGTTTTTAGTTGCTCTACATAATTACTAAGGTTCAGAAATGCACTCGTTCATCCTCATAGTTCAAATTAACTTGGTAGTTTTTCAACATGGAGGATTGTTTAGTTCGCAGTTTAGGGGAACTCATTCAACCAACATACGCATGTGACTTGCTTTTATAGGACATAGCTGTGCACACCCGTGTCACTCCACAGAACAGAGCTGTTGCTCTGCGGAAGTTTCTAGAGAACATCAGGAACAGCCAAGAGGCTTCGACACAGCTCAGTATGTGGGGCCTTGAGATAGAGGGTGACACTATTCAGGTAGGACATCTCACTGTCACTATCTAGGTAGGACATCTCACTGATACTATCCGGGTAGGTGATCTCAGGTACTGTTTTTATGCTTTGACTATAACCTATATATATAAAATTATTGCAAAGAGGTTTTTATCGTCAGAATAGGTGAAACGTAGTCAAACTAGACAAGTGTCAAAACCAATGAAAGTTTTCGAAGTGTTGAGTTTGTTTTACATGGTTTTTAACCTATTCTGGTTTATTGCTATCAATTTCCACTGTTTATGTTTCGTAGTTCAAGTTTTTGTGTTCATAAAAGTATAATAGTAACCAGTTTTTTACTGCGAATTTCTTATTTATGGTCATGCAAAATTAATTATTTACAATAGCGCACTAATGTCAATTGTAGAAATAGTAGAATTATGACACGCCTCTTCAGTGCAGTTCCTGCAGCGATCGAAAGTTTCAAAGATTTGTTTTTCTTCGAAGAATAAATGTTACAAGAGAAGTATCATTCATGGAATGCAGTCATTGTAGTTTTGTGTATTTCTGTGCATCAAGGAATGCTATCAGGGACTGTCTTAAAAAGCGTGAAAATTGGTGATTAACACTGACATCCATTCAGGCTTTATCACACTCATAGAGCTTTGTTGTTCGTTTTATTGTACCAACCTGGTGTTTCACTCTATAAACGTTTCATGAGCGTCCGGTATGAAGCTGTGTTTACACTAGCGTGGTTAGCGATATACACTCATCGCCTATCATAAACATACTTTGCTATAGGTAACCACTCTTTACAAGCGTTTAGTGTTAGAGAATTCAATTTATTTTTTTGCCAAGCGCTCAATATTCAGTCTGGTTAAACTTGTGCTGTAGTCACCACGATAGCTTATATTTCCACTTTTTGTTTAAACAATACTCGTATAAATCCTCAAGCTCGCTTTTTACATATTTTATGCATTCAGTTCCAACATTATTATATTAGTTAGACTATTCATTAGTTTTTTAGCTAGACTTTAGTTTTTTGTGTTTGTTTATATTTTTGTACACTGCTTTTTAATTAGTTTACTTGCTGTGGTAGCTTGTGGAAAACATGTTGTAAAATATGACTATTGATTACCACGATAAAGATTGCTCATATCTATAGTCAGGTTTAATCCTATGTAGCTTTAGTATTCATACAAGTAAGAATGAGGATGTAACAGATATAAATGATGGGTCTGTTGTTAGCAAACATTATTTTGTACTAAAAAATCTAATCTATCAACACTTTTTGTATTATATCGCTTTTGCATTGAAATTCAGGAAACTTTATTACCAGTACATTGTTTTAAAAAATTACTTTAAATGTCATGAAAACCAAACATTCCAAATTTGACATATTTTGTTGCTTCAAACAATTGAAAAATAACTAATTTTTCAAGTCTTTATTTTATACATGTACATAAAGTCACGCGCAGTGTAAAGGCAGAGCTGGTCACATGTGAATTTCTAAGCTCACAAAGGACTATCCCAGGGAGACAAATTTAACTTTTGTTTTGACATTAGTCAAAATATAAAGACGTTGTCATTGTCACAACTTGGATACATTTATGAGTTAGGGCTTTATATAAGACAACTGATGACCCGTATGTTTGTCAATGTGTCCATGTAGCTCACTGAGGGTCTAGCGCTTTTTCGCCACCATTTTGACTTTAGTATTTTAGTGTTACGGTTTTGGCTCTTATTTTTGTGACTCATACAGCTTAGCACTGACGTGAAAGAATCATTTTGGCATAAAGTGGAAAATAGATATTACATTATTTATTATAAATATCATTATTGCAATATGTGAATTTAATTAAACTGAAAAAGTATTCAAACCATTATTTTGACAATACTGCAAACTACAACACATTTAAAATCTATCCCTGAGCTCATTCAAACTGTAGAATAAAGAATTCTTTAAAAACTACAGTACTACAAACTACAGTACTACAAACTACAGTACTACAGACTTGGATTTAACCTTGCTCCATATGGTTTTTTCCATATTTGCTGTTGGGTGAAAAAATCAGTAACCTTAAAATTCAAGCTAAAGAATTCTTAGTGATTTGAGTAATAAATAATATGTATAGTTGGTCAGTAATAATAATAATAAGCAGCGCCAAATCGTGGAATTCCACAACCCACTTGGGTGAAATAATTTGGCGCCCAACAGGTGACGCAGAAAATTTGACAATAAAGAAACGGCGGCAAATTGTTCCATTCCGGCTCATTGATGTCTAAAATGTCTGCCATAGTGCCCATATAGCTCACTGATGCCGTGATTCACATAGAGTTGATGAATCTATTTACATGTTTGCAGCAGTAGTCACATTTATAACTTTGTTTATTCATTTTTTTGAAATCATTTTCATAATAGAAAGTTAGCCAAGGGTCAATAAGCCTGTACATGAATAATTGTGCGCAGACTTGTATTGTATGATCTCAATGTTAAGATTTACGTTTTTAAGACGCATGCGTATTTTACTGATATTCATCTGATACTTTCTTTCTCCTTTTGTGCTTTGCATTGAGGCCTGGTGTATAACTCAATTACCGAATGTATTCTATTGAAGTAAGATAAGTTTTTTATGACTAGATGCGCTGTCTTTATGTACTGGTCTCACTTTTCAATGGTTATTAGCAAGTCATGCTATTTGACTCATAGCTCATGCTGTTTTGATCAGACGCTATGATTCAAGCATGTGAATCATAGATCATATGCACAAATATGGGCACTGTTGCTTTAATTAACACTAGTGCTGATTGTAGAGTGTGTTCATTGTCGTCACCATATCTATTGTTTTATTCACCTACTATTTACATATTCACAACTATTTTGTTAGTCATGGATTAATAATGCATTTTGTTTATATTTCTTCTTGATCCTTCACAGAAGAATGTAGCTGTCCCAAAGCTGAAGGGAAGATCTTTGCAAACAACTTGTTCAAAGTCTACCCACTCACTCACATGTATTCTGTTGAAATAAAAATCCTGCTCATTTAACCTAAATGTTTGTTGCAGATGGAAGGGAGGCAATTTGAGCCGGAGCAAATATTCCTTGGAAATAGGTACCGGTGCAGCGCTGGCCCAAAGGCAGACTGGACAAGGGAGATAACTAACAATGTTGTCACCAATCCTGTGCGTGGCCTAATTTGTTTTATTCCATCAGCGTATTCTTTACGTGTTAAATGATTGGTATTATTAGCGTGGATTACAAAAGCACTATTATGTGCGTAGGCTGTCCAGATGTCTGATGAACACTTGTAAATTACAAACAGATATTTTAACTTGTCGCCACTGAATTTGAGTTGCGGCAGGTATGGTATTAATTATGAGTAAATGTCTCCTCCATGATTCAATTTGTTGTTACTGGATTGCTGCCTGAAATATTTATGAGCAGCGGTTATTGCCGATAGCGGACGATGATTTAATTTGCATCTATTTATGACAGGCTTGTTTGAATATTAAAACCTTTATTGCACTTTGGTGCTTTTGATGTCTGGGTAATAGAAATAGTAGTCTGCAGAATGTGGTTAAACCTGGTCAACTGCATACACGTTTTATTCATTTGTAATACTTTCAAACATAGTAACATATATGTATTTTTCTGACAAACTACAAATCAAAAGTTCCCGTGAACAATACTGAGACATCAATACAACTCGTCTAGCTGATGGGGAAAAAATCTTAAACGTTTGTATGTTTGCTCATCCTATGTTTCTACACTCTTTTGCAGGTCGATTTGACTAACTGGGTGTTAGTATTTACACATCGGGACAGGCAGAAGGCGATGAGATACTTTAATGAATACCAGAAGATCGGTCCTCAGCTCGGTATTAATGTGGCCATGCCAAAGGATATTGCGCTTGCTGATGACCGTGTTGCCACATACATAAATGCCGTCAGGGATGCTGTGAATAACAGGGTAGAGCGCTATTTCTTTAACTTATATTATAATTTAGGGTCATGCTAAAGGTTATTGAATTAAATTTGAGCTTCTTTCTGATTGCTTATGCTGTGAAGCTTGCCAAGCGGTGTGTTTGAAACTGTGGCAGGTGTACAGAAGATCGCTACATGTAATTTCTAATTATGTATCTACTAGTAGTATCAGTAGTCAGAGTATCAGCTATGTAGGAAAACAATGACAGTTAGGAACGCAATTGTCTATTTGATAAATGGTAGAAAGCTTCTTTCCTACATATCATTTTGTATGTGCAAAAAGAAAAAATCAAACGCAGTCTCAGCACTAATTTTTTACGCTTTGTAGCCGACATTTAGAGATTTTGATTATTTAATAGAGATCTTGTTTAGGGATTTTATATTATAAGTGGGCGATACTGATAAGCGGGCGATACTGATAAGCGGGTGATACTGATAAGCTAGAATGCTTTAAATCATTTGTAAAGTTAAAATTCATTGAAGTAAAATCCCTTGAATATGTTACTTAGAGTAATGTTGCATGTTGACGCATATCAACTTGTTTCAGATCATTTTTTTATCAATCTCCGTGTAAGTACGCTACCAATTTTTATGATAAGTTTCCTTGCACATGGTTGATAATTTCATCTATCGCTGTAGGTTCAACTGGTAGTGGTGCTGTTCCCAACCAAAAGAGAAGACAAGTATAACGCAGTGAAGAAACTTCTTTGCTCTGAGAGGCCATGTCCTTCACAGATGATCATCACTAAAACGATTTCTGATGATAGAAAATTGCGTAGTGTTGTACAAAAGATCAGTCTGCAGATAAATGCAAAGCTCGGTGGTGAACTCTGGCAGCTGAACATACCTTTGGTATGTTATCATATCGTAACCAAAACTTAGCAATATTATTAGTTGTTTTGACAAGATATTTCTAGTCATCGTAAATTAGTAGTCGAAGATTTTAGATCTGAGCTAGGTTCATCGGTATATATCATCGACTGATGTGTATCATCGACTGATGAATATCATCGGCTGATGTATATCATCGGCTGAGGTATATCATCCACTGATGTATATCATCGACCGATGTATATCATCCACTGATGTATATCATCCACTGATGTATATCATCGGCTGATGTATATCATCGGCTGATGTATATCATCGGCTGATGTATATCATCGGCTGATGTATATCATCGACTGATGTATATCATCGACTGATGTACATGTATATTATCGGCTGATGTACATGTATATCATCGGCTGATGTATATCATCGACTGATGTATATCATCGACTGATGTATATCATCAGCTGCTGTCGTATCTGGGAGCTTGTAGTTTAAGATTTAACGGTAGTACGGATGTCTAGTTATCGTCATTTTACAGAAAAACACCATGTATGTGGGTATTGATGTATATCATGATGGAGCTAAGGGCAAAAGTAGATCGGTAACTGGCATGGTTGCCTCTCTGAACAAGGCAGCGACTAGGTACTACAGTCGCGTCAGCACTCAGGGACCGGGGGAGGAGCTTATCAACGGGCTGAAGACTTGCTTCATTGCCGCACTGAAGAAGTATCATGAGGTCGGTGGATTCATCACTTACACACTTAGTCGATAAGCTACTGTCAAAATGCTTAAAGATGAACTTGCACAGAATCTTGGCCGATCTTGTCAGAAAGTATTTGTATTTTTCTATCATTTACTATTGTTTCTGATGATTGAGGTGATCTGATTGCCAAGATGTTTCAAGATTAAACTTGACAAAACTTAATCGACAAGACATAAACTTAAAGAGAAATGCATGTGAAATGATGTCACTATCCGCTATCATTGCTATAGTTGAAGTTGCAGCGTTATGCGTCTCTATTCTGCCGGTCTGTTTGCGACTGTAGATGTCGTAATCGCACTTTCTGAGGGTTTTAATCCGCGATCAAGTTTTTTCGATTTTAATCTTGAACTGTCCTGGCAGTCAGATAACCTCAAACATGAAAAACAATCACAAATGATAGAAAAATACTGATAGTTTTTCTTAAAATCTACTAAAATTTTGTGTAAGCTCATCTTTAAGGAATGAGTCGCGCCATAAAGACAGTTGCTTGGCTCAAGGGTCAGTCTGTAGGGAATATTAACAAATTACCCATCTGTTGCTTCCTTCTTCACTACTTCCTCACATTTTCTAGTTTATAGTTTTGTGAGATGCTAGTCGGTACATCTGAATCGGACTCTTTTTGAATGTTTAGGTGAACAATGTATTGCCTGACAAGGTGATCGTATTTCGAGATGGAGTGGGCGATTCCATGCTGGAGATTGTGGCTGAGCATGAGGTAAAACAACTCAGCACATGCTTCAGTACCTTTGAACAGTACAGACAGCAGCTGCCCGGACTCACCGTTATTGTTGTGCAGAAAAGAATTAACTCACGGCTTTACGCCGTCAACAGAGGAGTAAGCGTTATTTTATATACATTGAGGTGATTGCTTTGTTTCTGGTATCTAGTTTTCTGGTAGTCCAAAAATATAACCAGCCATTTAGCAGGGAAATTCTCAGTTTTTGCTATGCCAATCTTTTCTATCATAGAGCTTTACTAGCGTTTAGTCTGCCCTCACACGGGTATGACCTTGGGTATGACCTTGGGTATGACCTTGGTATGACCTTGCTCCCTCTCGCTCTCCCTCTCTTCTCCGTTTGTAAAGCCGAGGTTAAAGTAGCAAGTCTTATCAGAAGTAGAAGGTTGACCATAAGTTGACCTAATAACAATGTCTTCCAAAATTTAATCATTTGCTCACAGAGCTGGTAGTATCTATCCGTTTACAACAGATGTTCAAATGTTATCTGTCTGGTTTTAGCTCTTCTATCCTTTGGGATAAGATGAAAATTTCTATAACTTTATTGTCTGCGTTGACATTGAGTGAGGTAGTTCTAAATTATTTTTTTAATAGTTATTCAGTCCATACTTAATTTGCTCTTGTTTTAATTAAAATGCTATTATTGTTGTTTGTTGCGTTAGGGTTCAAATGGCTTTCCAGTGGATGACAGCACTTGGTTACATTGATGATTGGCGTGATGGCGTGATGATTGATTCGTGTCGCTGTTGACCTTTTAGCATATTGCTGACACGCTAGTGCATAGTGCTAACATATCACACATACATTGTGTTACAGGTGAAACATGTTTTCTGAGGCTATACATTGTGTTACAGGTGAAAGAGAATCCACCACCCGGTACAATAGTGGATCATACAATGACTAAAGCTAACTGGTGAGTAAGTTCAAGTAATGCTTTGGCCTTTCGATCCTTCATGTTTTCTGCATCTGTTAAGACACCATGTCAAATATTCCCCTTGGCTTCAGTTTCTTTAGAACACCAAGGATTGTAATGTAGTCATATACCATTGGCCTACATATTGTGTCTTTTCTTTCCTTGATGCAGTCAAGACTTTGTTCTGGCGCATCTAATGTTTTATTAGTTCATATAAATATGAACTTAGACTATAGTAATACCGGTGTTCAAGTTTTGAGGTTTTGACAGTTTTCAGATTAGCATCTGAAACAAAAAGTTTGGAATTTTTAAGTTTAAACTTGAATGTGTTTGAGGTGTGAAATATTTGATCGGAGAGGTTGAGCTGTAATTTTCTAATGGAGATTGGCAATGGCAGAGGTAATGCATCTTAGCCATAGTTCAGCTAATCTGAACCTATGGTCATGGTGTGGATAACTTCCTATTGGTAGCGATTGGTAGCCATTTATAAGTAACCTGACTGATTCTGCTCAGTTACAGCAGTCTCACATTCTGAAGGAATCTTTAAAAGCGTCTAATGTCATATACTTTGAGAATGTCATTTCTATAGAGTTTATATCGAGGCTGAAGGTCCTGTATACTGGTTACTTGGCATTTTTTGCTCACTTCCAGTTCAGCGTATCTTTGTTGCAGGTTCGACTATTATTTAGTCTCCCAGCACGTCACCCAAGGTACAGTGATGCCTGCTCACTATGTAGTCATACATGACACTTCACAGCTCAAGCCGGACAACCTCCAACAGCTGTCCTATAAAATGTGCCACCTTTACTACAATTGGGCTGGCACAGTCCGGGTCCCAGCGCCTTGTCAAGTAAGCCAACTACACCAATGAGATGACTCAAATCAATCAGAGATATTAATAAATTATATTGATGAGCTATACGCAGCGATGAAATGCATCATTTGCGTAGTCGATATGTTTTCGACGCGTCGGGTTTAAATGAACATTTAGATAGAGAAAATCCGATGCATTCATGACTGGCCAAAAGAGTTTATTCTCAATAAACATGAACTCATTCCATTTAATGATTTAATTTATTTTCAAAGCTATCTAATTTCATTCGTGATTCACGGTAGAACTATGATGGCAGAGCTTCACACAAGCAACTATCTGTATATGCCCAAAGATATTCTCACTTCTAACAGGATATGTGAATGCGTGTAAATATGAACTATCCATGAAACCTTTCAGATTGTTCTTTAAGTAATTAAATCTGTTGAAATCTAAAGCTTTTTTGTGATAAATTTATTTCGCACTTTCGTATCCTGGAGACTATGGAGCATTTTATCCTTGAGCCAAAATATTGCAATGCATATAGCTGTATAAACGTTATTGCTGTTATAAACCCTTTATCACCCAAAAAGCTTGTTAATTAATTCGCTGACATTACTTCGATAAAGATAATGGTAGATCTAGCATGGCTTTAACACGGGCGACACAAACTCTTATTGGTAAACCGGTTTTCTGCGCAATGTGCCATCCGGTAGCGTCTGTGTGTAGCCATAACAAATATCTATACTATTCTTCGGCGGTGCATTTCGTCTGCTCGTGTACCCAGGCTTTTCGAGCTTCATTTCCTTTAGTAACATCTTATAGAATGATTAAATGACAGTATAGCATCAATTGACTCATCTTAAAAACATAACGCTGCAGAAATGCTTTGTACATGTCACATATACTCATTTCATGGTTCACTGGCTATAACTATGACTTTGCACACACAACCAGCAACAATTGAATGGCTGTCTCTGTTTGAATTGAAATGGCAAGTCACTCAAAAGTTGCTGTTTGATATTTTGTTACCTCAACTGATTCAGAACTGCGCTAGCCTAGATGCACTTGTTTGAACTCAATTTATACGGTGATGTAAACTTTGTGATTGTTTATCTGTTTCCACATTTCTTTCATTTATAACTTTTATTACATATTAATTAAATGAAGAATGTGTGCTTGAATCATTCAGTTAAGATGGGTAGAAGCGTAAATGAAATCCGGTGTCGTAATGTTCCTTAGGCAGCAGCTGTGTAATTGCGCAATGACTGAAAATGTTTTCCACTAAAATTTCATCCTTATTTTTGTGACTATTTCCTGACTCTGTTATTTGAATGATATCAGCTGTCTTAAAATGTTGGATTGCCATCAGAGAATACCTGTTACACTTTATAACACTCACCTTTAATCTCTGTTGATATGAATAATTAGTTGTGTGGTTGGTTCAGGCATCCTTTTTTGATACAAAAAAATAGCGCATTTATTTACTACCAAAATCTCATATATTTTGTTGTGAGCTGACTCCTACAGTGGCATGTGTCAATCGTAGGCATTCAGCAAGTGAATTTAGAATAATAGGTGTTATTTTTTGCAAATTGAAACAGTTATGTAATCCCACGACCAAACGAGCGGGAGCGAAGTTTGAGAGTTTTTATGATAAATGTATGTGCACACAACTTACGAAAATTATTCATTAACAATGTGGCAAACCCTTGTTTCAAAATCTCATCAACAAATTTAACCATCGTTTTGTAGAGTCGTTAAAGTATAATAACGATACAAAACACATATAAGCCTATTTAAATATGTTACCAAGTCTTTGTAAATTGTCGACAGTCTCTTAAAACTTACCCATCTGATCGGATTATACACGAATAGACAAATTCATTTGGCCGAAATTCGTCACAAAACGCTTGACAAGCTTGGTTTAATAAAAGTTAAGACCGGCAAACGAAACGCCGAGCGACAGAGAATAGAATCATTAAGTCGTGCGCATTTCACGAAAAAATAACGTGCACATTTCACCAGTCTATAGCATTGTCGAATTGCCGAAGGTTTCTGTTATTAACGTAGAAGTACAGAAATCGTTTCTTTTTTTCCGATTTCAAAGTAACTGACATTTTGGAAACTTTTGAGTACTTTGGTATTCTAACTGATGTCCAAAGCAGTGAATGAAAGTAAAGGAAATGACGATGATATTTTTTTCTAACGATTCTTATGAGATTATTACAATATTTAATTAGAAGTTTGGATGACTATTGAAGTGTTATAGTTACACTAACAACATCGATGATGGGTAATATGTTACTGCTACTATTTTTTGTAAATAGTTTTGTTAAATAGAGTTTCTAAAAATCTATATAAATATCACAACTTCTTGATATTGTTAGCTAATGTAGAAACCTTTTCAAACAGAGCTATGAGTGTTGGTGGTCACCAACACTCATAGATGTGTTTGAAAAGGTTTCTACAGCTATGATGTTTTGAAATGTAAACAAAATTGTGCATTGGTTTTCAATTATTACTGTATTACTCTATTATTACTGTATTAGAATATTGGTTATTCTAATAATATCAGTGCATTTTACTTTTAATATTGGCCAATATTGCATTTCTCCTATTGCAGGGGGAGAGATATAAACATATAATCTTTTCCTTTCATTATTGCTGTTTGTCATGACCAAACACTTTTTAAATAGATTTTCTAAAATCTATATAAATATCACAACTTCTCGATATTGTTAGCTGTGACGTTTTGAAATGTAAACAAAATTGTGCATTGGTTTTCTATTATTACTATATTAATAATATTGGTTATTCTAATAATATCAGTGCATTTTACTTTAATATTGGCCAATGTTGCATTTCTCCTATTGCAGGTGGAGAGATATAAACATATAATCTTTTCCTTTCATTATTGCTGTTTGTCATGACCAAACACTTTTTAAATAGATTTTCTAAAATCTATATAAATATCACAACTTCTCGATATTGTTAGCTGTGACGTTTTGAAATGTAAACAAAATTGTGCATTGGTTTTCTATTATTACTATATTAATAATATTGGTTATTCTAATAATATCAGTGCATTTTACTTTAATATTGGCCAATGTTGCATTTCTCCTATTGCAGGTGGAGAGATATAAACATATAATCTTTTCCTTTCATTATTGCTGTTTGTTGTATATAATAACACCTACACCCAGTACATTACAGCTACCATTGCAGTTATCCTATTGCACTGCAGTGCCATTTGACTGCTAATATTGCATTTCTCAACCATCAGTACCCTTTCTTTTTTCCAATATCACTTTGGTCGTGGACTGTGTTACAGTGGAATTTCTAGTATATAAAACAGTTACGTAATATATAAAACTGAAAAAGAAACTAGCAAACACGCTTGTCTTTCCATGGAACACTGGAACACCGGAACACTAGGTTGTGACTACATACCAAACGTTCGTTTGACGAAACAAATTTTGTTAAACAGCTGTCAGGTTGGTTGTGTTTTTGGTTGGTTCCAGCCATTTTTCATCGTGTTTGCTATTTTATTACAGTATGCCCATAAGCTCGCCTATCTCATAGGAGAAAATGTCAGACGAGATCCATCTGAAGAGCTTGCAGATAAACTCTACTACCTCTAAGATGTTGAAAGAATTCTAGACTTAGTGCTGAGCAGCAGTCTTCATGCGGCCAAATTTTGCTCGTTTGGCATATTTGTATAAAATATTTTGCTGTCAATAGTTTCTCGGTTCTGGAGAGATTGACTTGAGGCTGGTTACCAAGGCTGGTTCTAGTCGTCATATATTATATTTGTATGATATATATACACTATTTTTGGTTTAGTTTTAAGGTATGGTTAACCTTCCTACACTATTTAGAAATGGCGTAAAATAACTGTAAATACACTTCATGACCACCTCCTTAGCCCACCGCTTCAACGACAATATATTAGATTTTACGCCTTTTTGTTTACAATATACCTATACACTATCATTGTATAAGCACTAGTAAAGATTTTGTCGAATATAGATTTTGATGTATGTATAAGTTTTCTTTGGCAATAATCAACAAAACGATGTTTTTCGTTACATGCCAAAATAAAGAAAAAGAAATTAAGTATTATTTGATCAGTTGCTTTGAATAGCATTGAATAAAATGCTTTGATATGCATGTAGCTTGAAGAGATTGATCTGTATGCGGAGGTAGACAGTTTTGACTGCATCTTTGCAGAGAAATGTTGGCTACATTCGTTACAAGTGAATTTCGGGTCTATTGAGCTAAAACTTGACATAAGTGCACAGGTAAACTTAATAATATTTTAACCAACTTTAGGAAGTGTTGAAATATATTTAGCGTTTTGCTTTATCATGAAGTTGCTTATACTAAGAAATTATATTATTGTACTTGCACTTCTATTGGCAGTAGTTTTGTTGACTAGATGACCAGACCTTAATCATGCAATTTGCTCACTCATCAAGCTCTACTGAAGCTATTGGAATACAATACAATACACCCTAGGACACTTATATTTTCCTAGTATTTAGTTTCGTCAGTAGCATATAGAGTAAAATTTCGCTGAAACTTAATTTCGCAGCTCTGATGAGTGCGAAAATATAGTGATGTGAAAATAAATGCAGTGGACCAAACATAATTAGATTCCTCAGGTTCAGTTCACCGATAAGAAAAAGATTTCAAATTGGGACTAGTTTGTAATTGTGAACCGCAGGTGGAATTGTGTGGTCGAGATCGATAATGCAATTTGATCGCTTGCTGCCATTTGTTTCTTAGACTATCAATGAACAAAGCTATTTAATTTCGCGTTTTCGCTCGTTTGTTATGATAGTTTAGTTTCGCGCATGAAATTTTCACCAGAGGATGACTCCGCGAAAACGTGAAAGTTAGATGAGGCGAATACATAAGTGTCCTAGGGCAGCTGATTCAGCAGGTGCAGTGTGCTAATTAGCATTGACTCATAGTTGAGGAAAGGAAGAAGCTAATGGCTTGTCTGCTATATTGTTATACAAATTATCTGATTTTATTGCTGTGCTATACTCCAATGTGTTCATAGCTATTAAATGAAATCAATGGTTTCTGTAATGTCATCAAGTGGGTGTATCGTGCTGTATAAACCTTCATTTAACATTTGAACATGAGTAGTATAGCCAAAATGCAGATACCATCTCTTATTGCCTAAAAGGAGGTATTAGTATAAAACAGAGGTTCTCAATCTTTTTTGGCCTAGGTACGTACCCCTTGGGAATCATATTGCAAAAAATGTACCCCTTTGGAAAACACAGCTCAATTAAGGGTATAATTGGTCTAACTTCATTAATATGACATGTGTGCATTATTGAAATGCGTCACTTAAACAGGTAAAGAAATGTGGTATGGTATGAAATTGCTATTTATTAAAATAATGATAACTATGCGGCACAATTTTTATACATGGCAGTGTTTTGTTACTTTCCCACTTTATTTTGGCCAGTCTAATGGGAAGGCTGTGCCTGCTTCACATCAGTGAGCTGTTTGATGTTCAGTTTAGTAACAGATAATGAAACACTGAGGTCGGCATCAACATTTAGCCGTGAGCGACATTTGCTTTTCATGTACAAAAGTGAGAAAAACTCTTGCTCACACTTATAACTACTAGGAAATATGAGCAACAATTTTAAAGCTACCTCTGAAAGCTTGGGTAGGACTAGGATGTTATCAATGAGCACCAGAACTTGCTAAGAATGCAATCTTCAAATCTATCATGTGCACCAGAGTCATTGAGAAGGTCAATCAACTCTTCTTGCATGTCACTATCAATATCAGCTACCTTTAACTTAAAAGGGTTTCTAGCCAACTTCAAATCTGTGTCATTTAAGTCAGGAAAATATTGTTGAAACCAGCAAGCCAGCTGAGAGAGGGGGTCTGCAACCAGATATTTCATGAATGAAATTGAATCTTGTGAAAGCATTACTTCTGACAAGCTATCAAACATCAAATGATCCAGCATTGACTTACTCCACATCTCTAGTTTCATGATAAATGCTCTAAGCTCGTCTGTAAAATCAATTATAGTGGTAGAGTTCCCTTGAAGGTATGTGTTGACAGTGTTTAATCTTAAGAAGATATCTCTCAGATATGCAGCTTTCCATTTCCATTCTGAAGTCCTTAACTTCTCACTGAATCTTGAAGCGTGCTCAGAAGTCTGTGTAGCAAAGAAAGCTGCAACCTCATCAATCAGTCCTACAAATCGATTCAGGACATTGCCTTTAGAAAGCCATCTCACTTCTGTGTAGTAAAGGAGGTTTTCATGATCTGCATCGCAATCTTGACATAATTGACGAAACAACCTTGTGTTTAAAGCTGATGCTTGCCTAAGTTTATCTGAATGGCAAAACTAATTGGCTTTAGAATGATACCAATAATTATAGCTCTATAGCAGTGGTTTCAGCAAAGTTATTAATATTTAGAGCCAAACAAACCAAAAATTTATTAAGCTTATAACTTGTATTGTACCCCCTATATTTCTAAAATGTACCCCTAGGGGTACTTGTACTCCAGGTTGGGAACCCCTGGTATAGAAGATCTGTACATATACCGAAAAACCGCTAATTGAATGCCACATCTATCTGACCGCCAATATGAGAAAAGGATTGAAAAATAGAGCGCCAGCCTCTATTTGAAAACCACCTCCGATTGACTGGTTCTATAGAGGAAGGGGTTGAAAAATAGAGCACCATGGAGTTCTATTAGAGGTTTTTACAGTATGCTCTATGTACTAAATAGTATAATGATAAGCGTATAGACTTGAAACAATTATTTTCAAGTCCATATTTTAGGCCACACTCTGATTAAGAACACATCTGCTATTAATTTGTTAAACATTAGTTTAGGTATCTGACATTTATTCCTACCTGCTGGATGTCTGTTGCCAAGATTCTGCCTGTCAGCTACTGTAGGTCATCGTTTCAGTGCCAAGAAACAAGCTTATGCATTCATTATAGTGGGGATAATGATAAACAATTACCTATGTGAAAGGATCCTCTATCAACCACAAGTATTCATCTTATGTGTAGAAAAAATTATTCTTGTAATCTGGTTGTACATAGCTATATATGGATGTTACAAAGGCATAGTAGATTCAGAACATTGCATAAATAGGGTCAGAAAATTGATAGGAGTTTGAGGTAATTTGAGTATGCCAGTTTGCACTAGCTACCAAAACAGAACGCTAGGAAACAGAGGTCTTCAACATGTTTCCAGGCGTTTCATCTTGTAAAGAAAAGTAAACGACATTCCGCTGCATGTTGTTTCAACTGGGTTATGGCTGTTTACACGAGCAAAGGTGTGTTAGCTCATGCCTATTAGCCAATATGATTCTATTTTATTAGAGAAATAGTGAATAGAAAAAGCTGTCAGAAAAGCCAATGATTTAGCAAAAGTATAAGGAAAAACTAACAAACATCACAGAGCTTTTGTTAACATTTTCAACCAAATACATGTATAATAGAAACTATAACAAGCAAGAAGGCCCAACTTATAATTATGTGTATATTGCATTAGAAGTCGAATGAAAGCAGACAATTGCTAAAGTGAAATGAAAATTTGTCCTCTTTAGCCCTACACTGAAAATAAAAATTATAACATCTCATTTTCCAAGGAAGAAAGAAAAACAACATAACCAGCAAACACCAAATCATGTGACATAATTACAATGATTCAATCAGACAAAAATGAACAACAAACATCAAATAATGGGACATGATTACAATAATTCAATCAGACAAACTTTAAAAAACTATAACACTGCTGACCACCTTCAAGTTATGGGCACTTTTACAGTCGCATGTAATTGTTTGCTTTATAGTGTGAATTGTATTTTAAGCCTATTCTTTATACATTTTTTAGACTTATTTGTGTTCGCTCTTGTCTAAAAATACTATTTATGGAAACATCACTAAATAAGATTTTTACTCCATGCATTGCTACACATAAGCCAGTAGCCTACCAGTAAAGTATCACTCTCTCCTATAACACTTGCCTGGGTGTCTAGCAGACTCAAACTGCTATATAGGTGGTCAGTTGGTATTTCTATTTCATGTGCTCTCACTCTGAAGTTAACAAATAGGGAACTTGAAGCTATCAGTTGCAGCGGTTTATGTGTTTTCTATTAAATCATAGCAGAGAAATTCATGAAATCTTTCCGGAACGAACGTTAAGCGACCACTCGGCACATTTAGCTAGTCTCTCAGTACACTGATCACTAGTAACTAGCCTCACTACTAGACTATTGTGTGAGCTAACTACTCCTGCAAAGCTTGAAGCTAAAGGTTGTTTTAGCGTTCAGAGTACCTACCATTAGAGAAAAACTAGCAGCTTCATATGCTGGATTTAATGAACAAAGGTTCAAACCCATATCTTACTCGGAGTGTTCACTATTTCACGACAAAGCACAATGATTTTACAGCAAAATTATGTAGATACCTACACTCATGGGAAAAAGTATTAACAGCTCTGCCTTAGTTGCCTAGCCATTTAGTAATTTAAAACCAAACTTAAACATTTGATTGACTTTGAATAGATTTTACCCACCGCATAATCTTATTCACTACATGTCAGTTTTGCATACTGGACATCACTAGAAAGCTGAGAATCAAAGCATTTTCAGTAAGTTAATGACCTCGAAGATTAATTTCAAATTTTTACACAAATCTTTTCTTTGTTGCTGACGTTTGATTCTTACAATCCTGCATAATGTAATTAGTTGCTAGTTTCTAAACTTTAAAATTCTCTTGGGTCCATGCTGACGGGTCAGCTCCGTTTTCATATAGATAAAAGGCTTCACGAGTCTGTGAAAGATCAAATGGTTAACCAATGGGGTGATGTCTTGAAATGCCCTAAGAGATTGACTCGAGGAAGCCACATCAGAGATACTCTTAGTTCAAATTTGACAAATTTGGCCTCAATGACAGGACCTTCACCTGCTCGCACAACTCGTGACGTTTGCCAAACGAGCACTTTTTCTTTATACATGTACAAACAGACATCTTTTCATTAGTTTTATTGAGGCTGCAAAAATGTTTTGAATGCTGATTTTCACTGCATTGCCATATGTCAGTTTTGTCCTCTCTGCGATTATTTGTCAACTACGCACACTGTAAACCGGTGACATCGCCGCGGCAACGCGGATACCTCGGGAAAGTTTGCTGCTGTCAAACTTTCCCGTATGAACAAGGTTACCACAAACTATTGTGAGATTAGCCTCAACATACTGAGTTATATTGTGAGCCAGCCTCAAGCCGAGCCTGAAAGCACAACTGTGCATGCATCAGAGCAATTGTAGAGTAGTAGCAAGATTTGACAAGTCCATAGCCACAGGAAAAAACTGGAAAAGCTATTAGAAATGCTCGAACCTGTTCATGGAAGTTTATTACTGATATTGATCCCAAATAACCAGCTTTCAAATTTAAACTATGTGAACAGTTTCCCCGGCAATATAAACTTTAAAAACTGTTGTTTGTGCTTAAAAATGTAGAGTTGATTTTTCGTTAAAATATGAAATAAACTGAAACGTTTTTGAAGCATCTAAAATCAAAACTGCACATAAAAGTCATGGCTCGGATCAGTTGGGTCAAAAACTATAAGATTATGCAGTGAAACTATGAAGAAGACTGATCATATATATATATATATATATATATATATATATATATATATATATATATATATATATATATATATATATATATATATATATATATATATATTTCTCAAAGTATGTATGTGGATATGTGTGTATGTGTGTCTCTCCAGCTATAGCTATTATTAGAATAGCTGTAACTGGAAAAACGCTGATGCAACGTCATGATTCACTTCATTAGAAGTTTAGCGCTTATTAACTAGCTTACTGGAATTTTCCATTGGCAATGCGCCAGGCTAATAACAAGTGGTAGGCAACTCTCATCACTTCTCATTGTTTATAAGCTGATTTTTAAT
The DNA here is from genome assembly GCF_963576615.1 of Watersipora subatra. Lineage (NCBI taxonomy): Eukaryota > Metazoa > Bryozoa > Gymnolaemata > Cheilostomatida > Watersiporidae > Watersipora > Watersipora subatra. Next base: position 17,194,563 of record NC_088711.1, on the reverse strand, counting down.
ACCCGGGCAACGCAAGAAGACACAGCTAGTCATAGATATAGTAAACCCTAGATTGGTGAATAGCTATCATTACAATGGAGCAAAAGTGAAGCATATAATTGGCTATCGTTTTCACGATGTTGTCAGAGTGATGTGCATCCCTGCAGCAGAGCCTTCAGTTAAGCAATGAATTTAGTAGTGAAAGCATGCTTGTCATACTAGTTTTTAAGTCATAAACTAACAAGACCAAATTCTTGGTGAAATATCATCAGAGACGACTACAACACCCCAAGTATATCCTGAATTGCCATGACTCATATGGCAAGGATAATTAAAAGTCCATAGCCAGACAGAACTTGAACTCAAAACAAGAAGTTCTCAACAATATCATGAGCTATTTATGCCAATTAAAGACACCAAGGGAAAAGCTGCTAGTGGAAAATAATAGGAAAACCTTCATCATTGGTTTTGAGTCAGCAGCCAAATCTGTACCTGGCCTTTCTCAATATCTTTTCAGCAACTACCCTTACATCAACTATTTTCTAACCTTTAAGATCAACCAGGATCACATTGAGACTCTGTTGTCCAAGATACGATATAAGGGTGGCTATAACAATAACCCGGATGTGCAATGCTTTAGATTTGCACTTAGAGCACTGCTCATAAAAGCAGATATCACACCAAGTCCCAATTCTAACTGTATTGATCTGGATGTGAGCTGAAAAAACTGGCCAACTCCTGCTTAATTCTCTGGCTAAAAAGAAGGAGAAGAAGAAGGTGGAAGAGACAAGAGCTGAGGAAGGTGAAAATAAGGAGTTCGGTGATGAGGGATTCTTCCTAACTCAAATGTAATGACTGTATCAAGTTCTTGACCGATGTAGAAGTAGTGAGAGGTAGAAGTAATAATGACATAACCCTAATCTCAGTTAAAAACAAAGGAAGATTGGTGACGCCAAACCTATTGATAGGTCGAATATTATTGGTATTGCTGCAGAAAAGTGCTTATGTTCACACATGGAGAGCTATGGGTATCACACAGAGAGTGGTTAAACAAGTAACATCACAGACACTAACATGTCTTATTACATAACCTCAATCAAGGTTTCACATGCACAGTGCATGCCACCAATCTACTCAAAGCTATATTAAAATCAGAATACACTACGCCACTTCAAAGCAAGAATCTAGTTCAACCAACCTTAGACAAAAACTATCTCATCTAGTTATTTTCAGCCATGTCTAATGGGTGTTTAATACAGCATAATAAATGCGTCATGACAGGCCGCTAAACTCGTTGGCTTGGAGTCCGGCATCAGGTTCATGAGTCATAGGGTCAAAGGTTAACCGTAACGCCTATATAGCCGAGTATTCGGCTGAAGAACGGCAGTAGAAGTAATTAGTACGCTGCAGACAACGTTGATACCTTCCTAACTAAAAGCACAGTGTTTGGAATAGCATGTATAATATTGGAGTATTAACAGTGGCACTGGTGAGCTCAACTACTGCTTCCTTTACTAACAACTCATTTCTCTAAGAGGTTGATTCCATACAGGTTTGACTGTGTTTGGTATGTTTCAGCTGTCAACAGCATGGTGTGTGTCTGCCATGATGATAGATGGTAAACAGATGAGTATAGATGATGCCATTATAAAAGCTGGATCTAACGGCTCCATGTGTAAGTAACATTTACTTTACAGATTAATAAAAGCAATTTAATTATTTGTAGTCAAATTAAACCTTCAAACAAGAAAAACACTTGACACGTTTTAACATAACTGTATAAATATCTACAAATTACCAAAATATAATTATCACTCTGTTAACAGCAAAGATGTTTGAGATAATGCAAGATGAAGACTCGGTCATGGTGGAGTTGGACATGCTCTACAAAATGGATACTTACAATGAAATGGTTGAGGTTGGTAAATACAACTGTCATATCATACAGAGCACCTGCTAATGAATGTCACACAAACAAATACATCAGATGTAAAGTTGAGTAGAGTGTGTCTCGCATGAAGGTATGTTTCTCTTCTACAGGACATGGTACCCATTGATGCTGACGAGTCTAGCAGGAAGAAGAGAAAGGCTATCAGAGCAGCCAGCTACAGATGGACCAACCAAAGAATTCCATATGAGATTTCTTATGAATTTTGTAAGTGTAAGCTAAATGTGCTCATATACATGTATATGCATTTTTACTCTATTTTATTTGTAGTAATATAAAGTTTGGTCAAAGAGGTTCTGTGCTAATGCAAGTCCTTGTTAGAATTATTTGCTATTTTGTATGCTTGTAAGGTTAGTCTCTGTTCACAGCTACCAACGACAGATCCATCATAACCTCTGCCATAAATGACTACCACAGATACACCTGTCTAAGGTTTGTACCTGCCACAAGTTCTGACTACAACAAAGTTAGATTCCAGAATGGAGGGGGTTGTTCTTCCTACGTGGGAATGATTGGAAACACTCAGCCCATCAGCCTTGCTCCTGGCTGCAGATACGTAAGTATTCAGAATATAAATGATAAATCCTTTGGTTTCTATGTAAACTTTGTTAGGTTAAGTATTTTATATTTTTCTTTGTATAGTTATTATGTTTCTACTGTTTAGTACTTTTAGCAAACTTGTGCAGTTTTGTCATCTCAATTTTAGAAAGGAATAGTGATTCATGAGATGGGACACGCCATTGGATTCCAGCACGAGCAGACAAGGCCAGACAGAGATAACCATGTCTACATCCAGAGCCAAAATATACAAAGTGGAGTTGAATATAATTTCATGAAATACAGCACAAATCAAGTGAACAACTATGATGTACCATATGACTACACAAGTGTCATGCACTACTCAGGAACTGTAAGTGTGACTAGAGCTGTTTTACCAATGCTACCAAACATTCATAAAGGCGTCTTCTCTTAAATCTACTCTGTGAGAATTTCATTTTATCCATCATAAAACCTCTATTTGAACGCCACCTTTATTTGAATGGCACCTTTAATAGAACGCCACTATAGAAGAAAGATTGAAAAATACAGCGCCATCTTTTAATTGAATACCATCTCTATTTGACCACCACTTTGACATTTTTTGATCTTTACGAACCCATAATAGAAAGTGATCAGAATAAAAGTGTCCACGAAGTGGTACTAATGATGACTAGGTTACATCAATAACAATTATATCCTCGCATATAAGCCAGCCCTAGGAAATCAGGGAATTTATAAGAATTCGCATATAAGCTGACTTTGTAAATCGTAATATGCCATATGTACATATCAAAGCAGAAGGTTGCGAAAATGGAGCAGCTTTGCAGGCGTAGGGCAAAATGTTTCCGATTGGTGAGTAGTTGTATAATTAGCCTATCGCATCTTGGTTTAATCAAAAGAAAACAATCTTTTTACGCTCTAGAGTTGGCTTATATGTGGGGGATATACAGTAATTCTTTCATTGATGCTGTAGTGGTTGCCATCCAACTTTAAAACGTTAAAAATGTTTTTAGAACTTCAAAATGATGTCCGATTTTCTAACTCAAACACTTTACTGTTTTTTCTTTAAAACTAAAAACGACACCATCTAAATAATTAGGAATTGTATCTAGCTAATCATTTTTAATCAAATTAGTTGCTTGTTTAACTCGGTCTGATACTTTGACAAATATAAAAAATGGTTTAGCAGAAGTGCTTAGGCCGACAGGGTTAATGTCGATCCGCCTGAAGGAGCGTGCAAAACATAGGCGACATTAGCATTGTTTCGCCCATAAAAGGGTCAAATTTATTTTCCTAAAATTTTACAAGCTAGTCGAAAAATACAGTGCCACTATCTAATTGAAGATCACTTCTAAAGTTCTAATAAAACGTCCCTATACAGGAAGGGTTGAGAAATAGAGGGCCATGGCATTCAAATAGAGGTTTTACGTTAGTTATTGGCTATACTTAAGGAATGGGTTTAACTGAATTACACTTAATGTTTTTGCTTTAGGCTTTTACAAGGAATGGTCAGCCAACAATTTTAGCTCGAAGGACTGAATTTCAAAACTCTATGGGAAACCGGGACGGGTTCAGCTTTAAAGATATTCAACTTGCTAATACAATGTACAGCTGTGCTAGTGGTAAGTGATGACATTCATATATGTATACAGCGCTAGTGCCCAAGGGCCAGCTATTTGAGATTAAGAAGGTCACCACTTTCAGATTTTTAGTACACTTACAGACATAGCCATACCGCTGATTTACCTTAAAACAGTGCGCCTATTATAGCGCCTATTATAGCGCCTATTATAGCCTGCCTATTATAGCCCACCGTTAATCCTCCAAATCCACAATCTTCAACTTCATCTTTTTGACTAATTCATATTCAGAGCGCAACAAAATTGCTTGTTTTGCCTGCAACATTAGCTTAGTTGTTATGATGAAAGGCTTTTGCTGTTCCCTTCCGATACATTTTTGACTCCCACCTTCAAAGATACAAACGATTTCTAGACAGATAGTTTTTATTAAACTTGGTAATAAAAACAAAGGTTGACCTCAAACAAGTCATACAAAAGTCTGTATTTTAGTTGTTGATGCAAATAGACATAATTCAAGCTTAGAGTGACTGCAAGACTTTAGATTCATCACTGTCAAGCTAACTAAAAGCTAAGTGTATGAACCAAATAAAATTGACTTGCAAGTATTTCATCAGAAGTAACTTTGTATTTTAGTGAATCGGTGTGCTGCCAGAAGCTGTCCACAGGGTTTCCAAGGACCTGATTGTGAGTGCTGGTGTGATAGTGGTGATAAACTGAACCCAGTTAAAAAGTGTGATGGTACAGGTATGTTATTCGTTATATAGCGGAGATTCATTTTACCTGCTGTGGTACACCATGAGAATGGTAAGAACAACTTTTTGCATTTCATAAATGTTACAAACTATTGAAGGTCCTGTGACAGCCACTACTACTCCCATGCCAACCAGACCCATGACTTGCGATGACAAGAACCAGTACTGTCCACGTTGGGCTAGTGCTGGTTACTGCACAGGAGAATACGAAGACTACATGAATGAAAACTGTCCATACAGTTGTAACACCTGTCAAGGTTTGTCAGTACGATATTAAGCGACATCAAAGCGTTAGGTTGTTAGTAATATGACACAAAGCTTATCGATACACATTGATTTTACAATTGCTTGTTCTATTAGTATAAAGTGGTGCCTGAGAGTAAAAATGATTATATTATCTTATACAGAGGCTACCACAGTGCGTCCCACACCACCTGTAGCTGGTTGCACAGATGAGAACACATACTGTTCCTATTGGGCTGAGAGAGGAGAATGTAGCCGTAATCCTTCATACATGCTCAACAACTGTAAGAGGTCATGTAATGCCTGTGATGGAGGCCAGTTAGGTATGTAGCTTCGTGTCTGCTTGAACTAATTGTGAGATCATTACAGTTGTGGATTCTCCTTAGATTCGACCTGGGTTTATTCACTGCCCAACACACTTATGGTTTCCTCAACGAAATCTACAGGTAAAACAGATTCTACATGGAAAAAGCCTAATTAACATGTAACAATTGGAAATTTTTTTGCATTGATAGGTATTTGTTTGCGAAGGTTCTTATCACTATAAACTTGACATTTACACAAATAAAACCCTAACTTTTATTAGGTCCTTAGACTAGGTGAAGTTTAAACTAATCTAGACTGTATGTTTTAGTGTTCCATCATTATTCTTCTTTATTATTGTAAGTTTTTTTCTATACCTCAGTTTTCTTCACTTTCAATTGCAAAGTTAAATTTCAATCATGGAATGTTGGAAATCACTTTGGGTATGAAGTCAATATTTATACACATTTTATTTTGAAAAATCTGTATGCTAAGGCAATCATAAGTAAAGGTTTATGTATGAGATTATGAGTGTTTGATGCCTTGTCACTGTTGATTGTGATACATGCTTATGTTTTAGACTGCAGAGATATGAACTCAAACTGTCCGTACTATGTGGACTATTGTGATCACTCGTCATACAGAGAATATCTCTCTGCTAACTGTATGAAAACTTGTTCCAGCTGCCAAGGTCAAGATGTGAGTTTTAGTTTATTGGTATTTCATGAGCTGTCTAATTATTCAATCCAGTACTTACTAGTCTAAACTGGTTTAATTGAGCCCTAAAAATTTAATTGTGTAAATTATTAAAGAATGCCCCAATGCCCGGCTTTACATGGGTATTAAAAAACAGTTAATAAACAGTGGCAGGCAATGTAGTTGCCATTAGCTAATTTGAGTAAGCTAGTATCAGCATTGCTAAACTAATAGCCGTGAGACCAAGCTTTAGTGACGTTGTTAGGTGCTTTAGGTAACGCTGAACCACTATGCTGAACTGCTATAGGTATTTTAGCCCAGATAGTGAGTCACATTGCCCAAAGAATTCATTGCATCTCTTGTAGCCAGATAGGTTAGCTTCTCGCTTTGTGAATGGGAGGTTCAGATGTCAAATCTTGTGCAAGATGGATTTTCATAGCTAGATTTTAATAGCTATAGCTGGACAGATGAATGACTTTGTGATTTATATAGATTAGCTTCATCCCATCCAATAATGGCAGCTATGAATGCATTAATAGCATTCGACCATTTAACATCACAGAATTAAGCTACTTTTTGAGAGTGTTTACTATCAGCTACAAAACTTTGGATTAGAAGTTGACTTCTCTTTTATTATCGATGTGATAGAACAGAGCAAACGATACTTTCTATGACTGAGCTGTGCTTTATTGCTGTTGGCTGTACTTGCATATATTGATGGCTGTATCAACCGATACTATAAAATTTGTTTAGATGAGAAGCCACCAATTTCCGTAATAATTTTTCATGGTTATTTAATTTGTGGATTTTTCACTAAAAGAGTTATTGTACTGGTAGGATATTATTTTGATGACTTTATAGAATGTAAAGTTGTGCACTTGTTGGTAACAGAATTCACCAATGACAAGCAAGTAATCCAAAAGAATTTTGATCAAATATTAATATGCCATAGGTGGAGAATACTAGCTTTTTTTAAATGATTCATATACCATTAGTAGGTCATACATAATTTTATATGTCATATACCGTTAGTAGGTCATATCTTCTAGTAGTTCGTATATCGTTTGGTAGTTTGTATACCATTAATAGGTCATATATCCTTTAATTGGTCATATGTCATTTAGTTTGTCATATACCCTTTAGGTGGTCATATTATATCCTTAGAAAGTCATACATCCTTAGTAAGTCAAATATCCTTAGTAGGTCATATATCCTTAGTAGGTCATACATATACCACTAGTTGGCCATATATCCTTTACTAGGTCATACAGCTTTAAGTTATATACCATTTAGCAATTCATAGAATAACTATAAAGGCGCATCTACTTTTTAAGGACAATCAATTTGATAATATTTGTTATAGGAAACCACAAAGATTCCAGAGACGGTAAAGCCAATGTCAGACTGCATGAACAGGTGGCCAGACAACGTTTGCGCTAAAAAACAATCAAAGTGTGGATATCATTCCCAGGTGAGGTACAACTGTGAGAAAACATGCAGCGGCTGCTAGTTGATGAGTGGACACACAACTCCTACTAGACAAACATTTCTTTCAACAACTCGTATGGCATGATTGTCGCCGCATTTATAAAATCTCAACTCTCAAAAAAGTTTTATGAAGACTTTAACTTTTTTAGTCTGATATACTAGAACATTGCACTGATTTTAGTGCAATATTAGCCTTAGATTGTACAATCTAAACCTTTACTGTTGATGTTTGATCATACCTTTTAACCTATTTTTGTATATTCGTTAAATCAACATTTAAAATAATATCATGAGTGTTTGTATATTTTACATCCTTTTACCAATTTGTTATCCTTCTACTTTGATACAAGCATAATAACACATACCATTTGTATGTTCTTTAGATAATGGAGCATATTTACAATACAATTACATTTCCACTTATTGTAGCTATCTACTCTTGTTTGATAATTGGAAATTGTTTAGACGCGTAACGCCTAGCCCAGTTACAAGGCAGTTCCAAAACAGGGTGATGTTCTCATCGTCTTTCTGACTTCAGCTCTGAAGAATAAACTATTAGTAGAAAGCTGTTGTTTTGGTCTGTGCTCAAAATACTATAAAATAAATTCACATTACATGTATTACTAAATATTTAATACTAAGAGTTGGCTGCTCAAAATCTCATGACATTTTTATTTTGAGAACTCTGCAAGTTTAAATGTTTGAAAATTACATTTGTTTATTGATTACAGTTACAATATTTGTGAACACAGTACAAACTTATTCCCAGAGAACAAAGTGGGACAACTTCACAGCATACTTTACGCAACAACTCAAGAAGAAAATAAAACTTCTAGCTGCATTTGTCGACCCTCTTTTGTAAGACACCAAACATGCATGATAAGTGATCAATGCAACCTTTTTCTCAATCAGATAGCTCGGAGCACGCATGTAGATTTTCAACACAAACTGCTACAGCGCTTTAATGACGACATTGCATGAGCGGGTTCATTGAGGACAATAATTGTCTAAGACATGTTTTTTGTGTTTCTAATCCATGTTTAAAAAGCTAGTTGTCAGGATTCAGACAGGGTTTGGGAATAAAATAGTTTTAGCAACCTGGTAGAAGGCAGGCGTGGGCGTGTTAAGTTAGGACAAAATTCGCCAAAACATTGTTTGTGTAACACTCACAGCATTTAGCCAGACTAATTCACACACCCAAACGCACACACAAAACACACCATGACGATTATTCTATTTAGAGTGGTTCGCAATACTGCAAAACAAACTGGGGACTGACTCCCTTTGTTTATTGAACAAATTTTGCAAACCTGTTTACACTGCGCAAGTGCACACAAATAATGGTATATTATATATCACAAAATTTAAAATCTCACCACGATGTAGCATATCTTATCAAACTCTGTGCAGGATGCATGTAAATTAGATGCACTTTCTCAAAGAAATGTATTGAGGCGATTGACTTCCATAGCAGCAAGTTCAAGTGCTAGTTATTTGCCCTCAGTTCATTACTAAAGACGTTGTGTCATGCATAACGCCAAACGCAATGTTGTTTCAGTATACAGTGGCGCTATTCTCAATCATCGACTTCAGCATGAACCAGTGAAACAACAGGCCTGTGTTATTCTACACTTGCATAAGCTAGAGTAATCCAACATCATGATACCCAGGCTCATTGCTTGAAGACAAATGTGGCTGTGCGTTTAAAAGTATACAAGGAGACAGGATTGGTGAAAGAAAAGGAAGGGGTTGCAAGAAAGCCAACTCCGTGAAAGATGATAAAAAGTTGATATGAACATCATTGGCAAACAGGCAGTTTCTAAGTGGTTCACAACTACACCGAGAATGGCAAAACTCAAGTGAGGTTGTTCTACCTACAACGACTGTAAGAAGACTGATAGCAAGTGGTCTGTGCGGTTCCAAGCTCACCATAAACCTTAGCTGACAAAGGCGCAAAGTAAGAAGGGAATCTGTTCAGCTCAAGTGCATTGTGATTGGACAGCAGAACAATGGGAGAAAGTTATATTTTGTGACAAGTCAAACTTTGCTGTAAAATAATTTGAGTAGCAGTATGTGTGAAGATGTCATGGACCAACAACTTTAGCTGACGAGCAACTCCAAATTACTGACCTTTGACAACAGACAGTGTAGACCTTTCATCAGTTTAATTCTTGATAGCATGAATGCTAACCTATGTTTTAGAAAAGAGATTATTTTCAAAGAATGGGTACTCTTGTTCCAAGATGATAATACATCTTGCCATTGTGTCAAAAATAAAACAAATAGGTTGCTGCTCACAATACGTACAACTATGCTTGATTGGCCAATTCGGAACCAAAATCTGATCTCAATTAATAACCTTTTGCGTAGAGGGCCCCCTGCATAATCATTCAAGAACATCATTTATAGCATTTTCGCTTCCATATTGTAAAATAAGAGAAAACAAAGATTAATATGATATAGGCCTACAATTTATGCTTATTGGCTAAACAAACAATGTGTAACAATGCGGTGAAAAAACAAAAACATATGAACCATAATATAATTCTTGTATATTACTAATGGTTATCGTTGAACCAATGAAGTAGAATGCCAAATGGAAGGAAGTGAAGGAGATCGCTGTGGAAACAGCAACAACAAATCCTCGACTAAATTATCATGTACGCAGCTCACCGCATCACCAAAGGTTTACAAACTAAAAACACAAACAAAAGCCAAAGTAACTTTCACTATTATAATACACATAGCACGCTATTTACCGATATTCATAATCATTATCGATTATTATGTCATCTTTATCGAGATGAATAACCTTGGACTGACGCAGACAAGAGTGGTTATAGGAAAGTTTGTTTTAATCACGATAGCATCTGATAATTTCTTCCAAAACCTTGATGGCATTTAGTGCTCCAACCACAATAGAAACATTCGTCACATATATCTTCCAGACCTTCCTCAACTCTCTTGCCAATTCCTGATACTTCTCTACCTTTTCCTCTTCTATGTCTTTCACTTTCCCCATCTCCTGATACAGCCACTTCAATCAGCCATGGGTGGTCTGGCTCCTTGTCCTTCAATACCATATCTGGTCATCTAGCTTGTATCACATGATCTGTTTGAAAGCTCATATCCCATAATATTTTTGCTTTCTCACTTTCTAAGACTGTTTCTGTCTGGTGGTCGTGCAACTTCTTAGATGTTTTGAATCCACACTGTCTAGATAAATTTCAATGCACTATTCTTACCACCCCATCGTGACTTTTCTTGCACTCTGCTGCTGCTATCAAGCTATTAATATTCTTATTAAAGTTATTACTGATATATTATTGACGTCAAGATTTGATGATGACTACTGCAGCAGTTTAACCTATGGTCACATTCTGTATACTGATTATACTAGTAAGCACCTTGGAGGTTTTTAGAAAGTCACTGAAAAAATGTCCAATCATATTTACTAACACTATCATGAAGGTCATTGGCGGTTGTCTAATAGTTACATCTTTTTACAATTAACTAATAAAAAACAATGAGCTGTTATAAGAGGTAAAATATAAATGAGAAAATAAAATTTTTAAACACAATTTATCATTTTTTGACATGAACCGTGCATCACCCGTAGTCAGCAGTTAAGACAGAAGAGGTTTAAAAAGTCTTCAGTTTAAAACAAAAACTATAAGATGTTTTGCATTCATACCTTACTAAAATATGAGAGAACAAAGAAAAACTTAAAAGTCTATAAAGAGATCAGTCTATTATAAATTTCATTAGACCTGGGTTTAGCGGAGACAGTTGTTATGGTACGAGATCCAGATATAAATACAGCCAATTTTTAATCTTACATTATAAGCTTGCCTCCTTTAGACATTGCTTGCAGCTAATGTGAATTTTGCATCTTCATGCAGAGTTGAGATGAGTTCAGTAACTAGCCATCAGGTTCACTCGATGCCCATTTACTTTTATGGGAGTTGCGATACCACAAACTGTGTAAGCATACAGAAGTAACTCTTTCATTGGATCATCTCAATGTGGTTATATTTGTTTTCGAAAAGTTAGTAGAAAAATGGTTTGACTTAAAAAACCATTTGAAATGCAAGGAAGCTAAAGCATTCACACACATTTATACATGCAACATGCATGATAAAAAATCTGATGAGAGCTAAGTGAACTGTTTCACAAGAGTCTTTATCACAATGGATGTAGAGGAAATAAACAAAAATATTTGAGGATCTATCAAATTTCATAATTGACAGCGACTAACAACAAATACTTCAAAACATTCCCCAAAGGCACTCAAACAAACAAGACTGATGAACCCAAATAAGAGAGTGATTAGGTGTTATGAATGGAAATATTAGACTGTTTCACTAAACTTGGCTGTAGTTACCTTGATGGATGAGAGCTGATTCATAAATAACAATAGAAACATGAACACTCTGAATTGTCATAGACTTCAGCATTACGATATTATATGGAGACTAAAGCACTGAAGTGCCTGAACATGCAAGCAGTTAAATTAATGGTTATTTTGTCTCACTAGATATGATGAAACGTTTCTGACATGATTAAACGTTTGAAGCGTATGTTTTAGAGTTATCCTACCAGATACGGACAGTTATGATCAGCGTCTAAATGCCTTTAATGCTGAGGAGCTAAATGTATTCTTAGATATTTGCTGTCTAAAATATTCAAATCACATTTCCAATCTACCTGACCATCTATTACATTACTACTTCCATAAAAAGCCGCTAGACCTTTTACCAGACACCATCACCTCGCCAATCCACATTATAGAATAGCCTTTTGCTAAAACACCTTTTTCCAACATGTTATTTTACTATTATTTATTTATGTATTTTTTTGTCTTATGGTCTAAATTGCTTTTAGCGGCATTGGTTGGTGGTAATAAAATTTACATCTATCTATTGTCAAAATGTGATTACCATATATAGGCATTGTGCTTGAAGGTGGTTGTTGGTTCTTGAAGATGAGTCATAAACAGAGATCACATAACAGAGTATATTACTCAGAAGGTCATAGTCAAGAAAGGATTGGCACCGACCCACAGCATAAATAAAAAATACGCAACATGATAACAAGCGCTGTCCGTGATGACAAACTAGCACGCTGAGTGGTACATGATTTGACCTTTAATGACTCATACACAAAGCAGGTGCTGCCTAGAAATGCCAGTTTGATGGCATCAACTCATCAAATAGCAATAAAAATGCTCAGATGAAGGTCATCAGGTTAAAAGCTTACTGTTATGGTACAAGAAGATAGACAATTGCTCCAAGTTCCAATTCGTGAACTTCGCATTGCTTCAATAAGCAATTTAATACTGGAATATTGGAAAATAAGATTAAATATTATAATAATATAATTATGGAATTATAAGATATAACTTGCATACTATTCTTAATCCATTTACACTCATTTCCAGGATCAGCCTGTCATTAACAATTGTTATTGAGTAATTTCTGATTTCCCTTCCTAAAAGTTGATATTTCTGCTATAATATATGAAAATTGTAATGCCAAGGATAAAAAGAACTTGCAGACAAACCAAGTGAATCCAGTGAAGGCGGATGACTATGATTTATGATTTTGGTTTTGATTACGACTATGATTTTTGTTTTAGAATATTCGTATTTTATATTTAGGCAAGCATTATTTTAATCTACTACTACTATTCAATAATAGTAGCCTACTCTGGTAGTCAAGTAGACCGTGAGAGAGCGCAGATAGTAACTATCTGTACAAATGTTGTGGTTGACCCAAATGTAGTTACTTGGTATAGTTGGTAGATGGCCAGTCTACCATGCTGAAAGGCACAAGCTAAAATTCCAGAGTCTTTTTTCCCAATCTTCAACCGTGGCTTTGGACAGACAGACAAACACCGCTCTTGTTATAGTAAAGAGTTGTATGTCATGGTCGCTTACTGAGCTTCCTCCTTGATTACTAAAACATGACTAAATTGGGCTGAATAGCATTCCCACCTGAACTCATTTTAAATCATGCCCTCTTATACCCCATTAGTTTTAACAGCGCTGCTACCCTGATACCCTGCTACCTTGATTGTAGACTATGCCTATTTCAATTATATGGAAATATTTAAACCTGTCTTTAATGTTAATGTTGATTGATCAAACAGAGATTTATAGCGACATTGAAATATAGTTTATCAGCAATCATTTGGTGAGATGCCAATTTTAACTAAATATTTTTAGCAGTGATGCTGTCTTGGGCTGAAAAGTAACCCTGCTAGCAAATAGCCTCCTAACACACCTTGATGTCATGTTGAATCAGTCATGTTAAATGAGTACCAGCCTTCACATCAGTTAGAGACTTAGAGTTTAAAGAGAGGAGGGTAGCCCAAACCTGTGCTGAGATATTGCATAACACCTGTAGGAGTACAACGGGAAGGTAGGGAAAGAGAAAGTGCGGAAATAGGTATGCGCAAACTGCATGAAATCTTAAATATACATCATGTTAAGTGCGTAAGGTTAAAACTTGCATTAGTAGAATTTTCCAAAATATATAAACAAAATTTTAAACGTAATAGTTTTTATCTAATATTGACAAACCAAACAAATGATTTACATCTCTTAGGAAACATGCTTTTGTGGGTCCGTCGACACTTGCTTCTTATTCAGCGTGTGAATTGTAGAGAAATGTACCTATCGTAAAACCTCAATTTTAACGCCAACATTAATGAAACATCTAATGAAGGTGGAATTGAAATAGAGGATTTACGACAATTGTAACCGCGTCCTTTTGAAATCTGGGCTGCCGCGTGAGAGGTTTAGCTATTTGTGATATGACCTGCAGATGATGTGTGATGAATAATCAACTAAATCATTATATGAGCTTGTCAGGGTATCACAAGAGAACTAAAAACAACAAACAAGCAATAAAGCAGTCATGCAAACAGGAAGGACTTGTATGTTCTTAAATCAGAGAGTGAACAGGTTTTAGTACTTCACTGAACTGACTGAACAGGTAGTTGATTGGATTTGATTAAACTCTGAGGATCTTAAGCTAAAGTAAATGCTAATATAAGAACTTGTATGGAGTCAATAGAATTATCACTTCCCTAGAAAGTGTGTTTATGAGCAACTTGTTTTAGTTTTAGTGATTGTTCACTGCAGCTGTTTCTCAAATAGGGCTTATCATGGTAGAACCATAGAACTATATGCCTAGAGAGAAAATAATTGTTAATAATAACAATGTTAAACCAATTTATTGATAGCTACACAAATAATAATATATGAATAATGAGGGTGCAGTTGAAGTTCTGTAAAAATGGTTTCATGACAAAATCTCTCCATAATCAGGTCTGTTTAGGGTGTTTCTTGTTTGTACCTTTGCTTGGTACAACTCTCATGGTCACATGATCAGAGATAAAAAGATGTTTCTTCCTAGTTTGCCCAAATCTTATAAGTCTATGCTACTGTATTTCTGTGAAATTTTTGAAAAAAATTACGACAAATAAAAAGTGATGATTTGAATTTAGTTTGAATCTTTAGTATACTTTTGAACCATTAGAAAGCAACATCTGATGTGTAGTCAACCTTGACAATGCCCTTTATGGCCTTTATGGAATGCACGGCACTAAACTGGTTGGCACTATTGTGGTTGTTTGTTTAAACAACAAATAATGGCTGAATAGCGTCTTTATATATCATAATAGATACAATATGATGATATAACTTGTTTTGCAACTGTGACCTCTCTTCACTTTTCAAATCTGAGACCATTGTGCTCAGATTTCTAAATCTCTGATTCAAAGAGTTATGAGTGTAGCAACCGGATGCTATTATTACTATGTTAGTTTATGCACTAAACAAGGATAGAAGTGTCTGAGTACCTCTAACCTCAGAGTATGCTAAGGACTACCTGCTGGGTACATATTAGGTCTATCATATCTTATATAGTCTCTGACTTCCTGGTTAAAACTCAGTAGCAAATTATTAATATATATTAGCGAATGACACTACAGCTAAGACAGTGTTATTAATTACAGATCATAGTGGTCAGAGCCAACCTCCATATATAATACATCTGAGGTTGTTGTTTGCAAAATGAAATCTATAACACATGAGAGAAAGATCTTATAGATTGGATGACATTAATAATAGAACAACTATATGAGAACAGAAGTACATGTATGTGTTTATTGACAACAATAGACTGGCTTCCATAGGATGTGTAAAATAGAAATTTTCAAACATACATAGATGTAGGCCTAAGTTTTAAACAGCAGGGCTCAATTGTAATGATCTGGAAAGAGAATATAAAGCTTATACAACAACATAGCTTACTAAGCTTTATGAAGCTACACTGAAACGAATTAAAATCATAAATTTTAATTGTATACAAAACAATTTTTTATTGTATTGTTTATTTATTCATTATTTACTAATTATTTAATATTTACAGTTAAACACTTTTACAGTTGTTTTATTTTTTTTCTCAGTTTATTTGAACTGCACAAAACACTTTTCTCATAATATGAAGTTTGAAAGTTATAATGGTAACTGTTGTTATATGTTAAATAAAAATTTTTTGTGCTAAAACTTTTTTATCACTCGGGCATTCAGGCAGTTTATATATAAATCTCAGCAATTGTATTTGTATATCCTATGTACAGTTATAGCAATTAAAATAAAGCGATAAAAAATTCATAACGTGGACGATGTGATCTCCGAACCTCCCATTCTCAAGGCGACCAAGCTTACCTATCAAGTTACACGGCTTACAATGAACACATCAGGCATTATCTGGGCGCTGACCCAGACAATGACACGCAGTCATTATCTGGGTTAAAATAGGCAAAGCGACTCAGCGTTACTCGCAATGTCACTAAAGCTTGCTCTCACAGCTTTTATTAGTAAGTTTAGCAATACGTCTACAAGCTTACTCAAATTAGTCATTGGCAACTACATTACCTGCTACTGTTTATAAACTGTTTTTTAGCACCCGTGCAACTCCGGCCATTCAGCTAGTCTAGATGTACGTACACCGTAATTGAAATTGTCAATTCTTTTACAGTGATAGAAGTTACATAACATCTGACTAATAGCCAATATGATAACAAACTATGCATGTGATTGGCCACCATCACATGATTTACATTACTTATTGAATAGTAAATCCTTGAAAATTATATTAACTTTGAACAGTGTTTTTTAGGGATAGGCACACCTGTATATGTTTATATACATGTATATATTATATAGTTAATTGTAATGTAGCAATTGAATATACAAAAGGCAGCATATTTTAACAATAATTGACGTGAAATTTACTTGTATTTCAAAAAGTGTTGTAACAAAAGTAGTTACTGGTATAATTTACCAAGCCTTCTTTACACATAGAAACCTTGAAAACCTAAAAACAATTTTCAAATAACAAAAGCAATATTTAGTTTTTTTCACGAAGTTTATTTGAATAATATAATGCATAGAATATAAAAGTTTATGTTGTGTGTGAATAGAAGTTGGTACAAAAAGAAAATGCATAGAAATTAAAACTAAAAACTATTCAAGCATAAATATGATAAAATTTTAAACTTGAGCAAAATTGTTAAGAGTTAAGCAAAAGAGTTAAATGAAATAGCAAACTGAAACACAAGACTAAAGGTTGTTTGTGGAGGAAAGTATTGCATACCACAGAGTAATAGAATAATAGTCACTGTATATATGTGTTGATTAAAGACAGCAAAATCAAAAGTAAATAGACAAACAAAATAACATAAATCAGTGTCTGAAGATAGCCTGAAACAATCTTTACCAAACAAGAGCATGTCAAGGATCTGAGGCTATAGAAATAAAGACTCTTGTTATAATAAAACAAAAAGACTGAGTATTTAAGTATTAATAGCAGGGCTAAAATTTCAATGTAGAGATCTATTTTAACTTCCTTTGGTCAACAAGCATATTAGATGGCTGACAGAATTTTGATCTTAGTCGGAGTTGTGTGCTCAATATTCAACTAGCAAACGCTACAGGTCTTCTCACAGTTGTACCTCACTTGGGAATTCCATGCACACTTCGATTGTCTACTAGCACACATATTGTCCGACCATCTGTTCACACATTCTGAAGTTGGTTCAACTGTTCCTAGAGTCGCTGTGGTTTCCTGCAATAGTTAATAGTAGTAAACATAAGAATGATAATAATATGACAATGACATGGATAAAATAGATGGGAAACTTAAGCCATTGAAAATATAAATTGTAAATCAAGTAATAGCATGGGAAATTACATTAGTGGCACTATTTGTACAACATTTAGAGCAGGGGTTCCCAACCAGGAAGGTATTCCCCAAGCGGGGAATTTTGAATATACAGGGGAGGACAGAGAGGTGTCTGATTCGATAAATTTTGAACCTATGTCCTGCAGTGTCATGTACGTTTGGGTTTCATTATTTAACACCTTGGTTTTATCTATAGCACTAGTTGCTAATAATGAGCTACTAGTCAGAACCCAGATATACGTGAACACATCTATCCAGATTCTGATTGGATAGTAAATTAGGCTAATCATAAACCAATTCACCGCCATGCCGAAGGTATTGTTGGGTGTTTTATGCGTGCTGTATAAAAATTTATATTATGTTTAGATATGTACAATAAAATGGGATTATAATTTGTATCGGTTGTTTTAAGACATGTGAGTTTAAATTGTAAAGGAGGGTGAATCAAATTTATGAAAAGGCAAACTGGGGAAATTGAATGAAAAAGGTTGGGAACCCCTGGCTTAGAGAAACAGAAGAAACTCCATCAAGAAACTTACATCACGTGTTGTGCAAGTGGAACAAGTCTTCATACAGTTGGTAGAGAGATATTCCTTGTATGAAGGATGATCACAATAGTTCACATAGCTTGAGCAGTACGAGTTCAGGTCTTGGCATGCTACAATATTATCTCCCACGTCACAATCTTATCAAGCCAATAGCACTAGAGAGATTCTCTTACAGTTATACAGTTTACATCTGACCAATAGCCAAAAGGATACCAAACTATGTACCTGATTGGCCACCATCACAGGCTTTACACGACTTCTTACAGTTGTTGAGCATATATGAAGGATTACGGCTACATTCTCCATTTTCAGCCCAATAGGGACAGTATGAGTTCTCATCCGTGCAACCGGCAACAGGTGTTGTGGGACGCACTGTGGTAGCCTCTGTAAAAATAGTTTGTTCAGAAGATTATGAAAATAGCTCATATTAATGACAACAGAAAAACATCTGTAAGAACTCTAAGTTAAGTCATGTCACTTCAACTTAAAATGCTGGATGACAAACCTTGACAGGTGTTACAACTGTATGGACAGTTTTCATTCATGTAGCCTTCGTATTCTCCTGTGCAGTAACCAGCGCTGGCCCAACTCTGACAATTCTGGTTCTTGTCATTACAATTCATGGGTCTGGTTGGCATCGGAGTAGTAGTGGCTTTAATGGGACCTGTAATAAATATTATTATTATTAATAATAACTACTATTATTATTAATATTAATGATAAAAAATTAAAAATATTCTTTACTTAACACATTCAAAAGCCATTTTATCTTCAATAAACTGCAGCAGGTAAAGAGCAATTTTGCTGAATAACTAATAGCCCACCTGTGCCATCACATTTCTTAACTGGGTTCAGACTATCACCACTCTCACACCAGCATTCGCAATCAGGTCCTTGGAATCCCTGTGGACAGCTTTTGGCAGCGCACTGGTTTACTACAATAAAACACATTAAACTCTTGACAATGAAATACATGAGTCACTATTATTGTAGAAGCAGTTTTTTGTGTTGTGAGAAAATCAAGGTATCTGACCTTTACAAACAAGTAAGTCTATGCTAGTATTAATTGGTACAGATACTACTGATATATATTTTTATATGTTTAATAGAAAGCTGGCATTTTGTTAGGACTGATTTTATTCATATACAAACATTATCACTTACCACTAGCGCAGTCATACATTGTATTAGCTAGTTGAATATCTTTGAAGCTGAACCCATCCCTGTTTCCCATAGAGTTTTGGAACTCAGTCTTTCTAGCTAAAATTGTTGGCTGACCATTCTTCGTAAAAGCCTACAACAAAATGAATCACGATGAAACTTTTGCGTACAATAAAATACAGAGAACTGGTTTGAAACATCCAGAGATGATTGAACCAATGAAAATAAAATTATGTTTGATAACACTGGTAAGACAACTCCTGTCACACTTACAGTGCCTGAGTAGTGCATGACACTTGTGTAGTCATATGGGACATCATAGTTGTTCACTTGATCTGTGCTGTATTTCATGAAGTTATACTCGAGTCCACTTTGTATATTTTGGCTCTGTATGTAGACATAGTTATCTCTGTCTGGTCTTGTCTGCTCGTGCTGGAATCCAATGGCGTGCCCCATCTCATGAATCACTATTCCTTTCTAAAATTTTCAATAATAAGCAACTAAAATACAAAGTGTAACTTGTAATGAAATCCTTGTGGAATATAGAGTTTATATCTATAACTTCAAATACTTTGTACTCAGTACTCAGACAACAAAATTAATTTTTTTATGAGCATGACGATTACTTACGTATCTGCAGCCGGGGGCAAGGCTGATGGGTTGAGTGTTTCCAATCATTCCCACGTAGGAAGAGCAACCCCCTCCATTCTGGAATCTAACTTTGTTGTAGTCAGAACTGGTGGCAGGTACAAACCTTAGACAGGTGTATTTGTGGTAATCATTTATGGCTGCTGTTATGGTGGATCTGTCACTGGCAGCTGGAAACATAAACTAACTTTATGAACATAAAATCGAAATAGCAAACTTTGCTATGTCAAAAGTTTGTTGTTGAGAGACAGATATTTACTTTCTGATTTCAAATCATGCAAAGCGTATCTAAAGGTGTTCAACCTGGTTCTGTCACTTTTCCATTCGACTTTATGAAATACTGGATTATGATTAGTTAAGACAAAATAGATGGAACTCATTCTATTTCTGTTTAAGTACCAATATTTCGATGTTATTCAAGTCGTACAAAATTCGTGAGAAATATGGAAACTCTACTCTGATTATCGTAATTTGGTAGTTGTGACTTGATAATGAAGTAATATGAAGTAAAAGTGTTCAAATTATTTTAACTTACAAAATTCATAAGACATCTCATACGGAATTCTTTGGTTGGTCCATCTGTAGCTTTCTGCTCTGATAGCCTTTCTCTTCTTCCTGCTAGACTCGTCAGCATCTATGGGTACCATATCCTGTAGAGGAGAAACATACCTTCATGTGCGACACACCCTACTAAACCTTAAACCTCATGTACTTGCTTGAGTGACATTCATTAGCAGGTGCTCTCTATAATATAAAATATATATTTACTAACCTCAACCATTTTATTGTAAGTATCCATCTTGTAGAGCATGTCCAACTCCACCATGACTGTCTTGTTATCCTGCATTATCTCAAACATCTTTGCTGTTAACAGAGTGATAATTATATTTTTGCAATACGCAAACATCTACACAATTATGGTAAAATATTTCAAGTGTTTTTTATATTTGAAGGCTTAATTTGACTAAAAATAATTTAACTGTCGTTATTACTCTGTAAAGTAAATGTTACTTACACATGGAGCCGTTAGATCCAGCTTTTATAATGGCATCATCTATACTCATCTGTTTACCATCTATCATCATGGCAGACACACACCACGCTGTCGACAGCTGAAACATACCAATCATGGTCAAACCTGTATGGAATCAATCTATTAGAGAAATGAGTTGTTGGTAAAGGAAGCAGTAGTTGAACTCACCAGTGCTACTGTTAATACTCTAATATTATACATTATTTTACAACTACTGTTATTATAGTAGTTAGTAAATGTTATGCTTTGTTAGCTGACTCCTTCGCTGACAAATGATAATTTCTACTGCAGATCCTGCGCTTATATATACCCACTACCAGTAACCTTTGACCCTTTGACTCGGGACTTAGTCTGACGCATTTGATGATTCAGTAGTATACAATGACATAAAAATGCATAATCATATTCTCTAAGTAAATATATGAGGAATTTCAAAGACAAGTCTTTGCAAACACAATGAAGTGATTTAAAGCAGCCATCATAAGTGCCCGGGTCAACTCATTGATATGACTTATTAACTGTGAGAACTCACATATGCAGAAGGTGTAGAAGGTATGTATTCCAAGGCTGCTGCCCCTCGGTTTTTGACTGGCACCAATTAAGATGGAATTTTCTAAGCACAGTTTTATCTTTAGAAGTAAAATACGTACTACGATGCTTTGAGATTTAGTTGGAGTACTCATGCAAAGTTCTGACATCAGCATTCCAACCAAAAAGGTCACAAGTGCAATGAATGACTATTCTAATTAAAATTCACATCGGAATATGCCTTAACTTTTAATAAATTTAATAATATAGCCACTATTAGTAACCTTATACTCTGTGACTCAGGGCTAAGTCTCAGGCTTCTCGATGATTTGCGTAAACATGAGGAAGTTGCAACGTATATTCTTTTCAAACACAATGAAATAATTCAAAACAACTATAAAACATGTACTGGTTAACACCAGGGGATATAGCTATATAGCATGTACAAGTATTATAGCTATGTTACATGTGACACAGATATACATGTATATCTATGTATGTATATCTATGCCACTGTGTAACATATATACATTAAATATATATATGTGTATATAAATAATCAATCTTTTTCAAATAATACATCTCTGAGTTTATTTTGGGTTTTGCCTAACAAAGTTCTAACGCAAAACACATGTTTATTCCTATATAAGACCTGAAAATTCTGCTATGGTACAAAAACACCAAATAGAAAATTAGTTAACATTGTCTATAAATGATAGTGTTAATCAAACCAAGTTATCAAAGTTTTATACAGATGATAAATTACGTATAAAGTGTCTGTACTACACTAAATTTCACCACACTACATACTACACATGCATACTACACCACACTACATATACTACACACGCATACCACAACGCACTACAGATACTACATATGCATACCACACCTTCCTACATATACTATGCACACATACCGCATCACACTACATATACTACACATGCATACCACAACACACTACAGATACTACACATGCATACTACAACACTACATCTAATTTTAAGAGTATTCCACAGTGTCTTGATTATCTCTATTAGTAACTACAGACTTTCAAAAGTTTGAGAAACTAGCTGTACAACCCGGCGTTGCTCGGGTAATAAACAAGTCTTTGGTCAGAACATTTATTTGTATTTAACATATAACAACATTTGCCATTCTAACTTTCAAACTACATACCATGAGAAAAGTGTTTTGTGTAATTGAAATAAATTAAGAGAGAAAATGAAAACTACTGTAAAGGCTTTTAAACTTTGTCAAACAACTTTTAAACTTCATATCATGAGGAAAATGTTTCGTGCAGGTCAAACAAATAAATAAAAAACGACTATAAAAAGGTTTAGATGTAAATGTGAAATAATTAGCAAGTAATAGCTAAATTAAGAGGGTTTTGCTACGATTACAATAAAAGATGATTCGGTAATGATACAATTAATTCGAACTGAGAAAACAAAATAAAAATCCTGAACATGTAGAACTAATAATAACAATTCTTGCATAGAAGTGAGTGTAAATAAAAGGTTACTGTTCCACCAGAAGCATCCATGAAAACTTTGAATACGACAATACTGGGACCACTTGATACCGGTACAAATATGAAAATGAAAATCTTTGTCGGACCGAATGGAGAGATAATATCAAGACTCTTCCCACACAGACAAAATAATTGTCTTCGTGAAAAGAATTGGCCTTGACCCCAGATATAGTAATTGAGCCTTACCAAAAATATTTCTTAACAGGGGTATCGTAACGCGTGGCCGATCGGTACAATAATCAGCGTGGGCTATAACTATAGCCGAAATGACACACATATATCCACACACTTTGAGAAATATAGATAAAGGTGTTTAGAATAATCGATTGATGACCTGCACAGATTTTTTATTATTTTTGTATGAAAATAATTTGGAAAACATTTCTGCTTGAAGTGAAGTAATTGTCTATAAAGTAATGATTAGAGAGAGTAGGATGAATAGGTAGTTGTACAGCTTTTAGGTATATCAAGTGATGGCTTTCGATGACACTGTTGACTTTTCACTGACTCTTCAAGATTGTTCCATTAGCTAGTGTCGATGTGAAGTTGTCTACTCCTTGCCCCTTATTAAAGAATGTCTTACGGGTTTATAGGAATGTTAAAAAGAAACAGATTGGACACTTACAACTTGCAATATTTAATTTTTTTTATATACATTAGAGTATCATAAAATATATTTACCATATATATTTTTAGTGAACATTTTACTTATATGTATCATATATTCACATTGCATACTTTTTCATCTGTATTATAGATATGAAGTTCCAAACAATAACCTCAGGTGTTTTGTATAGAGATACTTGCTCTGTCTACTATGGGCTGTAATTAGTAACACTGTCTTGTGACAGTGTTATTCTTGTAACAACTGTAGGGACATTTGCTAATATATATTAATAATTTGCTACTGAGTTTTAACCAAGAAATCAGAGACTATATAAGATATTATAGACCTAACATGTACACAGCAGGTAGTCCTTAGCACACTGTGAGGTCAGAGGTACTCAGACACTTCTATCCTTGTTTAGTGCATAAACTAACATAACAATAATAGCATCCGGTTGCTACACTCATAACTCTTGAAATTAGAGATGTATAAATCTGAGCACATCAGTATCCGATGTGAAAAGTGAAGAGACGTCACAGTTGCAAAACAAGTTATATCATCATATTGTATCTATTATGATATATGAAGAAGCTATTCAGCCGTTATTTGTTGTTTAAACAAACAACCACAATAGTGCCAACAAGTTTAGCGCCGTGCATTCCATAAAGGGCAATGTCAAGGTTGACTACGCAACAGATGTTGCTTTCCAACAGCTAAAAAATACACTAATAAGTTTTTAAAGCTAACTAAACTCCATTCATTGCTGATTCTTTCTATTTTTTCTGAAATTTAATGTATATACAGTCATACTATACATACTGGTGATCATATTTGGGCAGACCTAGTGACGATGTTCATCATAGCTGAGAATATCTCTATCTAAACAGACCTGATAGTGCTAAAAATACAATAGAGGTCTCATTGAGACTTAGTTGCACCGTGAGCCTAGAGTTGGTTCCTTGCAGTTATTTTATCTAGACAATTATTATGAACTGACCCAACTAAATATCGAACATCTAACATTAATAAAAGCCGACAAACATATTTATATGAAGTATGAGGTGCAAACGGAGCCCTGAATATACAAGGCATGTTTCTGATTCCAGACGGCAGTAGAAGTGATAATTTTAAAAACGGTGGAAGAAGACAGAAGTCAAAGAAGAAAATTTTAAAAGGCCTAGAAAGTTTTTCTTGTTTTAGCAATCCAAGTTGAAAACTTCAAGTGATACGCGAGTTTGGTAAAAAGATTTTTAAAGGATGCAATATTTTGCTCTTTGTAAAATCAGGTTATTACATAACAGCCCATCTCAAAGGTGCTATCATAAGGTACTGCAAGATACTGTGTAGTTAATCACCATGGGCTACGTAGACTACAAGTATTACGGGAACTCCGAGGAGTACGATGAGTGCGACGACTACGATGAGTACGACGACTACGATGAGTACGAGGAGTACGACGAGTGCGACGAGTGCGACGAGTACGACGAGTACGATGAGTACGTAATCTTCCCAATAGGGCGATTTAATTGTTTGGTAGCAATTTTTAAGGTTGACGATTTGAAAATTTCTACCATTTAAAGAAATTTCACTATTGGTTTAAATTATCATCTAAGGGCGATTTATTTCACACCTGACGATTTTCAGACTGACTGATACTGGAAGTAAGCTGCACGGACCTTGTAGTCTTATAAAAAGCTCATTCTGTAGCACTTCGCAGACACGGGCATTCGTGAAATAAATGTTTCTAATATCACAAACACAAAGCAGTTTTTCCAAGTTAAAATATACCAAAAAATATTAACAAAAGGTTACAAATTGTTTACGTAATAATAATGTTACAAATCGTCTATTTACAATATCGAATGCACTGGTGATTTTTGGAAACCTCTTTAAAATTTTTGGAATTTTTGAGAACTCTAGGACTACATATACTGCGTAGATGCAATTTAACTTATTGCAGAAAAAAACAGATCTATATAGAGTTGAGCTAAAACTTTTTTGACAAGTCGTTGTTAAAAAAAGAACCTCATAACTTGCCTTACGTATATACAAGTCACAACCTTAGTAGCAGTTGGAGCTGACACTTCCAAAGCTGTCACCTGCTCTTACATGTACCTTATCCTTGACATCAACATCCTAATCACATACATGCGCATTTATTGTAACCAAGAACTGACAAGTTGTAACAGGCATTCTAAAAATGTCCCATATATACTTTTAGAGAAATTTAGCTGATCTGACAGGTTATATTCCCATGAGAGCACCTGTTGCGCAGCATCACTACTAAAAACATAAAATTTTGAATGTTTTGATAATCTGATTTCAAACAGTCTACTAAAGTCACTCAAACTTAACAACTTAAACCTCTGAGAGCATCATCATCTTCCTTTCACTACAACTGAAATTTGTTAACCTGATAACCAGCAGGGTGAAAATTTCCAGAACACTATTTGATGAGTTGATGTCATAAGGCATTTCTAGGCAGCGTGATGACTGTATTGTGTATCAGTCACTATCGGTCAACTTTTGCATCCCTCAGTGTGCCACTTTGTCACTTCTGACATCATTGGAGTGCGTGTTTGATCTCTTTGTTCACATTCTGGATTTGGGCTCATCTTTCCTTTCCTAAACAAATGATGAGACCCTCTGAGTAATACACTCAGTTGTCTGCTCTCTGTTTATGACTCATAAAAATGAACTTACAGAATATTTGAGTAAATATTATTAGAAAGTGTCGGTATTTTTCTATCATTTTTGATTGTTTTTGATGTTTGAGGTGATCTGTTTGCCAGGATGTTTCAAGATTAAAATCAATAAAACTTGATCATGGTTAAAATGCCCAGATCAAGCAAAGGTACAATTATGACATCTATAGTTGTGAGAGCCTCGTAACACTGCAACTTCAATGCAATAACCAACACTGTATTAACTATCGCGATGATAATAACTAGTGATGTCATTTCGCACATATTTTTCTTCTCAGCATTTCAATATCAAGGAAGTTTTGTCGATTTTAATCTTGAAACATCCTGTCAGTCAGATCACATCAAACAACAAAAACAATCACAAATGATAGAGAAATGTCGATACTTTCTGATAAAATCTACTGAAACCTTGTATGAGTTCATCTTTAAGCTCTAACACTGCCTTCAACTAAGAAATACTAACTACATGTATTACCTTTCAACTAAATAGCCTATATATAAACATCATTGGATATTATGTAAACAACTCATTTTTCATTTGCTTTAACACAAATAAAATTAAAACTTCAGAATAATATCTGTTTTATTAAATTTACTTGTATTCTTTCAGCACTATATTGTTAGGCTTTCTGGTATAAATAATATTAAATTATCCGAGTACCCTGGCAGTTCCCTGCGTAATGAGAAATTTTCATGTGTAATAACTACGTGCACAAATATTCTTAGATGTGGAAAAGTGGTTGAGTAGTGCACAGTCCAGATTTGCTACAAGCAGTGCTATTGTCTGTCATTAAACTAACAAGCTTAGCTTTTTGTTACAAGCATTGCTATTATCCATCATTATAATGGCTTAAGCTTATATAAAGAATTTAGCTTCTAACACTGGTCACTAGTTGATTTGCAAAGCCACCTTCAAGGATTATTTTAAAGTGTGCAAGTCTTTCAAAATTTTATGTACACACATCATAAGGAACATCTGATTATATAGTAAGTTTATTTTTCTCTACTTGTACTACATACATGTATCTTGGAGCATGTTCATCATGTACTTTTACACTTCTATTAATATCTTTTTACACATGTATTAAGATGGACATAACTGTTATATTCCAGGATGCAATATTTATTGGCTAATTGATCCACACGAACAGCTGGTCACTATTATATCTGACCTTCTTTAACTGGGTCACTTTACAGTCTTACTAGTGTCTGGAGAATACCTCCTAACTATTCTAAGTGTTAATATTATACCATATGTTCAATTCAATGGATGCATTTGCCTGTTTTTTGCTAACCACCTTGTGTATTTTATTAATATTTGTGCACATTCTTTTTGTGTTTATATTCATAATTTGTTGTATACATGGCACAATCAAACGAATTAAACGATTAAACCAAATCCGTTGACGAAGCTGACGAAAACATCTATCCCTTTGTTGACATCCATATATTCCAACCAGATACTAGCACAATGCCAATAGATGGAGAAGGATGAACTACAGCCGCCACCTCCTCTTTGGCTATGGATGAGACTATGATCATTGAATTGAAGACCAGGCGTAGCAGAGCCCGATCAGCACTCACTTTGATATCCAACAAGTTCAAACATAAAAAAATTCTTATTAGCATAAAAGAGGCTCTGCAGGAACAACTAGAAGAGACCCACAATTAGTTAATTGGCCTGCACAGCGAATATGCTGATGCTGTCTTATCAGATGAGCAGTTCACTGCTCATCAAACGGTTTCTGGCCTCTCGCTTGATGTTTATTTAGCTTTTTGTGAACAGCTGTTTAATGACTCAATAGCTCAGTATGCCAAATTGTCATGCACTTTCTGTTCACGTGACATTAATATTGAATTAGGAAAGTTAAACTCCTGCTTGAAAGCTCTGACCCTTTTAACCAGGCATCTGCTCATATTGTCCCTCTGAAAGATTTGTGCAATCATTTTGAGACATACCCTTTTGATGATTCAGCTAGTTATGTATCAACTCTAGATAAAAACTTACATGTATATTAGACATAGAATGCATGTATGTCCAATCTACGCAACCCTCAATACAAACTGTCCGCGCAGCGTACAATTTCGGCCTGCCTCATTGTCTAGTAATATGCCAGAATCTACCACTCACTCACAACCTCAACCCACCACTAACCCATCAAGTAATGTTGCCTCTACCTCTGAGCTGGAGGGTACTTCAACAAGTGCAAGCAGCACCCTTAGGCCTGGTTTCACTCAAACTGGGGAGGGGACTGGTTACACTCGGGCTAGCGGTAGCTGACCCGAGTGGTCAGCTACGAGGAGACACCCGACACCCTGTGTCGGGTGTCAGGGTGGCTTAGTGGTATGATCTTTGACTGTCAACCATGGGGTTGGTGGTTCGAGCTCTGCTTAATGCCAATCTGACAAAAAGCTCTCAGCAAGCTTTCAACCCTAAATTGCTGGGTCTTTCGGATCTAGACCTTAACTTGGAGGCCTCGTGTACCACACTGACAACGCGGGCACGTTAAAGATCCACCTCTGTCCTTCACACATTGGACAAGTGAAATGGCTACCTGGCTCTGTCAGACTGGACGTGTTGCAAAAA
This sequence comes from Watersipora subatra, assembly GCF_963576615.1. Lineage (NCBI taxonomy): Eukaryota > Metazoa > Bryozoa > Gymnolaemata > Cheilostomatida > Watersiporidae > Watersipora > Watersipora subatra. The sequence continues at coordinate 17,165,427 of NC_088711.1, read as the reverse complement.
TGTATCCCTTCAGGTTGATCTGACAGTTCCAGAAGAAGCCCTTGATAAATGTTAGGACCACCCAAGGTAGCTTATAAAAAACTAGTCCTGGCGGAGTGTTTCTCTACTAGAGAACACTACCAAGCATTGTCATTACATGACAGAAGCATGCCATTATTTATAGCGGTAGCTGAGAAGGAGTTGAATTGGTAATAAGGCACACTGAAACATCCACTCTGCCACTAGCATTTCATGCAACCCTTGGACAATTTGATTTGTCTATAACAACCATGTATGAAGGCCTCCATCACAGGTCATCTCATGAGAACCCAACTCGATCCGAACCAGTGCATGATGCCGTTCCTGATTCAAGGTTCAAATTGAACAAATCACCATTATCTACCTTTAGTGGGGATCGCAGATTGTTTGGGGAGTTTAGATCGATTTGGCGCATATTGTCCACTCAGGAATTTTTTTTCTGATCAAGAGCGAATCTGAGAATTAAAACACTTTTTGAAAGGGGAAGCTTATGAATGTATCGAGTCTACCAATAGCGCCCACCCTCATACCTACAAGTTAATGTAGAAAGGCCCGGATAGCCGTTACTGTAATATGTGGGTCTGAGCATTACGGAAGTGTATTCAAAGTTATCGTTTCTTACACCTATTCGTGAAAATGATATGCATAACCTTGTTAAGCTTGTTAATCAGGTGGAGCTCTGTTATGAACAGTTGGAAAAGATCAGGCACATCAACAGCATCACAATCTGTCAGATTGAAAAATTGTGTAGGCTGCTTCCTGCATCATTCACCTGGAAATGGATGGAGAGGATCAAAGTCGCCTCTATGGATGAAGAGCTTTACTCATTCTCTACATTTATGCGACTTTTGGAGGGTAAAAAAACACAGCTGCCAGTCTGGCAGTTTTTAGCTCTCGCTCCACGTAGTTCATCAGCAACCAAGCCCAATAAAACAGGTACAGCCAGTAATGATGTGCAAGTAAGACAGCCAGCGAAGATTGAGGATTCAAACACACAGCAGCCCACCTGCAACCTACACTTGGAGGGCAACCACGCCACGAAGGACTGCCGGTTGTTTGGAAACCTTACAACTGATGAGAAGTACAAACTTCTGAAGGTGAATCATGCTTGTTTCCGCTGCCTCAAAAAGCACTCCAGGAACAAGTGCAGAGGTGGAAAGTGTTCAAAATGTAAGAAGAATAATTACCATACACTCCTCTGTCGAGAGACTGAAAAAGCTCCCTCAGACAGTTTTCAACCCTATATCATTCTCAGGATAAAACCCCGGCTGTCAAGAACAACTGCTGCCTGGCTGGCTCATCAATCCTACCTATCCAAAATGTACAGTTGTACAGAAACTCAAAGTTCTTGACTTTTTTCTACGATGGTGGCTTTAGTGCTTCACTCATGTGTGATCACTCATGCAGCTGCCAAGCGCATATACGCTCAGAGGGTCCGCTCTCTAAAACTTGACTTGACGACTACAGGCAATGTTGAGTCACAACACAAAAGCCATGTTTATAAGGTCATTCTGCAAACTAATACGGGCCCACTACAGTCTTAGTCTATGAACTTGATGAAATCACGGGTAGGATGAATAAGCTGAATTTGGAAATGCTGAGTCAGCTCTTTTTGAAAAGGGATGTCAGTGAGCTGAACAGGGGTGTATGTGTAGAGCTTTTTTTGGGTAGCGATTACAATGGGTTACATCTTAGGCAAGAACTGGCTAGGGCAGGAAACAACTTGTGTGTGTGTGTGTGTATTTTATTTCATTAATAGTAGAAATATAACATAAAGCAAAAAAAAGATATAGTACCATGACCAAACATGAGCGAAGCGAGTGCTTGGGAGCTTTATGATAAATGCATATGTGCACAAAACTCACGAAAATTATTCATTACCGGCTGTCCCAAACCCTTGTACCAAAATCTCATCAACAAATTTAACCATTTTTCTATGGAGTCGTTTAAGTATGATAACGATAAAAAACACATATAAACCTATTTAAATATGTTACCAAGTCTTTAAAAAGGGTAGACATTATGCTAGAATTTACCAACCTGATCGGATAATACATGACTAGACAGATTACTTTGGCCTAAAATCGCCATTAAAACCTGACAAGCCTTTTTTAGTCAAAATTATACTGGCCAACGAAACGCCGATAAAGCCGTGCGACCGAGAGTAGAACCATTAAATCGTGCACATTTCACGAAAAAACTTGCATATTTCACCAGTCTATGGCATTGTTCAACTGCGGAAAGTTTCTGTAATTAACGCAGAAGTCCTGAAAAGTAATCGTTTCTTTTTTGCCGATTTTAAAATAACTGACATTTTGAACACTTATAATGAGTACTTTGGTATTCCAACTGATGTTTTTGCCGATTTTAAAATAACTGACATTTTGAACACTTATAATGAGTACTTTGGTATTCCAACTGATGTTCAAAGCAGTGAAAGTAAAGGAAATGACAATGATATTTTTCTAACGATTCTTATAAGATTATTACAATATTTAATTAAAAGAATAATTATTCACTTTTATAAGATTATTATAAGATTTAATTATAAGAATAATCATTCGAATTTACAAGGTCAAAGTATATAGTGACCGATGGTGGGCAATATGTTACTGTTAGTATGTTTGTAAAGATTTTGTTGATGATACTACAACTGTGCCCAGTATCGCGGTACTGCCAAGCCGTCTCTAATATCTTGCAAAAATATTTAATTATAAAAATAATTATTCGATTTTATAATATTATTATAAGATTTAATTATAAGGATAACCATTCGAATTTACAAGATTGAAGTATATAGTGACCGATGGTGTGCAATATGTTACTGTTATTATTTTTCTAAAGATTTTGTTGATGATACTACGGCTGTGGCCAATATCGCGGTACTGCCAAGCCGTTTTTAATATCTGCAAAATTAAGTTATAGGCCTACACTTTCTTATAGATATACAGCTATTTTTATGACAACCAACTAACATCTGTTTAAATGTTTAAATTCAGCATAGTTTTTGCATATAAATACAAAAATCTAGATAAATATCACAATCTTGATATTGGTTGCTTGACATTTTGAAATGTAAACAAAATTGTGCATAGGTTTTTGTTTCTCAAACTTTAACACCAGTTTTCTCAGAACTATTTTTTCGCACTTATGGTAAACATGCATTCAGTTTATTGAGCATAAAATCTGCTGCAATTAAGCTGGAATCAAATTTTTGTTGTTGCAAAATTACTGAGAATTTTCTCCTTCCGCTAGTGTAGATAACTCTAAATTTCACATACCCGACTTAACCATGGTTTCTGTGATCATGACCCATTTTTTCACTTTGGTTACAGATCGCTGTCAAAACCATTCTACATTCAACACAACCAACTTTCAAACTGTATATATTACACATCAGCTTGCCATTTTACTTCTAATATTGCATTTTTTCTATTGCAGGGGAGAGATATAAACATATAATCTTTTCCTTTCATTATTGCTGTGTGTTGTACATAATAACACCCAGTACATTACAGCTACCATTGCAGCTACCATTGCAGTTATCCTATTGCACTGCAGTGCCATTTGACTGCTAATATTGCGTTTCTCAACCAGCAGTACCCTTTTTTTCAATATCGTTTTAGTCGTGGGCTGTATGACAGGGGAATTTCTAGTATAAAATTATTATAAGATTGAATTATAAGAATAATCATTCGAATTTATTTATCTGAGGGTTTCTGTAATAAACGTACACCGTTTGAGGCGTAGACCGATTTACAGGTATGAAATTGTAGTACACAGTTTATCAGCCTATGTTTTTTTCTTGTCCAATTACCAAAAGTTTCATTAAATTATTTAGAGCGCTAGCCAAAAATTCTTTACATCTTATGTACAAGCTAAGGACGAACTACAATGCCCCTTTATGACGAGAACGTTTTTTTATTTTGCTCCAATTTGTAGAAAACTTCCAGACATGTGAATGCTGATGCTCGCTTTCTGTTACAGATCGCTATCAAAACCATTCTAAATTCAACACAACAAATTTTCAAACTGTGTATATTACACAGCAGCATGCCATTTTACTTCTAACATTGCATTTCAGAGATATAATAAACATATATTATTATTGCTGTTCTTAAATTACATACATGTACAGTACAGTAGGTTAGGCCTACAGCTTTAATTAATATTTATTTTATTGTTGTAAAACATAAGTTTGAGATAGTAGTAGATTAGGTGGGAGTTTTATACAACTTTTTGTTTTGCATAATTGTCTTTTTGAATTTAATTTCAAAACAATTTGACAACTACCATAGACATACAACTTCCCAGAACACCACATCGTGGCCGTCGCCGATGCAGTGGCCGTCCACGTATCTCTCAATTATTACAGCTCAATAGGAGGATAAATAGAAGGTCCTCACAGCAACCATCAACATCAAATGCTAATGTTCAACAACACGCTACTCAAATTAATAACAACTACTCCTTTGATTCAAAGAATTCTTTAGTAGATGTTGTAGGTGATGTAAATGACATGGACTTGGTAGCCCCTTTGTTTCCAGATGATGATCATTATTTTATGGACATCATTGACCATGAAAATATTGCACAAAACAATATTGCTCCTCCCAATGCTGCCCCCTTCATCACATTCCTCATTTTCAATCTTTAGATTGTTCTGATTTTCAAGAACTGCGTAACAACTTTTTATAGGCAGACTTGACAACAACATATCACAGCTCACATGTACTGGATGTAATGAGAAACAATTCATTACATACAATGCTCAAATACAACTATGTCATACATGCCAACAAGTTAGACCTGACGCTGTTAATAAATTCAGTGCAGCCAACAATATGGACCCAGGTCCATCTGTTGAGTTGTTATCTTCTCTTACAATTATAGAACAGCTACTCATTGCTCGGGTTAATCCTACAATGTCAATATTCCGTCTTCCGCGTGGTGGCCAATTTGGGTTCAGAGGTCATGTCATCAATTTCCCTTAGAACGTAAATGACTTTGTGATAAATTTACCTCGCCAACTACAACAAATTGACATCATTGCCTTTTGTCGACGCGTTGACCAACCTGCCTTGCCAGCCAATCTTTTTACAGTTCGTTGTCAAAGAGTTCTTGCCGCGCTCATTTGGCTTAAAGCTAACAACGAATTTTATCGTAACTTGGCATTATGCAGGAAAACATAGATGCTTTGCCGCTTGATGACATTTTGGAATTACCTGACCATCATATAGTACAAGAGTTAGATGCTGACCTACCTCCAGCACCTATTCCAGATAATGACGCCAACAACCCAAATGAAGCCAACAACAATGAACCTAACTTGCAGCGTCGACCAAATATTCCACATGACCATGTCATTTCAAATACATTTGCACCTGCACGAAGGCCCGCACCAAATGAGCATCAAGCTATTCAGGCTGCAATTGATAACAATGATGTAATTGACTGGCCTGCAAGACAAGGTGAACCTATCAACGAGTTCAACACTATTGGCTACATAGCAAGGGCATTTCCTGTTTTGTTCCCGGAAGGTGCCGCGGATTTACGTGCACCCCGTGCTAAACCTGTTTCCGCGCGTGACTACTTCAAACATCTTCTTTACTACAAAGACGGTCGATTTCAAGCTGATCCTAGATTTGTTTTTCTTGCTTATAATAGTATACCTCGTTGGCAATCTATTCAAGTAGGTCAAGTCTTCGTACAGAACCCAACCCAAATGAACGTGAAATGTCTGTTGCCGATATTCGCCAACTTGTCAATGGAAATCGACGAAACTTGAGCAACAAAATTCTTAGGTTTGGTTCCCAAATCAGGGGTACTGCTCAATACTGGTATAGCCGACGCAATGAACTTCTGGCAATGAACAAACAACTCGGAAATGCTACTGCGTTCTTCACATTTTCAGTTGCTGACATGCAGTGGCCCGATCTTGCGCATTTCCTTGACACTGACAATAAAACCATTGCTCAAGCAATTGCACACTCACTTCTTACTGTTGAATCATACCTAGGTGTTAGATTTGACACGTTCTTCAAAAATTTCCTTACACCTTACTTTCTAATTGATGACTACTGGTACAGATTTGAATGGCAACATCGAGGCAGCTTGCATGTACATAGCCTAGCTTGGTTACAAGATGCCCCAAACACACAAACTTGTACACAACTTGAACTAACATCTTATTGGGATAAATATGTATGCACTTGGATTCCTGCCATTGAACATAACCAAAAATCATCTAACTTTTATTGGGATGTTCAAAACCACCCATGCTCAGTAAGGGGCCAGAATGTAGATAACTTGGAAAACTACTTGAAAGACCTCGTCAACATTTGTCCCAAACATACACGTTGCAATCAGGGGTACTGCTTGTGAACACAGCCAGATGGCACTCAAAAATGCCGATTTGGCTTTCCAAAAGAACTCCAAGCACAAAAATCGGTTGATTTTGTTCTAGATGAACGAGGTCATAGAACATCTATGGCTATAAAATCTGCCACTAATGACCTTCTCTTGAACAACTATAATCGCAGATGCATGGTTACATGGACTGCAAATCATGACATTTCATTGACTTTTGACATAACCGATGTAGCCAAATACATTGGCAAATATACTTCTAAAGCTGAAACCGCAAGTACTGACTACACACAGGTTTACCATCAAATTATCACACAACAGCTTCCTCCTAAAGCCAACATTAAATGCACTCCAACTGCTTTACTCCTCAACACTATTGCTAGAGATGTTTGCACAGAAGAAGCAGTTCATGTCATTGCTAACTTACCTCTGTATCACTCCTCGCACAGCTTTGTCACTCTTAAAGTTGATGGTCAAACAATACAGGACAATTTACCTGGTCAAGGAAGCTCTGATATACGAAAATACATGGCTGGTCCTCCTGTCTTCCACGCCATGTCTTTCTTTGCATTCACAAAATCATTCAGACTTATCCAACACCGTAATGCAAGCTTCCTTACAGCTCATGCCCGTACTGGTGGTGATGCAATCACGCAAATCTTCCACAAATACAGCTCAGATCCAGTTAGTGACACATTTGCCAAGTATTGCATGCAGCTTTTAGTCCTGCATAAACCTTTCACCCAGTGGAACCGATTGCTCGCAGGCTTTGAGAACCCAGTCGATGCTTACACACAATTCATTCATGAAAACCCCCTACTCGTTGACCAAGATCAACCACTTGAAAATGCAGTGAAGCAAGCGGCGGCCCAACTTGCTTAAGATGCAGAAAACATTTCTGAAAATCCTCCCCATGAACGTGAGCTTTGGATGGGCCTACTTGACCAAGAAGACGACTTGCCTCTTGCTCAACCTGCTTTACAAGTCAATCCGGATTTTGACTGGGTTGCCGATAGCCAAGATTTCCTACACCTTGTCCCACACGCTTATACTTTTTTAATTGATGCTCAAAACAATAACAACAACAACCCACCTCCCATTGAAATACCCCTTGTTGATATTGCCCAACTAAACAATGACCAAAGGCGTGTCTATGACCGCATAGACAACCATTCCCAACTTCCCAATCCTCCCCTCAGAGCACTTGTTCTTGGTTCCACTGGAACAGGTAAAAGATTCTAATTCAAGCATTGCATTAACTACTCGATCAACGTTGAAAATCTTTGGCTCCTACTGGTGTTGCGGCATTGAACATCTCTGGTTTGACCATTCATTCTTTCCTACACTTTGCTAAACCTACTGACATTCGCCAGCTAAATGGCCCTGCTTTACAAATTCTTTAAGCTAAATGTCTGCAAATTAAATACATCATAATTGACGAACTTTCAATGATTGGCGGCCGTCTGATAAATGCAATTGATAAACGTTTGCGACAAGCCTTACCTGAAAAATCTGACCAGTTTTTTGGTGGCTGCTCCATAATCATGTTTGGCGATCTTGGTCAACTTCCGCCTGTTTTAGATGCCAGAATATTTCAGCCCAACATCAAGAGTGCTGTTTGTTTGCGTGGCCACTCAGCTTACCAAACCTATGATACTGCATTCTTCTTAGCCTAATGTATGCGTCAAGCAAACGATCTAATCTTCCGCGATCTAATACTAAGACGCCGTGATGGAGAGTTGACCAAGCAAGACTATGAAATCCTGTCGCTCTCATTTCCTGGCATTGCTGATCATGACCCGTCTTCGATACTGCTACTTGTCTGTTTCCAACATGTGAATTGGTCTAAAACTACAACTCAAACAGACTTTTACTACTTGGCAATCCCATTGCTCAGATTAACTCAAAACACGCTGGCCGCAATGTTCACTTGGCATCTTCGAACCTTGCATGTGGTCTTCAACGCACTGGATTTCTATCAGTCGGTTTGCTAGTTATGCTTAAAGCAAATCTTTGGGTTGAGAAGGGATTAGTCAATGGTTCAATTGGTACTGTCTTGTGTGTCATATAGTACCAATTGAAGGCCCAAGGCCTTCAATTGGTACTACATCAAGACTCACCTGTTCAAATCAAGGCCCACCTGCATTACCTGCTTTCGTTGTCTGCATATTTCCAGGTTATACTGGTCCGACATTTCTTCCCGAACATCCCAACAGTTTTCCAGTTATACCTATCAAGCGTACTTGGACTGCGGCCATGCCACTCTTAGCCGTACAGGCATTCCTCTTGATCTAGTATGGGGCTTGACAATACACAAGAGTGAAGGTCTTACCATGGCCAAGGCTGTCATAGAGATAGGCCACCACGAAATGACCGCTGGAATATTGTTTGTTGCTCTCTCTCGAGTTCGAAACATTAATGACTTACTTGTTAACAACTTCGCTAGGGAGCGCATCACTCGATTAGCTATCCCTACAACGTATAAGGGAGGAGACTAGATTGCGTGACCTTTAACAGAACACTGCGCTTATCTAACTTATCTATATCAATATTTGTTGAAAATGTTAGTTGCACATTTTTGGAGTCGTGCTCCCTCAACTTTATTTAATATCATCTCGAACAACTCTCATTTACACTATACTCTGTCAAATCCTGCTAACAACTACTTTTTCAACAACCAGCGGTACCCTTTATTTTTTCCATTATCACTTTGGTCGCGGGCTGTATGACAGGGGAATTTCTGGTTATAATATTGATTAAGTCAAACAAAATAAATGAAAGCTTAGTTCCTACTCGTTAAGGCATGATGAGGCCCGCATGCGCAGTAGCACTGCAGCTAGTCGAGGCGCTGGGCCTACAGTAATGGGCAAACCCAAACAGCAGGTCTGAATTAATCTAAGTTTAACAAATGGCTTTTTACATTAACTCTAAAACTAGTAAATGCAGCGGTTTTGTGTAAGTCTATTGGAAGACTGTTCTATTGTGATGGTACTTTGTATTCAATTGTTTTTTGACCTGAAGCAGTATAAAATAATGGTAAAAGTAGATCGGTTTTTAAAAATCTGGTGTTATAGCGTAAGTCTTTTATGGTTTCATCATCACTTAAATAAAATTTTGAATGAGCAATCAAGAGAATTTTATACTAATAAAGCTTATCAACAGGCAACACAGACAGCTGAACAAACAAAGCTGAGATAAAGTTATTAAATGTTATGCGCATGAGATGCTTTTGTGATATTAGTATTTTTTAAATAACAAAATGGAGCATTTCCCTAGGACTCCAGACAGTAACTAATTTTTGAGTTAATAAACGCATTGTATATTAGTTTCATAATACTTCTGGGCAAAAATCTAGAACACTTACTAATCAGGCCTGACATAGATCCTATCTGCTTGTTTGGCTTATTGATGTGTGTATCTCATATCAGGTGACTGTCTAAATAAATTCCTAAGAAATTGATTGAAGATTTCTCCTTCAACTCTGACCCAAATAATTTTACCAATTTTTCTAATTTAATTTTCTTTTGATGATTTATCATTACAAAGCACATTGTTTTGTCCATGTTTACAGTTAATTTGTTTGTATTACACCATTGTTCACTTTTTTAAGTTCATTATTGACTATATCAATGTCATTATTCAAATTATTAGACTAAAAAAATAAATTTGTATAGTCAACATATAAAATAGGTTTTAAAGAATTAGTAGATAGCACAAGATCACTAATATATATTATAGATTGACTTGCAACAAAATTCACATTACAGTTATTTGATATCAAAAGATTCACCATGTCCTACTCTGTTGTGTTGTAGGTGCAAAGTATGTGGGAATGTGATTACAAGCTCTTAAAAGCTCAAAAACGAACAGTTAATAGCAGCCACATGAGACCGCCATAATTTGGATTCTCTTTTCAAAATGGCTCAAATGGGGCGTAGTTGTGGTAGATGGTTTCTGTTTAAACTTTCATGCAACCTCATTCGTCGAAATATTTTCACCAATATATTTCACGCATTCAATAAAACCATGTCTATTGTTCTTACGCATCTATTTTATCATCATTGTATGGCTGTCACTTTTAGCAGTGATATCTTATAACTTACCGTAAAAAATCATTTAATTTTTTAACCTTATCTCGAAGGAGTACATATCATTGTCTGATAATCAAGACGAGCCTGTTGCTCATCTGTGATAATCAAAAAGTGCTGCAAAAATTATATGCGAAGTATTGGGTCACATGATCAGATTACGACTTGCCGCTTAGACCAGGCCGAAACAAAACTGTAAAGTAGCGAGCATCTATATTTGATACGGGGTCTTCGGTAAAACCCGAAGTGTTGGTCATAAACTAGTGCTACGATAAGTTTATATTGAGCTTTTAATTGGCCTTTCAATTCACGTGAGAACATTCGTGACAAGACAATAACCAAACTGTCATGGCTACGTCAGAGAAATAAATAGATTCCAATCTATGGCGGCTTTTCGTTTTTGAGCTTTTAAGAGCTTGTAATCACATTTCCACATATTTGGCACCTACAACACAACAGAGTAAGACATGGTGAAACTTTTGATACCAAATAACTGTAATGTGAATTTTGTTACAAGTCAACCTTTAAGAATAAGGTTGGACCCAGGATAGAACCATGAGGAACACCTCAATTTATACTTAAAAAGCTAGATTTATAATTTTCTATGAAGGTTACCTGTTTTCTATAATCCAAATAGTTTTTATCCAGTGAACAGAAAATAATGAAAAGTGCATTTTTTATTTGTGAATGAGTGTACCGTGGTTAATAGTGTCAAAAGCCTTACTAAAATCATGAGATATCCCTAATACTGCTCTGCCATGTTTCATTGCCGATAAAACTTTATTTGTGAGCTCAATTAACGCTTGGCTAGTGTTTCGATTTTTTCTGAAACCAAATTGACCTTTTTCCTCACATAAATTTCCCCCATTGCTATATTGGAGTTGTCTTCTTCAAAAGGGTATATTCATTGAACTTAAAACCCCTGGAATGGCAATCACGTGACTTTTACGTTTATAATAATACGTAAACGTATGCGCCATATTGGAGAGCTAATCGAATGCTAGTTCCGTTTGTAAACAAACGGTGAAAAATGACAGAAATGTACATGTTGAATAGTTATTTTCCAGCTGGGTGTTCATGAAAGCTACTCCTACACAACGTTTAGTGTGCCTGATAGAAGAAAACCTATTTATAACATATGGAGTAGGATATATCAAATGATAAGTAGATGTATAATAGATTTTCGTGGACCACATATGTTACTCATACAAACTGTTGTATTACAAATGCATAAACCCAGCAAATGATATATTCAGGCAAATAACAACTGTTCCATTATATTAAAATTTATATTACATATGCATAAATGCATATGGAAAAACTTAGCACATGAAGTATTTTGATAAAAACAACACATAGGTATGCTGCCAAAACAGAAACTGTTTTCAAGATTTAAGTGATAATAGCTTATGAATGTATGATATGTATAATACAGTATCTGTAAAAGATGGAATGAACTACTGCAACAACTGAACGGAAATTAAAAACCGTTGTAATAGAGAATAATCAAAATAATGCAAACAAGGAAATGCAGGAATTAGTGTAATCAGATGATTAAACTTATACATACACGTTACAGAAACTGTGTAAAAGGAGATTTGTATAGAAGTGGATATTGAGAAAATGTGCATCAGTTTCTTAGAACTAAATTAGATTAGGAATAACAGCACAACAACAGCTGCAGATGAATGTTATAGTGATTATATTGTTACTGGCCTTTAAAAAGTACTACTTTAGTATTGTATGCCACAAAGATGAACCTTGCAGTTTGAGTGCAGGATTTTAGCATAATGATGCTGTCGGAGATCATAAAACGACTGAATAAAGTTTTTCATCAATGACGCAGTGGTTGGATATGCCATCTGCCGTATCCGTAAGGTGTTTCCCAAAGCATAACACACCACTAGACCTTACACTACTGATAAAATACACCACACAATGGAGTGGATCTGGCTTTGTATGAATACGAAAGTATTGATCTGCAACTAGCAGGATCCTGATGACATCGTCTGATGGACGCACCAATCCTCCATTGTTTTGTAGCTTGAGTAGAGTATAGAGATGTCAGTACTGGATATTTGACTTAGTGGTAACCAGCAACTGACGGCCAATGTCACGACAGCACTTTAGTTAGCTTTTGCACAATGTAGCCAGCTATATAGACTACACTGTTACCTATAACAGAAATTTGACATCTGAAATCATTGAGTTCCACAAACTGATCAACTTCTGGAGTAGCCTGTATGATGAGAATCTCGTTTTGAGCAGTAACATTACCTGTCTTACTAGCATCTGATTCTGCACCACAGTTGATGATAAGTCTGCGAAGGTAGCCTTAAACTGAGTAACAGTAGGATTATTATTCCAACCCCCTAAACAAAAGCATCTATTATAACAATTACATAAAATCAACAAAAAATGAATGTCTTATTCACATAAACATAGTACCCTTAATAAACAACCATACAAGTAATAAAATAAATGAAAATAAAACAGCTCAAAATGCTACCATATCGCTATGTAAAATGAAAATGTAGCAATTTTCACTGGAAGTCATTCACACCCATCTTAGGCATAAAGCTTAATGGTTGACTTGCAACAAAATTCACATTACCGTTATTTGATATGAAAAGATTCACCATGTCTTACCCTGTTGTGTTGTAGGCAGGGTTGTTAAAAATCAATGATTAAAAAATTTTTTTTAAATCAAAAAAATCGATTTCTATTGTTTTATTTGATTTTTTTTTTATTCAAATCGATTTTTCTTAATTTTTTTTGTTCCAAAAAGATGTTTTGTGTTCTAAATTGCAAGTTATTGCTATCAATTTGGAATTTATGATTTGCCGGAGTATTATGTAGTTTTATTACAACAACTAAGAAATGAAAAAAACATTTACACAGTTAACATTTGATAAAAAGGACAGCATAATTTATGCGTTGGACATTAAATCCCAGAAACGAAGATGAAGAATCACAGAGAACAGATCACACAACTGCTAAGCTGCAAACATATTCATAGGCACTTGCTGTGGCAGCTGTCACTGTTTTGGGTGCTGTTTGAGGTTTCTAAATTTTTTTTAGATAATAGCTACTTTAAGTTGAGCAACCTTGCAGCACTGTGCTTGACAATATGGTTTTAAATTTAATCATTGAAAAGTATCATTCAACATTGAAAAATATTACCTTTAAATGGCTTCAGTCGAACGTTTTAACCTGCTGTTAAAACATGAATCATTTAAATGTTCGTTGCAGATAAGTGCTCAAGGATCAGGCTTATTCACCCTTCTGCGGTTGCGATACCATTGTAAATAACGAGAGTTGTGAAGTTCTTAAAACTTCACTTATAAAAAGCGGCAACAACTGTGCTGACTAGAAGAGAATAAGGCTTCTACTGGTGATGCTTTAGTTGTGTAACTTTATTACTATATGTATCTAACCTCAGCATCTGCCGTGAAGTCTGTAATAGACGATATTAAGATAAAACTACAAGTTAACCTTGATAGAATTAAATGCAATTACATGATATAATTAGCACAATAATAAAACATGAATGAATGTATGATTTAAGCCAAATAATAACAATAATATTCAAGAAAGTATAGAAATATGCATATGCAGTTGACTGACCTTTTGCCTCCAATGTCAGGCACATTGTTGAATATAAGCTGAATATAGAGTAATGAAATATGATCGAAGCAAAATATTGATATGTTGATTGCATGAAGGCAAACAGTAAACTAACTAAGAAAGAGCAAAAACTGCTGATCTGGTTGTACGGTGTTGTGACATGGTGTTTTCTCTAAATTTTATTGGTGTGTGTTACATCCGGCCATATCTATGAATCAATTGGGACCGGACACGCCACGCCACAAAGGTCAGGGGTTGGCTTGACCACCCACTGGCAGCAATAAAAAATGAGGACAAAGGCATGACGTCTGTGGAGCCATCTCAGGTCAAATATTTCCTTCACACTCCCACCTTAATTTTGGCAAAATTAACCAGATCGAAAAGTTGTAAGAATATTGTACTACTGCTACAGTTGAGATATTATAGCTACTAAACTACTACTATATGCTATAATAGACTATCTATATTACCATGTGCACCACTGCTCACAACTAGTCACGTTTTGCAGGGAGGAGAAGCACCAGTTTTTGAACTGGCCTTTCCAGTACAGAAGCTGCCTCCATTTGTTTCCCCTTCCTATCTAGCATCCTATTCGTGAGACGAATCTTTACACGCCTCACTAGATTATCTTTCCCTGGGAAAGTTTCCTCGATCACCCCTGTCCGCCATTGATTCCTGGGAGTGTTGTCATCGGTCAGCAAAACAATGTCACCTTCGACTAGATTCTGGCACTTGCTTTGCCATTTTTGGCGAGTGTCTAGTGTGCAAAGATAGTCTACCTTCCATTGTTCCCAAAATATGTTTGCGAATTGCTGTACCTTCCGCCATTGTTTTCTGCCATAGATTTCTTGGTTGTCAAAGTCTCCTGGCGCAGTTGATAAGGTTTGAGGTTTGGCTGTCAAAAGGTGATTTGGAGTGATAAATGTTTCTGATGGGTTGGTTAAATTGTCGGTTGCCAGTGGTCGACTATTGACCGTATACATCGCTTCATAGAAGGCGGTTCGAAGGCTGGGGGTGTCTAATCTTCCTTTGAAGGTTTGTGTCATACCATTTAGCACAGCCTTGACAGTTTTAATGCTCCGCTCCCATAGGCCTCCTGTGTGACTAGCAGAGGGAGCGTTGAACTTGAATTTGATCATGTCATCTTTGACCTTATTTCTAGCTTCTTGGCTGATACATTCCAGCTGTTTCTCTAGTTCATTTCTGGCGCCTATGAAATTAGTGCCTTGGTCGCAGTATATAGTACTCACTGGACCTCGTATGCACATAAAGCACCTCAAAGCGTTCAAGAAGGCGTCGGTGGACATTTGTTCTAGAAGCTCAATGTGTATGCCCTTAGAATATAGGCAAACGAAAATAAGACCCCATCGTTTTGCTTCTGTTCTCCTGTCTTTCACCGTGTAGGGCCCAAAGCAGTCGATTCCAACGTGAGTAAATGGGTATCCAGGTTCTGTTCTTTCTTTGGGCAGGTCACCCATCTGCTGGTCTGCGGTCTTTCCTCTAAGTCTCTTACAGACCACGCATTCGTATATGGCGTCCTTGACTAGCTTATTTCCTCGAATGACCCAATAACCAGCTCCTCTTAGAGCTCCGAGGGTTGTTGTTCTCCCTTGATGATATACTTTTTGATGGTAATATCTTACTAAAAGCTTGGCTATGTGAGTGTTCTTGGGTATTATGAGTGGGTGTCTTTCTGGAAGACTTAGGGCAGTTGAATTTTTTACCCTCCCACCGATACGCAGTAGTTGGTCGGGGTCTAGATATGGATTCAGTTTGGCAATGCTGCTCTGTTTCCAGGTAGTTCCTTTGTTGATGTGTTTGATGTCTTGCTCATAGGCTTCAAGTTGTGCCATTTTTATGATGACTTTCTCGGTTTCTTTTAGGTCATCCACAGTGAGTATAGGCTTCTTCCAACATTTATTCGATATCATTTTTTTACAGTTTGCTATGGCTCGAACGAGGCTTTTCCAGGAGCTGAACTTGCTGAAGATGTTTTCTGCAACTTTCATTTCTTTAGACTGGCATTGCAGAGCTGTTTTGACATGCTTTAGTTCAGGGTCTTCATCTGCAACTTGTTGATAATCTGTTTGATCTCCAGACAGGGGTGTAATGTTCGAAGTTTGCAGAAACTCAGGACCTTCCCACCACCTAAATTGCTGTAAATCTTTCACACGGGATCCTCGAGAAACTATGTCAGCAGGGTTCATTGACCCTGTGATGAAGAACCATTGATCGGGGCGAGACAGACTGCGTATCTCCTTTACTCGGTTGGCTACGAACATGTGGTAGCGTGCATTGCTATTCTTTATTCTTCCTAGTGTGATTTGGGAATCTGACCAGAAGAACTCTGCATTAACGTCCATCTGTAGCTCTGATCGGAGCACATTGCTCAAGTGTGCTGCCTCAACTGCGGCCTGCAGCTCTAGACGAGGCACAGTCATTGTAGACTTCAGCGGCACAACTCTGGATTTTGCAATGAGCAATGCTACATGTACCTGTTGTTGTTTGTTGGTGAACCTTACATATGAACAAGCTCCGTAGCCAGACAGACTGCCATCGCAGAAGTGATGGAGTTCTGTGCGAGCTATTTCACCAAATTCAGGTGGTTTTATACACCTGCTAATCTTTAGCTTTTCCAAGTCGGAGAGCGATTCCATCCAGGTCATCCACTCGGTCTTAATATCAGAGGGAACTTCTTCATCCCACTCAACTGAGCTTTGACAGGCCTTTTGCATGATGTTTTTGCCGAGCAATGTGAAGGGAGCCAGTAGTCCAAGTGGGTCATATAGTTGCGAAATGACCGAAAGTATTCCTCTTTTAGTGAAAGGCTTAGTGGTCATGCTATTTTTAAACATGATGGTGTCGCTGTTGGAGCACCACTCAAGGCCTAGTGTCCTTTCTGTTGGCAGCTTGTCTTTCAGGAGGTCTAATCCTTGTACCTCGCTTGCTCTCTCAGAAATAGGGATTGTGTTTAATAGTTTTCGACTGTTGCTGACAAATTTGTGTAGTCTTAGGTTGGCACTGCTACATACCTCTATCGTGTCCTTTACAAGCTTTATGGCGTCTTCGATTGCTTCGGTGCTCATGATGCCGTCGTCAACATAGAAGTTTTCAGTAATAAACTTCCAGACTTCTGGTTTGTCTTCTTTGTGTTCAGAGGCAATTTTTCGGAGTGCAAAGGTAGCTACTCCTGGTGAAGAGGTAGCTCCAAACAAGTGACGTGTCATCCTATATTCCACGATCTGTTCTGTAGCGTCATCTCTCCACAGAAACCGCAAGAAATCGCGGTGTTCTGGTGCTACGATGAAGTTATGGAACATTTTCTGCACGTCACATGACAGTGCTATGGTATTCTGGCGAAACCTTAGTAAGATTCCAACTAAGTTGTTCATCTGATCGGGACCAGTCAGCAATAACTCATTAAGCGACTTGCCCATATGTTTTGCGCTAGCGTCGAAAACGATGCGCAGTTTTTTCTTCTTGGGATGGTACACTCCGAAATGAGGAATGTACCATGTTTCCTTATCTTTGGTGTTGCTGGGTGCTAACTCAGCATGGTTGTTGGAGATCAACTCTTTCATGAAGGTGCAGTATTCTGCTTTGTATGCCTCGTCCTTTCTGAAACGTTTTAGCAACTGTTCAAATCGTCTTTCAGCTTGTATCTTATTATTGGGAAGCTGTGGTTCTTCCTTAAAGGGCAATGGCAGACTAACAGATCCGTTTTCCAATTTTGTCAGGCCATCATTTAACAACTCTAAAAACTTCATATCATTTTGTGACATCCTGGACAGATTGTGTTCTTCTTTGCAGAGAGCTGTGGTGTGCACATGCTGAACATGATTGCACTCGGAGACTTGACCACATAGCGTCCAGCCGAACAATGTTTTGATTGCAAAGGGTAGGCCATCGGCGCCTGAGATTGTTTCTCTCGGCATGAGTGCCTGTGAGCAATCAGTGCCAATAAGTAGTGCAACAGGAATGTCAAGCTTTGGAGGTAGATTTCTTTCTATTGACCGAAGGTGTGGCATATTTCGTACATGGTTCCTGTTTGGAATCTGTGCCGTATTGCATGGTATATCATCCTGCTCATAAGCTGATATCTTTAGCTGTTCAAGGTTGGCAGCTCCAAAGCCTTTCAACAGTAAATTATAGCGCTTCAGTTTTTTTGTCGTCTCTCCATTTAGTGTGCGAATCGTCACGTCTTCTTGGGTATAAGTGGGAGTTATTTTCTCGGCTATATCTTTGCTGATGAAACTGGCATCTGACTGGCTATCTAACAGCGCGTATACTAGCTCTTGTTTGTTGTTATGTGTAACAAAGACGGGCACAATCATACTAAGGAGCTTCTGTGACTGTTGCTTTATTGCATTGGCATTTAGTGCCTTGGGTTTGCCATCAGTTCTCTCATTCGAATCATCTTTCTTGTCTGCGCTTGAACCTTTTGTGTCATTTTCAGCTGTGGACTTGTCTCGGGGAATGAAATGAAAGGCTGTTGGATGAGTGTTGTTGCATGTGTTACATGTCACATTACTTTTACATTCTTTCTTGTGGTGACCCGAGTTTAAACATCGGAAGCATAGTTTATTTTCAGTAACAAAGCTACACTTATCCTTGTACGGTAGTTTGGTAAGTGATCGGCACTCGGTAGTTTTGTGTCTTCCTTTTTTGCAATACAAACAATTTGTGGCGGCTTGAGTGCTAGTTTGATGCGCGTTGATTTGGCTTGTTTTGGCTGGAGCTTCACCGAATTGCCTTTTGCCTTTTGAGGCACCTTCTGAGCTTCTCTGACCTTGTCGCGTTTTATGGTGATAGGCGTCTGCCGAGTCATTCTTTCCTTTGTGGTTTGCAGATTCTCCAGATTCTCGCAAGGAGTTGTTACTTACTTTGGCTTGAAAAGCTACGAAGGATGCGTATCTGGAGAAAGGCGGGAAGCCTTGCTTATCTTCTTCTTCTGTTACGATTGTCAGCCAACGGTTAGCAACCCATTCGGGCAAGCATTTGATAAACTTTTTGTTTTCTCTTTTGTCGCTCAAGACCTTCAGATTGTTGAGGGATGACTGTGCTGCTACACACTGTTTTAGAAATATAGAGTACTTTTTCAGAGCATCCTTGTCGAACTTGCCAATTTTAGGCCAGCTTTCTAGTTTGTCACGAAAGCCGTCTTCTACAAGATCGGGCCTTCCAAACTCCTCATCCAAGGTTTGCAAGGCTTCTTGGTAGGCATCTTCCGTCTGTAGGCGGAAGTATCCACTTATTGTTTCTTTAGCTTCACCGTCGACGTATTTTCTGAGCCTATGGAGCTTCTCTATTGGCGATCCAGCCCTTGCACCAATTAGATAATTGTAGGCTACACGCCAGTCCGCGTATTGTAGTGGGTCACCTGTGAATACTCCAGGCTCAGGTGGGGCAATCAGTGATATGTGCATGTGATCTGTTATTGCTTTGGCTACTTCAGCCGGGTGTGATTCTGTCATTGAACTTTGATAAGGTGAGCCGTTGGAAACATAAGGATATGGTTTTGTCACAAGTGATGGTGTTTTGGGTATGAATGCCTGAGCACTCGGTGTTGAGATTATAGGTGCACCTGCCTGTGGTGCATGTAAAGGTGCCGCATATGCAGGCACTGTCTGTGTTGGTTGAACGTGTGTGGGCCATGTATGTGTTTGCTGTACATGTGTTGATACTGTGGGCATGAGTGCTGCATGTGCTAATTCTACCGGTGGAGAGGCTGCGGATGTGGGTACTGTATTTGTTTGTAGTTCTCGTGTAGAAGCTGCGAGTGTTGATCGTACATGTGGGGGCGCTGCATGTGTGGACACTGTACTTGCTTGTTGTACTTGTGCAGGCGCTGCATGTGTGGACACTGTGCTTGCTTGTTGTACTTGTGCAGTCACTGCATGTGCTGATTGTGTTGAAGTGTGGATGCTAGGTGAGCTAAAGCGTCGCATATCTACTGGGGAAGTTGTCTGCTGTTGCAACAAGGTTTGCATGCGTGCTCTACGGGCTTCCATCATGGCTGTCATTACCTTCATATCCTCTTCTAACTTCCTTCTTGATTCTTCTACGGCTTGTTCTAATTCCTGTACTCTTCTTTCTTCCTCTCTATCGTGCATTTCCTCCTCCCTTCTCTTAGTACCGTACTCAAACATAATGTTTACATCAGCCCTGTACTGCTCATAGAGCGCTGTTACATTTACATCAGGTTGAACTTCTGATGCTTTCTGTAGTTCATTAAATTGGGAGTGAATAACTGCTGTGTTTTTATCTAAATCTGTGAGAAAAGCTGCAACAGTTTGATAAAGCTGACTGTCAGCATGTCTCAAAAACTCTTCATTTTTGTGTAGTTGTTCGCTCATGTTTTGAAGGAGTGAGTGCGACAATTCTAAACATCTATTTTCCCTGGCTTTTAAAGACAGCTTTGTTTCGCGCTGCGAGCGTCGTTGCTGGTCAGCGCCTACTATACTATCTGCAGCATCGCTAGCGCTTACTGGATTTTCATCTACTAATTCGCTTTGACTCACGTCAGCAACTAATATTTCACTTTGACCAGAGTCATCAATTTGCTCAGTGTTTTGGCTTGGCTCACTGAGTTGATCTGAATCAAGACCATTACTAGACATTTTAGCTGATTAGCAACACAATTTTAAACTTGTGTGCACTGCCTAATTGCTATTAGATAAGAATGCTGTACTATTACAGCCAAACTTCAATAACTCAATAACTAGCACTGTCTACTTCCTGCAAAGGTGGTTGTAAACAAATGTGTATGATACACGCTATTGTGAGCTTGTTTTAGTCAAACAGAGCTATATCTCATATCTTAACCAACTGATGGGCTAATGAGTGACCAGTGAACAATGCCTAATGCACTATTGTCGTCTGATTAAAAGCTATCCTACTTAATGGAAAATTAACCTACGCGTATACGTACATGAGCGATGACCCTGGGTCTCTATAAAAACTGCTGCCAGCAGAAGGGCCAAACTGAACCTTTCTAACGTTTACCGGCGCAGCCAACCAGTCCCAAACTGGACCGCCGATATGACAAAATGTATGCACACACCGAAGACTAAAGGTGAGCGTTTTTCTAGAGTGTCACAATTGTACAACCAGCTCAGCTTACATAAGTAGCAAATGATATAACAAAAGGTCAAAGCAGATATCCAATTCCAAAATGAAGTCAACATGCAAGTATTTATGTAAATGCTGTAATGAGGCAAGGTTAGACAACTCACACTGTTTTGTTGTAAAGGAATGCTAATAATCAATTACTTAGCTTCCAGTCCTGTGGTCCTCGATTCCAGCTTGCTTGCATGTAAATAACGATAGTTACGGTTCATTGACTACGTGTGTATCGTACGGTAAGAGTAATTTGGTTTAGTGAATGAAGAGATTGTCCTATTGCTAAATGACAATGTCCTGCTTTGGGTGACGATGATGTCCTTTGGTGGGCGACGAAGATGTCCTATGGTGGGTGACGAAGTTGTCCTTTGGTGGGTGACGAAGATGTCCTATGGTGGGTGACGAAGTTGTCCTTTGGTGGGTGACGAAGATGTCCTATGGTGGGTGACGAAGATGTCCTATGGTGGGTGACGAAGTTGTCCTTTGGTGGGTGACGAAGATGTCCTATGGTGGGTGACGAAGATGTCCTATAGTGGGTGACGAAGATGTCCTTTGTTGGGTGACGAAGATGTCCTCTTCTCTTTGGATAAGACTTCACTGTGAAGTTCTTAAAACTTCACTTATAAAAAGCGGCAACAACTGTGCTGACTAGAAGAGAATAAGGCTTCTACTGGTGATGCTTTAGTTGTGTAACTTTATTACTATATGTATCTAACCTCAGCATCTGCCGTGAAGTCTGTAATAGACGATATTAAGATAAAACTACAAGTTAACCTTGATAGAATTAAATGCAATTACATGATATAATTAGCACAATAATAAAACATGAATGAATGTATGATTTAAGCCAAATAATAACAATAATATTCAAGAAAGTATAGAAATATGCATATGCAGTTGACTGACCTTTTGCCTCCAATGTCAGGCACATTGTTGAATATAAGCTGAATATAGAGTAATGAAATATGATCGAAGCAAAATATTGATATGTTGATTGCATGAAGGCAAACAGTAAACTAACTAAGAAAGAGCAAAAACTGCTGATCTGGTTGTACGGTGTTGTGACATGGTGTTTTCTCTAAATTTTATTGGTGTGTGTTACATCCGGCCATATCTATGAATCAATTGGGACCGGACACGCCACGCCACAAAGGTCAGGGGTTGGCTTGACCACCCACTGGCAGCAATAAAAAATGAGGACAAAGGCATGACGTCTGTGGAGCCATCTCAGGTCAAATATTTCCTTCACAAGAGTTCTCAGTTGCTTTGTTTGGAAATCTAAAAATTAAAATGAAACTGTAGTAGTTAGTTAGCAATAGTAGTAATAACAATAGTATTATTACTCTTATCTTCTTACTGCTAGCTAGATCCAGGTACAACAATAAATAATATTATAAGCACGACAAACACTTCCTTCAAATATAAATATTTAGAAATAACCTAATGGTTTGTAGTTCCAAAATATTAATATAAAAAAAATTCAAAATTTAAATAATAAAAAACCTTCGTTCTGAAGGAAGAACATTTCACTCACTAGCTTATAAATTTATCTAGTCACCAACAAAATACAGTCAAACTCGTACACTCAGTAGTGACACTGATCGACTCTCACTCACCCAGTGACTAGTGTAGTAGAACTAACTAGTGGCAGTACTAACTAGTAGTAGCACAACTATTAGTAGTCGTAGACTTGAGCAATAGTAACAGAACTAGTAGTAGAAGTGACTCACTTGTGAAATGTCATGCCTTTCCCTTTAAAAGTCCATTCTTGCGGTTTTTGCAGTTCATGGAATAGCAATAGCACTGTGCACCTACACCCTTATCTCTCGTACATAAATTATTAGTAGCAATCTCAGTAGTCTGTTCCTTTGATTGAGCGGTGTATTCGTGACCTTCCATAGCTGTTAAATCTGAAATTAGATTTCTTTCTCACATCGAACGCAATGAAATTAACTTGAACATTAACTGATAATGGCGTCGACCGGATTTCCGTACTCGCGAATGACCTCTTGCCATTCCAGGGGTTTTAAGTTCAATGGGTATATTCTGTTAGCAATGAATTGAAGAATATGATATAACAGCTTGTAACTATCAGTCTAGTACTCAGATGCTCTTAATGCTGCAACAGACCGTATAGCTTTTGGTTGTGGAAAATATGCACAAGTAATATTGAATGCTAGATTTTGCATTGTTAGAATATTCAGCAAAATATTTGCAAAAATGCCCTGGTTTAGCCGCATACATCAACTGAAAGAAAAATCAACAACTTAGGCATCAAAGAAAACACATCAGGCTCACAAGTTCTTCTAGTATAGATAGTTCATCAATGGGTGCGCTGCACTGGGTAACCAACTAAGAAATAACCACTATGTGGTATCTGGTACTATCATTCAGACATCCAACATTGTTAGCACTTGCTAATTCAGCCTATTATGTGATTATTGTCTCTTGATGTAGCACATACCAATTGAAAGAAAAATTAACTTCTGGCCGAAATGCACCAATTCCCTATTTCTTTCAGTACTAGTTTACCTTGTTTATATGTGGTTAATGAGGTAAACTTAGCCATTAGCTGTAGAAAACTTGAAACTACTGCTACTGCAAGAAGGACACCAAAATGTAAAAATGAATTCTTGTGGTCTTTTTATTCATAAAAAACTGCAATTTATCGGAGCTAGTCCAGATGGCAAATGTTCTAGCGATTGCTGTGAGACTAGACTTGTGGAAATAAAATGTCCAGCTAGAGACGTTGATTGCCTCCCTTACCTGCACATAGTTAATGGAGCTGCAAGGCTAAAACACAAAAGTGCGTATTATGGCCAGGTTCAGGGACAAATGATGGTGTCAGACATAAAAAAATCATACTTTTTTGTTTTTAAAGAAGATGGCTCAAGTATTTTTGAAACCATAGATTTTGATGAAAAGTTTTGTTTGGATATGCTTTCGAATATTCAGCTGTTTTTTGAACATTACATGGCACCTCAGATGATCATTAGCTCAGCAAAAAAACGAAAACATTCCGATTAAAAAGTTTGTGCTATGTGAATAGCCATTGGACTATTGAAGAGAGTTGGAACATTAAACACAGTAACTATTTATATTCTAGGTATAAATTGTATATATTAGTATATTTTCATCTAATGCATATACAATGTGTACTGCATGGTTTCGTATACCATACATGTCTGACACATGTTTCGAATACAAAATGTTTGAAAGAAAACTATTTCCCAAGATACTTCTAATATATATGTATGTATGCATGTATGAATGTGTATATAATTTTACTTGTGACAGCAAATGATCAGTAAAACAGTGATAAGTCATGGCTAGTTAACAGCTTCCCATACTGATGTTTCTCTCAGCAGCAACTTCATTCCATGACTTAACAATGGGGCCAGTCATGTTAGTGATTGCACAACACACAGTTACAATCTTACAACTCTGGCACTATCTATTTATCGAAATTAAATTTAAAATTAAGCTAAAAAGTTGACAATTAATAATATAGAAATATAAAAATATATACCATATTATGTAAACGATTTCTAGACAATATTGAAATTTTGATTACAAGTAGAATATTAAAAATAGCTGGAAATACTACATCCCAGGGCTGATACTCTGAAAGAAGCACCCACCTGGATAGGCCCAGATTTGGATATTGTACCCCCAATCACGTTGTTGGTCAATTTGATTTTTGGATATTGTACCCCCATCATCTGGTTGGTCAATGGGAAATACACCCCCTAAACACTGGGAGTTCCCTAGAGGGCGCCCAAGTTCCAAGCCCCGCTAAACATCCATTATGGTTCATGCATTAATAAAGCAGAAAAAAACTACAAACAAAATACCCTATTTTATTTAAATACGTTTTTATTTCGGATTTTTCATTTGTTTAATATGGCAAAAATGATCTTTTTTTCTGCAAACGGCTTATTTTTTGTTGCTAACACAGACCAATACATTGTAGTTTACTATTGGAAAAAAGTTAAACTGAAAAAGGCAATTAGCTAACCATAAATCAATTTATAAAAACCGTTGGTGTGGCGACATAATCGTCTGCCCACTAGCGTCAGTATCGCAAAACGACAAATTGTCGCTATGCTTGCAAAAGGGTTAATAAAACTGATTACAAACATCAACCATCAGATCAACATTTTCATTTACAAAGGAAACCATAATGAATATAAATGAAAGAAATATCGTATGGTTCATTTTGAGTATCTTGCTAAAGGGTTGCTAAGATGATGCAATGCCGACTCTCTCTTTTCCCTTACGTTCCCGTCAGCAAGCACGCAGATTTTAATGCAATCTGCATTAAAATGAAGACTGGAATTTCGGTGCAACTTCTTGGTATTACTTTGGCTGAATAAAACCTTAATGAGCATGGGCCCTTTTACTGGCTTGGCTGTGGAAACTACCCCTAAAGAAGCAAATTCACTGACAGTGCCCTATGGTCTGAAAACTCCCCTAAAACGTGATTTTGGGCCGAACCTAATGGGTCTTTTAGGGGGGAGTATTAGCCCTGGGTACTACATATACACCTTGCAATGTTTGATGAACTCTACAGATTTCTTTTTTGTGTTGCAATAGCTTCGTCGTGTTGTTTGTACATTTGTACACAGCACAAGATTATTTTGGCATGTTTTTTGTCGTTGCACTAATGGTACATGGAGTGACAATGATCACAAACAAACTAACTAGCAAGTGCTAATAATTTTGGATGACTGGCAGATAACAAAATACTATAGCAGCTGCCAAACATAGATTGCACTGTACAAAATAGAATCGATATTATAGCCAAGTTTCAACAAGAAAATAGTTTAGGTTTATTAGTGCACTTATGTAATAAATGTTTACCTCATTAACTACGTATAAACAAGGTAAACTAGTACTGAAAGAAATAGTGATCTGGTGCATTTCGGCCAGAAGTTAATTTTTCGACTTTTCTTTCAATTGGTATGTGCTACATCAAGAGACAATAATCACATGTCATGTCATATCACATCAATCATGTCTGAATGATAGTACCAGATACCACATAGTGGTTATTTCTTAGTTGGTTACCCAGTGCAGCGCAACCATTGATGAACTATCTATACTAGAAGAGCTTGTGAGCCTGATGTGTTTTCTTTGATGGCTAAGTTGTTGATTTTTCTTTCAGTTGATGTATGCGGCTAGACCAGGGCATTTTTGCAAATATTTTGCTGAATATACTAACAATGCAAAATCTAGCGTTCAATATTACTTGTGCATATTTTCCACAACCAAAAGCTATACGGTCTGTTGCAGCATTAAGAGCATCTGAATACTAGACTGATGGTTACAAGCTGTTATATCATATTCTTCAATTCATCGCTAACAGAATATACCCTTTTAAAGAAGACAACTCCAATATAGCAATGGGGGAAATTTATGTGAGGAAAAAGGTCTATTGCGTCGTCAAAATACTGTTATTTTCTAAATATTGGCATATTTGTGCATTGGCAACTTTCACCAAAATTTTACTAAAAACTGGCAATATAGATATTGGTCTATAATTTGATAAAAGCTTTGGTGAACTCTTTTTAAACAATGGTTTAACTTTTGCCTTTTCAAGGCTGTCAGGGAATATACCTAATTGTAAGCTGGTATTTATAATATGAGCTAGAGGATAAGCTAAAACAGGTGCTGCAATTTTCACAAACTTTGGTAGACTTGAATCTAATCCTGTAGCTTTATTTGCATTCACCTTAAGCAACAAATCCTCAACATAATCCTCACCAACACTGCTAAACTGAAACTGCAGGTCTGTTGGTAACAGATAAACATTTTCCACATTATCCTGAAGGCCTGAAGTGTTGCTAAAGGCCTAGGTTAATGTAGTTCTTACAGATGTAAAATATTGGTTAAAACAATTGGCTATCTCTTGTGAGTTCTTAATTTCTGCATCAGTGTGAATAATTGATTTTGGAGCACCGTTACATATTGTTGATTTCCCTAATTGCTGATCTAAAATTTGCCAGCATATTTTGCCATTCCCTGCTGACTCTAGTACATTTTTAAATTTTGAAGATTTGGCATTACATAGTCTTTTGTTTACCGAGTTTTGAACAAATTTGAATTTTTGTTTCAATTTTGTATTTAAAAGGGAATTTAAAGACTGTAGTCTCTCTTTCCCATCATTTTTAAAATTTCATCGGTTATCCAAGGTTTTTTATATTTTTGTTGTATAGAAAACATTGGATACTTTTTAAAAGGGGCATGCTTATCACATATTGATCGAAATTTGCTCGAAAATTCATCAGACATAGTATTTACATCAGTATGAGAGCAATATGTTAATTCTGGATAGACCTCTGGGCCAATGTATACAAGAAAGACATACAAGACTCAGTTTTTTCGTCATCTAACCCTATCTAGTATTCACACAATAACCGCTGCCCAAAATGTTTGCAGACCCAATCATATGGAGTTCACTGAGTTGGCCATCAGGTGTGGTCGCTGCAAGTGCAGCAAGTACCCCAATCCAGAGCATTCACATTCATTTAAAGAGGAACAGGAGACAGCTGATTAGGCAAAGTATCCAGCATGATGGGGTAAATCAGTGTCGGACAACTTCCTATCCCTGGCTCAAAGATTCAAATGAGCTTCCTGTCAACTACAAGAATGCCCTTGCTACTTTTCAGAGCACGGAATGAAACCTACGGAGAGACTCGCAATGGGCTGAGGTCTACTCTTGGCAAATACAGGACATAGAGGATCGCAAGGTGGCAAGGGTCCTCACTAAGGAGGAGCTCGCTAATTGGGAGGGACCTCTTTTCTACATTAGCTATTTAGTCGTACAAAATTCTAAATCCACCTCGACACCTGTTTGTATTGTATTTAGCTAGAGTCAAGTCGTACAAGGAGTGTCGCTGAACTCATTTCTAGCAAAGGGTCCTAATGCCTATATAAATAACCTCCTGAGTATCATCCTTCGTTAGCGCAAGGGACTGGTTGCTAAGGTAGCAAATATTCGCAAGATGTACAGCTCTTTACATATTGGACAGGCTGAGCAACACTGTTATCGTTTTTTCTGGCAAAACCTAGAATATCGGCAACCAGATATTTATACCAACACCAGAGTGAACATGGGAGATCGACCAGCTGGTGCAATAAGTGCTGAGGCAATCTACAAAACAACAGAATTGGTAAAAGATCAACACCCTGATGTGTCAGATCTGCTGAAACAATCTACACACCTATGTCGATAATATTGTTCACTCTGTTGCCTCAAAGGAGGCAGCCATTGGCTAGGAACACAACTTGTTTACCTAGCTCTGCAGGCTTTTCTCTCAAGTACTGGGTTTTTAGTAGAGAGTGTGAACCCAGAATCTCTCTAGGCGATGAGCCACCCTCATCAATAGATTCTAACTACAGGATCCAAGTACTTGGCATTCATTGAAAACCATCGCCAGATAAGATGGTCACAGTGGTCAGGCTGAACTTTTCTGCTAAAAAGAAAGGAGTTTACACTGAGTCTGATTTGACTTCTGGGCAGGTATAACTGATCTGCCTTGTTCTCTAACTCGCCGTATAGTCTTGGGGCAGACTATGAAGCTGTATGATCTTTTAGGCATTGACTGTGCATTCATACTCTGAGCAAAGATGCTTCTCCGAGAAACCTGGATTCTGAATCTAGGTTGGGACCCTCCTCGACCAAATGATCTGAAACAACGCTGGGCATGCTACTTGTCTGGGCTATTCGAGGTCCCTCAGTAGGAGTGTGATAGAAGCCTGGTTTTGCCCAATGCTAAAGGAGACCCCGATCTGATAATTTTATCTGATGTGAGCAGCCAGGCTTATGGGTTTGTGGCCTATAACAGATGGAGGCTCAGTGATGGTCAGTATTGATGCAGATTCACAATGGCCAAATGTAGAACTGCTCTCCTCAAAAAGCTAACCATCCCTCAACTGGAGCTCTGTGGAGCCGTATTATCCAAATGCGGAAGAAAGATCATTGAATCTGAGTGTTCCTTCTACTTCCAGAAAGTGTATCAACTAATGGACTCAGAGACCATTCTGTGCTCCATCAATAAAACCTCATTTCAATTCAAAATCTTCAGGGTGCAGTTGAATCACCGATCAAGGCTGCTAAATAGGTGATTCAGTTTACGATCAATGATCACAGGCTGAGTCCTGCAGAGCTTTTAACTCTGTGTTTAAAAATTGCCAACATACTGAACGAACAGCCCCTTAGAACTCTGTCCTCTGTAGACTGCATGATAAACATCTTTACCCCAAATGTCCAACTCATTGGGAGACCCTTCATAGCCAATCTGGGCAGTTCGTGCCAAGCCAGCAGTACAAAGTCCCGACTGCGTCTACTGGACAATATTTCTATAATGAATTCTGAGCCCGATGGCCAGAACCATATGCTGCAACCATGGTAAGACAAGGTGAATGGTATACCTCCTCACGAAACATGAAACTGAGTGATGTGGTTGCAGTTGCCGACTCAAACATATTGCGGGGCAAGTACTTCATGGCCCAAGTACAAGAAGTGTTTCCGGGTAAAGATGGTTGTGTGCACAGAGAAATTTTACGGTGTAAATACTTCAAGGTGGAGAAACAAGCCCATCAGTACACGGGTGCCTGAGATTTGTTAATTTTTAGAAGCATTCAAAGACTAGCCCATTTAGTTCCAATTGATGAGTTCCCTCGGTAGATGGGTGCACATTCACAAGTCAATTATTTGTGGTGCATCCTTACGAGTTTTACTAACAAACTCCATCATTTGGCATCCTTATCATTCTAATTGTGTCTTCTTATTCGCACCCTCATCTTATATTGTCAATCTTATATTATTAGTCGACCTCAACAACAGGCTGTTTTTTTCAAGAATTCAAATTGTGTTGAATTGGACATGGAGGCATTGCCCCATAGCTATTTTAAGTTAGGCAATCAGAATTATATCATATTTCCTTTCAAATATTGTCAGAAATTTGTCTAAACTCTGCCAACCCCACTCCTCCGGTGTTCCAGATTTGCTACAAGCAGTGCTATTGTCTGTCATTACAATGACTTGAGCTTATATAATGACTTTAGCTTCTAACACTTGTCGCTAGTTGGTTTGCAAGGTCACCTTAAAGGACTATTTGAAAGTGTGCAAGTTTTCAACCTCTCACCTACACAAATCATAAGAAACATCTGAATTTACGGTAAGTTCATGTTTTTCTACTTTTACTACATGTATTTTGGAGCATGTTCATCATGCACTTTTGCACTTCAATTAATATTTTTTTACACATGTATTAAGATGGATCTAACTGTTTTATTCCAGGATGCAATATTTGTTGGCTAATTGATCCACACGCAACAGCTAGTCTTTATTATATCTGACCTAATTTAACTGGGTCACTTTAAAGTCTTACTAGTGTTTGGATGATATCAACTAACTATTGTAAGTTTTAATAACATACCATATGTTCGATTAAATGGATGCATTTGCCTGATTTTTACCAATCACCTTGTATATTTTGTTAATATTTGTGCACATTGTTTTTGTGTTTATATTCATAATTTGTTGTATACATGGTACAATCAAACAAATTAAATGAAGAAACCAAATCAACTGACGAAAACATCTATCTGTTTATCGCCATCCATATATCCCAACCAGATTCAATTAGTTTCAATATAGCTGCCTCATCCTATTACACACTTCTTCAGGCACCTCAGTGCTTTAGTCTCCATATAATATCGTAATGCTAAAGTCTATGACTATTCAGAGTGTTCATGTTTGTAATGTTATTTATGAATCAGCTCTCATCCATCGAGGTAACTACAGCCAAGTTTAGTGAAACAGTCTAATATCTCCATTCATAACACCTAATCATTCTCTTATTTCATCAGTCTTGTTTGTTTGAGTGCCAGCAGTGAATTTTTTGACGTATTAAGCCTGTATCCCATAGCCAGGTTCTTATGGTTCCTGGTTACCAAGTTACTACCGGGTCTCGCAATCGATACAGGAACCAGGGCTCAGTTGTTAGTCGCCGTCAATTATGAAATTTGATAGCTCCTCATATGTTTGTGTTCATTTCCTCTACAGCCATTGTGATAAGGATTCTTGTGAAACAGTTCACTGAGCTCTCATCAGCTTTTTTATCATGCATGTTGCATGTATAAATGTGTGTGAATGCTTTAGCTTCTTTGTAGTTCAAATAGTTTTTAAAGTCAAGCCAACTTTTCGAAAACAAATCATATAATTGATTTGAGATGCTCTAATTAAAGAGTTATCTTCTGTATGCTTACACAGTTTGTGGTATCACAACTCCCATAAATAATTGTGCATCGAGTGACCCTGATGGCTAGTTGCTGAACTCATCTCAACTCTACATGAAGATGCAAAATTCACATTAGCTGCAAGCAATGTCTAAAGGAGGCAAGCTTATAATGTAAGATTAAAAGTTGGCTGTATTTGTATCTGGATCTTGTACCATGGCAACTATCGCTGCTAGACCCAGGTCTAAAAAACTCATATTAGACTAATCCCTTTATAGACATCTATACTTCTCATTGTTCTCTCATATTTTAGTAAGGTATGAATGCAAAACATCTCATAGTTTTTGTTTTAAACTGAAGACTTTTTAAACCTCTTTTGTCTTAACTGCTGATGAAGGGTTATGCATAGTTCATGTTTGAAAATGATACATTTTGTTTGAACCTACCTTTTTCTCAGTTATATTTTACTCCTTATAACAGCTCATGGTTTTTCATATGTTAACATAAAAAGATGGAACTATTAGACAACCATCAATTACCTTTATAATAGTGTTAGTAAAATATGATTGGACATTTTTTCAGTGAATTTCTAAAAACTTCCAAGATGCTTACTAGTATAATCAGTATACAGAATGTGACCATAGGTTAAACTGCTGCAGTAGTCATCATCAAATCTTGACGTCAATAATATATCAGTAATAACTTTAATAAGAGTAGTAATAGCTTGATAGCTTTACAGCAGCAACAGAGTGCAAGAAAAGGCACGATGGGGTGGTAAGAATAGTGCATTGAAATTTATCTAGACAGTGTGGACTCAAAACATCTAAAAAGTGGTACGACCACCAGACAAAAATGGTCTTAGAGAGTGAGAAAGCAAAAATATTATGGGATATGAGCTTTCAAACAGATCATGTGATACAAGCTAAATGACCAGATATATGGTATTGAAGGACAAGGAGCCAGACCACCCATGGTTGATTGAAGTGGCTGTACCAGGAGATGGAGGAGTGAAAGACAGAACAGGAAAAGGTAGAGAAGTATCAGGAATTGGCAAGAGAGTTGAGGAAGGTCTGGAAGATATCTGTGACAATTGTTCCTATTGTGGTTGGAGCATTAGGTACAGTCAAGAATCTGGAAGAGGAGCTGGTCAAACTGAAAATTGACAAGAAAGAAATTCTTGTCAACTTGTCAGCTGTTTTATAATGTAAATTGGTAAGGTGTTTGTGTATGTTATAAAGTGTTGTGGTTTTTCTAAAGAAGTAGTAATGTAATGGATGGTCAGAAAGACTGGAAATGTGATTTGAATATTTTAGACAGCAAATATCTAAGAACACATTTAGCTCCTCAGCATTAAAGGCATTTAGACGCTGATCATAACTGTCCGTGTCAGGTAGGATAACTCTAAAACATAATTTTGAGAATGCTTTAATTTTTCTTAATGAGACTCTTATACAGAGGGATACTAGCTTGGAGCTGATTTATGTTGTTCATTTTCATATTATTTAGTATTTGGTTTGATAAATATTGTCATTTGGTGTTTTTTTTTACTTGAAAACTGCTGCAGATAAAGCAATGATATACAGCCCCAATTTGGGCTGTATATCATTGGATAAAGTAAGAGACATCTGCCATTGAAACCTTGTATCATATCTAGTGAGACAAAATAGCCATTAATTTAACTGCTTGCATGTTCAGGCACCTCAGTGCCTTAGTCTCCATTTAATATTGTAATGCTGAAGTCTATGACAATTCAGAGTGTTCATGTTTCCATTGTTATTCATGAATCAGCTCTCATCCAATGAGGTAACTACAGCCAAGTTTAGCAAAACAGTCTAATCTATTCTTTCATAACACCTAATCACTTTCTTATTTGAGTTCATCAGTTTTGTTTGTTTGAGTGCCTTTAGGGAATGTTTTGAAGTATTTGTTGTTAGTCCCTGTCAATTATGAAATTTGATAGATCCTCATATATTTTTGTTTATTTCTTCTACAGCCATTGTGATAAAGACTCTTGTGAAACAGTTCACTTGGCTCTAATCACCCATTCACAACACATGTACTTATTTGCTGCCTTACTTTAATACATTTTGTTTATACGGCGACCTTTAGCAAGGCGTGCTCGTTTGTTGCTTTACACTCAAAATTTGACTCTTGATCAAGTTGGTTTTAAGTTGTTTGGGCGGAATGCTCAAGTGTTGACACTTACTCATTCAAATTAGATGATATGCTATGGTCAGCTTTCCAAACACCTCAACTGAGTACATTGTTAGCATTGTCATCGCTTCTGCCTACAATCTACAGATAGCCGTTCATGTCTTCTGTGTGTTTATGCCTTTGTGAGTAATGATCTCTAATGCATTGCCTGAATCAGACATGACTCATGGCTCCCTCTGGTGGTTGACAACCTCTTCTGTGGCTCTTCACTTATGCAAATATACCTTATCTAATCACTTTGCCTAGTTTGTTTTTTCCTGCCCTTATAGCCTCATTTCCTTATTATAAAACTGGTTGAGGTGATATGGAAGTACCAATGCCTGTAACCACTAAGTATGTAATGTTATGAATTGAATGTTGGAGCGCGGAGATGCACTGTGAAGCAGGAAAGGGTCAAACAGATGAGTAGCCCGCCAAACTTTACCCACAACCTTTGCTCTCGATATATTAGCACCCCTGCTCTGGCCTTGATATAACAGAATTAGCTTATAATCAAGCGATTTTATATTCTATGAAAATGTAGAGAAACTGATCCACATCATATAATTCAACTCCACCTGCCTATCTGCCATAACAAACACATGAATTTTTAACTATGCTACATCTTTTCACCAAGATATGTGACTGACTCCTTACAAAGAGTATGTTTATGGAAGGTGAATGTCTTGCTGTTGTTCTCTACAGACTCAACAGAATATATTCCATTCCAAAAATCTCAGAGTGCTCTTCCAGATCAGCCTGAATAATGTTATCCTCAGTAAACACTCTGAATGGACCTCTACTAAAATATGAAACAGGGGTCGACAACCTCTTTAACTAATAAGATAATTATTCTACTCCAAACCAGAGCTCAGACTCCAATTGTACTCCAAACAGTTAATTCTGATTTAAAATCACGGAAACAGATATAATTAATTTCAGCTCTTTAAAACACTCAAACTCTAGCCCATAATAAGTAACATAACTATTATATGTACAGTATATTCAAATGCGAAACATCTTTAGAATTAAAAATCGAAAACAAAAAAGTTACTAATACAATAAAAATAAATACTGTATTTTTACTTTGAAGACAGGAAGACCGGCAAATACACCAACAGATGAATGGAGGAGGAAAAACTAAGGGAGGAGTAATTGGTGATACTGACTGTGGGCATGGGTTTAAGGTTCTCTATATGCTTTTTTGCACTTTATAAAACAAAATTAAATTATACTTTTATGACATTAAATGAACTTATGCTTTATTTAAAATAATTCAAAATAAATTTTAAAATAAATGAATTTTATTTAGACTAGTCACTGGTTACACTTATAATATGTTTGGTTAGATTGCTGCCATCCGAACTTTTCATGAGTTCTCCAACCAGCAGGAATTTTCTGAACAAAAAGCTCCCAACTTTCCACTTACTGTTGGGCAAGCCAAGCTGAGTGTTCAAGTCCAAATTTATATTATAATCAGTTTGTGTCTCAAAGCATTATAGAACGTATTTAATTTCTAAAGCTAAAACTGTGCTTAGAAAATTCCATCTTAATTGGTGCCAGTCAAAAACCGAGGGGCAGCAGCCTTGGAATACATACCTTCTACACCTTCTACACCTTCTGCATACGTGAGTTCTTTTGATTTACAAGTCATATCAATGGTCTAACTAGTTGACAAGGGAACTTATGATGGCTGCTTTAAACCACTTCTTTGTGTTTGCAAAGACTTATCTTTGAAATTCAAATTAAATTGCACTTCCTTAACATTAAATGAACTTAAAATTTATTAAAAGTTAAGGCATATTCCGATGTGAATTTTAATTAGAATAGTCCCTCATTGCACGTGTGACCTTTTTGGTTGGATTGCTGATGTCAGAACTTTGAATGAGTACTCCAACTAAATCCCAAAGCATCATAGTACGTATTTTACTTCTAAAGCTAATTCAGCAGGGTAACTGAGTAGGGCACTTATGATGGCTGCTTTAAATCACTTCGTTGTGTTTGAAAAGACTTATCTTTGAAATTCCTCATATATTTACTTAAGGAATAATATGATTGTCTTTTTATGTCATTGTATACTATTGTATACTACTGAATCATCAAAATGCGTCAGACTGAGCCCTGAGCCATTGGGTCAAAGGTTATTAGTAGCTGCTATATAAACGCAGGATCTGCAGTAGAAATTATCATTTGTCACCAAAGGAGTCAGCTAACGAGGCATAACATTTACCAACTACTATAATAACAGTGGTTGTAATATCATGTATAATATTAGGGTATTAACAGTGGCACTGGTGAGTTCAACTACTGTTTATTTTACCAACAACTCATTTCTCTAAGAGGTTGATTCCATAAAGGTTTGACTGTGTTTGGTATGTTTCAGCTGTCAACAGCATGGTGTGTGTCTGCCATGATGATAGATGGTAAACAGATGAGTATAGATGATGCTATTATAAAAGCTGGCTCTAATGGCTCCATGTGTAAGTAACATTTCCTTTACAGAGTAATAAAGATAATTAAATTATTTGTAGTCAAATTAAACCTTCAACTATGAAAAACACTTAAAATATTTTATCATAATTGTGTAGATGTTTACATATTACCAAAATATAATGATCACTCTGTTAACAGCAAAGATGTTTGAGATAATGCAAGATGAGGACTCGGTCATGGTGGAGTTGGACATGCTCTACAAAATCCATACTTACAATAAAATGGTTGAGGTTGGTAAATACGGCTGTCATATCATACAGAGTACCTGCTAATGAATGTCACTCAAGCAAGTACATGAGGTTTAAGGTTTAGTAGAGTGTGTCGCACATGAAGGTTTGTTTCTCCTCTACAGGATATGGTACCCATTGATGCTGACGAGTCTAGCAGGAAGAAGAGAAAGGCTATCAGAGCAGAAAGCTACAGATGGACCAACCAAAGAATTCCGTATGAGATTTCTTATGAATTTTGTAAGTTAAAATAATTTGAGCACTTTTAATTTATATTACTTCATTATCAAGTCACAACAACCAAATTACGATAATCAGAATAGAGTTTCAAGATCTTCAAGATATTTCTAAAAAACTTTTGTTGTAGCTACCAGTGACAAAACCTTGATATATCAAAGACTTGTAGAGCACTTAAAACTGTAAATTTCTTATTTATACTTGTGAAGTTTGTCTCTATTTACAGCTGATAGTGACAGATCTAAGATAACCTCTGCCATAAATGACTACCACAGATACACCTGTCTAAGGTTTGTACCGGCCACCAGTTCTGACTACAACAAAGTTAGATTCCAGAATGGAGGGGGCTGTTCTTCCTACGTGGGAATGATTGGAAACACTCAACCCATCAGCTTGGCACCTGGTTGCAGACATGTAAGACTGTTTTGATAACTTTATTTGTAGTTGTCTTCTACTATACATAAACAAACT
This sequence comes from Watersipora subatra, assembly GCF_963576615.1. Lineage (NCBI taxonomy): Eukaryota > Metazoa > Bryozoa > Gymnolaemata > Cheilostomatida > Watersiporidae > Watersipora > Watersipora subatra. Next base: position 17,128,334 of record NC_088711.1, on the reverse strand, counting down.
ACGTGAATTCCCTGCGTTGCAAGGTCAATTAAAAAACAGCTTATGAACATTACATTACCTACTGCATTACCTTTACACTACATTTCTCTTAACTGTTTATAAGCAGTTTTTATTACCAGTGCAATGCTGGGCATTCACCTAGTGAAACTAGCTGCTAATCATTACGTGTGACGAATCGCCGTTATGCATATTTTAACAAATGTAATGAAAATCTTCATCATTTTTGATCACTGTGCTCAGTTGAGCCTGGAGTCCAATGGAGAAACTCGACGCCTCCAGAACTGGAGGTTCTAACCAAAGATCAAATCTTCAGCAAAGCAGAGTTTCTTTTGTTAGAATTTAATTTCTATAACCGGACAGATAGACCCTTATATTTATAGATTCAGCTGACAAACAACCAAATATTTACTCGATATTAGTTTTACTATGGCTTGTACATTTTGCTTTAGTCAGCTAATTATGTATGCAAATACATGTATTTTAGAAAGGAATAGTGATTCATGAGATGGGACACACTATAGGATTCCAGCACGAGCAGACAAGACCAGACCGAGATAACTATGTCTACATACAAAAACAAAATATACAAAGTGGAGTCGAGTATAACTTCATGAAATACAGCACGGATCAAGTGAACAACTATGATGTCCCATATGACTACACAAGTGTCATGCACTACTCAGGCACTGTGAGTGTGACAGAAGTTGTCTTATCATTGCTAGCGGATATTTAATTGTTTTCCTTACATTCTATTGCTGTTAAAAGCTTACTTAAGGCAGTGCTTAACCTTGTATACTCTATACATGTTCTTGTTTCCGTTTATTAGTTCGTTCTGTTGTAGGCTTTCTCAAAGAATGGCCAGCCAACAATCTTAGCTCGACAGACTGAGTTCCAAGATTCAATGGGAAACCGAGACGGGCTGAGCTTCAAAGATATTCAATTGGCTAATACAATGTATGACTGTGCTAGTGGTGAGTGAACATTTCTGTGTACCAATATTACTGCTACTAGCCGAAAACTAACTTTCTGAGGTGTAAACCATCTCCTCCAGTTTTTTCTAAAGTCTTACTTTCTGATTAGCTATTAAAAACATTTGTACATGTGACCTTTTGGTTGTATTTTAGTAAATCGGTGCGCTGCCAGAAGCTGTCCACAAGGTTTCCAAGGACCTGATTGTGAGTGTTGGTGTGAGAGTGGTGATAAAATGAACCCAGTTAAAAAGTGTGACGGTACAGGTAGGTTATTCTTTATGTAGCATTTTACCTGCTGTGGTTTATTAGTAATAAACTAGCTCTTGAAGCTGCTAAGTAAAGAGTTCTTTAAATTTTTTATTATCCCATGAACAAACGAGCGGAAGCGAAGTATGAGAGTTTTTATGATAAATGCATGTGCACACAACTTACGAAAATTATTCATCAACAATGAGACGAACCCTTGTCTCAAAATTTCATCAACAAATTTAACCATCGTTTTGTAGATTAAAGTATAATAACGATACAAAACACATATAAGCCTATTTAAATATGTTACCAAGTCTTTGTAAATTATTGAAATTCTCTTAAAACTTACCCATCTGATCGGGTTATACACAAATAGATAGATTTATTAGGACAAAAATCATTACAAAACGCTTGAAAAGTTTGGTTTAATAAAAGTTAAGACCGAAATTTGAAACGCCGGGCGACAGAGAATAGAACGACTAAGTCGTTCGCATTTCGCGAAAAAAATGTGCACATTTCACCAGTCTACGGCATTGTCAACGGCTTCTGTAATTAACGTAGGAGTACTGAAATCGTTTCATTTTTGTCAGTTTAAACTGACATTTTAGACACTTGAGTACTTTGGTATTCTAACTGATGTCCAACGCAGTGTAAGTAAAGGAAATGACGATATTTTTTCTAACGATTCTAATGAGATTATTACGATATTTAATTATAAGTTTGGACGACTACAGAACAATGACTACGTAGTACAGATTTTTTAAAAATGTTTTTAAATGTAAACAAAGTTGTGCATTGATTTTATATTATTACTATATTAATGATATTGATTATTCTAATAATATCAGTTCATTTTACTTTTAACAATGGCCAATATTGCATTTCTCCTATTGCAGAGGGAGAGATATAAACATATAAACATATAATCTTTTCCTTTCATTATTGCTGTTTGTTGTATATAATAACACCCACACCCAGTACATTACAGCTACCATTGCAGTTATCCTATTACACTGCAGTGCCATTTGACTGCTAATATTGCATTTCTTAACCATCAGTACCCTTTCTTTTTTTCCAATATCACTTTGGTCGTGGGCTGTATGACAGTGGAATTTCTAGTCAGTATTATTATTAATAATATTTTTTATTATTAATAACAATAATATTTATTAATTAGTATATAATAATATTAATTAATAATATTTGTTACAGGTCCTATTAAAGCCACTACTACTCCGATACCAACCAGACCCATGACTTGTAATGACAAGAACAGAAACTGTCAGAGTTGGGCCAACGCTGGTTACTGTACAGGCAATCATAGGGACTATATGAATAAAAACTGTCCATACAGTTGTAATACCTGTCAAGGTTTGTCAGTACGATCTTAACTGACATACAATCATTTAGGTGTCAGCAACATGACACAAGATTTATTAATACACATTGATTTTACAGTTGCTTGTTCTATTAGTATAAACTGGTACCTGAGAGTCAAATTGATTATCTTATACAGTGGCTACCACAGTACGTCCCCCATCACCGGTTGTGAGTTGCACAGATAAGAACTCATACTGTCCCCATTGGGCCGAGAGAGGAGAATGTAGCCGTAATCCTTCATATATGCTCAACAACTGTAAGAAGTCGTGTAAAGCCTGTGATGGTGGCCAATCAGGTACATAGTTTGGTATCCTTTTGGCTATTGGTCAGATGTAAACTGTATGACTGTAAAAGAACCTCTGTAATGCTACTGGCTGGATAAGATTGTGACGGGGGAGATAATATTGTAGCATGCCAAGATCTGAACTCGTACTGCCCAAGCTATGTAGACTATTGTGATCATCCTTTATACAAGGAATATCTCTCTACCAACTGTATGAAGACTTGTTCCACTTGCACAACACGTGATGTAAGTTGGAGTTGTCTTTCCTTTTTTGAAAAAACATTTCCCATAACTTACCAATTAACTTCAAAGAGCCTTTCTACATGCTAATATTATTACTATTAACTGGACCCAAAGCTAAAATACATCAGATTACTAGACTATTACCAAATGTGCATGAGTTCCTTAACAGTTCAGCTTCCATAAACAGTGTGCTCAGTGTGAATATGTTTCCTACATAAGTGCAATAAGTTTGTATTAATAAAGCTAACCTTGAATGTTTTTTAAATATTGTTTTATTATTACACTTTTTAATGTTTGTCATTATTGTTTTTAACATTATTGTTATTCTCTATACAGAAAAACATAGCAGCTCCAGTGACAGTTGAAACAATTTCTCAGTGCAAAAACAGATGGTCAGACAGACATTGCGCTGGTAAACAGTCAAAGTGTAGATGGAATTCCCGAGTGAGGTACAACTGTGAGAAAACCTGTAGCATATGTAGTTGATCAATGTGTACACAACTCCTACTAGTGATCGTCTGTTTGAGAAAAAGTTGTATTATTATCAGCTCCTCTTTGGCTATGGTTCAAGTACCTGGGAGGTAAAATCATGTATTGTTTTTTATTTTCACAACGATATTATTGAAGCTCAGATTTTTATTTATATTCAGTTTGCTTTATTTATAATTTTTAAATTACAACTTTTGGTGCTTTTGCTGCATTTTCTTTACATGCTACAGCATTTACTATTGCTATGTATATTTTTTGTTCTGCTAGCCTGTGATCTCTTAGATATACCAAAGAAATTCTCTTTCAGTGAGTTATGTAGATTTTTTTGATTTTCCACTATGTTGTTTTTTTGTCGCCTTCATGAGACTTGCATGTATTGCACTTGGTATATGATTTATGTTTTCCACTGCTACTTCCTGCTGATTTTTAGTTGTACCCTTTTTATCATACTAGCAACCCCTCTACATGATAAATTACATAACAAATAAATGTTATATAGGAATTTAATTATAGTATTGATAAGTAAACAACAGATTTCACACAACACAGATCAACCAACTGATAAAAGTACATTGATCATGTACTCATGTAGTGATAGAAATAGTTCATCACAAATACTAAATTTGATGTAGTGTTAAAATTTTTAGTGTTACAAATTTAGTATTTGTGATGAACTTTCTAACACTAGTAAACCTTAAAATATTCTTATATAACCTTGTTGGCTCTGAAGTGAAATAGAGCATATTACAGTCATTTAGCAATGTGATTATAAAAGGGAGGATTTAAACTGAATCCATCTAAACATTCATCTGTACTGGTGATAAAGTGTGAGACCAGACTAAGGGTTTCTCCTTTTTAATACAAAATAGGGAGATGACTCCACCGAGCATCGCTGATGCACACTGTCTTGCAAGAGAAGACTACTCCATGTTTTCTTGACTGACATTAAGTGCTTTTGCTCTCTTCTGTCATTGGTGACAGCAAACATTTCCATAAACGCTGAAGCACTGGTGAAAATGTTTAACTACTGGCTTATACAATGGTATCTTGCCTAATTTTCTACCAAAACACTACCAAACTATTCTGAAGTTGCATTAATCTTTGCAAATCACCCCATTATATTATTGACACCCTCTAACTGGTGCTTTACATGTACCAATTAGATGGATGTCAGAATTCAGATGGCACTTTACATATTTCTTCATAAATTTTATAAGCTCAAAAATACGAAGAAAAATGCAAAAACAATGGATAGAAATTATAGACTCACAAACAATTTGGTAACATCCTTATTTGGTTTGAGACCCATAATATTAGATATATGGTTGTCTTAAACTGATAGGCAAACATTCGCTCATGATAGCCTTAGTGTATGCAGAAAATCAATGGAGTTTCAAGGTCTCTATTATAACAGAGTAAGATGCAGACAAGAAATATTTGAGCTACCTTCCTTTATCTGATATGACACACATTTATAATAGCCACTAGTATGCTCAGTACTAACCATTTATATGGTAAAGACAGCATGTAAGTAATTAGACAGCATCTCACCAGCTACTACCAGCCTATTAGTGTAGCAACTCAACTAGTCGAGTTGTTTTATAATAATCCCCCACAATTCTCATAAGTAACTACTGGCATTCAATCAATGTAATTCACTTTTCACTTCAAACACTGAAGCTAAGAATATTAAAAAGCTATTAAATTTAGTAATTAGGTTACAGACTTTAGCCTAAAACTAATAAACATATAAACAGTCAATCACAGTGTTAAATGCAGTAGGAACCTTTGCATTACACTGCGCACACACACAGCACATTTTCCAGAAAACTCATCACAAAATCAAGTATCGAGTTGACTTTGACACAATCACAGCAAATATATGACAACCAGCATGTTGTACAAAAGTGATTTAATGAGTAAAAACATTTTGACTTTATAAAAATGCTGTTTGTACGAGAAAACAGTGCATTGAGCACCATCCAATTACAGGTCTTAGCAATCTCTGCCAGGAAAGAAAACCCCTAACTATCATCCTGGTTTCGAATGTAGTCACATGATCAAGATGGCCACTCTCCTAGAAAGTTGCACATTAGAAGAGCGAGGGCTGTGATGAGATATTATAATGCTGATAGAGTGATTGGAGTTGTCATACCCAGCAGAACATCCAAAGTGTATAGGAGTTAGTGTATGAACACAAAATATGTTTACAAATAGACAGAACGAGTTTCAACAGAAGACATGATACTATATAGTGGATGACAAAAGATCTGGGAGAACTGTTACTGCCAGATCTCCCGCTTCAGTTTCCACAAAGAGCAGATCTGACAAAAGGTCATATGTTGACAACAGTGTAGGTTATGAAGGGTTCCTACAGAAAGCTTTTAGTCTAGCGGCATAAGAAAGCTAGTGAAATGTTGAAACAAGTGTATTGAGATGCAACAAGTCTATGTAGAATAATTAGATACCGTACAATGGGATATAATTCAAATAAAAACTTTTAGATTGAAAAATGTCTTTACTTATTGGATAACCTTCGTATATGGTTGAAACAAAAATCTTATATGATTTTAATATATAATGTTGATAAGAACACAATACAAAGACTCCAGTTTTATTGATCAGATTGGCGATAATGCCCGACTCTCTATTCCAAAATAATATGAGAGTTGAGCGTAAGTTCATGAACTGAACATAACGTCTGACAATTTTGTACAATGCAGTACAGAGCCAGCAACTTTATACTCATGTGTAATCATAGTATGCATGAACTGCTGAGTTTCAGGTCATGAGTCATGCAAGTAAATGTGCAGCAGAGAGCAGTGGGCAATTGGGAGTAAGAGTGCAGTAGCAGTGAATGTCTACTGAGAATTACAATGTAGAAAGTTGTAATGCCTGTCAATTCAAAATTATTGTTCAAAGATTTTCAGCATCAATATTAATAAGAATTCTTTTGAAAATCAGAAACTTCATTGAATTTTGTGTATAGCATCTTTGATACCAGATATTGCCAATTTTACTATTGAGTATGAATAGTAATCAATTGATCAACCAAGATCAAAATTGATTATTAATGTTGTTAGAAGCATCATTAGATATTGCCACTTGATACCGAATATTGATAGACTCAATATTGGATATTGATACTGAGTATTGTAAAAACGGTGCTCTATATGGAGAACTTGCGTTAATGAAATATAACTCGTGAAATAGGTGTTTCAGTTTTGTCCCTGACTTACAATTCAGCATACATATAGTTAGAACGGTTATACATGATATATAATATAGATAATTATTAAATTATGCAGTTGAGTATAATATAGAGTTGGGATATCATATTGATTTTTAGCAACAAGTCATGGTACTCAGTCTGTATTTTCTATCTACACTATAAGTCAGAATATAACTGAGGCTGATTGTAGCAACTAACTGTCACCTGTTGCCATTCCTCAGCAGGTGGTTTTATCAGTTGGTTGCTCTGTAACAGGCAGAACTGTATTTATTATTATTTAGCTATAGAGTAAATTAGCCAAGTGCAGCAGATGTTAAGTAATAAGCTCCAGTTCATTTCCATAGAGTTTTATGACTGAAGAACGGCCTCCTTAATAAAATGACATCATCAGGCTTTATGAATGACACCAATGAGCAACCTCCGCATTACGCTGCTCCATCTTTGTTACTCAATGTTTATATTTAAGTATGTCTGTTATCACCAGCTTATCTTCCATATATACGCACACCGTGTGAGCATATCTCTCTGACTAATTCTTTAGTATAAACTTTGAGTAATACACTGAGTTGTATGGTTTCTGCACATTTAGAGGAAATCTACACTGATGAGTTGTCTGCCCCTCTCGGTGTCCTCATCAGAAACACTTGAACATGGACAATATGACCCAAGTACATACTCCATTTGCTACTGAACAATAATTTTACAGCCACCTGCTGACACGTGTCTCAGCCTCTTCACTATTTCTAGCACTGACTGGTATGACACTAGTGGGCACTGATAAATGCATAAACATGTTAATTACTGAATACCTACATGTATATTGATAGCCATGAATTGTAAGACATTGGCACCATTCTGATCAACATTGCAGCAACTTATATTTGTGCATAAAGAATAGTAAATTGAATAAATGATGGCAAGGAAATAAAACATATAATAGCAGATTGTCACGCACAAAGATAAATTTCTAAAAAAAATGTCTGTAATATTTTTCCATCATTGGTTCAATGATTTGCGTATGAAGCATTTGAAAATCATAAAGATTTTACAACTGCAACATTTGGAAATTTTGTATTATCATGCATAAGTGACGAGTAAAAAAAATTCAAACATTGGCAATAAAATTAATTTATAATAAAAGCAGCGCACATGTACTTATATAATATTGTAAAAACAAAGAATGTAGAAGTTCTAAATATAAAAATATTTAATAAACGGTTGATAATAAGGTACAAAATCGACACGGCAAACAGACTTTTTAGACACAAGAATGGCAATAAGAAAGCCATAAATTTTTAACTATGTCGCAGCTTTTTACAGACATATGTGACTGCTTGCTTACAAAGAACATGTCCATGAAAGGTAAATGTCTTGTTGTTGTTTTCTAGAAACTCAGCACAAGGTATATAACATTCTAAGAATCTCAGAGTGTTACCAAGAGCAGCCTGAATAAGGTTATCAGAGAGCTCTCTGAATGGACCTTTACTAAAATGTGAATCAGGGGTAGACAACTCTTCTAATAGACATAGGTGGAGTAGCGCTATCAGTAGAAACTCCTACACTATTGTAATTAATTACAGTGATACCTTGAGATATGAGTTTATTCTGTTTCAGACCAGAGCTCAGATTCCAAAACTTGTATTCCAAACAATTATTCTTTATATAAAACTAGCATAATGCGCGGCGTTGCCGCTTAGAGGCTGGCACATTGCCAATGGATAACTCAAGTAAGCTATTACTAATACATAGAATGACGTTGCGCCGTAACGGAGAGCGGTAGCGTATTTTCACCCACATAACGACATATATCACCCAATGAACACATTAAGCTTGCGTGGCTTACTTGGTAAGGAATTTGACTGGTGAATGAACAGGTGTAATGGGAGGGTCTGAGATCAAATCTTTTGCGATACAGATTCTTTATTCCAAGATTTTAATAGCTATAGCCAGACATACTGAAAGCCAGACAAACTTTGAGATTTATATATATATAGAAAATAAAGGAAAAAGGTTTTACCTAATCTATTTCAACCATTTAAAACACTCTTAACCTACCCCATAATAGCTCTAGTAACTATTATATGTACTACACGGTACAATAATATATTATACTGAAGTATATTTGAATGTGAAACACCCTTATAGCTAAAAACCTAAAACAAACAAATGAGTTGTTAATACAATAAAATGAATATTGTGTTTTTACCTTCGAGTCAAACAAATATACCAGCAGATGAATTGAGGAAGGGGAACTGTGGGAGAAATAAGTGGTAATACTGATTGTATGCATTTTCTATAGGGCCTACACTGTTTTTTGCACATTATAAAACAAAATTAAATTACACTTCCTTAAATGTAAATGAACTTAAAATTTATTAAAAGTTAAGGCATATTCCGATGTGAATTTTAATTATAATAGTCCCTCATTGCACTTATGACCTTTTTGGTTGGATTGCTGATGTCAGAACTTTGAATGAGTACTCCAACTAAATCTCAAAGCATCATAATACGTATTTTACTTCTAAAGCTAAAACTGTGCTTAGAAAATTTCATCTTAATAGGCGCCAGTCAAAAACCGAGGGGTAGCAGCCTTGGAATACATACTTTCTACACCTTCTGCATATGTGAATTCTCACAGTTAACAAGTTATATCGATGTTGTCACTAGTTTGACCCGAGCACTTATGATGGCTGCTTTAAATCACTTCATTGTGTTTGAAAAGACTTATCTTTGAAATTCCTCATATATTTACTTAAGGAATAATATGATTGTCTTTTTATGTCATTGGGTACTATTGTATACTACTGAATCATCAAGATCCGTCAGACTTAGCCGTGAGTCAAAGGGTCAAAGGTTATTAGTAGCTGCTATATAAGCGCAGGATCTGCGGTAGAAATTATCATTTATCACCAAAGGAGTCAGCTAACAAGACATAACATTTACCAACTACTATAATAACAGTGATTGTAATATCATGTATAATATTAGGGTATTAACAGTGGCACTGGTGAGTTCAACTACTGTTTATTTTACCAACAACTCATTTCTCTAAGAGGTTGATTCCATAAAGGTTTGACTGTGTTTGGTATGTTTCAGCTGTCAACAGCATGGTGTGTGTCTGCCATGATGATAGATGGTAAACAGATGAGTATAGATGATGCCATTATAAAAGCTGGCTCTAATGGCTCCATGTGTAAGTAACATTTCCTTTACAGAGTAATAAAGATAATTAAATTATTTGTAGTCAAATTAAACCTTCAACTATGAAAAACACTTAAAATATTTTATCATAATTGTGTAGATGTTTACATATTACCAAAATATAATGATCACTCTGTTAACAGCAAAGATGTTTGAGATAATGCAGGATGAGGACTCGGTCATGGTGGAGTTGGACATGCTCTACAAAATGCATACTTACAATAAAATGGTTGAGGTTGGTAAATACGGCTGTCATATCATACAGGGCACCTGCTAATGAATGTCACTCAAGCAAGTACATGAGGTTTAAGGTTTAGTAGAGTGTGTCGCACATGAAGGTTTGTTTCTCCTCTACAGGATATGGTACCCATTGATGCTGACGAGTCTAGCAGGAAGAAGAGAAAGGCTATCAGAGCAGAAAGCTACAGATGGACCAACCAAAGAATTCCGTATGAGATTTCTTATGAATTTTGTAAGTTAAAATAATTTGAACACTTTTAATTTATATTACTTCATTATCAAATCACAACTACCAAATTACGATAATCAGAATAGAGTATCAAGATCTTTAAGATATTTCTAAAAAATTTTTGTTGTAGCTACCAGTGACAAAACCTTGATATATCAAAGACTTGTAGAGCACTTAAAACTGTAAATTTCTTATTTATACTTGTGAAGTTTGTCTCTATTTACAGCTGATAGTGACAGATCTAAGATAACCTCTGCCATCAATGACTACCACAGATACACCTGTCTAAGGTTTGTACCTGCCACAAGTTCTGACTACAACAAAGTTAGATTCCAGAATGGAGGGGGCTGTTCTTCCTACGTGGGAATGATTGGAAACACTCAACCCATCAGCTTGGCACCTGGTTGCAGACATGTAAGACTGTTTTGATAACTTTATTTGTAGTTGTCTTTTACTATACATAAACAAACTACGTGAATTCCCTGCGTTGCAAGGTCAATTAAAAAACAGCTTATGAACATTACATTACCTACTGCATTACCTTTACACTACATTTCTCTCAACTGTTTATAAGCTGTTTTTATTACCAGTGCAATGCTGGGCATTCACCTAGTGAAGCTAGCTGCTAATCATTACGTGTGGCGCATCGCCGTTATGCATATTTTAACAAATGTAGTGAAAATCTTCATCATTTTTGATCACTGTGCTCAGTTGAGCCTGGAGTCCAATGGAGAAACTCGACGCCTCTAGAACTGGAGGTTCTAACCAAAGATCAAATCTTCAGCAAAGCAGAGTTTCTTTTGTTAGAATTTAATTTCTATAACCGGACAGATAGACCCTTATATTTATAGATTCAGCTGACAAACAACCAAATATTTACTCGATATTAGTTTTACTATGGCTTGTACATTTTGCTTTAGTCAGCTAATTATGTATGCAAATACATGTATTTTAGAAAGGAATAGTGATTCATGAGATGGGACACACTATAGGATTCCAGCACGAGCAGACAAGACCAGACCGAGATAACTATGTCTACATACAAAAACAAAATATACAAAGAGGAGTTGAGTATAACTTCATGAAATACAGCAAAGATCAAGTGAACAACTATGATGTTCCATATGACTACACAAGTGTCATGCACTACTCAGGCACTGTGAGTGTGACAGAAGTTGTCTTATCATTGCTAGCGGGTATTTAATTGTTTTCCTTACATTTTATTGCTGTTTAAAGCTTACTTAATGCAGTACTTAACCTTATATACTCCATACATGTTCCTGTTTCCATTTATTAGTTCGTTCTGTTGAAGGCTTTCTCAAAGAATGGTCAGCCAACAATCTTAGCTCGACAGACTGAGTTCCAAGATTCAATGGGAAACCGGGACGGGCTGAGCTTCAAAGATATTCAATTGGCTAATACAATGTATGACTGTGCTAATGGTGAGTGAACATTTCTGTATACCAATATTACTGCTACTAGCCGAAAACTAACTTTCTGAGGTGTAAATCATCTCCTCCAGTTTCTTCTAAAGTCTTAATTTCTGATTAGCTATTGAAAACATTTGTACATGTGACCTTTTGGTTGTATTTTAGTAAATCGGTGCGCTGCCAGAAGCTGTCCACAGGGTTTCCAAGGGCCTGATTGTGAGTGTTGGTGTGAGAGTGGTGATAAACTGAACCCAGTTAAAAAGTGTGATGGCACAGGTAGGTTATTTCTTATGTAGCATCTTACCTGCTGTGGTTTATTAGTGATAAACTAGCTTTTGAAGCTGCTAAGTAAATAATTCTTTAAATTTCTTATTATCCATATTATTATTAAAAATATTTGTTATTATTATTATTAAAAATAATATTTATTAATTAGTATATACTAATATTAATTAATAATATTTGTTACAGGTCCTATTAAAGCCACTACTACTCCGATGCCAACCAGACCCATGACTTGTAATGACAAAAACAGAAACTGTCAGAGTTGGGCCAACGCTGGTTACTGTACAGGCAATCATAGGGACTATATGAATAAAAACTGTCCATACAGTTGTAACACCTGTCAAGGTTTGTCAGTACAATCTTAACTGACATACAATCATTTAGGTGTCAGCAACATGACACAAGATTTATCAATACACATTGATTTTACAGTTGCTTGTTCTATTAGTATAAACTGGTACCTGAGAGTCAAATTGATTATCTTATACAGTGGCTACCACAGTACGTCCCCCATCACCGGTTGTGAGTTGCACAGATAAGAACTCATACTGTCGCCATTGGGCTGAGAGAGGAGAATGTAGCCGTAATCCTTCATATATGCTCAACAACTGTAAGAAGTCGTGTAAAGCCTGTGATGGTGGCCAATCAGGTACATAGTTTGGTATCCTTTTGGTTATTGGTCAGATGTAAACTGTATGACTGTAAAAGAACCTCTGTAATGCTACTGGCTGGATAAGATTGTGACGGGGGAGATAATATTGTAGCATGCCAAGATCTGAACTCGTACTGCCCAAGCTATGTGGACTATTGTGATCATCCTTCATACAAGGAATATCTCTCTACCAACTGTATGAAGACTTGTTCCACTTGCACAACACATGATGTAAGTTAGAGTTGTCTTTCCTTTTTTGACAAACGCTTTCCATAACTTACCATTTAACCTTCAAAGAGCCTTTTTATATGCTAATATTATTACTATTAACTAAACCCAAAGCTAAAATATATCAGATTACTAGACTATTACCAAATGTGCATGAGTTCCTTAATAGCTCAGCTTCCATAAACAGTGTGCTCAGTGTGAGTATGTTTCCTACATAAGTGCAATAAGTTTGTATTAATAAAGCTAATCTTGAATGTTTTTTAAATAGTGTTTTATTATTACACTTTTTAAGGTTTGTGATTATTGTTTTTAACATTACTGTTATTCTCTATACAGGAAAACATAGCAGCTCCAGTGACAGTTGAAACAATTTCTAAGTGCAAAAACAGATGGTCAGACAGACATTGTGCTGGTAAACAGTCAAAGTGTAGATGGAATTCCCGAGTGAGGTACAACTGTGAGAAAACCTGTAGCATATGTTAATTGATCAATGTGTACACAACTCCTACTAGTGATCGTTTGTTTGAGAAAAAGTTGTATTATCAGCTCCTCTTTGGTTCAAGTACCTGGCAGGTAAAATCATGTATTGTTTTTTATTTTCACAACGATATTATTGAAGCTCAGATTTTTATTTATATTCAGTTTGCTTTATTTATAATTTTTAAATTACAACTTTTGGTGCTTTTGCTGCATTTTCTTTACATGCTACAGCATTTACTATTGTTATGTATATTTTCTGTTCTGCTAGCCTGTGATCTCTTAGTTATACCAAAAAAATTCTCTTTCAGTGATTTATGTAGATTTTTTATTGATTTTCCACTATATCGCTTTTTTTTGGTCTCCCTCATGAGACTTGCATGTATTGCACTTGCTATATGATTTATGTTTTCCACTGCCACTTCCTGCTGATTTTTAGTTGTACCCTTTTTATCATACTAGCAACTTCTCTAAATCATAAATAACATAACAAATAAATTCTATAATTTAATTATAGTATTGATAGATAAACAACAGATTTCAAACAACACAGATCAACCAACTGATAAAAGTACATTATATTTTAACACTACACCAAATTTACTATTTGTGACGAACGATTTCTATCACCAGTAGAAAATTACCGTAAAATATAATGTGTGAGACCAGACTAAGGGTTTCTTCTTTTTAATACAAAATAGGGAGATGACTCCACCGAGCATCCGCTTCTCTGATAAGAGAAATGCAAAAACAATAGATAGAAATTATAGACTTACAAACAATTTGGTAACACCCTTATTTGGTTTGAGACCCATAATATTAGATATATGGTTGTCATAAACTGATAGGCAAACATTCGCTCATGATAGCCTTAGTGTATGCAGAAAATCAATGGAGTTTCAAGGTCTCTATTATAACAGAGTAAGATGCAGACAAGAAATATTTGAGCTATCTGCCTCTATCTGATATGACACACATTTATAATAGCCACTAGTATGCTCAGTACTAACCATTTATATGGTAAAGACAGCATGTAAGTAATTAGACAGCATCTCACCAGCTACTACCAGCCTATTAGTGTAGAAACTCAGCTAGTCGAGTTGTTTTATAATAATCCTCCACAATTCTCATAAGTAGCGACTGGCATTCAATCAATGTAATTCACTTTTCACTTCAAACACTGAAGCGAAGAATATTATAAAGCTATTAAATTTAGTAATTAGGTTACAGACTTTAGCCTAAAACTAATAAACATATAAACAGTCAATCACAGTGTTAAACGCAGTAGGAACCTTTGCATTACACTGCGCACACACACAGCACATTTTCCAGAAAACTCATCACAAAATCAAGTATCGAGTTGACTTTGACACAATCACAGCAAATATATGACAACCAGCATGTTGTACAAAGGTTATTTAATGAGTAAAAACATTTTGACTTTATAAAAATGCTGTTTGGACTAGAAAACAGTGCATTGAGCACCATCCAATTACAGGTCTTGGCAATCTCTGCCAGGAAAGAAAACCTCTAACTATCATCCTGGTTTCGTATGTAGTCACATGATCAAGATGGCCACTCTCCTAGAAAGTTGCACATTAGAAGAGCGGAGGGCTGTGATGAGATATTATAATGCTGATAGAGTGATTGGAGTTGTCATACCCAGCAGAACATTCAAAGTGTATAGGAGTTAGTGTATGAACACAAAATATGTTTACAAATAGACAGAACGAGTTTCAACAGAAGACATGATACTATATAGTGGATGACAAAAGATCTGGGAGAACTGTTACTGCCAGATCTCCCGCTTCAGTTTCCACAAAGAGCAGATCTGAGAAAAGGTCATATGTTGACAATATTGTAGGTTATGAAGGATCCCGACAGAAAGCTTTTAGTCTAGCGGCATAAGAAAGCTAGTGAAATGTTGAAACAAGTGTATTGAGATGCAACAAGTCTATGTAGAATAATTAGATACCGTACAATGGGATATAATTCAAATAAAAACTTCTAGATTGAAAAATGTCTTTACTTATTGGATAACCTTCGTATATGGTTGAAACAAAAATCTAATATGATTTTAATATATAATGTTGATAAGAACACAATACAAAGACTCCAGTTTTATTGATCAGATTGGTGATAATGCCCGACTCTCTATTCCAAAATAATATGAGAGTTGAGCGTAAGTTCATGAACTGAACATAACGTCTGACAATTTTGTACAATGCAGTACAGAGCCAGCAACTTTATACTCATGTGTAATCATAGTATACAGGAACTGCTGAGTTTCAGGTCATGAGTCATACAAGTAAATGTGCAGCAGAGAGCAGTGGACAATTGGGAGTAGGAGTGCAGTAGCAGTGAATGTCTACTGAGAATTACAATGTAGAAAGTTGTAATGCCTGTCAATTCAAAATTATTGTTCAAAGATTTTCAGCATCAATATTAATAAGAATTCTTTTGAAAATCAGAAACTTCATTGAATTTTGTGTATAGCATCTTTGATACCAGATATTGCCAATTTTACTATTGAGTATGAATAGTAATCAATTGATCAACCAAGATCAATACTGATTATTAATGTTGTTAGAAGCATCATTAGATATTGCCACTTGATACCGAATATTGATAGACTCAATATTGGATATTGATACTGAGTATTGTAAAAACGGTGCTCTATATGGAGAACTTGCGTTAATGAAATATAACTCGTGAAATAGATGTTTCAGTTTTGTCCCTGACTTACAATTCAGCATACATATAGTTAGAACGGTTATACATGATATATAATATAGATAATTATTAAATTATGCAGTTGAGTATAATATAGAGTTGGGATATCATATTGATTTTAGTAACAAGTCATGGTACTCAGTCTGTATTTTCTATCTACACTATAAGTCAGAATGTAACTGGGGCTGATTGTAGCAACTAACTGTCACCTGTTGCCATTCCTCAGCAGGTGGTTTTATCAGTTGGTTGCTCTGTAACAGGCAGAACTGTATTTATTATTATTTAGCTACAGAGTGAATTAGCCAAGTACAGCAGCTGTTAAGTAATAAGCTCCAGTTCATTTCCATAGAGTTTTATGACTGAAGAGCGGCCTCCTTAATAAAATGACATCATCGGGCTTTATACATGTAAATGACATCAATGAGCAACCTACGCATTACGCTGCTCCATCTTTGTTACTCAATGTTTATATTTAAGTATGTCTGTTATCACCAGCTTATCTTCCATATACGGACACCGTGTGAGGGTATCTCTCTCTCTGACTAATTCTTTAGTATAAACTTTAAGTAATACACCGAGTTGTATGGTTTCTGCACATTTAGAGGAAGTCTACACTGATGAGTTGTCTGCCCCTCACGATGTCCTCATCAGAAACGCTTGAACATGGACAATATGACCCAAGTACATAATCCATTTGCTACTGAACAATAATTTTACAGCCACCTGCTGACACGTGTCTCAGCCTTTTCACTATTTCTAGCGCTGGCTGGTATGACACTAGTAGGCACTGATAAATGTATACACATGTTAATTACTGAATACCTACATGTATATTGATAGCCATGAATTGTAAGACATTGGCACCATTCTGATCAACATTGCAGCAACTTATATTTGTGCATAAAGAATAGTAAATTGAATAAATGATGGCAAGGAAACAAAAGTATAATAGCAGAATATCGCGCACGAAGATAAATTTAAAAAAAAAATTTATAATATTTTTCCACAATGGTTCAATGATTTGCGTATAAAGCACCTCAATATCATATAAAGATTTTACAACTCCAATATTTGTAAATTTTGTCTTATCATGCATAAATGACGAGTAAAATAAATTCAAACATTAGCAATACAATTAATTTATAATAAAAGCAGCGTACATCTACTTATATAATGTTGTAAAAACAAAGAATGTAGAAGTTCTAAATATAAGAATATTTAATAAACGGTTGATAATAAGGTACAAAATCGACACGGCAAACAGACTTCTTAGACACAAGAACTGCAATGAGAAAGCCATAAATTTTTAACCATGTCGCAGCTTTTTACAGACATATGTGACTGCTTGCTTACAAAGAACATGTCTATGAAAGGTAAATGTCTTGTTGTTGTTTTCTAGAAACTCAGCACAAAGTATATAACATTCTAAGAATCTCAGAGTGTTACCGAGAGCAGCCTGAATAAGGTTATCAGAGAGCTCTCTGAATGGACCTTTACTAAAATGTGAATCAGGGGTAGACAACTCTTCTAATAGACATAGGTGGAGTAGCGCTATCAGTAGAAACTCCTACACCATTGTAGTTAATTACAGTGATACCTTGAGATTTGAGTTTATTCTGTTTCAGACCAAAGCTCAGATTCCAAAACTTGTCTTCCAAACAATTATTCTTTATATAAAACAAGCATAATGCGCGGCGTTGCAGCTTAGAGGCTGGCACATTGCCAATGGATAACTCAAGTAAGTTATTACTAATACATAGAATGACGTTGCGCCGTAACGGAGAGCGGTAGCGTATTTTCACCCACATAACGACATATATCACCCAATGAACACATTAAGCTTGCGTGGCTTACTTGGTAAGGAATTTGACTGGTGAATGGACAGGTGTAATGGGAGGGTCTGAGATCAAATCTTCTGCGATACAGATTCTTTATTCCAAGATTTTAATAGCCAGACATACTGAAAGCCAGACAAACTTTGAGATTTATATATATATAGAAAATAGAGGAAAAAGGTTTTACCTAGTCTATTTAAAGCACTCTTAACCTACCCCATAATAGCTCTAGTAACTATTATATGTACTACACAGTACAATAATATATTATACTGAAGTATATTTGAATGTGAAACACCCTTATAGCTAAAAACCTAAAACAAACAAATGAGTTGTTAATACAATAAAATGAATATTGTGTTTTTACCTTCGAGTCAAACAAATATACCAGCAGATGAATTGAGGAGGGAGAACTGTGGGAGAAATAAGTGGTAATACTGATTGTATGCATTTTCTATACACTGTTTTTTGCACATTATAAAACAAAATTAAATTACACTTCCTTAACATTAAATGAATTTAAAATTGATTGAAAGTTAAGGCATATTCCGATGTGAATTTTAATTAGAATAGTCATTCATTGCACTTATGACCTGTTTGGTTGGATTGTTGATGTCAGAACTTTGCATGAGTACTCCAACTAAATCTCAAAGCATCATAGTACGTATTTTACTTCTAAAGCTAAAACTGTGCTTAGAAAATTTCATCTTAATTGGCGCTAGTCAAAAAACGAGGGGTAGCAGCCTTGGAATACATACCTTCTGAATATATGAGTTCTCACAGTTAACAAGTTATATCGATGGTTTAACTAGTTGACCAGGGCACTTATGATGGCTGCTTTAAATCACTTCTTTGTGTTTGCAAAGACTTATCTTTCTAAATTCCTCATACGTTTACTTAGAGAATATGATTATGCATTTTTATGTCATTGTATGCTACTGAATCATCAAATGCGTCAGGCTTAGCCCTGAGTCAAAGGGTCAAAGATTACTAGTAGTGTGTATATATAAGCTCATGATCTGCAGTAGAAATTATCAATTGTTACCAAAGGAGTCAGTTAAAAAGGCATAACATTTACTAACTACTATAACAACAGTGGTTGTAATATCATGTATAAAATTGGAGTATTAACAGTGGCACTGGTGAGTTTAACTACTGCTTCTTTTACCAACAATTCATTTCTCTAATAGGTTGATTCCATAACGGTTTGACCATGTTTGGTATGTTTCAGCTGTCAACAGCATGGTGTGTGTCTGCCATGATGATAGATGGTAAACAGATGAGTATAGATGATGCTATTATAAAAGCTGGCTCTAATGGCTCCATGTGTAAGTAACATTTACTTTACAGAGTAATAAAAAATGGTTTAATTACTTCTAGCCAAATTAAACCTTCAATTATGAAAAACACTTAAAATATTTTATCATAATTGTGTAGATGTTTACATATTACCAAAATATAATTATCACTCTGTTAACAGCAAAGATGTTTGAGATAATGCAAGATGAGGACTCGGTCATGGTGGAGTTGGACATGCTCTACAAAATCCATACTTACAATAAAATGGTTCAGGTTGGTAAATACGGCTGTCATATCATACAGAGCACCTGCTAATGAATGTCACTCAAGCAAGTACATGAGGTTTAAGGTTTAGTAGAGTGTGTCGCACATGAAGGTTTGTTTCTCCTCTACAGGATATGGTACCCATTGATGCTGACGAGTCTAGCAGGAAGAAGAGAAAGGCTATCAGAGCAGAAAGCTACAGATGGACCAACCAAAGAATTCCGTATGAGATTTCTTATGAATTTTGTAAGTTAAAATAATTTGAACACTTTTAATTTATATTACTTCATTATCAAATCACAACTACCAAATTACGATAATCAGAATAGAGTTTCAAGATCTTTAAGATATTTCTAAAAAAACTTTTGTTGTAGCTACCAGTGACAAAACCTTGATATATCAAAGACTTGTAGAGCACTTAAAACTGTAAATTTCTTATTTATACTTGTGAAGTTTGTCTCTATTTACAGCTGATAGTGACAGATCTAAGATAACCTCTGCCATAAATGACTACCACAGATACACCTGTCTAAGGTTTGTACCGGCCACCAGTTCTGACTACAACAAAGTTAGATTCCAGAATGGAGGGGGCTGTTCTTCCTACGTGGGAATGATTGGAAACACTCAACCCATCAGCTTGGCACCTGGTTGCAGACATGTAAGACTGTTTTGATAACTTTATTTGTAGTTGTCTTCTACTATACATAAACAAACTACGTGAATTCCCTGCGTTGCAAGGTCAATTAAAAAACAGCTTATGAACATTACATTACCTACTGCATTACCTTTACACTACATTTCTCTCAACTGTTTATAAGCTGTTTATATTACCAGTGCAATGCTGGGCATTCACCTAGTGAAACTAGCTGCTAATCATTACGTGTGACGCATCGCCGTTATGCATACTTTAACAAATGTAATGAAAATCTTCATCATTTTTGATCACTGTGCTCAGTTGAGCCTGGAGTCCAATGGAGAAACTCGACGCCTCCAGAACTGGAGGTTCTAACCAAAGATCAAATCTTCAGCAAAGCAGAGTTTCTTTTGTTGGAATTTAATTTCTATAACCGGACAGATAGACCCTTATATTTATAGATTCAGCTGACAAACAACCAAATATTTACTCGATATTAGTTTTACTATGGCTTGTACATTTTGCTTTATTCAGCTAATTATGTATGCAAATACATGTATTTTAGAAAGGAATAGTGATTCATGAGATGGGACACACTATAGGATTCCAGCACGAGCAGACAAGACCAGACAGAGATAACTATGTCTACATACAAAAACAAAATATACAAAGTGGAGTCGAGTATAACTTCATGAAATACAGCAAAGATCAAGTGAACAACTATGATGTTCCATATGACTACACAAGTGTCATGCACTACTCAGGCACTGTGAGTGTGACAGAAGTTGTCTTATCATTGCTAGCGGATATTTAATTGTTTTCCTTACATTCTATTGCTGTTTAAAGCTTACTTAAGGCAGTGCTTAACCTTATATACTCCATACATGTTCCTGTTTCCGTTTATTAGTTTGTTCTGTTGTAGGCTTTCTCAAAGAATGGCCAGCCAACAATCTTAGCTCGACAGACTGAGTTCCAAGATTCAATGGGAAACCGAGATGGGCTGAGCTTCAAAGATATTCAATTGGCTAATACCATGTATGACTGTGCTAATGGTGAGTGAAAATTTCTGTATACCAATATTACTGCTACTAGCCGAAAACTAACTTTCTGAGGTGTAAATCATCTCCTCCAGTTTCTTCTAAAGTCTTAATTTCTGATTAGCTATTGAAAACATTTGTACATGTGACCTTTTGGTTGTATTTTAGTAAATCGGTGCGCTGCCAGAAGCTGTCCACAGGGTTTCCAAGGGCCTGATTGTGAGTGTTGGTGTGAGAGTGGTGATAAACTGAACCCAGTTAAAAAGTGTGATGGCACAGGTAGGTTATTTCTTATGTAGCATCTTACCTGCTGTGGTTTATTAGTGATAAACTAGCTTTTGAAGCTGCTAAGTAAATAATTCTTTAAATTTCTTATTATCCATATTATTATTAAAAATATTTGTTATTATTATTATTAAAAATAATATTTATTAATTAGTATATACTAATATTAATTAATAATATTTGTTACAGGTCCTATTAAAGCCACTACTACTCCGATGCCAACCAGACCCATGACTTGTAATGACAAAAACAGAAACTGTCAGAGTTGGGCCAACGCTGGTTACTGTACAGGCAATCATAGGGACTATATGAATAAAAACTGTCCATACAGTTGTAA
The DNA here is from genome assembly GCF_963576615.1 of Watersipora subatra. Taxonomy (NCBI): domain Eukaryota; kingdom Metazoa; phylum Bryozoa; class Gymnolaemata; order Cheilostomatida; family Watersiporidae; genus Watersipora; species Watersipora subatra. The sequence continues at coordinate 17,106,321 of NC_088711.1, read as the reverse complement.
CACCTGTCAAGGTTTGTCAGTACAATCTTAACTGACATACAATCATTTAGGTGTCAGCAACATGACACAAGATTTATCAATACACATTGATTTTACAGTTGCTTGTTCTATTAGTATAAACTGGTACCTGAGAGTCAAATTGATTATCTTATACAGTGGCTACCACAGTACGTCCCCCACCACCGGTTGTGAGTTGCACAGATAAGAACTCATACTGTCGCCATTGGGCTGAGAGAGGAGAATGTAGCCGTAATCCTTCATATATGCTCAACAACTGTAAGAAGTCGTGTAAAGCCTGTGATGGTGGCCAATCAGGTACATAGTTTGGTATCCTTTTGGTTATTGGTCAGATGTAAACTGTATGACTGTAAAAGAACCTCTGTAATGCTACTGGCTGGATAAGATTGTGACGGGGGAGATAATATTGTAGCATGCCAAGATCTGAACTCGTACTGCCCAAGCTATGTGGACTATTGTGATCATCCTTTATACAAGGAATATCTCTCTACCAACTGTATGAAGACTTGTTCCACTTGCACAACACATGATGTAAGTTAGAGTTGTCTATCCTTTTTTGACAAACGCTTTCCATAACTTACCATTTAACCTTCAAAGAGCCTTTTTATATGCTAATATTATTACTATTAACTAAACCCAAAGCTAAAATATATCAGATTACTAGACTATTACCAAATGTGCATGAGTTCCTTAATAGCTCAGCTTCCATAAACAGTGTGCTCAGTGTGAGTATGTTTCCGACATAAGTGCAATAAGTTTGTATTAATAAAGCTAATCTTGAATGTTTTTTAAATAGTGTTTTATTATTACACTTTTTAAGGTTTGTGATTATTGTTTTTAACATTACTGTTATTCTCTATACAGGAAAACATAGCAGCTCCAGTGACAGTTGAAACAATTTCTCAGTGCAAAAACAGATGGTCAGACAGACATTGTGCTGGTAAACAGTCAAAGTGTAGATGGAATTCCCGAGTGAGGTATAACTGTGAGAAAACCTGTAGCATATGTTAATTGATCAATGTGTACACAACTCCTACTAGTGATCGTTTGTTTGAGAAAAAGTTGTATTATCAGCTCCTCTTTGGTTCAAGTACCTGGCAGGTAAAATCATGTATTGTTTTTTATTTTCACAACGATATTATTGAAGCTCAGATTTTTATTTATATTCAGTTTGCTTTATTTATAATTTTTAAATCACAACTTTTGGTGCTTTTGCTGCATTTTCTTTACATGCTACAGCATTTACTATTGTTATGTATATTTTCTGTTCTGCTAGCCTGTGATCTCTTAGTTATACCAAAAAAATTCTCTTTCAGTGATTTATGTAGATTTTTTATTGATTTTCCACTATATCGCTTTTTTTTGTCTCCCTCATGAGACTTGCATGTATTGCACTTGCTATATGATTTATGTTTTCCACTGCCACTTCCTGCTGATTTTTAGTTGTACCCTTTTTATCATACTAGCAACTTCTTTAAATCATAAATAACATAACAAATAAATTCTATAATTTAATTATAGTATTGATAGATAAACAACAGATTTCAAACAACACAGATCAACCAACTGATAAAAGTACATTATATTTTAACACTACACCAAATTTACTATTTGTGATGAACGATTTCTATCACCAGTAGAAAATTACCGTAAAATATAATGTGTGAGACCAGACTAAGGGTTTCTTCTTTTTAATACAAAATAGGGAGATGACTCCACCGAGCATCCGCTTCTCTGATAAGAGAAATGCAAAAACAATAGATAGAAATTATAGACTCACAAACAATTTGGTAACATCCTTATTTGGTTTGAGACCCATAATATTAGATATATGGTTGTCATAAACTGATAGGCAAACATTCGCTCATGATAGCCTTAGTGTATGCAGAAAATCAATGGAGTTCAAGGTCTCTATTATAACAGAGTAAGATGCAGACAAGAAATATTTGAGCTATCTGCCTCTATCTGATATGACACACATTTATAATAGCCACTAGTATGCTCAGTACTAACCATTTATATGGTAAAGACAGCATGTAAGTAATTAGACAGCATCTCACAAGCTACTACCAGCCTATTAGTGTAGCAACTCAACTAGTCGAGTTGTTTTATAATAATCCCCCACAATTCTCATAAGTAGCGACTGGCATTCAATCAATGTAATTCACTTTTCACTTCAAACACTGAAGCTAAGAATATTATAAAGCTATTAAATTTAGTAATTAGGTTACAGACTTTAGCCTAAAACTAATAAACATCTAAACAGTCAATCACAGTGTTAAATGCAGTAGGAACCTTTGCATTACACTGCGCAAACACGCAGAGCACATTTTCCAGAAAACTCATCAGAAAATCAAGTATCGAGTTGACTTTGACACAATCACAGCAAATATATGACAACCAGCATGTTGCACAAAGGTGATTTAACGAGTAAAAACATTTTGACTTTATAAAAATGCTGTTTGGACTAGAAAACAGTGCATTGAGCACCATCCAATTACAGGTCTTAGCAATCTCTGCAAGGAAAGAAAACTTCTAGCTATCATCCTGGTTTCGTATGTAGTCACATGATCAAGATGGCCACTCTCCTAGAAAGTTGCACATTAGAAGAGCGGAGGGCTGTGATGAGATATTATAATGCTGATAGAGTGATTGGAGTTGTCATACCCAGCAGAACATCCAAAGTGTATAGGAGTTAGTGTATGAACACAAAATATGTTTACAAATAGACAGAACGAGTTTCAACAGAAGACATGATACTATATAGTGGATGGCAAAAGATCTGGAAGGCCTGTTACTGCCAAATCTCCCGCTTCAGTTTCCACAAAGAGCAGATCTGAGAAAAGGTCATATATTGACAATATTGTAGGTTATGAAGGATCCCGACAGAAAGCTTATAGTCTAGCGGCATAAGAAAGCTAGTGAAATGTTGAAACAAGTGTATTGAGATGCAGGGAGTCTATGTAGAATAATTAGATACCGTACAATGGGATATAATTCAAATAAAAACTTAGATTGAAAAATGTCTTTACTTATTGGATAACCTTCGTATAATTATGGTTGAAACAAAAATCTTATATGATTTTAATATATAATGTTGATGAGAATACAATACATAGACTCCAATATTTTTGATCAGAATGGGGATAATGCTATTAGATTAATGTTTATTGATTAGAATGGTGACTCTCTATTTCAAAATGATATGAGAGTTCAGCGTATATGATTGAAACAAAAATCTAATATGATTTTAATATATTATGTTGATAAGAATACAATTCAAAGACTCCAAGTTTATTGATTAGAATGGTGATAATGCCCGACTCTCTATTTCAAAATAATATGTGAGTTGAGCGTAAGTTCATGAGCTGAACATAACGTCTGACAATTTTATACAATGCAGTACAGAGCCAGCAACTTTATACTCATGTGTAATCATAGTATTCATGAACTGCTGAGTTTCAGGTCATGAGTCATGCAAGTAAATGTGCAGCAGAGAGCAGTGGGCAATTGGGAGTAGGAGTGCAGTAGCAGTGAATGTCTACTGAGAATTACAATGTAGAAAGTTGTAATGCCTGTCAATCCAAAATTATTGTTCAAAGATTTTCAGCATCAATATTAATAGGAATGCTTTTGAAAATCAAAAACTTTTTGAGTTTTGTGTAGCGTATCTTTGATACCAGATATTGCCAATTTTACTATTGAGTATGAATAGTAATCAATTGAACAACCAAGATCAATATTGATTATTAATGTTGTTATAAGCATAATTAGATATTGCCACTTGATACCGAATATTGATAGACTCAATATTGGATATTGATACTGAGTATTGTAAAAACGGTGCTCTATACGGAGAACTTGCGTTGATGAAATATAACCCGTGAAATAGATGTTTCAGTTTTGTCCCTGACTTACAATTCAGCATACATATAGTTAGAACGGTTATACATGATATATAATATAGATAATTATTAAATTATGCAGTTGAGTATAATATAGAGTTGGGATATCATATTGATTTTAGTAACAAGTCATGGTACTCAGTCTGTATTTTCTATCTACACTATAAGTCAGAATGTAACTGGGGCTGATTGTAGCAACTAACTGTCACCTGTTGCCATTCCTCAGCAGGTGGTTTTATCAGTTGGTTGCTCTGTAACAGGCAGAACTGTATTTATTATTATTTAGCTACAGAGTGAATTAGCCAAGTACAGCAGCTGTTAAGTAATAAACTCCAGTTCATTTCCATAGTTTTATGAATGAAGTAGCAGCTTCCTTAATAAAATGACATCATCGGGCTTTATACATGTAAATGACATCAATGAGCAACCTACGCATTACGCTGCTCCATCTTTGTTACTCAATGTTTATATTTAAGTATGTCTGTTATCACCAGCTTATCTTCCATATACGGACACCGTGTGAGGGTATCTCTCTCTCTGACTAATTCTTTAGTATAAACTTTAAGTAATACACCGAGTTGTATGGTTTCTGCACATTTAGAGGAAGTCTACACTGATGAGTTGTCTGCCCCTCACGATGTCCTCATCAGAAACGCTTGAACATGGACAATATGACCCAAGTACATAATCCATTTGCTACTGAACAATAATTTTACAGCCACCTGCTGACACGTGTCTCAGCCTTTTCACTATTTCTAGCGCTGGCTGGTAAGACACTAGTAGGCACTGATAAATGTATACACATGTTAATTACTGAATACCTACATGTATATTGATAGCCATGAATTGTAAGACATTGGCACCATTCTGATCAACATTGCAGCAACTTATATTTGTGCATAAAGAATAGTAAATTGAATAAATGATGGCAAGGAAATAAAACATATAATAGCAGAATGTCACGCACGAAGATAAATTTCTAAAAAAATGTTTGTGATATTTTTCCAACATTGGTTCAATGATTTGCGTATGAAGCACCTCAATATCATATAAAGATTTTACAACTCCATTATTTGTAAATTTCGTCTTCTCATGCATAAGTGACGAGTAAAATAAATTCAAACAATAGCAATAAAATTAATTTACAATAAAAGCAGCGCACATGTACTTATATAATGTTGTAAAAACAAAAAATGTAGAAGTTCTAAATATAAGAATATTTAATAAACGGTTGATAATAAGGTACAAAATCGACACGGCAAACAAACTTCTTAAACACAAGAACTGCAATAAGAAAGCCATAAATTTTTAACTATGTCGCAGCTTTTTACAGACATATGTGACTGCTTGCTTACAAAGAACATGTCTATGAAAGGTAAATGTCTTGTTGTTGTTTTCTAGAAACTCAGCACAAAGTATATAACATTCTAAAAATCTCAGAGTGTTACCAAGAGCAGCCTGAATAAGGTTATCAGAGAGCTCTCTGAATGGACCTTTACTAAAATGTGAATCAGGGGTAGACAACTCTTCTAATAGACATAGGTGGAGTAGCGCTATCAGTAGAAACTCCTACACTATTGTAATTAATTACAGTGATACCTTGAGATATGAGTTTATTCTGTTTCAGACCAGAGCTCAGATTCCAAAACTTGTATTCCAAACAATTATTCTTTATATAAAACTAGCATAATGCGCGGCGTTGCCGCTTAGAGGCTGGCACATTGCCAATGGATAACTCAAGTAAGCTATTACTAATACATAGAATGACGTTGCGCCGTAACGGAGAGCGGTAGCGTATTTTCACCCACATAACGACATATATCACCCAATGAACACATTAAGCTTGCGTGGCTTACTTGGTAAGGAATTTGACTGGTGAATGAACAGGTGTAATGGGAGGGTCTGAGATCAAATCTTCTGCGATACAGATTCTTTATTCCAAGATTTTAATAGCTATAGCCAGACATACTGAAAGCCAGACAAACTTTGAGATTTATATATATATAGAAAATAAAGGAAAAAGGTTTTACCTAATCTATTTCAACCATTTAAAGCACTCTTAACCTACCCCATAATAGCTCTAGTAACTATTATATGTACTACACAGTACAATAATATATTATACTGAAGTATATTTGAATGTGAAACACCCTTATAGCTAAAAACCTAAAACAAGCAAATGAGTTGTTAATACAATAAAATGAATATTGTGTTTTTACCTTCGAGTCAAACAAATATACCAGCAGATGAATTGAGGAGGGGGAACTGTGGGAGAAATAAGTGGGAATACTGATTGTATGCATTTTCTATAGGGCCTACACTGTTTTTTGCACACTATAAAACAAAATTAAATTGCACTTCCTTAAATGTAAATGAACTTAAAATTTATTAAAAGTTAAGGCATATTCCGATGTGAATTTTAATTATAATAGTCATTCATTGCACTTATGACCTTTTTGGTTGGATTGCTGATGTCAGAACTTTGAATGAGTACTCCAACTAAATCTCAAAGCATCATAGTACGTATTTTACTTCTAAAGCTAAAACTGTGCTTAGAAAATTTCATCTTAATTGGCGCCAGTCAAAAACCGAGGGGTAGCAGCCTTGGAATACATACTTTCTACACCTTCTGCATATGTGAATTCTCACAGTTAACAAGTTATATCGATGTCGTCACTAGTTTGACCCGAGCGCTTATGATGGCTGCTTTAAATCACTTCATTGTGTTTGAAAAGACTTATCTTTGAAATTCCTCATATATTTACTTAAGGAATAATATGATTGTCTTTTTACGTCATTGGGTACTATTGTATACTACTGAATCATCAAGATCCGTCAGACTTAGCCGTGAGTCAAAGGGTCAAAGGTTATTAGTAGCTGCTATATAAGCGCAGGATCTGCGGTAGAAATTATCATTTATCACCAAAGGAGTCAGCTAACAAGACAACATTTACCAACTACTATAATAACAGTGATTGTAATATCATGTATAATATTAGGGCATTAACAGTGGCACTGGTGAGTTCAACTACTGTTTATTTTACCAACAACTCATTTCTCTAAGATGTTGATTCCATAAAGGTTTGACTGTGTTTGGTATGTTTCAGCTGTCAACAGCATGGTGTGTGTCTGCCATGATGATAGATGGTAAACAGATGAGTATAGATGATGCTATTATAAAAGCTGGCTCTAATGGCTCCATGTGTAAGTAACATTTCCTTTACAGAGTAATAAAGATAATTAAATTATTTGTAGTCAAATTAAACCTTCAACTATGAAAAACACTTAAAATATTTTATCATAATTGTGTAGATGTTTACATATTACCAAAATATAATTATCACTCTGTTAACAGCAAAGATGTTTGAGATAATGCAGGATGAGGACTCGGTCATGGTGGAGTTGGACATGCTCTACAAAATCCATACTTACAATAAAATGGTTGAGGTTGGTAAATACGGCTGTCATATCATACAGAGCACCTGCTAATGAATGTCACTCAAGCAAGTACATGAGGTTTAAGGTTTAGTAGAGTGTGTCGCGCATGAAGGTTTGTTTCTCCTCTACAGGATATGGTACCCATTGATGCTGACGAGTCTAGCAGAAAGAAGAGAAAGGCTATCAGAGCAGAAAGCTACAGATGGACCAACCAAAGAATTCCGTATGAGATGTCTTATGAATTTTGTAAGTTAAAATAATTTGAACACTTTTAATTTATATTACTTCATTATCAAATCACAACTACCAAATTACGATAATCAGAATAGAGTTTCAAGATCTTTAAGATATTTCTAAAAAACTTTTGTTGTAGCTACCAGTGACAAAACCTTGATATATCAAAGAATTGTAGAGCACTTAAAACTGTAAATTTCTTATTTATACTTGTGAAGTTTGTCTCTATTTACAGCTGATAGTGACAGATCTAAGATAACCTCTGCCATAAATGACTACCACAGATACACCTGTCTAAGGTTTGTACCGGCCACCAGTTCTGACTACAACAAAGTTAGATTCCAGAATGGAGGGGGCTGTTCTTCCTACGTGGGAATGATTGGAAACACTCAACCCATCAGCTTGGCACCTGGTTGCAGACATGTAAGACTGTTTTGATAACTTTATTTGTAGTTGTCTTCTACTATACATAAACAAACTACGTGAATTCCCTGCGTTGCAAGGTCAATTAAAAAACAGCTTATGAACATTACATTACCTACTGCATTACCTTTACACTACATTTCTCTCAACTGTTTATAAGCTGTTTTTATTACCAGTGCAATGCTGGGCATTCACCTAGTGAAACTAGCTGCTAATCATTACGTGTGACCCATCGCCGTTATGCATATTTTAACAAATGTAATGAAAATCTTCATCATTTTTGATCACTGTGCTCAGTTGAGCCTGGAGTCCAATGGAGAAACTCGACGCCTCCAGAACTGGAGGTTCTAACCAAAGATCAAATCTTCAGCAAAGTAGAGTTTCTTTTGTTAGAATTTAATTTCTATAACCGGACAGATAGACCCTTATATTTATAGATTCAGCTGACAAACAACCAAATATTTACTCGATATTAGTTTTACTATGGCTTGTACATTTTGCTTTAGTCAGCTAATTATGTATGCAAATACATGTATTTTAGAAAGGAATAGTGATTCATGAGATGGGACACACTATAGGATTCCAGCACGAGCAGACAAGACCAGACCGAGATAACTATGTCTACATACAAAAACAAAATATACAAAGTGGAGTCGAGTATAACTTCATGAAATACAGCAAAGATCAAGTGAACAACTATGATGTTCCATATGACTACACAAGTGTCATGCACTACTCAGGCACTGTGAGTGTGACAGAAGTTGTCTTATCATTGCTAGCAAATATTTAATTGTTTTCCTTACATTCTATTGCTGTTAAAAGCTTACTTAAGGCAGTGCTTAACCTTGTATACTCCATACATGTTCCTGTTTCTGTTTATTAGTTTGTTCTGTTGAAGGCTTTCTCAAAGAATGGTCAGCCAACAATCTTAGCTCGACAGACTGAGTTCCAAGATTCAATGGGAAACCGAGACGGGCTGAGCTTCAAAGATATTCAATTGGCTAATACAATGTATGACTGTGCTAGTAGTAAGTGAACATTTCTGTATACCAATATTACTGCTACTAACAGAAAGCTAACTTTCTGAGGTGTAAATCATCTCCTCCAGTTTCTTCTAAAGTCTTACTTTCTGATTAGCTATTAAAAACATTTGTACATGTGACCTTTTGGTTGTATTTTAGTAAATCGGTGCGCTGCCAGAAGCTGTCCACAGGGTTTCCAAGGACCTGATTGTGAGTGTTGGTGTGAGAGTGGTGATAAACTGAACCCAGTTAAAAAGTGTGATGGCACAGGTAGGTTATTCCTTATGTAGCATCTTACCTGCTGTGGTTTATTAGTGATAAACTAGCTCTTGAAGGTGCTAAGTAAATAATTCTTTAAATTTCTTATTATCCATATCATTATTAATAATATTTATCATTATTAAAAATAATATTTATTAATTAGTATATAATAATATTAATTAATAATATTTGTTACAGGTCCTATTAAAGCCACTACTACTCCGATGCCAACCAGACCCATGACTTGTAATGACAAAAACAGAAACTGTCAGAGTTGGGCCAACGCTGGTTACTGTACAGGCAATCATAGGGACTATATGAATAAAAACTGTCCATACAGTTGTAATACCTGTCAAGGTTTGTCAGTACGATCTTAACTGACATACAATCATTTAGGTGTCAGCAACATGACACAAGATTTATTAATACACATTGATTTTACAGTTGCTTGTTCTATTAGTATAAACTGGTACCTGAGAGTCAAATTGATTATCTTAAACAGTGGCTACCACAGTACGTCCCCCATCACCGGTTGTGAGTTGCACAGATAAGAACTCATACTGTCCCCATTGGGCTGAGAAAGGAGAATGTAGCCGTAATCCTTCATATATGCTCAACAACTGTAAGAAGTCGTGTAAAGCCTGTGATGGTGGCCAATCAGGTACGTAGTTTGGTATCCTTTTGGTTATTGGTCAGATTTAAACTGTATAAGTGTAAAATAATTTCTTTACTGCTATTGGCTTGATAAGATTGTGACGTGGGAGACAATATTGTAGCATGCCAAGATCTGAACTCGTACTGCCCAAGCTATGTAGACTATTGTGATTATCCTTTATACAAGGAATATCTCTCTACCAACTGTATGAAGACTTGTTCCACTTGCACAACACGTGATGTAAGTTGGAGTTGTCTTTCCTTCTTTGACAAGCGCTTTCCATAACTGACCATTTACCTTTATAGAGCCTTTCTAGATGCTAATATCATTACTATTAACTAAACACAAAGCTAAAATACATCAGATTACTAGATTATTACCAAATGCGCATGAGTTCCTTAACAGCTCAGCTTCCATAAACAGTGTGCTCAGTGTGAATATGTTTCCTACATAAGTGCAAAAAGTTTGTATTAATAAAGATAATCTTGAATGTTTTTTAAATAGTGTTTTATTATTACACTTTTTAATGTTTGTGATTATTGTTTTTAACATTACTGTTATTCTCTATACAGGAAAACATAGCAGCTCCAGTGACAGTTGAAACAATTTCTCAGTGCAAAAACAGATGGTCAGACAGACATTGTGCTGGTAAACAGTCAAAGTGTAGATGGAATTCCCGAGTGAGGTACAACTGTGGGAAAACCTGTAGCATATGTTAGTTGATCAATGTGTACACAACTCCTAGTAATGATATTTTGTTTGAGAAAAAGTTGTATTATCAGCTCACCTCTTTGGCTATGGTTCAAGTACCTGAGAGGTAAAATCATATATTATTTCATAATTTCACCACACTATTATTGAAACTCAAATTTTTATTTATATTCAGTTTCTTTATCTATAATTTTTAAATTACAACTTTTGGTGCTTTTGCTGCATTTTCATTACATGCTACAGCAATTACTATTGTTATGTACATTTTCTGTTTTGCTAGCCTGTGATCTCTTAGATATACCAAAGAAATTCTCTTTCAGTGATTTATGTAGATTTTTATTTATTTGCCACTTTGTCATTTTTTTCTTGTCTCCTTCATGAGACTTGCATGTATTGCACTTGCTATATGATTTATGTTTTCCACTGCCACTTCCTGCTGATTATTAGTTGTACCCTTTTTATCATACTAGCAACTTCTCTAGATCATAAATAACATAACAAATAAATCTTATACAGGAAGTTAATTATAGTATTAATAGGTAAACAATAGATTTCACACACACAGATTAACCAACTGATAAAAGTACATTATATTTTAGCGCTACATCAAATTTACTATTTGTGATAAACTATTTCTATTACCAGTAAACGTAGACCTTAAAATATTCTTATGAAAACTTGTTGGCTCTGAAGTGAAATAGAGCATATGACAGTCATTTAGCAATGTGATTATAAAAATAAAGATTTAAACTGAACTCATCTAAACATTCATCTGTACTGGTGATAAAAAGTGTGAGACCAGACTAAGGGTTTCTCTTTTTAATACAAAATAGGGAGATGACTCCACCGAGCATCCGCTTCTCTGACGCACACTGTCTTGCAAGAGGAGACTACTCCATGTTTTTTACTTGCATGAAGTGTTTTCGCTTTCTTCTGTCATTGGTGGCTGCAAAACATTTTTATAAATCTGAAGTACTGGTGACAAAGATCAAATACCGACCGTTATCTATTTTCTTACCAAGCAGCACCAAGCCATTCTGAAGTTGCATTAATTTTCTCAAATCGCCCCACAATAATATTGACGCCTTTTAACTGATGCTTTACATGTAACAATTTGGTAGATGTTGAAATTCAGATGGCACTCTACACTTTGTAGGCTTTTATAAGGTCAAAAATAAAAAGAGAAACACATTTGAACATTCAAACCATTGATATTAGTAAATCCACAAACAATTAGGTAACATTCTTATGTAGTTGTTTAGTAATATCCTTATTTATCCTTATTTTCCCAGATATGGTTGTTATAAGCTGATAGGCCAACATTTGTCTATGAGATACAAACAGTAAGATACAGACAGGAAATATTTGAGCTACCTGCCTCTATTTGATATGACACACATTTATAATAGCCACTAGTATGCTCAGTAGTCAGTATGTTATGGTAAATGCTGCAAGTAATTAGACAGCATCTCACAAGTTACTACCAGCCAATTAGTGAAGAAACTCAGCTAATCGAGCTGTTTTATAATAATCCTCCACAATCCTTATGGGAAACCACTTGCATTTAACCAACAAAATTCACTTTTGATTTTTAACATTGAGGCAAAAAATATTTTAACATGAAAAAATTTTGTAATTATTTTAGAAACAATTGCCAAAAGCTAGAAGACCTTGAGACAGTCAATTCAATTGTATAGTTCAAAAATGTTTCACATTATTATTGAAAGGAATTTTTTTGAATACTAGAAATTAACAAACTGATATTAGATATTACCACATTCAATATCGAGGATTGATATTAAACAATCCATCAACCAAGGTCAATATTGATTATCAATGTTGTTAGAAGCAACATTAAATATTGACACTTGATATTGACTATTGATAGACCCAATATTATATATTGAGACTCATTATTGAACAAAATAATGTTGTTCTATATAGAGAACTTGCATTGATACTGAAACATAATTCACCTGGTATGACTTTCGTGTATTCACCCTGACTTACAATTAAGCATACATCATTTACAATGTTACATCAAAATATATTATATTTTTGTGTAACATTATAAATTATTAAATTATGCTGTTGTGTATAATATAGAGCTATGATATAACATTGATTTTCAGTCATGCGTCATGGCACTCGGTCTGTCTCATCTATTCTCACCATAAGCCAGAATGTAACTGAAGCTGATTGTAGCAACTATAACTGTCACTTGTTGCCATCCTTCAGCAGGTGGTTTTATCAGCTGATTGCTCTGTAACAGGCAGAACTGTATTTATTGTTATTATCTATAGAGTGAATTAGCCAAGTACAGCAGCTGTTAAGTAATAAACTCCAGTTCATGTCCATAGTTTTATGACTGAAGAGCGGCCTCCGCTACTTCAGGCTTTATGAATGAGCAACCTGCGCATTACGCTGCTCCATCTTTGTTACTCAATGTTTATATTTAAGCATGTCTGTTATCACCAGCTTATCTTCCATATATACGCACACCGTATGAGCATATCTCTCTGACTAATTCTTTAGTATAAACTTTGAGTAATACACCGAGTTGTATGGTTTCTGCCCTTCTAGAGGACAACACAACTGATGAGTTGTCTGCCCCAAACGGTTTTCTAATCAGAAACACTTGTACAAGAACAATGTCACCTATGTACATACTCCATTTGTTACTGAACAATAATTTTACAGCCACCTGCTGACACATGTCTCAGCCTCTTCACAGTTTTTAGCACTGACTGGTATGACACTAGTAGGCACTGATATATCCACATACTTGTGGATTACTGAATACCTATATGTATATTGATAAACATGAATTGTAAAGAATTGGCACTATTCTGATAAGCATTATAGCAACTTAAAGTTGTTCATAAAGAATAGCAATTTGAATAAATGATGGCAAGGAAACAAAAATGTAATAACAGAATATTGTGCCAGAAAATAAATTTATAAAAAATTATTTATAATATTTTCTAACTTTGGTTCGATGATTTGCATATGAAGCGTGTCAATATCAAATAAAGATTTCACAACTCCAACATTTGTTAGAATTGTCTTGTCATACACAAGTGATGAGCAAAATAGAATTAAAACTATGGCAATAAAATTAATTTATAATAAAATCAGTGTAGTTATATAATATTGTAAGAACAAAAATGAATAATTTCTAAATATAAGAATATTTAATAAACAGTTAATAATACCAAGGCACAAAATCGACATGGCAAACAGACTTCTTAGACACAAGAACATCTTCTATTCAAAATCAATTCAAAATCTTCAAGAACATCACAATTTGAATCACGACTTTAACCATTCATATTACTTATAATAGCCTCAGCTACAGTTATGCTACACTTATGCTATCAGCAGTCTTGTGGAGCGAAGACTATGATACATAAATTACTAGCTTATATTTTGCGGAAACTTACAAAAGACCTAACTGAGTCAACATTTTTCATTCTCAGCTAAGATATGACAGTCTACACTAGCAGTATGTCTTATCTCCACTTGTAGAAGTACGCAAAGCACAGATACGCTCTTTTCTGCATGCCTGATCACACTCCAGCCCTGCCCCCATCTTCTTATAGTACCTGCAAGAGAAGACTGATACATCAGCCATCGTACCTGCATAAGCTACTACTCCCTCCACCTAGATTCTGTTGCATTTGTTCAAGGGTGAGATTTAGCCTAAGTTCCTGCTCCCACTAAGGCGATGTTTCATCGGAGAGCCCAAAATGTACAGGAAACAAAGTAGGATGAAAATTGCATAGTCTATAGATCTACCATTTGAAGACAGTATCAACATGTTTTAATATACTAAATCCAACAACCAGAATTATTCTGTCACCGCTAGAACTGTTAAAGTTATAGCCTTATAAAACCATGTACTGCACATCGGGTTTCACAACCAAATAGCCCATTGACCAAAACAAAAGATGCAAGAGAATTGAAGCTATAGTTGCCCTATTACAATAGTAACAATATATGAACTGCAAAGCCACTTGTGTATAGAACACATGATGACATTATCACTCACTTATAAAATGACTGAAAAAGATCATCATCAGACGCTAATCTCAATGTGAAATCATGCCAGGAGCGAGGTGATAGATCAGCCAACTGATAATCTGCTTTAGCAAAATATTCATGCTGCCAGATGGTGATATTCTCCGTATTGGCTCGTGTCAAGTTCAAAATCTTGGTCTCATGATCTAATACACCCTGAAACAGAGTTCAATACACCCTGAAATAGAGTTCAATACACCCTGAAATAGAGTTCTATACACCCTAAAATAGAGTTCAATACACCCTGAAACAGAGTTCAATACACCCTGAAACAGAGTTCAATACACCCTGAAACAGTGTTTAATACACCCTGAAACAGAGTTTAATGCACCCTGAAACAGAGTTCAATACACCCTGAAACAGAGTTCAATACACCCTGAAAAAGAGTTCAATACACCCTGAAACAAAGTTCGATACACCCTAAAATAAAGTTTAATACACCCTGAAACAGAGTTTAATACACCCTGAAATAGAGTTCAATACACCCTGAAATAGAGTTCAATACACCCTGAAACAGAGTTCAATAAACCCTGAAACAGAGTTCAATACACCCTGAAACAGAGCTCAATACACCCTGAAACAGAGTTCAATACACCCTGAAACAGAGTTCAATACACCCCGAAATAGAGTTCAATACACCCTGAAACAGAGTTCAATAAACCCTGAAACAGAGTTCAATACACCCTGAAACAGAGCTCAATACACCCTGAAACAGAGTTCAATACACCCTGAAACAGAGTTCAATACACCCCGAAATAGAGTTCAATACACCTTGAAATAGAGATGTCAATACACCCTGAAGTATCAGAGACATATACATCTGAAAAGAGAATTGAACTTATTAATTGCAGGCTCTAACTAAATAGCCTTTGAACCTACGTACCCAAGTTGAGTTGTCATAGAAACCATCCACTGTGTAGATACGATAGCCAGGATTAAGACCAATAAATGTTGTTACACTGGGAGAAAGATAGCCTATGGCCACTGGTTGCTTGCTAGAAGGGTCATAGAACAACTCAAACTCATCTTGATGAGTGTGCGCAAGAAAGTACCCAGCTATGGTGTTGGAATACCTAAAATAATAATGTACATATTATCGCCAAAAAGTAAAAATCACCGCATAACCTAGAAGTTGAAGCTGAATAAACTGTGTAACCATGTTGCTTCTGAGAATTGAAATTGGAGAACAATAGAACAAAAAATGCTCATACTGGCCACAGTACAGCACAGAAGTCACCCAACAAAGTTAATCTGTGTACAGCTTTAGAGAAAAAGTGTACAAAAAGCATAGTTCATATTAAATGCCTATGTATGCATAAATCTTTACTGATATTAGTAATAATCTACAAAATAAGGTTCTTCGTTACATGCCAAAAGAATAAATAACTTACTATAAAAATGTGCTATGATACAAACTGGTATGAAATGTCAATGAAAAAAAATTTGGATTATGTTTTCCACCTGCAACAAACTAAGCCAAGCGATCATAGCAATCCTGACGGTAGGAATAGCGTTTCTTAATGTCTCTTATATTGATTCCAGTGTTCTCTGTTTTTCATGTTCATAACAGTTGGCATAGAAATGCTTTTTATCTCTCTAGATCTGTGATAGGTCACCCACAATTAATACTTTTGTCCACAATTTATTTAAAGTTTCAAAAACAATCCTCATAGATATACATACTTGAATAACGGAACACTCTCATATAGACTTGAATAACAGAACACTCTTATACAGACTTGAATAACAGAACACTCTTATACAGAGTTGAATAACAGAACTCTCTCATAAAGACTTGAATAACAGAACACTCTTATACAGACTTGAATAACAGAACTCTCTCATACAGAGTTGAATAACAGAACTCTCTCATACAGAGTTGAATAACAGAACTCTCTCATACAGAGTTGAATAACAGAACACTCTTATACAGACTTAAATAACAGAACACTCTCATAAAGACTTGAATAACAGAACACTCTTAAACAGACTTGAATAACAGAACTCTCTCAAACAGAGTTGAATAACAGAACACTCTTATACAGACTTGAATAACAGAACACTCTTATACAGACTTGAATAACAGAACACTCTCATAAAGACTTGAATAACAGAACACTCTTATACAGACTTGAATAACAGAACTCTCTCAAAAATTTCTAGATGCTGACTAACCCAGTACAAATACATGCAGAGCAGCACTTCTTATAAACAGAAACAGAAAAACAAACCTGACAATAATTTTATTAAGGTTTTCACTCCACACTCTGATGCAGTCATCCACCCCTGGAGGAACATGGCCCAGCAAGTGTACCTGTTGATCAAAATTGAAAGACTGAAGCAGAGTGAGTAACCTCTGCAACTAACTCAGGACTATGTGACATATGCATGACTACTGAGACTGAAATGCAGCGTTGACCAAGAAAATGGTTTCAAGATGACACATAGATATGTTTGTACATTTGTTTGGAGGAACATAGCAGCCAGCAAAGTAATAACTATGGTGAATAGACTAGATGTCTATTAATCATGCTAATAGAGACGTAAAACAGAACCTTCTCTCCGTTGAGTTCAGCTGACTGCAGCACGCTGACTAACCACTGGAGTTCATGCGCCGGATCAGTCACATTCAGTAATAGCCAAAAGTTTTGTCTCTCACAAAAGTTGGTATTCAGGGATATGATACGGAAGCCCGGCTTTACTAGAACCGTGTAAAACCCTCCGCTATAACAAATACACCATAGAATAACATATCTAACAGATAAACTAGTGCATTTTGCATAATACTGAACCATGCAGTTTATGCATTATGCATAATGCTTAAACTGCATTAAGTTTATGCATTTTAAAATGCATAAACTTAATGCATTTTTAAATGCAGTAGAAATACTGTTATATATGATCTTTTGTACCTGGATAATCTATCTAACAGACTTCCACTCATAGACAGACTAGTAATGAATTACTATTCGACATAGATTGAGTAACTATAATTCTCTGCCATAGAATTGTGATAAAACATCTAATAGAGATAGTAAAAAGTATACAACTGAACAAACAACTAGCAAAAGTTTGTGGCTGTGCACATCGAACAGTTATGAGCAGATAACTCCTACTTGAGGTCAGGTAATGTGAGCATCCCCTGTCATTAACTCTGATGGAATATTTTAGTGTTATGATGACAACCAATTTGACAGGCATAAGAAAACAATGACATGAAACTAACTGATCTTTACTATAGAGTTCAGTGTATTCTGGGACTGAGATTGTATGTCAATTTACTCGTATCGCAATATTTTCTATTTAAAATAACTAAATACGAATTAATCCGTTACCATGCTATGAAAAACCACCTCACAACAGAATATTACAAAGGAAAAACGTGTTTTTAATTGTTGTAATTCAGTACCTACGCTCACAAAGTGAAACAAATTTCTAAATAACAGTTATGATCTGCACTAAAATGTAACATTACTATGTACAGTACTGTATGGAGTTCTGATCTTCGAGACAGACGGAGTGACTACCAGCGGTGTGAGAGAGACTTGACAGCAACGCACTCGGTACACTAGACTTGTGACGGACGCTAAACATAACCTAAACTTTGAATTTTACTTGAATAAATTTAGCTTACACACCTAAAGCTAAATTTTAATCTTTTACTTAACTTAATTTTGTAATCGTCTTAATCTTTGATTATCTGTTTCCGGCTTGACGCCTTTTTGCCTCGGTTTCACTATAACTCTTAGCTGACCTTATTAAAACTTTTTTCAAACTGATTTGACAAGAAAGACTGAGTGATGCTGTTAATCATGAAATTGATGAGCAGGTTGACTCTATAAAACATAGAAGTAATTTACAAACTAGTCACAATGCTTTACTTCACAGAAAGTGGCTTCTCGCATACTTGGCCATTTAATGACCATCAGGAACCAACTCGGATCTCAAAGGTTTCTCGTATTTCAAAGCAGTAACTTGCTCCAAAATTTGCTCATATCTCGATTTCCTCGTATGTCGAATTATGACTGTAATAGTAGCCGTGCCCATCTGTAGCCATGGTGTTGAAGTTTATAAAAAAATTACATTGTAAAGGATTCAAACTTCAAACTTTCATGACTTTCACCCTTATAGACCACCCCTCTAACCCCAGTGTCACTAACTTGTCAGGATAATTGTTACACCTGACGATTGCTCACAGCGCGCCAGACTGCCAGGGTACCACAGTAGTAGCGTAAGATGTCAACTAACAACGGCTTGCTTGACCGCTAGCATCTGTTAGAGAAAGTCTGTGAAACAGAAAGATTAACTCACTATTTAATAGTCTCCATTGTAGAAGCGGGCAGCCAATGGGACCAAGTCTGAGCCAGAGTATCGTACAACCACGATTCAGATTGGTTGCCAGTTACATACGGGGGAGGATAACTACAACAAAATATTTGCAAAGATGATCTTCAGCACTATTGAGTCAGACATGGTTAATTAGAATTTAAAGCACATCAACTACTTTAGTAGTTTCAGCTTATTCAGGTTCTTCAATATCTTGGCTTTCAAATGAGTCATTGTTTGACATGGTGAGGCAGACATTGGTTGGTGTTTATGATTTCCCTAGAGCTCTACCGCAGAAATGTTCAATGGTATAGGCTCAGTAATTGTGACGTCACAATTTTCATATTCGGTGTTGTGTGCTCTTACCGCCTATTTTTACCGCTTATATTTATCAACTACGATAATGACGCGAGTGGCAGGCAAAGGTAGGACAACTCCAGAGAACCAATGAAGATAACAAAGGATCCCCGGGCATTGTTGATTATCTAGAATGCTAGTTTATTATTAACACTCTCCGGGTTTAAGAGCACCGATTGTTACAGAAAAGTGCAGCCTCAATGGCAGCGAAAGGGATCGACGACCTAAGGATAAATGATAATTATGACATCACATTGTGGGAACCACAACCAAGTGTTTTTTGTTGCAGGACATACTTTTGACACCCTGTTTTTTCATAGTTCTTTTATTCTTTGTGTATTGAATATAAGCTCATTTGAAAGCCAAGACTCTGAAGTACTGAAATATATGATAAAAGTACTGATATAATTGATGTGCTTTAAGCTATGATGAAAAACTAGTCAAGATGCATGAATAAGACCAATTAGATGTTCAATTGACCAATTATGACCAATTGCTTTGAGTTTTAACTTTAGTAGGAAAATAATAGGTAGGGATATCGTCAATGAACACTAATTGAATGACAAAATAAGGTCATGGCCAAAAGTATTAACACCCCCCTCATCATTTCGTGATCAATTAGGTTCATGCGCTTTTGCCGCCACTCTGTGCCACCCAGACCAGACAATATACATATCATATGATTCCTCAAAAGATTTTTTATCCTTTAAGAACATTTATTTCAAACAAAAACTATGTCAGCAGTGTCTGGGATATGTAAAGCTGACTTTTATTGGAACAAAATTTAGAGCTGATCTTTGAGGCCAATTCCGCAGTGAAAATAGTTTTATTGTTAGAAGTTTTAATCTCATCAGAAAGATTTTATTCCCAGCTTTCGAATGTGTGCAATATGCATGGTTTACATAGATTATGCATTAAGTAAAGCCGATTCAGTTAGTCCAATTTTCACTGAATGGACTAGGCAACGAAGACAGGGATGCTAATACTTTTGGCTACGACTGTATATAAGCTGACCAGCCAGTAGAAAAGCTATATATAACATATGAATAATAGATGAACAATGTATCTATGAAATGAGCAAAATTAGAATGCGCTTATTTTACGCTCTCTGACCTTTTAGCAATAATATTTTGGGATGGTTAAACTCAAAGTTATCGGGGAATGTGAGTCATTCTAAGGAGTCGTCTGCAACACAAAATAATGCCATCTTACATAAATGACTGAGGAATAGTGTGAGAACAAGTGAACCGACCTATCAGCGGGGAAGCTCTCGTGGTTTCCCACCGATGAGTATATGGGAATATTTGGGAAATACTTCAGTAGTTTATCGGTTAACCTTTTCAGGAGAGACAACTGCTGCTCTCTACTCTGCTGCCAGATGTCATGAGCAGGAAGGTCTCCAGTCCAATATATCATGTCAAACTATAGATGAAGAAACACATATTTTAGGAATTGTCCAATTATTATTTATGAGAACACAACTTCAAATAGCAACATCAGTATTTCTGCTGGTTGGCCGATTTAAATGCTGTCATAGGCTAATAACTCTTTGAAAATACAAGAAATATAACCACTCGCTACTTTGCAAATGTTTCAGACAGCGGAAATACCCTAATAAAATTAATACCGTAGTGATATCCTCACATAATATAAGAAGGCTCTGAATACTGGAATTTGAAAGAATTGAATTGATGTAAAATGGTTTGATTGCTGTTCAGCTGAATAGTACTAAAAGCACTTGTTGAACCAGTAAACTCCATGAAACATAGAAATAATTTATAAACTAGTAAGAATGCTGTGATAGAAATATTTACAGCATAAGCTATAGAGTTACTCACAATGCAACCATAGATTTATTTATAACATAACCATAAAGTTATTTACAACATAACCATAAAGTTATTTATAACATAACCGTAAAGTTATTTAAATGATAACCATAAAGTTGTTTTTACCACAACCATAAAGTTATTCAAACCATAGTTATAAAGTTATTTATAACATAACCAAAAAGTTATTTATAACATAACACATACAGTTATTTATAACATAAACATAAAGTTATTTATACCATAGCTATAGAGTTATTTATAACATAACCATAAAGTTATTTTTAACATAACCATAAAGTTATTTATCACATAACCATTAAGTTATTTATAACATAACCATAAAGTTATTTATAACATAACACATAAAGTTATTTATAACATAACCATTGAGTTATTTATACCATAGCTATAAAGTTATTTATAACATAACCATGAAGTTATTTATACCATAACCATAAAGTTATTTATACAATAACCATAAAGTTATTTATACCATAACCGTAAAGTTATTTATCACATAACCATTAAGTTATTTATAACATAACCATAAAGTTATTTATAACATAACACATAAAGTTATTTATAACATAACCATTGAGTTATTTATACCATAGCTATAAAGTTATTTATAACATAACCATGAAGTTATTTATAACATAAACATAAAGTTATTTATACCATAACCATAAAGTTATTTATACGATAACCATAAAGTTATTTATAACATAACCATGAAGTTATTTATAACATAAACATAAAGTTATTTATACCATAACCATAAAGTTATTTATACGATAACCATAAAGTTATTTATACCATAACCGTAAAGTTATTTATAACATAACCATAAAGTTTTTCATAACATAACCATAAAGTTATTTATAATAACCATAATGTTATTTATAACATAACCATAAAGTTATTTGTAACATAACCATAAAGTTATCTACAATGTAAGCGATAACAGCTACAATTCACAACTTCAATCATTAAATGATTTAAAACACCCTTGATAGATATATTTACATCCCAACCATAGAGTTATTCATGTAATCAACCTATAAATATAACAACAAAATTGCCATAAATACTCGTATTCCCAATACAACTAAAAGTTATTTACAAGGAAAACAATAGTTATTCACAAGAAATAATCAGAGTTATTGACGATGCCAGCCATCAAGCTACTCTCAATATCAGCCTAAAAATAGATGCGCCCAGGTGCTACGATCATAAGTACATTGCTTATTGTTCTGGCTACCTATATTACTATTATTATTACACTTCTGTTGTTATCACACCATCACTTTACACTAGGAGTTGTCTGATCAATGCTCGACCTGCTCCTTGTACCCATTTAGTAATTGTTACTTTTAACTTAGCTCTATTTGCCAAAAGGCTGGCAGTGATGTCTGCGTAGGAATTGACTTTATTTTTAACAATTCATAATTCAGAATGGACATAGTGTATAAGATGATATAAAGAGTAAGAGAGAGATGGCATATTATTAAATTGTAATTCAATAAACAAGAGAAATGATGCAACGCGATAAAAATTAAAAAGCAAAGGTTATAAGTTTAAGCATTCGCTAAGGAAGTAGCAAACTGAGAAAATCCTGGAGAAAAGGATAAACTTGGAGAGAAAAGCGCTGAGACGGAATTGAACGGAGACATAATTGAGATAATTAGGATGCAAAACATAGCTGAATAATTTTGAGTCAAGCTATTGATGTCATAGAGGTATTCACAGCAGCCACGGAGCTATCACTGATGTTATGAAACTGTTCCCAGCATGTGTAGCCAAGCTGTCGCCTGCCAAGCATCTAAATACCACACAGAGTGACTCAAGGAATCAGTTGCTGCCATGACCTTCCCAAGCAGAGCTGTTATCAACATTGTTAAACCATGTCCTATGTAGATGACTCACCCGCTCATTTTTAGAGAGATGAGCAAAAAGATTGTCAATTGTACGTTCAGGAACATCGCAGGGACCATGCAGGCTGCCCCAGTAGCCTGCTCCTTCCGTGGTGTTGCTAGGACGACCACTGGTGCTCTGACAGCATAGAGGTAGACCACAGTTGGTGCTGCTGCCAGGGGTATAAAGAGAATCCAAATGGATATCAGCCAACTGCAGTATTCGCAGTTTTGGAGCTCCTTTCTGCCGACAAAAAAATTCAAACAGTGCTGAGATCGGCATGAGTGGTGGATTTCAAAAATAGGTCAGACCAAACTTCCAAGTCTCTGCAACAGATAAGCCCAATTTTGCTTTCACAAGGAATCGTTAGAGTCTTAAAACATCACAAATACTATTACTGTGTTACTAAGCGCATCAGAACTCAAAAATCTTTTTGGCTTGATTGGACATACCATGGTTAACCTGTTGCATGTCACCAGAAGAAATTACGTGCTAAGTGTCACCAGAAGGAGTTACCTGTTGAGTGTCACCAGAAGGAATTACCTGTTGAGTGCCACCAGAAGGAGTTACCTGATGAGTGTCATCAGAAGGAATTACCTGTTGCGTGTCACCAGAAGGAACTACCTATTGCGTGTCACCAGAAAGAATTACCTGCTGAGTGTTACCAGAAGGAATTACCTGCTGAGTGTTACCAGAAGGAGTTGCCTACCAACTATCAAAGCAAGGATTTACCGCTGGAGTGTGATTAGATGGAGAAGGTTTGGGAATGTTGGGTAGCTTCACCGACCAGGCCAGGGGTGGGTCATGCGCTGCCCCAGAGCAGATGTTTCCAGCAACAAGAACACAGTCTTCTGCATCGGATAACTTGCTGCCATTAAGTGCTGTGATGAACTCCACCTGACAATAGCCCTTGTTTATGTAGTTGAGACGAATCAAGTACATGTACACTCACAGGTAGAGTAATGGTTAGCAACTAATAGTGAAAGTTGATATTAGCTCCTTACTATGGTAGGTTGCAGTGACGAGGGTACAACATGATAGATATTAGCAGTTGTACTTATAGATATAAATAGGGTTGTTTAATATCTACATATGTATGACTACCATTAAAAGAAATTTCATTACATTATTGGCAATACATGTAATTTCATTTTAAACAGAAATGTTTTCCTAATTATGCCATACAAAAATCATAAAAAGGGCAGCAGACAATAAAACCAAATAAATGGTTAGACATTATATAATATAATATTTAAAATATGATTCACTGTTAAGAGAACAAATATTAGGTGGAACATTATTAAAGATAAGCTTACGCCAATTTTTTTTGTAGATTTCCTCAGAAAGAATAGGTATTTTTCTATCATTTGCGATTATTTTTTTATGTTAAAAGTGATCTATTTGCCAGAATCTTTCTAGATTACAATCGATAAAACTTGACTGTGATTAAAATGGTCAGAAGAAAATAAGTGCGAAGTGACATCACTAGTTGTTATCATAGCCATAAGTGACATCACTAGTTGTTATCATAGCCATAAGTGACATCACTAGTTGTTATCATAGCCATAAGTGACATCACTAGTTGTTATCATAGCCATAAGTGACATCACTAGTTGTTATCATAGCCATAAGTGACATCACTAGTTGTTATCATAGCCATAAGTGACATCACTAGTTGTTATCATAGCCATAAGTGACATCACTAGTTGTTATCATAGCCATAAGTGACATCACTAGTTGTTATCATAGCCATAAGTGACATCACTAGTTGTTATCATAGCCATAAGTGACATCACTAGTTGTTATCATAGCCATAAGTGATATCACTAGTTGTTATCATAGCCATAAGTGATATAGGCCATTGCATTCCAGTTGAGCTAATCCATGCCTCTATTCTGTCAGTCTCTTTGCAACTATAGACATCATAATCACACTTTCGATTGATCTGAGCATTTTAACTGCGATTAAGTTTTATCAACTTTAATCTTGAAGCATCCTGGTGGTCAGACCACCTCAAACATAAAAACAATCGCAAATGATAGAAAAATACCAGTTGGTGCTTTCAGTTGGATTTTTTTACATTAAAATCAATAAAACTCGATCGCAGTTAAAATACACAAAACAAAAACAGGTGCAAAATGGTGACTAGTGGCTATTGTTGCTATAGTTGATATCGGCTATTGCATTCAAGTTGCAGTATTTCACGTCTTTATTCTGTCTCTTTGCAACTATTAAGGTCATAATTGCACTTTCGCTGGACCTGAGCTTTGAACAGTGATAAAGTCTAGTTGACTTTAATCTTAAAACATCCTGACAGTCAGATCACCTCAAACATAAAAAACAATCACAAATGATAGAAAAATACCGACACTCTGATAGAATCTACAAAAAACTTGTGTAAGTTTATCTTTGGAGGAGTGATAATATTAACTCACAAGTTTCCAAACAATTGTTAAAGTTTATATGCAATTTGTTCATTTCATGTAGGTTGATATAAGTTGGAAATCTGTAAATGTAATGTACAAAAGAGGAAATAAACCATGGAAGACTTTAAAACCTTCAATTGACATGAAATAAACGCAAAATGTTTCTGTTCCAATATTGATAATAATTTCATAAGTTCAATAGCTCTGTACAGAAACTTGAAGAACCTTCCTATTGCACTCACTAATCCTCCTCAAGTTTTGTAGTTCTTTTAACATTGCATCGAGTTTGACAAATCTTCAGCAATTACTTGAAAATGCTGATTAAATTATCACAAAACCTTAGTTTTTAGAAAATTAAAAACTGAAAGATTATGCAGAAGCCGAGTAGAGAGAATTCCCAGTTATACCTTGAACTCGGATATCAAGCCCTTGCAGACAATTTCTTTCTCGAGGTGAAGAATTTCGCACAAGGAAAGTAGATGTTTCGCGATGGCTTCTCTCGACATACCCCACTTTAACATGTCCTTGACCGTGCCTACGGCGGCTGAGCACAATGCACAGTAGACGTCTAAACCAACTTGAGATCCAGAAATAACCTGATTGGCTGGTTTGGCTTTCACCGTGTGCAATGCGCAGAGAGCGCACACAACAAAGATAAGTGCAATGCGTAGCTGCATTTCTTCCCGTCTGAAACAGAAATAGACTATGTATTTTATTACACAGTATGTATAAATATGTACTTTAAACAGAAGCGAACAACCATAGCCACACTTCAAAATACAAAGCTAATCTTTCAAATATTTAATTTCTATATTAAAAAATATGTGGAGTGGATTAAATATTCTTATAAGTATACCTTTGTTTTTATATGGTTTATTTCAGTCCCGAGACCAAAAACAATGATAAATACATTATTTACATACATACAGTGCAAAAATAAATGCATTATATAAAACTATGAACAAGAAATAAATACCAAAACAAAGTTATATGGAAGATCTAAATTAATAAAGTAATAATCAATAAGAATAGGTTTCCATTGTTACTCTACCTTAAAGACTGATGAGGGTCAGAGAAGGCTAAGCAATTTATAGGTCTGATAATAAAGTGAATGATAGAGATAAGTGGCAAGACTTACTCTAGCTTACACGAAACCTAGTTTAAACACTTTTAATTATATTTACCTCTTAGCAACTTTTATTGTTGTTTACTATATCTAATAAAAAAAATTACTCTTGATGTTGAGACAAATATTTGCTAATCTTTCAATTTTAGCAATAATATTTTCTAATCAATTCAATTTTAAGATATACTAGTGGAATGACCAGCGTTGCACGAGTATTAAAAACAGCTTATAAACAGTGGCAGGTAATTTAGTTGACATTGGCTAACTTGAGTAAGCTAGTATGCGAATTGCTAAATTACTTACTAATGAGAGCCATGAGAGCAAGCTTTAACGACAATACGCTGTAATGTAATACAAAGACGCTATGCATATTTTAATCTAAATAACCACTCATATCGCCCAGTGAATCTTATGCATCTTGTGTAGGTGAATTGGTTGGCTTATTGCCTGGTGAAAGGGTGGTTCTGAGATCAAATCTTCTAGAATGCAAATTTTTCATTCCAAGATTTTAATAGCTATTGCTGGACAGACCAAATCACTGATAGACACTGAGATATATATATATATATAGGTGCGAAAAAATTCAAAACTAGAATTGATCGTAAGTGGAAAGTTGACTCTAAATCACTTGAATGCTCAGAAATACATTTGGGTACTTTGCAAGCTTTTTAAATATTAAATAAAAAAATAATTGACTTAAGAATTGACTTTTTTGTAAAATTGTATCACTGAGGTGAAAATTCATAAGCCTTGAAAAGGAGGCATTAATAGTCTGCGCAAAAAATCTTACGAACAATTTGGGAATATTGGCATTTCATATCACCGGAATAGGCCTACTATGTTAGAAGCTTGTTATTTGTTTAAAAAACACAGATTTTTATATATATTTTAAAAGTGGAAAGAACAAATAACAAACTTCTAACATAGTATTCCGGTGATATGAAATGCCAATATTCCCAAATTGTTCGTAACATTTTTTGCACAGACTATTAATCCCTCCTTTTGAAAGCTTATGAATTTTCGAACTTCGCACTGGATTAGAACTCTGCAGGCAGACGCTCGATCTACTAGGCCAAGTAGTTACATCGCTAAATAAAGGAATAATTGTAGTCATATTAATTACACCGGTTAAAATACGCACACTTGCAAAAATACTAGAACATAGCGTCATATGTAACGCTTACAAGCTGGCTTCACGGCTCTTATTATAGTAAATTTACTAGGTTACTAGCTTACTAGCTCAAGTTACTAGTTTAAGTAACTCAAATTAGCCAATTTGCTACTTTTGACATTGGCTAATTAGTCAACTTAGCCAATGGCATTACCTGCAACTGTTTATAAGGTGTTTTTATTACCCGTGCAACGCCAGTCATTCGGCTCGTAAACTAAAAAATACAATCCCATTTAAACTGTTCAGCCGAGTAGTTTGCTAGGGTAACTTTGAAAGTCTCTATAGATGCTATAAACCTTGTACAATTACACCTAAAATTAAACTTAACATACTCAAATTGCAAGTGTTGGAGCAAATATCTCCAAATTGTAATAATGCCTATACCATCAGAAGTACAAAGAAAACTACTCTGCAGAAAACCTTTAGTCATTATTGTTAATTCCTTAAAATAATTATTTTTTGAGATAAATTGACTTTTACATCTACGTGCATAACATTCATGCTGCAAAAATCATGACCAAAGAGTGCTACTGGAGAGACTACAGCATAGTCAATATCATGTCAAATAGAGCTTTTTTGACTGATCTGGAGAGTGAAACTGATACCAGACTTAAAGGTAAGGAAGTTTTTGCAGCAGTAGGCCTATTTAATGAGAGCATTATTGGTAAAAGATTAAAGATATTTCTAAGACCTGCTGAACTAAGGCATTTAAACAAGCTATGTTTAAAGGCACATTCGACCTGACAAAACTTAGAAGCCTACTGTAGTCAACAGGTCAATGTCCTCATTTTAGACTATTGTTTACACGCTTGTCAATATGAAGTGCTTTGGCTTATTAGTTTTGGTATCTGAATTTTTAATCCTATGTTCAAAATTTTAAGGATTCTGAAAAGTTTCCAGGTACAATACAACTATACGTATATTATTGGGTGCTATAGCAATATGAGATTTTACATTTTGGAGTTTCATACTGAATAAAGAAACCTTGGATCTTAAGCTTTTTGCTCTCATCAAATGACTGAACACTTTTTAACATCAAATGATAGCTTTAGCCCACAGCTCTAAGCTCAGTAATGTACGGTTACTTACGTACGATTACACTACTTTGATGAAGCTTAAAGACAATCAGGTGGATTATTTAGTATCCTGGCCTTCAGACTGAATCACAAGAGTTGTATAAACTGTGGCTGTAGATCTAAAGACACGACGAGACGCTAGAAGCGATGTCTCGGAGACGTCTTTGTAATACCGCTGTTGTAGGCTAGTTTTTAAACTTCCGTACACAATTAGGTTAAAGATTTAGCCGTCGAACTAATTTCATTGGTTTGCCAAACAAAAATCGTTGTTGGCACATAATAAGGCTAAACATTCTGACGGTCGCATCGGGCACTACGCATTAACAACGGAACACAACACTCGATAAGAATATCGTAGATTTTGTTAAAAAATTATTAACATAACAAATTTTAATATTAATAACATAATTCTTTTATTTGATATACCGACTCTTTGCTGTTTAAGCTGCACCATTGTTAAATTAAAATACTCTAATTTTGTTGAATGCATAATTTTTTTATGAACAGTGCTCACCGTGTCTTTTGAAGTTTACTAAATATGGTTTGGGTAGAATATAAGGTGTATGTGCACTTTCTTAACGCTCTGTTATACAATTCTTATGCCAAGACGCGTACTGAACGTTTGCTTGCTTGTTTGCAGTGTTTCCAACTTCCATTGTAATCCTTAAAAGCATTATACCTGTACCTATACTGTATTTACTTTATCAAGATGTGTAGGTGACATTGGTGGCAGAATTACCAGTTAATATTCAATTTTAGTCACTTAAAATAGAGAATAAAAAGTAAAAATGTACAGATGGTGAAGAACATAGTAGTAGGCCTACTCAGTTTTTGAGTTGACCTTTTTTTCAAAACCATAAATTTTCATAAGTTATAGTATCTTCATACTATTCAAAATAGCTTGTTACTACCATTGGTAACTGGTGCCCTCTAGTTGGGCGGTAGGAATCACCTACTACTGGTCAATTAACATATCGGGGTTTTCATATACTGTAAATCCTCGTGTATAAGCCGCTACTATGTACAAGCCCCACCCCAAACTTTGAAGGTTGTTTTTGACTGACAAGCATACTGCGTTTATAAGCTCACCTGCTGTTTTTTAATTCATTTAACACATTGCATTTAAGCTAGCCACTTGAGTCATTCGGCAAGCCCACCATCGCTGTCTATTGTTGCCTGCTGTCTGACGAGGTGGCAATCGATCAGTGAGTGTTCTCACCTTTGCAAAGAAAGCGTTATGCCTTCAGCAAACTACAGGAAACAAGTACCAAATCAGTGAGCACATTTTGCAACCCAAAAAATTGAGAATGGCCAATAACGATACCATATTTTAATTAAAAGTTGTGAATGTAACTTTGGAAGCTACCAACCGAAATGCTGCTGCAGCTTTGGCATAAATGAAAAGCAACTCGATGAATGAAGTCAAGTGCTGGTGATGTCGCATGACATTGACTACAGCTTACGACCTCGTTACGTGCGTACAAGTACTGGATGTTTTCTAGCATCTTATTGTTGAATAAGTTACTTTGAACATATGTGCATTTTCGCAGTTAATTCAAATTATATTAATAATAATTCTTATAAAAATTCTTACTTAAATTTATTAGTATTTTATATAATTCTTTTATATAGTTATATCTATATCTTTTCATTAGATGTAACGTTAAGTTTCTTACATGACAGTACATTAACCCTGAACGCAGTGAGAAGTTTACATGTATAGTTTTCATAAGCTGCGTCCCAAACTTTTAAACAAACTTAGGTTCACAAGCTTATACATGAAGATTTATGGTATTTCTTTATTTTGAGTGGTCATTTATAGAAACATTTTTCAGATAAATCTGTGTGACATTTTCTGACAATACATTTTTTGAGTTGAACTTAAAAATTGCTCATCATTTAATGGCAGCAGCTAAATGTCATAGTATTTTACAACCAGAAATTTAGCCTTAGCTCTGGTATTCAATGTAGATGAGGATTATTAAAACAACTGGATCAATCGTACATGTATAAGGCATCTTAGAAGGACGTATTATAGCTTACTAGGCAGAGCTGTGAGCTTTGCAGTGTGTTTAATAGTCCTTTTTAACAATCAACCTGTATAGGCATCTGACAGTCTTAATACATAGTTTGCTCAGCGTGACACCTTAGTTTGTAAGACTTCTATGTTTGAACACATTCTAAACACCCAGCTCAGTACAATGAAAATAGCACTCAAAAGTTTTTTAGCAAGACTAAATTTGCCTTTTTTCTGGAATCTTTTCGGTTTTTTTTAAGAAGTAGTACGTTTGAAACAAAAAACCACTTAGTTCTATTAATAGTATTATGCTTAAATCTACTGTGTAGTATTAATTAATGGTCAGCATCGAGCATCCTTGATGAAATATACCTTTTAATAATTACTTATGGGCCTTCTGTGTTGATGTCCTGATGTCAAAGTAAAACTCTTCACAATGCTCTCATCTAGAATACTAACATTTTGTGAATATTCAAACTAAGGTAAAGTGTCTTAGCTATATAGATCAAAGCAGCGTGTCAATTATTTCATAGTAAAGCATAAGTGAATAAGGGTTGATGGTTTTGCTCTATAGAGCTGTCAGGTTCTGGGCTGCCTAAACTAGCTGATGAAGTTGTTAGGCAAAATGACTTGATGTCAGAGATGAGTGATTTGACAACAAGACATCAATGTAAAAGAGTGATGATAACATAAATGAGTACAGACGCTACTCTACATGTGAACATTCGTGTTATGAACGGCGATAGATACGAACAGTGTTGTGCGTACAGACGTTACTCTGTAACTCTTTATAACTATATTTAACAATGTTGCATTAAAGCTCATTGCACTCATTGATATGTTTGCTACAGTTTGCAGCCAGAACTGGCTTTTTATGTGCAATAGAAGAGGAGTTATGATTGTTGATCCATTGTAAGCCAAATTTATATAACTGCAATGATGCTATCAAATGATATGCTACAAACCTGCAAGCTTGCAAGTTATATAATAATCTATCAAATGCTACAAATATATATTCAGAAAAGAGTAACATGAACAAACCGTAATTATAATATATGCAGGAACAAAACTTAACATTTTTGAAACAGAAATATTTACATCGTTTGCCTGGCTGCTTGCGTTCTGATTGTTGTTTCTTATGGAACGGTTTTATCTTCTAGCTGTTCAATACCTTCCAAAATGTCAGCTGACCTCAACTCATTTTCTGCACAGCTAAACTTGTCGATATTAGCGGCCAAACAATTTTTTAGCAAAACCATTCTAAAAAGATTGTTGAACTCAAAAGTAACGAAACTTTTACCTTCTGCTATTTGAAAAACTTCATGAAAATAAAGGTAAACTTTTAGCCCATGCGCACTGCACAAGTTATAGTCTGAGACAACTAAAGAACAAATTCGCTTAAAGGTTGACTTGCAACAAAGTTCACATTACAGTTATTTGGTATCAAAAGATTTACCATGTCTTACTCTGCTGTGTTGTAGCTGCAAAATATGTGGAAATGTGATTACAAGCTCTTAAAGCTCAAAACGAGCAGTTAATCATCACGAGACCACCATAGATTAGAATCTCTTTCCAAAACGGCTCAAACGGGACATAGTTGTACAAGATGACTTCTGTTTACACTTTCACGCAACCTCATTCGTCAAAATATTTTCACAAATATACTTCACGCATTCAATAAAACCATGGCTATTGTTCTTACGCATCTATTTCATCATCATTGTAATGCTATTATCTTGAGCACTGATATCTCAAAACCTACTGTAAAAGTTTGTTTAATTTTAACGATATGCACTCCTTCAATCTTAGCTTGAAGGAGTGCATATCATTCTCTGATAAACATGATGAGCCTGTTGGTCACCTGTGATAGTCGAAAAGTGCTGCAGAAATGATTCGTGCTGTTTGGCAGGAAGTATTGGTCACATAATCAAATTACGACTAGACGATAAGACAAAGCCGAAACGAAACTGTAAACTAGCGAGCGTCTATATTTGGTAAGGGCTCTTCGGTAAAACCCAAATTGTTTGTCATAAATTAGTGCTACAAGAAGTTTTATATTGAGCCTTTTGTTGGCCTTTCAATTTACTTGATAACATCACGTGACAAAACCATAACCAAATGTAATGACTACGTCAAAGAAATAAACTTATTTCAATCTACGGCGGTTTCATGATGGCGGTGAGTAACTGTTCATTTTTGAGCTTTTAAGAGCTTGTAATCACATTTCCACATATTTTGCACTTACAACACAACAGAGTAAGACTTGGTGAATCATTTGATACCAAATAACTGTAATGCGATTTTTGTTGCAAGTCAACCTTTAACAAACAGCTGTCCGAAAACTTTCCCGTTCGTAAGTTGGTGAGTGTCTTGAACAGATTTGAAATAATAACTGTAACTAATAGAAACCATTAGAATCTCATTCATAATTTTTGCTGAAGTAAAATGGCTCCAATCGGCGTTTCAGTCTCGTAGTAAAAGGTCAACAAGTTTGGTTAACAATCCATCAATGCCTTGAAATTTTTTCTGTAGAATAGCGCCTCACAAACGATGAAAGAGCAAAGAACGCTGCCCTTGAGGCAGTATGCCGAGGAGTTGAGGCATTGGCTACATTTGAACAAGATGCATCAGACGCTGTCTATGAGCATGTGCCAACAGGCATATATGATAGGAGCCAACTGTCCGCCCCTACCTCAGCAGGTCAACAGCACTCAGTCTACTCAAGCCAACATTCCTAACAATACCCCAGCAGCAAGACCTGTTCGAGCCTTCCCTGAACATGCCGGTTTGCAATTGTCAATGTTACATTTTCTTTTACTATCTACATTGCATGATTGCTAGCTACAAATACACAGTATGGTGTAAAATCTAGGTCTGTGTTGATGTTTCAAAAAGAGCTATGTCCGGTGTAAGTACATTTAGGTGTGTCCGTATTACTTGCTGACTTTTTTTACTTTGTCTTGTTTTCAACCACTATTCTCTCCACATTTATTGGCCCATCTTTGCATAGAAGTTAAAAAAAAAAATTTTTGATGTCGGTATAGCATATTACTTTTTCCAAGGTCTAATGTGGCATGTTTTACAGGCATAGCTGTTCTAGACCACCAACGTCATTGGTCTGTATATATACTCATGCAATGAGGAAAAGCTAAGGCTATGCTTTGGCTACACATATATCATGAGTATAGGCTCTGATGTTTGCCGGTTCAAAAATTGCGTTTGTATAATTGGTACCACGCTATTGTCTGCATAAATAAGGCATATTGGTACACAGACTACATTTTAACCTTGATTTATGCATTTAATCTATTTCTATATTTATTATATAGATTTATTTCTATATTTACTTTGTGTGTCTAAACAGTTGTATTATAAAGCGTACATTCTTACAATGATACGTTATAATTTGATTAATAATATTGAGGAATTCCACATTAGCGGTAAAATGAAGTATTATGTAAAATTCATTACTAACTGATTATACAAAAACTAAATTAATACGTATAAGTAAAACTTAACAAGTTAATAATGAGTAAAAAAAAGTTTTTTCTTGCTACTTTAACTTAAAGAAATGAAGCGTATTTTCAGTGACAGAAGTATGCGGCGTAGAATACTCTAACTTACTTTAAATATAGTTTAAATTATTTTATTATATAAAAATATATAACATATATATGTATATATAATACATACCTACATATGTATTATATATACATATATATTATATATACCTACATATATATTTTGTATACAAATATTATATATAATATATGTACATATATACATATTATATATACAGATATATTTTATATGCTTATATATTATATATATAGCATATATTATATATATTTTACATCTTCCTGTTCTGTTTTGAATTATTATTAGCTCTTCTATTTTTACCCGCAAGAAGTGAATATTTTAAGAAATATAGTATATATAAATATACTAAATATAGAAATTTAGTATATCCGATGTTGGAAACTACTCACACGTTGAAACAAACGCTTGCTTAGACTTGCCATCGTTTGCCTAAAAAGTTTGTACGCAGATATGATTGTAGGTCAATGTAAGTGTTTGATACCATTTATGGTGTGCGTATAATGATGTGACTGCATATTTGTGCAGGTACGGAGGTGAGAATCCCTAGCGTTTGGAAAAGGGTCGTCGCAGAAGTCATAGACAGCACGCTTTTACTCTTTGTTAAACTTTTTATCACCTACATGCTCATGTCAATTGGTGGCTTCGAGTAAGTATGCATGACTGACATGTATTTACACTCTCTTATCTCTGGAACTTCTACCAGTTCTTATTCATAAATCAAAGCTTGTTTCCTGGTTTACTAGCTAAGCTGCCTACAATAGATGATCCTATCACGTAAACCTCCATTCATGTAAACTCTACATAACGTAAAGCGTTAAGTCGGTGAAAGTTCTCTAATTTGATTTGAATAGCGTGAGTCGAATAGATAGCCTTGATTTAATGTAAAATTGCAATAATCATCAACCCAACACCAAGTGAGTGTTGAGAAAAAAGTTGTTTATATGAATCAACGATACCGCAGTTACTGCACAGTAATTAAATTGAAAGGTTAAGTTCTGATTTTTTCTGCTTTGACTATTTAAAGATGTGAGTTTGGGAAGATCTTGGAATGGATTAGGCAATTGACATGTATTTTACGGTAGAATCTCTATAACATAAATGTTCCTGGCATGGATTGCTTATATATTGTAGGAATATCTATTGTATATATGAATCTTTATATGTGAAAGGTTCTATATATATATATATATATGAAAGATTCGATATGAATCTATGACTGAGTTGTCTAATAATATCTATATTATTACATGTATATATAATATTTGTTTAACAACTAAAATAAAATTTATGAATAGTCATTAAAGGTTGACTTGCAACAAAATTCACATTACATTTATTTGGTATCAAAAGATTCACCATGTCTTACTCTGTTGTGCTGTAGGTGCCAAATACGTGGAAATGTGATTACAATCTCTTAAAAGCTCAAAAACGAAAAGCCGCCGTAGATTGGAATCTGTTTCTCTCTGACGTAGTCATTACAGTTTGGTTATCGTCTTGTCACGTGATGTTCTCACGTGAATTGAAAGGCCAATAAAAAGCTCAATATAAAACTTATCGTAGCACTAGTTTATGATAAACACTTCAGGTTTTACCGAAGACTCCGTATCAAATATAGATGCTCACTACTTTACAGTTTTGTTTTGGCATCATTCAATCGTCAAGTCGTAATCTGATCACGTGACCCAATACTTCGCAAATAATTTTTGCAGCATTTTTCGATTATCACAGGTGACCAACAGGCTCGTCATGATTATCAAACAAAGATATGTACTCCTTTGAGCTAAGGTTAACAAGTGTAACGATTTTTTACGGTAAGTTATAAGATATCAGTGCTAAAAGTGACAGCATTACAATGACGATAAAACAGACGCGTAAGAACAATAGACATGGTTTTATTGAATGCGTGAAGTATATTTGTGAAAATATTTCGACGAATGAGGTTGCATGAAAGTGTAAACAAAAACCATCGTGTAACAACTACGTCCCATTTGAGCTGTTCTGGAAAGCGAATCCAAACTATGGCGGTCTCGTGTGGCTGCGATTAACTGTTCGTTTTTTAGCTTTGAAGAGCTTGTAATCACATTCCCATATATTTTGCACCTACAACACAACAGAGTAAGACATGGTGAATCTTTTGATACCAAATAACTCTAATGTGAATTTTGTTGCTAGTCAACCTTTAAAGTTGGAGATGCTGTATATAACTTATAGCTAAAAATGGCTCAAAACAGTTTTTTTTTGACAAACTTTTGAGAGTCCATGAAGCTTACCATTAAAAAACCATTCTTCATGACGATATATGTTCATGTTTTGGTGGATAAGCTCGCTATACAGGCAATTCTTGCAGAATATGTTTATAGATATAAATGATCCCTTCAATATGTCTGCTTAAAATAAGTTTTATAAATATGCTTCCAATTGTATGAATATTTACAACTATATTCTCTGTTCCCTAACGGGTTACTTAACACAGTTGGTAAAGTGATCAGTGCGAACAAAAATCCTGTGTATTGTTAGCGATACTTCCATACGTATGCCTCATTGGACTTGGTGCTAGTAAGCGATGCTAAGCTATAATTCAATGAAAGAAACATTGTTTAAGAGAACACACTACATCGTAGCATTTCACGGTTGTGTTATAATTCTCTGTCATGACGACAACCCGTATCAGTGGTACTGTGGGTCAATGAGACAACTACTAAGTTTTGTGGAATTCACTCTTTGGTATGGTGCTGTGACATGACAACAACATAATATAT
This sequence comes from Watersipora subatra, assembly GCF_963576615.1. Taxonomy (NCBI): domain Eukaryota; kingdom Metazoa; phylum Bryozoa; class Gymnolaemata; order Cheilostomatida; family Watersiporidae; genus Watersipora; species Watersipora subatra. The sequence continues at coordinate 17,068,970 of NC_088711.1, read as the reverse complement.
CTGAAGGTAGCAGTTTCATAAAACATTGCTGTCTCGTTATGGTGTCACGATGCTGATTCAATCGGAATCTGAAAATCGAACACTGAAAGGGAGTCTAGGATCATTTCCTGCTACAAAGCAATGTGGTATCACTTTTTGTGACAAAGGATGCAGAGCCACTTATTGTTACAGGGCAATGCAGCTGCTGGACTTTGATTACGCTCTGCTAAATGGAGAGCTAGACGTTGACAAATTCTTAAATCTCAGTTCAGAAATAATGTTTGTGGAATTCATACACAAGCTATTTGTATGTATATATGAGGTGAGTTGTTACACAAGCTATTTGTATGTATATAATGAGGTTAGTCCGTACACAAGCTATTTGTATGTATAGATGAGGTGAGTTGGTACACAAGCTATTTGTATGTATATATAAAGTGTGTTGGTACACAAGCTATTTGTATGTATATATAAAGTGTGTTGGTACACAAGCTATTTGTATGTATATATGAGGTGAGTCCTTACACAAGCTATTTGTATGTATATATGAAGTGAGCTGGTACACAAGCTATTTGTATGTATATATAAGGTGAGTTGGTAGACAAGCTATTTGTATGTATATATAAGGTGAGTTGGTAGACAAGCTATTTGTATCTATATATGAGGTGAGTTGGTACCCTAAAGGGGTGGTCACATGAGAGCCGAAACATTTGCTGTTCGGCCGAAGACATTTCTGGCCGAAACGAACCATTTCAGTCCTGCTCGAAATTTCGTGACCGAACCCTTGTTCTTATTGGCTTGTTAAAATTCTAGCGAGCACGCATCAAATTTCTCCTTACGTGTGTGTGAGCAAAGTTAAAAAAGAAATGGGACGATCTTTTTATTTTGTTAAGTAAACAACATGAAGCAATTTACGACAAGGCTCACCCAGACTTGTGATGGTGTTGCATAAATGTAAAATGTTGCACTTAAGTTTTGCATAAATGTAAGAGAATGGTTGTGGTTTTCTTTCGTGTAGAATAGAAGTAATGTGTCATACTCATTCTGATGAAGTATCGTTGACTGATTTATTTATGTAAAACCACAGTACTATGGTAAAGACTGTTTTTGTTTGTTATGTACTCAGCATAGAAAAACATTCATATGTTAACAAAAATATAATTTTGTTGATGGGAAGGGTTGGCAAAATCTTTGTATTGAGTGATTTATTTTGAGCAGCTGAACGATCTTCTGATAAATCTGCTGCGTAATTATAATTAATAATTGTTCCTCAAAGTTTTTTGTTTACAATAGAAATATTTAGCTCAAATACATAAAAACTACCAATGAAACAGTGTCCTGTCTCCATGCGTATGGTATCTAGGAGGTGAAGGGACTTCGGATGCTGTGTGACATGTGGCTTAGCCGAACCGAAGTAAAACAACCTCCGAACCAAACCTAAGTCGGTTCGGCCATCGTGTGACTAAGTCGGTTCGGCCATCGTGTGACCACAGCTTTATATTATTCTGTTCTCAGCATATGTCTACTTCGTTTCAGGCATTCTGTCTAACCTTTGTAACAAACATCATCCCTCCAGGAGGAGCAACTCCAGGCAAGAAACTAATGGGTATAGCTGTCGTCGGTTGTGAGGAAGTTTTTACTCTTGGAGGCGACAGGTTTCTTGTGACTGGTATCTCTACTCCATCATTATCTAGGTAGGTGTTGTGCTCAGGTAGGTGTTGTTGTGCGCAGGTAAGTGTTGTTGTGCGCAGGTAAGTGTTGTTGTGCGCAGGCAGGTGTTGTTGTGCGCAGGTAAATGTTGTTGTGCGCAGGTAGGTATTGTCGTGCTCAATAGGTGTGGTGCTTTGATAGGTAGGTGTTGCGCTTTGATAGGTAGGTGTTGCGCTTTGATAGGTAGGTGCGGTGCTCTGCTAGGCGTTGTGTTCAGGTATTGTATTATTATGTTCAGGTATTGTATTGTTATGTTCAGGTATTGTATTGTTATGTTCAGGTATTGTATTGTTATGTTCAGGTATTGTGTTGTTATGTTCAGGTATTGTATTGTTACTTTGAGTTATGTTCCATTTTGTTGTATTATGCGGATGGGTCTAACAATTGATCAGACATTCCTAAAGTTTTTGTCGAGGTTTCTATAAGTAATGCTCCTGTTTAGTTTGTGTCCAGAGGTTGAGCAAAAGCTGCATCGGGACCTTTTAATGTAATTCTGCATGCTTCTATGTTTGTCTTCCAGATCAATGGGCAGATCAATTATAAAGAACTTTTCTCTGAGCGTGATGGCACCTACATCTTTGACCGTCTTCATGTTTGACCATAGACGGGCTGTGTATGATCTCCTTTCTGGTACTGTTGTTATCGAAGTTCCGTAATATATGTGTTGCCTGTTGATTGGTTGTTTGAGTTCTTTTCAGCCGTTACCTTGTATAACATGGCATATTGGAAAATAAAAATTTCTTTTGTTTGTTGTTGATGATCAATGATAAGTCTGGGCTGCCTGCTGATTGGTTATTTAAATTTCTTTTTTCCGTGGGCTTCTTCTATAGATAGACAGATGTGACAAATAAGAACATAGGCATGCCTATTAATATTTGTTTGTTGAGCGTTGTTTATGGTTATATTATGTTTATGTATTTTTATATACAGTTAGAGATTATCAGATGAATAGCATGATTAGCTATTACTATCTATAATTTTATATTGTCAAACACTTCACTCTGTATTTGTTCAATGCGACGGAATTATGAGGAAATATATTTCTACATTGACCACAACTTTGCAATAAGCTTTTTGCTGGGGCAATGAACACTTTATCTTTAATGAAACAACTAATTTCACACCAACATTGATATACAAGATGTTACAATAGACCCGATAAATATTTTACAAACTAGTTACTCTTCTTAACACGGCATTATTACATAGTGTAACAGAATTGCTATTAATAAAATTTTCATGGAGCTAGCCTGCGTTTAAAATACAATGATTTGAAATTTCTTTATGGTAGTTACTGAAATCGAACTTGAAAGGCTTGCTAAAGAGAGAATTGGATGTAATATACTATAATGGTGTGTGTACAATAGGTAAAGGATATAGACAGATGACCTATTCCAAGATTAGACCACATCTCTTAGCCCGAGTCTGGTAGGATATCGACACTCCGACTACATTTCGTTAGAGAGTAGAAACCTCAAGCTAGACAATTATACAATATTATGATTAATAATTGACCAGTCATAAAACTCATACATGCTATCCCAAACAGGTTAGTATAAAATGAATAGACCAACAGATGTATTAAAAATAATACCATTTATTTCATCGATAGGTGAATGTTAAGATGACGATCAAGCAACCTCCAGAACGATCAAAAGTCAATATTGAGATATGTGATCATGTATTAGTAGGAACCTTTATAATATTGTTCCTTTTCAGGAAAATTCATTAGCAAAGTTATGTTCAGGGTTTTATTTTAAAAAGTAATAGCTTTTCTTAATCGATCACAGTTATCTGTAAATTCTGCCATGAAACCTTAAAAGATCCTTCATGATTTGTGCCTTGGTTTTTTGCATGACAGTCACAGGTTTTCAACTAGTTTCAACTTACATGATATCAACAAATTGCATACAAGATCTAATAATTCTTTTGAAAATATTATTGCATTACCAGCTTTATCACAGCTGCTTTAACAATCATTTACCTCATAATTGTTCTTTTACCAGAGAAAGATATTTTAAATGCAATATGTCAAACCATTTATTTGATTTTAGTGGCTAATTGTTGCCCTTTTTTGTTTTATGAGTCTTGTATCACATGTTTTGTAAAACTTTTTATTTGAAAAGAAACTATTGTCAATAAAGTAATACATCTACATATATAAACCTCGTTAGTGTTTTCTCTAACAAAAAGACCGCTCCCAAATGAACAAACAGCATTGTTTGACTTCATTATAACAAGATCTTAGAATGGATTAGGCAATTGACATATATTTTACTGTATATAATATATACAGTAAGTATGGGCATACTTAAGTACACGTGATAACTAATCTTGTTTCAGTCAAAAAAGACTAGTGATGGTTTTGGAAACAGTAGCTCCTGCTAAAGCTAAATACTCAGCTGTGGTGGAACCGTGGAAGCCAGCAGAACACTAACACCAGTGTTTCGGTTAAGAGGTCAACAACTAGTTGCCTACACAATCAGCCGAGCCAGTTGGCTGAGTTCTAGCAGCTACAACAACTAGCCAGTTAGCTGGCTGCAATTGGCACGGATTTGATCTCGGAACTTCCCTTTCACCAGACATTTAGCTTACCAACTGAGCTACATGAGATGCATTAGACTCGTTAGGCGATATGAGTGGTTATTTAGGTTAAAATATGCATAGCGACTCTGCATTAACTTACGGCACAACATCATAAGAGCTTGCTCTCACGGCTATTATTAGTAAGTTTAGCAATACAGATATTGGCTTGCTCAAATTACCCATTGGTAATGTGCCAGACTAATAGCAAGTGGCAAGCAACTACGTTACCAGTCACTGTTTATAAGCTGGTTCTTAATACCTGTGCAATGCCGGACATTCTGCTAGTCGCTTCTATTGCTGAAACACGACTAGCCCAGTTTGAAGGGACGGAGCTTAACACATATATAAAGAGCCAGCTGAGCAAAGGAAAGCAGAGCAAATGAGAAGTTTCTAATCTTGCAGTTTATTGTATGTTAATTGCAATTTGAACTGTACTTGCAAAGTGTTACCACAGAGTGGCGTGACCAGAGCCAGAGAGACCAGACCTCATGGCAACCGGCATCATCAGACTGAGCCTTCCTACAACTTGAGAAGGTTCGGTCACCGATGAGTTGGCTCGGTCGACCGAGCGATGAACAAAGAAACGAGGCATTTTAAAAATTGCATTTGAACTGTACTTTTGTATACATATATTTACTGTGAAATGTATATATTCATTTTCATTGCATTTGACTGGTTTGGTTCTTGTAGAGCAAGTAAGGAAACTCCGTTAGTTCTTCTGAACGAAAAAAGATATTAGAGTGTTCGGTTCAAAGCTCGACAAGCAAAGCTAAATAACAAGGTAACAATACCAAGTAATGAACAAGAGACCTTTAGATCTCAGTCTAACACTCCAAACTGAGCTATATTGGCTACTTAGTACATTTAAACGAGTGCTAATGGAAGTGTTATTGGTCCATTTTAAAGTATGGGAAACAATGTGAGCTGTTAAACAATAGGTTTGTTTTACAAATTTTGCGATAAAATGTAGACTACTACTACTACTAAAACTGATAAAAACAATAAAATGAAAATTTTGCTAATTGCTTAAATTTGCGAATGAATCGGACTGTAAATGTTGGTAGTTCGGCTTTTTAAAAATTAATCATCCTCTGTATTATATCAAGTTTTCAATTAATACAGTAAAATGAATATCTTGCTCTGAATGAAGCCTTATTTTGAACTTTCAGGATTCAACCGATCCCGAGGGTTTCAACCAATTTCGTGGATTTTTTCTAGCATAAAAACAAACAACTGCGTAAATAACAAACATCATATTTTTAATCACAGCCTAATACTAATTTTTTCTGTGTTGTAGCAAAATGCAGGACTAACATATGAAAACATATTTTCCAGGTGCCAAAACCTGGGATTGAACCAAGGACCTGTAAATGTTCAGTCTAATGCTCTCCTAACTGAGCTATTTCAGCTTCCTATTTCACACACACGAGTTCTAGTGCGAAGCTAGACATTGTTGAATTTTTTGAAAAGAACTTAAGTTATTTAACCATTTTTTTCCAAGAATTGTTGCACTACAAATATGTTACTGTTTATTTAAACCAAATAAAACCTTTGAATAAATATCTTATTCACTTTTAGATCCAATTCATAATGTCAGTGCACTCTTTAGGCCGTGTAAAGTTTATGCACAATGAAAGTTCCAAAATATTGCAAAGTTGACTTTGATGATTCATTCGGACTGTAAATCAGGGTAGTGCGAGCTTTTTAGAATGAATAATTTTCTGTATTATATCAAGTTTTCGATTAAAACAGTAAAATAATTATCTTGCTTCAAATGAAGATTTGTTTTGAATTTTCAGGGTTCAATCTATCTCGAGTGTTTCCTCTAGCATAAAAACAAACTACAGTAAAAATGACAAGCATCATATTTTTAATAACAGCCCATAGAGTTTTCTGAAAACTCTTAACTTTATTTAACGCATAGCATCATTTGTAAGGTGAATTCACCGGTTAGTATGCAGGTTAGAACCTTTATTCAGTACCGTGAAGCCTGAAATAACATTTCAGTACCATTTTTATACCAACTTGTTAAGCACAATAAATATGAATGCAATAAAATAGGAAAAGTTACAGTATAATAGCAAATAAAAATACTGAAGAACAACTGAAACGTCACAAGAAACAATATAACACGGTATAATAAAATAAAACAGCATATGCAACTAACCTGTAATCTCTAGTAAATAATCCCATGGAAATTGATAACTTACTACTCAGAGTAATAATTCAAATCTGGCTGTCTTCTATAAAAGCTAGAGAAACGTCACGCTATGAGTTAAGCACAACCTTAGCTTATGACTCAACGCCGGCAACTATCATTGGTCAGCATGGATTAGGCCAATTTGACTCGGCATGAACTCCAGGAACGCTAAACTAATAAACTTTTCCTACACTACCGTCTAAATTTCTTAAATTTATTGTAATATGTAGTTTCTTTTTGTTTTGTTGTTTGTTGTTAATTTATTAATTGTTGAATTATTCACACTAAATAATTGATAATGAATAATCCTACGTGATTGATAGTTGCTAATCTAAATACTCAGCAAATTTACTACACTGTGTACTGACCTCTGTTGGTGGGTGCATGGGTAACCCCTTTATCAAGAAATAGGTTCCTCACTTTGATTTTAGGTTGCACACCAAGCCGTCTGAGCCTGCAATATATTCGGTCACTCTACCTAGCTTCCAATAATTTCTAGCTGCCTGGTTGTCTTTGAAAATGACAATGTCTTCTTCATTGACATTTTCTCTCGTCCTTGTCCATTTCTGACAAATTGTTATGCTGTTTAAAGGTTGACTTGCAATAAAATTCACATTACAGTTATTTGGTATCAAAAGATTCACCATGTCTTACTCTGTTGTGTTGTACGTGCCAAATATGTGGAAATGTGATTACAAGCTCTTAAAAGCTCAAAAATGAAAAGCCACCGTAGATTGGAATCTCTTTATTTCGATGACGTAGCCATGAAATTTGGCTATTGTCTTGACATGTGATGTTCTTACGTGAATTGAAAGGCCAATAAAAAGCTCAATATAAACTTATCGTAGCACTAGTTTACGACAAACATTTTGGGTTGTATCGAAGACAACGTATTAAATATAGATGCTCGCTACTTTACAGTTTTGTTTCAGTTTGGTCTAATCGGCAAGTCATAATCTGATCGTGGAACCCAATACTTAACAAATAATTTCTGCAGCACTTTTCGATTATCACAAGTGACCAACAGGCTTGTCATGATTATCAGACAATGATATGTACTCCTTCAAGATAAGGCTAAAAAATTAAACAAATTTTTACGGTAAGTTATAGGATATCGCTGCTAAAAGGGACAGCATTACGATGACAATAAATTAGACGCGTAAGAACAATAGACATGGTTTTATTGAATGTGTAAAGTATATTTGTGAAAATATTTCGACGAATAAGGTTGCATGAATGTGTAAACAGAAACCATCTCTCACAACTGCGTCACATTTGAGGGTTCTGGAAAGAAACTCCAAACTACGGCGGGCTCGTGTGGCTGCGATTTTCTGTTCGTTTTTGAGCTTTTAAGAGCTTGTAATCACCTTTTCACACATTTTGCACCTACAACACAACAAACTAAAACATGGTGAATCTTTTGATATCAAATAACTGTAATGTGAATTTTGTTGCAAGTCAACCTTTAAATATTCAGTTTTCCATGTTTTCCAGAACTCCTCTGCTGCTGCTTGGGCTATGCTCCACCGTTTGCTACTATCCAAATAATCTTCTGTCAAGTTTCCAAGTAGAGGTTCCAGTAATTATTGACTTTTTATGATCAAGATATGACTAGGTGCAATAACATGATCCTTGGGATTGCTTATCGAGGTGGCTGTCAGGAGCCTACTGTTGATGATATTACCTGCTTCGTAAAAAACGTACATAGGGTTTTGGTGTCTAGATTATTTTTCAGCTTGAAGGTCATTGCATTGAGTACTGCTTTAACCAAATGAATCATTCTTCCCATGGCTCCACCTTGATGACTTGCATCATTTGAGTTGAATTTGAAATGAATGCGGTTCTCTAGCAAATATTACTTAGTTTCCTTACTGGTTATCTCTAATTGCTTTTCAATCTCATTCTTTGCTCCAACGAAATTAGTTCCATTGTCACAATATATTATTTGAACGGGGCCTCTCAAGGCCATAAAGTATTTTAGGGCTTGTATTAAAGTGTCTACGATCATGTCGTTTAAAACTTCTATATGAACTGCTCTAGAGTAGAGATAGTTTATCAGAAGTCCCTATCTTTTCAACTCTGTCCGCCTGTCTTTCTCGTAATAAGGTCCAAAGGCATCGATTCCAATGTTTGTGAATGGAGGAGTAGCCTCCATTCTTTCTTTGGGGAGTTCTCCCATCAGTTGTGTCTCTGGTGCCTTTCTTAGTTTAGCACAGCCTACACACTGCTTAAGCACCCACTTTACTACACCAGTTCTATTTACGATCTATATTCCAGCATCTCTAATTGCTGCAAGTGTGCTTCTTCTTCCTAAATGTGATATTTGTTTATGGTAATGCACTGTCAAAAGATATGCGAGGCGATAGTCCTTAGGAATGATGATAGGGTATTTCTGCTAATAACTCAATGTGGAAGCACTGGAAGATTGATGATGAGGGTATAGTTCATGTCGGTGGGAGACCACCAACATGAACTATACCCTCATCATCAATCTTACGGTTGAGCTTGATGAGAGACTTCTCCTTCATAGGATAACTCTCTGCTTGTGCCTTCTTTAAGACAAGTACTTCAGCCTCTTTCAGATCATTGGTGTCCAACTTTTTGCGCGTCCACTGTTTCTGTTTGACAAAGCTCTTCAGCAATGCTATGCTGTGTACTAGTTTCTTTCAGCTACTGCATCGAGTGAATTTTCTCGCTATGCTCTGTGTGTGGAAAGTAGCCATGGTAACTAGTGCCTGTGTTCGCACTTTTGGGTCAGGTTCATTGATTGTTGTGTTGACCTGATTTTTCTTAATGAAATCTAGCGCATTGGAGTCTTTAAGAAAGAGAGGCCCATTCCACCAAATGTCGTTATTAATGATTTCTTTGGCACTTATTCCATGAGAAGCTATGTCTGCTGGATTGAATTTGGCAAGAACATAATTCCATTGTTTGGGTTCAGTTGTCTTTCTAATTTGACTTACCCTGTTGGCAACAAACAGATGAAGCTTTCTGACATCTTTGGACATGTATCTTAGCAGTATTTGAGAATTACTCCAGAAGGTTTCTTTGCCTACATTAAGCTTTAGTTCTTTCCTTAGCATGTGGACTTTTTTAGTGGGACTACTCGTGATTTTACTAAAATCAGGATGCACAAATTTTTTCCACTGTCATTAACCTGTTTAATATATGAACAAGCACCATAACCATTCTGACTTACATTGCTGAAGTGATGCAATTCAGTGCTCACTATGTTGGTTCCTGTTTTGAAACATCGTGGTAGGCTCAATGCTGTTAGATTGGTTATTTCAGTTTTCGAAGTTTCCCATTTTTGTTTGTCATCTTGGCACATGGGTTGGTCCTATAGTTGTTCTGAATCAACTATTCTCTGGAGAATTTGTTTTCTTTTTAAAACCAAAGGTGAAATGAGCCCCATAGGGTTGTAATTTTGAGTAATGGTTGAGAGGATGCCTCTTTCAGTTGATGGTTTGTTTTGTAATTCTGGGATGACCAAGTGAAAGGTGTCAGTCTAAGTACCAATTCATTCGAAGCGTTCGTTCACTAGAAAGTGTTTCTGTGAGTAAGTCTATAGCTTTAGTAGATTCACCACGCTTAGTAATAGCTACTGTAGCTAATACTTCCTTGTTATTAAAAAAAAATTTGTGTAGTCTTATGTTCCCTTTTGAGCACATTCCTCTTGATGTTGTGATTTTTCCTTTAGCGTCTACAGCAGTAGCAACACTTGTTACACCATCGTCGACAAAAAATTTATGTTGTAGGAACTTTGAGACAAGTGGGAATTTGAATGCCAACAGCATGACATGATTTCCAGCTGCATTCTTCTGAATTGATGTCTCTAATTTCTTCTTAAATTTGACATTGTTTTGAGATAGATAAGAATCCTCATTTGTGTCTTAGAAGTCTCATTTCAGGATATTTAGCAACCGTACATCTGTGGACGTGTCTGCCTTATAAGCTGTTTTTCTAGGTTTGTAGATGGTTTCTGGTGTACCTCCACACATAGTCCATCCAAATAGCGCTCTTACTCCATAGGCTTTGCCCATTTTTCCATTAACTGCAGGTCTTGTTTTTAAAAGTTGAATTACTTCTGTGGAGTTCATTTTTATTAGAAGTTCAACTGGTATGTCTATCAAGGGTGGGAATTGTGTTGCTATGTCCTTCAAGTGGTCTAGTCTAATAGCTTTTTCTTGTTTGGGTAACTGATTTCTGTCACAATATACATATGTATTCACGCTTGTACGCACAAATATGTGCATAGCTATTTGTTAAATAACCGCGCAGCATAATGTCATCAAATCTTTTGATGTCTTCAGTTACTGGTCCATTAATGGTGTGAAGAGTGACATTTTTCTTTGTTTCACTAGTTATCGCTTTTAATGTTTCTACTACATCTTTTGATACATAACATGCATTCGACATGTTGTCAAGAAGAGTGTCAACTAGCATTTCACAACCTGTGTCTGCTGAGATATAAACAGGTACAGCCATGCTTGTTAAATTTTCCGCTTCTGTGATTTGACATTTCAGTACCTTAGTGGTACTGTGAGCTTTCATTGCTTGTTGTGGCTTTGTTTCAGCATCAGCCCAATTAGATCCACCAGTGTTTGAAGTCGCCTTGTCATACTGGTAGTTGGAGTCGTGATTTGCCGTGACATTTTCTTTTTTACACTTCCTACATTTTATCTTCTTTTGACAATCCTTTAATCAATGGTCATTCCCTAAGCATTTATAACATAGTCTATTCTTCGGAATAAGTTCTTCTTTTTCTGGTTTAGACCTTTTTTGAAAATGGCAACAGTCTGCAGTGTTGGGGTTAGTTGATTTGCACCAAATACTTTCCTTCTTTTGTTCAATGGAAGCTGCAAAACTTTTAATGGCTTTGTTTTTTGTGCTAGAAATATTACTCTGATTATGTTTGCTTCGTTTATGACTCAGTGATATCATTGATTGCGATATTGGAAGTGTCATGATGTGGGCTTTTTCATTGATAAGTTCTGCAAATTCTTTGAAGTCTGGATAAGTTTTGTTAGCCAAATCAGCTTTTGCTACTACTCTTATTCATTTAAGCCATAGCCACTCAGGAAGCTTTTCCACCATCCTTTTATTTGTTATGCAATCGTTGAGAACTTGCAGCGCTTCAACAGGCTGCATGACCCTCCTTAGGTGTCTCGAAAAGTCTCCAAAGTCTCTCAAGCCTAGTCCATCTTAGGAAGTAATTTTTAGCCACTTGTCCAGTTTCATTCTGAAATACCTAGCCGTGTTTTGTTCATTTTCATACCGACTTTTTAAAGTCGTTCTAGCTGCCAGAAAACTTCATTTGCATTTGTGCTGAAATGTCCTTCAACACATATCTTGGCTTCTTCTTTCAGAAGTTTTTTGAGATGTCGAAGTCTGTGGGTGTCCTCTATATGTTTTGTACAAAAGTAGGAATCCAGGGCTACTTCCCAATCATTGAATTCTAAGACATTTCCTTCAAATACACTGGGTTCTACTGATTTATGTGAGCTTCAAAATGTTGCTGTCAGGCAGGCTACTAGTTGTTCTGCAATTGATAGTTCTGATTTTGTGGTGTCAGAAGTAGACATGGTACTTTCGACTTTTCTAGTAAAAAACTGGTTAGGTTTTTTCTGCTTTCAACATCCACGCCTGTGTGCTCAGTAACTCTAGCTACTTCTCTGCATGGCTGTGCTTGTTCCTGTTCTGTTCTGGTTGTGTTGTGTCTGTCTGCTTCATTAGATGGTAAATCAGATTCCTTTGTTTGGTTAACAGCTCAGTCAATTTGTTCTACGCTATGCATTATGGAGGATGTTGAATGATAGAGTTAGATTCTTTCTTCTTTACCATCTCCTCAAATAGCCTTACCTGTTCTTCTATTTCTCTGTTGGCCAGCAATTTTCTTTTGAGCTTCCCTCAGTTGCAATTCTTCCAGCCTCTCTATGTGTTCCGCTACTAAATCTTTCAGAGAATTAGCTGTGATCACAAGGCCATCATACATGGGTTTTATTGTCTCCATCATCTTATTTGAGTCTGCATCAGTGTTACATAGAGCTACTAATTCATTATACATATCGCAAGTCTCGATAATTCTAGCATCAACGTTGTCACAAATTTCATACAATGTGTCAATAAAAGTTTCTCTTATGTGGTTCTGCTCATTAAGTTCAGCTCATGTGGTTTCTTCACTTTGGCTGGTATGTATGTTTCTGGTACAGCTTTTGTGTTGTCTATTCTGTTGATTGGGTGGAGTTGATTTTTCTTGTTGGTCCAGAACAGCTCTTGTGTTGTGTACAGTGTGGCTGACTGAAGTCATCATTTCTTTATTGGTCCAGAACAGTTTTTATGTTGTCTACACTGTTAGCTGGATAGAGTTATTTTTTCTTGTAGGTCCAGAATAACTCTTGTGTTGTCTACAGTGTGGCTGACTAAAGTTATTTTTTCTTTATAGGTCCAGAGCAACTCTTGTATTGCCTACACGGGGCTGACTGGAGTTGCCTTTTCTTTATAGGCCCAAATCAGTTCTTGTGTTGTCTACAGTGTGGCTGACTGAAGTTATCTTTTCTTTATTGGTCCAGAACAGCTTTTATATTGTCTACTCTGTTGACTGGCTAAATTATCAATTGTTCGCAATTTTGTTTAAAGAAAGGTTTCAATGTAGAGTTTTGTTTGAAACTCTTAACTTTATTTAACGCATAGGATCATTTGTGAGGTGACCTTACTGGTTAGTATGCGGGTTACAACTTTTATTCATTACCGTGAAACCTGAACTAACATTTCTGTACCAATTTTATCCCAACTTGTTAAACACACGAATTATGAATTGACAATCGTCAACTTACTACTCTTAATTATTAAGTCAAATCTGGCTGCCTTGTACAGAAGCTAAAGAAACGTCTCGCTATGAATTAAGCAAAACCTTAGCTAGTGACTCCACGACAGCAACTATCATTGTTCAGCACGGAATAGGCAAATGTGAGTCGGCATGAACTCCAGGAATGCTAAACAAATAAAATTTTTCTACAATACGTGTGATACAAATGCACACTACCGCTAAATGAAACTAGATGAAAACCTTGGAAAAAATATCTTATTTACTTCTGAGACCCAATTGATAATATCAGTCCATCTTTTAAGTAGTGTGAATTAATGAACCGTGAAAATTCCAAAAAAATTCGAAGACAGCATTAGTGATTTTTTCGGATTGTAAATGAAGGTAGTGCGAGTTTTTAGAGTGAATCATTCTCTGTATTGTGACAAGTTCTCGATTAAAACAGTAACATAAATATCTTGCTTCCGATGAAGCTTTAGTTTAAACTTTCAGGGCTCAACCAATCCAGAAGGATTCCTCTAGCATGAAAACAAACTACTACAAGTACAACAAACATCATCTTTTTAATCATAGCCTGATACTAAGTGTTTCAGTGGTATAGCGAAATGCCGGACTAATACATGAAAATACATTTCCCAGATGCGGAAATCTGGGATTGAACCAAAGAGCTTAAAAACTTTAGGCTAACACTCTCCCAACTGAGCTATTAGGGATCCTATTTTGCACCAACGAGTTCTAGTGTGAATCTAGGCGCAGGTAAAGTTTGTGCAAAGAACTTATTTCATCACTTTTTCAAAGAAATGTTGCGATTTAGAGTAGATTACTGTTTATTTAAACTAAATACAAACCTTAGAATAAAGATCTTATTCACTTTTGAGATCCAATTCATAATATCAGTGTACTTTTTAGGCTGTGCAAAGTTTATGCACAAATAAATGTTCCATATAATTGCAAAGTCGACTTTAATGATTCATTCAGAGTGTAAATGAGGCTGGTGCGAGTTTTTTTAGAATGAATAATTCTTTTTATTATATCAAGTTCTCAATTAAAACAATAAAATAATTATCTTGTTTCAAATGAAGATTTGATTTGAATTTTCAAGTTCAACCAATCTCGTGGATTTCTTCTAGCGTATGAACAAACTCCTGTGAGAATAACAAACCGCATGTTTTTAATCAAATTCATACTATCAGCGCACCTTGGGGACTGTGTAGATTTGATGAACCGTGAAAGTTCCAAAAGATTTTAAAGACAGCATTCGCGATTCATTCGGAATTTAAATGAGGCTGGTGCAAGTTTTATTAGAATGGATAATTCTCTGTATTATATCAAGTGTTCGATTAAAACAATAAAATGATTATCTTGTTTCAAATGAAAATTTGTTTTGAACTTTCAGGTTCAACCAATCTCGTGGATTTCTTTTAGCATATGAACAAACTCCTGTAAGAATAACAAACAAAATCTTTTTAATCACAGCCTAATACTAATTTTTTGTGTTATAGCAAAAATCACGACTGATATATGAAAATATACTTTCCAGATGCCAAAACCCGGAATCGAACCAGGGACCTTTAGATCTTCAGTCTAACGCTCTCCAAACTGAGCTATTTCGGCTTCCTATTTTTGAAACTCGAGTTCTAGTGCGAAGCGAAACGCATTTGAAAATTGTGAAAAAAGCTTAAGTTATTTATTCAATTTTTTCCAATAGTTGTTGAAGTGTAAAACAGATTACTGTTTATTTAGAAAATGTATTAACCTTAAAATAAAGATCTTATTCCCTTTCGAGATCCCATTCTTAATATCAGTGCATCTTTTAGGCCGTGTAAAGTTTACGCACGATGAATGTTCCAAAAAATTGCAACGTTGACTTCGTTGATTCATTCAGAGTGTAAATGAGGTTAGTGTGAGTTTTTTAGAATGAATTATTTTTTGTATATAATCAAGTTCTCGATTGAAACAATCAAATAATTATCTTGTTTCAAATCAAGAATTGTTTTGATTTTTCAGGTTCAACCAATCTCGTGGATTTCTTCTAGCATATGAACAAACTCCTGTGAGAATAACAAACAGCATCTTTTTAATAACAGCCTAATACTAATTTTTCTGCGTTATAGCAAAAATCACGACTGATATATGAAAGTATATTTTCTAGATGCGGAAACTCGATATTGAACCAGGGACCTTTGGATCATAGGTCTAACGCTCTCCCAACTGAGCTATTTCGGCTTCCTATTTTTCACACTCGAGTTCTATTGCGAAGCAAGACGCATTTGAAAATTGTGAAAAAAGCTTAAGTTATTTATTCAATTTTTTCCAATAGTTGTTGGAGTGTAAAATAGATTACTGTTTAATTAGAAAAATTATTAACCTTAAAATAAAAATGTTATTCCCTTTCGACATCTAATTCTTAATATCAGTGCATCTTTTAGGCCGTGTAAAGTTTACGCACCATGAATGTTCCAATTAATTGCAACGTTGACTTCGTTGAATCATTCAGAGTGTAAATCAGGCTAGTGTGAGTTTTTTAGAATGAATTCTTCTCTGCATTATATCAAGTTCTCGATTAAAACAATAAAATAATTATATTGTTTCAAATGAAGAATTGTTTTGAATTTTCAGGGTCAACCAATCTCGTGAAGTTTTTATAGCATATGAGGAAACTCCCATTAGAATAACAAACAGCATCCTTATAATCACAGCCTAATAATAATTTTTCTGTGTTACATCAAATTCAGGACTGATATATGAAAATATATTTTCTAGATGCCAAAACCCGGGATCGAACCAGGGACCTTTAGATCTTCAGTCTAACGCTCTCCAAACTGAGCTATTTCGGCTTCCTATTTTGACCAAACGAGGTCTAGTACGAGGCTAGACGCTGTTGAAACTTGTGAAAAGAATTTAAGTTATTTAATCATTTTTTCTAACGGTTGTTGCGATGAATAGGAAATTACTGTTTATTTAAACCAAACACAAACCTTAGATTAACTATGTTATTCACTTTTGTAATGAAACTCATAATATCAGTGCACTTTTGAGGCTGTGTATAATTTATGAACCATGAAAGTTCCAAAATATTTTAAAGAAAGCAATCGAGATTAATTCGGAATGTAAATGAGGCTAGTGCAAAGTTTTTAGAATGAATAATTCTCTGTATTATATCAAGTTCTCGATTAAAACAATAAAATAATTATTTTGTTTCAAATGACGATTTGCTTTGAATTTTCAGGTTCAACCAATCTCGTGGATTTCTTCTAGCATATGAAGAAACTCCTGTGAGAATAACAAACGGCATCTTTTTAATCAGAGCCTAATACTAATTTTTCTGTATTATATCAAAAATCAGGACTGATATATGAAAATATATTTTCCAGATGCCGAAACCCGGGATCGAACCAGGGACCTTTAGATCTTCAGTCTAACGCTCTCCCAACTGAGCTATTTCGGCTTCCTATTTTGCCCAAACGAGGTCTAGTACGAGGCTAGACGCTGTTGAAATTTGTGAAAAGAAATTAAGTTATTTAATCATTTTTTCTAACAGTTGTTGCGATGAATAGGAGATTACTGTTTATTTAAACCAAACACAAACCTTAGATTAACTATCTTATTCACTTTTGTAATCAATTTTATAATATCAGTGCACTTTTGAGGCTGTGTAGATTTTATGAACCATGAAAGTTCCAAAAAATTTCAAAGAAAGCATTCGAGATTAATTCGGAATGTAAATGAGGCTAGTGCAAAGTTTGTAGAATGAGTAATTTTCTGTATTATATCAAGTTCTCGATTAAAACAATAAAATAATTATCATGTTTCAAGTAAAGATTTGTTGGTAGCTTTCAGGTTCAACCAATCTCGTGAAGTTCTTATAGCATATGAGCAAACTCCCGTGAGAATAACAAACAGCATCTTTATAATCACAGCCTAATAATAATTTTTTTGTGTTATAACAAAAATCAGGACTGATATATGAAAATATATTTTCTAGATGCTGAAACCCGATATTGAACCAGGGACCTTTAGATCTTCAGTCTAACGCTCTCCCAACTGAGCTATTTCGGCTTCCTATTTTTCACGCTCGAGTTCTAGTGCGAAACTAGACGCAATTGAAAATTGTGAAAAAAGCTTAAGTTATTTATTCAATTTTTTCAAATAGTTGTTAAAGTGTAAAATAAATTGCTGCTTATTTTGAAAAATTATTAACCTTAAAATAAAAATGTTATTCCCTTTCGACATCTAATTCTTAATATCAGTGCATCTTTTAGGCCGTGTAAAGTTTACGCACCATGAATGTTCCAATTAATTGCAACGCTGACTTCGTTGATTCATTCAGAGTGTAAATCAGGTTAGTGTGAAATTTTTAGAATGAATTATTCTTTGTATTATATCAAGTTCTCGAATAAAACAATAAAATAATTATCTTGTTTCAAATGAACAATTGTTTTGAATTTTCGGGGTCAACCAATCTCGTGAAGTTTTTATAGCATATGAGCAAACTCCCGTTAGAATAACAAACAGCATCCTTAAAATCACAGCCTAATAATAATTTTTCTGTGTTACATCAAATTCAGGACTGATATATGAAAATATATTTTCTAGATGCCGAAACCCGGGATCGAACCAGGGACCTTTAGATCTTCAGTCTAATGCTCTCCAAACTGAGCTATTTCAGCTTCCTATTTTGCCCAAACGAGGTCTAGTACGAGGCTAGACGCTGTTGAAACTTGTGAAAAGAATTTAAGTTATTTAATCATTTTTTCTAACGGTTGTTGCGATGAATAGGAGATTACTGTTTATTTAAACCAAACACAAACCTTAGATTAACTATCTTATTCACTTTTGTAATCAAACTCATAATATCAGTGCACTTTTGAGGCTGTGTATAATTTATGAACCATGAAAGTTCCAAAATATTTTAAAGAAAGCAATCGAGATTAATTCGGAATGTAAATGAGGCTAGTGCAAAGTTTTTAGAATGAATAATTCTCTGTATTATATCAAGTTCTCGATTAAAACAATAAAATAATTATTTTGTTTCAAATGACGATTTGCTTTGAATTTTCAGGTTCAACCAATCTCGCGGATTTCTTCTAGTATATGAACAAACTCCTGTGAGAATAACAAACAGCATCTTTATAATCACAGCCTAATACTAATTTTTCTGTGTTATATCAAAAATCACGACTGACATATGAAAATTTATTTTCCAGATGCCGAAACCCGGGATCGAACCAGGGACCTTTAGATCTTCAGTCTAACGCTCTCCCAACTGAGCTATTTCGGTTTCCTATTTTGTGCAAACGAGTTCTAGTACGAGGCTAGACGCTGTTAAAATTTATGAAAAGATTTTAAGTTATTTAATCATTTTTTCTAACAGTTGTTGCGATGAATAGGAGATTACTGTTTATTTAAACTAAACACAAACTTTAGATTAACTATTTTATTCACTTTTGTAATCAAACTCATAATATCAGTGCACTTTTGAGGCTGTGTATAATTTATGAACCATGAAAGTTCCAAAATATTTCAAAGAAAGCAATCGAGATTAATTCGGAATGGAAATGAGGCTAGTGCAAAGTTTTTAGAATGAATAATTCTCTGTATTATATCAAGTTCTCGATTAAAACAATAAAATAATTATTTTGTTTCAAATGACGATTTGCTTTGAATTTTCAGGTTCAACCAATCTCGCGGATTTCTTCTAGTATATGAACAAACTCCTGTGAGAATAACAAACAGCATCTTTTTAATCACAGCCTAATACAAATTTTTCTGTGTTATAGAAAAAGTCCGGACTGATATATGAAAATATTTTTTTAGATGCCAAAACCCGGGATTGAACCAGGGACCATCAGATCTTCAATCTAACGCTCTCCAAACTGAGCTATTTCGGCTTCCTATTTTGCCCAAACGTGGTCTAGTACGAGGCTAGACGCTGTTGAAATTTGTGAAAAGAATTTAAGTTATTTAATCATTTTTTCTAACAGTTGTTGCGATGAACAGGAGATTACTGTTTATTTAAACCAAACACAAACCTTAGATTAACTATGTTATTCACTTTTGTAATCAAACTCATAATATCAGTGCACATTTGAGGCTGTGTAATTTTTATGAACCATGAAAGTTCCAAAATATTTCAAAGAAAGCATTCGAGATTAATTCGGAATGGAAATGAGGCTAGTGCAAAGTTTGTAGAATGAATAATTCTCTGTATTATATCAAGTTCTCGATTAAAACAATAGAATATATATCTTGTTTCAAAGAAGATTTGCTTTGAATTTTCAGGTTCAACCAATCTCGTGGATTTCTTCTAGCATATGAAAAAACTCCTGTGAGAATAACAAACGGCATCTTTTTAATCACAGCCTAATACTAAGTTTTCTGTGTTATAGCAAAAATCAGGACTGATATATGAAAACATTTTTTTCAGATGCCAAAACCCGGGATCGAACCAGGGACCTTTAGATCTTCAGTCTAACGCTCTCCAAACTGAGCTATTTCGGCTTCCTATTTTGCCCAAACGAGGTCTAGTACGAGGCTAGACGCTGTTGAAATTTGTGAAAAAAATTTAAGTTATTTAATCAATTTTTCTAACAGTTGTTGCGATGAATAGGAGATTACTGTTTATTTAAACCAAACACAAACCTTAGATTAACTATCTTATTCACTTTTGTAATCAATTTCATAATATCAGTGCACTTTTGAGGCTGTGTAGATTTTATGAACCATGAAAGTTCCAAAAATTTTCAAAGAAAGCATTCGAGATTAATTCGGAATGTAAATGAGGCTAGTGCAAAGTTTGTAGATTGAGTAAATCTCTGTATTATATCAAGTTCTCGATTAAAACAATAAAATAATTATTTGGTTTCAAATGACGATTTGCTTTGAATTTTCAGGTTCAACCAATCTCGTGGATTTCTTCTAGCATATGAACAAACTCCTGTGAGAATAACAAACAGCATCTTTTTAATCACAGCCTAATACTAATTTTTCTGTGTTATAACAAAATTCAGGACTGATATATGAAAATATATTTTCTAGATGCCGAAACCCGGGATCGAACCAGGGACCTTTAGATCTTCAGTCTAACGCTCTCCCAACTGAGCTATTTCGGCTTCCTATTTTGCCCAAACGAGGTCTAGTACGAGGCTAGACGCTGTTGAAATTTGTGAAAAAAATTTAAGTTATTTAATCAATTTTTCTAACAGTTGTTGCGATGAATAGGAGATTACTGTTTATTTAAACCAAACACAAACCTTAGATTAACTATCTTATTCACTTTTGTAATCAATTTCATAATATCAGTGCACTTTTGAGGCTGTGTAGATTTTATGAACCATGAAAGTTCCAAAAATTTTCAAAGAAAGCATTCGAGATTAATTCGGAATGTAAATGAGGCTAGTGCAAAGTTTGTAGATTGAGTAAATCTCTGTATTATATCAAGTTCTCGATTAAAACAATAAAATAATTATTTGGTTTCAAATGACGATTTGCTTTGAATTTTCAGGTTCAACCAATCTCGTGGATTTCTTCTAGCATATGAACAAACTCCTGTGAGAATAACAAACAGCATCTTTTTAATAACAGCCTAATACTGATTTTTCTGCGTTATAGCAAAAATCACGACTGATATATGAAAGTATATTTTCTAGATGCGGAAACCCGATATTGAACCAGGGACCTTTGGATCATAGGTCTAACGCTCTCCCAACTGAGCTATTTCGGCTTCCTATTTTTCACACTCGAGTTCTATTGCGAAGCAAGACGCATTTGAAAATTGTGAAAAAAGCTCAAGTTATTTATTCAATTTTTTCCAATAGTTGTTGGAGTGTAAAATAAATTACTGTTTAATTTGAAAAATTATTAACCTTAAAATAAAAATGTTATTCCCTTTCGAGATCCAATTCTTAATATCAGTGCATCTTTTAGGTCGTGTAAAGTTTACGCACCAAGATTGTTTCAAATAATATCAATGTTGACTTTGTTGACTCATTCAGAGTGTAAATGAGGCTAGTGAGAGTTTTTTAGAATGAATAATTTTCTGTATTATATCAAGTTCTCGATTAAAACAATAAAATAATTATCTTTTTTCAAATGAAGTTTTGTTTTGAACTTTCAGGTTCAATCAATCTCGTGGATTTCTTCTAGCATGTGAACAAACACCTGTGAGAATAACAAACCGCATCAATTTAATCACAGCCTAATACTTATTTTTCTGAGTTATAGCAAAATTCAGGACTGATATATGAAAATCTATTTTGCGGATGCCAAAACCAGAGATCGAACCAGGGACCTTTAGACCTTTAGTCTAACACTCGCCCAAATGAGCTATTTCGGCTTCCTATTTTTAACACTCGAGTTCTAGTTCGACGCTAGACGCATTTGAAAATTGTGAAAAAAGCTTAAGTTATTTATTCAATTTTTTCCAATAGTTGTTGGAGTGTAAAATAGATTACTGTTTATTAAGAAAATGTATTAACCTTAAAATGAAGATCTTATTCTCTTTCGAGATCCCATTCTTAATATCAGTGCATCTTTTAGGCCGTGTAAAGTTTACGCACGATGAATGTTCCAAATAATTGCAACGTTGACTTTGTTGATTCATTCAGAGTGTAAATAAGGCTAGTGTGAGTTTTCTAGAATGAATAATTTTCTGTATTATATCGAGTTTTCGATTAAAACAATAAAATAATTATCTTGTTTCAAGTAAAGATTGGTTGGTAGCTTTCAGGTTCAACCAATCTCGTGAAGTTCTTATAGCATATGAGCAAACTCCCGTTAGAATAACAAACAGCATCTTTATAATCACAGCCTAATAATAATTTTTCTGTGTTATAACAAAAATCAGGACTGATATATGAAAATATATTTTCTAGATGCTGAAACCCGATATTGAACCAGGGACCTTTAGATCTTCAGTCTAACGCTCTCCAAACTGAGCTATTTCGGCTTCCTATTTTGACCAAACGAGGTCTAGTACGAGGCTAGACGCTGTTGAAATCTGTGAAAAGAAATTAAGTTATTTAATCATTTTTTCTAACAGTTGTTGCGATGAATAGGAGATTACTGTTTATTTAAACCAAACACAAACCTTAGATTAACTATGTTATTCACTTTTGTAATCAAACTCATAATATCAGTGCGCATTTGAAACTGTGTAAATTTTATGAACCATGAAAGTTCCAAAATATTTCAAAGAAAGCATTCGAGAATAATTCGGAATGGAAATGAGGCTAGTGCAAAGTTTGTAGAATGAGTAATTCTCTGTATTATATCAACTTCTCGATTAAAACAATAAAATAATTATCTTGTTTCAAGTAAAGATTTGTTGGTAGCTTTCAGGTTCAACCAATCTCGTGAAGTTCTTATAGCATATGACCAAACTCCTGTGAGAATAACAAACGGCATCTTTTTAATCACAGCCTAATACTAAGTTTTCTGTGTTATAGCAAAAATCAGGACTGATATATGAAAACATTTTTTCAGATGCCAAAACCCGGGATTGAACCAGGGACCTTTAGATCTTCGGTCTAACGCTCTCCAAACTGAGCTATTTCGGCTTCCTATTTTGCCCAAACGAGGTCTAGTACGAGGCTAGACGGTGTTAAAATTTGTGAAAAGAAATTAAGTTATTTAATCATTTTTTCTAACAGTTGTTGCGATGAATAGAAGATTACTGTTTATTTAAACCAAACACAAACCTTAGATTAACTATCTTATTCACTTTTGTAATCAATTTCATAATATCAGTGCACTTTTGAGGCTGTGTAGATTTTATGAACCATGAAAGTTCCAAAATATATCAAAGAAAGCATTCGAGATTAATTCGGAATGTAAATGAGGCTAGTGCAAAGTTTGTAGAATGAGTAATTCTCTGTATTATATCAAGTTCTCGATTAAAACAATAAAATAATTATTTGGTTTCAAATGACGATTTGCTTTGAATTTTCAGGTTCAACCAATCTCGTGGATTTCTTCTAGCATATGAACAAACTCCTGTGAGAATAACAAACAGCATCCTTATAATCACAGCCTAATAATAATTTTTCTGTGTTATAACAAAAATCAGGACTGATATATGAAAATATATTTTCTAGATGCCGAAACCCGGGATCGAACCAGGGACCTTTAGATCTTCAGTCTAACGCTCTCCAAACTGAGCTATTTCGGCTTCCTATTTTGCCCAAACGAGGTCTAGTACGAGGCTAGACGCTGTTGAAACTTGTGAAAAGAATTTAAGTTATTTAATCATTTTTTCTAACGGTTGTTGCGATGAATAGGAGATTACTGTTTATTTAAACCAAACACAAACCTTAGATTAACTATGTTATTCACTTTTGTAATGAAACTCATAATATCAGTGCACTTTTGAGGCTGTGTATAATTTATGAACCATGAAAGTTCCAAAATATTTTAAAGAAAGCAATCGAGATTAATTCGGAATGTAAATGAGGCTAGTGCAAAGTTTTTAGAATGAATAACTCTCTGTATTATATCAAGTTCTCGATTAAAACAATAAAATAATTATTTTGTTTCAAATGACGATTTGCTTTGAATTTTCAGGTTCAACCAATCTCGTGAAGTTCTTATAGCATATGAGCAAACTCCCGTGAGAATAACAAACAGCATCTTTATAATCACAGCCTAATAATAATTTTTTTGTGTTATAACAAAAATCAGGACTGATATATGAAAATATATTTTCTAAATGCTGAAACCCGGTATTGAACCAGGGACCTTTAGATCTTCAGTTTAACGCTCTCCCAACTGAGCTATTTCGGCTTCCTATTTTTCACGCTCGAGTTCTAGTGCGAAACTAGACGCATTTGAAAATTGTGAAAAAAGATTAAGTTATTTATTCAATTTTTTCCAATAGTTGTTGGAGTGTAAAATAAATTACTGTTTATTTTGAAAAATTATTAATCTTAAAATAAAAATGTTATTCCCTTTCGACATCTAATTCTTAATATCAGTGCATCTTTTAGGCCGTGTAAAGTTTACGCACCATGAATGTTCCAATTAATTGCAACGCTGACTTCGTTGATTCATTCAGAGTGTAAATCAGGTTAGTGTGAGTTTTTTAGAATGAATAATTTTCGGTATTATATCAAGTTTTCGATTAAAACAATAAAATAATTATCTTGTTTCAAGTAAAGATTTGTTGGTAGCTTTCAGGTTCAACCAGTCTCGTGAAGTTCTTATAGCATATGAGCAAACTCCCATGAGAATAACAAACAGCATCTTTATAATCACAGCCTAATAATAATTTTTCTGTGTTATAGCAAAAATCAGGACTGATATATGAAAATATATTTTCTAGATGCTGAAACCCGATATTGAACCAGGGACCTTTAGATCTTCAGTCTAACGCTCTCCCAACTGAGCTATTTCGGCTTCCTATTTTTCACACTCGAGTTCTAGTGCGAAGCTAGACGCATTTGAAAATTGTGAAAAAAGCTTAAGTTATTTATTCAATTTTTTCCAATAGTTGTTGGAGTGTAAAATAGATTACTGTTTATTAAGAAAATGTATTAACCTTAAAATGAAGATCTTATTCTCTTTCGAGATCCCATTCTTAATATCAGTGCATCTTTTAGGCCGTGTAAAGTTTACGCACGATGAATGTTCCAAATAATTGCAACGTTGACTTTGTTGATTCATTCAGAGTGTAAATGAGGCTAGTGTGAGTTTTCTAGAATGAATAATTTTCTGTATTATATCGAGTTTTCGATTAAAACAATAAAATAATTATCTTGTTTCAAGTAAAGATTGGTTGGTAGCTTTCAGGTTCAACCAATCTCGTGAAGTTCTTATAGCATATGAGCAAACTCCCGTGAGAATAACAAACAGCATCTTTATAATCACAGCTTAATAATAATTTTTCTGTGTTATAACAAAAATCAGGACTGATATATGAAAATATATTTTCATATGCCAAAACCCGGGATCGAACCAGGGACCTTTAGATCTTCAGCCTAACGCTCTCCAAACTGAGCTATTTCGGCTTCCTATTTTGCCCAAACGAGGTCTAGTACGAGGCTAGACGCTGTTGAAATTTGTGAAAAGAAATTAAGTTATTTAATCATTTTTTCTAACAGTTGTTGCGATGAACAGGAGATTACTGTTTATTTAAACCAAACACAAACCTTAGATTAACTATCTTATTCACTTTTGTAATCAATTTCATAATATCAGTGCACTTTTGAGGCTGTGTAGATTTTATGAACCATGAAAGTTCCAAAAAATTTCAAAGAAAGCATTCGAGATTAATTCGGAATGGAAATGAGGCTAGTGCAAAGTTTGTAGAATGAGTAATTTTCTGTATTATATCAAGTTCTCGATTAAAACAATAAAATAATTATCTTGTTTCAAGTAAAGATTTGTTGGTAGCTTTCAGGTTCAACCAATCTCGAGAAGTTCGTATAGCATATGACCAAACTCCTGTGAGAATAACAAACGGCATCTTTTTAATCACAGCCTAATACTAAACTTTCTGTGTTATAGCAAAAGTCAGGACTGATATATGAAAATATTTTTTTAGATGCCAAAACCCGGGATTGAACCAGGGACTATCAGATCTTCAATCTAACGCTCTCCAAACTGAGCTATTTCGGCTTCCTATTTTGCCCAAACGAGGTCTAGTACGAGGCTAGACGCTGTTGAAATTTGTGAAAAGAAATTAAGTTATTTAATCATTTTTTCTAACAGTTGTTGCGATGAACAGGAGATTACTGTTTATTTAAACCAAACACAAACCTTAGATTAACTATGTTATTCACTTTTGTAATTAAACTCATAATATCAGTGCACTTTTGAGGCTGTGTATAATTTATGAACCATGAAAGTTCCAAAATATTTTAAAGAAAGCAATCGAGATTAATTCGGAATGTAAATGAGGCTAGTGCAAAGTTTTTAGAATGAATAATTCTCTGTATTATATCAAGTTCTCGATTAAAACAATAAAATAATTATTTTGTTTCAAATGACGATTTGCTTTGAATTTTCAGGTTCAACCAATCTCGTGGATTTCTTCTAGCATATGAAGAAACTCCTGTGAGAATAACAAACGGCATCTTTTTAATCAGAGCCTAATACTAATTTTTCTGTATTATATCAAAAATCAGGACTGATATATGAAAATATATTTTCCAGATGCCAAAACCCGGGATCGAACCAGGGACCTTCAGATCTTCAGTCTAACGCTCTCCCAACTGAGCTATTTCGGCTTCCTATTTTGCGCAAACGAGCTCTAGTACGAGGCTAGACGCTGTTAAAATTTGTGAAAAAAATTTAAGTTATTTAATCATTTTTTCTAACAGTTGTTGCGATGAATAGGAGATTACTGTTTATTTAAACCAAACACAAACCTTAGATTAACTATGTTATTCACTTTTAATAATCAAACTCATAATATCAGTGCGCATTTGAGACTGTGTAAATTTTATGAACCATGAAAGTTCCAAAATATTTCAAAGAAAGCATTCGAGACTAATTTGGAATGGAAATGAGGCTAGTGCAAAGTTTGTAGAATGAGTAATTCTCTGTATTATATCAAGTTCTCGATTAAAACAATAAAATAATTATCTTGTTTCAAGTAAAGATTTGTTGGTAGCTTTCAGGTTCAACCAATCTCGTGAAGTTCTTATAGCATATGAGCAAACTCCCGTGAGAATAACAAACAGCATCTTTATAATCACAGCCTAATAATAATTTTTTTGTGTTATAACAAAAATCAGGACTGATATATGAAAATATATTTTCTAGATGCTGAAACCCGATATTGAACCAGGGACCTTTAGATCTTCAGTTTAACTCTCTCCCAACTGAGCTATTTCGGCTTCCTATTTTTCACGCTCGAGTTCTAGTGCGAAACTAGACGCATTTGAAAATTGTGAAAAAAGCTTAAGTCATTTATTCAATTTTTTCCAATAGTTGTTGGAGTGTAAAATAAATTACTGTTTATTTTGAAAAATTATTAATCTTAAAATAAAAATGTTATTCCCTTTCGACATCTAATTCTTAATATCAGTGCATCTTTTAGGCCGTGTAAAGTTTACGCACCATGAATGTTCAAATTAATTGCAACGCTGACTTCGTTGATTCATTCAGAGTGTAAATCAGGTTAGTGTGAGTTTTTTAGAATGAATTATTCTCTGTATTATATCAAGTTCTCGAATAAAACAATAAAATAATTATCTTGTTTCAAATGAAGAATTGTTTTGAATATTCAGGGTCAACCAATCTCGTGAAGTTTTTATAGCATATGAGCAAACTCCCGTTAGAATAACAAACAGCATCCTTATAATCACAGCCTAATACTAATTTTTCTGTGTTACATCAAATTCAGGACTGATATATGAAAATATATTTTCCAGATGCCGAAACCCGGGATCGAACCAGGGACCTTTAGATCTTCAGTCTAACGCTCTCCAAACTGAACTATTTCGGCTTCCTATTTTGCCCAAACGAGGTCTAGTACGAGGCTAGACGCTGTTGAAACTTGTGAAAAAAATTTAAGTTATTTAATCAAATTTTCTAACGGTTGTTGCGATGAATAGGAGATTACTGTTTATTTAAACCAAACACAAACCTTAGATTAACTATCTTATTCACTTTTGTAATCAATTTCATAATATCAGTGCACTTTTGAGGCTGTGTAGATTTTATGAACCATGAAAGTTCCAAAAATTTTCAAAGAAAGCATTCGAGATTAATTCGGAATGTAAATGAGGCTAGTGCAAAGTTTGTAGAATGAGTAATTCTCTGTATTATATCAAGTTCTCGATTAAAACAATAAAATAATTATTTGGTTCCAAATGACGATTTGCTTTGAATTTTCAGGTTCAACCAATCTCGTGGATTTCTTCTAGCATATGAACAAACTCCTGTGAGAATAACAAACAGCATCCTTATAATCACAGCCTAATAATAATTTTTCTGTGTTATAACAAAAATCAGGACTGATATATGAAAATATATTTTCCAGATGCCGAAACCCGGGATCGAACCAGGGACCTTTAGATCTTCAGTCTAACGCTCTCCCAACTGAGCTATTTCGGCTTCCTATTTTTCACACTCGAGTTCTAGTGCGAAGCTAGACGCATTTGAAAATTGTGAAAAAAGCTTAAGTTATTTATTCAATTTTTTCCAATAGTTGTTGGAGTGTAAAATAGATTACTATTTATTTAGAAAAATTATTAACCTTAAAATAAAAATGTTATACCCTTTCGACATCTAATTCTTAATATCAGTGCATCTTTTAGGCCGTGTAAAGTTTACGCACCATGAATGTTCCAATTAATTGCAACGTCGACTTCGTTGATTCAGTCAGAGTGTAAATCAGGCTAGTGTGAGTTTTTTAGAATGAATTATTCTCTGCATTATATCAAGTTCTCGATTAAAACAATAAAATAATTATATTGTTTCAAATGAAGAATTGTTTTGAATTTTCAGGGTCAACCAATCTCGTGGATTTCTTCTAGCATATGAACAAACTCCTGTGAGAATAACAAACAGCATCTTTTTAATAACAGCCTAATACTGATTTTTCCGTGTTATAGCAAAAATCACGACTGATATATGAAAGTATATTTTCTAGATGCGGAAACCCGATATTGAACCAGGGACCTTTGGATCATAGGTCTAACGCTCTCCCAACTGAGCTATTTCGGCTTCCTATTTTTCACACTCGAGTTCTATTGCGAAGCAAGACGCATTTGAAAATTGTGAAAAAAGCTCAAGTTCTTTATTCAATTTTTTCCAATAGTTGTTGGAGTGTAAAATAAATTACTGTTTATTTTGAAAAATTATTAACCTTAAAATAAAAATGTTATTCCCTTTCGAGATCCAATTCTTAAAATCAGTGCATCTTTTAGGTCGTGTAAAGTTTCCGCACCAAGATTGTTTCAAATAATATCAATGTTGACTTTGTTGACTCATTCAGAGTGTAAATGAGGCTAGTGAGAGTTTTTTAGAATGAATAATTTTCTGTATTATATCAAGTTCTCGATTAAAACAATAAAATAATTATCTTTTTTCAAATGAAGTTTTGTTTTGAACTTTCAGGTTCAATCAATCTCGTGGATTTCTTCTAGCATGTGAACAAACACCTGTGAGAATAACAAACCGCATCAATTTAATCACAGCCTAATACTTATTTTTCTGAGTTATAGCAAAAGTCAGGACTGATATATGAAAATCTATTTTGCGGATGCCAAAACCAGAAATCGAACCAGGGACCTTTAGACCTTTAGTCTAACACTCGCCCGAATGAGCTATTTCGGCTTCCTATTGTACGCAAACGAGGTCTAGTATGATGCTAGACACAGCTGAAAATTGTGAAAAAAACTTGAGTTATTTATTCATTTTTTTCCAACAGTTTTTGGAGTGTAAAATAAATTACTGTTTATTTTGAAAAATTATTAACCTTAAAATAAAAATGTTATTCCCTTTCGACATCTCATTCTTAATATCAGTGCATCTTTTAGGCCGTGTAAAGTTTACGCACCATGAATGTTCCAATTAATTGCAACGCTGACTTCGTTGATTCATTCAGAGTGTAAATCAGGTTAGTGTGAGTTTTTTAGAATGAATTATTCTCTGTATTATATCAAGTTCTCGAATAAAACAATAAAATAATTATCTTGTTTCAAATGAAGAATTGTTTTGAATATTCAGGGTCAACCAATCTCGTGAAGTTTTTATAGCATATGAGCAAACTCCCGTTAGAATAACAAACAGCATCCTTATAATCACAGCCTAATACTAATTTTTCTGTGTTACATCAAATTCAGGACTGATATATGAAAATATATTTTCCAGATGCCGAAACCCGGGATCGAACCAGGGACCTTTAGATCTTCAGTCTAACGCTCTCCAAACTGAACTATTTCGGCTTCCTATTTTGCCCAAACGAGGTCTAGTACGAGGCTAGACGCTGTTGAAACTTGTGAAAAAAATTTAAGTTATTTAATCAAATTTTCTAACGGTTGTTGCGATGAATAGGAGATTACTGTTTATTTAAACCAAACACAAACCTTAGATTAACTATCTTATTCACTTTTGTAATCAATTTCATAATATCAGTGCACTTTTGAGGCTGTGTAGATTTTATGAACCATGAAAGTTCCAAAAATTTTCAAAGAAAGCATTCGAGATTAATGCGGAATGTAAATGAGGCTAGTGCAAAGTTTGTAGAATGAGTAATTCTCTGTATTATATCAAGTTCTCGATTAAAACAATAAAATAATTATTTGGTTCCAAATGACGATTTGCTTTGAATTTTCAGGTTCAACCAATCTCGTGGATTTCTTCTAGCATATGAACAAACTCCCGTGAGAATAACAAACAGCATCCTTATAATCACAGCCTAATAATAACTTTTCTGTGTTATAACAAAAATCAGGACTGATATATGAAAATATATTTTCTAGATGCCGAAACCCGGGATCGAACCAGGGACCTTTAGATCTTCAGTCTAACGCTCTCCAAACTGAGCTATTTCGGCTTCCTATTTTGCCCAAACGAGGTCTAGTACGAGGCTAGACGCTGTTGAAACTTGTGAAAAGAATTTAAGTTATTTAATCATTTTTTCTAACGGTTGTTGCAACGAATAGGAGATTACTGTTTATTTAAACCAAACACAAACCTTAGATTAACTATGTTATTCACTTTTGTAATGAAACTCATAATATCAGTGCACTTTTGAGGCTGTGTATAATTTATGAACCATGAAAGTTCCAAAATATTTTAAAGAAAGCAATCGAGATTAATTCGGAATGTAAATGAGGCTAGTGCAAAGTTTTTAGAATGAATAACTCTCTGTATTATATCAAGTTCTCGATTAAAACAATAAAATAATTATTTTGTTTCAAATGACGATTTGCTTTGAATTTTCAGGTTCAACCAATCTCGTGAAGTTCTTATAGCATATGAGCAAACTCCCGTGAGAATAACAAACAGCATCTTTATAATCACAGCCTAATAATAATTTTTTTGTGTTATATCAAAAATCAGGACTGATATATGAAAATATATTTTCTAGATGCTGAAACCCGGTATTGAACCAGGGACCTTTAGATCTTCAGTTTAACGCTCTCCCAACTGAGCTATTTCGGCTTCCTATTTTTCACGCTCGAGTTCTAGTGCGAAACTAGACGCATTTGAAAATTGTGAAAAAAGCTTAAGTTATTTATTCAATTTTTTCCAATTGTTGTTGGAGTGTAAAATAAATTACTGTTTATTTTGAAAAATTATTAATCTTAAAATAAAAATGTTATTCCCTTTCGACATCTAATTCTTAATATCAGTGCTTCTTTTAGGCCGTGTAAAGTTTACGCACCATGAATGTTCCAATTAATTGCAACGCTGACTTCGTTGATTCATTCAGAGTGTAAATCAGGTTAGTGTGAGTTTTTTAGAATGAATTATTCTCTGTATTATATCAAGTTCTCGAATAAAACAATAAAATAATTATCTTGTTTCAAATGAAGAATTGTTTTGAATATTCAGGGTCAACCAATCTCGTGAAGTTTTTATAGCATATGAGCAAACTCCCGTTAGAATAACAAACAGCATCCTTATAATCACAGCCTAATACTAATTTTTCTGTGTTACATCAAATTCAGGACTGATATATGAAAATATATTTTCCAGATGCCGAAACCCGGGATTGAACCAGGGACCTTTAGATCTTCAGTCTAACGCTCTCCAAACTGAACTATTTCGGCTTCCTATTTTGCCCAAACGAGGTCTAGTACGAGGCTAGACGCTGTTGAAACTTGTGAAAAAAATTTAAGTTATTTAATCAAATTTTCTAACGGTTGTTGCGATGAATAGGAGATTACTGTTTATTTAAACCAAACACAAACCTTAGATTAACTATCTTATTCACTTTTGTAATCAATTTCATAATATCAGTGCACTTTTGAGGCTGTGTAGATTTTATGAACCATGAAAGTTCCAAAAATTTTCAAAGAAAGCATTCGAGATTAATTCGGAATGTAAATGAGGCTAGTGCAAAGTTTGTAGAATGAGTAATTCTCTGTATTATATCAAGTTCTCGATTAAAACAATAAAATAATTATTTGGTTCCAAATGACGATTTGCTTTGAATTTTCAGGTTCAACCAATCTCGTGGATTTCTTCTAGCATATGAAGAAACTCCTGTGAGAATAACAAACAGCATCCTTATAATCACAGCCTAATAATAATTTTTCTGTGTTATAACAAAAATCAGGACTGATATATGAAAATATATTTTCTAGATGCCGAAACCCGGGATCGAACCAGGGACCTTTAGATCTTCAGTCTAACGCTCTCCAAACTGAGCTATTTCGGCTTCCTATTTTGCCCAAACGAGGTCTAGTACGAGGCTAGACGCTGTTGAAATTTGTGAAAAGAAATTAAGTTATTTAATCATTTTTTCTAACAGTTGTTGCGATGAATAGGAGATTACTGTTTATTTAAACCAAACACAAACCTTAGATTAACTATCTTATTCACTTTTGTAATCAATTTTATAATATCAGTGCACTTTTGAGGCTGTGTAGATTTTATGAACCATGAAAGTTCCAAAAAATTTCAAAGAAAGCATTCGAGATTAATTCAGAATGTAAATGAGGCTAGTGCAAAGTTTGTAGAATGAGTAATTCTTTGTATTATATCAACTTTTCGATTAAAACAATAAAATAATTATCTTGTTTCAAAAAAGATTTGCTTTGAATTTTCAGGTTCAACCAATCTCGTGGATTTCTTCTAGCATATGAAGAAACTCCTGTGAGAATAACAAACGGCATCTTTTTAATCACAGCCTAATACTAATTTTTCTGTGTTATATCAAAAATCAGGACTGATATATGAAAATATATTTTCCAGATGCCGAAACCCGGGATTGAACCAGGGACCTTTAGACCTTCAGTCTAACGCTCTCCAAACTGAGCTATTTCGGCTTCCTATTTCCCAAACGAGGTCTAGTACGAGGCTAGACGCTGTTGAAATTTGTGAAAAGAAATTAAGTTATTTAATCATTTTTTCTAACAGTTGTTGCGATGAATAGGAGATTACTGTTTATTTAAACCAAACACAAACCTTAGATTAACTATCTTATTCACTTTTGTAATCAATTTTATAATATCAGTGCACTTTTGAGGCTGTGTAGATTTTATGAACCATGAAAGTTCCAAAAAATTTCAAAGAAAGCATTCGAGATTAATTCGGAATGTAAATGAGGCTAGTGCGAAGTTTGTAGAATGAGTAATTTTCTGTATTATATCAACTTCTCGATTAAAACAATAAAATAATTATCTTGTTTCAAAAAAGATTTGCTTTGAATTTTCAGGTTCAACCAATCTCGTGGATTTCTTCTAGCATATGAAGAAACTCCTGTGAGAATAACAAACGGCATTTTTTTAATCACAGCCTAATACTTATTTTTCTGAGTTATAGCAAAAGTCAGGACTGATATATGAAAATCTATTTTGCGGATGCCAAAACCAGAAATCGAACCAGGGACCTTTAGACCTTTAGTCTAACACTCGCCCGAATGAGCTATTTCGGCTTCCTATTGTACGCAAACGAGGTCTAGTATGATGCTAGACACAGCTGAAAATTGTGAAAAAAACTTGAGTTATTTATTCATTTTTTTCCAACAGTTTTTGGAGTGTAAAGTAGATTACTGTTTATTTAGAAAATTATTAACCTTAAAATAAAAATGTTATTCCCTTTCGACATCTAATTCTTAATATCAGTGCATCTTTTAGGCCGTGTAAAGTTTACGCACCATGAATGTTCCAACTAATTGGAACGTTGACTTCGTTGATTCATTCAGAATGTAAATGAGGCTAGTGTGAGTTTTTTAGAATGAATAATTTTCGGTATTATATCAAGTTTTCGATTAAAACAATAAAATAATTATCTTGTTTCAAGTAAAGATTTGTTGGTAGCTTTCAGGTTCAACCAGTCTCGTGAAGTTCTTATAGCATATGAGCAAACTCCCATGAGAATAACAAACAGCATCTTTATAATCACAGCCTAATAATAATTTTTCTGTGTTATAGCAAAAATCAGGACTGATATATGAAAATATATTTTCTAGATGCTGAAACCCGATATTGAACCAGGGACCTTTAGATCTTCAGTTTAACGCTCTCCCAACTGAGCTATTTCGGCTTCCTATTTTTCACACTCGAGTTCTAGTGCGAAGCTAGACGCATTTGAAAATTGTGAAAAAAGCTTAAGTTATTTATTCAATTTTTTCCAATAGTTGTTGGAGTGTAAAATAGATTACTGTTTATTAAGAAAATGTATTAACCTTAAAATGAAGATCTTATTCTCCTTCGAGATCCCATTCTTAATATCAGTGCATCTTTTAGGCCGTGTAAAGTTTACGCACGATGAATGTTCCAAATAATTGCAACGTTGACTTTGTTGATTCATTCAGAGTGTAAATGAGGCTAGTGTGAGTTTTCTAGAATGAATAATTTTCTGTATTATATCGAGTTTTTGATTAAAACAATAAAATAATTATCTTGTTTCAAGTAAAGATTGGTTGGTAGCTTTCAGGTTCAACCAATCTCGTGAAGTTCTTATAGCATATGAGCAAACTCCCGTGAGAATAACAAACAGCATCTTTATAATCACAGCTTAATAATAATTTTTCTGTGTTATAACAAAAATCAGGACTGATATATGAAAATATATTTTCTAGATGCTGAAACCCGATATTGAACCAGGGACCTTTAGATCTTCAGTCTAACACTCTCCCAGCTGAGCTATTTCGGCTTCCTATTTTTCACACTCGAGTTCTATTGCGAAGCTAGACGCATTTGAAAATTGTGAAAAAAGCTTAAGTTATTTATTCAATTTTTTCCAATAGTTGTTGGAGTGTAAAATAGATTACTGTTTATTTAGAAAAATTATTAACCTTAAAATAAAAATGTTATACCCTTTCGACATCTAATTCTTAATATCAGTGCATCTTTTAGGCCGTGTAAAGTTTACGCACCATGAATGTTCCAATTAATTGCAAAGTTGACTTCGTTGATTTATTCAGAGTGTAAATCAGGCTAGTGTGAGTTTTTTAGAATGAATTCTTCTCTGCATTATATCAAGTTCTCGATTAGAACAATAAAATAATTATATTGTTTCAAATGAAGAATTGTTTTGAATTTTCAGGGTCAACCAATCTCGTGAGGTTCTTATAGCATATGAGCAAACTCCCATGAGAATAACAAACAGCATCTTTATAATCACAGCCTAATAATAATTTTTCTGTGTTATAGCAAAAATCAGGACTGATATATGAAAATATATTATCTAGATGCTGAAACCCGATATTGAACCAGGGACCTTTAGATCTTCAGTCTAACGCTCTCCCAACTGAGCTATTTCGGCTTCCTATTTTTAACACTCGAGTTCTAGTTCGAAGCTAGACGCATTTGAAAATTGTGAAAAAAGCTTAAGTTATTTATTCAATTTTTTCCAATAGTTGTTGGAGTGTAAAATAGATTACTGTTTATTAAGAAAATGTATTAACCTTAAAATGAAGATCTTATTCTCTTTCGAGATCCCATTCTTAATATCAGTGCATCTTTTAGGCCGTGTAAAGTTTACGCACGATGAATGTTCCAAATAATTGCAACGTTGACTTTGTTGATTCATTCAGAGTGTAAATAAGGCTAGTGTGAGTTTTCTAGAATGAATAATTTTCTGTATTATATCGAGTTTTCGATTAAAACAATAAAATAATTATCTTGTTTCAAGTAAAGATTGGTTGGTAGCTTTCAGGTTCAACCAATCTCGTGAAGTTCTTATAGCATATGAGCAAACTCCCGTGAGAATAACAAACAGCATCTTTATAATCACAGCCTAATAATAATTTTTCTGTGTTATAACAAAAATCAGGACTGATATATGAAAATATATTTTCTAGATGCTGAAACCCGATATTGAACCAGGGACCTTTAGATCTTCAGTCTAACGCTCTCCAAACTGAGCTATTTCAGCTTCCTATTTTGACCAAACGAGGTCTAGTACGAGGCTAGACGCTGTTGAAATCTGTGAAAAGAATTTAAGTTATTTAATCATTTTTTCTAACGGTTGTTGCGATGAATAGGAGATTACTGTTTATTTAAACCAAACACAAACCTTAGATTAACTATGTTATTCACTTTTGTAATTAAACTCATAATATCAGTGCACTTTTGAGGCTGTGTATAATTTATGAACCATGAAAGTTCCAAAATATTTTAAAGAAAGCAATCGAGATTAATTCGGAATGTAAATGAGGCTAGTGCAAAGTTTTTAGAATGAATAATTCTCTGTATTATATCAAGTTCTCGATTAAAACAATAAAATAATTATTTTGTTTTAAATGACGATTTGCTTTGAATTTTCAGGTTCAACCAATCTCGTGGATTTCTTCTAGCATATGAAGAAACTCCTGTGAGAATAACAAACGGCATCTTTTTAATCAGAGCCTAATACTAATTTTTCTGTATTATATCAAAAATCAGGACTGATATATGAAAATATATTTTCCAGATGCCAAAACCCGGGATCGAACCAGGGACCTTCAGATCTTCAGTCTAACGCTCTCCCAACTGAGCTATTTCGGCTTCCTATTTTGCGCAAACGAGCTCTAGTACGAAGCTAGACACTGTTAAAATTTGTGAAAAAAATTTAAGTTATTTAATCATTTTTTCTAACAGTTGTTGCGATGAATAGGAGATTACTGTTTATTTAAACCAAACACAAACCTTAGATTAACTATGTTATTCACTTTTGTAATCAAACTCATAATATCAGTGCGCATTTGAGACTGTGTAAATTTTATGAACCATGAAAGTTCCAAAATATTTCAAAGAAAGCATTCGAGAATAATTCGGAATGGAAATGAGGCTAGTGCAAAGTTTGTAGAATGAGTAATTCTCTGTATTATATCAACTTCTCGATTAAAACAATAAAATAATTATCTTGTTTCAAAGAAGATTTGCTTTGAATTTTCAGGTTCAACCAATCTCGTGGATTTCTTCTAGCATATGAAGAAACTCCTGTGAGAATAACAAACGGCATCTTTTTAATCACAGCCTAATACTAACTTTTTTGTGTTATATCAAAAATCAGGAATGATATATGAAAATATATTTTCATATGCCAAAACCCGGGATCGAACCACGGACCTTTAGATCTTCAGTCTAACGCTCTCCAAACTGAGCTATTTCCGCTTCCTATTTTGCCCAAACGAGGTCTAGTACGAGGCTAGACGCTGTTGAAATTTGTGAAAAGAAATTAAGTTATTTAATCATTTTTTCTAACAGTTGTTGCGATGAATAGGAGATTACTGTTTATTTAAACCAAACACAAACCTTAGATTAACTATCTTATTCACTTTTTTAATCAATTTTATAATATCAGTGCACTTTTGAGGCTGTGTAGATTTTATGAACGATGAAAGTTCCAAAAAATTTCAAAGAAAGCATTCGAGATTAATTCGGAATGTAAATGAGGCTAGTGCAAAGTTTGTAGAATGAGTAATTTTCTGTATTATATCAACTTCTCGATTAAAACAATAAAATAATTATCTTGTTTCAAGTAAAGATTTGTTGGTAGCTTTCAGGTTCAACCAATCTCGTGAAGTTCTTATAGCATATGAGCAAACTCCCGTGAGAATAACAAACAGCATCTTTATAATCACAGCCTAATAATAATTTTTTTGTGTTATAACAAAAATCAGGACTGATATATGAAAATATATTTTCTAGATGCTGAAACCCGATATTGAACCAGGGACCTTTAGATCTTCAGTTTAACGCTCTCCCAACTGAGCTATTTCGGCTTCCTATTTTTCACGCTCGAGTTCTAGTGCGAAACTAGACGCATTTGAAAATTGTGAAAAAAGCTTAAGTCATTTATTCAATTTTTTCCAATAGTTGTTGGAGTGTAAAATAAATTACTGTTTATTTTGAAAAATTATTAACCTTAAAATAAAAATGTTATTCCCTTTCGACATCTAATTCTTAATATCAGTGCATCTTTTAGGCCGTGTAAAGTTTACGCACCATGAATGTTCAAATTAATTGCAACGCTGACTTCGTTGATTCATTCAGAGTGTAAATCAGGTTAGTGTGAGTTTTTTAGAATGAATTATTCTCTGTATTATATCAAGTTCTTGAATAAAACAATAAAATAATTATCTTGTTTCAAATGAAGAATTGTTTTGAATATTCAGGGTCAACCAATCTCGTGAAGTTTTTATAGCATATGAGCAAACTCCCGTTAGAATAACAAACAGCATCCTTATAATCACAGCCTAATACTAATTTTTCTGTGTTACATCAAATTCAGGACTGATATATGAAAATATATTTTCCAGATGCCGAAACCCGGGATCGAACCAGGGACCTTTAGATCTTCAGTCTAACGCTCTCCAAACTGAACTATTTCGGCTTCCTATTTTGCCCAAACGAGGTCTAGTACGAGGCTAGACGCTGTTGAAACTTGTGAAAAAAATTTAAGTTATTTAATCAAATTTTCTAACGGTTGTTGCGATGAATAGGAGATTACTGTTTATTTAAACCAAACACAAACCTTAGATTAACTATCTTATTCACTTTTGTAATCAATTTCATAATATCAGTGCACTTTTGAGGCTGTGTAGATTTTATGAACCATGAAAGTTCCAAAAATTTTCAAAGAAAGCATTCGAGATTAATTCGGAATGTAAATGAGGCTAGTGCAAAGTTTGTAGAATGAGTAATTCTCTGTATTATATCAAGTTCTCGATTAAAACAATAAAATAATTATTTGGTTCCAAATGACGATTTGCTTTGAATTTTCAGGTTCAACCAATCTCGTGGATTTCTTCTAGCATATGAACAAACTCCTGTGAGAATAACAAACAGCATCCTTATAATCACAGCCTAATAATAATTTTTCTGTGTTATAACAAAAATCAGGACTGATATATGAAAATATATTTTCTAGATGCCGAAACCCGGGATCGAACCAGGGACCTTTGGATCTTCAGTCTAACGCTCTCCCAACTGAGCTATTTCGGCTTCCTATTTTTCACACTCGAGTTCTAGTGCGAAGCTAGACGCATTTGAAAATTGTGAAAAAAGCTTAAGTTATTTATTCAATTTTTTCCAATAGTTGTTGGAGTGTAAAATAGATTACTATTTATTTAGAAAAATTATTAACCTTAAAATAAAAATGTTATTCCCTTTCGACATCTAATTCTTAATATCAGTGCATCTTTTAGGCCGTGTAAAGTTTACGCACCATGAATGTTCCAATTAATTGCAACGTCGACTTCGTTGATTCATTCAGAGTGTAAATCAGGCTAGTGTGAGTTTTTTAGAATGAATTATTCTCTGCATTATATCAAGTTCTCGATTAAAACAATAAAATAATTATATTGTTTCAAATGAAGAATTGTTTTGAATTTTCAGGGTCAACCAATCTCGTGGATTTCTTCTAGCATATGAACAAACTCCTGTGAGAATAACAAACAGCATCTTTTTAATAACAGCCTAATACTGATTTTTCTGCGTTATAGCAAAAATCACGACTGATATATGAAAGTATATTTTCTAGATGCGGAAACCCGATATTGAACCAGGGACCTTTGGATCATAGGTCTAACGCTCTCCCAACTGAGCTATTTCGGCTTCCTATTTTTCACACTCGAGTTCTAATGCGAAGCTAGACGCATTTGAAAATTGTGAAAAAAGCTTAAGTTATTTATTCAATTTTTTCCAATAGTTGTTGGAGTGTAAAATAGATTACTGTTTATTAAGAAAATGTATTAACCTTAAAATGAAGATCTTATTCTCTTTCGAGATCCCATTCTTAATATCAGTGCATCTTTTAGGCCGTGTAAAGTTTACGCACGATGAATGTTCCAAATAATTGCAACGTTGACTTTGTTGATTCATTCAGAGTGTAAATGAGGCTAGTGTGAGTTTTCTAGAATGAATAATTTTCTGTATTATATCGAGTTTTCGATTAAAACAATAAAATAATTATCTTGTTTCAAGTAAAGATTGGTTGGTAGCTTTCAGGTTCAACCAATCTCGTGAAGTTCTTATAGCATATGAGCAAACTCCCGTGAGAATAACAAACAGCATCTTTATAATCACAGCCTAATAATAATTTTTCTGTGTTATAACAAAAATCAGGACTGATATATGAAAACATATTTTCTAGATGCTGAAACCCGATATTGAACCAGGGACCTTTAGATCTTCAGTCTAACACTCTCCCAACTGAGCTATTTCGGCTTCCTATTTTTCACACTCAAGTTCTAGTGCGAAGCTAGACGCATTTGAAAATTGTGAAAAAAGCTTAAGTTATTTATTCAATTTTTTCCAATAGTTGTTGGAGTGTAAAATAGATTACTGTTTATTTAGAAAAATTATTAACCTTAAAATAAAAATGTTATACCCTTTCGACATCTAATTCTTAATATCAGTGCATCTTTTAGGCCGTGTAAAGTTTACGCACCATGAATGTTCCAATTAATTGCAAAGTTGATTCGTTGATTTATTCAGAGTGTAAATCAGGCTAGTGTGAGTTTTTTAGAATGAATTCTTCTCTGCCTTATATCAAGTTCTCGATTAAAACAATAAAATAATTATATTGTTTCAAATGAAGAATTGTTTTGAATTTTCAGGGTCAACCAATCTCGTGAAGTTCTTATAGCATATGAGCAAACTCCCGTGAGAATAACAAACAGCATCTTTATAATCACAGCCTAATAATAATTTTTCTGTGTTATAGCAAAAATCAGGACTGATATATGAAAATATATTTTCTAGATGCTGAAACCCGATATTGAACCAGGGACCTTTAGATCTTCAGTCTAACGCTCTCCCAACTGAGCTATTTCGGCTTCCTATTTTTAACACTCGAGTTCTAGTTCGAAGCTAGACGCATTTGAAAATTGTGAAAAAAGCTCGAGTTATTTATTCAATTTTTTCCAATAGTTGTTGGAGTGTAAAATGGATTACTGTTTATTAAGAAAATGTATTAACCTTAAAATGAAGATCTTATTCTCTTTCGAGATCCCATTCTTAATATCAGTGCATCTTTTAGGCCGTGTAAAGTTTACGCACGATGAATGTTCCAAATAATTGCAATGTTGACTTTGTTGATTCATTCAGAGTGTAAATAAGGCTAGTGTGAGTTTTCTAGAATGAATAATTTTCTGTATTATATCGAGTTTTCGATTAAAACAATAAAATAATTATCTTGTTTCAAGTAAAGATTGGTTGGTAGCTTTCAGGTTCAACCAATCTCGTGAAGTTCTTATAGCATATGAGCAAACTCCTGTGAGAATAACAAACAGCATCTTTATAATCACAGCCTAATAATAATTTTTCTGTGTTATAACAAAAATCAGGACTGATATATGAAAATATATTTTCTAGATGCTGAAACCCGATATTGAACCAGGGACCTTTAGATCTTCAGTCTAACGCTCTCCAAACTGAGCTATTTCAGCTTCCTATTTTGACCAAACGAGGTCTAGTACGAGGCTAGATGCTGTTGAAATCTGTGAAAAGAATTTAAGTTATTTAATCATTTTTTCTAACGGTTGTTGCGATGAATAGGAGATTACTGTTTATTTAAACCAAACACAAACCTTAGATTAACTATGTTATTCACTTTTGTAATTAAACTCATAATATCAGTGCAC
Organism: Watersipora subatra; assembly: GCF_963576615.1. NCBI lineage: Eukaryota > Metazoa > Bryozoa > Gymnolaemata > Cheilostomatida > Watersiporidae > Watersipora > Watersipora subatra. The sequence goes on along the minus strand of NC_088711.1, from coordinate 17,026,973 downwards.
TTTTGAGGCTGTGTATAATTTATGAACCATGAAAGTTCCAAAATATTTTAAAGAAAGCAATCGAGATTAATTCGGAATGTAAATGAGGCTAGTGCAAAGTTTTTAGAATGAATAATTCTCTGTATTATATCAAGTTCTCGATTAAAACAATAAAATAATTATTTTGTTTCAAATGACGATTTGCTTTGAATTTTCAGGTTCAACCAATCTCGTGGATTTCTTCTAGCATATGAAGAAACTCCTGTGAGAATAACAAACGGCATCTTTTTAATCAGAGCCTAATACTAATTTTTCTGTATTATATCAAAAATCAGGACTGATATATGAAAATATATTTTCCAGATGCCAAAACCCGGGATCGAACCAGGGACATTCAGATCTTCAGTCTAACGCTCTCCCAACTGAGCTATTTCGGCTTCCTATTTTGCGCAAACGAGCTCTAGTACGAGGCTAGACGCTGTTAAAATTTGTGAAAAAAATTTAAGTTATTTAATCATTTTTTCTAACAGTTGTTGCGATGAATAGGAGATTACTGTTTATTTAAACCAAACACAAACCTTAGATTAACTATGTTATTCACTTTTAATAATCAAACTCATAATATCAGTGCGCATTTGAGACTGTGTAAATTTTATGAACCATGAAAGTTCCAAAATATTTCAAAGAAAGCATTCGAGACTAATTTGGAATGGAAATGAGGCTAGTGCAAAGTTTGTAGAATGAGTAATTCTCTGTATTATATCAAGTTCTCGATTAAAACAATAAAATAATTATCTTGTTTCAAGTAAAGATTTGTTGGTAGCTTTCAGGTTCAACCAATCTCGTGAAGTTCTTATAGCATATGAGCAAACTCCCGTGAGAATAACAAACAGCATCTTTATAATCACAGCCTAATAATAATTTTTTTGTGTTATAACAAAAATCAGGACTGATATATGAAAATATATTTTCTAGATGCTGAAACCCGATATTGAACCAGGGACCTTTAGATCTTCAGTTTAACTCTCTCCCAACTGAGCTATTTCGGCTTCCTATTTTTCACGCTCGAGTTCTAGTGCGAAACTAGACGCATTTGAAAATTGTGAAAAAAGCTTAAGTCATTTATTCAATTTTTTCCAATAGTTGTTGGAGTGTAAAATAAATTACTGTTTATTTTGAAAAATTATTAACCTTAAAATAAAAATGTTATTCCCTTTCGACATCTAATTCTTAATATCAGTGCATCTTTTAGGCCGTGTAAAGTTTACGCACCATGAATGTTCAAATTAATTGCAACGCTGACTTCGTTGATTCATTCAGAGTGTAAATCAGGTTAGTGTGAGTTTTTTAGAATGAATTATTCTCTGTATTATATCAAGTTCTCGAATAAAACAATAAAATAATTATCTTGTTTCAAATGAAGAATTGTTTTGAATATTCAGGGTCAACCAATCTCGTGAAGTTTTTATAGCATATGAGCAAACTCCCGTTAGAATAACAAACAGCATCCTTATAATCACAGCCTAATACTAATTTTTCTGTGTTACATCAAATGCAGGACTGATATATGAAAATATATTTTCCAGATGCCGAAACCCGGGATCGAACCAGGGACCTTTAGATCTTCAGTCTAACGCTCTCCAAACTGAACTATTTCGGCTTCCTATTTTGCCCAAACGAGGTCTAGTACGAGGCTAGACGCTGTTGAAACTTGTGAAAAAAATTTAAGTTATTTAATCAAATTTTCTAACGGTTGTTGCGATGAATAGGAGATTACTGTTTATTTAAACCAAACACAAACCTTAGATTAACTATCTTATTCACTTTTGTAATCAATTTCATAATATCAGTGCACTTTTGAGGCTGTGTAGATTTTATGAACCATGAAAGTTCCAAAAATTTTCAAAGAAAGCATTCGAGATTAATTCGGAATGTAAATGAGGCTAGTGCAAAGTTTGTAGAATGAGTAATTCTCTGTATTATATCAAGTTCTCGATTAAAACAATAAAATAATTATTTGGTTCCAAATGACGATTTGCTTTGAATTTTCAGGTTCAACCAATCTCGTGGATTTCTTCTAGAATATGAACAAACTCCTGTGAGAATAACAAACAGCATCCTTATAATCACAGCCTAATAATAATTTTTCTGTGTTATAACAAAAATCAGGACTGATATATGAAAATATATTTTCTAGATCCCGAAACCCGGTATTGAACCAGGGACCTTTAGATCTTCAGTTTAACGCTCTCCCAACTGAGCTATTTCGGCTTCCTATTTTTCACGCTCGAGTTCTAGTGCGAAACTAGACGCATTTGAAAATTGTGAAAAAAGCTTAAGTTATTTATTCAATTTTTTCCAATAGTTGTTGGAGTGTAAAATAAATTACTGTTTATTTTGAAAAATTATTAATCTTAAAATAAAAATGTTATTCCCTTTCGACATCTAATTCTTAATATCAGTGCATCTTTTAGGCCGTGTAAAGTTTACGCACCATGAATGTTCCAATTAATTGCAACGCTGACTTCGTTGATTCATTCAGAGTGTAAATCAGGTTAGTGTGAGTTTTTTAGAATGAATTATTCTCTGTATTATATCAAGTTCTCGAATAAAACAATAAAATAATTATCTTGTTTCAAATGAACAATTGTTTTGAATTTTCAGGGTCAACCAATCTCGTGAAGTTTTTATAGCATATGAGCAAACTCCCGTTAGAATAACAAACAGCATCCTTATAATCACAGCCTAATAATAATTTTTCTGTGTTACATCAAATTCAGGACTGATATATGAAAATATATTTTCCAGATGCCAAAACCCGGGATCGAACCAGGGACCTTCAGATCTTCAGTCTAACGCTCTCCCAACTGAGCTATTTCGGCTTCCTATTTTGCGCAAACGAGCTCTAGTACGAGGCTAGACGCTGTTAAAATTTGTGAAAAAAATTTAAGTTATTTAATCATTTTTTCTAACAGTTGTTGCGATGAATAGGAGATTACTGTTTATTTAAACCAAACACAAACCTTAGATTAACTATGTTATTCACTTTTAATAATCAAACTCATAATATCAGTGCGCATTTGAGACTGTGTAAATTTTATGAACCATGAAAGTTCCAAAATATTTCAAAGAAAGGTTTCGAGACTAATTTGGAATGGAAATGAGGCTAGTGCAAAGTTTGTAGAATGAGTAATTCTCTGTATTATATCAAGTTCTCGATTAAAACAATAAAATAATTATCTTGTTTCAAGTAAAGATTTGTTGGTAGCTTTCAGGTTCAACCAATCTCGTGAAGTTCTTATAGCATATGAGCAAACTCCCGTGAGAATAACAAACAGCATCTTTATAATCACAGCCTAATAATAATTTTTTTGTGTTATAACAAAAATCAGGACTGATATATGAAAATATATTTTCTAGATGCTGAAACCCGATATTGAACCAGGGACCTTTAGATCTTCAGTTTAACTCTCTCCAAACTGAGCTATTTCGGCTTCCTATTTTGCCCAATTGAGGTCTAGTACGAGGCTAGACGCTGTTGAAACTTGTGAAAAAAATTTAAGTTATTTAATCATTTTTTCTAACGGTTGTTGCGATGAATAGGAGATTACTGTTTATTTAAACCAAACACAAACCTTAGATTAACTATCTTATTCACTTTTGTAATCAATTTCATAATATCAGTGCACTTTTGAGGCTGTGTAGATTTTATGAACCATGAAAGTTCCAAAAATTTTCAAAGAAAGCATTCGAGATTAATTCGGAATGTAAATGAGGCTAGTGCAAAGTTTGTAGACTGAGTAATTCTCTGTATTATATCAAGTTCTCGATTAAAACAATAAAATAATTATTTTGTTTCAAATGACGATTTGCTTTGAATTTTCAGGTTCAACCAATCTCGTGGATTTCTTCTAGCATATGAACAAACTCCTGTGAGAATAACAAACAGCATCTTTTTAATCACAGCCTAATACTAATTTTTCTGTGTTATAACAAAAATCAGGACTCATATATGAAAATATATTTTCCAGATGCCGAAACCCGGAATCGAACCAGGGACCTTCAGATCTTCAGTCTAACGCTCTCCCAACTGAGCTATTTCGGCTTCCTATTTTGCGCAAACGAGCTCTAGTACGAGGCTAGACACTGTTAAAATTTGTGAAAAAAATTTAAGTTATTTAATCATTTTTTCTAACGGTTGTTGCGATGAATAGGAGATTACTGTTTATTTAAACCAAACACAAACCTTAGATTAACTATGTTATTCACTTTTGTAATCAAACTCATAATATCAGTGCGCATTTGAGACTGTGTAAATTTTATGAACCATGAAAGTTCCAAAATATTTCAAAGAAAGCATTCGAGACTAATTTGGAATGGAAATGAGGCTAGTGCAAAGTTTGTAGAATGAGTAATTCTCTGTATTATATCAACTTCTCGATTAAAACAATAAAATAATTATCTTGTTTCAAAGAAGATTTGCTTTGAATTTTCAGGTTCAACCAATCTCGTGGATTTCTTCTAGTATATGAAGAAACTCCTGTGAGAATAACAAACGGCATCTTTTTAATCAGAGCCTAATACTAACTTTTTTGTGTTATAGCAAAAATCAGGACTGATATATGAAAATATATTTTCATATGCCGAAACCCGGAGTCGAACCAGGGACCTTTAGATCTTCAGTCTAACGCTCTCCAAACTGAGCTATTTCGGCTTCCTATTTTGCCCAAACGAGGTCTAGTACGAGGCTAGACGCTGTTGAAATTTGTGAAAAGAAATTATGTTATTTAATCATTTTTTCTAACAGTTGTTGCGATGAATAGGAGATTACTGTTTATTTAAACCAAACACAAACCTTAGATTAACTATCTTATTCACTTTTGTAATCAATTTCATAATATCAGTGCACTTTTGAAGCTGTGTAGATTTTATGAACGATGAAAGTTCCAAAAAATTTCAAAGAAAGCATTCGAGATTAATTCGCAATGGAAATGAGGCTAGTGCAAAGTTTGTAGAATGAGTAATTCTTTGTATTATATCAACTTCTCGATTAAAACAATAAAATAATTATCTTGTTTCAAAAAAGATTTGCTTTGAATTTTCAGGTTCAACCAATCTCGTGGATTTCTTCTAGCATATGAAGAAACTCCTGTGAGAATAACAAACGGCATTTTTTTAATCACAGCCTAATACTAAGTTTTCTGTGTTATAGCAAAAATCAGGACTGATATATGAAAACATTTTTTTCAGATGCCGAAACCCGGGATCGAACCAGGGACCTTTAGATCTTCAGTCTAACGCTCTCCCAACTGAGCTATTTCGGCTTCCTATTTTTCGCAGACAAGGTCTAGTACGAACGTCGACGTTGTAACTTTGGGAAAAGAATTTAAGATATTTAATCGTTTTTTCTAACAGTTGTTGCGATGAATAGGAGATTACTGTTTATTTAAACCAAACACAAACCTTAGATTAACTATCTTATTCACTTTTGTAATCAATTTCATAATATCAGTGCGCTTTTGAGGCTGTGTAGATTTTATGAACGATGAAAGTTCCAAAAAATTTCAAAGAAAGCATTCGAGATTAATTCGGAATGTAAATGAGGCTAGTGCAAAGTTTGTAGAATGAGTAATTCTTTGTATTATATCAACTTTTCGATTAAAACAATAAAATAATTATCTTGTTTCAAATGAACAATTGTTTTGAATTTTCAGGTTCAACCAATCTCGTGAAGTTCTTATAGCATATGACCAAACTCCTGTGAGAATAACAAACAGCATCTTTATAATCACAGCCTAATACTAAACTTTCTGTGTTATAGCAAAAGTCAGGACTGATATATGAAAATATTTTTTTAGATGCCAAAACCCGGGATTGAACCAGGGACCATCAGATCTTCAATCTAACGCTCTCCAAACTGAGCTATTTCGGCTTCCTATTTTGCCCAAACGAGGTCTAGTACGAGGCTAGACGCTGTTGAAATTTGTGAAAAGAATTTAAGTTATTTAATCATTTTTTCTAACAGTTGTTGCGATGAACAGGAGATTACTGTTTATTTAAACCAAACACAAACCTTAGATTAACTATCTTATTCACTTTTGTAATCAATTTCATAATATCAGTGCACTTTTGAGGCTGTGTAGATTTTATGAACCATGAAAGTTCCAAAATTTTTCAAAGAAAGCATTCGAGATTAATTCGGAATGTAAATGAGGCTAGTGCAAAGTTTGTAGAATGAGTAATTCTCTGTATTATATCAAGTTCTCGATTAAAACAATAAAATAATTATCTTGTTTCAAGTAAAGATTTGTTGGTAGCTTTCAGGTTCAACCAATCTCGTGAAGTTCTTATAGCATATGAGCAAACTCCCGTGAGAATAACAAACAGCATCTTTATAATCACAGCCTAATAATAATTTTTCTGTGTTATAACAAAAATCAGGACTGATATATGAAAATATATTTTCTAGATGCTGAAACCCGATATTGAACCAGGGACCTTTAGATCTTCAGTTTAGCGCTCTCCCAACTGAGCTATTTCGGCTTCCTATTTTTCACGCTCGAGTTCTAGTGCGAAACTAGACGCATTTGAAAATTGTGAAAAAAGCTTAAGTTATTTATTCAATTTTTTCCAATAGTTGTTGGAGTGTAAAATAAATTACTGTTTATTTTGAAAAATTATTAACCTTAAAGTAAAAATGTTATTCCCTTTCGACATCTAATTCTTAATATCAGTGCATCTTTTAGGCCGTGTAAAGTTTACGCACCATGAATGTTCCAATTAATTGCAACGCTGACTTCGTTGATTCATTCAGAGTGTAAATCAGGTTAGTGTGAGTTTTTTAGAATGAATTATTCTCTGTATTATATCAAGTTCTCGAATAAAACAATAAAATAATTATCTTGTTTCAAATGAACAATTGTTTTGAATTTTCAGGGTCAACCAATCTCGTGAAGTTTTTATAGCATATGAGCAAACTCCCGTTAGAATAACAAACAGCATCTTTATAATCACAGCCTAATAATAATTTTTCTGTGTTATAGCAAAAATCAGGACTGATATATGAAAATATATTTTCTAGATGCTGAAACCCGATATTGAACCAGGGACTTTTAGATCTTCAGTTTAACGCTCTCCCAACTGAGCTATTTCGGCTTCCTATTTTTAACACTCGAGTTCTAGTTCGAAGCTAGACGCATTTGAAAATTGTGAAAAAAGCTTAAGTTATTTATTCAATTTTTTCCAATAGTTGTTGGAGTGTAAAATAGATTACTGTTTATTAAGAAAATGTATTAACTTTAAAATGAAGATCTTATTCTCTTTCGAGATCCCATTCTTAATATCAGTGCATCTTTTAGGCCGTGTAAAGTTTACGCACGATGAATGTTCCAAATAATTGCAACGTTGACTTTGTTGATTCATTCAGAGTGTAAATGAGGCTAGTGTGAGTTTTCTAGAATGAATAATTTTCTGTATTTTATCGAGTTTTCGATTAAAACAATAAAATAATTATCTTGTTTCAAGTAAAGATTGGTTGGTAGCTTTCAGGTTCAACCAATCTCGTGAAGTTCTTATAGCATATGAGCAAACTCCCGTTAGAATAACAAACAGCATCTTTATAATCACAGCCTAATAATAATTTTTCTGTGTTATAACAAAAATCAGGACTGATATATGAAAATATATTTTCTAGATGCTGAAACCCGATATTGAACCAGGGACCTTTGGATCATAGGTCTAACGCTCTCCCAACTGAGCTATTTCGGCTTCCTATTTTTCACACTCGAGTTCTAGTGCGAAGCTAGACGCATTTGAAAATTGTGAAAAAAGCTTAAGTTATTTATTCAATTTTTTCCAATAGTTGTTGGAGTGTAAAAGAGATTACTGTTTATTTAGAAAAATTATTAACCTTAAAATAAAAATGTTATACCCTTTCGACATCTAATTCTTAATATCAGTGCATCTTTTAGGCCGTGTAAAGTTTACGCACCATGAATGTTCCAATTAATTGCAAAGTTGACTTCGTTGATTTATTCAGAGTGTAAATAAGGCTAGTGTGAGTTTTTTAGAATGAATTCTTCTCTGCATTATATCAAGTTCTCGATTAAAACAATAAAATAATTATATTGTTTCAAATGAAGAATTGTTTTGAATTTTCAGGGTCAACCAATCTCGTGAAGTTTTTATAGCATATGAGCAAACTCCCGTGAGAATAACAAACAGCATCTTTATAATCACAGCCTAATAATAATTTTTCTGTGTTATAACAAAAATCAGGACTGATATATGAAAGTATATTTTCTAGATGCTGAAACCCGATATTGAACCAGGGACCTTTAGATCTTCAGTCTAACGCTCTCCAAACTGAGCTATTTCGGCTTCCTATTTTGCCCAAACGAGGTCTAGTACGAGGCTAGACGCTGTTGAAATTTGTGAAAAGAATTTAAGTTATTTAATCATTTTTTCTAACGGTTGTTGCGATGAATAGGAGATTACTGTTTATTTAAACCAAACACAAACCTTAGATTAACTATGTTATTCACTTTTGTAATCAAACTCATAATATCAGTGCACTTTTGAGGCTGTGTATAATTTATGAACCATGAAAGTTCCAAAATATTTTAAAGAAAGCAATCGAGATTAATTCGGAATGTAAATGAGGCTAGTGCAAAGTTTTTAGAATGAATAATTCTCTGTATTATATCAAGTTCTCGATTAAAACAATAAAATAATTATTTTGTTCCAAATGACGATTTGCTTTGAATTTTCAGGTTCAACCAATCTCGCGGATTTCTTCTAGTATATGAAGAAACTCCTGTGAGAATAACAAACAGCATCTTTTTAATCACAGCCTAATACTAATTTTTCAGGGTTATATCAAAAATCAGGACTGACATATGAAAATATATTTTCCAGATGCCGAAACCCGGGATCGAACCAGGGACCTTTAGATCTTCAGTCTAACGCTCTCCCAACTGAGCTATTTCGGCTTCCTATTTTGCGCAAACGAGCTCTAGTACGAGGCTAGACGCTGTTAAAATTTGTGAAAAAAATTTATGTTATTTAATCATTTTTTCTAACAGTTGTTGCGATGAATAGGAGATTACTGTTTATTTAAACCAAACACAAACCTTAGATTAACTATGTTATTCACTTTTAATAATCAAACTCATAATATCAGTGCGCATTTGAGACTGTGTAAATTTTATGAACCATGAAAGTTCCAAAATGTTTCAAAGAAAGCATTCGAGAATAATTCGGAATGGAAATGAGGCTAGTGTGAGTATTTTAAAATGAATTATTCTCTGTATTATATCAAGTTCTCAATTAAAACAATAAAATAATTATCTTCTTTCAAATGAAGTTTTGTTCTGAACTTTCAGGTTCAACCAATCTCGTGGATTTCTTCTAGCATATGTCAAACTCCTGTGAGAATAACAAACAGCATCTTTTTAATCACAGCCTAATACTAAATTTTTTGTGTTATAGCTAAAATCAGGACTGATATATGAAAATATATTTTGCAGATGCCAAAATCCGGGATTGAACCAGGGACTTTTAGATTTTCAGTCTAACGCTCTCCCAACTGAGCTATTTCGGCTTCCTATTTTTCGCAGACAAGGTCTAGTACGAAGGTCGACGCTGTTGAACTTTGAGAAAAGAATTTAAGATATTTAATCATTTTTTCTAACAGTTGTTGCGATGAATAGGAGATTACTGTTTATTTAAACCAAACACAAACCTTAGATTAACTATCTTATTCACTTTTGTAATTAATTTCATAATATCAGTGCGCTTTTGAGGCTGTGTAGATTTTATGAACGATGAAAGTTCCAAAAAATTTCAAAGAAAGCATTCGAGATTAATTCGGAATGGAAATGAGGCTAGTGCAAAGTTTGTAGAATGAATAATTCTCTGTATTATATCAAGTTCTCGATTGAAACAATAAAATAATTATCTTGTTTCAAAGAAGATTTGCTTTGAATTTTCAGGTTCAACCAATCTCGTGGATTTCTTCTAGCATATGAAGAAACTCCTGTGAGAATAACAAACGGCATCTTTTTAATCAGAGCCTAATACTAACTTTTTTGTGTTATATCAAAAATCAGGACTGATATATGAAAATATATTTTCATATGCTGAAACCCGGGATCGAACCAGGGACCTTTAGATCTTCAGTCTAACGCTCTCCAAACTGAGCTATTTCGGCTTCCTATTTTGCCCAAACGAGGTCTAGTACGAGGCTAGACGCTGTTGAAATTTGTGAAAAGAATTTAAGTTATTTAATCATTTTTTCTAACAGTTGTTGCGATGAACAGGAGATTACTGTTTATTTAAACCAAACACAAACCTTAGATTAACTATCTTATTCACTTTTGTAATCAATTTCATAATATCAGTGCACTTTTGAGGCTGTGTGGATTTTATGAACCATGAAAGTTCCAAAATATTTCAAAGAAAGCATTCGAGATTAATTCGGAATGTAAATGAGGCTAGCGCAAAGTTTGTAGAATGAGTAATTCTCTGTATTATATCAAGTTCTCGATTGAAACAATAGAATAATTATCTTGTTTCAAAGAAGATTTGCTTTGAATTTTCAGGTTCAACCAATCTCGTGGATTTCTTCTAGCATATGAAGAAACTCCTGTGAGAATAACAAACGGCATCTTTTTAATCACAGCCTAATACTAACTTTTTTGTGTTATAGCAAAAATCAGGACTGATATATGAAAATATATTTTCATATGCCGAAACCCGGAGTCGAACCAGGGACCTTTAGATCTTCAGTCTAACGCTCTCCAAACTGAGCTATTTCGGCTTCCTATTTTGCCCAAACGAGGTCTAGTACGAGGCTAGACGCTGTTGAAATTTGTGAAAAGAAATTAAGTTATTTAATCATTTTTTCTAACAGTTGTTGCGATGAATAGGAGATTACTGTTTATTTAAACCAAACACAAACCTTAGATTAACTATCTTATTCACTTTTGTAATCAATTTCATAATATCAGTGCACTTTTGAAGCTGTGTAGATTTTATGAACGATGAAAGTTCCAAAAAATTTCAAAGAAAGCATTCGAGATTAATTCGCAATGGAAATGAGGCTAGTGCAAAGTTTGTAGAATGAGTAATTCTTTGTATTATATCAACTTCTCGATTAAAACAATAAAATAATTATCTTGTTTCAAAAAAGATTTGCTTTGAATTTTCAGGTTCAACCAATCTCGTGGATTTCTTCTAGCATATGAAGAAACTCCTGTGAGAATAACAAACGGCATTTTTTTAATCACAGCCTAATACTAAGTTTTCTGTGTTATAGCAAAAATCAGGACTGATATATGAAAACATTTTTTTCAGATGCCGAAACCCGGGATCGAACCAGGGACCTTTAGATCTTCAGTCTAACGCTCTCCCAACTGAGCTATTTCGGCTTCCTATTTTTCGCAGACAAGGTCTAGTACGAAGGTCGACGTTGTTGAACTTTGGGAAAAGAATTTAAGATATTTAATCGTTTTTTCTAACAGTTGTTGCGATGAATAGGAGATTACTGTTTATTTAAACCAAACACAAACCTTAGATTAACTATCTTATTCACTTTTGTAATCAATTTCATAATATCAGTGCGCTTTTGAGGCTGTGTAGATTTTATGAACGATGAAAGTTCCAAAAAATTTCAAAGAAAGCATTCGAGATTAATTCAGAATGTAAATGAGGCTAGTGCAAAGTTTGTAGAATGAGTAATTCTTTGTATTATATCAACTTCTCGATTAAAACAATAAAATAATTATCTTGTTTCAAATGAACAATTGTTTTGAATTTTCAGGTTCAACCAATCTCGTGAAGTTCTTATAGCATATGACCAAACTCCTGTGAGAATAACAAACAGCATCTTTATAATCACAGCCTAATACTAAACTTTCTGTGTTATAGCAAAAGTCAGGACTGATATATGAAAATATTTTTTTAGATGCCAAAACCCGGGATTGAACCAGGGACCATCAGATCTTCAATCTAACGCTCTCCAAACTGAGCTATTTCGGCTTCCTATTTTGCCCAAACGAGGTCTAGTACGAGGCTAGACGCTGTTGATATTTGTGAAAAGAATTTAAGTTATTTAATCATTTTTTCTAACAGTTGTTGCGATGAACAGGAGATTACTGTTTATTTAAACCAAACACAAACCTTAGATTAACTATCTTATTCACTTTTGTAATCAATTTCATAATATCAGTGCACTTTTGAGGCTGTGTAGATTTTATGAACCATGAAAGTTCCAAAATTTTTCAAAGAAAGCATTCGAGATTAATTCGGAATGTAAATGAGGCTAGTGCAAAGTTTGTAGAATGAGTAATTCTCTGTATTATATCAAGTTCTCGATTAAAACAATAAAATAATTATCTTGTTTCAAGTAAAGATTTGTTGGTAGCTTTCAGGTTCAACCAATCTCGTGAAGTTCTTATAGCATATGAGCAAACTCCCGTGAGAATAACAAACAGCATCTTTATAATCACAGCCTAATAATAATTTTTCTGTGTTATAACAAAAATCAGGACTGATATATGAAAATATATTTTCTAGATGCTGAAACCCGATATTGAACCAGGGACCTTTAGATCTTCAGTTTAGCGCTCTCCCAACTGAGCTATTTCGGCTTCCTATTTTTCACGCTCGAGTTCTAGTGCGAAACTAGACGCATTTGAAAATTGTGAAAAAAGCTTAAGTTATTTATTCAATTTTTTCCAATAGTTGTTGGAGTGTAAAATAAATTACTGTTTATTTTGAAAAATTATTAACCTTAAAGTAAAAATGTTATTCCCTTTCGACATCTAATTCTTAATATCAGTGCATCTTTTAGGCCGTGTAAAGTTTACGCACCATGAATGTTCCAATTAATTGCAACGCTGACTTCGTTGATTCATTCAGAGTGTAAATCAGGTTAGTGTGAGTTTTTTAGAATGAATTATTCTCTGTATTATATCAAGTTCTCGAATAAAACAATAAAATAATTATCTTGTTTCAAATGAACAATTGTTTTGAATTTTCAGGGTCAACCAATCTCGTGAAGTTTTTATAGCATATGAGCAAACTCCCGTTAGAATAACAAACAGCATCTTTATAATCACAGCCTAATAATAATTTTTCTGTGTTATAGCAAAAATCAGGACTGATATATGAAAATATATTTTCTAGATGCTGAAACCCGATATTGAACCAGGGACTTTTAGATCTTCAGTTTAACGCTCTCCCAACTGAGCTATTTCGGCTTCCTATTTTTAACACTCGAGTTCTAGTTCGAAGCTAGACGCATTTGAAAATTGTGAAAAAAGCTTAAGTTATTTATTCAATTTTTTCCAATAGTTGTTGGAGTGTAAAATAGATTACTGTTTATTAAGAAAATGTATTAACTTTAAAATGAAGATCTTATTCTCTTTCGAGATCCCATTCTTAATATCAGTGCATCTTTTAGGCCGTGTAAAGTTTACGCACGATGAATGTTCCAAATAATTGCAACGTTGACTTTGTTGATTCATTCAGGGTGTAAATGAGGCTAGTGTGAGTTTTCTAGAATGAATAATTTTCTGTATTTTATCGAGTTTTCGATTAAAACAATAAAATAATTATCTTGTTTCAAGTAAAGATTGGTTGGTAGCTTTCAGGTTCAACCAATCTCGTGAAGTTCTTATAGCATATGAGCAAACTCCCGTTAGAATAACAAACAGCATCTTTATAATCACAGCCTAATAATAATTTTTCTGTGTTATAACAAAAATCAGGACTGATATATGAAAATATATTTTCTAGATGCTGAAACCCGATATTGAACCAGGGACCTTTGGATCATAGGTCTAACGCTCTCCCAACTGAGCTATTTCGGCTTCCTATTTTTCACACTCGAGTTCTAGTGCGAAGCTAGACGCATTTGAAAATTGTGAAAAAAGCTTAAGTTATTTATTCAATTTTTTCCAATAGTTGTTGGAGTGTAAAAGAGATTACTGTTTATTTAGAAAAATTATTAACCTTAAAATAAAAATGTTATACCCTTTCGACATCTAATTCTTAATATCAGTGCATCTTTTAGGCCGTGTAAAGTTTACGCACCATGAATGTTCCAATTAATTGCAAAGTTGACTTCGTTGATTTATTCAGAGTGTAAATAAGGCTAGTGTGAGTTTTTTAGAATGAATTCTTCTCTGCATTATATCAAGTTCTCGATTAAAACAATAAAATAATTATATTGTTTCAAATGAAGAATTGTTTTGAATTTTCAGGGTCAACCAATCTCGTGAAGTTTTTATAGCATATGAGCAAACTCCTGTGAGAATAACAAACAGCATCTTTATAATCACAGCCTAATAATAATTTTTCTGTGTTATAACAAAAATCAGGACTGATATATGAAAGTATATTTTCTAGATGCTGAAACCCGATATTGAACCAGGGACCTTTAGATCTTCAGTCTAACGCTCTCCAAACTGAGCTATTTCGGCTTCCTATTTTGCCCAAACGAGGTCTAGTACGAGGCTAGACGCTGTTGAAATTTGTGAAAAGAATTTAAGTTATTTAATCATTTTTTCTAACGGTTGTTGCGATGAATAGGAGATTACTGTTTATTTAAACCAAACACAAACCTTAGATTAACTATGTTATTCACTTTTGTAATCAAACTCATAATATCAGTGCACTTTTGAGGCTGTGTATAATTTATGAACCATGAAAGTTCCAAAATATTTTAAAGAAAGCAATCGAGATTAATTCGGAATGTAAATGAGGCTAGTGCAAAGTTTTTAGAATGAATAATTCTCTGTATTATATCAAGTTCTCGATTAAAACAATAAAATAATTATTTTGTTCCAAATGACGATTTGCTTTGAATTTTCAGGTTCAACCAATCTCGCGGATTTCTTCTAGTATATGAAGAAACTCCTGTGAGAATAACAAACAGCATCTTTTTAATCACAGCCTAATACTAATTTTTCAGGGTTATATCAAAAATCAGGACTGACATATGAAAATATATTTTCCAGATGCCGAAACCCGGGATCGAACCAGGGACCTTTAGATCTTCAGTCTAACGCTCTCCCAACTGAGCTATTTCGGCTTCCTATTTTGCGCAAACGAGCTCTAGTACGAGGCTAGACGCTGTTAAAATTTGTGAAAAAAATTTATGTTATTTAATCATTTTTTCTAACAGTTGTTGCGATGAATAGGAGATTACTGTTTATTTAAACCAAACACAAACCTTAGATTAACTATGTTATTCACTTTTAATAATCAAACTCATAATATCAGTGCGCATTTGAGACTGTGTAAATTTTATGAACCATGAAAGTTCCAAAATGTTTCAAAGAAAGCATTCGAGAATAATTCGGAATGGAAATGAGGCTAGTGTGAGTATTTTAAAATGAATTATTCTCTGTATTATATCAAGTTCTCAATTAAAACAATAAAATAATTATCTTCTTTCAAATGAAGTTTTGTTCTGAACTTTCAGGTTCAACCAATCTCGTGGATTTCTTCTAGCATATGTCAAACTCCTGTGAGAATAACAAACAGCATCTTTTTAATCACAGCCTAATACTAAATTTTTTGTGTTATAGCTAAAATCAGGACTGATATATGAAAATATATTTTGCAGATGCCAAAATCCGGGATTGAACCAGGGACTTTTAGATTTTCAGTCTAACGCTCTCCCGACTGAGCTAATTCGGCTTATTTTTTTTCACACTCGAGTTTTAGTGCGAAGCTAGACGCTGCTGAAATTTGTGAAAAGAATTTAAGTTATTTAATCATTTTTTCTAACAGTTGTTGCGATGAATAGGAGATTACTGTTTATTTAAACCAAACACAAACCTTAGATTAACTATCTTATTCACTTTTGTAATCAAACTCATAATATCAGTGCACATTTGAGGCTGTGTAATTTTTATGAACCATGAAAGTTCCAAAATATTTCAAAGAAAGCATTCGAGATTAATTCGGAATGGAAATGAGGCTAGTGCAAAGTTTGTAGAATGAATAATTCTCTGTATTATATCAAGTTCTCGATTAAAACAATAGAATAATTATTTTGTTTCAAAGAAGATTTGCTTTGAATTTTCAGGTTCAACCAATCTCGTGGATTTCTTCTAGCATATGAAGAAACTCCTGTGAGAATAACAAACGGCATCTTTTGAATCAGAGCCTAATACTAACTTTTTTGTGTTATATCAAAAATCAGGACTGATATATGAAAATATATTTTCATATGCCGAAACCCGGGATCGAACCAGGGACCTTTAGATCTTCAGTCTAACGCTCTCCCAACTGAGCTATTTCGGCTTCCTATTTTTCGCAGACAAGGTCTAGTACGAAGGTCGACGCTGTTGAACTTTGAGAAAAGAATTTAAGATATTTAATCATTTTTTCTAACAGTTGTTGCGATGAATAGGAGATTACTGTTTATTTAAACCAAACACAAACCTTAGATTAACTATCTTATTCACTTTTGTAATTAATTTCATAATATCAGTGCGCTTTTGAGGCTGTGTAGATTTTATGAACGATGAAAGTTCCAAAAAATTTCAAAGAAAGCATTCGAGATTAATTCGGAATGGAAATGAGGCTAGTGCAAAGTTTGTAGAATGAATAATTCTCTGTATTATATCAAGTTCTCGATTGAAACAATAGAATAATTATCTTGTTTCAAAGAAGATTTGCTTTGAATTTTCAGGTTCAACCAATCTCGTGGATTTCTTCTAGCATATGAAGAAACTCCTGTGAGAATAACAAACGGCATCTTTTTAATCAGAGCCTAATACTAACTTTTTTGTGTAATATCAAAAATCAGGACTGATATATGAAAATATATTTTCATATGCCGAAACCCGGGATCGAACCAGGGACCTTTAGATCTTCAGTCTAACGCTCTCCCAACTGAGCTATTTCGGCTTCCTATATTGAGCAAACGAGGTCTAGTACGAGGCTAGACGCTGTTGAAACTTGTGAAAAGAATATAAGTTATTTAATCATTTTTTCTAACAGTTGTTGCGATGAATAGGAGATTACTGTTTATTTAAACCAAACACAAACCTTAGATTAACTATCTTATTCACTTTTGTAATCAAACTCATAATATCAGTGCACTTTTGAGGCTGTGTAGATTTTATGAACGATGAAAGTTCCAAAAAATTTCAAAGAAAGCATTCGAGATTAATTCGGAATGGAAATGAGGCTAGTGCAAAGTTTGTAGACTGAGTAATTCTTTGTATTATATCAACTTCTCGATTAAAACAATAAAATAATTATCTTGTTTCAAAGAAGATTTGCTTTGAATTTTCAGGTTCAACCAATCTCGTGGATTTCTTCTAGCATATGAAGAAACTCCTGTGAGAATAACAAACGGCATCTTTTTAATCAGAGCCTAATACTAATTTTTCTGTGTTATATCAAAAATCAGGACTGATATATGAAAATATATTTTCCAGATGCCGAAACCCGGGATCGAACCAGGGACCTTTAGATCTTCAGTCTAACGCTCTCCCAACTGAGCTATTTCGGCTTCCTTTTTTCGCAGACAAGGTCTAGTACGAAGGTCGACGCTGTTGAACTTTTGGAAAAGAATTTAAGATATTTAATCATTTTTTCTAACAGTTGTTGCGATGAATAGGACATTACTGTTTATTTAAACCAAACACAAACCTTAGATTAACTATCTTATTCACTTTTGTAATCAATTTCATAATATCAGTGCACTTTTGAGGCTGTGTGGATTTTATGAACCATGAAAGTTCCAAAATATTTCAAAGAAAGCATTCGAGATTAATTCGGAATGTAAATGAGGCTAGTGCAAAGTTTGTAGAATGAGTAATTTTCTGTATTATATCAAGTTCTCGATTAAAACAATAAAATAATTATCTTGTTTCAAGTAAAGATTTGTTGGTAGCTTTCAGGTTCAACCAATCTCGTGAAGTTCTTATAGCATATGACCAAACTCCTGTGAGAATAACAAACGGCATCTTTTTAATCACAGCCTAATACTAAACTTTCTGTGTTATATCAAAACTCAGGACTGATATATGAAAATATATTTTCAGATGCCAAAACCCGGGATTGAACCAGGGACCATCAGATCTTCAATCTAACGCTCTCCAAACTGAGCTATTTCGGCTTCCTATTTTGCCCAAACGAGGTCTAGTACGAGGCTAGACGCTGTTGAAATTTGTGAAAAGAGTTTAAGTTATTTAATCATTTTTTCTAACAGTTGTTGCGATGAACAGGAGATTACTGTTTATTTAAACCAAACACAAACCTTAGATTAACTATGTTATTCACTTTTGTAATCAAACTCATAATATCAGTGCACATTTGAGGCTGTGTAATTTTTATGAACCATGAAAGTTCCAAAATATTTCAAAGAAAGCATTCGAGATTAATTCGGAATGGAAATGAGGCTAGTGCAAAGTTTGTAGAATGAATAATTCTCTGTATTATATCAAGTTCTCGATTAAAACAATAGAATAATTATTTTGTTTCAAAAAAGATTTGCTTTGAATTTTCAGGTTCAACCAATCTCGTGGATTTCTTCTAGCATATGAAGAAACTCCTGTGAGAATAACAAACGGCATCTTTTTAATCACAGCCTAATACTAAGTTTTCTGTGTTATATCAAAATCAGGACTGATATATGAAAACATTTTTTTCAGATGCCGAAACCCGGGATCGAACCAGGGACCTTTAGATCTTCAGTCTAACGCTCTCCCAACTGAGCTATTTCGGCTTCCTACTTTTCGCAGACAAGGTCTAGTACGAAGGTCGACGCTGTTGAACATTGGGAAAAGAATTTAAGATATTTAATCATTTTTTCTAACAGTTGTTGCGATGAATAGGACATTACTGTTTATTTAAACCAAACACAAACCTTAGATTAACTATCTTATTCACTTTTGTAATCAATTTCATAATATCAGTGCACTTTTGAGGCTGTGTGGATTTTATGAACCATGAAAGTTCCAAAATATTTCAAAGAAAGCATTCGAGATTAATTCGGAATGTAAATGAGGCTAGTGCAAAGTTTGTAGAATGAGTAATTCTCTGTATTATCTCAAGTTCTCGATTAAAACAATAAAATAATTATCTTGTTTCAAGTAAAGATTTGTTGGTAGCTTTCAGGTTCAACCAATCTCGTGAAGTTCTTATAGCATATGACCAAACTCCTGTGAGAATAACAAACGGCATCTTTTTAATCACAGCCTAATACTAAACTTTCTGTGTTATAGCAAAAGTCAGGACTGATATATGAAAATATTTTTTTAGATGCCAAAACCCGGGATTGAACCAGGGACCATCAGATCTTCAGTTTAACGCTCTCCAAACTGAGCTATTTCGGTTTCCTATTTTGCTTAAACGAGGTGTAGTACGAGGCTAGACGCTGTTGAAATTTGTGAAAAGAAATTAAGTTATTTAATCATTTTTTCTAACAGTTGTTGCGATGAATAGGAGATTACTGTTTATTTAAACAAAACACAAACCTTAGATTAACAATCTTATTCACTTTTGTAATCAAACTCATAAGATCAGTTCACTTTTGAGGCTGTGTAGATTTTACGAACCATTAAAGTTCCAATATATTTTTAAAAAAGCATTCGAGATTAATTCGGAACGTAAATGAGGCTAGTGCAAAGTTTTTAGAATGAATAGTTCTCTGTATTATATCAAGTTCTCGATTAAGACAATAAAATAATTATTTTGTTTCAAATGAAGATTTGTTTTGAATTTTTAGGTTCAACCAATCTCGTTGATTTTTCTAGCATATGAACTAACTCATGCGAGAATAAGAAACAGCATCTTTTTAATAACAGCCTAATACTAAATTTTCAGTGTTATAGCTAAAATCAAGACTGATATATGAAAATATATTTTTCAGATGCCAAAACCCAGGATCGAACCAGGGACCTGTAGATCTTCACTCTAACGCTCTCCCAACTGAGCTATTTCGGCTTCCTATGTTACGCAAACGAGGTCTAGTACGAGGCTAAACGCTGTTGAAATTTGTGAAAAGAACATAAGTTGTTTATTCTTTTTTTTAACAGTTGTTGGAGTTTCAAATAGATTGCTGTTTATTTAGAAAAATTATTAACCTTAAAATAAATATGTTATTCCCTTTCGAGATCCAACTCTTAATATCAGTGCATCTTTTAGGCCGTGTAAAGTTTACGCACCATGAATGTTTCAAATAATATCAATGTTGACTTTGTTGACTCATTCAGAGTGTAAATGAGGCTAGTGTGAGTTTTTTAGAATGAATAATTTTCTGTATTTTATCAAGTTCTCAATTAAAACAATGAAATAATTATCTTGTTTGAAATGAAGAATTGTTTTGATTTTTCAGGTTCAACCAATCTCGTGGATTTCTTCTAGCATATGAACAAACTCCTGTGAGAATAACAAACAGCATCTTTTTAATCACAGCCTAATACTAAATTTTCTGTGTTATAGCTAAAGTCAAGACTGATATATGAAAATATATTTTCCAGATGCCAAAACGTGAGATCAAACCAGGGACCTTTAGATCTTCAATCTAACGCTTTCCCAACTGAGCTATTTCGGCTACCTATTTTTCACACTCGAGTTCTAATGCGAAGCTAAACGCTGTTGAAATTTGTGAAAAAAGCTTATGTTATTTATTCAATTTTTTCCAACAGCTGTTGCAGTAAAAGTAGATTACTTTCTATTTAGAAAAATTATTAACCTTAAAATAAATATGTTATTCCCTTTCGAGATCCCATTCCTAATATCAGTGCATCTTTTAGGCCGTGTAAAGTTTACGCACCATGAATGTTCCAAATAACTGCAACGTTGACTTTGTTGACTCATTCAGATTGTAAATGAGGCTAGTGTGAGTTTTTTAGAATCAATTATCCTCTGTATTATATCAAGTTCTTGATTGAAACAAGAAAATAATTATCTTGTTTCAAATGAAGATTTGTTTTGAACTTTCAGGTTCAACTAATGTCATGGATTTCTTCTAGCGTATGAACAAACTCCTGTGAGAATAACAAACAGAATCTTTTTAATCAGAGCCTAATACTAAATTGTCTGTGTTATAGCAAAAATCAGGACTGATATATAAAAATATATTTTGCAGATGCCAAAACCCGGGATCTAACCAGGGACCTTTAGTTCTTCAGTATAACGCTCTCCCAACTGATTTAATTCGGCTTCCTATATTGAGCAAACGAGGTCTAGTACGAGGCTAGACGCTGTTGAAACTTGTGAAAAGAATTTAAGTTATTTAATCATTTTTTCTAACAGTCGTTGCGACGAATAGGAGATTACTGTTTATTTAAACTAAACATAAACCTTAGATTAACTATGTTATTCACTTTTGTAATCAAACTCATAAGATCAGTGCACTTTTGAGGCTGTGTAGATTTTATGAACCATGAAAGTTCCAAAATATTTCAAAAACAGCATTCGCGGTTAATTCGGAATGTAAATGAGGCTAGTGTGAGTATTTTAAAATGAATTATTCTCTGTATTATATCAAGTTCTCAATTAAAACAATAAAATAATTATCTTCTTTCAAATGAAGTTTTGTTCTGAACTTTCAGGTTCAACCAATCTCGTGGATTTCTTCTAGCATATGTCAAACTCCTGTGAGAATAACAAACAGCATCTTTTTAATCACAGCCTAATACTAAATTTTTTGTGTTATAGCTAAAATCAGGACTGATATATGAAAATATATTTTGCAGATGCCAAAATCCGGGATTGACCCAGGGACTTTTAGATTTTCAGTCTAACGCTCTCCCGACTGAGCTAATTCGGCTTATTTTTTTTCACACTCGAGTTTTAGTGCGAAGCTAGACGCTGCTGAAATTTGTGAAAAGAATTTAAGTTATTTAATCATTTTTTCTAACAGTTGTTGCGATGAATAGGAGATTACTGTTTATTTAAACAAAACACAAACCTTAGATTAACAATCTTTTTCACTTTTGCAATCAAACTCATAAGATCAGTTCACTTTTGAGGCTGTGTAGATTTTACGAACCATTAAAGTTCCAATATATTTTTAAAAAAGCATTCGAGATTAATTCGGAACGTAAATGAGGCTAGTGCAAAGTTTTTAGAATGAATAGTTCTCTGTATTATATCAAGTTCTCGGTTAAGACAATAAAATAATTATTTTGTTTCAAATGAAGATTTGTTTTGAATTTTCCGGTTCAACCAATCTCGTGGATTTCTTCTAGCATATGAACTAACTCATGCGAGAATAAGAAACAGCATCTTTTTAATCACAGCCTAATACTAAATTTTTTGTGTTATAGTTAAAATCAGGACTGATATATGAAAATATATTTTTCAGATGCCAAACACAGGATTGAACTAGGGACCTTTAGATCTTCAGTCTAACGCTCTCCCAACTGAGCTATTTCGGCTTCCTATTTTGTGCAAACGAGGTCTAGTACAAAGCTAGACGCTCTTGAAATTTGTGATAAGAACTTAAGTTATTTATTCTTTTTTTCTAACAGTTGTTGTAGTAAAAGTAGATTACTGTTTATTTAAAAAAATTAGTAACTTTGAAATGAATATGTTATTCCCTTTCGAGATCCAATTCTTAATATCAGTGCATCTTTTAGGCCGTGTAAAGTTTACGCACGATGAATGTTCCAAATACTTGCTACGTTGACTTTGTTGATTCATTCAGAGTGTAAATGAGGCTAGTGTGAGTATTTCAAAATGACTAATTTTCTGTATTATATCAAGTTCTCAATTAAAACAATAAAATAATTATTTTGTTTCAAATGAAGTTTTGTTTTGAACTCTCAGGTTCAACCAATCTCGTGGATTTCTTTTAGTATATGAACAAACTCTTGTGAGTATAACAAACAGCATCTTTTTAATCACAGCCTAAGACTAAATTTTCTGCGTTATAGTTAAAACCAGGACTGATACGAGGGCGATTCGATAAGTAAAGATAATTTTACAATAAGTCAAGTTGTAGTTGAGTTAGATACTTTACTTTTTTTTTATTTTTCAACATATTTGCCAGACAAGTCAACACATTTCTGCCATCTTGGTACCAGTTTCTTGATCCCATTTGCATAAAATTCGGCAGATTGCCTTCATAACCATTCGCTCACAGTAGTTGAGTGTGTTCACTCACACCTTTGAGTACCCAAAATCTTCATGAAGAATGGAATGCACTGTTCCAATGGAGATGCTCAATGATTCAGCACTTTTCTCTACCTTTATCCTCCTGTCTGCTCTGACAAGCTTGTCCACAGCCTCCAAATTGGATGGTGTGGCTGCCTCTTTTGGCCTGCCTGACCTTGGTTCATTCTCAATAAAGGTCCTTCCTTCTTTAAAACTGCTAGCCCATTTGAAAACTCTGTTTTGGTTTAAACAACTCTCACCATATTGAGCTTTCATTCTCCTATAAATGTCACTTGGTCTGACTCCTTCACTTGACAAAAATCTTATTACAGCTCTCTGTTCAACATGTGAGCAAATTTCAAGAGGGGCAGCCATTTTGAAATAGTCTCCAAAAAATTTTATAACCTCAGAGTTATTGAAAATGATTACAGTGTGAAGACAACACCTAAAAGAATATAACTCCAAAAAATTATGCATGCATCACAATAATATTTTAACTTGTAATGAATTTATCTTTACTTATCGAATCGCCCTCGTATATGAAAATATATTTTCCAGATGCCGAAACCCGGGAGCGAACTAGGGACCTTTAGTTCTTCAGTCTATCGCTCTCCCAACTGAGCTAATTCGGCTTCCCATTTTGCGAAAATGAGGTCTAGTATGAGGCTAGACGCTGTTGAAATTTGTGAAAAGAATGTAAGATATTTAATCATTTCTTCTAACAGTTGTTGCGGTGAATAGGCGATTACTGTTTTCTTAAACCAAACACAAACCTTAGATTAACTATCTTATTCACTTTTGTAATCAAATTCATAATATCAGAGAACTTTTGAGGCTGTGTAGATTCTATGAACCATGAAAGTTCCAAACTATTTCAAAGAAAGCATTCGAGATTAATTCGGAATGTATATGTGGCTAGTGCAAAGTTTTTAGAATGAATAATTTTCTGTATTATATCAAGTTTTTGATTAAAACAATAAAATAATTATCTTGTTTCAAATGAAGATTTGTTTTGAAATTTCAGGTTCAACTAATCGATTTGTTTTGAAATTTCAGGTTCAACTAATCTCGTGGATTTCTTCTAGCATATGAACAAACTCCTGCGAGAATAACAAACAGCATCTTTATAATCACCGTCGAATACTAAATTTTCAGTGTTATAGCTAAAATCAGGACTGATATATAAAAATATATTTTCCAGATGCCAAAACCCAGGATCGAACCAGGGACGTGTAGATCTTCAGTCTAACGCTCTCCCAACTGAGCTATTTCGGCTTCCTATTTTTCACACTAGAGTTCTAGTGCGAAGCTAAACGCTGTTGAAATTTGTGAATAAAGCTTAAGTTATTTATTAATTTTTTTCCAACAGTTGTTGGAGTGTCAAATAGATTGCTGTTTATTTAGAAAAATTATTAACCTTAAAATAAATATGTTATTCCCTTTCGAGATCCAACTCTTAATATCAGTGCATCTTTAAGGCCGTGTAAAGTTTACGCACCATGAATGTTCCAAATAATTGCAACGTTGACTTCGTTGATTCATTCAGAGTGTAAATGAGGCTAGTCTGAGTTTTTTAGAAAGAATTATTTTTTGTATTATATCGAGTTCTCGATTAAAACAATAAAATAATTATCTTGTTTCAAATGAAGAATTGTTTAGAAATTTCAGGTTCAACCAATCTCGTGGATTTCTTCTAGCATATGAACAAACTCCTTTGAGAATAACAAACAGCATCTTTTTAATCACAGCCTAATACTAAATTTTCTCTGTTATAGCAAAAATCAGGACTGATAGCTACTATATAAACGGCAATCGTTGTCTGTGTGATTGATTTATTGATTGTCCGCCTTATAGAGCGGTCTTTCCTTTTATCGTCGTACGAATTTCGGTCGTACGAAGCGAACTGAATTAATTTGTGTAGTAACGGTAAATAAATTATAGAGCGGTCTTTCTTCTACCATTCGGTCGAACGAAGCCAACCGAATTAATATGAGTATTAATTATCGTAATTTCGTAATATCGTAATTTTGTAATATGGACTATTAGCCGCTATTTTTCTCTGACGATTTGAGCCAAACGGCTTATATAAAGGTGTGGCGATTCTGTTGTTTTTCTTTCACCGCTCGGGCGCATTAACCGAAATCCCCGGTTCGCACGCTTTTTAAACGGCAAATTTTCTGCCGTGTTAAAAAGCACCTTCCCTGAGTTCTGCGGCCTATACAAAGGTGTCTATACAGCTATACAAATGTACTATTCATTAAATAAAATAAATTAACGAGTAGTTATTTACATGCAATTAATATTTACTGCCAACGTGTACCGAGAAGGTCACGTAAACGTTTGTTTTTTTGAGCCACTCGAAAAACGCATTTCTCTCCTACTAAAGTTCTACATCAAAAAGGTAAGTGTTTCTCATACGATGTTGTATTGTTTATGAATTGCCACATCTCCACTACTTAATAACGTTGGATTTGCCGCAGTCCGTGATAGTGGGTCATGTTCCTTTCCTTCAGCAGCCGAGTTACTACTTTTTTCCAGCTACGAGTAGGCCTACTGTAACTTACTATTACAGAACTTTCACGAGTACTCCGAGGGTTGCGATACGCTATTGTGAAAAGAGAGCAGCTGCTATCGACTTACTGTCACCCTGCATCAGCCATGACCGACTATACGTCGCCTGCTCAAAAGTAGGCACACGCCGAAAACTGTTTCTTCATACGCCCGACAGAAAAACCAAAAATGTTGTCTATCCGCAAGTGTTGCGTTAACTAAGGGAGAGAGAGAGAAAGGGAGGGAAAGGGAGAGAGAGGGAGAGCGAGGAGGAGAGGGGGGGAGAGAGGGAGAGAGAGAGGGAGAGAGAGAGAGGAAGAGAAGGGGAGAGAGAGGGAGAGCGAGGAGGAGAGGGGGGAGAGAGAGAGAGAGAGGGGGAGATAGGGAGGGAGAGAAGGGGAAAGCGAGGAGGAGAGGGGGAAGAGGGGGGAGAGAGAGAGGGAGAAAGAGAAGGAGAAGAGGGAGGGAGAGAGGGAAGAGAGGGAAGAGAGGGGAGAGACGGAGAGACAGAGAGAGGGGAAAGAGGGAAAGAGGGAGAGACGGAGAGACGGAGAGACGGAGAGACGGAGAGACGGAGAGACGGAGAGACGGAGAGACGGAGAGACGGAGAGACGGAGAGACGGAGAGACGGAGAGACGGAGAGACGGAGAGACGGAGAGACGGAGAGACGGAGAGACGGAGAGACGGAGAGACGGAGAGACGGAGAGACGGAGAGACGGAGAGACGGAGAGACGGAGAGACGGAGAGACGGAGAGACGGAGAGACGGAGAGACGGAGAGACGGAGAGACGGAGAGACGGAGAGACGGAGAGACGGAGAGACGGAGAGACGGAGAGACGGAGAGACGGAGAGACGGAGAGACGGAGAGGCGGAGAGGCGGAGAGGCGGAGAGGCGGAGAGGCGGAGAGGCGGAGAGACGGAGAGACGGAGAGACGGAGAGACGGAGAGACGGAGAGACGGAGAGGCGGAGAGGCGGAGAGGCGGAGAGGCGGAGAGGCGGAGAGGCGGAGAGGCGGAGAGGCGGAGAGGCGGAGAGGCGGAGAGGCGGAGAGGCGGAGAGGCGGAGAGGCGGAGAGGCGGAGAGGCGGAGAGGCGGAGAGGCGGAGAGGCGGAGAGGCGGAGAGGCGGAGAGGCGGAGAGGCGGAGAGGCGGAGAGGCGGAGAGGCGGAGAGGCGGAGAGGCGGAGAGGCGGAGAGGCGGAGAGGCGGAGAGGCGGAGAGGCGGAGAGGCGGAGAGACGGAGAGACGGAGAGACGGAGAGACGGAGAGACGGAGAGACGGAGAGACGGAGAGACGGAGAGACGGAGAGACGGAGAGACGGAGAGACGGAGAGACGGAGAGACGGAGAGACGGAGAGACGGAGAGACGGAGAGACGGAGAGACGGAGAGACGGAGAGACGGAGAGACGGAGAGACGGAGAGACGGAGAGACGGAGAGACGGAGAGACGGAGAGACGGAGAGACGGAGAGACGGAGAGACGGAGAGACGGAGAGACGGAGAGACGGAGAGACGGAGAGACGGAGAGACGGAGAGACGGAGAGACGGAGAGACGGAGAGACGGAGAGACGGAGAGACGGAGAGACGGAGAGACGGAGAGACGGAGAGACGGAGAGACGGAGAGACGGAGAGACGGAGAGACGGAGAGACGGAGAGACGGAGAGACGGAGAGACGGAGAGACGGAGAGACGGAGAGACGGAGAGACGGAGAGACGGAGAGACGGAGAGACGGAGAGACGGAGAGACGGAGAGACGGAGAGACGGAGAGACGGAGAGACGGAGAGACGGAGAGACGGAGAGACGGAGAGACGGAGAGACGGAGAGACGGAGAGACGGAGAGACGGAGAGACGGAGAGACGGAGAGACGGAGAGACGGAGAGACGGAGAGACGGAGAGACGGAGAGACGGAGAGACGGAGAGACGGAGAGACGGAGAGACGGAGAGACGGAGAGACGGAGAGACGGAGAGACGGAGAGACGGAGAGACGGAGAGACGGAGAGACGGAGAGACGGAGAGACGGAGAGACGGAGAGACGGAGAGACGGAGAGACGGAGAGACGGAGAGACGGAGAGACGGAGAGACGGAGAGACGGAGAGACGGAGAGACGGAGAGACGGAGAGACGGAGAGACGGAGAGACGGAGAGACGGAGAGACGGAGAGACGGAGAGACGGAGAGACGGAGAGACGGAGAGACGGAGAGACGGAGAGACGGAGAGACGGAGAGACGGAGAGACGGAGAGACGGAGAGACGGAGAGACGGAGAGACGGAGAGACGGAGAGACGGAGAGACGGAGAGACGGAGAGACGGAGAGACGGAGAGACGGAGAGACGGAGAGACGGAGAGACGGAGAGACGGAGAGACGGAGAGACGGAGAGACGGAGAGACGGAGAGACGGAGATGTAACTGCATATTTGGAGTTGTTTTACGGTATGAAAGCCAACTCTCAATAAACCTTATGCTGCCCGTGAATCTGCTCCTGTAGACGGGTAATGCAGCTAGTATGAAAAAGTATTTTGCAGATGCCAAAACCCGGGATTGAACCAGGGACCTTTTGATCTTCAGTCTAACGCTCTCCCAACTGAGCTATTTCGGCTTCATATTTTTCACACTAGAGTTCTAGTGCGAAGCTAAACGCTGTTGAAATTTGTGAATAAAGCTTAAGTTATTTATTAATTTTTTTCCAACAGTTGTTGGAGTGTCAAATAGATTGCTGTTTATTTAGAAAAATTATTAACCTTAAAATAAATATGATATTCCCTTTCGAGATCCAACTCTTAATATCAGTGCATCTTTAAGGCCGTGTAAAGTTTACGTACCATGAATGTTCCACATAATTGCAACGTTGACTTGGTTGATTCATTCAGAGTGTAAATGAGGCTAGTCTGAGTTTTTTAGAAAGAATTATTCTCTGTATTATATTAAGTTCTCGATTAAAACAATAAAATAATTATCTTGTTTCAAATGAAGATTTGTTTTGAAATTTCAGGTTCAACCAATCTCGTGGATTTCTTTTAGCATATGAACAAACTCCTGTGAGAATCACAAACAGCATCTTTTTAATCACAGCCAAAGTTATAGCAAAAATCAGGACTGATATATGAAAATATATTTTCCAGATGCCAAAACGCGAGATCAAACCAGGGACCTTTAGATCTTCAGTCTAACACTCTCCCAACTGAGCTATTTCGGCTTCCTATTTTGCTCAAACGAGGTCTAGTACAAAGCTCGACGCTGTTGAAATTTGTGAAAAGATTTTAAGTTATTTAATCATTTTTTTCCAACAGTTGTTAGATTGTAAAGTAGATTACTGTTTTTTTAGAAAAATTATTAACCTTAAAATAAATATGTTATTCCCATTCGAAATCCAATTCTTAATACCAGTGCATCTTTTAGGCCGTGTAAAGTTTACGCACGATGAATGTTCCAAATAATTGCAACGTTGACTTTGTTGATTCATTCAGAGTGTAAATGAGGCTAGTGTGAGTTTTTTAGAATGAATTATTTTTTGTATATAATCAAGTTCTCGATTGAAACAATCAAATAATTATCTTGTTTCAAATCAAGAATTGTTTTGATTTTTCAGGTTCAACCAATCTCGTGGATTTCTTCTAGCATATGAACAAACTCCTGTGAGAATAACAAACAGCATCTTTTTAATCAGAGCCTAATACTAAATTTTCTGCGTTATTGCAAAAATCAGGACTGATATATGAAAACATATTTTCCAGATGCCAAAACCCAGGATCGAACCAGGGACCTTTAGATCTTCAGTCTAACGCTCTCCCAACTGAGCTATTTCGGCTTCCTATGTTACGCAAACGAGGTCTAGTACGAGGCTAGACGCTGTTGAAATTTGTGAAAAGAATTTAAGTTTTTTAATCATTTTTTCTAACAGTTGTTGCGATGAATAGGAGATTACTGTTTATTTAAACAAAACCCAAACTTTAGATTAACTATCTTATTCACTTTGGTAATCAAACTCATAAGATCAGTTCACTTTTGAGGCTGTGTAAATGTTATGAACCATGAAAGTTCCAATATATTTTAAAGAAAGCATTCGAGATTAATTTGGAATGTAAATGAGGCTAGTGCAAAGTTTTTAGACTGAATAATTCTCTGTATTGTATCAAGATTTCGATTAAAACAATAAAATAATTATCTTGTTTTATATGAAGATTTGTTTTGATTTTTCAGGTTCAACCAATTTCGTGGATTTCTTCTAGCACATGAACTAACTCCTGCGAGAATAACAAACAGCATCTTTTTAATAACAGCCTAATACTAAGTTTTCTGTGTTATAGCAAATTTCAGGACTGATATATGAAAATATATTTTCCAGATGCCGAAACCCGGGAGCGAACCAGGGACCTTTAGATCTTCAGTCTAAACGCTCTCCAACTGAGCTATTTCGGCTTCCTATTTTGCCCAAACGAGGTCTAGTACGAGGCTAGACGCTGTTGAAATTTGTGAAAAGAATTTAAGTTATTGATTCTTTTTTTCTAACAGTTGTTGGAGTGTCAAATAGATTGCTGTTTATTTAGAAAAATTATTAACCTTAAAATAAATATGTTATTCCCTTTCGAGATCCAATTCTTAATATCAGTGCATCTTTTTGGCCGCGTAAAGTTTACGCACGATGAATGTTTCAAATAATTGCAAAGTTGACTTTGTAATCATTCAGAGTGTAAATGAGGCTAGTGTGAGTTTTTTAGAATGAATAATTCTCTGTATTATATCAAGTTCTCGATTAAAACAATCAAATAATTATCTTGTTTCACGTGAAGATTTGTTTTGAACTTTCAGGTTCAACCTGTCTCGTCGATTTC
Organism: Watersipora subatra; assembly: GCF_963576615.1. Taxonomy (NCBI): domain Eukaryota; kingdom Metazoa; phylum Bryozoa; class Gymnolaemata; order Cheilostomatida; family Watersiporidae; genus Watersipora; species Watersipora subatra. Next base: position 16,996,489 of record NC_088711.1, on the reverse strand, counting down.
TTCTAGTATATGAACAAACTCCTGTGAGATTAACAAACAGCATCTTTTTAATCATAGCCTCATACTAATCTATATCAAAGGATATTTTTCAGATACCAGAATTCAGTATTGAACCATGGATCTCTAGATCTTCCATCTAGCACTCTCCCAACTGAGCTATTTTGTATTCATAATTTCCACGAACGGGTTTTAGTATGAACTTCGACCATTTTGAAATTTGTGCAAAGATCTTGAGTTATTTAATCTTTTTTTTACAATAAATTTTGCGATTAAAAGTAGATTCATGATTTTTTAAACCAAATGCAAACCTTAGAATAATATCTTATTCACATTTGAGGTCCAATTAATACTATCAGGGCAAATTTTGGCTGTGTAAAGTTTATGCACCATGAAAGTTCCAAAACATTGCAAAGTTGACTTTGGTCATTCATTAGGAGTGTAAATGGGGCTAGCGCGAGTTTTTTAGAATGAATATTTCTTTGCATTATATCAAGTTCTCGATTTAAAAAAAACTCAATTATCCTGCTTGGAACTGTATTTTATGTATATATAGTAATCTATGCGCACGTGTATTATTTTCTAAGCCTATATCATTTACTCTTGTGTACTGCATGTAGTACCATTACTCAGTTCTATCTACAAGATTTGCCGTTTCATGGATTGCTGTCTCTGTGTTTTTACCTAGTGGTTATGTCATTCGTTATGTCATTCGTTATGTTATACCTATTATTCGTGTTATTCAAATACAAGTGGTCTTGGTGTCAAGTTAGCTGGTGGACTATACAAGGATAAAAGTATTTATCACAGAATCTTTATTGCATGAAACGAAGGGTTCAACCAATCCAGCGAGCTTTTTGTAGCATAAAAACAAACTACTGCGAGAATAACAAACATCATACTTTTAATCACAACCTAACACTGTTTTTTCTGTGTTGTAGCATAAATCAGGACTAACACATGAAAACATATTCTCCAAACTTCGAAACCTGGGGTTGAACCTGAGACCATTACATCTTCAGTCGCAATGAAAAGGAGATAACTGTTTATTTAAACCAAATAAAAACCTTACAATAACTATCTTATTTACTTTTGAAGTCAAATTCATATAATCAGTGCACCTTTGAGGTTTGTGGACTTTATGAGCCATGAAAGTTCCATAATATTTTAAAGACAGCATTCGTGATTCATTCGGAGTTTAAATGAGACTAGTGCAAGTTTTTTAGACCAAATAACGAGCCAATAACTCTTTGTATTATATCAAGATCTCGATTAAAACAGTAACATAAATATCTTGCTTCGTGTGGGAAAAGTGATTAGTTTAGCATTCATTGAGTTCATGCCGAGTCAAATCGGCCTAATCCATGCTGACCTATGATAGTTGCTTGCGTTGAGTCATAAGCTAAGGTTTTGCTCAACTCATAACGTGATGTTCTCTAGCTTTTGTAGAAGGCAGCCAGATTTGAATTACTACTCTTAATGATTAATTTGTCAATTATCTTGGTATTTTTTACTAGAGATTTCAGGTTAGTTGCATATGCTGTTTTGTTTTATTATACCGTGTTATATTGTTTCTTGTCACATTTCAGTTGATGTTCAGTACTTTCATTTGCTATTATACTGTAACTTTTCATATTTTATGCATTCACAATTATTTTGTTTGACAAGTTAGTATAAAAATGGTACTTAAATGTTGTTTCAGGTTTCACGGTACTCAATTAAGGTTGTAACCTGCATACTAACTTGTGAAGTCGCTTCGCAAATGATTCTATGCGTTAAATACAGTCAAGAGTTTCCATCAAAGTTTTACAATGAAACCAGTGAAACTTATTACAGTACCTATTACATACTTTAGTAAAACCTTCTTCTAATCAAAAGTGAGGACAATTGACAATCCAGTCAGCTATAGTGTAGACAACCCAAGAACTATTCCGGACCTATAAAGAAAATATATCATCCGTCCGCCATCATGTAAGCAACACAAAAGCTGTTTTGGACCTATGGAGAAAAGTTAACTCCAGTCAGCCACAGTGCAGACAACACAAGAGCTGTTCTAGACCTATAAAGAGAAGATAACGCCTGTCAGCCACAGTGTAGACAGCGCAAGAGCTGTTCTCGAACTACAAAAAAAAGTAACTTCACTCAGTCAACAGTGCAGATCGCGTAAGAGGTGTACCAGAAACATACATACCAGTCAAAGTGAAAAAACCACTTGAGCTGAACTACAAGCACTAAGATTAACTCATTCACGGTTTAGACATCAGGATCTATGCCTGCATTACAACTTAGCAAAGTCAACTGTGTGTATATGGATAGAACCATTCATTTAAACTAACATTTTACTAATATACAATTGGCCATTCTTGATTTAGGTATCATTACCGCACAGTTTTTTTTTTTACTTTGTTCTATTTGTACTTATATTTTCGCAACCTGTAGCTTGTGACCCACGTAGGCAATTTCTTTTTAAGCATTGCAATTTTTGGCCATTCACTTCAGCATGTCCGAGGTTGGGGTTGCTTCGGCGATGCCGTGTACTGACATCATTGATTGTGTGCATAATGGTATGTCAAGCATAGAATCAATAGATGACAGTAATGAAAACTTAACTTCTAGTGAAAAACAGGAAATTTCCAAATCAAATAATAATAGGGAATTCAATAGCAGTCTCACTTCTAGTGTACTCGGTGAAAGCATGTGCTTGAGACGAAAAGTAAAACTTTCCAAAATTGGGAGAGAAAGCCAAATTTCTGAGTTAAACCTGAAACTAACCAAGCAAATCATGGTTCAGTACAAACTTATCGATAAATTTCAGCCTACTGTAATTCAAGAAACTTCTACTGACACATGGTAGAAACTTGTGACAACGTTGATTCTAAAATTATTAAGACTTGTTATATGTATAGTAGCTCTACGTAACGCTGACATGTAATCAAATAAGATGATGGAGAAAATAAAACGCATGTATGATGGCCTTGTGATCACAGCTAATTCTCTGAAAGATTCAGTAGAGGAACACATGGAGACGCTGGAAGAATTGCAACTGGGGGAAGCTCAAAAGAAAATCGCTGAAGCCAACAGAGCAATAGAAGAACAGGCAAGGCTATTTGAGGAGATGGTAAGGGAGAGCGAATCTAACTCTAATTATCATTCAACATCCTCCATAATGTATAGCGTAGAACAAATTAACAGAGCTGTCAACCAAACAAAGGAACCTGATTTACATCTAATGAAGCAGACAGACACAACACAACCAGAACAGGAACAAGCACAATCATGCAGAGAAGTAGCTAGAGTTACTGAGCACATAGGTGTGGATGTTGAGAGCAGAAGAAACCCAACCAGTTTTTTACCAAAAAAGTCAAAAAGTACCATGTCTACTTCTGACACCACAAAATCAGAACTATAAATTGTAGAACAATCAGCAGCCTGCCTGACAGCAACGTGTAGAAGTTCACATAAATCAGTAGAACCCAGTGTATTTGAAGGAATTATCTTAGAATTCAATGATTGGGAAGTAGACCTGGATTCCTACTTTTTTGCGGAACTTACATAGGGTAGCCACAGACTTCAACATCTCAAAAGATTTCTGAAAGAAGAAGCCAAGATATGTGTTGAAGGAGATTTCAGCACAAACACAAATAAAGCCTATCTGGCAGCTAGAATGACTTAAAAAAGTCGATATGGAAATGAACAAAACATAGCTAGGTCTTTCAGAATGAAGCTGGACAAGTGGTCAAAAATTATTTCCAAAGAAGGACTAGGCATGAAAAGGCTCTAAAAAATGTTTGAGTCACTTAAGAAGTGCCATGCAGTCTGTTAAAGCGCTGCAAGTTCTCAATGATTGCATAGAAAATAAAAGGACGGTGGAAAAGCTTCTTGAGTGGCTAAGGCTTAAATGAATAAGAGTAGTAGCAAAAGCTGATTCGGCTAACAAAACTTATCCAGACTTCAAAGAATTTACAGAATTTATCAATAAAGAAGCCCACATCATGACACTTCCAATATCACAATCAATGATATCACTGAGTCATAAACCAAGCAAACATAATCAAAGTGATGAACCTAGCACAAAAACAAAGCCATTATAAGTTTTGCAGTTTCCATTGAACAAAAAATAGAATGTATTTGATGCAAATCAACTAACCACAACACTGCAGACTGTTACCGTCTCCAAAAAAGATCCAAACCAGAAAAAGAAGAACTCATTCGAAAGAATGGACTATGTTTCTAATGTTTAGAGCATGGCCACCGATCGAAGGATTGTGATAAGAAGATAAAATTTATGAAGTGTATAAAAGGACATGCCACGCAAATCACAACTTTTATTACCAGAATGGCGAGGCAACTTCAAACACTGATGAATTTAATCGGGCTGATGCTGAAACAAAACCACAAAAAGCAATGAATGCTCACAGTACCACTAAGGTACTGAAATGTCAAATAACAGAAGTGAAAAATTTAACAAGCATGGCTGTACCTGGTTATATCTCAGCAGGCACAGATTGTGAAATGCTAGTTTACGCTCTTTTTGACAACATGTCGGATGCATGTTATGTATCAAACGATGTAGTAGCAACATTAAAAGCGAAAACTAGTGAGACAGAGAAAAACGTCACTATACACACCATTAATAGACCAGTAATTGAAGACATCGAAATATTTGATGACATTATGCTATGCACATATTAATGCGTACAAGCGTGAATACATATATTGTGACAGAAATCAGTTACCCACTCAAGAAAAAGCTATTAGACTAGACCACCTAAAACACATAGCAACAAAATTCCCACCCTTGATGGACCTACCAGTTGGACTTCTAATAGAAATGAACTCTACAGAAGTAATTCAGCCTTTAGAAACAAGACCTGCAGTCAATGGAAAAATGGGCAAAGCCTATGGAGTAAGAACGCTATTTGGATGGACTATGTGTGGCGGTACACCAGAAGCCATCTACAAACCTAGAAAAACAGCTTATAAAGCAGACACGTCTAAAGATGTATGGTTGCTAAATATCCTGGAAAGAAACTTCCAAGACACCAATGAGGATTCTTGCTCATCTCAAAATGATGTCAAATTTACGAAATTTTTAGAGACATCATATCAGTAAAATGCAGCTAAAAAATATGTCATGCCTTTGCTATTCAAATCAATATTGCCTATGTTACCCAATAACAAGAGACAAGCTGAACGTCGTCTACACATTTTACTGAAAAGTTCTCCAAAGATTCAGAATAAAAATGCTAATACACAACATCTATGGACAACCTGGTCAAGGCAGGGCATGCTGAAGAGGCAACATTGGCTGCTGCGGAGGTATGGTACATACCTCATTTCGGTGTCAAACATAAACAGAAATGAAAACTTGGAGTGGTCTTTGATGCTAGTTTCAAGTTTGATGGAGTCTCATTAAATGACATGTTGTTACCTGAACCCGATCACATCAATTCTTTACTTGGCATACTAATCAGATATTGACGAGAGCCTGTAGCAATAACATGCGACATTCAGTAAATGTACTACAACTTTCTGGTAGTTCCGGAGCACAGAGACTACTTGCAATTTCTGTGGATGAATGATGGGGGTGAGGTCAAAGAGTTTAAAATGAATGTTTTCCTGTTTGGTGCAACATCATCACCAGGTGTGGCAACCTTTGGATTATGAAAGTTAGCCAATAACTAAAAATTCCTTTCACCACTTGCCTCAAAGTTCCTACAGAATTAATTCTATGTCGACGATGGCGTAACAAGCGTTGCTACTGCTGAAGATTTTAAAGGCCTAATCACAGCTTCAAGAGAAATGTGCTCAAGAGGGAACATAAGTCTACACAAACTTCTCTCTAATAACAAGGAAGTACTAGCCACAGTACCTATTTCTAAGCGTGGTGTATCTACTAAAGCTATAGACTTACTCACTTAAACACTTCCTATTGAACGAATGCTTGGAATGAAATGGTGCTTAGAGACTGGCACCTTTCACTTTGGCATCCCAGATTTACAAAACAAACCATCAGCTAAAATAGGCGCGCTCTCTACCATAGCTCAAATTTATGACCCTGTGGGGCTCATTTCACCTTTAGTTTTAAAAGGAAACCAAGTTTCCCAGAGAGTAGTTGCCTCAGAACAACTATGGGACCAACTCATGTGCCCAAATGACAAACAAAAATGGGAAGATTAGAGAGCTGAAATAACTAATCTAACAGCATTGAGCATACCACAATGTTTCAAAACAGAAACCAACATAGTGAGCACTGAATTGCATCACTTCAGCGATGCAAGTCTGAATGGTTATGATGGTTGCTCATATATTAAACAGGTTAATGACAAAGGAAAATTTTTGTGCAACCTGATCTTAGCCAAATCACAAGTAGCCCCACTAAAAAAGCCCACTATTCCTATGCTTGAGTAGAAGGGAGCTGTAATTGCAACTTGCCTCGCCAATGTGCTAGGGAAGGAACTGAAGCTTAATGTAGACAAAGAGACTTTCTGGAGTGATTCTCAAATAGTGCTTGGATACATATCCAATGATGTCACAAAGTTTCATCGGTATGTTTCCAACAGGGTAAGTGAAGTTAGGAAGACAACTGAACCCAAACAATGGAATTATGTTCTGACAGAATTCAATCCAGAAGACATAGTTTAGCATGGAATAAGCGCCAAAGAAATCATTGATAACGACATACAGATGAAAGCCTTGGTGAAATGAGCCTCCCTTCCTCAAAGACCCTAATGCACTAGATTTCATTAAGAAAAATCGGGTCAACATAATCATCAATGAGTCTGCCCCAGAAGAAGCGACTAGTTACCATGGTACTTTCAATACACAGAGCAAGAAAAAAGGAAGAAGCTAGTGCACAGCATAGCATTGTTGAGAAGCTTTATCAAACAGAAACAGTGGACGCATAAAGAGTTGGACACCAATGATCTGAAAGAGGCTGAAGTGCTTGTCTTAAAGATGGCACAGGCAGAGAGTTATCCTATGAAGAAGAAGGAAAAGTCTCTCATCAAGCTCAACCCTAAGATTGATGATTAGGGTATAGTTCGTGTTGGTGGGAGAGCCAGTGCTTCCACATTGAGTTATCAGCAGAATTACCATATCATCATTCCTAAAGACTCTCACCTCGCATATCTTTTGACAGTGCATTACCATAAGCAAATATCCCATTTAGGAAGGAGAAGGACACTCGCAGCAATTAGAGATGCTGGAATATTGGTGGTAAATGGAACTGGTGTGGTAAAGTGGGCGCTTAAGCAGTGTGTAGGCTGTGTTAGACTGAGAAAGGCATCAGACACACAACTTATGGGAGAACTCCCAAAGAAAGAATGGAGGCTACTCCTCCATTCACAAACATTGGAATCGACGCCTTTGGACCTTATTACGTGAAGGACAGTCGCACAGAGCTGAAAAATGGGGACTTCTGATAACCTATCTCTACTCTAGAACAGTTCTTATAGAAGTCTTAGACGACATGAGCGTAGGCACTTTAATACAAGCCCTGAGATGCTTTATGGCCTTGAGAAGGCCCGTTCAATCAATATACTGTGACCATGGAACTAATTTCGTTGGAGCAAAGAATGAGATTGAAAAGCATTTAGAGATAACCAGTAAGGAAACTAAGCAATATTTGCTAGAGAACCGCATTCATTTCAAATTCAACTCACCTGAGACAAGTCATCAAGGTGGAGCCATGGAAAGAATGATTCGTTCGGTTAGAGCAGTACTCAATGCAATGACCTTCAAGCTGAAAAACAAACTACACACCAAAACCCTAAGAACTTTTTTTTACGAAGTAGGGAATATCATCAACAGTAGGCCCCCGACAGCCACCTCGACAAGCGATCCCAAGGATCATGTGATTACACCTAATCTTATCTTGACCATGAAAAGTCAATCATTACTGGCACCGCCACCTAGAAACTTCACAGAAGATGATTTGTATAGCAGCAAACGGCGGAAGATAGCCCAAGCAGCAGAGGAGTTTTGGAAACATGGAAAACTGAATATTTAAACAGCATAAAAATTTGTCAGAAATGGACAAGGACGAGACCAAATGTCAAAGAAGGAGACATCGTAATTTTCAAAGACAACTAGACAGCTAGCAATGATTGGAAGCTAGGTAGAGTGACCAAAACTATTGCAGGCTCAGACGGCTTGGTGCGCAACCTAAAAATCAAAATGGGGAACTAATTTCTTAATAAATGGTTACCCATGTACCCACCAACCCACCAACAGAGGTCAGTACACAGTGTAGTAGTTTTGCTGAGTACTTAGATTAGCAGCTATTAATCATGTAGGACTATTCATTATCAATTATTTAGTGTGAATTATTCAACAATTAATAAACCAAAAACAAATTACAGAACAACAAAAAACTACATATTACCATAAATTCAAAAAATTTAGATGGAAATGTAGGAAAAGTTTATTAGTTTAGCATTCCTGGAGTTCATGCCGAGTCAAATTGACCTAATCCATGCTGACCAATGTTAGTTGCCGGCGTTGAGTCATAAGCTAAGGTTGTGCTTAACTTATGGCGTGACGTTTCTCTAGCTTTTATAGAGGGCAGCCAGATTTGAATTATTACTCTTAAGTAGTAAGTTGTCAATTGCCATGGGATAATTTACTAGAGATTACAGGTTAGTTGCATATGCTGTTTTATTTTATTATACCATGTTATATTTTTTCTTGTCACATGTCAGTTGATGTTCAATACTTTTACTTGCTATCATACTGTAACTTTTCATATTTTATTGCATTCATAATTATTGTGCTTAATAAAGTTGGTATAAAAATGATACTGAAATTTTAGTTCAGGTTTCAATAAAGGTTGTAACCTGCATACTAACCAGTGAGGCCACCTCATATATGATCCTATGCATTAAATCAAGTTAAGAGTTTTCATTAAAACTCTATAATGAAACCAGTGAACTCGACAGTATCAAAAACTCTACGCTTCGAATGAAGCTTTGCTTTTAACTTTCAGGGTTCATCCAGTCCCGAAGGTTTCTTCTAGCATAAAAGCAAATTAATGAGAGAATAACAAACAGCATATATTTAATCACAGCCTAACACTAATTTTTTCTATGTTGTAGCAAAATGCAGGAATAATATATGAAAACAAATTTTCCAGATGACAAAACCCCAGATTGAACCAGGGACCTATAGATCTACAGTCTAACGCTCTCCTAACTGAGCTACATCAGCTGCCTACTTCGCACAAACAAGTTTTAGTGAGAAGTCTGACGCTTTTAAAGTTTGTGAAAATAATGTGAGCTTTATAACCATTGTTTTATACTTGTGATGGAAATGCATACTACTGCTAAGTCAAACTAGATGAAAGCCTAGGAAAAAATTTCTTATTCACCTTTGAAACCCAATTCGTTATATTAGTGCACCTTTTAAACCGTGTAAAGTTTATGCACCATGAAAGCTCCAAATAATTGCAAAGTTGACTTTAGAGATTCATTCGGAATTTAAATGAGGTTAGTGCGAGTTTTTTAGAACTAATCATTCTCTGTATTATATCAAATTCTCGATTAAAACAATAAAATAATTATCTTGCTTCAAATGAAGCTTTATTTTGAACTTTCAGGTTCAACCAATCTCGAAGATTTCTTATAGCATATGAACAAACTCTTGAGAGAATAACAAACAGCATCTTTTTAATCACAGCCTAATACTAATTTTTCTGTGTTATAGCAAAAATCAGGACTGATATATGAAAATATATTTTCCAGATGCCGAAACCCGGGATTTAATCAGGGACCTTTAGATCTCCAGTCGAACGCTCTCCCAACTGACTTACTGTGGATACTTTATTTACCAAGTTTTAGTGTGAAACCTGACGCCTTTGAAGTTTGTGAAAAATATTCTGAGCTGTTTAACCGTTTTTTCACGAATTGTGCAATGAAAACGTATATCCCTCCTACTTTCAACTTGTTGGCCAACACTTTAATGAAATTTCACCCAGACTGTGGTGCTAAATGTTGCAGCCTATGCCAATCTCATTGACCTTGTAATTGATTCATGTTCTGTGTTTTTGAAAGCTGCTGGGGGTTCGCGGTGTATTGCCATGGTGTTTTCCTGCTTTAAAGATGGTTCTCGTCCAGGAAGTTGTGAAGCCACAGATAGGAGCACAGTTATGAAAAATTGATTGTAGAAGAGTTCTTTTTTACAACCCTTATCCTTTGAAAAAAATTTCTGTAAAGGTTTCTTCAATAAATACAAAAGTAAACCTGGTGTGGTGGAATCTAGCTGGTTTTGCCTCGACGCGGTGTGGCGACTTCTGGTTATGAGACAGAGAAATTTAACTCCGACGGCAATTCAATATGGGCCCAGCCTACTCATTACATTCATAAAAAAGAGGCAGATGCAGATCAAAAAGACCACCTTTGCGCCCTGCTTATATTTGACATGTCATATATTACTATGCGCAAATATACATATATCTATCTCGAACGCAACCTTGCAGTTGATCGAGATTTGGTGGTTGTGCGCAGTCATGGACTCTTTCCAGCCTCATTCATGCTTAGACACTTTGAATGTCGTTAGTGATATACACTTGCATCTTGTAATTTTATATATGGCCACTCAAATCATGTTTTATAACAAACAAAAAAATTTTAAAATGAGTTTTATTTAACATGGAACCTTACAAACTGTTAGATGTAAAATGATATATTGTTGTAAATGTACACAGATTATGTAATCAAATCAGTGATACAAACATAAAAAGCAGTAAACATTGAATCATTAAGTTTTGCCGAACTCTACCATGACCAGCATGAATTGACCATCTTTTGTCTACTAACTTTTTATAGCACATTAATGGATCCTAAGTTACCTTCTAATATATAGCCATTTTAAACCAGTATATTACACTGGTGATATAGCAATTCAGTTGGCTAAATTGCAAGATTGGCTTAGAGTCGCTGATGTGAAATGACTCGACTAAGGAAGTGTTACTCTGTAATGCTCTTTATTTTCCAAACATAATAGTCAAAACACACCGTGAAGTCTGCAATAGAACAAGTAGCACTAAGCGAAATGCTCACATGAGCTATAATAGCAAATGAAAACTGCATGTATAAATGAGACATAAATGCAACTGTGACAATTATATAACAGCAATTACAGAGTAAATAATTCAAAGGTAAAGCATCAAATATAATATACAAAATGTAACATACCTTTTGCCTCCTTAGCATTTAGCTTTGAACAAATGGTTAGACTTTAACTTTGCGTAGCATACGTATTGACAATAAAATGATAAAGCATAAATTTCTAAAGAGAATTGCATCAGGTCTGATGCAATTCTCTTTAGAAAACTTGCAATGCATCAGGTCTGATGCATTGCAAGTTTCTAACTGATTGAGCAGCCTGAAAGTATCGCCGGCATCAAAATGGGACACAGGTGCTGTCGCGCTCCTACTGGCCCTACCAGAAAAGGTCCCACGCCAGAGCACCAATCAAAAGTGGGCTATTCGGAAGACCAGAGGAAGCAAGAGCCCAGCAACGGCTGGTCAAGCAAACACCAACTGCCCACCTCTATGACCTGACAAGAACTCATTTCTGACCACAATATACTGAACTAATTGCATGTATGTGAACACATTTTATTGTTCTAAATTTTATATATATATATATATATATATATATATATATATATATATGGGCGCAATAACACCGGCGCATAAAATGTGGCTTGCCCAAATACCAACAGCAATCAACTCAGGGGAGTTGCAGAAAAGTGCGCTATTGGGAACCGCTAAGATCTTGAGGCCAGTGCTCAAACTCCCAGGTCTCTGGTAGGAGACCCGAGTTAGAGCAGACCACCCATACGGGGTATCCGGGGTGAGGAAACAATTTTTTATATATATACATGTATATATATATACATGTATGTATATATATATATAATATATATAAATTACATATACACATACGCCCTGTAAGCTACTGTCAGACTAGTCTGAATAAATAAGTGGTGTAGTATTCGTTTCAAAACTTTCAATTAGAATTCGTATATTATTACATTTCTCATCTTTTCGTTCTACCCATAACGCTCAATCATATTCCATCAAACTGTCCATTGTATCAATAACAGTGTAATACGTTGAGAACAAATAGTTTAATTGTAATCCTACTAACCAGTTCAATCATTTAATTTTCACACTCTATAGCTTTTGCTCTCTGCTTTTTGGCTTATTATGAGTATCACTTCAAATAAAAAGCATCCTAAGAAATTTCAATAGCAGGTTTAAACCATACATTGAATTGATGTGTTCTGCTCTGAAAGGCAGTTTAGGGCCAACCTTGTTGGCTACATACTAGTTTCTTTGTGCTTTGTCTAGCTGTATGTTTGGGTCTTACATAATTGTGCACTATTTTCTTTCAACTGTTGCATAACTGCTATATTGCTCACTTGCCAGCTACAGCTAAGTCAGTTCAGTTTCAGTAATAAACCAGGTAAGTCCATCTATTAAATTCAACAAATCTTTCCTTGATTTTTATGATAGCAACATTTTCAGGGTCCCTATTTTTACATAGCAGTATTACATATTGCTATCTTTGAGATATATGCTATAATGTCAATAACAGTGAATGCATTCTCATCCTCAAATCCTGCCAACTGTTCAGCTTTTTGCGTAAAGCAAAAGTTCTCCAATCAAAAAGCATCAGCCCATATCTTGTACATATTGAACAATGACGTTAATATCATGCCATCAGGCACAGGCTTGTTCAAGCGTATAAGCACAACAACGTGGCATTGCATCAGATAGATGCGGGTAAAATTGATAGTTCATTGTGTTCATTCTTGCCTCGTGTGTTTCGAACAGTGCAAGTGATATAGCAAGGGTGAGTAACTACTGTAGCTTATACCAGATTTGCTCTGTCTGATCTAAATTCACTCGTGTACCTTAGCAAGTCTCTTTTTGTATAGGAATTGGTTATCTATGGCAATGACAGTAAACTCATAACGCACACAAAAGGTAGTAGTTATTCATAGATTTACCATTCATGGAGATTCATAGATTTACCAATCATAGATTTTCCCACGATATGATTTACCTATCTAATCGAGTAAAAATTAAAATCTCAAAAAAACTAACATTTTTTAAGCATAGAAGCTGGCAACTTCTATACATAGTTTTGGCCTGCATGTGATAATTACTTGCAGGGTCATCAATTTAATATATGTGTTTTAATAGATTTCGACATTACCCTTGACTGGGATTTTTTATTTAGTATCAAACAATTAAAATAAGATTAATTGAATCACAAGTATATATTAGATAACTGTGACAGGATAACATAAACGGCTGAGTGTAGTGACAGCATACTATGTTGATATAAGATGTCGAAATGGCCATGGTTACTCGGAGAGTATTTATAATTTGTGCCAAAGATCATAACACATTCACGGACAGCATTCGACTGTTTCCTTGATTACAGATGGCTCCAAAAGATCAGAGTGACACTGTTCCTCCTCTCTGCGAGGAAGACATCGGGCCTCAAATAGAATGGGTTCCTGAAGAGGTAGAAGCAAGGCCGGACCCTGTGCAGACCCGCATCGTGTGGCGCAACGTGGTGATATTTTCTATCCTACATCTTGCCTGTGTCTACGGACTGTTTTTGATACCGTCTGCCAAACCCCTCACTTGGCTCTTTAGTAAGTCTACAATCATCTCTTCATAATGTCTACTCTAATCATCTGGCTTTAACAAGTGAGATGAATTCTATGGTTCACCTCTCACGGGTATAGCCTTGGTCGCTGAGCCATCATAATATCGATATACCGGTATGTAGTCAACCACTGCTTTATCCACTCAAGCGCTGCTTTATCCACTCAAGCGCTGCTTTATCCACTCAAGCGTTAGCCTAATTATTCACAATATCTTACCCTAATCGACGGATCGTTATATTGACGCTGCGCTTAAAAGCTAACAGCCTTAGCTAACCCTTGCTACAAAATCATGCTTAGTAACACTTTATATAGCAAAGCAAATGAATGTTTTCAAACATTCATAGTGACAATTAATTGTTCCTCATCCCTATAACTCTACCTTTGTGTCTTTACTCCCTATATGGCTGTGACAACCTTCAATTAAAACACAATGGTTGTTTTATAATGATATACTGTAAAGCAACTATAATTATAAATTATCATAAATGTATGATCATAAATTTATTTTACATGTCAACAAAAATGAGAAGATTGAAATCATGAATTATTGAGTGAGTTGAACAGACGCGTTTTGGTAATCTAGTAGTATTGTGGAGGAGTCGGGATAGTGAATTGAAGGTTGTAACAGTAAGTTTATAAACTGAAACATATGGCAGTGGTGGTAGTATGTTGTCGTCATGGAATAGAAAACGATGTTTGTCATATGTGTGGAAGGATAAATACCTATATTATGGGCATAGTTTAGGGAGAATTTTGAAACCTTCAACACAAATGCCGAAATGAGCAAGTTTGGGATAAGGCAGTAGGTTCAAAGAATTTGTGATGTGATTGGTGGTAGTTTGGTGAGCTGGAATACAGAAATACAGAAAACTTAGTATAGATACTAATTAGCATTCAATTTTAAGCGCATGTACACTAATACCCGAGTCAGTTTACATAAAAGGTATATGAAAACATGACCAAATGTGTTCATCTCGTTTTATATTTGTATCGAGCCTTTTACAACTATAAGGTGTCTTTGGATTTCTTACATTTGATGATTTGCGGTTGGGTGTTCTGAAGTACTTCAAATATCCAAACACTATTTCTCACTATTTTAAGAGAATTTTGGTAGCGGTTTTCTTATTTGCAATATATGATGGATGGTACATAATAACTGCGTCGCTGTAAGTGGGTCCGTTGACGGTCAGTAAGAGCATGCATGGTAGGGCATCAGTAAAATCTGTAGCTTGAGTGTTTTTGAGCATTCAATGCTTTTGGCTACAATAACCAAATGCATTGTTTATGCTAAAATTATTTTATTGTATTCATTCATGAATCATCTGTGGAATAATTACCATGATAGTCAGATATCATTTCCAGTGGTGTATAAAGGATAACTCAAGTTTACGAACACTCTAACCTCATTCCATAATCGATATTCTGTTGATATTTTGTCACCCATACTTCTATAAGGTAGGCAAAGGGAAACTGTTAGCCCCCTAATCTTATTTTGAGTACTATCTTATCTTACACTAACAATAACATGTTTTCTATTCATTAATGCAAGTCTGCAGATAATAATAATAATCCTTGCTCCTACTGCATATTCTTATCACATTAAATATGATTTTCTAGACTATGTGATGTTTCTGGTGGCGGCGGTGAGTGTAACTGCTGGAGCCCACCGCCTCTGGAGTCACAGGTCCTATAAGGCTAAGCTGCCACTGAGGATAATGCTCATGCTATTCAACTTTGCTGCTGGTCAGGTGAGTCCAAGTCTAGGTACTAAGTCTAAAGACTTAGCAGGTGCTTTGAATGAGTTTACTCTTTTTTATTCTAGTCTTCAGTATTGGCAAACATTTGCATAGAAATTTGGTGATGCAAATAATTTATATTGAGTTGTTCTCTTGATAAAATTCTATTTACTACTGCGTATCTCTGAGTGATTTCTGAATGTAGCTTGGTTGTTTTATCACGATTCTGTGAAAAAAGTTGAATCTAATTTAAAGCCCGTGTTTGTAAATATATAGCCCAGATTTTAATACTCAACATTTCCTCGCAAAAATAAATACTTTTTATTTTCATTACCAGTCTTTTGAGTAACATATTCATGTAAGTGAACCAGATTAGGCAATATATCTTTATGGTTTATATGTAAATGAAATCTTGCATATCCAATGCTTTTTGTAATTGCACAACAACAAAAATCTCTAATTTTCCAAAAAAGTCTCTCTTGGTGGTATTAAATCAACTTTGTTGGTCATAATATCAACTTTGTTGATCATGCATCAACTTTGTTGGTCATAATATCAACTTTGTTGATCATGCATCAACTTTGATGGTCACACGGAGACTGTTTACAATAGACACGCTACAAATGAACTAGCCATGAGGCGAGCACGGTTTCAAGGCTGAACAGTTCTCTTATAATTATGAGCAGTCACGTGAAAAGATCTTAAGATTAACTCTTCCGATCAGCCCATGTGTCTCAAGTTGACACTGGTGTACAAAATATAAGCTGTATACATTAGCTACTGAATTTGTAGTGATATCCTACCACTAGGATATCTGAAACATTTGGTTCGTATGGTCTCGCAGAAACAAAGCTTGCGCTATATCAAAGTTGTAACAGGACAGTCGACATCGCTCAGTGTAGCTAGCAAGTATTGATACTTGGCTACAGGCCAGCTAACATAGCTGTAAACGTGTTGGTAACAATAATATAATCAGTCTGATCCGACTACTGGCAATAGTACACGTTTCACACTTTGCTCTTGTGGATAAGTAATCACCACGTGTGAATGAATCGATGCGAACTTTGGTCATAGATAGTTATTCACAAGATGTTTTCTTAATTTGACGCTAGCACTTTGATCCTAATGGACAGTTTATATTGTAAGTCAGACCTTGAACGGCAGACTTTGAGCTACTTAATCCATTTGACAGTATCAACTGTTTGTGCCAAAATACTGAGTGATCAGTAGGAAAAAATTATAGAAATTTATTGCCTATCTCGAGGCAACCATGAATTTTCATTGATCCAAGCCTAGTACTATCTTGTAAAAAAGAGTTTATCTGTGGAGATAATTTCTAAGCAGCCTAAACAGCTCTGCTGCCAGTTATAATATTATAATCTAGTGATCAGGAACCACTAATATTAGATCTAATGCTACTAATAACATTACTAGCGACAATAACAACTCTACTAGTACTGTTACTGATGAGAAGCTAGAAAGTCTAGTTTGTTTATCTAAGAGAGACTAGTAAACTATTCAACTACCTGCCTCTCAGGTAGTTGATAAATGTAGATAGAGAAATGTAGTAAACCAGACAGTATGTACAGTCATTTTGTGCTTACTTTTAAATACAAGTTATACTCAACAGCCTGATCAATAGACAGAAATCTGACCCTGCATGGAAATATGTAGAAAACATCAATCCTTGGGTTTAGAGAATTTTGAGGTCTATGCCCTTTTCGATATCTCCTAATGCCATAAGGCTGGTTCACACTACAGTATATCGTGTATTTTAGCGTTGATGCCCCAATACTTCGAAGATTGTCGATGATAATGATGTTCACACTATCACAAACCCATCATTAGCGTTTGCATCAGGAAATACTCTGTTACATAATGTTCTCATTTGTATTTTTAAATTTTTGTGAAGAAACCTCTTTGTTTGCGCCTGCTGGAATCAAATACCAGTCCCGCAGCGACTATCATAAACGGACATAAATAAGACACGCTATCCACGACCGCGAATTACCATCACCGAAATGATTCATATTTGAAAGGCAGTCGTCGATGCTTGGTGAAATATCGAGAAAGTTTGACAGCTGCAAACTTTCTCGGCGTGTCTGTGTTGCTTCATCGATGCCATAGGTGTACGGTTCACATAATCGACGATGAATGCCGAACGGAGAACACTGACATACGCGGTATAGTGTGAGCCAGCCTTTAAAGGCACTAATTGTGCATCTGTTTAATAATGACATTGAATGGCAATATAAGAAGTTAGAGATGCACTGGGTTGAGTTACAAAAAGTTGAACTCAATTCGCTATTGAACTTCTTCAAAATTTGTTTCCCCAATTAAATTGAAGTGCCTGATTTGTTAGGTGTCTGTTACGTACCTGACCAACCGAGCTAGGGTTCAATTCCCAGAATAGCTACTAGTTGTGACAGGAAAGACATCCTACCGCTATCGCTTTTTGCCAAATCAACTAATACAGGAAACCTCCTAACTAATGCTTGGCAAAACAACTGTTTTATTTTTCTGAGTGAAGTGCATTCTTGACATGTGTCAACAGGTGTGTATTACTACTAATATAGAGCTACTTCCTCAAGTACAAAGATTACTCAATCCTCCATTGCCATGAGCCTCTTTTGGCACACCTTTTCTTCAAGGCACCCATCACAAAATCATGTGGATCTGCATGTTATGGATCTGTTCAGAGATCAGTCTAGTATCTAGTATTTAGACAAGAAAGCTATAATCACGTAGCAGCTAGGATATAATTCAACTCGTTGCTATGTGTCATGTAGAACCATCTGATAGAGTGGTGCCGGGATCATAGAGTGCATCACAAGTACAGCGAGACTACAGCGGACCCCCATAATGCAAAGCGAGGCTTCTTCTTTGCCCACGTTGGGTGGCTTCTATGCAAAAAGCATCCTGATGTCATCAGAAAAGGAAAGCAACTTGACTTCTCCGACCTCTATGGTGACCCTGTGCTCAGGTTCCAATGCAGGTGAGTGTTCTCAGACTGCTATGGGACTCTGTGTTTAGGCTCCAATGCAGGTGAGTGTTCTCAGACCTTTATGGGACCCTGTGTTCAGGTTCTAATGCAGTTGAGTGTTCTCAGACCTCTATGAGACCCTGTGCTCAGGTTCCAATGCAGGTGAGTGTTCTCAGACCTTCTTTGAAAACTCATTATTTCATAGAAACCCTCCAGTTAAAATGTTTAAGGCCAATAGATGAGACGGAACATATGAGCCAAAGTCAAATGTGTGAGGCAGCATGCATACAACATATCTTCTTTGATAGTCATTTTACAACTACAGTAATACTTCAACTTACGAGTGCTCCAACGTACGAGAAACTTGAGATACGAGCCAGCTTTTAAGCAAGTTTTAGCACTAACATACGAGCCATATTTGAGATACGAGCACGTGAGTCAGTTGCCAAGTATGCCGGAGGTGTTTTATGACAACAGCATTAATCTGTATTTTTCAACTGCACAGGTTATACTTTTGTACCGTGTTTTTGTGCACGCTTTTCAGTGCAGAATTATGTGAATTAAAAGTTCTGTGCGTAGACCGAAAGTTTGCCAGTAAAATGAAAAACAATGCAAAGAAAAAGAACGCAATTTTCCGTTTAATATCAAATGATAACAATTGATATTAAACGGAAAATTATTGAAAAATATGCGAAATGTGTATGCATGATTGAGCTAGCTCAGCAATATGACAGAAATACATCCACAATTATCAAACAGAAGGATTATATTCAGGGCATTTAGCTCGCAAAAGTACTAACAGTAGTTTCTAAACGGCGCGGCGATCTTCACCACCGCTGATGGAGAGATCGCTCAGGCATTGGATATAAGATAAATAAGTGGCCGGTGACAGCGTAACTGAAACGACGCTACTTGAAAAGGCCGTTGCTATCTATCAAAACTATAAAAATAGACAATTGGACAAGTTGGCTAGTGGTCGTGCATTAAACCTTTGTGACGACACCTGTGTTCGTCCTAATCGCGACATGTTGAAAGGGCGACAAAGGCAAACGTCCTTAGATAGGTTCATCTTAAAACGGCCGGCTAGTCGTGAAAGCGAAACAAAGGAAAAATTAGCTAACTAGCGAGAAACTTCAAACTATGAACGCCGAAGAAATTTTAATTACGTTAAGTTAAAAATGAAAGTTTGCTTTTAGATTTGCTTCTAAGTTTGTCTTTTAAGACTTTGATAAAATCCAAATTTATCAAAGTCAACTGTTATAATGAAGGATAACTTATATATCTCTCTCTGGCAAATGCTAGCGTTAGCTGCTATTGTATATATTTAATTTTACATTTTAATTTAACACATTTCCTTGCATTATTTTTTATTTGTTGCTTTTTGAAAGCAAGTGGTAAGTTAGGACAATAATCAACATGTTCTTTCTGTTACAATATCTTGTTTTGAGTGTTTTATTTGCATTTTACAGAGTAGGGAAACCAATAAATATATATTTAATTGTTCTATATATAAATAAATTGCACCAACATGCGAGTAAATTGACATACGAGCTCAGTCTCGGAACGCATTAAGCTCGTAAGTTGAAGTATGACTGTATTAGTTTTGCTAGTTTCATGTATCCTTGCTTACAGGGTCTACATACCAATGACGATATTAATGATATTCGTCATGCCTACTGTTCTACCCTGGCTTCTATGGAATGAGAGTCTTTGGGTGGCCTACTTTTTAGCGATCACCAGATATATCCTGACACTGAATGCCACCTGGTTGGTAAACAGTGCAGCACACATGTGGGGTAAGACATTTTCTACAACCTGTAAAGAACTTCTTGTAGGTATCTTACAAAGCCTGATGGCATTCGCTATAGGTAGCAGGTGGATGCATCAAGCTTTAAAGTAAGAGCTGGCATTCAAAATGTTCTGCTTTTTTCATTGTGTGATGACAGAGTCCCCTAAAGCTGCCCGAGTGATGATAGCATAAGTCAGTTTACACAGTTTTTGTGAGATTGAACTAGCTTGTGTACACGTAATAGTCTAACCAGAAAATTTACCAAATCAAAGCCATCTTTTTAAAGGATACTGTATTTTTACTTAAATGGAAACAAAATGAAATCAGTTAGGATTAAAGATGAACTTAATAAAATTTTAGTAGATTATATCAGAAAGTATCTGTATTTTTTATAGTCTGCAATTTTTTTTGATGTTTGAAGTGATCTGACAGCCAGGATATTTTTAGATTAAAATCGACAAAACTTGGTCTCGGTCTTAAATCAAACGAAAGTGGTCTGACGTCTATAGCTGCGAAATGCCATGAGAATAAAGACACATCATGCTGCATCTTCAACGCAATAGCTGATATCAATAACGAGAGAGAGAGAGGCAGCTGAGCAACTAGTGACATCATTGTGGCACATATTTGTCTTCTGAGCATTTTAACCGCTATTAAGTTTTGTCAATTTTCATCTTGAAACATCCTGGCAGTTAAATCACCTCAAACATCAAAAACCAACGGAGTTTGTAAAAAATACCGATACTTTTTATTAAAATCTACTTAAACTTTGTGCAAGCTCGTAGCTTCATAGTGTTTCACAGTGTTTCACAGTGTTTCACAGGCCTGCAAGCCCGTAGCTTCATAGTGTTTCATAGTGTTTCACAGGCCTGCTTGCTCTGACAAGCCCGTAGCTTCATAGTGTTTCATAGTGTTTCATAGTGTTTCACAGTGTTTCACAGTGTTTCACAGGCCTGCAAGTCCGTAGCTTCATAGTGTTTCATAGTGTTTCACAGGCCTGCTTGCTCTGACAAGCCCGTAGCTTCATAGTGTTTCATAGTGTTTCACAGTGTTTCACAGTGTTTCACAGGCCTGCAAGCCCGTAGCTTCATAGTGTTTCATAGTGTTTCACAGGCCTGCTTGCTCTGACAAGCTGTCTTTGTTCTCAGTCTGCCTAAGAGCTCCTTGGTCTAATTACGAGAGAAGCGGATGAGTCACCCTCTACTCCTTGAGACTGGAGTTTACGATTGACTAGTACAGTACATTGTTTTATTGGGTTGCAGGTATGAGGCCGTACGACAAGCATATAAGTCCAGCAGAGAATGTACTAGTGACTATAGGAGCCATAGGTGAAGGTTTCCATAACTATCATCATACATTTCCTAATGACTACGCGACCAGTGAATTTGGCTCTCGACTAAATTTTACGACCATCTTTATCAACCTGATGGCCAAGATAGGCTGGGCATATGACCTGAAGACTATGTCTAAGGAAGTGATCGAGGCTCGCAAGCGTCGAACAGGATGTTTAAGTAGCGAATCCAAACCTACTAGACCACTTCAAACAATGGCAAATTCAAATGCTAAGCAGCTGTAATTGCTTATGCATTGACAACATATTAAGGGTTGTGCCCTCTTGTTTGTCAACTGAATATTTTGTAGTTGCGTCATAATTATGATTTTAGGTTTGCGTGACCATGTTTGTTTTATGTTAAGAATTTACATCCATGAAATTAACAAACTAAAAGTTGTCCAATTGCATATGAAAGCTCAACTACAAATATATGATTCAGTTCAATATTCAAATTCAATTCAAATATGATTCAATTTATTGTTAGTAAACTTAGATAGATCATGCGAAAACTAAAACCCAACTCACTGTCAGTCAAAATGAAAACTTTACAAGTATACTCCCTCATAAACATTTTTAATGTCAAAATATTTTAAAACATAATTTGAACAAGTACCCAATAAATTTTAAAGCTGGAATATTATCTTAAATTACAAAGTATTATCATGATTGATAGCTTGTCCCTGCCTTAAATCCATTAGCGTACTGAGGTTTGTTCATTAGAGGTACTCCATTTTATGTTGCTCAATTGCCACTAAGGCTTCCTATTTGTGAGAAGCTTACCACTGAATAGTTTTTCAACTGGAGCCTGTTAAAACAGATACACAGGAATACAATTAAATAGAAGTTGTGTGCTCTTGCCTCAAACTTGAGCTATCCCTTTGCTTTCTGTTAGCACCCCAAATTGCACAAGTAATGAGTATAGTATTGTTGCTTGAAGCTATTTTTATGCAGCATGCTTACATATGATTTGATATTTATTAAGACTTGACGCAAGAGACTTGTCCGGAAAGAAAGGTTTCAAAGAATTCCCATATGAAACAACTTATCAACAAACATAATAAATGGAGCAGCAGTGGTCCAGTGGCTCGTGCGCCGGTATATAACCAGTGTAGGTCAGTGGTTCAAATCACAGAAGGACCATTAGTGATTTTAGGAAAAGCATCCAGCCACAATTTCATGCGCAGATTGGTACAGTAAATTTAGTTGAAGGATATATCTGGTTCAGAATAAAGTGCCATTTAACAGAGATTGAGTAACTCTTAATAATAAAGTCTAATTAAAAATTACACTAAATAAATGCTCAATGCTTTTTTTTAAATCTTAAATGTCATACCTTTTTTATTATATGGCTACTAGCAACTGTAAACTGACAAGTGTTAAATGCAAATTTTTGAACTCGCAGTTCCAAATACTAACGAAACCGGATAACACTTTACTATCAGGCTAGGTAAAACTCTCTACCACTGCATCAAAATAAAGATTTGTTTAACTTTAGTATTTAATTGTTATAAAAGTCTTGAGCATTATAGTAAGTCTGGCAACAAGTTCAGATGTATTCGAACTACTGAATAAGAAAACAGAAAGTAGGAAATAATGTCTATAATTATAAAAATAATTATAGAACTAAAGCACGCTGTTTGGTTAAACCAAGTGTCAATATGTAGGACATTTATCGGCAAGATCATATGACATCAGCTGATTATAACCAGTACATACTGTTTATCAACAAAGTTAATCAAGTAGCATACGAAACAATACCTTGCATATTATTAGTTGTAGGCAGCATATTTTCAATCTACACTCATATTTTCAGGCATATGTATTACAAAGCATCATGACTGTGAAAGTGTACAAAGTATCATGCCATTTATCGCATGAGGTTTATCGCTATGAGGTAAACCAAATAAATTCTATGAAATGTTGAAGACACCAGCTTTACCATCAGATCTTCAAGTTTTTACTCTAGATGCCATGTTGGCGGAAGTTATTTACTCTTGTAGAGCTTCATAAAAAGCCTCTGCTACTGATATTCTATGACAAGTTATAATAGTAAGATTCATTATAAAAGTGCATTTAGGTTTAAGGCTATAAATCCTGAGTAATGGTCTGTCCTGCAATCCTTAATAACAGTGTCTTTCTTACCGGTAGTACCAGGTATCCATCAACAGAAAGCTTTGCATTTCATCATTCTTCAGGACCTAACGCTACTTTTCAGGGCTGCTAACATTTTATTAATTAATTAACTGTCATTTAGCTTTTGCTAGAAAAGTTCTTCATAATCATTTGCTAGTAAGTTTCCGTAATACTAATATCAGTGCATTATAGCAGTTATTGTAGCATTATTGCACAAGTCTAAGCGTTAGCAACACTTATATGATAATACTTTTATTATTAATAAGCCAGGTCACACTGTATTACATTTGCATAAAACCTTTTATTTGTATATGGTGTCGGTTGCTACGGGTTTTTGATCACAAAATATATGTTTTGTATCCATATCAGATCATATCATAATTATTTTATCTACAGAAAAAATATTTCTTTTCCCAAAGTTGCTACAAAGACGATTTGGTCGCAAAAGAAAATTTAAAATGTTTTCCATTGCTAAGAATCATGCTGTATTTTAATTGATTACGCTGTGTATGCTCCTCGTACTGGATTTCTACTGATTGTTCTGAAATGAGATGAGAAAGGTGAGGTATCATTCAATAGTTTTACGATTTGTACGGTTTATTAAGAACCCAACAACTATAGGTAAAGTGTCGAATATTTTAGCAGAAGGTCACATAAAGATCTTGTTTTTAATATTCTATTTGCGAAGTTCTACCCATTCAGTATCTTTCAAATTAGTTAGAATGCACAAGACAATAAAAACAAGTTAGAGAAGGGTAGTAGTACCAAAGCAAGTTATTTTAAAATCTTGCCTCATCTATTACTTCCTTAACTAGACTGCATATAGATGCCTTTTTCAGCTTAGATTTAGTCCATAAGTCTAGTCCATAGCGGTACGTACTGCTGCAAGCCGACTACTAGAAATAGGTTAACTTTAAATTTTCTCATCTGAAGCTTGGATTGATCTTTTACCATGAAACTCATAAATGCTGTGTTACTACTACTAGTACCCAGGCAGTCTATAATAACTATATGTTCAATTATTCTGAAATCCCAGTGACTGGTCAAAATCCCAGTGGGTGGTCAAAATTCCAGTAGGTGGTCAAAATCCCAGTGGGTGGTCAAAATTCCAGTGGGTGGTCAAAATCCCAGTGGGCGGTCGAAATCCCAGTCGGTGGTCAAACTCTCATTGGGAGCTTGAAATCCCAATGGGTTGTCGATTGACGCAGTTTTTAGTGTGTCAGCCTACCATGCTGGAAGTCGTGAGTCCAATTCCAGTATCTTGCAATCTTTTTCTCAACCTCCAACCTCGACTTCAGGCAGACGGACTTTACCATAGTAAAGGTTGCTCTGAACAATTTTGAACTCGCCCTATGTTTGACACTAAGCATATCATTAGCATAGGCTGTAGTTCTATTTGTTTAGAAGCCATTTTATCTATGGATTACATAAGATTCTGTGAATGTTTCAGCTTCACGCTTCATCAAATGTTTCAAATGAATGTCATCAAATGAAGCTGAGAATATTTAGAGTGTTAAGGGTTTGATCATAGAACCAAACCAATCAAATCTGGCGCAAGAGCTACTCAGGACCAATCAAATCCTATGAAAGATTGACTCCGGCATTACCACTAATTGTTAATTAAAGAAACTTGAGTAGGCCCTAAAGTCATCCAAAGGTTGTGTGTACCTTCAATTGCAATTCTTAGATATGGCACTGACGAGCAGCACCCGTATTTGTGTTGATGCTATGATTTTATCATATCGTGAAGACATAACGAAGGATGAAGAAGTTGCCGCTTCCAAGCCAACTAAACGGGCCTGGACAAAAAAGGAGAAGATTATTTTACCGGTGTGCCTAATCTCACAGTTCTTATCCAATGTCATAGCTTCTTTACCGGCGCCTTTTCTCCCGAGCTTGGTAAGTAAAAATTCAGTATGTTTAGGTCAAGTAGCTTTTACATTGGTTGTTCACATTTCTGTTCAGCTGTTTTATTTTATTTAAATCCAACTAACAAAATTTCAGTTTATGTATGACAAAAACAAATCACATTACCTTCCTTGTTTTTCTATGGATATGAAGCAAACTTTGAACCTGGCCAAATAACTATCATTAGCTATAATATAAAACGAAAAAACTTGCTTCAGGAAAAGTAATTGTTGTGTCGGTAGATTGGTGCACAGAGGCTATACCATACATTTTCACAGGAAACTCAAAACCAGGATACGTGAGAATAAGAGAAATCACCTTTACATGTACTTTTACACCTTTACCAACATGTACATGTAGTATGAACTGCGCAAGCAGAAGTGTCCGGACAGCCATGGTAAAGATCATGCAAAGTGCAGCCCTATATCACTGCTGCAAATTTTACGAATTGGCTCAAGCTATATTTGATCAGCCACTGTACAATCATGTTTTGTATGGCAGGATGAGAGCCACAACTTTGGGTCAAATGTAACAGGATGGATTATTGGCCTTCTTTCTCTTACGCAGCTCATCGTATGCCCTATTTTTGGGAAAGTGGTAAGTAAATGCTTTTAGGCTTTGAAATGATTCTGACTAGTGAAATAAATTGTTTTTCTAATTTTTCTACCAGAAGTATGCCAGAAATATGCCACAAATTGTGGTACCCTTTGGAGCCATTTGTGAAAGAGAGATATGAATATTGGACTAGAATAACAAAATGAATGTTAAATTGGACATTTTTTCTTTGTGACATGTTAAAAGTAGTTAAAAGTATTCCATTTTCGTTTAGCACTTTACTGTTTAATTAGGTTTTATCATAAGACTGAAAGATTTCTATGAATATTTGAGGTCAGTGTAGCTATATTGTACTTATATTGTAGCTATATTGTAGTTACATTGTACTTATCCTGTAGTTATATTGTAGCTATATTGTAATTATATTATAGCTAAATGTATTAACACAATATGTAGGCTAATGGAATGGGATTTTCAGACACTCATGGGCAATTTAATTAAGCATCAGTCATACCAGACGTGGTGTGATTATGTAATGCCTCAACTGCCCAGCAACTGCTGTAGCTGGCAGTTGCTGGGCAGTTGCTGGGCTGTTACCACTAATTGTTCTGAGCCATGATCTTTTCGCTGGGCTTTCTGCTCATGACAATGTAGATTGACCAATAGCAAGCTGACACTTTGCTTCAGACTAGAAATATTTTGTTTTAATTAGTTGTAGTACCTTTATCTTGTGCGCAGCTCACTTGATCACAAGCTATGACCTGTGAGCAGCTACTGACAATTATCAACATAAACTGATATAAATCTTCAACAACAGATTACTACAGAACTCTAAACTCAACTGAACTAACTGTTATTATTGATATAAATCTCTAAGTTTGTGTGTCTGTAAATCGGTGTGTCCAGCTATAGCTATTAACATATTGGAATGAAAAGTTCGCATCGGAATGGATTTCAACTCATGAATATTGCATGTTTGTAAACTAATCATCTAATCATGAGTCCATGAAAGTTCTTACAATTCTATAGTTCGTACTATATACTGTATACCCTTTTCATGAGTTCAGGAGTGGCGGTCAAATATAGGCGGCAGTCAATTAGAGGTGGCGTTCAAATAGAGGTGTTGTTCAATTAGAGGTTTTAGGGTATATCGTGCAGCTTTAGGTTATATGTGTACATTTGGTAGTTCTAGTAAATAAAATAGTTTAAAAGAAAGTTATAATAAGACTAGCTGTGCTACCCAGCCTTGCCCAGTTTTTAGTACTCAGTAATCGGCCTTGCCCAGTACCCGGTATTTGCATTTACTTGGGGTTGCCCAAGCTGATTTTTAATACTCGGGTGTTGCCCAGGTATTAAAAATCAGCTTATCAACAATGAGAGGTAATGAGTGTTGCCTGCCACTTGCTATTAGCCTGGCACACTACCAATGGATAATTTGACTACACCTACTAATAAGACCTACCTTTTCTTTACCTTACATTACCTTGTTATAAAATTTCTTAACCTTAACGTTGCTATAACCATACATCGTGACGTAGAGCGGTAGCGTATTTGCTCCCATATAGCGACATATATCGCCTAATGACTACATCAAGCTCGTGTGACTGAATTGGTAGGGCATTGGACAGGGGCAATGGAGGGTCTGAGATCAAATCTTTTGCAATACGGATTTTTTATTTCAAGATTTTAATAGCTATAACTCGAACTATACACATACTCACATACATACACACAAACTGAGAAATATACACGTATATAGATAGAAGCAAGCCAACTTAGGAAATTACAACAAAATATCCCATTTTCAAGAGTTGAATCCTTTACCATAGTCATAATCTCTCTATTCATAACATTGGATGGCTCTGCTTGAACAATGCGCCAAAACTGTGTGCATGCGTGCGTTTACTCTATATTTGGCACAGTTTTAATTACTAATATACTGAAATATATTTAATCACAATTAAGGTATATAAGCTGTGTTGCTAACAAATGCAATGGCTTTCTTGGCGGGATAAACACGAATTTAAAACAGGAAGACCTTGGACATTCTATTCTTAGTCAAACCATTGACTCATCTAAAATTTCACTGCTTCTGGCTAATAATGCTGAGCAATTATGTCGCAAAACCATTTACAAAATTAGTTTTTATAAGCTTCGGATTTAAATTTTAAAATTGAAACAGGAGATTCTAGTAATAGAAGAGCTAGCAGTTTTTCCCAGAGTAGTCGTGAGAAGAATCAGTATATTATCAGTACAATTTGTGCTGAAAGTGGTAATACCCACTGAATTATTACAATTCATAGCTGACATTGAGTAGAGCAGTGCAAGCCGTGCTACGGCCAGTAATACAGACTCTAAGAAGAAGGCCAGTAAAAAAATCTGACAGCAAGCTGTGAGTGTAACTGTGCAGCGTATGCTAAAGGCAATAGCGCAAACTCAAGTTACCGCATGAGATAGCGGACTGCGGGTATATCAGCACTTTGGTTAAGTTGCCTGGGCCAACACAGATAATCCGATTCAGTTGAATGAAGATTTCTATAGAAACATACCAGTACTACTCTTACTGTAACTAACTTACTCAGGGTACAAAAATAGCCATTTATATAAGCGAGTCTATGTATATAAGTCTGTTTTGCTACAATTACAATAAAAGATGATTCGGTAATGGTACAATTAATACGAACTGAGAAAACTATATAAAAATATCGAATATGTAGAGTTAGCAATAACAATTCGTGCATAAAAGTGTGTGTATAAAAAGGTTACTGTTCCAGCAGAAGCTATCCATCAAAACTTTGAATACAACGATACTGGTACCTCTTGACACTGGTACAAATGTAAAAATAAGATATCATACTGTTTTTGTCTGACGAATGGAGAGATAATGTCGAGGCTCCTCTCACGGAGACAATATGATTGTCTTCGTGAGAAGAATTGGCATTGACCTCAGATATAGTAATTGAACCTTATGAAAAATATTTCTTAACAGGGGCATCGTAACGCGTGGCCACATTGGTAAAATAATCAGCGTGTGCTATAGCTGGAGTGACACAGATCCACATACTCACATACTTTGAGAAATATCTTTATAGATATATAGATTAAAAGCAAACTCAGCAATTAATAGGTTAAGATCAATATTAAAAAATTCTAGGTTAACAATAGAGTTATTTTTAGAACAAAAACTATTATTTACAGCAAATAAAACATTCTAGAAAATCTGATCATAGCGGTGAATTGTTTAATGCAGCGACCTTTTTGCGCTTTTTTTGCCATGGCCTTGTATCACCTTAAAATAATGTTAGTAACTTGAAAATACTTTTAGGCAGCATAATCTGAAACAAAATCTCACCTTGAAATTCTGAGATTTTTGCTGACAAACCACTAATATTTTTTTAAATCTCAAATCCTATACTACTTGAAGTATACATGCTAAAGGAAATTTATCACTCATCCTATGATGTCGTGTGAAGGGTGTATACGTAAATGAAGGTTTTATTTGGAACATTAATGTATCTGACCTTTTGTACAAAAATTTAAAATAAATAATAGACGTCAAATATTAGAGGATCAGATGCCATACAAATAAATATATCAGCCAAACAGATTTCATACAAATAAATATATCAGCCAATCAGGCGCTGAATTAATACGCTACGCTCACTGATTGATAGGATTTTGCCAACGTTTTTTGGTTTATTCTCTAAAGGGTTATTTATAAACCTGAGTTCATTGAAGCTAAGTATTTTCGTGTTCAATAAACAATCATCAAATGATTATGATGTTATCTTTGATGATAATCATACATTGAAGAATGCTTAATTATTGTTTCGTTACACAGTGAAAACTTGTGTACATGTATTTGATAAATTGTCGTTAAACCTTGTTGAAAAAATACAATAGTTAACCGCCAACGTTCATTGGTTATGGGCTGCTTACTGCAGCAAGTAAATAATTTTTTACTTCCTTCAACCTGGTTGTTTACAACAACATATTCAGGAAGGCATCAATGCTACGGTGAATGGCCACAACGCTTAAGTTAAGCTTATTTGCCTTTGAGGCAGGTGTTATTTTTGTCCTGCCAGGTGTTGTACTTGCCCTGCCAGGTGTTTTACTTGTCCTGCCAGGTGCTTTACTTGTCTTGCCAGGTGTTGTACTTGTCCTGCCAGGGGTTGTACTGTTCTGCCAGGGAGTCTACTAGTGCTGAGCACAATAAATAAAACTCGGTTGAACTCGCAGGTTTATCTTCTCTCGAGTCTCGGTTAATAGAACATTTGAGTATTTCGATCTTGCGGGTTCAAGCTTTGACTTGCGGGTTCGGGTTTTGGTACACGAATCCGTCGCGTAGAGTGGATAAAAACTCGATCTATTGCCCCCGTGCTCTAAGCGCTGTTTAATAACCCGCCTGTTCACCCTGCGAGCACGAATATCGGTCGGTAGGTAATAGTAAAAATAATAAATAAATTGAATAGAATTATAAGTACATTGTAAACTTTAAGATATGTCTAATGTTTGGAAATTTTAGACATAAAACTCATATCAACAAACCCAATATCTAAAAAACCCGTTGGCCAAGAAGTACTCGGGCCCAGCCCTAGTGTCTACCCAACCTCCTCACCTTCATAAAAGCTGGACTCACTGACTTAGCCGCTAGTGGCGCAACTAAAAAATAGGTTGTCCTGATACAAAAAGGTTGCTATGGCATCACCCATGCTAGTGAACGTTCTATTACAACATTTGCAAAGAAGTATATAAGCAGACGCTGAAGTCTATGTAGGTCTATGTAAGTCTATGTAGGTCTATGTAGGATAATTAGCTAGCTTTCTAACGCTGGCTACAGCCAGAGGCATAGTTGAGCAGTTTAGAGATTTCTATGATTATCCTTGAATAAATGTTGGAAAGTTAATAAAGTTAGAATAAACGATAGAGCTTTTCTGTTGCGGCTTGTTTACTAAGATAGAAAAAAAATTAGACAAGGCTTCTGAAGTTCACATACGTGGTGTCCTGTGCACAATTCTTTTGCTATTTCAAAAGACTTTACATAAGAGCTCTATGACAAAGGCTTTAGCTTTTATGGCAAAAATACTGAATATGATACAGCCGAACATTTTTCAGCAAAAATTAATCCTATGTGAAAAAGTTAATCATTTGCAAGATGTACTCGCCATACACTTTGTACTAAACTAGCTATGCTACCCGGAGTTGCCCGTGTTATAGAAAAGTCTTTGGACAGAAAATGGATTTGTATTAACATATAACAACATTTGCCATTATAACTTTTAAACTACATATCATGAGAAAAGTGTTTTGTCTTATAAACAATGAGAAGTAGTGAAAGTTGCTAGCTATTAACCTGCGCGCTATTAGCCAGTACGTTTAATAATGTGAGCGAACAGCTTCTCGCGACATTATGCTATGACCCACGTCGTACGCAAAGCCGTTTGGTATTTGCATTCATATAATGACTTATATTGGCAGGCTAGCAGTTCGATTTCTGTAGTCTAGTGAGTCGGGCGCAAGACTGGTGAATGGCAGGGTCTGAGATCAAATCTTCTACGGTACAGAATCTTCATTTCAAGATTTTAAGATCTCTATCTATTGCTGGATAATCAAACCTAAGAATACACATATGGTGACCAACTTTGGAAAATATATAGATTTAGTTGTATTGTTAAATAAAAACACAATGTTTCTGTGAGCTCATGAAAATGTATATTTGGGACATGTCTTTATATTGCTCCGGTGTTCTTGTGTAGCTGAAAACTTTTATGGTTTCCAATAAGTGAGGGTGCAAAATATGGGCAAACCCTCAATAATGTAGTGAGATGTTAGAATATGTGAATGTTACGTAAGAGTACATCTAAAGATATTTGTTTAAAAAAATCAGATTTCTATAGACTTACACTTTACTGTAAGGCTGACTCCATATTGTTTTACTATTTTCAGGCGTCCTATGTACCCCTAAAAACATTACTCATCTTTGGATTAGCTGTTACTGGAAGCTTCACAATAGCATTTGGGATGCTCGAGTACCTTCCCCTTCCAGACGCATCAGATGAAACTGTAGACTATTTGTATCTTTGTCTAGAAATCCTGTTGAGAATCTTTCAGTCTATTGGAGCTAGCGCTATTATTGTCAGCGCCATGACTTACCTGACTGTAACATTTACAGGCAACACCACAACAGTGCTTGTAAGTATACTTCCATCTGAACTGCTTTGTACAAGACACACTGTCATATTATGTGTAACTAGTACGCTCCGCAAACCCGTGCACTGTGAGAGATCGTCAGGAGTAAACACTACGTGCATAATTAACTTTTTCGCTACAAATTTATTTCTTTACTGGAACATAGTTAACGTATTCTATAAACCTATTACATGGCACGTATAAACCATCATAACTTTCTAATTACGTGGTCTATAAAAAACATTTTAATACAAATTAACCACCATAAAATTATTAATCACGTGATGCCAAATACACCATAGATGCGTTGTAGAATAAGAGCAAACACTTTTCGGTTATTGTCAAAAAGAGTGAGCTCGCCTGAGTCGGACAATCTATCAATATTATTACAGTTTACGGCAGTATTATTACTATTATATTACTGATGAACATGAATAATAACTCTCAGTAGTGCGATTCTTCATGTTTTCGTGATGTCATTCTATGAGTGCGAGACTCTGAATTATCATGATCGGCCATTTTTGTAGACAACTTTTACAGTTGAAAACACGTATGGATGACACTTGTTCACTATAATTTACGGCAACACTGAACAATTTTTTTCTAGAAAATATAATATAAACTATGTATAAACCGATATAAACGCGAAATAACACCAAAATACTATTCAATAATGTAAAGTGAACGAGAATGACAACTGTTTGTCTACAAATATTGCGGCGTCTCCACAAAAAAGTGCATATGCAGACAAATTGATGACGTCAAAAGATGAAGGATTGTTCAATAAAAATTACCCAAAGTTCATAAATCTAAAATTCGAAAGAATTCGTAGCTGCAGCGCGTTTAGGTTGACCGGTCATTGCTAACAATGAATTACAATAAAGAATAAAAGCTTTTGCAAAGTGAAATTATGCTCAGGATGAGTTAGCATATTTTCTATTGGCTCAACACACGCAGATAATTGCTTCTTTTTGTTTAAGTACATTTACGATAGGCTAATTTATTAATTATTCAGTAATTAGAATTTATTTGTATGAAGCTTGCTAAAGCCGCATCATGTGGCTCGTGGCCATGCGCATACGCTTTTCCTAGTCATATTACGCGGCTCGACTCTTGGCAGCGAAAGAGTTAATGTATGAAACAGGAAGGCACCTGAATGGTGTGATGGTAGCACGCCTGCTTTTGAATCTTGTCCCCGAGCTCAATTCTGGTATGTGGGAATGTTTTTTCTAATGCTATCAGAGTGCCTTCGGACGGACACTGTTCATATTAGAGTACTAGATAAATGCCTGGCATTGCCCAGGTAGTAAAAATTAATGCATATGTGTTTATATATATATACTGTATATATAAAACTATATATATAGTTTATACATAGTTTATATATAGTTTATATATACTTTATATATATTTTATATATTGTAGTTTATATATAGTTTATATATAGTTTATATACAGTTTATATATTACAGTTTATATATAGTATATATATAGTTTATATATACTTTATATATAGTTTATATATAGTTTATATATAGTTTATATACAGTTTATATATTATAGTATATATATAGTTTATATATAGTTTGGCTAAAGTCTATATATTATAGTTTATATATAGTATATATATAGTTTATATATAGTTTATATATTATAGTTTATATATAGTTCATATATAGTTTATATATAGTTTATATATAGTTTATATATAATTAATATATAGTTTATATATAGTTTATATATAGTTTTTATTTAATTGATATATAGTTTATATATTATAGTTTATATATAGTTTATATATAGTTTATATATAGTTTTTATATAGTTTTTATTTAATTGATATATAGTTTATATATTATAGTTTATATATAGTTTATATATAGTTTATATATAGTTTATATATTATAGTTTATATATAGTTTATATATAGTTTATATACATATGAACCTCAATGTTTGTGTCATTCATCTGTCCAGTTATAGTAATAAACTTTTAGCCATGGAAATACACGGCTAAAATAAAGAAGAGGAAGAAGGTTGCGGCTTACTAGAAGCAGAGGGCTCAATATTAAAATAGAGCATTTATATAAAATGTAAACTTGAAGTTTCATGGTTGATGCCATCTATCAGGTAAAACTGGACTGGTAACAGCCATGACGTAGCAAATAATTTTAAATGTTAATGTAGTAAATAGTTTTTAAAGTTAACAGTTTTTAATACATTATATTTATAGATAGATTATATTAAACTTTGTGATATTGCTCTGTACTAAACCATGCCTGTACCGTTGTACCATAGCTGTACCACACCATATTCTGCCATACCATACTGCGCTTTATAATGCTTTGTCATATCATCGAGTGTCATATTTATCACGACTGGATAATTTCAAACAAAGCCTAATATGGTAATCATTCAGCAGTGATTGCTTGTAACAAAGTTTTCTTTGTTTTTTTAAGTTAATCAACTATTAGTAAATATATATTTATACTAACTATAAAAATATTTATCTCTAACAGCCTATAATAAGAATCGTCTTTTGTAGGGCTATGGTCAAACAGCAGTTGGCCTCGGATATTTGGCAGGCCCAGCAGTCGGAAGTGGACTTTTTAAGGTAGATAATAAACACAAAAGCTTCAACATTTTTATTATTTATTGTATATTTTTATATAATATTTATAAACATTTATGTATTTGTGTTACATTTTATTTGAAAAACAGACCAGGATTTTGGTATCTCACTCCTAATTCTCTCATTGAGAATGGTCCATTCCAATTTGGAGTTGCCTTCTCTAACAATTTTTTGATCAGCAACAGTAACAAGGTTCATTCAATAGTCTTACTCTGAGCGCTGGTCTCAGACTGGGTGCAATGATAGCTGCCTACTACATCAATCTATCACTATCAGTTATGAATGTTGTAACTGAACAATATCGTTCTATATCATCTGTGCAGTGCCTCTGTGGTACAACAGCTGAGCTGCTGGTAAAAATATTAACAGAGAAAGATCAAAGGTAACAGGTACCATTATTCTACAATTGAAAAATGGCATCTACTACATTTCATTTGAGAACAAACTGGCTAGTAATATAAAACCTCCACCATAAAACATACCTTCTTTTAACAAATGATGAGATATGTTTGTTTTAGATGTGCTTCAGCTAATTTAGCACATCAGCTAATTCAGTAACGGTGCATCTTAGGTCGGTACAACGTGCATACAACGTGCATACAACGCATGCGCAACGGACATACAAGGCACTTGCAACGCACAAACATTGTGGATACAACGCCGACACAAGTAATTAACAACGCATGTGTCACAACAATATGAATATATCAATATCAGTATGAATGTGTTAATACATTCATATTATTAATAATATTAATGTGTAATAATAATAATAATAGTAGCAATAATATTATATTGTTATTCAATATTCTAATTATATTTATAGTCTATTAATAAAACAAGTCTAAAACATTACACAAAGTATTCCATTTTTTTTCTATTGACCGTAGTATGTGCATTGTGATGAGAGTGTGTGCCCGTTGGACCAACAATGTTTGTGCGTTGCAGGTGCCTTGTATGTCCGTTGCACATGCATTGTATGCACGTTGTACCGACCTAAGATCCACTGTTACTGATAATTCTCTTCATAATGTAAAGCATAGGCTACAATCCATGAGAGGATAATTCTAATGTTATAAGATACTATCTTTGATAGTTGCTACTGTTAATCTTTGTAACCCTAGCATGTGGTAATGAGTCTTTTTTCTATGTATCAACTCCACAACTCTTTGTTAGTCATCAGCAAGTTGAAGGTCAGATATAGCTTTCTAGGCTATGAGCAAATAATTCCCCTTATGGTTTGGAAGCATATACTGAACTGAAAACTTATTGTATGTGTGTCAAGCAGCAATCAGTACTATGTCAAACAATAACAAAAGTATTATTAAAGTAATGACATTATTTTTTTATAACTTTTTTGTGCACATGCAGCTAGATTGTGGCATGAATTTGTTGTAAACAGATGAGGTTTATTATTGTCTTCACTCCCTTATCTAATTGCCGATTTAATGTGTTTTTTTAGCTTGGAGGATTCTCTGCTATATTTGTCACCATTGGAGGGATCATGCTAGTGGTAGCAGTTATTGGCTGTTTTATTCTACCAGATGGTGAGTTTGGATTATAATATGGCTGATTGTGGTTACGATCTGCCCAATATAGATTTCTGATTTATAATATGGCTAATTATGGTTACGATCTGCCCAATATAGATTTCTGATTTATAATATGGCTAATTATGGCTACGATCTGCCCAATATAGATTTCTGGATTATAATATGGCTGATTATGGTTACGATCGGCCCAATATAGATTTCTGGATTATAATATGGCTGATTATGGTTACGATCTGCCCAATATAGATTTATGGACTATAATATGGCTAATTATGGTTACGATCTGTCCAATATAGATTTCTGGATTATAATATGGCTGATTATGGTTACGATCTGCCCAATATAGATTTCTGGATTATAATATGGCTGATTATGGTTACGATCTGCCCAATATAGATTTATGGACTATAATATGGCTAATTATGGTTACGATCTGTCCAATATAGATTTCTGATTTATAATATGGCTAATTATGTTTACGATCTGCCCAATATAGATTTCTGGATTAAATACTGGCCATGCAAACAACCTGTTTTAGCAGTTTGAATAATTTTCCTTAATAAACAAATTTATGTTTGACAGTTAGAAGTCAATATAGTGAATAGTTAGGAAACATTTCATTTGTTCGAGCAAACGATGTGTTCACTTCAACCCTGCACAAACAATTTGTTGAAAATCAGACATTCATCAAGACATAGTGGTTTAATAGTCGAAATGATTGTAAAGTAGCTTCCACATGTTGAGTGTTCTCTATTCTATTTTATTTCTTAATTTATCAATATTCATTAATCTCTTATTGTACCTTTGTTAATGTTACGTTAGTAAGGTCATGTTAGTCACAGACTACATCATAGCATTGTATTTAATAGTAAGAATAGAACATTCAGTCTTATGCAAGACAACAATGATAATTGTTCAATTTTTATGATGTATAATAATTATATTATACATCATAAACTAATGATTTTAATTTTCAACTATTTCAATTTTATTATGTATTATAACTAAATGTTTTAGTTATAATACATCATATAAATTGAAAAGGGAAATATATAGATACATTTGGGAACGGCTAAGATCTTGAGGTGAGTTCTCAAACTCACAAGTCTCCGGTAGGGAACCCAAGCTTAAGTAGGCATTACCATCTCACTTGGGTTAAAGGGGTGAGGTGTGTTTCCATGCTTCGAATGGGTTTGGAGTTGCTTGTTCTCAAAAAATTCACACCCTACCGTTTCCACGATTCGGAGTCGCACGGCATTCATAAATAGACACATCCAAAATTTATGATGTATCCCTCAAAACAAAAGCTGTTAAAAGTAGACTCAGATTTCTCACAGTGAATGCCTTTGCACAAATTTAACGAAACGAAATGGCATCAAAGCATTCGAATTTTATCGCTTCTATGGTTCGAAGTGGAAGCAACTCCAAACCCATTTGAAGCATGTAAACACAGTGTATATCAATCATACAATGTTTGCTAATTAAACCTAAAACTGATTTTAAAGAGTGTAATCATTGTGTGAGAGCCATAGTCACTAACTAGCATCACAGATGTGTAATCATTGTGTGAGAGCCATAGTCACTAACTAGCATCACAGATGTGTAATCATTGTGTGAGAGCCATAGTCACTAACTAGCATCACAGATGTGTAATCATTGTGTGAGAGCCATAGTCACTAACTAGCATCACAGATGTGTAATCATTGTGTGAGAGCCATAGTCACTAACTAGCATCACAGATGTGTAATCATTGTGTGAGAGCCATAGTCACTAACTAGCATCACAGATGTGTAATCATTGTGTGAGAGCCATAGTCACTAACTAGCATCACAGATGTGTAATCATTGTGTGAGAGCCATAGTCACTAACTAGCATCACAGATGTGTAATCATTGTGTGAGAGCCATAGTCACTAACTAGCATCACAGATGTGTAATCATTGTGTGAGAGCCATAGTCACTAACTAGCATCACAGATGTGTAATCATTGTGTGAGAGCCATAGTCACTAACTAGCATCACAGATGTGTAATCATTGTGTGAGAGCCATAGTCACTAACTAGCATCACAGATGTGTAATCATTGTGTGAGAGCCATAGTCACTAACTAGCATCACAGATGTGTAATCATTGTGTGAGAGCCATAGTCACTAACTAGCATCACAGATGTGTAATCATTGTGTGAGAGCCATAGTCACTAACTAGCATCACAGATGTGTAATCATTGTGTGAGAGCCATAGTCACTAACTAGCATCACAGATGTGTAATCATTGTGTGAGAGCCATAGTCACTAACTAGCATCACAGATGTGTAATCATTGTGTGAGAGCCATAGTCACTAACTAGCATCACAGATGTGTAATCATTGTGTGAGAGCCATAGTCACTAACTAGCATCACAGATGTGTAATCATTGTGTGAGAGCCATAGTCACTAACTAGCATCACAGTTGTGTAATCATTGTGTGAGAGCCATAGTCACTAACTAGCATCACATATGTGTAATCGTTGTGTGAGAGCCATAGTCACTAACTAGCATCATAGATGTGTAATCATTGTGTGAGAGCCATAGTCACTAACTAGCATCACAGATGCGTAATCATTGTGTGAGAGCCATAGTCACTAACTAGCATCACAGATGTGTAATCATTGTCTGAGAGCCATAGTCACTAACTAGCATCACAGATGTGTAATCATTGTGTGAGAGCTGTAGCGAATCCCCTGGTTCGTAGCTATATTGTCACATACGGGTGATGAGGCATAGTGTATATTCTATTAAAAGTTTATTATATATGCTTTTCAACACCGTGAAACTACAATAAAATAATAACTCGATTGTCGATAAAGGTTATTGAAAGTATGCTAATTATACAGGTAGTCATCTGCAAAGCCATTTAGAAACATAAAATAAAACACATAAAATGAAAGATATAATATTTACCTTAATAACACATCCAGGAGATTACTAAATAGTATGTGATTCTCCTTCTGTTTAACTCTTGATTATATGTGTATGCGATAGATATTGGTGTAATGATGAAACTTAATACAGATAGAAGAAAGTATCAGCATCAAAAAATGAGGCTTAAAAACTACATGTTGTTGACTCAAAGGCTGATAAAACAATGACACCTAATCAAACGTATGGCACTGTGGCAAGTCAGACAGACCACACAAGATCATTAGACCACCCAAGATCAACAGATCAACTGGCATTCGCTCTGGGCAGGAACAGTGAATCACACAGGGTGACTAGATATTGCAGTTGTTTACTAGTCTGAGATAACTAACCTCACCATAACCACGAGTACTTGCGTCACAGAAGTGATGTAGCTCAGCCTTAAAGATGGCGCCAAAGTCTGTCGGTTGATAACATCTTTGGATGCTTATGTTTGTTAAGTCTGGAATAGAAGCTTTCCATTCCTTCCATAGTGACAAAAAATCACGTGTTAGGGGATCATCCCAAGAAGCTGAACTTCTACACATATCCTGTAGAATGTTTTTGCCAATTAAAATATATGGCGAGAGGAATCCAAGAGGGTCAAAGATTGAGGCCACCGTAGATAGTACACCTCGTCGGGTGTCTGGTTTTGTAGCAGTGTCATGGTGAAAGGTAAAATTATCCTTTTCAGTATCCCATAGAATACCAAGTGATCGCTCTTGGGGAAGCGGATCACAAGATAGGTCAAGACTAGCAATGGCACGGGCGCACTCACTTCTTGGAAGTTGTGACATCATTTCACGGCTGTTGGACGCTATTTTGTGAAGTCTTAACTGGCCGGCAGCACATAGTTCACGTGTGTCATGAATTAGAGAAACTGCTTCAGCCTCATTGAAGACACTTGTGAGACCGTCATCAACATAAAAGTTGTGGTGAACAAATTGATGAGATGCAGAATGGCCAGACAATAATGAATTATATTGATCGGCGAGAAATCTAAGTCCATATGTTGCGCAAGCGGGCGAAGATCTAGCCCCGAAAAGATGCACTGTCATTTTGAAAGTAGCTAGATTTCCATCACAATCATACCAAATAAACCGTAAATAGTCTTGGTGCTCTGGTTTCACCTTGAGTTGGTGAAACATCCGTTCTATATCACCCATGATGGCTACAGGGTTCAAACGAAATCTAAGAAGAATGCCTTGAAGATCATTCATGTGATCGGGTCCTTGTAGTAGAAAGTCATTTAAACTGACTCCTCCCACTTTAGCAGCGCAATCAAACACAACGCGAATACGGTCAGGCTTGCGAGGATAAAAGACACCGAAATGAGGAATATACCAAGAGTTGGTAGTGTCGTCGGTTGCCAGAACTGCTTCCCCTTTTGTGATGATGTCAGACATAAATTCATGATATTGCAGTTTATATATGGCATCTTTTTTGAACTTTTTTTCAAGAAGATGAAATCTGTGCATTGCAGTGGTTTTTGTGTCAATGCTGAGCGGTTTAGCCTTGAATGGTAATGGCATTGTTATGTAACCCTGCTTATCTTTATGAATTTGCTCTTTCATAATGTTTAGGAACTTGAGATCATCGATTGACATGGTCTTTATCTCATCAGCGTGATTTGTTTGAAAGTCAGAACTATGAACTTTTAGTATTTGTTGTTCGAATTTATCTGTGTTGGGGAAGTCAGGAGTTTCTGTTTTGATTTTAAAAGAGATACATTTTCTAGTCGTTGGCTGTTGTACTGCCAAGTTTACTATTGTCCCAGATTGAATGGTATGAGCGCAACTGTTGTAGCTGTGTGCAGAGTTTGTGGCGTCTCCCATCAAGATCCAACCCAAGTCAGTGAGACGAGCAAAGGGCTCATGGTCTTTTCTACTGATTTCTTGTCTAGATATAAACACATGTGGAAGATTGTTTCCAATCAACAATCCGAGCTCGAGGCTGGCTGCTTTTTGAGCAGAGATGAACTGAGAGGCAAGATGTTGTAAGTGTGGCCAGTTTTGCACTGATGTGGCATTGGGTATCTCCTCTAAGTTGAAAGGTATTTTGCTTGTGCTTATGCACGGTGGAAGTCTACTTGCTCTGCTCTGATGGTAGCCACGAACCAGCAGTCCTGAGGCCGCTTGGCGCATTGAATCAGTGCCCTCAGTATCAGTAAGTTTACTAATTTTCATAGCTGCATCACAGGTCTGTACATTGAGCTTGTCAAGGGTATTTTGAGTGATGAAGGTTCGATTTGAACCGAGTCTAGCAAGGCAAACACCAGAACTTCTTTTTCAGGATTATCTTTGGTTGAAATATACACTGGTATTGTCCATGACATGATATTAGCTGGTCTGGTGTCGGAACAGTTTAGGGCTGTTGCTGATTTCTCACTGTCTGTTTGTATTACTTCTATAGGAGTCTTACTTTTGCTGTCTTTATCTTTTACGTAGTATTCATGAAATACTGTGAGGTGCTGTTGGTTGCAATTTTTCTTTATGCATTTCTCTGGAGACCGACAATCAGTCATTTGGTGTCCAGGCTTAGAACATGCAAAACATAAGTTATGGCTCATGAAAAACCTTTAGATTTCGGAGTGTATTTGCTTACCAAGCTTGAAACAAGTACCCGTCGTATGATTGTTCATGTTGCAGTTCAAGCATGGGTATTTGTTTTGTTTCAGACCATTGGCATTGTAACTATTGTG
Organism: Watersipora subatra; assembly: GCF_963576615.1. Taxonomy (NCBI): domain Eukaryota; kingdom Metazoa; phylum Bryozoa; class Gymnolaemata; order Cheilostomatida; family Watersiporidae; genus Watersipora; species Watersipora subatra. Next base: position 16,954,359 of record NC_088711.1, on the reverse strand, counting down.
AGACTTACCATCAGCTGTGGTTGCTGTTGAAAAAGACATGATTTTGTTGCTTTTGTCGCTTTTACCTTTTACTGACTTATCTGTTTTTCCAAAGTCTTGATATGCTTTAGTCAATGTGTTGTTTAATGTGTCAGATTCATGAACTAGAAAGTCGATGAATTCTTGGAGTGGTGGAAACTTGCTCAATTTCTTCTCCAGTTTTGTGGCCTTTGCTGTCCATCTGTGAGCAATATGTAATAGAAGTTTTTGTATCAGCCGCTTGTTTACAGATTTAGAACCAAGGTTCAAATCACTATCACATTCTGAACAAACTTCAAGAAAGTCAATGAAGTCTTCTAACTGTTCGCCGTCATTTGCTTCAATTTTTTGCCAGCTGAGTAACTTTTCCTCCATGGCTTCCGCCACTATTTCTGGTTTGCCATATTTGGTGTCCAGTTTCTCCCAAGCAAGCATCCATGCACTTTCTGTTTTTCTATAGCTGAGGCCCTCTATTTTTTGCCAGGCCTTGCCTGTAACATATTGCTGCAGTTTGAGCCATTTTTTGCCTGGTGTGCATGAACTGAAATCAAAGGTTTCGAAAAAGGAGGCCTTCCACTGCTGATACTTAAGTGTCTCACCCTTAAATATGGGTGGTTCATCAGGACGCTGGCGAACCGTGTTGATTGCTTCAGCAAGAGCAACAGGATCAAAGACTGTAGTAGGGGTACTAGAAATCATCATAGGAGAATTATCTGGGGAAGCTCTTGGAAGGCGCAGTGGTGTGATCACCTCATTGGCAGGCCGTTGTGACGTTTGTCGGAATAACTCATTTGAGTCTTTTAGCTGTGTTTGTCCTGAATTTAACTTAATGGTGACAGGAGGGCGCAACAATGACTCATTGTTATCTTCCAATTCTTCTGCTATTGCTTGTGCGTAAATCTGCTCACGTTGGCGCTCAGCTTCTAACCCTGCTTTTAATTTAGCTTGTGCTATCAGACTTTTATTCCTTTGAACTTGTGTCTGAAGTTGGAGGCTTTCCTCCTCAAGTTGTTGAGATTCTATCTCGACTTGAAGCTGGGCTTGTTTAGTTGCAGCAGCAGCTTTTGCCTCGGCCTGCATGATGTTGAGTGACTGAGAAAGTCTGCTCGAGCCTGATTTGCTAGACCTGGATTGTCTAGAGGAAAGAAAGGATGAATTTTTGGATTTTATGCTTTCTATGTCTGGCTCAGCGTGCTTGGTTCTTGTTACTAACTTATTCATATGAATTTCTAACTGGTTGATAACCTTCCTGTTATCAGCAAGCACGCGATCTATTTCTACAATGTCTTCCTTGTCAGGTTGTAAGTCGCTTTCATGAGCTTCTTTGTATGCACTATGCAGTTTTGTGATATTAACTGCACCTAATGTGATTTCTCCATGCATGCTGTTAAGCTGTTCATAGGAAAGTTCAATAGAGTTATCTTGCAAGTCATTTAATGTAGCTTTGTGACTTACACTGAGATTTTCAATAGTTGCTTGTAACTCAGACTTAATTGACTGTATTTTTAGTCTTGGTGAAAACCTCCTACTGGTAGATTCTTCACTGTGAACAGAAGCGAGTTCTTCGCTATCAGACATGATTTAGTTTAGGAGAAAAAGCTTGGAACTCAACTCGTATTGATTTAACCCAATGAATTCGAGGACACAACTCCAAGAAGGTGGCAACGTGATCTGCACTATGGTCAAACCTGTCAGAATTTTCAGCTGAAAATTGTTCTATTTTTTAACTTGTTTATAGCTATCTTACTAAAAAATACCAAAATTTTTAAGACAATGCTCTAGGTTTAATTACAGTAGTTTTTACTGACAGCAATCAATAAAGGATTAGTTTTGAAATTCATACCACAAATTTTCTCTGCAAGAAATCAATTGAGACTATCACCCTTGTATGATTCACTGCCCAATGACCAGAATCTGCACTAGTAGAATTGCTTAATAAAAAACAAAACACAAAACAAAGTCAATTGCTGTTGTTTAAAAAAAAAAGAAAAGGTAATGCGACTTATCAAGTTGGAAGTCAAGATGTCTCTGGCTGCGTGGCTCTAGCTGCTCGACTCTGGCTCCTTGGCATCACTTTTCCTTTGTAAATCAACGGAGTTTCACTTGGGCTGCTGGAGGGGAAATTAATGTTCATTGATATATATATGTATATATATATATATGTACATCCTATATACGTCTGGCAGTCCGATTTCACTTCCGTTGGTGTGTGTAAGTTTCACTGTAGCGAATCCCCTGGTTCGTAGCTATATTGTCACATACGGGTGATGAGGCATAGTGTATATTCTATTAAAAGTTTATTATATATGCTTGTCAACACCGTGAAACTACAATAAAATAATAACTCGATTGTCGATAAAGGTTATTGAAAGTATGCTAATTATACAGGTAGTCATCTGAAAAGCCATTTAGAAACATAAAATAAAACACATGAAATGAGAGATATAATATTTACCTTAATAACACATCCAGGAGATTGCTAAATAGTATGTGATTCTCCTTCTGTTTAACTCTTGATTATATGTGTATGCGATAGATATTGGTGTAATGATGAAACTTAATACAGATAGAAGAAAGTATCAGCATCAAAAAATGAGGCTTAAAAACTACATGTTGTTGACTCAAAGGCTGATAAAACAATGACACCTAATCAAACGTATGGCACTGTGGCAAGTCAGACAGACCACACAAGATCATTAGACCACTCAAGATCAACAGATCAACTGGCATTCGCTCTGGGCAGGAACAGTGAATCACACAGGGTGACTAGATATTGCAGTGCACTATCAAATTAGGAAATTTAACAGACAGCAGAACTTTACAAAAGCCATAGTCACTAACTAGCATCACAGATGTGTAATCATTGTGTGAGAGCCATAGTCACTAACTAGCATCACAGATGTGTAATCATTGTGTGAGAGCCATAGTCACTAACTAGCATCACAGATGTGTAATCATTGTGTGAGAGCCATAGTCACTAACTAGCATCACAGATGTGTAATCATTGTGTGAGAGCCATAGTCACTAACTAGCATCACAGATGTGTAATCATTGTGTGAGAGCCATAGTCACTAACTAGCATCACAGATGTGTAATCATTGTGTGAGAGCCATAGTCACTAACTAGCATCACAGATGTGTAATCATTGTGTCAGAGCCATAGTCACTAACTAGCATCACATATGCGTAATCATTGTGTGAGAGCCATGGTCACTAACTAGCATCACAGATGTGTAATCATTGTGTGAGAGCCATAGTCACTAACTAGCATCACAGATGTGTAATCATTGTGTGAGAGCCATAGTCACTAACTAGCATCACAGATGCGTAAGCCATTAGCTGGCTGTTCGAGGTTTGGATACATTGCAATATCATGTATGGTTTTTATAACATTCATTGATTGATATGAACCTCTCTTGCAGATCCTGCACAGACTGAGAATAGTGAGCCAGTAAGCCTAAAGACGCTTCTATTTAATAGAAATATAATAGCAGCGCTGTCACTAACTGCCTTCTTGGGATCTATATGGTCAAGTATTGAACCAGTTCTGGAACCAGAACTTCGGAAGGCGGTAAAGAATTTCTTCATTTATTGTTTAAATTAAACCTTACTTAATCCTCAAAAAACCCCTAGTATATATTAGAAAGGGGCTGACGCTATTGTAACTGCAAAATGTTCGTATTTTGATCATGTTTATTCTTGCAAAATTTTTTATGGTCATTTAGTTTGACAGGATTGTTGAAGTTGCCGAAGACCGATGGTAAATTAATGATATTCAGAAAGTAATTATGACAGGTTCTCTTGTCAGTTAGTATGTTCTCATTGACCTGCGTTAACGAACAAGATAGACTCACCAGATACATTCAAACCTGTTTGTGAGACCCTTGGGTTGAACGGTTATATAAAAATTCTTTATACAAAAATTGTAAGAAAATATAAAATTTTGATTGGGATCAAAATTCCTTTTAAGTATCCTGATCTCACGCCTAAGTTTAGAGATATACAGTAAAACCTACCTCTAGAACCTACTACTAGTAGAACTACACAAAATCTCATGATCCTTTTTGTGATTGTTTTAGTATGGGTTGACACAAGAGATCAGCGCTCTAACGTTTGTGCTGGTTTCATTCACTTTCTCGATCGGCTCACCTATCATAGCAACAGCCCTGGATAAGCTGGTAGGTTTATATCTCAGTCTAGTTCTAATCAGTTCAAAATAGCGTGTTTGTGTCAGTATAGCTTGGCTATTGCTAACTATTGATAAATAACCTTACAATAAGTTGGATTATGCTATCATAGCGTGTTAGGAGTTATGCTATCATAGCGTGTTAGGAGTTTTGGTTAATCCATATTTATCTCATTGTTACTTCCATATAAAAGTTCTACAGTTGCAAATTTTTTGGCTAAATCATTCAATTACAATTTTTTTGTTTAGCTGAAAGAGACTATGAAAATTTGAATAACTGTCAGGTATTAGAGGTGTTGGTTTCTGCAACCAATGACATTCAATTTCAGAGTACGACAAGATACGGTTATCGCTACAACGATTTCCATTTATGAAGTGCAACAGCTTCTCTCTAGCGTTAATATTTGTGTCATGGGTAAAATTGAATCTGAGGAGTTGAAAAAAATACTCAAAAACTGTAGGTAATATCTTGATAGCAATTCACCTAATTGTTGCACATTCATCCGCTTCAAGCAACAGGCAAAGAACATTTTTCAAATATTTTTGTGTACTCTTCAGCCTAATACTACTGTGGTTTTTCTATAATGTTTATCAATAGAACCCAAAGTGTTTATCATAAACCAGTGCTACGAGAAGTGTTATATTGAGCCTTTTATTGGCCTTTCATTTCATGTGATAACATCACGTGTCGAAACAATAACCAGGTCGAGTTGAATATGTCATCAAAATAAAGGGATTCCAACCTTCGGCCGTTTTTTTAACTGTTCGTTTTTTAGATTTCAAGAGCTTTTAATGACATTTCCACATATTTTGCACCTACAACACAACAGAGTAAGATATGGTAAACCTTTTGATACCAAATAACTGTAATGGGAATTTGGTTGCAAGTCAACCTTCGAGCTTGCTGGTATGAATTACTACTGCTTGACAAAATCACGATTCTCTGTGGTAATTCAGCTGCTGGTGCAACGCTACTAATAATAATAAACCTTCATACGATATGCATCCATAAGGCAGCACTATTGTTGGTGTATTTATAAGTTGCTGGTGCACAAGTTATTATATTAATCCTGAGTGAAGAGAGAAGTTGCTTGTAGTTTCTAGCTTTCTATTCTGATCTGAACTGAGACATTTCATGCATACACGAGATTATAGAGCATGGAAAAAGTTGCGACCAGTTTGCTTCCACATCCCATAATTACTATTAGTCTAACATAAAATAGCTGGTAGATAGGAAAGGTGCATTTGATGATAATGTAGAAGCACTATGAGTTTAGACCGAGGTCTATCAGTGATGATCGACAAGTGGCAAGCAATGAGCTCATGATGCAAAACTAGTGAAAAGTAAGCTGCATATACAGTTTGACACAGAGGTTATAGTGTGCACAAGTATGTAAATGGCCTGACTAGAACAGTAACAGTATGAATAGATTGAAACAACAATATTTACAAGGTAACAAAGGGATAAGGCAAGGAGGTAGTGAAGATAGGAGATTAAATCCGGCTAACCTACGGGTATTACATATTTTGCGAAAAGCGGAGGTGAGAAGAAAGAGAAATGAGTATATTTCAAAAAATCACATCACGGTGCAGACCTTCTATCAAGCTATGATGTGAACTGTAAATGATTGACCTAATCAAAGGGATGTATTTATTACAAATACAATAATAAAGGTATTTTAGCCATAGAGATATAAGGCTAAGTACACCAAACAATATTGTTCATATAAATATATATTTTGCAACAAAACTGCAGTAACCATCTACGCATAGCAAACTCAAACTGCATAAACATTGTTAATTAAAGTACCCGACAGTCGCGGTGATGACCTTTACTCGCGACGCCGCTACCCTGTTGTCTGTTTTTACAAACGCTGGCTAGATTACTGGTTAGACAAAAGTGCCATAAAACACTTTCTAAGCAGGTGCATGAACGTAACATTTGGAAAGCATAATTGCTATTTATATTATAGTATTATTGAATATCTTTTTGAGATTGTTTAAATCATAAAAATGTGTGCATATTTGCTGCAAAACATAGCTAATGATTCAATTATTCATACAACTGTCAATATCTCTGTTTCTCTCCCCTCCCACATTCGTATCGAAATTTCGTTTGTTGTAATAGCAATAATAGCTGAAACGTCGTTAAGCTGAAATACAAATGTGGACCAGCTACATCTCAGCGACTACAATCACCGCAGACGATGTTGCGACAGCGTATAAAAGACGTTTTATCATAGCAGCTTTTATATTATCTCCGTGTTATTATTCTAAATTATTGGCATTATTTTTAATAACTATATATTGGCATTAATTGCAGCGATACATCATAGAATAAAGAGAGAGAATGTAGTATGCAAGCAAAGTAGTACACGTCTTTATCTGTGGTCGGTGAGGTTAAATATGAACGAGCTAGTTCAGATCTCATTGACAACACTAGCTAGTTATTTTGTTTATTATTTAGAGTTGGTTGAGTCCTCTGACTCTCATGGTGTGTGGACTGCTGGTGAATACCATTACATTTCTCTTCTTGGGGCCATGTCCATTATTTCAAGGATTTACAAGGTATGTCTCGAACACTTTCATGTTTCGTTGACTATATATGAAGCTCGCGTTACCTCAATAAGCTGCTTGGTCAAGCATTTACGCTCCAGAAATATGCGTTGAACCTCTGTGAATCAGTGAGCAGCCTAAATTTGAGCTTGATGAAAGGTTCTGATGTAATGCAGTTTTTAAATTATATTAATCTACCATAAATATTTCTTAAGTTTTGTTGGAAAAGCATGTCATAATGTAATTAGGAGATGGTGTAGCCTTTAGCGTATGCATCCTACATCCTCATATCATCATGTAGCATCCAAGTACACTTTTACTGGATTTGTTGCTGTGGTTGGTGAGTGCGTTTCATGCAGGTAAATTTAAGTAAATGTTAATGCATACACGAATTCCTACGCATTACACTATATTGGCCCTTATTAGAGCACATTTCACTATGTATTTTGCTGTATGATTGTTGTATCTGTTGTTTACAATTCATCAATTAGCAACTACAATTTTACAATAACATCACTGTCTGTGTATTGTATTTCATGTGCACATAGTTGCCATCTTCTTGTTCTGGCTATCTTTGCGAGCCTAGGCCAAACAGTGATTTTAGTCAGAGTTAACCTTCTCATGACAAATTGCATTATTGATTGAAGCAAATTCTATCATTAATCTGACAGGCAGAGCTCTCTGGTTGAGGTCTTCTATAGCTATCCTCGAGGTCTCTGTAGTGAATGTTACACTCACTATGATAGTCGAAGTTTAGCGAAAAGAGTAAAAATGAAAACGCTGGTAAAATTTAAAAAGTGAAATGTATAATAATAAAAATTGCACCAATTAAGTTGTTTTAAACTATAGTGTGAGTTAATTTGTGACACATAATTATATTGCGGTCAGCAAATCTAAGCATCAGTTACGATGAATTAACAAGACAAATTTCCTTTTATTCATTATTATATTATTTATTTAATTTTACATGTAATCTAAATTTTGTTTACGTAGTTTCACATAATGCATCTTTAGTCGTACTAAAGAAACTTAAGAATAATGCGAATAGTGTTGGAATGAAAACAAGGTACAAGCAATCTAATAATTTTATTATCATGAGGCCAATACAAAAAAATTACCTGCCAAAAATGTGCGTAATAGTGTTTAAGTCAAGTAAACGTGATCCCTTTTTAGAATGTGGTATAATGCAGAATCCATAAATTAATATCTATAATAATTTGACATTTGTGGCAAAGTCGAAGATGAGTACAACAGATTAATATTTGTGGCAGAGCTCCTTTGGTAATCAGTAACTAGTAACTAGTAATCGGTAGCATGTATGTATAACTATGAGTTTATTCAACGCTATTGGCTAGTTGAATGTGTTGCCAAAGACATCCCCAGTTTAAAACTCCAAGTCCACAGTTATTGCATAAATCCACTGGCAGCTGTCCGGTTTAATACGATAGGTCAGTGAAAGCTGAGTGAAGTCAGGAAACAGTCAAGCGCGCAACTAAGTCTAAGACTAAAGGTATGGCCACATGTACGGATTTGTTCGTTAGTTCTGACCGAAATCATGAAATAAACAAAAAACACAGAATTATTCGGCCGAAATTCACAGAATTGTCAGAGCTGTGCATGCACACTGAAATCTTCAACAAAACGCTTTTAATTGGCTAAACAAATTATTAGCAATAACGATTCTAGCAGCTTTTGCAATTTATATAGTCTGAGATACGTATTACGACACACAATAAAAGTACCAGCACAATTCGACATAGTACATACGATGCAACTGCTTAGATTGCACTATTGTTGGTTATTTACCGTTTGAACACCATGGCTACAAATCCTTTCTTTTTAGCAGCAAAATTTTCGTTGTAGAAAGAGTTGTCATCTTTAGCGCAATCAAGTCAGTTGCATCGTATTTACTATGGAAAATCACGTCAGTATTTTTCTTGCGTGTCGCGTTATGTGCCTCGAACTATATAAATTGTAAAAGCTGCTAGGATCGTGCTCGCTAATAATTTGTTTAGCCGATTAAAAATGTTTCGTCGACGATTACGGTATGCATGTACAGCTTTTACAATTCTGTGAATTTCAGCCGAATGATTCTGTGTTTTTCGTTCATTTCATGGTTTCGGTCAAAATCAACGAAAAAATTGGTACGCGTGGCCGTACCTCAACGCTATGTACATAATTGCCTTTGTTCAGAGGTAGTTAGAATATGCCACTTTGATTGGTCAGTCATCTCTCCAGCTGATTGGTCAATTATAAGCCTGATCTGAAATCTGTTTGTTCAAACAATTACAGGTATAAAGCTTTTTGGGTTTTTCAAATCTATTCAACAATTAGACAAACAAACAAGTTTGCATTTGAAAGGCATAATTAATGGTTGTAGGCCTCTCTGGTTAGTCTTGCTATGTCTTGCATTTATGGGAATTGGCATCGCGTTGGAGCTTGTACCATCCTTGGATCTTCTCTATTTCAACAGTTCTGAGTAAGTATTGAACAGTTTTTTATATATTAGATTAGCTAAATGGTCGTCAGCATCACATCCAGAAAACCACAGTATTAAGTCTTTTTGCTTTTAATGGGGTACCAGATCTTGAACGATCCACAAAATTAGTAAAATCATGCATAGGGTGACGACAGGAGATGTCTATAGATTTAGTAATAAATCATTAATACTATTTAAACACACATACATAGTGTGTCCCAAGTGATAACAGGAGTTGTCTACACAACTAGTAATAAATCATCATTTCTATAAACACACATCATACATAGGGTGTCTCAAGTGATGACAGGAGTTGTTCACACAATTAATAATAATTCATTAAAAATAAACACACACATAAGACTAATACCCCTTTGTGAACAGCAAGATTTGTCCATGCACTTATAATAAAACTATCCCATAAACAGATCTGGATTTAATTATCTCAACTCAACGACAGATGATTTTGATATTTCATCAATTTTTACTGGACAATAAAAATTGATAAAATTCTTAATTCCAATTCTTAATGAATTACTTGTTATTGGCATAGACCTATTAACTATACTAGACTGGGCAATGCGAAGCCACGGTGTCCTTCATAAATAGCCACATTCCTCGCGACGTAACGTCAACGCTTTGTTCACTCGCAGTTGGTCAGGCAAGCGAGTCATCATTGTTTACATTGAAATAATGACAGAGGACAGCTTTGTTGCTACATGTAATTTGACATAACTACTAAAGTACACAAGATATTGGTTTAAAATTTTAGATGCATAGCTTATACGCTATGCATTTTCTACCCTGCAAATTTGTAAACATAAAGTTGATTATTTCATATGTAAAGTGCCAGTAAAAATGTATATTGGTTTATTCAAAAAATATTGCAAAATTATCAATGTTGCCCTATGCTATGGGCTAACCTGTCAGGTAGCTAGGTGTACAATCTGATTTCAAATGCATACACACTGATAAATAAATGGTACACTGATCGCAGTCTGCTATGAATATAAATGTTTGGTCTTAGATGTTATGCAAACAGCATCAGGAAAATCGTAGAAAACAAACAACAAATGGTACGCTTTTTTAGACATATTGTGACAGGCTACACATGGCTATTACTATACTATTAAGTATAGTTAATAGGTCTGTGGTTATTAGAGCTATGATAATAATAGATGAAACTTTTTGGGAGTTAATAACTGTACTGTATGATTTGTATAAACTACAAGGGCACTGAGTGCTCGAGTTAGAACAACTAGTGAGATTTTGCAACGTCATTTGTCAGCTCTTGTTGGTAAGTCTAGTTTCGATGCATATTTCGTCTTCTAGCTTCTCATCTGTTCTCCATCCATGCAATCAGTTCAGGCTATCATAAGAAGCAGTTGTCATCTCACTCGCTATCATTCCAGTAGCATGTTCTGTACTGTAATAGCATCACACTGCTTTTTAACAGGAGCAATGGAGAAAAAAAGTCTTTAGACAAATCAGCCAAAACCTTGTTATCTGCATTCTGGTCAAGCTCATATGCCTTAGGGTGAGTCTCTTTGTTTTACCAAGTAAATACTTTGGTGTTAAAACTCCCATTTCTTTTTAGTCTGTCGATAAAAAGAAGGAAAGCCGCGCGGGACAAAATATTAGATACAGTTAAACTTCGACAAGCGATCACTTCCGTAAAAGAAATTTTTTGATATAAATTTCAAGTTTTTGAAGATTTTTGTTTTGAGATGCTACATGTAACATCGTTTAAATTTGTAAGCAAACAGAAAAACAATGGTAGACATTAAAAATGTCAAGTTTTTGCAAATCTTTGTTTTGAGATTCCACATGTAACATCGTTTAAATTTGTAAGCAAACAGAAAATCAATGGTAAACATTAAAAATCCAACGTTAAAGTAGAATGAATAACTATTCTTTAGTGTAAGTACTACCGAATATTTACATACTTACTATGTACTACAGTATACTGAACTTATGCAATGCCGAGCTTGCACTTGCTTTGTTGAGTTTCAAGGTTAAAGTGACACACCTTTTTGTACTTCTGCCGATTATTTTATTAGTTTAGTCTTTACATATAATTTAGGATTTTACTTTTAGTGTTTTGTATAGTTTTATTTGATGCTTTTGTTTAAATGCTATGTACATGTAATTGCTGAAATTACTTTGACATTGGTTTTAAGCTCTTGAACGAGTTGAATAAAATAAAATGTCTCCTATAAGAATATTCGCTCCAACAGCAGGCAAAGTATGCCTGAACTGTTAAGATGGCAGGGGTAGTAATTGCTTCGAGCAATTTCAGATTTTTGTTGGCCTAAAAACCTGGCTACATTGATGAAATGTGCCGCTGAAGTGTAGTGGAGATACACCACTAAACATACTTTGTGTTGATAAGCAGACTCACCAATGAGAGTTGGTCAGTCCAATTCTCATTGGTCAGTCTCATTGGTCAGTCCAAACTGACCAATGAGAATTGGTCAGGTCAATCCATTTGTAGTAAAATACATTTCATTTTGATTTGTTATAATACTAATATTCAACAGTTGGGACGTTTGAACAAACATCAAATTGTGTCTCTTGTTACATTACAGGGACTTCATTGGCCCAACTTACTCCGGGATCATGACTGAATACGTCAGCTTTGGTTGGGCAATGACAGCGTATGCACTGGCTTGCTTCTTTGTAGTTTTCATAGTTGTTTTCGTAAAGTCCTATAAATGCCTGGTAAAACTTAGAGCGAAAAAGACTCTAGCAGATGCTGATGAAGATGATGAGTCACTTCCATTACTATTATGAACTAGTCTTTTTATAGTAGCTCTACTCCTTCGGGCCTTCAGCAATGCTGAATGTATTCTATGTTTCATTCTTATAGCGCATAAACAGTCAATAAACTCTAGTAGTTCTGACTGTGAACCTACTTGAAGCAGCCCATAAACCATATCTACATTTTGAAAAAGTTTAAGTAATTTCAGGGTTTTGTTTCTATGGTCTCACAAAACGCCAAGGAGGCATAAAATAATACACCAAATAACTATCTGAATAGTTTGCAACTTTATGAAGTTTTTGAAATATCGATATTGGCATGTCAGCCGCTCTGTGGCATGCTGGATATTCTCTAAACATCAACTACCTGCAAATGTATTTGTTGCATTGTTAGTGTCATTGGCTTGAGGCGGATGGAAAATTCTGACTCAAGTTTTATTGTTTTAAATTGGCCTGTTGCAAGTTTCAGTAGCTGAAGAATCGTACCTACAACAATCGTTACACTTTACAGTTACTAAAATAAAAAAATAAGTCAAACCTTACCAAAAAAAAATTTTTGTCGCTTCTCTGTCTACAAAATTTTTGGTACTATATTACAATATTTAGGTGTTTATTGTGTTACATGGGGCTTTATTATACCAAAAAGCTATGATAATGCAATTAAATCTTATAGCGCATTAAATGCATGCCTCTTCAAAATAGTGAAGATGATAGAGTTAGTCATTCCTGCGACAAGTGCTATAAGTTAGAGACAGGCGAATTGTGGTGCAGCCTTAGTGATACAGGAAACAAATAATGCATAAGGAAAGGTAATAGAAATAGAAATCTCGTTTTAAAATGTGTAAACCTTACATTAACATAACCTGTTTATTTTTATATTCAATAATTTATAACTTTTGTCATCAATCAACAGGGCCAACGACTTGTTTGTCATTTGAATCAGACTTGCTCAATTTTTGCAGCTGTTTTTCTCTGATGACAACTTCTAGATGGATCCGAAAATGCTCCGATGTTTTTTACTATTATTTGATGTTTTGTATGAATTCTAAGAAGAGCATTATCGTCCTTATTTTGCCACTATGACCATTTGTACTAATTTTATTGGGATCCATAAATTTGTAACTATAAGGGGGAAGGTGTCAAGCATGGATCATTACCTATTATTTGAACCAAACGGAGAACCAAACTGTCACAGAGAACTGTGTACTAATTTATTAATCTGCAGTGTTTTGAGAAACTCCAGACATCGTATATTACAAATTACTTCAGATTTTGACACAATTTTTAGGCTCAAGTCCAAAAGTTTGTATGCTGATAACAATAACAACCATGTATTTTTTACATAATTGCTTGCGCAGTCAGACTTATACAGCAGAGCAGACTTCAGCTGTCACATCTTTTTGAAGCAGCCTCACGAAAAGGCACAAACTTGTAGAAATGTCTTCTATAACTCGCGAATTTGGGTTCTTCTCTGAAAACAAAAAACGATCATATTTTATAGGTTATACAAATAGTTTTGAATAATGATACACAGGCTGTTTAGTGACAGTGAAGCCAATCAAATCTGGCTACATTTTGTAAAGTTTTTAAGAATTCAATGACTATATGAATTATAGGTTATAGGTAAGGCATTACAGATTTCTATAAAAGACTGCTTATTGATCTGATTTCTTAATGTTCCATTCACAAATTATAGGCCATTTGATCATTCTCAAACTAATTGTAATGTACAAGGCAATAAAACCTCTAGCTAGAAAGGCTGGTAGTACTAAAGCAGGTTATTTTCATGTCTTGCTTTATTCATTTCTTCCATAACTAGACTTTGCATATAGCTTCCTTTTTGCTTGGGTTTAGTCACAAGTTGTACTGCTTCTGCAAGCAGTACAACTTAGACAGTACTATAGACAGCTTTAAATGTTCTGATTTAAAATTTGAACGGCTGATTAATCAAACAAGCTCATGAATGCAGCATTATTGTATGCACAATTGTTGAACTTGGTACACATGTGCACACGTACATATATGTCAATAAGCAGATCATTAGCTTTAGCTGTGTCTATTGGTTTTGGCGCCCCATTCATCTAGCAGATTACGTATAATTTGGAAAAGCGCTTGCTTCATGCTCTATTTGTTGATCGGGTGTCGTCCATCCCGTCCCTTTCCTGACCATGTCAATCGATTCATCTCAACTTTAATAAAATTAGTATGCTTGAGTTTGAATCATGGACCAATGAAACAGGGCTCAGGAGTGGCTCAGGTTTAACATTTCAACTGTTAATTAGAAAGGCATAGGCTGGCTATTACAGTCATCAAAAGCTTTTGCCTTCACTTGCCAGTCTTAGATATGACGCTGACGAGCAGCACCCGTATTTGTGCTGATTCTTTGGTGTCATCATATCGTGAAGATATAACGAAGGATGAGGGAGCTGCTGCTTCCGAGCCCACTAAACGGGTCTGGACAAAAAAGGAGAGGATTATTTTACTGGTGTGCCTAATCTCACAGTTTTTATCCAATGTCATCGCTTCTTTACCGGCGCCTTTTCTTCCGAGCTTGGTAAGTGAACTTTGACAGGGCTTTTTAATATAACAGAACGCTCTTTTACGATGTAGTTTGTATCAATAGCGAGGATATATCTAACTGGTATAAACACCACAAGATTGCTTCATCTGTATTTAACTAGTTCCTGCACAATTCTTTGTATGGCAGGATGAGAGCCACAACTTTGAATCAAACATAACAGGATGGATTATTGGCCTTCTTCCTCTTACGCAGCTCATCGTATGCCCTTTCTACGGAAAACTGGTAAGTGAATGGTTTTAGTTTTTGAAGATGGAAGAAAAGGGGTGGAAAAGAAAGGATGACAAGACAGAGGAGTGGAGTGAAAAAAATCAATAGCATACACTCTTAACTGAAAAATATTTAATGTTTAATGGAGGGGGTTAAAAAAAAGTATTGTAAAATATTCTCTCCAAATTATCAGTACATTGTTGCTGTACTGTCGTTAGCTTATTTGGTGAATTAGTAGGTATGACTGCAGCGAAATGGATGCCTTAAATGTGACATTTTTTAGCAAACAAGTTTATCATATTCTTGACGCGTGTAAATATCAAGAGCAGGTGACTATTACTGATACCAGTGATGACCCTCCTTTACACCTGTATCAGCATCACAATAAGACAGGATATCACGTTCTTCTCTTATTCGAGTGTCATAAATTCTTTATTTGAGCTGACGTTCTCTGTCTATCTATTTGATCTGCAAAGCTTTTTTGAGTTCACATTATTTCTTGCATCAGTCTGATTAATATTTATCATAAAAATTACAATTTAATTTATTAATTAGAAAATTTACCAAATAAAACAAATGTTTTTCTTAAAATAATGTTGTTGACAATGACTATTACCAAGCAACAACATTGTCATTAGTTGCCATTTTTTAGCCACAACATAATGTTTTAAAAACAGTATATGTGCACATTACTCATGCAAGGTAAATAATCACATCAATTCGTTTTACTTTTTCTGCTTTGGCTAGTGACTAGACTATACAATTATGAAGGTACCATAGTATGATCATAGTATGCATAATTACAACTACTACAAATGTATTCTTTTTGTATTATTGGCACAGTATATTAGCTTAATTGATAAATAAAATATGTAATTTCACATTTGTCTATTTTAGTAGCTAGCTCTCACCATGAAAATTTAACTCATTCTCATATCGCCTTTGGATGATAAACCTGTTGTATGTTGGAGCAACTATTCTTATGAAATAAATTGTATTTATTTAATTTAAAATAAAGCACAAAACAAAATACTAGGGCTGTATATAAAGTTCTATAAAGATCTAAATGTAAAGCCAAACTTGCATTAATAAAGTATCTAGTGTTATATATAAAGTATCTATTGTTATATAATGAAATATCTATTGTTATATAAAGAGTATCTATTGTTATATAAAGAGTATCTATATTTATATGAAGAGTATCTATTGTTATATGAAGAGTATCTATTGTTATATAAAGAGTATCTATTGTTATATGAAGAGTATCTATTGTTATATGAAGAGTAACTATTATTATATGAAGAGTATGTATTGTTATATGAAGAGTATCTATTGTTATATGAAGGGTATCTATTGTTATATAAAGAGTATCTATTGTTATATAAAAAGTGTCTATTATTATATGAAGAGTATCTATTGTTATATGAAGGGTATCTATTGTTATATGAAGGGTATCTATTGTTAGCTTAGCTTGCAAATTTATGCCGTTTTCATGATGCGGATAACTTGCGGATTGGCTCAAATTTACGAATCATGCACATCATGGAAACACAGTGAAATAGGAGTGTGTGGTTTGAATCAGGCTGTTTATAAAAGGAATGTTCAACTAGACAGCAAATTTAAGTGAATTAAGTCACACAATATACCTTTGAGACAGCCGGTATACCTTTGAGACAGGTGATATACCTTTGAGACAGGCGGTATACCTTTGAGACAGCCGGTATACCTTTGAGACAGCCGGTGTACTTGTACTGCCAGGGTGCCTATTCAACCCTCTCACTTTCATGAAGGTGAGAGGTCGGCTCATGCACCCTGTTGAATACTATTTTATAACACCCGTAAGAAAATATGTAATAAGATAAGTTTGCTTAACTTTTTTTGTACAATGTATTTGTTGTATTTTGCAAAGAATTATGGGTATTTTATAATTAAGCTAACCTATTTTGTATGAGGTCATAAAAATACATCTATTTTGGCTCATTCTCAAAAACGTGTAAGTCATGTGCTTGAAGTACAAACAACAAACTCAATGAATCCAATGTATTTTTCATCAAATGTCAGAACATTTGAATGTTATGCAAAAGTCAGTCTACAGATATTTGTTCAGAAAATTGGATATCTATAGACCTACACTTTACTGTCAGGTTTATATATTGTTTTACTATTCTCAGGCGTCTTATGTACCTCTAAAAACACTACTCATTACTGGATTGGTTGTTACTGGAAGCTTCACAATAGCATTTGGAATGCTCGAGTACCTTCCCCTTCCAGACGCATCAGATGAGACTGTAGACTCATTGTATCTCTGTCTAGAAATCCTGTTGAGAATCTTTCAGTCTCTTGGGGCTGGTGCCATCCTAATCAGTGCTATGACTTCCCTCACCGTAACATTTACAGACAACACCACAACAGTTCTAGTAAGTATATTTGCATCTGAAAATCTTTGCTCTTGCCACGTTCCACCACATGACATAGTTCATTCTATGACCTGCTATATCATGCTCTGACAGCGTATTCTGCCATGTCATGCTGTCACACCTTTGTACGTATTATTATCCTGTACCGTACTAAACTTCACCATATCATATTATGCTCTGTCATATCATTTTGTGTTATACCATGCACTGTCACGTCATTCTGTTTTATACTATAGCCCGACCTGCCATTTAGTGTTGTGCCACACCACGTTCTCCCAAATCATGTCATACCCCGATATGGTGTATCATGCGTCTTCATTCTTCATGCCACATTCTGCCATAGCCCTGTGCCATACCATGATCTAAAACTTGCCTTTCCATGCAGTGCCATACCACACTGTGTCATGTCGTAGCTATGCACTACAATCTTTGTCATTCTGTTATGGCTTGGCCATTAATACCCTCAATATAGGCATTTAAATTTGAATCAATTCTATCTAAATACAAGACTACATAGACATGTACAAGTATATAAGCACATAATTTCAAATGAGGGACCACATATAGCATACACTAAGCAGGTTTTACCTAGTGGTTGCATGCAAAACAGGTTTAGCTTTGAAATCCCATTAACATAAATTTTATGTTTGTGGTTCAATCTAGCTTTCAAATTGCGATTGTATTAAGTTAACAATCATTAGTTTTTTGTGACCTCATTTTATCGTTGTCTGCCATCTTTATAGACAACTTTTATCGTTAAAAACACGAAGCTTCTGCAATTAATTATTGCAAACAATGCTTTTGTTTGCAAATTTTTTATTTTAGTATCAAAACAACATCGAAAAATACTATTAATCAAGAGAATGATGATCGTTTTCTACAAAGATGGCGGCTTTTTCGTGGACGAGCGCAAATGCAAACAGGGTGATGATGTCAAAAAAACAATGGATCGGGAAAGAATTGTGGTAGCTTTCGATGATTTGGCTGCACAATTGTCTGTGAGCACTTAGTCATAGCGGTTTCATTGCTATTGGGCATACCCACACCTCTATCATGCATCTTTAAAGAACATGGCCTCAAATTTTTGTCACTATTTAAGGTTTTCAGGCTACGATAGCTGACCACTTGCCATAGTATAGCTGTCATCAAAGAATGCTAAAAGATTTTATCTTTTACAACCCTGGGGCACCCTGGGGCACCCCAGGCTCTTTTCAATAGAGAAATTGCATTGTTGATTACACCAATGTGTATAAAGGATAACTCTGAGATCATAGATTGATGGTAACTCTGTCTATGTTACAATTATGAGCACAAATGAACCTGAGAATTTTCTCAGCACTGGGTCAATGTACTCGAGAAAAAGAAGGGTGATTTTAAAGGGCGAAGACCAGAACAGTAAATAATATTCATATATAATTCTATGTAGAGTCAATTCCCAAATCTTGATAACAAAGCCATTATAAATTCCTTTCATGTTGTATGAGGTACATTACATATATATACATATATATATATATGTATATATATGTATATATATACATATATATATATACATATATATATATATATACACGTATATATATACATGTATATATATACATATATATACGTATATATATATATGTATATATATATATATATATATATATATATATATATGTATATATATGTACATATATGTATATATATGTACATATATATACATATATATACATATAAATAGATATATACGTGTATATATATATGTATATATATACATATATATACATATACATACATATATATATATATATATATGTATATATACATATATATATATGTGTATAAGTACATGTATATATATATACGTGTATGTATATATATATATATATATATATATATATATATATATATATATATATATATATATATACGTAAACGTATATATATATATATATATATATATATATATATATATATGTAAACGTATATATATATACGTAAACGTATATATATACGTATATATATATATACGTGTATATATATACGTATATATATATACATTTTTTAGTCCAACCGCATCTGATGAATGCATCGCACGAAACAAATTTGTTGCGCAAGTACTAAAAGTTTACTTTCTTCCTAATATTTTTTCAAATACATATTTTTTTAGCCTATGGAGCCTTATAACTTCTAAAAACAAAAGAAAATATTTTTATGTGTTTCCCAAAAAATTATGCAATGGATCCCAAAGCACTCTTAATTACATCTTGTTAGTTTATATTTTGCAGGGTTATGCTCAAACTGCTATTGGCTTTGGATATTTGATCGGCCCAGCAGTCGGAAGTGGACTTTTCAAGGTAGAACATTAAACACAAACATATTATATATTCTTATAAGTTTTTGTTATTTTTGATGCATTTGTATTATCATAAAAACAAACCCAGAACATGGAAACCATCTTCCTCAGGTTTTCAGTATTCATAATGCAACTACTACTTTGGACGATTTTCTTAAAAAGCATGATTTCTAGTTTGTGTAGTTTCAGTTTGCATAAGGAAACATAGTCTGTGAATGCCTGAAAGATAAAAATGCAGCTAGTTACTTTATACGCTCAACCTGCTTGCTGATGTCAATACTTTCATTCAACCTGCTTGCTGATGTCAATACTTTCAATACACTGTAACTGAGTTTACTTTAGATAAAACTAGTAACTAAAAAATGTAAAAGGTAACAGATACTATTATTTTACTAAAAAGGAAAACTGTTTTCCTACTTATTACCTGAATACAAATTTTCTCACCATGCAAAACAGCTACTCCATAAAAATCCTTCTTTAATCAAATTATTGAGATGTCTTCAACATTTGCCTTGTTTCGCTAGCCCTGCCTTTGAAGCATCAATAACAATTTTGGGGATTTACCTATAAATATTTCATCTATCTTTTATGGGTAGCAATTCTAGTAGTAAAAATCTCTTAAGGCCCTCATTACATTAATGGGATTAGAGATAGATGGAATAAGGTGTACTGGATTGTCTGGAGAAGTAGGAATGTAATGGATGGTCAGGCAGATTGGAGATACGATTTGAGTATTTTAGACAGCAAATGTCTAAGAACACATTTAGCTCCTCAACTTTAAGGGCAAATAGACGCTGATTGTAATTGTCCATATCAGGTAGCTTAATCCTAAAGCATAATTTTTGAAAGCGTTCTAATTCAGTGAAATCTGGTACAAACGAATATGTGTACTAGCTTGGAGGAGCAAAAGACAAAATGGACAATATACGATTCTGGTAAAAGAATGATAGGCATTTTTTTTACATCCATCTTTTTGACCTGAATTAGAACATCAGATTTTGGTCTAGTTTTTGAGATAAAAAAGTTGCCATGGCCGGAGAACCGTAAATGATTGTCTATTTGTATGCCCAGAAACTTGACACTGGCAGTATTTTTATGTTAATCTTTTTTATGGTGATAGAAGGGCTGCATACAGTTTTCTTGGTGGTAAATTTGATAGTCTGTGACTTGGCAATATTCAGAGTCATGGAGGTCTGTTTACACCAAAGTGACGCATATTCTGTCATATGTTTGACACTTGGCTCGAGGCCATGCATAAAAGCGTTTTTATAACAAAGGACCCTAAATGCTTCCTAGGAGGACTCCGATCTTGGAGAGTCATGGAGGTCTGTTTACACCAAAGTGATGCATAATCTGTCACGTGCTATAGTAGGTTTCTGCAGTTAAATGATAACATTGATTTAGTTTTGGTTGATTCAGGGACCGACACTCCATACTGTTTTACAGTGTCGTACAAGGGAGTGTCATTAGCATACTTAATGTTTTCCATTTGCCTTGAGATCATCATCATGCACACAAGCATTTTATAACAAAGGGCCCAAAATGTTTCTTTGGGGACTACAATTTTGCAGGGTTCGTCCATGATCATATATGTTTCATGTCTATGTTCGCATGATCATATATGTTTCATGTCTATGTCCACATGATCATTAAAATTACCAACTATAACTAACTTAGATTTTGGCGATTTCTTGAGATTTTTTAAAACTTTTGAGATGATATAGTCAACATTTGGATCCTTTTTGGGGTTTTTAAGGCCTGGAGGGTGGGAGAGAACTGAGCATATAATTTATGTATGACTTAACTGATTTAAAAGTAACCACAAAGCTGATACATTTATTTGAGTATTCACTCAAGCTTTAGAGTGTAAATTGCAACACCCCACCAATTTGTTTACTAGCTTTATGACAAGTATGTAAATAAAATCCATCAAAACAAATATGTCCAGTTGCTACATTGAGCCATGATTTGGTAGCATCATAACATTATAACTCTTTGATAGTTGCTGTAGCTCATTAAACTTATCCCATTGAGTGACCTGACATTTTGAATGAACCCAGATGCCAGAGTATAAATAGAAACATTGTTACAGCTGAAATTGTTTTCGTTGTAATCGTTACCTCATCACGCACGACCAGACCAGATGGAGATTTGATAGAGTTAGCTTAAATCTTGAAGCAACAAAATTTTGCAATTTTTTGAAAATCTGACATTCAATGGAAGACACTCTATTACAATATACACATTGAGGAACGTATGTGCATACATCACCATGGTGCAATGTCTCTCAGTTGTAACAATTCCTATCATTTGGACTGGAGGAAGCAATATGTTTAACACAGTGACAGTTGTAGCGTCTAGTGACAGAAAGCTCGTTACAAGTATATTCTTCAACAATAAAAGGCAAATCATTTGTTCTCATTTTATCCTTAATAGGTTTTTGTAGGCATTTGGGTGCATTAAATACTACCTTGATAGCTCTTGTTGGTTTTCTCACTCTGAAGATTTTAAAAACTTAAGTATCGTAATATTTTCCACATTTAAGATCTTCCTTGACACAATCAATTTTAAAGAATAGTGGCATTCCTTTAATTACTCCCATGATTTTAGCTTTTGACTGTGAGATTGGCTTCCTAACGTTTGACTTACTAAAAAAATCTGTTAACCACCCTTTTAAGCGATATCCACCATTCCTTCCTCCCTAAATTGGATACATAACTTCTCGTAGCAGCCAGTGCTATTTCTGCTAACCTTCTCTATTGTTGTTTTTATTTAATCCTCCTACAGGGCTTCTGACATCATCATCACTTACTACTACATGTATATCATCATCCTTCTCCACAGAAATGACTACATATATTTTTATTCTGTTCTACTTCAATAGTAATTTTTCTTCAGGGTTCAAAAGTAGAGCTACTCAGTTCTTAGGCAACATTTGCAAATGTTGATTTTAAAGAACCATTTCCATAGCTTCTGATACTTGCACTACTGTAACAGTTGTAGGTGTGTCTCCATAGCTTCTGATACTTGCACTACTGTAACAGTTGTAGGTGCGTCTCCATAGCTTCTGATGCTTGCACTACTGTAACAGTTGTAGGTGCGTCTCCATAGCTTCTGATGCTTGCACTACTGTAACAGTTGTAGGTATGTCTCCATAGCTTCTGATACTTGCACTACTGTAACAGTTGTAGGTGTGTCTCCATAGCTTCTGATACTTGCACTACTGTAACAGTTGTAGGTGTGTCTCCATAGCTTCTGATGCTTGCACTACTGTAACAGTTGTAGGTGTGTCTCCATAGCTTCTGATGCTTGCACTACTGTAACAGTTGTAGGTATGTCTCCATAGCTTCTGATACTTGCACTACTGTAACAGTTGTAGGTGTGTCTCCATAGCTTCTGATACTTGCACTACTGTAACAGTTGTAGGTGCGTCTCCATAGCTTCTGATGCTTGCACTACTGTAACAGTTGTAGGTGTGTCTCCATAGCTTCTGATGCTTGCACTACTGTAACAGTTGTAGGTGTGTCTCCATAGCTTCTGATGCTTGCACTACTGTAACAGTTGAAGGTGTGTCTCCATAGCTTCTGATACTTGCACTACTGTAACAGTTGTAGGTGTGTCTCCATAGCTTCTGATACTTGCACTACTGTAACAGTTGTAGGTGTGTCTCCATAGCTTCTGATACTTGCACTACTGTAACAGTTGTAGGTGTGTCTCCATAGCTTCTGATACTTGCTCTACTGTAACAGTTGTAGGTGTGTCTCCATAGCTTCTGATACTTGCACTACTGTAACAGTTGTAGGTGTGTCTCCATAGCTTCTGATACTTGCACTACTGTAACAGTTGAAGGTGTGTCTCCATAGCTTCTGATGCTTGCACTACTGTAACAGTTGTAGGTGTGTCTCCATAGCTTCTGATACTTGCACTACTGTAACAGTTGTAGGTGTGTCTCCATAGCTTCTGATACTTGCACTACTGTAACAGTTGTAAGTGTGTCTCCATAGCTTCTGATACTTGCACTACTGTAACAGTTGTAGGTGTGTCTCCATAGCTTCTGATACTTGCACTACTGTAACAGTTGTAGGTGTGTCTCCATAGCTTCTGATACTTGCTCTACTGTAACAGTTGTAGGTGTGTCTCCATAGCTTCTGATACTTGCACTACTGTAACAGTTGTAGGTGTGTCTCCATAGCTTCTGATACTTGCACTACTGTAACAGTTGTAGGTGTGTCTCCATAGCTTCTGATGCTTGCACTACTGTAACAGTTGTAGGTGTGTCTCCATAGCTTCTGATACTTGCTCTACTGTAGCAGTTGTAAGTGTGTCTCCATAGCTTCTGATGCTTGCACTACTGTAACAGTTGTAGGTGTGTCTCCATAGCTTCTGATACTTGCACTACTGTAACAGTTGTAGGTGTGTCTCCATAGATTCTGATACTTGCACTACTGTAACAGTTGTAGGTGTGTCTCCATAGCTTCTGATACTTGCACTACTGTAACAGTTGTAGGTGTGTCTCCATAGCTTCTGATACTTGCACTACTGTAACAGTTGTAAGTGTGTCTCCATAGCTTCTGATACTTGCACTACTGTAACAGTTGTAGGTGTGTCTCCATAGCTTCTGATACTTGCACTACTGTAACAGTTGTAGGTGTGTCTCCATAGCTTCTGATACTTGCACTACTGTAACAGTTGTAGGTGTGTCTCCATAGCTTCTGATACTTGCACTACTGTAACAGTTGTAGGTGTGTCTCCATAGCTTCTGATACTTGCACTACTGTAACAGTTGTAGGTGTGTCTCCATAGCTTCTGATACTTGCACTACTGTAACAGTTGATGGTGTGTCTCCATAGCTTCTGATACTTGCACTACTGTAACAGTTGATGGTGTGTCTCCATAGCTTCTGATACTTGCACTACTGTAACAGTTGTAGGTGTGTCTCCATAGTTTCTGATGCTTGCACTACTGTAACAGTTGTAGGTGTGTCTCCATAGCTTCTGATACTTGCACTACTGTAACAGTTGATGGTGTGTCTCCATAGCTTCTGATACTTGCACTACTGTAACAGTTGTAGGTGTGTCTCCATAGTTTCTGATGCTTGCACTACTGTAACAGTTGTAGGTGTGTCTCCATAGCTTCTGATACTTGCACTACTGTAACAGTTGTAGGTGTGTCTCCATAGCTTCTGATACTTGCTCTACTGTAACAGTTGTAGGTGTGTCTCCATAGCTTCTGATGCTTGCACTACTGTAACAGTTGTAGGTGTGTCTCCATAGCTTCTGATACTTGCTCTACTGTAACAGTTGTAGGTGTGTCTCCATAGCTTCTGATGCTTGCACTACTGTAACAGTTGTAGGTGTGTCTCCATAGCTTCTGATACTTGCACTACTGTAACAGTTGTAGGTGTGTCTCCATAGCTTCTGATGCTTGCACTACTGTAACAGTTGTAGGTGCGTCTCCATAGCTTCTGATGCTTGTACTACTGTAACAGTTGTAGGTGTGTCTCCATAGCTTCTGATGCTTGCACTACTGTAACAGTTGTAGGTGTGTCTCCATAGCTTCTGATGCTTGCACTACTGTAACAGTTGTAGGTGTGTCTCCATAGCTTCTGATACTTGCACTACTGTAACAGTTGTAGGTGTGTCTCCATAGCTTCTGATACTTGCTCTACTGTAACAGTTGTAGGTGTGTCTCCATAGCTTCTGATACTTGCACTACTGTAACAGTTGTAGGTGTGTCTCCATAGCTTCTGATACTTGCATTACTGTAACAGTTGTAGGTGTGTCTCCATAGATTCTGATGCTTGCACTACTGTAACAGTTGATGGTGTGTCTCCATAGCTTCTGATACTTGCACTACTGTAACAGTTGTAGGTGTGTCTCCATAGTTTCTGATGCTTGCACTACTGTAACAGTTGTAGGCGTGTCTCCATAGCTTCTGATGCTTGCACTACTGTAACAGTTGTAGGTGTGTCTCCATAGCTTCTGATGCTTGCACTACTTTAACAGTTGTAGGTGTGTCTCCATAGCTTCTGATACTTGCACTACTGTAACAGTTGTAGGTGTGTCTCCATAGCTTCTGATACTTGCACTACTGTAACAGTTGTAGGTGTGTCTCCATAGCTTCTGATGCTTGTACTACTGTAACAGTTGTAGGTGTGTCTCCATAGCTTCTGATACTTGCACTACTGTAACAGTTGTAGGTGTGTCTTCATAGCTTCTGATGCTTGCTCTACTGTAACAGTTGTAGGTGTGTCTCCATAGCTTCTGATGCTTGCACTACTATAACAGTTGTAGGTGTGTCTCCATAGCTTCTGATACTTGCACTACTGTAACAGTTGTAGGTGTGTCTCCATAGCTTCTGATACTTGCACTACTATAACAGTTGTAGGTGTGTCTCCATAGCTTCTGATACTTGCACTACTGTAACAGTTGTAGGTATGTCTCCATAGCTTCTGATACTTGCACTACTGTAACAGTTGTAGGTGTGTCTCCATAGCTTCTGATGCTTGCTCTACTGTAACAGTTGTAGGTGTGTCTCCATAGCTTCTGATACTTGCACTACTGTAACAGTTGTAGGTGTGTCTCCATAGATTCTGATGCTTGCACTACTGTAACAGTTGTAGGTGCGTCTCCATAGCTTCTGATACTTGCACTACTGTAGCAGTTGTAGGTGTGTCTCCATAGCTTCTGATACTTGCACTACTGTAACAGTTGTAGGTGTGTCTCCATAGCTTCTGATACTTGCACTACTGTAACAGTTGTAGGTGCGTCTCCATAGCTTCTGATGCTTGCTCTACTGTAACAGTTGTAGGTGTGTCTCCATAGCTTCTGATACTTGCACTACTGTAACAGTTGTAGGTGTGTAATAGGATAATTAGGATTGTTTGTGGTAAGATTTAATTTGCTTCATTTCAGTTTTAAGGCAGGCGTTTTCATTCGATAACACCTGTACTTTGTGTTCTAAAGTGTTTATTCAATCAAGAGCAGATAATAACTGATGCTTGGTGGCTTTGACTGCTGACATACCTTATAAAAAGTATATGGTATGTGTGATCTTTTTGCTTCTCCTTCAGTTAGCCAAAAAGATCAACCAGGTTGTTCATCACTTTGTTTTTGATAACTGATCTCAAAGGATTATGTTTTGAGCCACCATTATTCACATTACTTGCAGCTAGCTCTCTTACCTCGCTTCATGATATGATATGATATGATATGATATGATATGATATGATATGATATGATATGATATGATATGATATGAGGCTCATCTAATTCCATGATTGCATCATTACATTCGTCTTTTATGATCTGGTCAATTCTAGATATCTGACATACAAGTTCGCAGAACCGGTGCCTCTGGCATATGATAGTGAAGATAAATTTTGTTCATTACTGACGGCATCATGCTGCTCATGATGTACATGCATGTGTAAGAGTACAATCAGATGCTATGCGGTGTAGAGATTGATTACTTGAGGGATACCTGCTTGACGTGCAGTGGTCAACATTCACGAAGCTGCTTTTTAAGTTCTTGAAAGGCATCCTGGCAAGCTGTTTTAATGTAGTCTTTCAACTCTTTGGTATTTTGTTCTAGTATAGAAATCATTATGTTGCCATAAACTCTCATGAACATGTCTATGTTCTTCTGCTTTGCGCTAGTGTGATTGATAAGTAATGTAGTGTTTGCGATGTGATAATAATTGATTATGTAGTACACATTTTGAGACTCTCTATCATGGAGAGAAATTTTGATGTGCACAACCAGCCCAGACAACTCTTTTTTGCAGAGGTCCACTCCTAACCCACATAAATCAAGATAGATTAGGCAAGCTGATCATAGGTATTCATAGCTGGCTGAGCTGTATTGTCCAACAATTTGAGGATCATTTGCGTTTCCTTGTACCAAAACTCACCCTTACGGCTGTGGTTGCTTGCATTTGATAGTTGCCTATAAGATATTTGCTTTATCTATTGTATATTGCCAGCACATTTCCTGTCCTCCGGGTTTCCCGACAGGACGTAAATGTTGTAAATCTGTTCTGCAGTTTGATTCTTAATTGTTCCTTTATTTACTAGCTAATTGTAATAAATTTTAGAATTTTTCGAGGGCATCTCAAAATTCTAGCTAAGTTCAATAATCAATCAAAGTTATATAATGGCATAGTTTGATTATCTTATGACTTCATTTTTATAGTTTTCTATCATATTAATACGCGCCCATATGACCGTAAGATAAGCTCTACATACCACATCACTATTTTTAGCTTGGAGGATTTGCTGCTATATTTGCCACTGTTGGAGCAATTATGGTGCTCGTGGGAATTATTGCCTGGTTGATTTTCCCAAAAAATGGTAAGTTTTGGTTATAATATAGTTAATTATACCAGGAGATACTGTAAAATCTCTAATTAAACACCATGGCACTCTATTTTTCAACCCTTCTTCTATAGTGGCAGTCAATTGGAGGTCAATTGGAGGTGGCGTTTATGGCTTTTGAATCACATGGTCTATAAAAAAGTATTTTGATATTAAATCAATCATTATGAACTTTTGCATAAGCTGATGCCATGAAAACCACCACAAATGCGTTGTAGAATGAGTACAAAAACTTTTTGGCCATCATTCAAAAGACCGTTAGAATGTCCAAGTCAGACAATTTATCAATATTATTGCAGTTTACGGCATTATTATTAATAATAAAATATCAATAATAACTCTTAAAAGTACTAATGTTCAATAAAATCACCCAAAGTCCAAAGATCAAAAATGTGTAAAATTTCGGAACTGTAATATGTCTAGCATGACCGGCCACAGCTAACAGTAAATTGCAATAAAAATAAGTTGTTGCAAAGCGAAACTACGCTCATGATAGGCTGTTAACATACTTTTATTGGCTCATCGCACGCATATAATTGTTTCCTTTTGTTTAAGTACAAAAACTTCCCATAGTCAACTTCCCCCCTTCGATCCCTGTGAGAGGGAGTTTTTTCTAACTTTTTTAGAATGGGTTCAGACGGGCGGACACGGCTCTTATTATAGTAAAGACTAACCAAATACTTGGCATAGCGCGAGTAAAAGAATAATTACCTAATGAATTTGAGTAACTTACCTGGAAGGCTAGATCTACTAAAATCTTGACTAAAACATTACCTGCGTTTTGGGTCAGCTTAACAATCGTTATGCGTAACAATCAACAGCGGTAGTTATTAATCCCAAGCAAGTGTTTTAAGTGGGAGTATCTTGACCAATAAATGACTATGTTTCCAAAGAATTTATTGTATTCCGTTAAATTTGCCGCCTTAAGATCTGGAGGCCCCAAGATCAAATCCAGTGTTGTGCAGATTGTTCATGTCTAGATTTTAAATGCTATAACTGGGCACAGGGTTTAACAAAAAGACAAATGCTTAGATTTATATATATATAGATAGATTTAGTAATTATAAAGCTTAAGTTGCAAGCCTACATCCATTACTAACAAATAGATTTTAGTGACCAAAATTATATTGTAAAAGCACTAGCTACTCACAAGCAGGATGCAGATAAAATGGAAGCTCTTTTAGCTGTTTGAGTGTTGGACACATCGTTACTTGTTACATTGTTACATACTTGTAGTTACTATAACTGTCATTAGTTGATATGAATCTCCCTTGCAGATCCTGCGCATACCGAGAATGAAAATTCAGTGTCTGTAAGGAAGATTCTGTTTCATAAAAATGTAATAGCAGCGCTATCACTGACTGCCTTCTTGGGAACACTATGGTCAAGTATTGAACCAATTCTGGAACCAGAACTTCGGGAGGAGGTGAAAACTTTCGTTCTTCTTTTTTACATGCTTGCGGTCAAATTTCAATTGTCATTTTAGCACTTAGAGTTATTAGCTAGTATATGGAGCTAATACTCAATAAGTAGTGGTGAGAACAGAGGCTTTTTCGGTGGTAACTGTGTGTTGAAAAAAATACATGTTTATTGTTGTACATCTGAAGTGTTTGTAACAAATGCTCTATATTATCTATGCTTACTGTTACCTTATTTCTATAATGTAGTATAAAAAGCTGTTGGTAGAGGAATGATACTTTGAAAATAACTGTTAAAGAGGCAGCCGTTGATTGATATGTTCGTGTTGATGCACATGGATAATTGTGTGTTGAACCATTATAAATCCTAACAATGGAATTGATGATATTCCATGATTTATGTAAAATCTTATGATCCTTTCTGTGATTGTTTCAGTATGGGTTGAAACAAGAGATCAGTGCTCTGACATTTTTGTTGGTGTCTGTCACTTTTACAATCGGCTCACCAATCATAGCAATAGCCCTGGATAAGCTGGTAGGTTTATATCTCAGTCTAATTCTAATTGGTTAGAAATAGAGTGTCTGTGTCAGTGTAACATGGCAACTGCTGAGAATTTGCTTTGAAAGAATACTACAACCTGTTTGGTTCAGCTATCATAGCATGCTAGCAGTGATGTAGGGCTAACCTTTTTTTAACCATAACTGTAAAGTTGAGCTAAGTGGATGTAGGCGACCAAAGGTTGCAACGCGACTCCGCCGCCACGTAATGGCGGTTGGAACAGCTGGAGGATGCTGGAAGCCTCCCAGTGGAGTCTGGGGCAAAGCCCCGGCCGCCAAAGCCTACAGGGCTTTAAAATCATGTATATGATATGAAAAACGAGCACATCTGTAGTAATAAATAAGTTGAGAAAATAATATAAATTTGGGAATATAGTGTTGCCAAGAGCCCTGAGAAAGACAAGCAACTATTGTATGCTGCTTTTATATTGAATGGCCATTGAATGTCGACTATAATGACTTTAGTGTACTTGAATCAATGAAATAGAGCTATAGTATATCTTGAGATTTGGCAAAGTTTAAAATTTTTTAACCCAAACTATAGTTATACTTAAAAAACACACAAATTTTCTAACCATAACTCAGTTAGGTAGAGTTAGGGTAGCACTACATCACTGCATGCTAGGAGTTTTGCTAGGTGACTACGTGGATGAAGTTGTACAGTTAAAACTGTTCACTTCTCGATCATCAGATTCCAATGTTTTGGTTTTGATGAAAGCAGCAAACAATGAAGATTCTAATGACTGGTTTATATCAAAGGTATTTGGTTCCTGGGATGTACTGTAACCAGTAAATCAACTTCAGGGTGTGACTAAATATGGTCACCAGTCTTTTTAAGGCTCAGAGGCTCTTTTTTTACATCAGAGGTGGTGTTCAAATAGAGGTGGTGTTCAAATAGAGGTGGTGTTCAAATAGAGGTGGTGTTCAATTAGGATTTTACAGTAATTGTTGTAATTCGCTGCCTATGCTCACAATGCAACAAATATACATTCAGTGGTTACGATCTGTAATTAATCTAACGTGATTCTGTACAGTACTGAATGGAATTCTTACCTTCAAGACAGATGTAGTGGCTAACAGTGATGTGAAAGAAACTTGAC
This sequence comes from Watersipora subatra, assembly GCF_963576615.1. Taxonomy (NCBI): domain Eukaryota; kingdom Metazoa; phylum Bryozoa; class Gymnolaemata; order Cheilostomatida; family Watersiporidae; genus Watersipora; species Watersipora subatra. Next base: position 16,923,367 of record NC_088711.1, on the reverse strand, counting down.
TGCAACTCATTTGGTACACTATACTTTTGTGGCGCTAGGTAAAATAGCATAAACTTTGAATTTAGCTTAAATGGACTTAGCTTACTAAAGGCTCATGTAATCTTTTACGAAACTTAAAGGTTGACTTGCAACAAAATTCACACTACAGTTATTTGGTATCAAAAGATTCATCATGTTTTACTCTGCTGCATTGTAGGTGCAAAATATGTGGTTATGTGATTACGAGGTCTTAAAAGCTCAAAAACAAACATTTAACAAAAAACGGCCGTAGGTTGGAATCCCTTATTCTGATGATGTATTCAACTCAACGTGGTGTGGTTACTGTTTTGACAGGGGATGTTATCACGTGAAATGAAAGGTCAATGAATGGCTCAATATAAAATGCTTTAAAGCCCTAGTTTACGACAAACACTTTGGGTTCTACCAGAAAGCCCGTATCAAATATAGATGCTCGCTACTTTACGCTTTCATTTCAGCCTGGTCTAATCATCTAGTCATAATCTGATCATGTGACCCATATTTCCTGCCAAATGGCGCGAACAATTTTTGCAGCGGTTTTCGACCATCACAGGTGACAAACAGGCTCCTCACGTTTATCAAAGACTGATATGCACCCCGCGAGTTAAGGTTAAAAAATTAAACTGATTTTTATGCTAGGTTTTTTAGATATCAGTGCTCAATGTGATAGTATTACAATGATGATGAAATAGACGCGTAAAGACAATATACTTGGTTTTATTGAATGCGGGAAGTTTATTTGTGAAAATATTTCGACGAATGAGGTTGCATGAAAGTGTAAACAGAAGCACATCATGTTCAACTACATCAAATTTGAGCCGTTTTAAGAGGTATTCCAGCCTACGGCCATTTTTGTGATGAATGCAATTAACTGTTCGTTTTTGAGCTTTTAAGAGCTTGTAATCACTTTCCACATATTTTGAACCTGCAACACATCAGAGTAAGACATCTTTTGGTGAATCTTTTGCTATCAAAAAACTGTAGTGTAAATTTTGTTGCAAGTCAACCTTTAAGCCAGGAGCTACATGTACAAGCTACCATGTAGTAAGCTTGCATTAAAGCTGTCAATTGTCTGTTAGTACTAGGAAAGGGCTCCACTAATACAGAGTTTCCATGTTTCGAATGAATTTAATAACTTTACTTAACTTTTTTATTTAGAGCTGGCTGACCCCATTGTTTGTTATGATGTGTGGATTTGTCATAAACACCGTTGCTTTTCTTTTCTTGGGACCTTGTCCACTTTTCACAGGATTTACAAGGTATGTCTCAGATCAGCTTGCATGTAATATTCCGTGAGTTGTGTGTGCTGCCATGATATACTGCTGTTGCCTGACATTTTATTGCAAAAAGGATGTATTAATACTGAATGTATGTCAATTAGTGAACTATGTAAGTTTGATAAACAAACCTACATGTAGATGAGACTATGCATTCCGAAATTATATGAATATACTACTGAATGCTTGGGTAATAAAAAAGTCTTTGCAAAGAAAAAATAAAACAATGGTAAAGGTGTCTAAGTGTGAAATAATTAGCAAATAATGGCTAAATAAAGTCTGTTTTGGTACAATGATTACAATGAAAAGTGATTTGGTACTAATACAATTAATACGAACTGAGAAAACAAAATAAAAATCCTGAATTACTTTTGAATTAATAATAGCAATGAGTACGTAGAAGTCTGTGTATGAAATGGTTACCGTTGCAGCAGAACCGATTAATCAAAACATTGAATACGACAATTATTATACTGGTATCTCTCGATACTGGTACCAATGTAAAAATGAAATATCGGAGTATCTTTGCGTAATACTTTCTCTGAGTGAACAGACATAGACATTAGAAAAAAACCGGAAACAGGAGTGTAACGGCACATTCAAAATTGAAACGACACATTGCAAAAAGTACAAATTGAAAAACAAGTTATTGATTTGAACTGGTTTTTAAAACTTTTAAAAGAAAAATAAATGCAAAATGAGATATTGATTAATAATAATAAATTACATATTTATTGTGTTATTGCGATAATGATAAAATGCTTGAGAATAATAAGAATGACTCAGTCGAGTAGTTAAGCGCGATTCTTTGTTGACTTGCGATTTGAATGTGAGTTCAAATCAGGTGCGAAACAATTTTCCATTCCTTGATTTTAATTGCTATAACCGGACATAGCAACGACAGATCAACAAACCAACAAAAGACAAACAAACTTTGAGATTTATTCATAGAAACTATAGATAGTTTAATAAGTTCACTACAGCCAGCTTTACAGGCTTATATCACTTAGTCTGACTTCTCAAGCTTTACAGGCTTATATCACTTAGTTTGACTTCTCAAGCTTTACAGGCTTATATCACTTAGTTTGACTTCTCAAGCTTTACAGGCTTATATCACTTAGTCTGACTTCTCAAGCTTTACAGGCTTATATCACTTAGTCTGACTTCTCAAGCTTTACAGGCTTATATCACTTAGTTTGACTTCTCAAGCTTTACAGGCTTATATCACTTAGTCTGACTTCTCAAGCTTTACAGGCTTATATCACTTAGTCTGACTTCTCAAGCTTTACAGGCTTATATCACTTAGTTTGACTTCTCAAGCTTTACAGGCTTATATCACTTAGTCTGACTTCTCAAGCTTTACAGGCTTATATCACTTAGTCTGACTTCTCAAGCTTTACAGGCTTATATCACTTAGTCTGACTTCTCAAGCTTTACAGGCTTATATCACTTAGTTTGACTTCTCAAGCTTTACAGGCTTATATCACTTAGTTTGACTTCTCAAGCTTTACAGGCTTATATCACTTAGTCTGACTTCTCAAGCTTTACAGGCTTATATCACTTAGTTTGACTTCTCAAGCTTTACAGGCTTATATCACTTAGTCTGACTTCTCAAGCTTTACAGGCTTATATCACTTAGTCTGACTTCTCAAGCTTTACAGGCTTATATCACTTAGTTGGACTTCTCAAGCTTTACAGGCTTATATCACTTAGTCTGACTTCTCAAGCTTTACAGGCTTATATCACTTAGTCTGACTTCTCAAGTTTTACAGGCTTATATCACTTAGTCTGACTTCTCAAGCTTTACAGGCTTATATCACTTAGTTGGACTTCTCAAGCTTTACAGGCTTATATCACTTAGTTTGACTTCTCAAGCTTTACAGGCTTATATCACTTAGTCTGACTTCTCAAGCTTTACAGGCTTATATCACTTAGTTTGACTTCTCAAGCTTTACAGGCTTATATCACTTAGTCTGACTTCTCAAAAAGTAATGAGATTATTGTTGATTCTTTTACAAATTGATAATAAAAGTTTATACTATTGTTCTGTCAATGTAAAACTAGCGTCAAGAATTTTAGTAATTTATCTTTTTAATTTAGTTAAAAATATGAACTCAATCTGAATCGAAACTGTAGAAAGCAATTTTAAATTGAATATCTCAGTTTTCATCTGTTGTACATCAGCATGATTTAATTGAACTCTTTTTGGAAAATTGGAAAATTCTAACCAAATGTTAACATTACGACCATTGTACATTTCAGTATCAGTGCGGTCATGCGAATGAATGGCCTACATAAAATCGCTTTTGTAGCCCAATTGGCAAAATTAATACACATTCTTATGCTTGGAGACTTAGATAATTATCCTCAATTAAAAGCATCTGCACTTTTTAGACCGCTACAGAGATTTTTGTCAGGAAATTTTGGATTAACTATGGAACACATTTTTAACTGTTGTAGGCCTCTCTGGCTAGTCTTGCTATGTCTTGCATTCATGGGGCTCGGTATCGCACTGGAGCTGGTGTCATCCTTGGACCTTCTGGGTTTCAGCAGTACTGAGTAAGTACTGGTCGGATATTCTTCATCCTTTGTTAGGTAAACTTCAACGGCGCCAACAAAAGTATAGACTTTAGCCGTGCTTGGACATCTGCTCTTTAAATTAAATCCAACAACCTATCCAAAACAAGTAGACACACTGAAATTTTTAAAAAGAATTTTAAAAAACTATAAGCCTAAGTTAGTCAACAGCCACTGTGCATTTTTGTAGACATAAAAATGGCCAGCTCATTCTTTAGACATGAACCACAGAGTCTTAGAAAATATTTATGCTGCTTGTTTATTGAATCTTGAAAGTATAGAAAATAATTGATTTTACAATGTAAATAATTTGTTTCGAAAACTTTTACATTATAGGAAGTTTATGTTATTCGAGCATTAAAATACATCTAAAATTCCTAATCCATTCCGAAATCTTTCCAAACTTACCCCTCTGGCACTTGAAAAACTAATCTCAACTTTTTAATTTACTGACTGTACAGTAATTTGTATTATTGATTTATATCAAAAACTTTTTCCTATTGATTATTACTTTTAATATGTGTGCAGGGTCTATGGTTACAGTGATTTAACGTTAAGTTAAGTTAACGTTAAGTTAACGGGAGCGCACACTTTCAATGTCAATTTAAATTGATTTATTCACTTTTTGTCTTCATAGCGAGATCTATGCCGCAAATAAAAAAGTTGTTTGTGTGTAACATAAAATAACAAAAATATTTTTTTTACTATAATAAGAGCTGTGTCAAGCTGTCCGTCTGTCTGCTCAAAGTCAGCATTAGAGGTTAAGATAAAACATCACTTTCAACGAAACTCCCAATTCGTGACATTCAGTTTGGTAGGCTGACACTTTAACACCTGCACTAATCAACCACTTTATGGTATTTCTGAATATTTGTGCAACTACTTATTCTCTGTACTTTATCAGCACACATGACGATCTCTTACGGCACACTATCCTGCCAGGGTACTAATAGGTATAATAGAGAATCAAAATAAACATAATAATTACATTTTTATTCACTTTATATCTTTTTATTCTCCAAGTGAGGCAGGAGACAAAACAATATTTCAAGGCTAGTTCTGAGAGTTTTGTTATTCAAATCAATGTTGAGAACTTGAACAGACTTGACAGTTTCCGTTATCTTAAATTCTTTATGTAATACTCAGCAAAACCTTAGATAATTTTTTTATGTAAATTGGAATTTATGTACATAATAGGAGGTTTGTGCTATATAGGCGCATCTACTGTTTAATAAATTTATTCTATATTCAGAGTTGATATGAAAATCTTTAATCGGGTGGTTGCTATTAAAAGAAACAATTTAACATAATCGTAACATGAGAAACTGCGAGTTATTGCCAACCAACATAGGCTGTTGATGATATCAACGCAACTGTAGTTTATATGCATGGCAGCAAACCTTTTCACTGAGCCGAAGTTGTTCTCAACAAAATATATATCCGTATAAAATGTGATTCATAACCATTTCTCTTGCTGCCTCTCATCTTGCAACAGGTTTATATTAATCTTTTTAACTAACAATTACATCCCAAGTTACACATAAGCCTACTGTATGTGGTGCTTCATAGCATTATAACTTGTATTGGCTTCACTAAAGAGTTGTCTGCTCACTGTGAGTTGGACAATGGTGATTCAGCAGCTCCTTTGAAAAGTATATAGCGCACTAGATTTAAAACATAATTAAATAAATAATTGAATAAATAATTGTAGATGAGAAAACTCTTGATAAGCTATAAAGCTTTGAAATGTGTTTCAATTATGTTTACAAGCGTTGATCACATGCAAAAAGGTAAAGCATTAATTTCTGTTTATTTATATAGTTATTTGATCTATAAGTTTGATGATTTGGCCCTAAAAGTGATTGGAATCGTTCTACATGAATGTAGTGAACTTTTTATGTTATATATTCTCAATATTGTTACCAAATTACAAATTTTACTGTATTTCTCGACAGTCAGCATTGTTCTAATAGTGACTATTATTTGGTAGATCAAATAACGCGACTCTTTTCTGTATTGTTGATATCATAAAAAGTTTACATAGAAAACCACGCAAAGTTCAGCATTTTAGGTTCAATAAAACTTTGAAGCAAATAAAGTTGCAATGTTTTGCGTCATCCTTAACATTGTTAGTAGTATCAACTACATTTACCCGATGCTATATGTGCACCCCTAAGGTCATATCACCACCTCAGACTAACATCTTTCTCATAGGAAAATTGATAAAGAAAAAGGGGGCGCATTGCCATAAATTTCAATTTTGTAATATTTGACTACTAGAAGAACTGTTTATTTAAACGTATAATACACCAAATAACAGCCACACATGTTTTAAATTCAACTTTGAGTAAAAATAGTCAACTAAATAATGCAGAGGCATAGCACCTTGTTTTCCAAAGAATGCAGCTAGTACGATGCCCCTCGCCTATGGGGTATATTGTAACATTATATATGGTGCATTTTTGCACGATATACTGTATTAAACATTGATTACTTAGTCCAAAATTGAACTTTATATATACATTGGGGAAAAGTTATAAATGAAAAATATCAATCAAAAAGGCTTCATATAGCATCGGAAAACTGTGCTATACAGAACTTTGTGACCGACATTTTCAAGTTGTTACTTTACTTGTATACCGAGTTAGCAGTAGTTGCTCAAACGCTAAATGTTATTCTCACTGCCAGTTATATTTGGGAGTGAGAGCCATGGCTATGTTAGTACCGACTCTAGACAGTGTTGACTTTTCACTCTGTATTGCTGCTCCACCAATAATAATCGTGTTCTTTATGATAAGCTATATTGTTTGAGATTTGCTCATTATCCAGTTTCCTACATTCTGTGGGCTTTTTGTCGCATATTATCTTTTGTAATTTGGCAAGGAATTGAGGAAATACTCCATGAACAACGTTTCATACAGTTATAATTCAAACTGGACTCATTGAAATCTGAAACCTTGTGCTAATAAGTCTCAAAAGTAACTTGTTTGTAATAATGCAAAAAGTAGAACCACAGACAAATTTTTTGAAGTATAAAAGTGAAATCAGACAGCTTAAAAGTCTGGTTTAAATAATACTATATGATGAAATCTTTCAAACAAATTTAGGTCGCAAAGTACTTCCAACCAAAAAATTACTTTCAAGTTGATAAAAATAGTTTTGCTTACCCAATATATTTTTCTTCAAACATGTTCCTTTAGCACGCTTATTTTTCTGACATCATCTCTTCTAAAAAAAATAGTTTAAAGAAGTATTAAATATGTACAGTTTCTTAAAAATACGAATTCTCGTATATCTTATTTGCTACTGCATTGTTTTTGTTCAAATTTTGTGAGAGAACACAACTCCATAGTCAGCCTACTGTTTGTAGCTTAAAATTAGCTCCCATTACATTGACTGTTATTGGTATAATGCAGGTATCATTCAATACTAGCACATTAAATTATTTGGCAGTCAACTGTTTCACAGTGACATTTGGGAGTTGTTAGTATTGAGCTAATGAATCTTAGCCGCTGCTTCTTGGACCGATCTTGATGGTATCTGTATTGATATACCAGCCTTTTCTTCTAGCTCATTCTCTTTTATCTATGTACTCAGTTTCTATTGGCACAAAAGTTAATACACTCTCACTCACTAACATCTCTGTTATTATTGTCTCTATTGTAATCGCATCCCACTGAATTTTGACAGCGAAACTGGAAAGAAAGTGTGTTTAGACAAATCATCCAAAGCCCTGTTATCTGCATTCTGGTCGAGTGCATATGCCTTGGGGTGAGTCTCATAGACACCACATGTAATTAATATTGTTTTATGTCTGTTATGGTGATTAAAGCTCTTCTATTAGAGTTTATTCTTGTTAACTCTATGACTGTACAATCTAGCAAACGCAATGAAAGAAACCAGATGCAGGCGCTGTCTAACCAATGAGGTGTGAAAATAATTTTACTAACTATACAGTGATAACTTATCTTTTGATTCATTTGAAAATCACTTGTTAATTTGTCTCTCTTGCCTTACCCTTCATACAATGGTTCAGTCAAATGCTGCTGACTAAAGGTTCTCACTGCTGACCTCACAATGCTTTCTATAAATCTATAAAGCAAAAACTTGAAAAAAAAATGTTGATATAATATTTCTAGTATAGCTAAGAACAGAAGATGTGGTTTGTGGTAATATTTGACTAAGTTTGATAAAGACAGAACAAAAACTCAAGTGATATTAAGCTTTGCTATGGATTAATATGTGTACTCCGTTCAAAATGTCCTTACAACAGTTACAGTTTTCACCCAGAGAAATAGGAATATTATGTATGAAACCAAGAAAAGATGGAACAGTTTGGCTGTGGTAGGCTATTTACGAAGCGATTCATATATGCTTCTAATTGTAATCATCAGAAATTATATGAAATGAAAAGAACATAGTTGGCAGAGTTTCATCAAACTAGCTGTTAGAATGGTTGCATAAAAATGGAAGTAAAACAAGGTTCTTATAAAATCTGCCAAATTCGCTGGATTGTTTCAAATACTTAAGTTGATAGTTTTTTTGTATAACACAGGCATGTATGAAAATAAGTAGCCAGATCTAAAAGCACTCAAGGCAGTGAATAATGCAGAGTGGTAGATAAGCTTTTATATCAATAGACAGTGGAATGTAGCAAACTTTGTTTCTTTGGCGTATGGTACCAATGCATCCATAATTATGCTAGTAATAAATTTTATATTTATAACATATGTTAATCTACCACAAATTTTTGGGAGCCAGAAAGTATTTCCCACCTCTTTAGAGGCCAGAAACCTTTCAGAGTTGTCCTTGTTATTCCACCTGCAATGCTTAAATGTGTTTGTGCAGCAAAGCTCATTTCATTCTGAAAGGTTAAAATTTGAGTTCATAATAGTTTTCCTGTGTAAATATACAGTCATCATCTACAGGCCGGTTCAAATGGATCATAAGTTGTGGTTACATTGCAGGGACTTCATTGGCCCAACTTACTCCGGGATCATGACTGAATACGTCAGCTTTGGTTGGACGATGACAGCGTATGCACTGGCTTGCTTCTTTGTAGTTTTCATAGTTGTTTTCGTACAAACTTATAAATGCCTGGTGAAACTTGGAGCAAAAAATACTCTGGCAGATGAAGATGATGAGACACTTCCATTATTGCTATGAACAAATGAATTAGGTATTGTTTTTCCTTATTTTTACTGTCAATGGAGAGGCTACAAAAAGTATTATTTAAAAACATAACTTTATTGCAGTGTTAAGAGAATTGCTTTCAAGTGAACACTAACTTAAGATTCAGGTTTTATAATTCTGAAGTAACCTGGGGTAAGATGCAGTAGATGAAAAATATTGCTAACAATCGTATGTACATTATATGTACATGTATGAATATATATATATATATATATTATATATATATATATTATATATATATAATATATATATATATAATATATATGTACATATATATTATATATGTATGTACATTTAAGGAAATGTAAAATTGGTTTTACGTTATGAGGTAGAGTTATGCAAGAGCTACACACAATCTCAACTATCTTAAATATTTGTAATCTTACCAGTTCACTCCTTCAGATGAATTAGAATAGATATACTCTATTTGTCTAGCAGAAGTGATAGTTTAAATCAGTCTTTATCTTTCATGAGAATAAAATATAGTTTGAATAACAATGTTTATAAAAGTATTAAATCATTGTGATACTTTGAGCTTTACGCAGTAACCTTGTGAAGTTCTTAACTCTTTGAGTGACTTCTGTGATTACACCTAGTAGCCGTAACAGTTTTCGTAGATGTGGTTCAGTCACATCTTTTCATTGTCATTGTGAGCTGCCACTCTTTTATCAAGTTGTTTTTCTTCCAATTTTATCTTTTTTAATTCAAAGACTAATAAATGTAGATAGATTCTCTCAACACTTTAAAAAAATTTTTAACATCTGGGCACGGGAGAATGCTTATCCATATAAAGATTAACATAGTTGTAAATCCTCCAAATTTATTCCTTCCTGTTTTACTGCTGTTTATACTTTACATACTCTAGTGGCCTCTTTGTCAACAACAAAATCATTTTTACCTTTCCAAGCTATTGCAGTAAAGTTGTGGTGTCGCTTATAATAATATGTCGTGTTTATAAAACTACACATATATTCGGGTTTTTCTGCCATAATTTGCCAAATGCCTTAGAAATGGTTTAAGGGTGTCTACAAAAACAGCCTTTTTTCATTCAACTGTGTAATTATTATAGCTGAATAAGTTATAGTTATTGTCACGAATGACGAAGTCTCTGATTAATGTTTACCAAGTCTGCTCTGGAGAGATAACTCCTATTCAAGGCGAATGACGAATTAGAAGTTTAATTGGCCTTAGCTTATTGGCAAGACACAAATCATTTTATAGCAAAAATTCAAATTTTCTGCAGTTTGTTTGTCATAAAAAGTATTCTGCAACTAGAAACATGTTGCTTAAATAGTCTTATTATATTAATTGAAAGAGAGTTCAAGTGGTTGACTAGGCAATATTTGCTTAGTTAGAATGTAGTTTCAATATACCCAATGTACTCAAGGTCAAGGTCGATGGTGTGGAAGTTTATGAGAATGGTTTTATAAGTTTGTACAGTTTCATAAATAAGATTCTCAATGAAAAACAAAATGTTTAACATGTAGTTGTGTATAAACTGGGCTGGAGCACGCAGTGTATAGTACTTGAGGTAACTAGTGAGTCATGCAAGAGAACTGCTTATTATTTAGCTGTAAACGCAGAGTTAGTTCAATATAATCTTTGTTGTAAAGATATAAAATACAGATTGTCTTTTCTTTTAGAAAAAGGTACTCAGGTTTGCTTTGGACCAGGGTTTCACCGTTGCCAACCTTTTTCATTCAGTTCCTTCTTATGCCTTTTCATAAATTTGATTCCCCACGTACTTTTAACTCGCATGACTAAAAACAACCGATACAAATTATAATCCCATTTTATTGTTCATATCTAAACATTTAACAATATGTTATTAATTTTGATACAGCACGCATTCAACACACAATACATGACCTTCGTCATGACGGTGAATTGGGTTATGACTAGGTTAACTTACTATCTAATCAAAATCTGGATGGATGTGTTCACATACATGTATATCTGGGTTCTGACTAGTAGCTCATTATTAGCAACTAGTGTTATAGATAAAACCAAAATGTTACATGGTGAAACTTAAACTCATAACACACTGCAGGACATAATTTTAAAATTTAACAAATCGGACACCTCCCTGTTCCCCCCTTGTATATTCAAAATTCCCTCTTATAGGAGTACTTTCTCCCTGGTTGAGAACCCCTGCTTTAGACCAATAAACTATCCCACGAGGTAAGAAAGTGATAGGAGTTAATTCAGGTCCTAAAACCAAGCTGAAGTCATCTTAGTAAAGACATGTAAAATACATGTTTATAAATTAGCCCTTGACAAAGTATGGTATCAAACAGTTGCCATATGTGGTATAACATTGGTCACAGATGTCAGTGTGATTTACAATGGGAAATTGTATTAGTTATAGAATATGCTGTGCAGTACAGAGTATACTACACCATAAAACAAGCAGTCACAATAAAAAATTAGTCATATAAAATGTGCAAAAAATAAAAATAATTCTCAAAGTGGAAGACAGAAAATCTTGCATGTTGAAACCAGTTCAAACTGGCTTACAAACGGAATATTATGAAATATGTTTCAGGCTCTACGTAGATTCCGACCAATTTACACCATGAGCATTTAAAATGTGTATTGGTGGGTTAGTGGACAGTTAACTAGTTGCAGTCATATGTCAGCAGAGTGCAAGTAGAACTGACTACCTAAAGTGTGGTTTGCATCAAGCATTGTGTCTAGACACGATGTAAAGATTCACATTGGGGGCGGGGCAAAGAAATGTGCCATACTTTCATTTTGCCATACATGTTTTATGTCAATGTTTAAATGCCCAATATATCGACTTCCCATCATTTTTTAGCATGAATGATGAACAATGCCAACCAGATTTTAAAATGAGTGAAATTTTCGTTTCATTGCCCTACATCTGTAGAAGTAGGAAAGGAATTTCTATTTCACAGAAACTGACTGGCAAAATGAGAACTTGATAAAACTATGAACGGTGAACAAAATCCAGATTGCTGTGGATCATGGGCAAAAAAGCTCTCTAGTGTTGAGCAATAGAACATAGGCTCTAATATGTGCTAAACTTGATGTATTGTTTCGTCATCGTCATCAACTGACATCTCTTGACCGTAGTAGGTTTCATCAGATGTACCAGGTTCGTTAGGAGTAAAAGTGCTTGCAGCATCGGTAGTTCTTGAACCTGTCGCAGTCATCGCTTCTGGGTAGTCTGAAAACAGGAATGGTAATGAAGAAGTGGCTGTATAACGGCTACACATGTGCTGGCATAGCGCTAACACTAAGTATATTTTGCGGCTGAAGCTTCTATGTTAGGCTCTGAATATCGACAGGTGGCACTGCATAAAGGAAGTCTACCAAAGGGAAATTTTAAATTGGCCCAGAAGCTTATAGCTTTTTCCATTGCCTTGCTTTATGTTGACAAGTACCACTTACCATTTTCATCTTCTGTTGGCACAGTGATCTGGGTGGCAGCTGAATGCTGAGGTGGTATGATAACTCCTAATTGTGGCAGTTGGCTTTTTCCCTCTTGAGTGAAACTTGAAATAAGTTTTAAAATTATTTTGATTTGGTGTGACTACTCGTCTCTCTATTTATAATTGCAATTATATATTATAATTTGTTTGTCTGGTAATAAACTACACATAATTTATGATATTACGTAATTGGAGGTTTAGGATGCCAGCGTATTCCTCGAGACGAGATGCAGGACTTTCTAAAAGCATCTAATATTTAATCTAGTTGTTGCTAAATAGAATCTAAAAAAGTATAAACTCGCAAAAATAATTTGAAGTTTGATATTTTACAGTCTCTATCATATTTTCTGTAAAATTTTTATGCTTTTTCGCTCCTATGCAATGTCTGTAAAAAGAGCCATTAGGTTTACAAATTATTCTCTCTAGAAACAAAAACAATTTTTAATTACGGCAAGGTGATAGGAAATGTTTCACTTCCCAAGCCACTAATACATATCATATTTCTTTTGTATATTGAATATTTTATTTGTAAATTGAATAATGACAATATTCTCGCTGTGATCTTTTCAGTAAGCTTTAATGAAAGTTTGAGATGAATTTTGGAACACTTGATGAGTAACGATCTCTTTGAACATTGACTGTCGCCAACAAGTGCTTTAGTTTATTTGTTTTAGTTTGCGTTTATCGTGGAAGTAAGCTCAAATGCTACCCACACCACAATTTTCCAGCTCCTTTCACTAGATCAGTTGAAAAACTACCATTTCCATATTTGTGATGTAACTAAGAATATGAAATTCTCATCATTTTTATAATATTTAGAAAACTCAATTAGAAATTGAAGTAGTAGAAAACAATGTTGACTGTCAAAATACTGCAGTAGAGCACAATATTGCCCATAATAGACACCAATAGATAGTAATAGAGAATAGACCTCAACTTTTTCGTAGGTCATGCATACTTAAAAAAATTAAATTCAATAATTCTTACACCTTGGACTATGTTTTACATAAACCTTCAACACAAAATGAAAGGGAGGTAATAATACAGCACATAGCCAATCCCATAGACTGTTTTATCAAGAGAACTAGCAGTCTCATGTGTAGCAATAACAGTCTTCTTTGGTCACCAAACTACGCCTGATAAATACAATCTATATATATTATGGTTGCCTGTTCTGTAATCATTTTTACACAATGCGTGATTTTATCGGCTAACCTCCTAATTGGCGTCGCTAAAACTCACAAACGGTAAGTTCTGGTTCACACCTTAAACCATTCAAGCGCTGTACTGACAGGGAAATGATGGGAATTATGTGTGAACACTTGCATAAGAGACCTACGCTTGTCGTATAAGGCAAGTTGGAATAAAACTTTCTTACATAACTAACGTGAACTTTGGCTTGCTCTGTGTAGGCAGAGCACTGTTTTTGTTGCTAAATTGAAGCAAATTTTGTGAACATCCTAAATGTTGCAAAATATTTTTATATTTTATGGCCTAGCAAAGCTGCCCTGATTATGCAACCAGCTTGAAGATATGAAAACTTGCACCTTCAAGAATTTTTCCCTTGGCCTGTTTCTATTATCTCCTTAACTTCGAGAAGTTAAGTCACTTTCACACAGAAGAAAGGGTTTTTACAATTGCTTCTTTTTGGCCGCTAATCTAGACTCCTATAATAGGAGTCTAGAATTAGCAATTGTAAAAACCATTTCTTCTGTGTGAAAGTAACTTAACTTCTCGAAGTTAAGGCTAATTTGAACCGGTTCAACAATTTCAGCGTTAGCAATGCTCTAGAATGGTCTTTTTCAAGACGTGATCAACTAATCTAATTTCAGATGTTAAATGCACAATACCATTTATTGGCTGAGTATACAGCTGATTGAATATATGCAATATAAAAACAAGTTACTTACGGTAACTAAATGCGTAGTTATTAAAAGCAAAGCACAAAAAAGCTAAGTAGAAAGCGAATAATTTGAATAGCTGAGATGATATAGCGATGTATGGGCTATCTGTTAGCTAAGATGGTATGGTAATATATACGTTATCTGTTTGCTGTGATAGTCTAGTGATATGTAGGGCTATCTATTAGCTGTGATGGTATAGTGACACAAGAGCTATCAGGTGACTGTAAGGCTACAAGAGCTCTACAGTGCAGTGATAAAACATTTAACTGATAACTGGAATGTCACAAGGGGGCTATAATGTGGTGATACATGGGTTATTGTGGGTTTATGCTTTTCAACCATTCGGTTAGGAACAAGCATCAACCTCAGTCATATCTTGGTGCTTGTGAATTGAGTTTACCCATCTTGCAAAAGTTTCAAATCTCATGAAGATGCTTAGATTAGCGCAAATTTAAACTCAGACATTAAGTAAGCATTTAAACAGAATATACTTTTACCTTGTACGCTTGCAATACCAGATTACAAGGGCAATGCAGCAAACCACCAATATTAGACACAAGAAACAGCCAACAACCATCATTATAACGCCATCTCCTAAAAAGCAAAATATTGTCATCACTCGATAGCCACACACTAATACATATGCACACTTCTCATAGCCACATAGCTGTGTTTTATTACCAGAAAAGCATATTTATTTCAGTTGTCATTGAGGGCAAATTTCTATACTGCGCAAGACTTGTCATAATTAAAATTTTTGCTTATAAGAAACCTTGAGGCTTGCAATTCATATCTTTTTCACCGCACACATTTGTTTCATGTACCAAAGTTTCATAGCCGTTGATCTATATATACCCTATAAGTGTGAACATCCTTGTTTGGCTTGAGTTCTCGTGGGAATTGAATAATCTTGTCAAAGAGCCACGCACAGCGGCAGTAACTCCGATTCAAACTAGACTTACTAGGAGTAGTCGAATAAGTATACACTATAAACATGTTGCACCTTTCAACTTAATGTAGTCTGATAGTAGTCTAGCTGCGCTAGCCAAAACATAAGTTCATTATGGCTATAAGCGATCACTGCATAGTTTAAAAATATTCAGTACTTGCACATTCATAAAAAATGGATTTGATTAATGGAACAACACAAATCACAATCAATTCAAGACCAGACTGCAGAACTAAAATAAGCGCGCAGTAATATAATACTGATTAGCTGTTACTCGACTACGTAAAAGTATTTGCGTTAATTTTTAGAACTGATAATCTGTACAGCTAACTTACTTCCAAGATACTGTAGTATCTGTGTGCTCAGGAAGCTTGGTTCCAGAACCGAGACTTCTGTCGATGCCATGATAGCTTGCAAAACACTAGCGATATTGAGTAGGACTTTCCCAAAAGCGCGATATATTACTATCAGCGAATCTTATGAAAAGCTGCTGGCTACTTAGAACTGCCTTTTTCTTACCGCTCACTCAGCTCCTATACAAACAGGTTTTCTATAGACACTTGACATGCTATACCTCTTTATATAAACGAAATCACGACACCGCGTAAATACAATAGGGAACCTGATGCCAAATATTTGATTCACTGCTTTTGTTCAATAGAAATTATCCCGATTTGTCTTCACATTTGTTTACGGCAAGAAAGTATGGGTTTGGAATTTTTGTTTTCAATAATATAAATATTAGTACAGCAACCATTAGTATAGCTATCATTGTTATTTTGCTACAGCTATGATAATTACAAAAATTTCTACCCAGTCTTCTGGACAAAGTTTAACCTATGCAATTGCGGAGCTATCTTTAGAAAATTAATTTGTTCTATTGCAAAAGAATTATCTTAAAGGTTGACATGCAACAAAATTCACATTACAGTTATTTGGTATCAAAGGGTTCACCATGTCTTACTCTGCTGAGTTGTAGGTGCAAAATATTTGGAAATGTGATTGCAAGCTTCTAAAAGCTCAAAAACGAACAGTTAATCGCAGCCATCACAAAAAATGTCGTAGGTTGGAATCCCTTTATTTCGATGACCTACTCAACTCAACCTGGTTATTGTTTGGTCATGTAGTGTTATCAATAAAAGGCTCAATATAAAACGTCTCGTAGCTTTAGTTTATGACAAGCACTTCGGGTTCTACCGGAAAGCCCTCATCAAATATAGACTCACGCTACTTTACAGTTTCATTTCAGCTTTGTCTATTCATCTAGTCGTAATCTGATCATGTGACCCATACTTCTTGCCAAATGGGGCGAACAATTTCTGCAGCATTTTTTACTATTACAAATGACCAACAGGCTCCTCATGTTTATCAGAGGATGATATGCTAAGGTTAAAAATTAAACTAATTTTTAGGCTAAGTTTTTAAATATTAGTACTCAAAACGACAGCATTACAATGATAATGAAATGAACGCGTAAGAACAATAGACATAGTTTTATTAAATGTGTTAAGTATATTAGCGAAAATATTTCGACGAACGAGGTTGTACGAAAGTGTAAACAGAAGCACGTCGTGTTCAACTACGTCCTATTTGAGCCGTTTTGGGAAAGGATTCCAACCTACAGCGTTTTCGTGATGGCTGCGATTAAGTGTTCGTTTTTGAGCTTTTAAGAGCTTGTAATCACATTTCCACATATTTTGCACCTACAACACAGCAGAGTAAGACATGGTGTATCTTTTGATACCAAACAACTGTAAAGTGAATTTTGTTGCAAGTCAACCATTAAAGAAGATAGCATTGCGCACGATATAAATGTATTACAGACACTGCAGGTATGCCGAAGTTTGCATCTATAGCCACTACTGACCAAGTGAAAGCGAGCTACCGTTACCAATATCAGAAAAGGCTAAATCAACCTTTCAATGACATTCACCTGATGAGTGGAGCCACGTGACACAGGCTTACAGTAGCTTTGGTAAAGTAAAGAGTGTCAAGAGGTAAGCATTAAATAAGCTTATCTAACACCGCATTATTCAATGCCTTGAATGCTGTTAGCACTGCCTACTTATTCCCATACATGCCTGTGTTATACAGAAAAACTGTCTACCTAAGTATTTGGAAAATGCCAGTAAATTCGGCAGATTTTACAAAACCCTTGTTTTACTTCCGATTTTTATGCAACCATTCTAACAGCTAGTTTGATGAAACTGCAAACTATGTTCTTTTCATTTCATATAATTTCTGATGATTACAATTAGAAGCATATATGAATCGCTTCGTAAATAGCCTACCACAGCCAAACTGTTCCATCTTTCCTTGGTTTCATACATTATATTCCTATTTCTCTGGGTGAAAACTGTAACTGTTGTAAGTACATTTTTAACACAGTATATATGATGTATGAATGTATTGCTTAGTATAGCTCAGTTGTCTTATGTTAATGAAAAGTGAAGTTTTTTAATTGGTTAGATGTAAATCCTAAATTTAA
Organism: Watersipora subatra; assembly: GCF_963576615.1. Taxonomy (NCBI): domain Eukaryota; kingdom Metazoa; phylum Bryozoa; class Gymnolaemata; order Cheilostomatida; family Watersiporidae; genus Watersipora; species Watersipora subatra. Next base: position 16,905,506 of record NC_088711.1, on the reverse strand, counting down.
CAGACCATTAGTTCCGTAGTCTTACTTTAATGTTGACACGTGTGTAATTCTGTGATGAGATCATCTACAATTTATTACGATGCAAGAATGGAGATGTAGCAGTATGTGTTGCTGCTACACGTGTTACCACGAGATAGATATCCTATGTGGGGGAGACTGCGGGCAAGCTGAGCAGGCAAAATTTGATTGGCTATCTCTCTTTTGTTTATAGTACGATAAAATTGAATTTCATAGCATAGGTGCCACCTACCACAGTGTTTCAATGGGCAGTATTATTTTTCCAGTTCAACTAATGAAGTTTTCATAAAAATTAAAAAACCAAAAGAAAATATCGGGGCATGTTGAGCAGAGTCGGGGCATGTTGAGCATGATCGGGGCATGCTGAGCATGGTCGGGGCATGTTGAGCATGGTCGGGGCATGTTGAGCATGGTCGGGGCATGCTGAGCATGGTCGGGGCATGCTGAGCATGGTCAGGACATGTTGAGCATGGTCGGGGCATGTTGAGCATGGTCGGGGCATGTTGAGCATGGTCGGGGCATGTTGAGCATGGTCGGGGCATGTTGAGTATGGTCGGGGCATGTTGAGCATGGTCGGGGCATGTTGAGCATGGTCGGGGCATGTTGATCATGGTCGGGGCATGTTGAGCATGGTCGGGGCATGTTGAGCATGTTCGGGGCATGTTGAGCATGGTCGGGGCATGTTGATCATGGTCGGGACATGCTGAGCATAGAGAATAACGAGCATGCCTGAAACTTTTATTTAGGATGCAAATTAGCATGGAAAAGCTAAAATAGAGCAAATCTAAAATAGAGGTAACTCAGGTAACTAGAAGTATAAATGGGTAAAAGGGATAGTTACAGTTTAATGCATAACTGGAATGAATCCTCCTTGCTGGTCAATGACAGGCTCTGGTAGCACTTAGCAATATTTTTATAGTTCAATCATCCCTCATAGTCTTTATCTGAATAGCGAATGGATGTTCGAGTAGGAAAGCTCTCTCCTGTTTGAATCAGATAGTTTACGAGGACAACCTTATCATCTTTATTAATCATAGTAACACGGGACATCCAATGGAGATAAATTTGAATTTTCTAGTGACCCTGTCATAGGACGATCTGTAACAACAGCTGCTACAAAGTCTGATTCACAAAACACATCACCATTCAGATAGATATACCTGACCTCTCAAATCCAGATATAATGTTTTTAGGTGTTAGAGCATTTAGAACAGCTTGGTTTACAAACTCTTCAATTTTTACAATTCCAACAGTCTCACCAGTATTAAGCCACATCCAGTCATTAATGGCAGTGTTACAATTTGCTCTAAATGTTTGGTACACTGTGATGTCAAGTGGCTGAATACGATAGGAAGTATGAAGAGATGTGGTCAGCATCACCAAACCTGCACATTTTACTTTCTCTATACCATCAACGCTGATATGTGAACTAGGATTGTCCAAGATCAGACGTATAGGATTCATGAACATACCGGGGTAAGTTTAGCATGCTCAACTTACCCCAAATCAACAATGATCAACTTGTCCCACACCCAACTTCACAGGTGTGATCAAAGCTAGAAAACCTACACGTGGAATCACAAAAAAATTATAGTATTACTTTAGAAAGATTCTATTTAATAAGTTGTAACAATGTACTGGTCACAGACTATTTCAATTTGGCCTTTTGCACAAGTATGGTTTACTGGAAAATTACAAGAAAACAGAAAAAATGACGAAGTTCTGAATGAATGGCTTACCTCTCTGTCTTTCACCTCGAGTTTGTAAATACCTCCATGTAATGTTCAAGGCCATAAAATTATGTCCCAAATGTAAACAACAAAATACATGGTTGGCAGGAAATGGCAATGCTCAACTTGCCCCGATGCTCAACTTGCCCGATGCTCAACCTGCCCCGGTCTCCTGTACTGACTCATGGTTTCCATACTGATGCATCTTTTACAATGTAACTTTTACTTAGCTGATGAAAGCTACCCTCTGAAAGGTTGTCAAAAGGTTGTCCGTTCTAGGAAGGTTGTCAATAAAAAGGTTGTCCATGCTAGCCTCACTCACCTGTCTATTATAAGGACAACTTGCGGCAAAACAGAAAACCGTGCAACTGCCTTGTGCAACTGCCTTCCTACATCGTCAGACTGTCAGCTATTGTTATAAGGCCATGTTTTATATACATGAAGCTCTACTATGTACCTAAAACCACAGGTACTCACTCGATCAGCTGCATCACTTATCTGGTCTAGCGTTGCAAATGGCTAGCAGGCATGTTAAGACTCGTGAAGTTACAAAATTTTGTAAGATCGGTCCAACATTGCTTAGATCAGGCTAACACTCCTAAGTATTACACCCTCTGTACGGATCATTGCGTCTGAAAAGTAAAACCAGCTGGCCAAAGTGAATCAGTTTTTACAGAAAAATAAGCAAATTATTCATCATTGCCTCATCTGCTGCGAATTCTCTGCTCTCAGAATTCATTATAAAAAGTGTTTGGTTTTACAAAAACCTGTTTGCTTGACCAAGTTCCTGTTGCATAGGTGGACTATAAGGAAAACATTTGTATATCCTAGATAATTCGACTGATATGTAAAATCAAGAAACTGAATAAACTTAAAAATGTACTTAATTGTATATTTATAGATTGCTCAACAATCGATAAACGCAGCATAGTACAGATTGCATCGCAAGCACACTGCAAATAAAATGATTACTAAACAGGAAACAAATCGCCTAGGGTAGTGATGCAGTGTGCCATTGTTTTCCTGCGCATGCTGCTAACAGTGATGAAACACGTTAAATACCGGCTGAATGTAAGATATGTGATCCAAACTCATTGGACAACAAAAGAACATTATATGTACTTTTAAAACTTGGTAAAAGAACAACTATGCGCTAGTTATGAACCAATAAAATTGATATGACAATAAACAAAATATGAACTGTATAAATTAATTAGAAATAATAATTACACAAGCAGTTGCATGAGAACCTTATGAAGAACGCTTTAGACACCTTAATAAAAAGCAACTAAAACCTATTACAGTACATAAAATTACTTTTTAGGTTTTGGAGGAGGCGCTGGAGGCTTAGGTTTTGCTTTTATAGGTGGGGGTGGCTTTTTAAACTTTTGCACCCCAACTGCCAGCAATTCAGATGCATTAGAGGAATCTGTGCTCTTGGACATTGACGGGAATGGAATTGTTAATTGCCCCGATGCTGGTGTGCTTGGAAGGCTTTGCGAGGCATCTGTCGACTCTTCGGCGACGAGATTGTTAAGTGGCTGGGTTTTCCTACTATCCAACAGATCCAAGTGAGAAGGGATGCTCGGAGCCTTGACTTGTATCGGATTCCCTGTCACAGTTTGCACTTTGCCACTTACCCTAATGGTTTCAACAGGAGTAGACGACTCCTCTTTAGGGCTGTTTGCCGAGCTTGTGGACAATGATCTCTTAAAGCTAGACAACTCCCTAGGCCGAGAGAAACTCGGAGTGATAAACTTGATGGCTGCCGGAGCTCGCTGGAGCTCGGTGTTAGACTTGATACGTATTATAGTACCATCACTATTCGCAAATGTCTCAGCGACACTCTCTAACTCGCTATGGTTGTTCGCATGGTCAACCACTGATGTTACGGCAGGAGGAGATGCTGGCATTTGCAGGGGTTCGTTGTAGCTGCCAACAGGACTGCTGTCACTCGTACTGTCAACCAGTGGAAGATCTTGTACCAGGTCAGGGGTGCATCTGGTAGGAGGAGGAGAAGCAGGTTCTTGCACCACCGATCTATCTACTTCTAGAATGTCATCTGACACCTTACCTTGTCTCATAGTTTGAAGGTTGGACATCACCTATGCAAAGAGAGCAAAAGTTTAAAATTAAAATTCTTAAAACTTCTGCCTCTGAAACCATTATATTACCTAAATGATTGTAAACCCAGTCATGCCACCCCTACCTCAGCTAGAGCCTTGTCTATGTTTTTATTCTCCTCAATTGATGAGTAGCTTGCTGTGCTTTCCTTGCGGTGTGCGTCGCAAGCATCAGCATCAACAGGGGAGTTCAACGTGATAGGTTTCGACACCATGGTATCCAGAGGTACAGACGTAGTGTACGTAGAATCTACGGCTGCAGGCTTCAGATATGTCGTCACCTCATCACTGAACTCCGTCTCTTTCTCCACTTTTCTGATGACTGCCCTCGGCACAGACGGCCTGCGATTAGCACCAGCCTGCAACCAAACTTATTGACTGAGCTCCGTTTGTACGTATAACAAAGAGCTGCCCATCATAGACGACACACGCTATACGTCTAGCCTATATGAGCACTATCCTCAGGAGCTGCCCATCATAGACGACACACGCTATACGTCTAGCCTATATGAGCACTATCCTCAGGAGCTGCCCATCATAGACGACACACGCTATGCGTCTAGCCTATATGAGCACTATCCTCAGGAGCTGCCCATCATAGACGACACACGCTATACGTCTAGCCTATATGAACACTATCCTCAGGAGCTTTGGTTAAACTTTAATTAAAGCTTCATTCAGTAATAAAGGCATTTAACAGGTTCTACTGATTTGTGTGAGAAAAACATGTAACTTGAGGAATTGTAAAAATTCTCGAAAAATAATTTTTCAAAGCACCAAAAAAGCTTTTAGAAACTTTTAGCAGTTTTATGACACACTATAAAACTACAACGAATCATTCATAGTCAAACCTTGACTCGCCCTCACTTGTACTTACGAATTTTTTGTCATATGACTTAAAGTTTCAAATTTTCTTGAAGAATTTCAGTTTTGTATGCTCAAGTAAATAAATTTGTGGAAATGAAAAATCATATGAAAAAAAAATCTAAAATGAATTCATTTAAACTCCGGTGTAAGTGAGACTAAGTTACACCGCACACTTCCATACTTTTAAAAGTAAAGCGCAGTAGACATTCCGATTACGTAAACCTCCTTTTACATAAATTCCCATGTAAATAACTTATGTGAAGTTTTCGCATTGTATTATGTAAGAAAATCCGCACGGCCTCAAGTTGGTACAAGTTCCCAAATTTGATTTGAATAACGGGACTGCTATAGTTAGCTTTAAAAGTATCCCTTTCTCTCTTGCCGCACTTGGGAGAGAAACCGACATATAGTATCTATTACACTTCTTTTACTTCATTCAAGTCATTATATTTGTTTTGTAGCAAAGACCTTGCTGCGGAGAAATAAAGCGAAAAAAATTCCAATAATACCAATAGTTACTGAACAGTCATTAAATTGAAAAGTTATATATTTTTTTCACTTTGGCGAGTCATAGTGGTTTGGAAAAATATTGGAACATATTAGGCAATTTACACGTAATCCTTATAATTGCATGTAATTACGTGCAATTAAAAGGATTATACATTATACTGTTCGTATAACATAAAATCTTATAATATAAACGCTCTCAGAAGAGATTATTTATGTTGTACGGGCGTCTGCTGTAATAATAAAAGCCTTGCTTACTGAATGTTACCTTATTAATTTAGTTCTTACTTATGATTTTAAATTCTGAATTTAGTTGTTCCCAGTTTTGTATAATTTTTTTGTTTTAATACTATATGTGATTATTATATTAATATTCTTAACCTTTATCACTGGTTTTTAAGCTCGGGCACAAATTAGGTAAAGTGTGATGTTGTATTATAAGAACAGTTGCTCCAACATATGAAGCAATATTGAAAGAGATTAACTTTGTATATCGCTTGGGTTTATGCTCGGCATACCATAGGGTTGTAATATGGAATCAAAAGATGAATGCTTACCGATGAGTGACTAGGTGTTGACTTCCTGCTATGTTCTGATTGGTCACTCAATGATTCATTAGATGCTGTACGAACCAGAGGAACATCAATTTCACCTGGTTCAATTATTTCTTTCGTAGGAGGAAGTCTACGAAGATGATACAAAATCTTTCCCATAACAGTCTAACACTTACTTCACTTGTTTACGTCTGGTTTATCAAGAACGAGTTATGCTTCCCATCCTTGTTGGAGAAAAATCATAGCATCAACTTTTGAGGAGTCAGTCATACATCAAACAAAACTGAAAACTAATTAATTGAATTATTTCATTGTGCAAGGGTTGAACAGCCATTATATAGAGTTAAACTTGCAAAAATGATAACTTGAAAGTAAGGCTGAAATAAAACCTACAAGTTTAAGATCTGGAAATGTTTATTACAATCAATTACCACTCGTGTAAACATCTAATTGACTCACAAGGGGACTCAGTCTGTGCGTATGAAATAGAAAGAAGTGATAAGCTTATAAGAATAAACAGCCCCCAAAGTCACGCATACCTCAGCTGCAATGATAGCTGACTTCCACTGCTAGTACTTGGAATATCAGGCTGAGAACTGCACTTCTCTGCAAGCTGCCCTGAGTCTGGTGCAGACTCAAGAGCTGGTAATTGAAGCTGTGAATCGCTGCGTCGTTTGTTTATGTTCACCTTTGGGGAACCCTCGGGTAGAGGGGCAGAAGTTAAGCTACGGTTTGGCAGACTCCCTGTGCAGCTCGGTGTAGTGGGCGCTGACACGTCATCTCTGCATAAGATACGACATGATAAAAACTAGTAATTGAATATATAAATAGATACTCATCCAAGACTCATTTGATATTCATTGGAGACCTGCATATTCAAGACATTCATATTTTGATCAAAATCTACGCCTTAGAAACTGCCAATGCTATCAAGCCCAATTAACAAAAAATAAAACAGGTTTTGGTTGCTATTTGCTACTATACGTAGGGCTTTTTCAGTCTAAAGGTAAGTTTTACCCATCCTCTCCATGCTGACTAATGGTTGTATATTTAGAATTGAGATTATTGATCCACTAATTAATTATATTACATATATTATATATTATTATTATTATATATATATTACCTGTAGTATAAAATCAGGTTTCTCTTTTTTAAATAAATTTCAAAAGTAATTAAAACATTAAATTCAAATTTCCCACTGTACCTCAAAGAAAAGCCTACATACAATGTGCCTCAAGGGTCAAACAGCATTTTGAGTCCTCACACGCAGTTCTACGCTGTTAGAACTTCCATATTGGAAGATAAATATGGCAAGATAAGTATAGATGCTAACTGTTTGAAGTGAATGTATCTGTCGGGGATAAAGCCTGCCTTGCCCTCATGCACGCCTTCCCACCAGTCTGCTGACTTTTGGTTATATAACAAGAGCGTATCTCCCTGCTTGAATGATAGCTCTCCCTCGGTCCTGCCTTCATAGTCAAATGCTGCTGTGGCTTCAAACGCATCGGCATCTGCGAACAAACAGCGCCTTAAAATCATCTCACAATACCTCTGTAGATGAGGCTAATTTGTCAGGGTAAGCGAGTGCTCTGCAATGATGTAGTTCTTGCTATCGGGGAATCTTGTAGCTTCAGGTGAATCAACATTACTGATGCAATTATAGTTATTCTATGGCTGAGAATGGGCACACAAGCCTGAATCTAAGGGTACTTAATTCGATCAAGGTGCTAGTGAATGATGTTGTGCAGCAGTGTCATTTATTGAAATGGCAGCACTTCTTATAGACAAGACATCGTCTGATAAGTATGTGCCTGCCACACTTACTGATATAAGTTAACAAATGCTGACAGCAAAGACGAACAACATCAAATACTGAAGAGCAGCAAAGAGTAAAATGAAAGAAATTGAATCAGTCTTTCAAGGCTGCTGACAACATAGAATGCTGCAGGATGCCTTACCCAACAAGTCTGAAATACATAATCAGAAGATGACAAAGATGAGACAATTCATAAAAAGACTGATGAACAGTTTATATGCCTAGACTATTACATTCTCAGCTATCCAATGTTTAAGCGGTGCTCGCATTATGAAGCATGAATTTCAAATATGAAGTCAAATACACAAAGATGCATAATAGAATATTAAATTTGGTTCAAGGAAATGTTTTGCTCACCATCATCACTGTGTTCATTCTCACTTCCATCTGCTTCATCCCGATCGCTAAACAAAGAAAGCAAATGTGAGGAAATATGCAACGATTACAACTCTCATCGATGTCTCTCAGGCTATGTTTCCAGGCTTCGCTACACTGATGTTAGACTACAGAGGCTGTGTTATATATATTCAACATTATGATATCGCTACACTACAATGCTGCTATATAACAACATCAGTACAGTGACTTACATGTACATGATTTACACCAGGTTATTACGCAATTACTATAACTAAATACTTTAGGAATTATGCTCTCGATGCTTGGAAATGTTAATGTAAAAAGATTAGTTACATAGAAAGATTTCTGTTGACAGAGTTAAACGAGTGAGAAGAGATTTCAGCAGCTTATTTGGGTAAACGAAAGAAGTTGATATTGATGACCAAAGTACACCGGCACTACAAAGTATATTATAGGCTGTGATTAATTTCTTCACAATAATTTTATAATAAAACGGACAGGTTGATTTTTATAAAATAACTTGCTCATTTAGTTGCAAGTTCTGCATTGACAAACAATAAAATTTAGCTGTTGACTGCAGTGTTGACTGGAAAATTACCAAGAACATTTGGAACTGAAGTAACGTTATCAAACTATTACAGTCAGTATCTATATAAGATAGCTAGTAACAATAGGAGCTGGCAGCATCAAATCTCCTCTCGATATTAACAGTTGTGGTTAGTCAGCTTGTGTTGCTCTGATTAGGCTGTGGCCATAACGAAGAACACATAGACTGCATAGTTAGACAGCTAGAAGCAGACGATTAGAACCAAGCGAAGCAACTAAAATACTACAACACTCACTTCTAACAAACACAACTTTCATGACAAACCAAAGAGGAGACACGTTGTTAACGACACCGCTACGATAGAGTGAGACACTGTCAGAGGTGATGACCAATAAGGAGGGGTTAGATTAGCGGGCCAAGCCATTGTTGGTTACAGTGAAGATAAGATTAGTGCACACCGACTAGAAATGCTCATTCCAGAACTTGGTCTATGGTACGATGAGCGCCGCGCCCTGCACTGTCCCACGAGTGCTCGGCAAGACCAGATTTAGTGCATAGAAACTCCTTAGGCTAGAATGTGACACCATAGAATAAACTAACGACGTTCTTCCTGCCTTCTTTGTAGCAATCCTTCATACAACAAATTTAATGTGAAACCCTTTTAAAAGAAAAAGTGGTGATCTGACGATACCCTGCTAATGCGATGGAAACAAGAGAGTAACAGGAATAAGTTAACAATATCAATAGCTTTGCGCAAAAACGATCAGTTATGCATGAAATAATGGTTTTGTGTAAAGAGGTGAGATGTGAATATATTGGAGCTTGGTTTGTATAGGGTTATGATGGAGCGTAACAGTGCAGAGCACAGCGCGAGGCTCTCATCACCTTATCTCAATGCTGGCCGAGCGAATATTCTCGTGGGACAACCACGTCTTATAGCTCGGCCACTGCTGCCCGGCAGCGGCACCGCTTGCCCTATAAGCTTTTGACCATTGGCTCAAGCTAGTTACAAACTTAGCCTCAGTCTGGCGTATAAACGCGATTCTGCAAATGAACAAGAGGAGACGAAACTGATTTAGAGAACAAAGCTAGGAGCAACAATCTCAAATGTATACAAAAGTGTATGAGAGACTGTAGTTGATATGTGACACAGGGGAGACGAAGCATCACGTTATGACAATGTTGAGAGGTGTGTGAAGTACTGTATCGCATGAGTTCAGATGACAATATCAAAGGCATTAGTCGCTTACTAACCATAGTGCTAAATCAATCACTGGCCTTAGCAATTTAGAGTATATTTATCTACTAAATACGAAACAAAGTAATCCTTCATATAATTATGCTGTGTTGACAAAACAACATTAGCTAGCAACATATGAACATAAAACAATATTATAAAAGACATCAAGGTTACAAAGCTCGTATGCTAATTTACAGCATTCTTAAAAATTCCCATATCGTATCATCAAGTATACTAAAGTTTGCTTAGATTTAAAAGACGAAGACTGAAACATAAGTGAGCACTGGTAATTCTAATAAGATCAGAGGCTTGTAAACGATTTATCAGCAAACATATAGCCTACCCAGGATCAAGAAGTATTCGTTCATAATGTGGTCCGGGTTCCTCCTTGGGGAATATCTCAGGGCTATGCACTATAATAAGCTTAACCAGATCATTGACGCTATTTTGGTGCATCACCTGGCAACAAGAAATTTGACAGGTACTAACAAGTGATTAGGCGATGACGGAGTGGGTGCTTGAATGACAAAGATGGACTTCATACAGTTGAACTTCTGCTTATGATTGCCTTAACGTATGAACTTTTGAATATGGAAAAGGAACTTTTGAATAGAATCAAGTATTTCACTCAGTCTCATTAGTAATGTATAATCAATAGAAGTACTTTCAAAACTATTATAAAAGTGTTCCAGCCATACTGGAGAGTTAGTGCATATCTTATATATTTTAACGCAGCTCACTTTGTATATTACCCACAGAATTACACATGGTTGATGCAGTTCACACCTTTCTATTTAAAATATAATTATGGCTTATTTCAATTCATTCTTGTATTGTGGATAGAATATAAATTTTAATATTATTCACACAATTTAATGCGATAGCTGTTTCCAAGAATAAATTTAAAAGAATTGTTCATCTTTCCGTAAATAAATTTGATCAAATTCAAAACTCCAAATTTAACTATAGCAAAAATAACTAGTCTATTATTTTTGCTAGTTAAAAACTTCAAAGTAACAATAGAAGTTTGTGAATAAAATAGAACGCTTGTGCTTGTACAGTCACTTATATTGACTATTACGTCTATTGACTGTTACGTCTATGCGAGTAACAGTAACCTAATTCAGTGGAACAATGATATTCTAAATAGGCTAGAACTTATCTCTTCTGAGTTCAGTGCATAATTATTTAACTTTTGGCACAATCAATATTTAAGAATGTATTTATGTATCCTAGTGCCTTATCAGTTCCGGATTACATGCTACCATCGAGGTGTCGAGGTCTATTTTCAAAACACTAGAATTAACGGAAAATCAGACATCAAACCATATTGTTTCACAAGTTTTCCACCCCAATGTAAATATGGTCGAACAGCCTTTTGGTGATGTAAAAATGATGTGCATCCAACTACCCGGCATGAATAACATATGCACTACGCTTCTACCTGGTTGTCTTCATGAGGAATCGTAAGAAGAGTTGGTCCAAAACAAATGGCCAGGTTGTAAGGGTACATGCGGTTCTCATCGCTGTACTGGGCTAGATGGTCAAGGAAGGAGAAGAGGTACCTCATGATGATGACTTTAGTAGGAGAGAGCGTGTGGATGAGTTCTTTGATGCGCTCCACGGCCTCCACGGTCGGAAGTTCTAAACCAGAAAGCATTTCAACTGAATTGGAGAAACAAATGAGGGCAGTGGGCCAATAAGAAATGGAATCAGGGTGCAAAATCAGTGTGCACAAGATAAGTGCTAGCGATTGGAGATATCCTCCATTTTGACTTGAAAAAATTTTGATTAATTTAATTTTGCTGCCATACTAAGCATTTATTGTAGCTTTAATAAAGCAGCAACTATAAAACATATTATTTCCAACGTATTGTCCAAGACTTCGACGATGAGTCTCATGGTTTGACCAATAAACGTATTTTGCCAAAATTGTTATAGATGACACGTTATAACATCTTTGTACAATCCAATCAAATTTCTAGCAATTTTTTAATTAAATCTCTAAGTTTTAAAAGACAATCTGCATGAGAAATCTCTAACACTTCCAAATTTCCAGAGGAATACAACACATTCTAAATTACCAACTCATATGAAATAGAATATACTAGAAATTCCACTGTCATACAGCCCACGACCAAAGTAGTAGTGGAAAAAAGAAAGGGTACTGTTGGTTGTCGAAAAAGTAGCCCTCAGCAGGAATTGACAGAGTATAATGTAAATGAGACTTGTTTGAGATGATATAAAATAAATTTGAGGGAGCACGACTCTAAAAAGGCGCAACAGAAATAACAGAAATGTAACAGAAATAAATATTAATAAAATAAATAATTAAATATCTCAAACTTATGTTTTACAATAATAAAATAAATATTAATTCAAGCTGTAGACCTAAACTACTGTATGTAATTTAAATAACAACAGCAATAATGATATATGTTTATTATATCTCTTATTATATTGAAATGCAATATTAAAAAGAAATGGCAAGCTGCCGTGTAATATACAATTTGAAAGTTGTTTGTTGGTTAAAATAAATATTAATTCAAGCTGTAGACCTAAATTACTGTAAGTAATTAAACTAACAGCAATAATAAAATGTTTATTATATATCTGAAATGCAATATTAAAAGTAAAATATATTGTAATATACAGTTTGAAAATTGGTTGTGTTGAATGTAGAACGGTTTTGACAGCGATATGTAACAGAAATAAATATTAATAAAATAAATATTTAACTATCTCAAACTTAAGTTTTACAATAATAAAATAAACATTAATTCAAGCCGTAGACCTAACCTACTGTACGTAATTTAACTAACAACAACAATGAAGAAATATGTTTATTATATCTCTGAAATGCAATATTAAACGTTAAACGGCAAACTGATGTGTAATATACAGTTTGAAAGTTGGTTGTGTTGTGATGAATGTAGAATGGTTTTGACAGCGGTATGTAACAGAGAGCAAGCGTTGGCATTTACGCGTCTGGAAGTTTTATGCAAACTGGAGTGAAATAAAGAAATATTCTTGTCATAAAAGGGCGTTGTAGTAACGCCCTACCTTGTAGATAAGATGTAAAGAAATCTGGCTGATGTTCTAGATAATTTTAAAAACCTTCGGTAATTGGACAAAAACGAAGGCTGATAAACTGTGTACCACATTTTCGTACCTGTAAATCGGTCTACGCCTCAAACAGTAGACAAACAGTACACAGTTCTACTATCTGTCGCACGGCTTTATTGGCGTTTCGTAGGTCGGTCGAAACTATTAATAAACCAAGGTGTTCAAGCGTTTTGTGGCGATTTGTGGCAAGACTTTATCGTTCTATTCTCTGTCGCTCGGCGTTTCAATTTCCGGTCTTAACTTTTATTAAACGAAGCTTTTCAAGCGTTTTGTGACGATTTTCGTCCTAATAAATCTGTCTATTTATGTATAATCCGATTAGATGGGTTAGTTTTAGTAATTTGCGTCAACCTTTCAAAGTTTTGGTAACATATTTAAATAGGTTTATATGCGTTTTGTATCATTATTATACTTAAACGACTTTACTGAAAAATAGTTAATTTGTTGATAGGATTTCGTTGCAAGGGTTTGGTGACGGCCGTTAACGGATAATTTTTCGGGAGTTGTGTGCACATGTGCATTTATCATAATTCTCCCAATCAATCGTTTCACTCTTGTTTGGTCGTGGGACTATCTCATACATTCATGCAATGATACATCGCTAACTTATAGCTCATCTTCAGCCCTCTATTTGCAGTTTGATAATTGAAAAACATTAACAATTCATCAAAACATTTTATTTAATGATATTTAAACTACTTCACAATGTAGTTTAGAATAAGTTACATATCATTAAGTGTAGTAAAAAAAAGTAAGTTGGAATAGCTGTTGGTGTGCTCAATTAGCCATCAACCAGTTCAAGTTGAGGCATTATGAAAGCTTAGAGCTTGACCTCAACTTGACCTCACAGGATTTTGCCTGCAGTTCAGGTAACATAAATGTAGGAATAAATATCCAACACTGTTAAAATCCTCTGACGAGTTTTCATGCAGTAATTAAATGACTCCAGTAAAAAGATAAAACACTCGACTCCAAACATGCAGAGACAAACTAATGTCATGGATAGCATAAATAATGAAAACGATATGAAAATTAGATTAATGTAATTTTAAGGAATATGAAGTAGTGCAAAACTAGCTCATCAGCGATTCATCTACATGTACGTGACATATCTATGTGTAAAGGAGGGGGGCTTCTCAGCATAACTATATTAAGATCTTACGAATTGAGGCTACAAGATTGTCAAAGAGAGTGATAGGAAAAAGAGGCTCCTGCAGCTCCCTGAAGAAGAGTTTAAGAACTCCAGCTATAGAGTTAATAGAGGACGAGTCTGTTACGTCTGCCAGCGGATCTTCACCTATCAAAGTTAGTATCATGTATTTATAGAGTACTACCAAATATCACAGGTAGATAAAAAGCAGACAACTCTAAATATAACAAATACCACTCGAAGGTGTAGACAGACTGAAGAGAAAGGCTACTCTGCTATTCTGCAACTACTAATCTCCAAATGAGTAGACAACATTTAAAATTAAGTCATCTTACTAACCCTTTTCGAAAGAAGCCTTAATCTCATTTATTTCTGCCTGGAGACCAGAGACTCTAAACACACCCTCGTGATGCATTCCATAGAGGTTGATAGCACGAATACAGCTCCTGATGATGAGAGGAATTGCCTCCTCGGTAGCCTGATAGAAATAACAGCAGGTGTGCACTAGTGCTCCATCCATATAATATACATAAAGACCAAGGAGTTTTAACATATTATATCACTAGATATGATGATAAGTAATGCGAGTGAGTTTTATTAGCTCCAAAGCATAAATAAAATCCTGTCTCAAATTCTATTCGAGTAAAAATCATCTTTGCAAAGCAATTATAAAATGCTAAGCAGCTGCAAGCTGAATAAGTAAAATATATTTCATTGAAACTACAGTTTGTGAAGGAATTTGTGTCCTTGGAATATCATGCATTCGGCTCAACAATTTCTGCTCCATTCACAGGTGTAAAATTCAAACCTTCGCTCTGCATCAGAGATGATAAAAACTACAAGCCTCAAGTTTCATTGCATTGCTAACGGTTTTGGCATTGAAGTAGATGTAAAACCATGATCAAAAACCTTAAGACAACAATGATAACTTATAACTTATAGTATGATAAGGTGGTGAGAAATGGGGAGATATTGGCACGCCGCCAAGATCTATGAAATTTCTTTGAAAATTCCTAGTACTTGGGATATTATTTTATGGGTTATTTTATTTTGAAAATTTGGCAGACGAATTTTTACATAAAGTATTGATACTTCAAGCACTTCATATATGCTATCTAACGACAAATGGCTTTATATATACTATCTAACGAGGTATGGCAGTCACACTGAAGTCTGCTACAGAATGCTGTTAAAAGTTGGATGTGAACTAAACCAATAAGAGGGTACATAGGGCAAGGAGAAGATACTTACCTCAACATACTCTTCAAGATTGCAGCCAAAGACCTTGGGTCGACCAACAATAGGAGACTTGCCAATCCGACGCTGTTTATTAGGTTTAGGCGGCAATGAGGGTGGCCGAGCTGGGATCCCACTTCGGCCATGAGAAGCATCCTCCCCGAGTGCCTTCTGCAAAGTCGCGTGCTTGACCTGCAGCCTAGCGATCAGGTTGCTATCCAATAGATAACTCTTGAATTTCTGTGTCAAAGGAAAGATTAATTGTCAGGATGGTGCTAGTGGTAAAGTGAGACAACTCCCGATGAGAGACTGAAGAAAGAAGTGTTCACTGTAAGGTGTACATCCCTAGTCTAATGGCGAGCTATTGCAAGTGCACTGTACCAATCTATATGTGTCTACAGTCCTTGCCAGTCAAGGCACTCGAATTAATCCCTGATTTCTCATGTGACAGTCCTTTCACTGGCGCCTTTTCTCAAATGCATTGGCAGTCTTTCCTTTGAAGCAACAGGAGCTCTAGCGAGAGAAGCCTTTGCATGATTCAAGGACAGCCCTGGCGGAGTTCTAAGTTGATCTTTTCAGCATTTTAAGCCAAAACAGATGCTTACCTAAACTACCAATCTATAAACTACCAGTAGAAACACCCAGTATACCCACACTATAGTTCTCTTGTCAGCTGCTCTAAGACATGGCAGAAAACGGCGAGATTAATTTAATGACTAGCTATACCTGACCAAGGACCTAAGGCTACGAGAAACTTTGTTAATGTCAGGGAGAGCAAACTCTGCCAAATGACTATAACATTGAAAGCCAGCAAATAAGATATGCAGTAAAGTATGTAAAGGGACGGGGTCTTGACTGACCTCGAAGTAATACTTCTCAGAGTCTATTCGACGCTTGCGAGCTTCCATTTGTTGCATTGATGGTTTGTAGACTGCCTGATCGGACTTGAAGAGACTCGTAACATCGTAGTCTTGCAGACTCAGCAACCCCATCATGTGCTTATCTACTGCCTCCACAGATTTCCAGGTCTGTGTAACAAAAAAGATAGCATTGAATATCAGCTTACCGATGATAACTAGAACAGAAAATAATCCATCTACAACCTCCAAATCTATACGGAACAGCTGAGATGACCTCCCGGTACTTCACACGATACTTCACATGCACATACAGTGTCCAATAGCTTTAACTACTCCGAGCCTCTCTTGACACCGAAGGTAATCTTTCTGTTATCCTCCCAAGCTTAACCCCACAATACAGGTCTAACGTATTACAATAGCCATCCGGTAACCTGTGTATGACCAGGGAGGCAGCCATTGGCACGTTTGCACAGTCGAACAAGACACGTCGATTAACCGATGACAGATGAGCTGTCAAGGCTTACCTCTTCATTCTCAAGCCTCAGGGTATCGAGCCTGTTGTGTAGCTGCTGATAGCGGTGTACCAGCTCATCCTGCACCGGCTTTTGGGCGCTCACTTGCGACACCTCGTCTCCTCGGTGGGGCTGGTACTCAAACTTCTTTGGAAGACTAAATAAGCCACTAAAACATAAACCTGCTGCTGTTTATCAGCACACATGACTGTTCATCTCTGCCTAACTCCTAAAACTGGTCGAGATATAAAAATCAGCAAGTGGCAGTTGGTGGCATCCAACTTTCCATGCCACTTGCGCTACAAGGTGTGGTCGTAGGTTCACAAATGAATTTGAAATGTTTTTCCAAGTCACTTCAAAAGGCGGAGAAAAGTGGTTTTCATAAATGAAGACAGTTTAATGCATACCCACCATCCTTCAACAAGCCTAAACCAGTGGAAGCTTGACAGAACTACATCCCTTTCTAATAATCTATTACCAAACCTGCCCCTTAGGATGAAGTTCAAATAAAGTGAAACAGACCAAGTCTATGCACAAGTTTGTTATTCCTCAGGCATAACCAGACAAGAACTCACCCGCTTAACTTAACAAAATGAAATAATAACCTAATAATAAGTGATAACTGCAGTACGTAAAGATGAATGCAAAGCAAACAGAATATTGTATATTACACTGTTGCTCCTTTTTCCTCCAACGTACTATTTGAATGTATTACATTTGCAAACATTGTTTGACACCGTTCCGTTTACTTTTCATGTAATACAAGTAAGCCAACACTGGCCAGGCGCGGTCTCCATATAAGTTGATCCCTTCCTCCCATGCGTGGAGAGGAAGGACCATGGACTGGAGAAGTAAACGCTGATCAATACCGTAACAGGGTAATGCTGCGTAAACAAAGGCATTCTAGACCTTCCATATGCTCCGTGACATTTTATCCTCACATATTATGTAACAACAGCTTTCTATGGAGTGGTCAGTCACATTACACCTGCTTCAATTCGCATTCCTATTATATTAGTGTGACAAGAGAAGTTCAGGAAACAAGTAGCCATTAATTCGTATTCTGATTTATGCAAATAAAATTTGAATTTGGCTCTCTGATCATTCCTTCTGAATATTGCAGATTACACAGTTTATCGCCTCCTTGACAATAATTCACATAAACATAAAAACATTAAATACTTTAGTTGCGTTCATACTTATGCAATTAAAAATTAAGATGGTGCATGTCTTTTCGTATTAATTGCAAACAATTAAAAATTGAATAACTTTGCTGAGTTTTGAAATACTCAAATATCAATGCAACTTGTCTAGTAATGATAGACAAGAACAAATCCTGTAATAATCCTGTGATAATCCTGTGATAATGCTCACTAAACCTTCTGGCTGCCAGCTGATCAGTTGCACTTTTACTACACATCCATTGAACAATCAGTTCTTAGGAGATCAGGTAACATTGCTTGTTTAATTAAATAGCAAGTGAATTACTGATTTAAACTCCTTATAATCTATATTGTGGCTTTCTAACATACATCTAGTTGTAAATCCAATGAAATTTTAATTTACTATCAGGAAAGTCAAATAGCGAACTAACAATCGGACTGATAAAGTATGTTTTATGTTCACAAATAATTCATATAAACCGCTACGACACAAGAATCTTTTTAAATTTAAATCTTAAACACAATAAATATTCATTGCAAATAGTTGATCAACTGTATGAATACAACAACCTTGTAGCTGAAGCATTTACGATTGAGTTTGATGTCCTGAAAAAAGCTCTTACAACATATAAATGACTTTCAGCAATCAGCAGCTGCTCTTCTCATTTTAACAGTTGATGAAAAAATCCTTTGTTTTTTTACTTAAAGCGTTTAGCCGTTTCTTGATTTTGAGAATAATTCTGCTTGATACGAAAAGCCATAAAACTGGTTTGATAAGGTTCAAGAAGAATGATAGCTTCTGAAATTGAACATTAACTGCGTGTAGCAAAGTCTTAACGAAAAAATAATTTGTTATTATTTTACTAAGTATAGGTATAATGTTGTGCTAAACAGGTACATACACTATAAAAAGGCATTTCAAGATGTTTATTATCACTTATCACAGACTGGTACTTACTTTTAATATATCATGGCTACATACACAAATCATAAAGTCTACGTGAGTTCTCTTTGCGCACTGACCAGATAGCCAAGGTGGCAGAACTAACCTTTGGTTTTTAATTGCTAACAAACACGTTTAAACAAGCCGGAAATATTTGCAAGCAGAACTTGTTGTTTTTGCTGACACTAAAAGTATCTTAAACAAGGTCTACAAAAACAAACAAACAAAAATTATGCGATAATAATATGTTGCCGATTGCATAGATTTTTTACTTAGCCAGCTTCCTAGTGACTTACATAGGAATAACGATAATAAACAGCGAATGATTGGACTTAGTCGCAGAGGAAGCTACCCAGAATAGTTTGTCCATCCGGTAACCTACGCAGTTATCATAGACCCTTCAAGGCTGACAGTATCACTTCAACCATTTAGTAGTGTGAGAAATACTCTAGAAATCAAGGGAAAAGATTTAACCTGTTGCACTTCTGAAAGCTCTGTTTGTCTTTGTTGTGGTCGAGCTCTTGAACACATTTGACCATGCAGTCCATGGATGTCTGATGCGAGTTTTTCATGTTCTCGAGACACGACTTGTAAAGTAGCATTGACCTCTGCATCGCATTGTGGTACCCAAAGTCCATGCACTGCGGAACGAAAGAAATAACAAAGAATATTTTAGAGCAGAGCTACACACAGATGAGTTACAAGCTCAGAAAGTAAATAACAAAGGTTTTTACTGCAGACGGTAGACGACTGCAAGAGTAATACACACCAAGGCAATTTATCACAGCTAGCAATGCAGATCATATAATCACGTTACATTCCTTAATAATGGCTGTACGATCATAACTTTAACTGAAATTTTGTTTGCCAAAAAATGTGTCGCTCTTCATTCCAATCAAGATAAAATTGTTGATAATTACAGCTCTCAGCTCCCAAATGGATGACGATCAAGGACTTGCTGGCAATATATTAAACAAAGTGGAACATAAAGAATCAGTAAAGAGCTCTTACATATATTGTCCCCTTCACAGTACAAATGATACGAGTATTTGAAAAAAATGATGGAGCATGCTTCGCCTAAAGGGAATGAAAGCAAAGACCAGCCCAGAATGTTATATGTTGCCACTTGCGAATTATTTCATTTTTGCTCACTTGTGCCAGAAAGCCATGGAAACGAAAAACTTTTGTTGGCTTACAGATTGACAAACAGAATGAAGGACTATAAAACAAAAAGGTAAATGAGATAATTACTATGGCAGTGGCAACATTTCCAAAGAGGATGTTTGTTAGCTTTGGAAGCTCCAAACACCCAAACTATAAACAAGATCTTAGGGCTACTCCATCAAGTAAAACACAGCCTCAGAAAGTTCATAGACAAAGACCTAGAAATGAATAGAAAGAGTCACAAATGAAGGTGAGCTCTTCGATCCTATGGTCATCAAAGACATCCCATGGTCATCTAAGAGATCCCATGGTCATCAAAGACATCCCATGGTCATCTAAGAGATCCCATGGTCATCAAAGACATCCCATGGTCATCTAAGAGATCCCATGGTCATCAAAGACATCCCATGGTCATCAAACCACGAACTACGCAATTACAATTGTCAAATGTTACATAGCTTAATAACAGACTGAACATGAATCGAATCAATTAATCAGAAATCTTTGAGTAATAGAAATGATACGAGGTGCAAAACCTTCAACAAGAGCCCAAAGGGGCTGATTGCATCTCTCATTAACTCACATCTATGAGCAAGAGAAGATCCTCAACAAAGTATTTATTAGTGGCAGCGTTGGCAGCATCAATAGAGAGGAGATACTTATTGCGTGCTTGGAGTGCCTTCAGCTTGTTGTCCGTGTACTTTCCCTGTCTCTAGAAAGAAGAGAGCAAATGTGCAGACGAGAAATAGAACATTATCTTAATCACACACAGCCTGCCAGACAGCAGCCATTCTATTCATAATAACAATCATCTAACAGATAGGGTGTACTAATACGGTCATACTTCGACATACCCGTACCTAGAGGTTCTGGGAGCAAGCTCATATGGAAATTCTCTCGAATCTCAAAGCTATTTTTTATATAGAATAACTATATACAAAAAATTACATTCCCACATCCGAAAAAACACCTGAAACAGGATATTACGATGAAAAACATATTTTTCATTGTTCCAATTTAACACCTACGCTCACCAAGTGGCAAATACCTAAGTATTTGTTACTTTGTTCAAAGAAGTTCCTACCTATAAAACAGATGGTAGCGGCTAACAGCGTTGTCAGAATGCTGTTCAAAATGCAGCACTTCTGTGACGCTACGTAGCATAATATAAATTTAACCTAAATTAATTTAGCTTACTATGCACACACACTTGAAAATAAGTTTAATCTTATGTTACACAAAATTAATTAGAAAATTTACCTTCGCTTTCTTTTTTATATGTTTTTCCGGTTTGACCCTTTTTGCCTCGCTTTCACCTTCACTTTTAGTCAGCCATTTTACAATTTTTCAAACTGATTCCACGAGAAAGACTGAGCGATGCTGTTATCATAAGCGGCCTCTCGCATCCTTGGCCACCTAGTGTTCACCTAGCTCACCTAGTTCATCGAGAACTGTCTCGTATGCTCGTATCTCAAATTTGTCTCGCATCCCGAGGCAAAAATTTGCTCAGAATTTCCTCATATCTCAAATTTCTTGTATGTTGGGTCAGTTGTATGTCGAGGTATGACTGCATACAACTTCACGTTATCGCTCGTCAACCGTGTATAGGCTGGCGAATGTAAAGAAAAACGTCCGCCACTGACTGGGAGTAGATAATAAAAAATCATTGAGGCCTACATGTATCCATAAAGCAGGAGTTATCCTCCACACATTGGTTTCTATGATATGCGAGTCGCACAGTAACTACTCTATTCACTAAATGATAGTCCATGGACAAATCTAATAAAGACATTTTGGAATTTGGCATCTGTAATAAAGCGTATAGTCGGCTATCGTAGCCGACAAATGATAATTATCTATAAAGATCTCAGGCTACAGACTTAAGTGATGCATCGAGAGGCCTATGCTTCTCCACGGTTTACCCCCAGCCCAACTTGGTGGTAACGTAACATTGTGTACTCTAATCAGCACAAAAACACTATAATTGTACTAAAATTGTGAAGAGTATAGGATTGGAATCAGAATGCATGAGACACACCCAGTATGCACCACACCTACACAGGGAATACAAAAGCACTTCCTTATTCATGGCTGTAACATGACTAGGGTGATGACAGTGTAATGACAGTGCTAGAGCTGGTCTAAATGGAAAGATGCATGAAAAGCAATGCAGACGCATAATAACCACAATTTATGATCTTGCTATATAAATTACCTAGCAACAATTATGTAAGCAGAGAAATAGGAGCCGGTCACAAAGCTGGTTTCGCTTGTTCCTTCCACCAGCCATCAACTTTTACATGCATTTACCATTACAAACAAAGGCTGTTTTCTCCCTTCCTTTTGCCCAAGCATGCAGTAAATAATAATCTAATAGGAAACCTTTTCTCTTTGCTTGTCCAATGTTTTGAGTCTTCTGGAATCTTGGCTAGCCTGCTGTTCAACCTTGACCCTCAGAGCCTCAGTGGTCTTTAGCTTTGCCTCAGCCTGCTTGGCTTGTGAGTTGTAGACGTGGTACTCCTTCATATCCTGTGACAGACAGACAGAAGTGAGTCATTTAGAGAGACCGGCATCAACAGACTATCATAGCCATTGGGAAAAAGGCTATGGGCAAAAAGTGAAATCGGCGTGTAGATGAACGATGTAAAATTTATGATCCCAAATCATCCGCTATTGAAATATCAAGTGTAAAGACCGGTCTACACAGATTTTGGCCAGCAACCAAACTGACCACCAATGCCCAAAGTTGTTTTTAATGACAAGACATTTTTCATTAATCAATTACATGATTAAAAAATTTCTACTCTCATGTACCTCGGCTTGTCATTAATTTTTTTTCAACACTTGACTCTTTGTCTCGATTGGATGTTCAACACAAAAATCTATTGAACATCTCTTAAGGCAGTGATGCCACATGTCACAAATTACTTTCACTGAACTATATCTCAATCTCTCAATCTGCTGGCATAAACTTGCCCTGTCCATAGAGTTAATAGCAAATAAGCAAAATTGGCTAGAAAATTACTTCACTGACAAGCAGAGATAATTAATCAATTCCCGATCAACTGAGAATAACAGCACATTCGGCTAGCTTTTGGCACTAAGAAAAGACCCCGTGGATGTATACGTGGATGGATACGTACAGCACCCACCCTCATAATTCGTATCAGGATTATTTTAAGCTTAATTGCGCTGCGTGTCATGACTATCAACTCTCAACTGCATGTGATTTTACTCCAAAACATGTTTAATGTTAGCAATTATGTTAGATCTAATCTATAAAATCTGTCATATTCCGTGTCATCATTCGGCGGCAGTTTAAAAGATCTGAAAATAAATTGCATATGTCTGCTAGATAGAGAGAGTGCATCGCCTAGCTTTAATAGGTGTCTGAAGGAGGCACATGCAAGCGTTGAAAGATGCTCTTACTGGTTAGTGACAGTCAATAATTAGCTGATGAGATAATAGTTGCTTTCAAGGATGCTCATAACTGATCAGATGCAGTGAAGAGGACAGATGGATGTGATGGAATGTCACATGGAATGTTATGTATACAGAGATAAACCCCTTATTTCACTGTGAGATATTGTTAACATATACCTGTATTACATGTATTACCTGTATTACATGTATTACCTGTATTACATGTATTACCTGTATTACATGTATTACCTGAATTACAGGTTTTACCTGTATTACATGTATTACCTGAATTACAGGTTTTACCTGTATTACATGTATTCCCTGTATTACATGTATTACTTGTATTACCTGTATTCCCTGTATTACCTGTATTACATGTATTACCTGTATTACCTGTATTACATGTATTACCTATATTACCTGTATTACATGTATTACCTGTATTACATGTATTACCTGTATATATTGATCGAGGAACAAAGTTGTAAGTAAAATACAAAGTGTAAATTTTTTTCTCAAAATGAAGTTTGAGTAATTTAATTGTAATTTAATACAATAGAAGGCCAGTTAGTTTATCAGAAACAAAATTTATAAAAGAGGAATAGTTGGCAGCATATCCAGTAATAATTTCAGATAAAATAATACAAATGCTCACTGACCATTTGTATTGTGATAAGTGAAACTTATAAATAGTGGTGACAAGTGTCAACAAGTGTCGGCTTAGGAACAAACCTTCATCTATTGCTGTATTTAATTAAAAAAAGTAACTCTGTGAGCCAGATGTGTTAACTAGAATACACTTTCAATATAACACTCCTGTGATGTTAACAAACACCAACAAACCTTCACACCATGCTGGCAAGGTCACAGGGCAAGTCCAACAACCTTAAATACTTACTGATTGCAACTCATTAAGCACTTTATATATTTCATCATGAGAGGTCAAGGCCGCCTCCTTGCTCTGCAATAGACAGGCAGCGTATAGCAACAACAACCTTAAATATTCACTCTCAAGAGTCATGTCACACTGTGTCGCTAAGGGGAGTCCAAGCAAAGATACCCACTGGTAGTCCGACAACAACAAGCTGTCATGACGGAAGACGATGATACATTGAAAAATTCAACAGTAGCTAAATCCTCGTCCTTCATGTACTTGATGAAAACCTCCCGTCTGCCCGCTACATGATGACAGCTTAAGTCTGACGATGTTGCTCAAACAATACACAATAGAGTTGACAGATATGACATATATATATACTCTCTCATGCACAATCGGTTTCAATGAGCAGTCATTCTCCAAATAGATTTTTTCACACGGTCAGCAATTGACATCAATATTAGATTCTGGCAAGCATTTCCACGGAAATAGTAATATTTTGCAAGACTCACTTGGGGCTGTTCCAACTAACAACCACTAACAGAAATATTCGTTAAAGAAATCTTTTAAGGCTCATGTCAGCAATTTATTCCAGCTCGTCGTATTACATACATAGTGCTACTCGGACTGTAAATACTAAGCATTGTGGGTAAATAACCCTTAGCTCTTTTTCTGTCGTGATAAAGTAGATGCAATATTTTTACCGCTTCTTTCAGCTACTGACAATTCAGTATTCGATCATGAATATACACGACGATGCCTTGTAAATCAAAGGAGCAATAACAGTGGCATACACCGCTCAAGGGTGATCCAGATGGCGGCTTGCATGAGGAGTGTTCGTGAGAAACCCTCTTTTTCGCATGGATGTTCAGTGGCTCGCAACAATGTTTTTCATACGCGGACCATGTAACGATGGTTAGAAAAGGCAAGTCCCACAATTGTGAACAAACACTTCCTTGTTGGCTGCTCAGATCCATGATGGTGTTGAGGAAGTAAAACTACAAACTTTCTCATTGGCTGACCTGCCAACTACGAACTTTCTCATTGGCTGACCTGTACAACTGCCAGAAATCCCAACCATGACAAAAATGGAATTATGATTTTATTGTGGTTTCAGACAATTTATCATTTATTAGCCATTTATTACTGCGAATCGTCAGCCAAGCGTTTTTCTACACTTACACTAAAATTTTTTGCACATTTTATAAGAAAGTAGTGGTATTTTTTATCATTTGCAATTGTTTTTGATGTTTGGGGTGATCTGGCTGCCAGGATGTTTCAAGATTAAAATTGAGTAATTTTGATCACGATTAAAACTCAGATCAAGCGAAAGTGTGATTATGACATCTATAGTTGCCATGAGACCGACAGAATAGAAACGCTTAAGACTACAAATTGAACCCAATAGTCAATATGAGCTACTGCAACAATAACCACTAGTGACACCATTTTGCACATTTTCTTTCTGAGTGTTTTAATTGCGATCAGGTTTTATCAACTTTGATCTAGAAACATCCTGGCAATCAGATTCCCTCAAACATCAAAACAATTGCAAATGATAAAAAACATCGTCACTTTCTTATAAAATCTGCAAAAACTTTTTGTGTAAATTTATCTTTAAATGCGATGTTTTCTCAACTTTTCTTCTTGATATCAATAACAATATTTTTGATAAAGACTATTTCAGAAAGAGTTGACAATGTGAAAATGAAGGCAAAATTAGCAATGACTTGCTGGATCCCTACCTTGCAGAAAAGCCGGCGCGAGTCCTCATTGATATCAGCCAGTCGTTGAAACATGGCATTGCCATAGACATCGCTAAGGACACTATGGTCTCTGCTCTGCTGCTTTGTGATGCCGATTATGTGCTGCCAACAAGTATAGGTTGACATGATCATCCAAGACTCTCTTCTGGAACGGCAATAAAACATTCATCACTAGCTCATACAAATATTTACAGCAATGAATCTGTAATCCTGCAAGTAGACCAAAGATTAATTATCTGTATCTACTGAGCAATGGTTAGCCATGAATGAGATAGCCTAAATTTAGAAGGCTTATGATTTGGAACACCTGACAGTGAATGTGACACGTGTCTACAGATTTTCATCAAATTTCTACCTCATTTGGTTCCAAAAGACTGGTTATGAGTCGACATGGTCCTTGAATTACATGGTGTGATGTTACTGGAGTCGTCTTAACTTGGTATTTTACTGACAGTCACTACATTCATTCTTCTATCCTTGATAGCTCGACAATTTTTAAAATCTGCTTATAGGTTACAACATTTTCAATTTGTTTTTACAGTTTTTATGTTTAAGTTTGCTAGATTTAGGTCAGACACCGAATGCTACAGTACAAATAGTTTATTATGTGCCAATCAGACAAACAACAAAATATAGGTGTAGAAAACTAAACACTTTGTTTCAAAAATAACAAAATATAACTTTATTAATCGCATTCCTCACTGTCATATGACATTCTCACTTTTCCTCGTCGGTTGCTGCGATTGCTTGCCAACACATAAAATAGTTGTAAATTTTCTTTGGCCGACTGACAGATGACCAAACGGCAGTAAAATCGAACAGGCATATATATGGCAAATGACTCCTAAAGGCTGGTTCACACTATATCGGCGTATCTCGGCAGTGATTCCACAATGATATGATAATGACGTAACGATGATAACGATGTTAACACTACCACAAACCTATCCGGCGTTTGCATCTGTGACGTAGTGTTCTCATTTTGCTTTTTAAATCTTCATGAAGAAGCCTCTTTGTTTTCGCATAATTGAAATCAAATACTAGTCCCGCAGCAACGGTCATAAGCGGAAATAAATAAATCACGCTATCAGCAACTGCAAATTACTATCGTCGAAATGGTTCACATTTGAAAGGCTGTCGTCGATGCTTGGTGAAATATCGAGAAAGTTTGACAGCTGCAAACTTTCCCGACGTGTCCACGACATGTCCTTCGTCGATGCCTCCAGTTTACTTTTATTAAATCAATTACTACCTTTTTCTATTTTCAAAAAAAAAACATTCATAAACATATCCATTCCTATTTCAGTGTTTTTCATCAACTCATCTCTTCAACAATAAAATAATTCATGAATTATTTTATACCATCTTCTAAAGTTCGCTGAAGTGACATCAATGTCCACCTAGTTTAATTTTCCCTGATTCTAAAAAGGCTTCGAGACTGGCTATATCTAAGCTACAAGCTGCTTACGAGAAAAGTTGGAGCTGAAACAAGAAGCTGAGATTTCACTTTCTCGCAACGAATAATTTTTAAAAAGGTTTAGCCAAATAAAACCAATCAATTTTGATCAACACATCCAAGATTTGTTATCAGACTGCAAAGAATTAACGATCATTCAAATGACTGAACATGAAGTCAGCAATATTGGTTGTGGGAGATACAAATATAAAATTGTTTATTACTACAACCAATTATTATTTACCTGGTCAATCTTTTGGCCTGGTATTTTATCTATGCATAAATTACAAATTGGTTTGTGTTTTACATAAACAAACTGAGAGAAAACTGAGTTCGAAAATGGCCAGAGCCAGTAAACAACGACAGAGGAACAAAAGTGATTCCATGGTTTGTTATGAGATAATATTCTAAGTGGACAAACACAAATTAATTTAATATTTCTCGTGCTATGACATTTGTAGAGTAGTCAAGAGTCATCTGAAGACCTAAACCAACTTGATTATTTACACATAATGCTGTGATTATATATCAATCAACACATCTCAATTGAAGAACCAGAATGGGCCATTTTTAAAGACACAGACTATTTTCTAGGCTGGAGCGAGAGCTAACCATCAACGTAACATCACTTCTTGAAATTTTTTCAATTCTTGTACAACACTCGACTATGTAAGAAATTACCATCAACTAATGGACAAAATCTGTTCAGTTATGTCCTATGATACCAAATTTGACTAGGTTTCAATGCCATATTCTTCAAAGCATCCAAAAAGAACTTAACGTATGATTAAATTCCACCCCATATGCTTTGAGCTGTTTATCAGAGGAAAAATACTTCTCATTTTAGCATGTGCCTAACAGCGAATATATAAACAACCCAAAAACAAATAACACGCTTCGCGCTGTTGAACAAGCAGCAGCCGAATTTACCTCACGTGTTTATTTGAGGCGCGAATCTTCTGCTTCATCACCGAAAGCCCTAGTGACGACTGTCTCACCGCTATTAGTCGCTAGAATATATGGATAAGCGAGAAGCAATGGCGGACTTTCTAGTCATACTAGCTAGAAACACTACATACATTTGATGAGTGTTATAGCAGGAAAACTGAATCTTATGCATAAATTGGTTGGTTGCAGAAGTTAATATTGATGTACTATTAGTATGATCTTTATTTACAAAATAAGAAATACTTCCTAAAGTTAGTGATAAGCATCACTGACTAGTCCTTGACCTTAAAGCTGTAAGCTAAATGAAAGGTATAAATAAAACTATGAAAAGCAATCTGTAATGAGATTTTTTTTTCCAACACACAAAAGTGTATTCGCAATATTTTGCAGCGGGCTGCATCCGTTGTACACGAACACGCATTTGTTGTATTGCTTATAAAGGACGCGACCACAAAGCCTGTCTGTCAACACGGTGCCATATGCCTCAACGCAAATCTATAGAAAGCATAGCCCATGCTGGATTATGGTGTAATAATAATTCAGGTAACTAGCTGGTGTTGCGCAATACATAAAGCAATCATTGATTGGATAGAAATAGAAATATAAAATAGAATGGGACTCTGGACAACCCTCCCTCATCCTGGTTGGCTACCGAGGTTATTAGCCTTTCAAAGCAGAATAAACTTTAGTGGACCCAGTCTCATCCAGCTACCTAGACAAAACTACTAGGTGTCTAGTTGGTACTATTCAATACAGCCTTGCACTTACAATTTGTATCAAAGGACATTCTGAACATGGAGTTATTCACTCAACAAAAGAGTTTATTCAGCGCAGTCAAGCAAACCGTCTCTAAAAGTCACGCCGATGTCACACCATGATTCAATTCAAGATAACATTGAAAGTTTAGTAAAGTTTTTGATCCTAAAAATACAGCCAAAACATACCTTACGATTATCTATAAACATAACAAAAACCTTTTTGGTATATGACATTAAATTTGATCAAATATCCGTTTTCATTTGTTATTTTTATTGGATGACAGATGAAAAACTCAAAATATTTCAATCCGGTAAATAAAAAAGCTGGTAGAAATAAACAAATTTAACTTGCAAATAATAAAAAGTTTAAATTAGGTTAGACTATATTTAGTGTCAACAGTAGTGAGTATTTCTATCACTCACTCAAATATCCAACTTACGTATTGCCTAGCTTACACTTGCATTCAAGGTAAAGTAGCAATGACAACCTTTTTACTGACGAGTATTTGATGAATATCATTTTTGCACGAAATTTATGTTTTTACAATTGTTTATAAACAATATATAGGTTAATTATATATTTCATAATATAAAGTTACATTATAATTGTAACTTTATACAATGCATATACTTTAATGTTATATGTAACTATTTTAAATATTAAACATTTAAAGTATTAAAAGCTATTTATAGTTTTGAAACAAATAAGACAAACTACAGTGTATTTGTATGAGAATATGTGTTCGACATATGAAAAAATATGGGAAAGGATTGAATTTGTATTCCAAAGTTTGAGTGAGCAACTTAATTCCTTGCAATCAAATTTAAAATGAAACAACTTGATAATCTAACTAACATATTAAAATGATCTTTCAAAAATGTATTGATTTAGAAAGAACACGCCAACCAGATAATGATTCAATTTAATTAGAAATTGATATTTTAATGACACGCTGTACAGCAAGACACACAGCTTACAGATGCACAAGAATAGACAACTCATAATTCACAGATATCTTATAAGCAGAAAAGAGAAGCCATACTTGAGTTTTTCCTGTTTCTGTTTGGCTATGCACTGTCTGGCAAGCTTTTCTAGTCGCTGGGAGTAATCAAATTCTATCTCGGCTCTCTTTTTAAAAAACTCCTGAATCTCTGACACCATACTCGACTGGTTCTCTAGCTTGTCGTCAAGACATCTCAACTGTGCCTGCAGCTTTCCTTGAATATCTGTAAAATATAAGATGGAGCATACATAATTACTACTCGGGATATTAGGTGTCCTCACAGCTTGGAAGAGTGCTGACTTCCAAAAGCTATTACACAGCTGATGATATCAAGGATGCTTTCAAACTCCCTTCAAATCTGAATTGCATTGGGTACATAGGAAGCATTCAGATTCCAACCACGTACAGCACAAATACCAATCACTGGCAATTTTAATACCAACCAGACGTACAATTCCAACGGCATAAATTTCTAAACGAAGTCAGCTTTTGCTTTGATCTGGGTAGACGTTAAACAAGTTGAGTAGGATTTATTAACAGTGCATAGGCCCATGTGTGGTGATGCAACAGCAAATGCTCTGCCTGGAAGTCTATGTAAGTATTTATATACTTTCAGGCTACGAAAACCTCAAGTCTGGTTACCATGTCCGTCGCAAAGCATCCGCGACAGCACCGCAGGCTATTAGCGATGAAATGGGAACCTACGTGCCGGGTACCACCGAGGACTGCCGGTAGTTGCCGGCCGCAACGCAATAGTTTAGCGCTGTTCAAATTTTGCAACAGGCCGCAGACAAAACCTTCCCGAAATGCACTGTACGGGTGAAGGTCGCCATTATAGGAACGGCATGATGAGTGAACATTTTATTTGATTACGCAATTATGTTTAGCGATGCAGCTTTTATGTGAACATATGCCGCCGAGCGTAGCGTTGCAAGCGTTTTGCTGCGCAAGTTACAGCCGGAGTCTCCCAACCGATATGGGAACCAGGCTTAAGCTAGTCTTATAACTTTTGGTTTAGGCGTAATTGCCTTATTTGATTGAGTCACAGGTCATTGATAGCATAATTGCCGAAGAGTCAGATAATATACAAGACCCCTCCATTTCATGGAGTCGATATAGTGGATATTTTGTCATATATGTTATGTCATATTTGAAACCCGAAAGACGCCTAACTTTTCTAACAGATGACAATAGAATGGCAAGGATAACCTATGTTTGCATAGAGGCTAATGGATATAATGAATCATGCTCTTCGACTTTGCTGGGACAGACAACGTGTTGAATAGCTACTATCTTAATTTGGGGCACGTTAACGTGACAACGGTTTTTCAATAAAGTTTTTCTTCTGTCCGCATGTCATAACATTCAAAATGTGAGCTGCTTGTTCGAGTGCAAGTGCCGCTTGGATGCAAGATAATCGTGTAAATCTATTAAAATTCATAATCATTGTTCATAGAATGATCGGCCGATATAGCAAGTGCTTAATTGCAATACAAGACCCAAAACAAGATAATCAAGCCCCAACAAACAAATTATGCGAACCAGAAACATCTGACCATTTTAAAATGTTTACCAAATGATAGATAACCAAACATTCTAATCGTTTCCGAAAGCATAAATACCCCCCTTCCCTTTCTACTGTTGCACATTTCTGA
The DNA here is from genome assembly GCF_963576615.1 of Watersipora subatra. Taxonomy (NCBI): domain Eukaryota; kingdom Metazoa; phylum Bryozoa; class Gymnolaemata; order Cheilostomatida; family Watersiporidae; genus Watersipora; species Watersipora subatra. The sequence continues at coordinate 16,873,700 of NC_088711.1, read as the reverse complement.
TGGCCTCATGGAAGAAGACAAGTGCCTAGTAGGTAGAGTTGTGTAAAGCAAACGAACCGATAGACAGTTGGTTAAACAATACTTTGGCTAAAAGCGACTTCACACTCCGCTTTTGTTGTAAAAACTTTCAGATTCAAATAATTTTAACATTTGATATTAAATTTGATGTTCTTATTGTGGAACTACAAGTATATATATACATATACCGCATTTACAAATGTTGAAAGGTTTGATACCATGGCCATTCTAGCCAAAAACCAATTGTCAAACTGTGCTGTGGTCTCTTAGATGTACCTGAAAATGATCCTGTACCTGTACCTAGACGTAACTGAAAAATCTACTGAACCCCATTGCCTCACAAAAGACTGTAACCATATTTATGAACGGTCCTGTGCTAGGTTGTTGTTGCGAAACGCATATATAAAAAACAATAGTTATATTAGCAAGCGGATGGATCATCTTAAATATAAGTGTCGGCAATTGGGTTGATCTCAGAACTCCAACCAAGCTTAGTAGATGTGGTCCAGCAAACAGCTCTACTAGTTTGGCTAGCAAACTTTGATCAAACTGCATCAAAAACAAGAGGCTGAATAATGAAGATAAATTGGTTATTACCAGTAGATTGGAAAGTTTAATCAAAAAATGATGCTACCATGATGGTCAAGTATGGGAAATGTCAATAGATAATTGATAGAGAAGTTCCACTCTACTTTATTGACAGTCACTGAGTCAAACTGAATTGTTTGACGTTTGTAAACAGAACAGCTAACAACTATTTGATTCAAACATTCTGCTGCCATCCTGGAAGTGTCACTTCTAATTCAAAGTTCAGCTGGCAAAACAGTATATTTTTATACATAGATATAAGCTAGACGCTACCCTGTCGCTACGATTCTCATAAAAGGCAGCTAGTACCTCTTCCGACTGACTCTCTAATTATAGGAAAACTCTTGAAATATCACAAAGTGTTATGAGGACACTAACTAGCCACGGTCTTTCACTGCTTTCAGCAGTGAAGAAATGCACAGGATCAATACAGGCGGGTAATAAGGCACTTGGTGTCACATGCACAAACACAGCAGTGATTGCGTGTCGGTCGAGGGGCAGAAGGAGATTACATCTAGCCTACTCCGCTAGCCTGACAGGCAATTTCTCAGAAAAGTATTTGAAAGGTTTCTGTTCTTGCTAGCCAACATTTGTAGGCTTCTCTTAATAGTCGCTGATGTAGCGAATATCAGTAGCTGAGTTAACCCTGGTCAGCAGTTCATCAGCAGTATGAACGCGATGGAAGAGGACAGGAGAAGGCTAGAGATGGAGAAGTATGAGAGGCAACAGCAAGAGAGGCTGCTAGCAATGATTAGATTAGACTGTACAATCGGATGACTAGCAATAAACCACTCCTATCAATCATGTTAACAACAAGGACAACAAAGGCAGAGACAGAAAATGAAAACATCATTAATTAATGACTATCAATGGACAATGCTAGACTAAAAACATGTATCTGGTGAAACTAAACCATTTCATCCCCAATTATGAAACTTGGAAGGCGCCTGATGGCACTACGGAATGAGACCGATATAAAGACAAACAGTTTATTTCTATCAGTTCTTGTTCTTCTATTTGAACTTATCATTAATGGGATATCAAATGCTTTCAACTCCATCCAGCAGGTTTCATAACGTAATAGCAATGACCAGGCAGCTCTGCTTGGTTCAAGATCGCCTACTGGCAAAAGCTATTAGAATGTTAATGTGAATTCCAGGATAATTCCCATCTACATAGAGCAGGTAGCAGCAGCTTCACCCATTTGATGTAGAATAGATTCTGCTGCCATTAAATCTAACTAACTTAGGCAATGGTAGGCCAATATTACAAACAGAAACCCTTACATACAATAGAAGAAGGGTTGGAGGACCATATCAGCAAGAGAGTAGTTAGGCCTACATAAAACGGAAGAAGGGTTGGAGGACCATATCCGCAAGAGAGTATTTAGGCCTACATACAACAGAAGAAGGGTTGGAGGACCATATCCGCAAGAGAGTAGTTAGGCCTACATACAACAGAAGAAGGGTTGGATGACCATATCCGCAAGAGAGTAGTTAGGCCTACATACAACAGAAGAAGGGTTGGAAGACCATATCCGCAAGAGAGTGGCTAGGTCTACATACAACAGAAGAAGGGTTGGAGGAGCATATCCGCAAGAGAGTAGTTAGGCCCACATGCAACAGAAGAAGGGTTGGAGGACCATATCCGCAAGAGAGTAGTTAGGCCTACATACAACAGAAGAGGGGTTGGAGGACCATATCCGCAAGACAGTAGTTAGGCATACATACAATAGAAGGAAATCAAAAACTCCTACTTCATAAAAGTAAGTAGATACTGTGCATTCCATCACAAGTGTCTAACAGGCTTTTACTTACTCTGACAGTCTTGCACAAGAGAATTTTGGTCTTCATTCTTTCTCCTACGAGACGATCGAAATGATTGACTTCTCTTAAAGTAAAACTTGCCGTCGTACTTGGGAGAGAGCATGATTGAGCAGCTGCGAGTCTCACCAACTTAAGCGTCAACTCTATTACCCATCAGCACTAGTAAATAGCTTCAGCTTCGTTGTGTGTTTATTTTACAGATGATAGGTCTTTGTTAATATCTTATCTGAGGATAGAACCAAGTCCTTAAGCTGCAGCCTACGGTGCAGATGAACGAGCGCAGGCACGAAGAGAGAAGCGGTGAGAGAGCCGTGTGCAGTCTAGTGGAAACTTTTAAACGCTCTTTGAATGGTAATAATGTGACAGTCTTCTGATAATGGCAACCAAGTCTATTGAAAAGCCCATCATCATCATGTCCTAGATGATTGGACGGAACAACTGCCGCACATGCTCTGAAGGAGCACCCACTCGAGTATGCTTATTCTGCGTTCATGCGAGCACTACGCATTATGCTAGGTTAGACGGTTTAGCACAGCGGGCAATACAGAGGCTATGAAATGCCTGACAAAGGATCGCGCGAAACGAGTCTAGTCTCTCAAAGGCTTTCTAGAGTATTTATTTATTAGTATAATTTATCGTCTAAGACATCTAATGCAAACAGTACAGATTCAAAGGCAATGAAGAAAGGCCTGCCCACACTCATTGATGTGTGCATAACAGAAACCTGTGTCAATAAAACATTCAACTAGTAATAAGTCATCACAAATGGCTCGATATACTTCAAAATTAACGGCACATCAAAGGAACTGTCTCTCCGATTTCTCACGAAATATATGAGCGAGCTTTGCTGTGTTTAGTTTTCATTAAAAATAGAAAGAAGAATAATCGCAATAAAATTTGTATGTATTAAAAATAAGTAAATAGATTACCTGATTGCGACATCCATGGTTCGCTATATAACCTATGATAACCAACTATCCATAAAAATAATTCTACAAAAAACCAAAACAACCTTGAAACTACAACTTTTATTAATATTTATAATGTTATTGATAAGTGTAATCTTATAATGTGATTAATGAGTGTTATCTAGAAACCTACAAAAAATAACAATAATAACAAGGTGTCTAATGTTCTAGGAGACAAAATGAAAGCAAGCACGGCAGTTGTACTTTTTTTCACTATGAAGACAGACATGGTTTGCTGCAAATATTTCAATCTGTTTAATCCAGACACTTGAGAATCTTCCAATACAATACGTGATGATTGTGTACTCCTAACCTCAAAGTAAAGTTAAGGTTAGACAACTCAAAACAGATAGCCATATCTGCTTTCATCGACTTAGCAGTTTTGTCAAACTATAAAAAAATCAGTGATGGAAGAGCTTACAATTATTGTTCAACCAAACTTATTATTCCTGTACGATCATGTTATGACCAAAGACCTCAAGTAGTTTGTATACGATTTCAAAAAGACCGCTTATAGAGCTTTATTTATATTATTGATACCGTACTTGACAAGTTGTTACATTTGTTTATGTATATATGAAAAGCCTGATGTTCTAATTTTATAGCAAAAAGCTTTAACTGTGGAAATTTGAAAGCAAATGGCTAGCTCACAGAAAATGGGCACAGTGAAGTCAAGTGCCACATTCAACTATGAACAGGATGACATGCTTGGAGTTGTCCTCTCAAAAATTAGCAAAATTGGCCAAGAGGGAACAACCTCTGTTCAGAGAAGCACATGCTATAAATCAGTTATTTTTTGCTAGGATGAGTTTAGCCAGAATCTATGATATTGGAGGTACTGGTGTACTACTATTTTGAAGGTGCAGTTAGAAAGGAAACCAAAAAAGTGACATATTGTGAGTAAAATGAGCAGCGCTGACAGCAAATGGCACAGTGGTTGTACAACTGCTATGTTTAAAAACAACTAAGGGTTCTTTTTACCTAGCAGGACACGCAGGACAAAATATAAAAACAAATCTATCATAAAATGATGTGGACAATTAGAAATTCTTTAGTAATGTGTCTATCTACAAACTTGGAGTTATCCTTTACATGTAATTTTCTATAAATGTAGTCGATACGCCAATTACTTTATTGATGACCCGTGAACAAATCTAATAAACGATATTTAGCATACACCAAATGTTTTTGTTACAAGATAAGCATTCAGTTGCTGTAGCCTAAAAACATTCAAATATTTGTAAAGATTTAGCGCGATTTAGAGCAATGACTTTCACTGATGCCCTTCCAAGCATGGCTTATCCATTGTCAACAGACCCTACCTGACTAGGTCAGGAACCAATAGTGTACAACAATCAAGGCAAAAATCTCCACAGCAAATATTGTGACCTTAATCTTCTGATGCTACCTGATATTGAATGCTGCTTGTTACTTTCCACATTTCAATAAAATTAATTTTGCGTATGGCATATATATTATTTATCATTGCTCATAATGTTGACAAACTATGAGCTGATCCTTAAAGCTCTCAAGGAGAAGCTTGCAGACAGAAGAATGCAAAGGAACAAGCAAAAAACCAGAGTTATTTAAAAAGTAAACTCAAAATATTGTAGGATTTGAAGATAGCAATTTAATACCAGTAGCTATGAATGTAACTACCCTAGGACACTTATGTATTCGCCTCATCTAACTTTTGCGTTTTCGCAGAGTCATCCTCTCGCGAAAATTTCATGTGCGAAACCAAACTATCATAACGAACGAGCGAAAACGCGAAATTAAATATTTGTTCATTGATAGTCCAAGAAACAAATGGCAGCAAGCGATCAAATTGCATTATTGACCTCGACCACACAATTCTACCTGCGGTTCATAATTACAAACTAGTCCCAAAATGAATTTTTTTCCTATCGGTGAACTGAACCTGAGAAATCTAATGTTTGTTTCACTGCATTTATTTTCCCATCACTATATTTTCGCACTCATCAGAGCTGCGAAATTAAGTTGCAGCAAAATTTTACTCTGTATGCTACTCACGAAACTAAATACTAGCGAAATATAAGTGTCCTAGGGTAGAATGAGTCTTCCCGTAACCGATGATTATTATATAAAGGGTTTGATTAAACTCAGCATAAAATTTCAATACAGCCAAACAAGAACTATGAAATTACTTTATGCACAATCAGGAAGCAGTACACTATTGGGAGACAACTTCAGCCAGATCCTAATCGGTCTAAAATTATGCGTAGTATATGATTAGATCTAAATGCCTCGGTGTGTACCTCAATAGCAAATGCTCTACACAGAGTGAATAAAAAGCAACCAAAACTAACTATGGCTTCAGTGGAAAATAATATTTGTCAAGAGCTTTGCCTAAAGTAGGAAACAGTTTCCGAAAAGAAATGGGCAAAATATAATATATTTAATAAACAAAAAGAACCAGTGGGTTGAACTTAAGGCAAGGGAAGCAAAGGTGAAAAGTGTCAATAGGATAATATTATGGAGACAAAAACCAATCGGTGAGCCACCTGCTAAACAGGTGAAGTTCAAGTGAGGACATTGAAAGGAAATCAGATGGAAGCCTAATAGGGAAAAGCTGGCCATATGAAAGACTTCCTCCTACCTATTGTGTGGTCAATACGCACTTCAGGACACAGACAATGCTTCTTACTAAATGAGCTGAATACTAACATAAAACTAACAGATCAGAGCATCCTCAGAAAAAGAACTTTATATCCTTACCAAAATAGCTATAGCTTGTGTACACTCATTAGCCTACACAAGGTCGGATTAAATACCTGTGAGCAAATTGAAAAGGAAGAGAATGAGGTGGGTGCTAGGCCTACTTATGGGGTAGAGTAATGTAGGAGTAGGAAGATGATTCAAAGAGGGGAAACTCTGTGCTAGCTGAGGTAGAGGATGCTAGCGGACATGATTGTCATAAACACTAATAAAAGTCTAATATAATGCTTATAAAGTCTATAAAAGGCCTCGATTCTCAGAGTAATAAATCAGTGCTGGATATAAAACTGGCTGACACTAATATGCAGTGTTAAGAACTGCGAGGTCAGGACGAGCAATTCAAGTTCAATAGGAGTCAAGCCTCTTACTACCTACTACTACCGACTACCACAACCCAAGCTGTTACTCACTGCTTGTGTCACAGGGTCTGTTTCCTCGTAAGGGAGCCGATTCATAATGACAATGACCTAATGCTTAATAATGATTGTGGTCTCACATTTTGCTTGTCTCTCTACACACCTCAGTATGGCTTACCGTATGAGCTGAGTACCGTATGTAGTGCACAATTCCATAACCTCCCAATAGCAAAGATGCTAATAGAATGTACCAATAGTCAGTCTGATCACATTTCTAGCTGTATCCACTTAACAACTCAATTAAAGCTGTTCAAACGTTACTGATTGGAGATCTTACAAATTACAATTCAACGAAAACAATGGTTCCTGTAATCATTAACGTTGATAGTAAAACTGGCCAGCTTTGTTTGACAAACGCGTCTATCAGAGAGTAAAAACTCAAATGTGTGATCTGCAAAGCTTATTCTTGAAAGTCATGGGCTGTGTACACATGCAACTGAGTTAACACATCGAGTATTCTTAGAAGTGATACAGTAAAAAGTCCCTTTTTACAAGGCCGATGAAGTCTAGCAAAGGCAGACAGGTCGAGACAGGTGGTCCAACAAGGTGATCTGAGCTTACGACTCCGCTCTGCTATCTGGCTACAGTAGATATCTTTGAAGACACCCATGCCCTCTTCACTATAATGCGACAGATGTAAAAATAAATATGTAACACAAGAGTCAACATTGTCCAGCATATGTAAGTAAAAAGGAGTTGGAGGTCATGATTACTGTAATTCTAGTGTATTAGAGGGGGTTGCAGACAAAGCTGTTAGTGATGAGACTATAAGAGGGTTCTCGTGTAAATTGTTGACCTGTTAATCAACTCCTTTTTAGAAATATGGCAGTTCAGGGACCCATTTAGTTCAAAGAACCTGTTGCATTTACCAGAAGTCAGTTTATATCGCTACCAGAGGAGCCTGTTCATATTGAGCACTGTGTTACAGCATATGCCAACACTCAGAACTACCAATAACTGCAACAACTCGCCAGCTTAAGCCCGGTTCCCATATACGTCGCAAAGCACCCGCGACAGCACCACAGGCTATTAGCGGTGAAATGGGAACCTACGCGCCGGGTACCGCCGAGGACCGACGGTAGTTGCCGGAGGCAACGCAATAGTTTAGAGCTGTTCAAATTTCGCAAAAGGCCGCAGGCAAAACCTTTTCGAAATGCACTGTACAGGTGAAGGTCACCATTGTAGAAATGGCATGGCGAGTGAACATTTTATTTGATTACACGATTATGTTTAGCGATGCAGCTTTATATGTGAACAGATGCCGCCTAGCTTCGCAAGCGTTTCGCTGCGCAAGTTACTGCTGGAGTCTCGCAATCGATATGGGCACCAGGCTTTAAAGTGGGATCACCAGCTACTGTTTCAGATGCCACCAGCTACTGTTTCAGATGCCACCCCCTCCTGACCTCACTAACCCATTGTCAATATTGATACTACATTGTACGCTTGTGGTTTTAATAAAATGGAAAATGGTTTTACAAAAAACGATAAACAGGTGTGTCATAATGTTTAGAGATAATTTAAACTGAGGAACCTGATAAAAAGGCACTATGAAAGGAGGAAGCTCTCAATAGACAATGTTTAAGTAGAAGCGGAGATGGGTGACCCTAGAGGCACGAATCATAGCACTGGGAGCCAACAAACCTACAACTAAATTGACACAATTATATTAGCTTTCGATATATTGGTCCCAGAGAGAATTAGACCGCCAAGGGCAAGCGAGATATGCATTTCTAAAACATTAGTACACAGCTAGCAGAAGAGCGAGTGAGTAGAGCTCACACATTCAGTCAGCATTAGTACGCTGATCACAGGATTACTAAAAACACCTGACAACAAAGGCTGCTTATAATGTAGAATGGCCTATAGACAAGCCAGCACCTGTCCCTTTGCCCAACATGAATCAATGAAGCCCTTCAACGCCACACCAGCTCTCAACATATTAATGGGCCCTTCTAACTACGCGAGTTGACTCGATGTAAACTCAGGCTATATCTTTATGACAAATGCAATTTGGCTCTTGCAGTTCAAACACGCTAATGGTATCGCGGAGTGGTTTCACCACCATGTACAGCTTGATAGCCTTTGTGATAGACCGAATACACACAGAGCTACACCTAGAAGTGACTGCAGTCAAAGGCTTGCATAAGCTAGAGTGGCAAACCCAATACCAGCAATGCAATCCGCGTCCGCAAAGGGTTTGATGTAGTTTAAAGATGGTTTGGGTGACTGTTGCTCAAAGACTATGTAGATGTAGCTCTCATGTGTCCAGGAAAACTGACAACAGATTCCAATAACGGTGCTTTATGATTGCGTACATGTAGATGCGTACTTTATGTATATGTGTATGGGGTACGAACGCTGTTTGGATTCCAGACATGTATGTACGTACCCTATACAATTGTAAGAAGTTAACCTCATTTTTGTAAGGATAGTATTATACAATGGTATGTGATAACGATGATGATGGTGTGACTATAATAATGATGGTGAGTAGAGGATAATTTCAAGTTTACTGATATGAGGAACTTTCAACAAAGGCTTATAGAATACTCCTGTTATAGACATAGGGACTCAAAAGCACTTTAATTAAAGCCTGGGTCACATAATCACATAAAACATCTTCTTGTAACTTCACCCACATGCTGTCACTGTATATATTGGCCAAGCAGAGTGAAAATGTTTAAGAAAGCAAGCATTTCCATTTTATTATAGGTATTTTGTGCTAATGATTTCTGTCAGTTTTCTGTCTGCTAATGTATTCTGTCAGTTTTGTGTATCAATGGTAACCCACGTGAGTGAATCCAGGCCTAAAGGGTGACTACAGTGCTGGTATGCCTCCCTCCTTATCGCATATAAGAAGACAACCAATATGTTACCTGTGTTATTACTAGGGTTGTAGATTATCATGCAATGACTTCGCAAAAGCTCATAAATGAATAAACACCTCGAGTGAATTATTTGCACTGTCGGTTGATTGATTGCCACAACCAAATCAACCCACCCTTAAAGCCTAGACTCTCATACAACTCCTAAGACACGATGTTCAGCTCGTGCTCAGGATTTATGACAATGCTCAACATCACAAGCACAATCTCAACAAATTAAGTATTCTCTCTGTGGTTATATTAGCTTATGAGCGTGAAAACTTTTTTCAAAATTGGATTGGCTGATCCTTCAGAGCATGTTTTTTAACTTTTTTATCGGCGGATCAGCAAATCACTGAAAAATTGGTCATAAGTGTGTCCGTTGAATTCTCAGATGAGTACTCTGTTAAGCTAAGCACTTAGAAAATATTGCAGCACTTCGCAAGTGCAGCTTCATTCGATCACAGATGGTAGTCGATTTTACTTTGATGTATTACTTTTTATCGAATAGATTTGTATAAGAGACGCTGCATAGTTCATTAGATACCAGTAATTACAATTCTAATTCTTTGAACCAGTTAACCACTTTAGTTACAAGTAATCTTGAAAAAGGAAAAGTTGCAGGTGAATGGCTAGTTTTAACTACAACTTGCGGGATTACTTCTGGCTTGTAAGGTATGTAAGGCCTGGCATCTGCGAACAGAATTGCCAAGTCACACTGTACAGCTATAGCAATGTTCACTACGGGTTTTGAACTCTGTCAGTTTTAGTCGCTGACACGGAGAGGCGATAATCTGGACTCACTAGAGCCCAAATAACCAGTCTGCGCACATCAACATCTGATATAGTGACTCCTAAGATTACAAGCAATAAACTCCAAAGTCGGGGAGTTACAAAATCATCCGCATGGCGATTATTCTGCGTTGAGAAGGCGATCAACAATAGCAGCTACAAAGTAGAATTTCTCTATATCCTATAGAGAGAGATAATAAGAGAGAGATAGAGAGATAATAAGAGAGAGATAGAGAGATAACAGGAGAAAGACAAAGAGAAGGTAAGTGATAAAGGGAGATAACATACCGATCATGCACTAATATTGTCATTGTATTTATTCTAAAATTAACTAGCAATTGTTCAATATCATATAGATTAGTATTGGATAGAACTTTGTGTTGTATCAGATAAATAGACTTCACGATATGTTATCAATAAACCTGCATGATCACTGTAGGTAGGAGCTGGCTACACACAATGTTAAATGCATTGCTGACACATGCGGATGTTTGCCACGGTTATACACACCGGACGCTACTAAACAATGCATCGTCTTGACAAGAACAGTGACTAATGAGAACAGGTGATAGTCATGTGAAGACCAAGACCAAATACGTCACTATTCTCCAATAGTGAAGTATCGTCAGCTATTTATTATCTAATATGAATCATCAACAACTCGCAACAAAAATGTTTGTTGACGCTAATTGCTACATTTTGTTTGAGGAAAAATGATATAGGCCTATAGTGTGCCCTCGTGTTACGATGACCCTGTTGTACAATTGTTTTGGGCTCTGCAATGTAGAACACACTGATTTTCCCTTTCTCCATATGAGATATTTTTTACCATACGCCAATTCAAATCTGAAATTCAAATTTGTCAGTCGGTGTGCTGATTAAGTCGGAATAATAAATATGCAGATATGCTCTTCGCCGAAATTCCTTTAATGACGAATGAAAGCGACATGATAGTCGATCTCGCCGACTTCAGCATTATTCGCTTATTAGTTATTTCGAAAACGAAACCGCAAACAGATAGGTGATAAAATTTTAGCTATGAAAAAGTCTAAGTTCAGTAAAATTCAGTAAAATAATTTTAAATTAATAATAAAAAAGTTCAATAAAATAATTAAAAATACATACTAAAACTAAGCTTTAAGTATGTGCTTAGTAAGCTAGATTTATTTAAGGTAAATTCAGTTTTTATGTTATACGTCTGTCTCAAAGGTAAGAACTCCCCCGCGGTATGTACTGCACATAGTACATTGTAATGTTACACTTTATTACAGATCATAACCAGTAAATACACTAAAGTTACTGTTGGTAACTATAGTTACTAAGGTTTTGTTGCTAATTTTTAATATGAGCTGCCCGCATATAAAATTTTGGTGATTTTTACCAGGAGATGTTAGCATTAGATATTTTCTACGGGTTTCTACACTCCTCTATAAGAAAATTTCGCCTTACGACGCCAACACTGGAACAAATTAAAATCGTATGGCAAGGGTCCACTGTACCTTAACGTTGAAAACTACCAAGTTCAAAAATACTTTAGGTTCATGACAAATCAAACTATAGAAAAATGAGATTAAATTACTGAAATATTTATCTGAAATGTAGGCCATACTATGAACAATTATCATTTGAATGAGTAGCATTCATGTATCTTTTGCCAGTGAAAATATATATATATTCATTCAAATATAATCAATTGTTTGTGTGAAGCGCTGTTGTGGTTGGCATTTGAACATAATTCTTAGATGTAAGTAGCTTGCATTAGAAATGAATAAAATGGAACCGAGAGCGTTAGAATAAACGTTGGTTTTTATCTCTACCAATGCGGATTGTCTATCGTAGATCTTTACCATCGTCAATGCCATAGCTACGCAGAAGACATATTTTGTTGGTGTATGATCCGGGGTTTTAGAGTTACACTGCCATAAAACTTTCACAAAACCACACTGCCAAAACAGACACCAATTGTATTAGAGGTGAAGGCACCTAAGATGGGTGTAAAATGAGCTTTCATCAGTTAAGATTCAGCCTCACTCTAGACTGGCTGAAAGCTATGTACTATAATAGGCTATTACAGTACAGGGTTGTCTAAAAGTTAACATGGCACAATATGAGTAGTTACTGTCAATTGACTTTCTCAGGTGACATCTCATGCAGGTGGAATCGAACTCTTCCGTTTTAACATATACGGATCTACTAATAACATCTGATACTTTCTCTGCATATAAATGATTGTTGTTAAATGCATGTGAGGAGGGAAAACTTTCAGGATCGCTCTTGGCCCTTGGGAGCCATCTATCGCGAGTCTAAACGAGCCATCTGTAGCTTATAGCAAGCCATCAGTAGTTTATAGCGAACCATCAGTAGCTTATAGCAAACCATCAGTAGCTTATAGCGAACCATCAGCAGCTTATAGCGAGCCATCAGTAGCTTATAGCGAACCATCAGTAGCTTATAGCGAACCATCAGTAGCTTATAGCAAGCCATCAGTAGCTTATAGCAAACCATCAGTAGCTTATAGCAAACCATCAGTAGCTTATAGCGAACCATCAGTAGCTTATAGCGAACCATCAGTAGCTTATAGCGAACCATCAGTAGCTTATAGCAAGCCATCAGTAGCTTATAGCAAGCCATCAGTAGCTTATAGCGAACCATCAGTAGCTTATAGCAAACCATCAGTAGCTTATAGCAAACCATCAGTAGCTTATAGCGAACCATCAGTAGCTTATAGCAAACCATCAGTAGCTTATAGCAAACCATCAGTAGCTTATAGCAAACCATCAGTAGCTTATAGCAAACCACCAGTAGCTTATTCAATGTGAAAAAAAATGACGAACACTTTCTCTTAAAGATGTGGATGCGTCAAAAAATTCAATTTAATGAAATTAAGACCCATAAAAGGCTAAAACATCAGCTACAATTTGATGCCATTTTTGTCTTTGTAGACCAACCCTGTCCAGAGATATATGCGTTTGAATGAGGCCCTCTTTTAAAAAGCTCACGTTCCAGCGAGTGCTTCTTTCGTGACGTCACAAGCAATATATCTGAAAAGAAACCACGAGCGATAAATATGAGGTCGCTTTCTTAGCCAATCATCAGCGCGAAACATTTATATAGGCCGTGATAAATGTTATCACTCGTAAAACGTGTTGTCTGTGATCTCAATTTTAGGGATTTTACTCTATTATTAAATCGCATGGACATCGATATTTACTAAATTAATTAACATCGTTACTTTAATGAATTACTCGATCAATACGTTTTATTGGCGAACAACATACATGTAATTGTAAAAATTGCTGCGACGGTGACTCCGAGTTTTCTTGGCATCAGGTAGTTAAAGTTCTACGGAGGAAGATCGGAGAATGGAGGTAAATTTATCTTTTACTTTGGGTCTCCCATAGAGTTTCATGATGAGTTTACATTCAGATTATATTTCCCTGTTTGAGGCTAAAATGTAATTTCCTGCGCGTGCGAGATACGTATGTACAGTGAGTTCTTGACGGCTTCTTTTTAATCTTTAGCATCTAGCAATACAATGGCTTAGATTGATGAATATACTAAAGGTAATATTTTAGTACTCATTAATACATGTACTAATTAATAAAATTGTAACTTTTTGCTATCACTAATCATCGTTTTATATATTTTTATCGGTTCACCTAGCTACATTTGCTTTAAATTTTCTGTGGCAGTTTTATCTAGTAAATTAGATTTATGATTTGACTTTAGATGTTCACTTTTCACTTGCAGAAAGTAAGGAAAATCGATTGATCAATGCAAATCTTTAACTTCCAGAACCAAAGCTTCGAATCGTTGGCTTGGCGTACTTGTGCCTTAGTTAAACATTTATTCGTTTTTAAAATTACACTCGCAATCTATCAAACTCCCAATTTGAAAGCTTTCAGTAGATACGCTTTAGAATGACATCTACGAATGACATATGTTTATTGCATTTGTTTTACTGACTACAGAATGTTTATGTCATCCCACCAGCCGAAGCAGCTTTGTCAGTGTGGAAACTGCCATAAAGGGGAAAGGGAGACTTGAATGTGTGCCGCATAAACCGTGATGTTTTGTTTGAGTTTGTTGCAGTAGATGAATTTGTCTTATTGTATCAGCTAAAACTATGTGAGTGGCCACGACTTGATGAATATTTTTAATAAAAGCTTTATGCCGAGATGAAAATCTTTTTGCTTGTAAAAATTATATAATAAAATTACATTGTTGAAGATAATGCGAAACATGATTTGCAGAATATTGTAGTGAATTGGATACGGTATATGGATGTCCGAAGAACTGGAGAATGTGAGTTCAAATCCAGTTTGCAGCAGACCTCTCATCCCAGACTTTTCTATCCCTATGTATATTCTTTTCAAAGACGCAAATTGCTTATTTTACTAACGGTAGTAAGAAACTAGTTTTCGGTGTGGGCAATGATATACAGCTCCGCCCCAAGGATAGGCGACGAACATAATGTGGGCGGGGCTTTTGGGAGGCTGTATATCGTTAGTGTGGGTAGCGGCGGAACTGTGCTGATACAAAGACCTTATACTACATAGTTTGCTTGACAGAATTACCGTAGACCGTTAGAATTGGTAGTCGGTACTCAAATGTTTACACAGCATTTGGAGAAAGTGAGTAAGACAAATTTTCAATTTTCGTTATTTGAGGCCTTTGAAACATTCATAATAATGCATCTGTAGCTGGATTTAAAATTTTATTTTAGCCAACATGAGCAAATACAAAATAAGATATATGCCAATTGAGCCGCGTAGGACTAGACTTTTATCGCAAATAGCTGATGTGAATACGAGATATATTGACAGATAAATACCGCGTGACATCATTTTGGGCAAGTCTGGGCATGTTCTTTTGGCCTGAGCGTTTTTACAGCGATCAGATTTTTTCGATTTTAATCTTCAAATATCTTGGCAATGAGATCGCCTAACACAACAAACAACATATCAACTGATAGAGAAAAAAAATGCTTTCTTTTAAGATCAACTCAAATTTGACGCAGCCACATCTTTAAGGTTATAGGGCAGTTTTGTCGAGGACCATGTCTTTTTTGCATTTGTAGTCATAACTATCAGAGTTCCAGAGGCTGTGAGGAAATAATCTAAGGCAAGGTTACCTGCTAATCCAACCAATTACAGTAAGTATTGCTCTGCCATTTACATGGACCTCTTAAAATTTAGGAATGGCTCACAACGTTTAATGTATTCTAATACATGCTAGTTTCTGAGACCTCATCGCTGACTGAATTTCATTTTCATTCTACAAAAATTTAATGTTCATAACATTCTTTTTAAAAGGGGACAGACAAGCGTGAGAAGAATTCAATCTTCAAACCAACAAGCAAGACAGTGTTAAAATGACTGAAAAGATGAAACTTGCTGCATCCCGGAGATTAGCATTCAAATCTCATAGTTGATTGGCTCTTTCAGTATTGAAATTGATGGTCAAGTATTGTGGCTAGATTTTAATAGGCTGTAATGATGTAAAACTTTATTTTGAATTTAAAAACTAAAACAGGATAATTAACCACCTTATATTATGATTTGTGCTAAAGTAGATATTAGATTAGCCTTCTTTGGTCTGCCTAAAAACTGTTTAATGCTGCCAACCTAATAGCTTATATGTTGATATATATATATTGCAAAATTCAAACACTTTGGGCTGTTTGAACAATTCTAGCGCTGTAAAAATGAGAGTTTTGGCATTCTTTGCTTTTATAATAGATTCAAAATAGACAATAATCATGCTCAACATTGGAGACACTTTGGTGACCATAACAGCGATACCAATAGCTCGTATTGGAAGACCACAGCACAGAAGAGCCTTTAACTTATTAACGGTGTATAGCCAAGAAAGGAGACTATATATTATTGCTAATATAAGGCTCACTTACAGACAATGATTTTGGATATAAAAATGGCATGATAGTAATATATTGTCAGCAGCATAACGTTGTTCAGCCAGCTGAGGCAACATTCGATTGCATAGCAGTAAAGAAAACAATGGACACTTGTTATTGGGTTGCGCCATTACTTGTGCACAAACATGCTAAACATTTAAAAATGTTCTAAAAGGAAAGTAATCGCGATTTACACACACTTATCTACATGTATACTGTAACTGTTCTCCCAAATACAAAGACATTGCTGCTGTCATTCCTTCTGGCATTGCAACTAATATATTCTCAAATATTAGAATATCTATATTGATAAATCCCATGTTGTCATTGTGTGTCTGTCTGTTAGTCCATGACAACACTGTGTTTCCACATTTTTTGTTAGATTTCATCCAGACTTCACACGCATACGCTCTGTGCCTTCCGTATGATCGTTAAAAATATTCGGTTTCAAAACACGTCAGGTCCTGTGAACCAGCCTCTCTCATGGCCTCTCTGAGTGGCTGAGAACCAGTCTCACATGTGAGCTGTCTGATTAAAAATAAAAGGGATTCTATGCATTACCTGGCTAAGTGTTGACTAAAGACTCCTTCATCGCAACTCTGTGGTATATTTTGAAAACTAATTTAGTTTCATGATAAATATTATGTATCGTCCCTGATTCTATGGAACTTAATGGAGCCGTAAACATTCCTTCAAAGTAAGCAACTCCACTAAGCAAGTTCCCCCAAGTAAGCAACTCCACGGTGAGTAGGATATCTTCACAAGAACGAAACACACTAATGAATGTTTGCCCCTGGCAGTCCCTAGTAGAACAACATGGAAGAAAAGAGAAACGCATGAAATGTGACAACTCTTAGTTGTAAATCTATTCAAAGCAACAGTGACAAACTTACCTCGGGCTAGCTGTTCGCACTCTCCGAGCTGCTCCTTCTCCTTCCGTACCGATCGTCTCTCCCCCACTATAGGCATGCTGACGCTTCAGATTCACCTTGCAGCTAGTGCTGTCTTTCGGGTAGCAACTAGTCTACCACAACTGTCATAAAGTTCAACAGCGGCTTAACAAATGGCACACAAATGTCAGCTTCTCACAAATTAAGATGTCAAGCATGATACGCCTTCTTTCACTTGTTTATCTCTCAGTACAATAATATCCAGACAGCAATCTATCAGCCTCACTATCCTATCAGCTATCTGCCATGCAGACGATGCACAGCCTGCCAGTAAAATGCTTATAGACTTTGAAGAATTGAAGGCATTGAACAAAAAAGACTCTCTGACCTAACATAATAATGTAATAAAAGGAGTCAATGAAAGTCTAACCTACTGTGAGTAACATGGAGAACTTCCTCATGCAAGTATGTCAGCCTACGCTAATGACCAACAATCAGATGGTAGTCATAATCAGACGCTTATAGAACTTGCCATCAGAGACACCAACGCTACAAATAAAATGCAGAAACTGCTGACCAGCATAGATAGAGGCAGAACGATCTCAAGCTAAATGTATCATTCGATATTTAAGGATGAAAGACTCGCCATAACTCCAAGCATGAGTCATAACGTAAAAGCTTGTCGAGATTTTCACTGAGGCCAACCAAACAAAACTTGTAGTCAACTAAACAGGCTGAATGAGATTTGCCATACTAGTAAAGGATAAGGGTAATGAGAGGTGCACTTAGCTAGTGCTCTTGCCGGCAAGATGTATCTTACATATATGTGCGATATCATAGCTCAAATGTCAGGATCACATGACGCGGTTCACCATGTTAAATGATACTTGACATGCCCTATCCTAGTAACTTTTGTTACAAATTCAAACTCTTTGATGCTTTTTTGATTGTCTATTAATCACCATCATAAGCTGTGTAAAAGTGGCCAGAATTGCTTTTCCCTCAAAATGATACGTTACAAAGTGAAAACTGGATTTATTTTCGCTGGGGCTGCACAAGCCCTTCGTGAAGATCTAGTTACAGATAAGATAACAATGAATTGATGATGATCTCTGATGACAATAAACTATGATAATGACCCAATGACTGCCCATTTCTGCTGTGAGTCATCTTCATATTATTGATTTATGTTTTATAACCATATAACATGGAGATTCTGCAGCCGAGTAATCGCTGTTGGTTGACCCAGGATGAATGTTACCTCAGAGTAAAAACTTTAATATGGTAGCCATGTTTAAATTTAAGGAAAATTTCTCATTATCATTTAACATTAAACTCCGTGATAAAATATTACTGTGATGTACAAAACGTTGGTAAATAATAAGAACACAGAGTATGCGTCAATACAATGAAGTATTACCATGTCATTATTTGGCAAAACAACCTTGTATTGGAGCCACTAGAATGAAGCGCTTGCGAACTTATTATCATATTACAGACCATTCAAAACTAATAGCTTGAAAGTTTGTTGGTCAAGGACAAGTGAGGGTTGGGTGGGTGGTTGCACGACGCCAAAGGGTAGCTTTTGTAGAGAACAACAGCCCAAATAACTAAAACTTGTAACCGAATGGTTGGGTCATGCTCAAGTTTCATCAAATAAACTGAACACACATTGATTGGACAACTCCCTATCAGCCGAATACAGCATTCGCTATAGTTTTCGAACAACCAGCAAGTAATTTAGAATGCAACAAATGAAAGCAAATGATAATCGGACAAAAAAAATAAATATAATAAAAATAATTTTTTTCCTGGTCGGCAAAGACCAATGTGACTACCCCTTGTAAACTTTGGTTCCTTTATTTGATTTATACACACTTGTAAGGCATTGCTTGGGCAGCCATGTGACCAACCTTTAATAAGGATTAAACCCTGGGTATAAAAAGATTATATATAACATAAATCAAAATTTGCAAAATGTGTAATGTCTTTTAGCTACATGTATTTAGCAACCAATTACATATCACAAACTGAAATTTCAGCAATCACAACTATTGAAACAAATATCATCCCATGTTGCCAGCATTTCATTATTATACTCCAGTACTAGTTCCAACTACGTGTACAGCTATGAGCAGTTTAGATATTGAGTTCAACATGAGAGTCTAGACTGATTCCAAACATAGTTTTACCATTTCAGAATGGTTTGACAGTTTCTAGAGAAAAGATTCAACGAAAACCTAAAAAGATGTCTGGATAAAAGCCATAAACACAAAGACAATATCACAGCAAGAGCAGGGCTCAAGAACCAAATGTCAGTGATTTCTACAGATTATTAACCACAGCCGACTTTCAAAGTAACCAGCTAATCAAATCTGTGTTAGTAAGAAGTAGTAGTGTCACATGAGAATATCCTAATGGAAATCTCCTGATTGACCCTGAGGCATCACAAGGAGAAACTAGGCCATGTGAAAATGTGCAATACCATTTGCTAACAATGCTACTGAGTAATATTTTTGAAGGATTGTATGGCAATAATGAGCCAGCTAATTTATGCATCAATGATAGGTCAACATACATAATGATGGAACCAGGTGCACGCGAGCGGCAGCTAGGCATGCTAATGAAACGCTCAGGACAAGTAAATATCCCATGCAATTACACCAGTATTCTAAATAAGTATGAAAGCAGGAATGGTGAATGTATTAAGGAACTCAATGCACAACCAATAAATGAAAAAGCTATGGATTTTTATTATTTCCTTTAAAGATTTTAAATGCAAAAATCTGTTTGGGTTTGTTAAAGTCACCGAAATGATTTTCAGCCATCCAAATTGTCAGCACTTTCTGCTTGATATGACCAGGAATTGAATGAAGCACAAAAACACATTCCTATCAA
This sequence comes from Watersipora subatra, assembly GCF_963576615.1. NCBI lineage: Eukaryota > Metazoa > Bryozoa > Gymnolaemata > Cheilostomatida > Watersiporidae > Watersipora > Watersipora subatra. The sequence goes on along the minus strand of NC_088711.1, from coordinate 16,853,784 downwards.
ATGTGAATATACTAGTGGACCATATTAATATGAGCCAACAGTTGCCATGCCTTAGACTAATGTCAACAATGCATGAGCTATAACATGAAAAGGTCAGAAAACAGGTGGCTACAATAATTTATTGTTTGCATTAATTCAATAAGGACTATATTTGCACAAACTCTTCATATATTAAAAACTATAAATATTTCAAGTCAATTGCAATCAACAGTTACCCATCTATGCACGACAAGCATAAAGCAGTATGCTGGTGTAAAGCTAGATCTACAACCTTAGATACACGCTGTATCAATGATGATAAAGCGTGGGTCTTAAGCTACCTTACAACTCTTAGTTGAACTTGAGTCACTCACGTCTATATTATAAGAGTTCGATGTGCCAATACAAGTTACCTTACCAAGAACAATCTAAAGCATTGATAAGGCAGCGAAAAACTCCGGTGGCTGTCGGTGACAAAGTGCAAGCTGATCTGTTCTAGGCAACAGCTAGCCATATGCATATTCAACAAATTATACAGTCTTCTCTTACCTCAGACTCTTACTTAGTAAAACCAAATATCTTCTTCAAAAACAAACAGAGCAAAGATGTGACACTAAACCTAACCAAACAGCCGCAGTTCCAGAAACATTCGCGATTCGAATAGCTGAAATAAAACAGTCGTTGCCATCAATGAGTGAGCTGGTCTGAAACAGGTCACATTGAGTCGTAATCGAAATGTAGATGACGAGACATATATAGCTGGGTGAGTAGACCTGCTAGGCTACCTTAATACAAGAAATATTCTTCAGATGGCAAAAGATCTAAAGTTGAACTTGATCCAATTATAACCTCGATCTAATTTCAACAACTATTTCGTAACATTAGGCAGCTCAATTGTTAATATGAATCGATATACGCAACAGCGTGATATGTCACAATGTATAACTATTGCGATATTTCGTTGAACACTATTATAGTATTTTTAAAAATGTTCAAATCTAGAAATAGTGACCTACATGGCGCAAAAATATTGGTGTTGTATAATGCTTTAACATCTCGGTATATCGCTATACAAAACCGAGTATACAACTAGTTTAACCACTTCGCTTTGGCTGCAAACATACTGAATTGTGTTTAAAGTTTATTTGAACATTAAAACAACGAAGTGTTCAAACTATAAGCGATCAAAATAAATAAATAGATAATTAAAATAGCTGACAGCGTAAAGAAGATACATGTACTAACTTTGATTCAGCGTGTCAAGAACGCATCGGCTCCAGTCTCATAAACATTGCTCTGGCGGTCGAGCATTTTCAAGTGCCTAGTCCGGTTGTAAATATGAAACGGCGATCTAGTGAAACGATTAAACTTTTAGTCACAGCTCTCGCAACTTGGAGCGGCTCGCGAAACAAATGCATACTAATTAAACAGCCAATAAGAAAAGTGCCCTTCCGGATGTTGACATAATTTCTACAGCACCCAGACTAGAGACTTGAAAAACATGGCGACTCATGTTATAAAAATTCATGCCTAGTAATTGTCAATACTACTAATCTATAAATTTATAATATCTTTAACCCGTAAGCTTTGTTAAAAAATTATCGCAAATTTTTTGGTCAACTAGTAAACAACATAGCAGAATATATCGTGTAGCTTCAGATTGTATTGCTATTTCACAGCATTTTTATCAGCGATTTGTAATAATGAGAAAGTGTTACGGCCATCTCTAACAGTTATTCAGCCTTCCACTCGACTAACCATAAACTTTTATTTTTAGGCACAACATACTAACAGCCATGAGTGATGGAGAAAGCGCCAGGCACAGTTCTACAACTGGCAGTCCTGCCAGTGCGCCTACCAGTAGTAAAACAACTCTAGAGCCAGATCTTAAGTTGGTGATGCTCATTATAATTGAGCAATAAATTTCAGCTATTAAACAAAAATGTAGTTAACTTTTCAAACCAATATTTGTGTAGTGATGCTATTCAATTCTGAATAGCATTATGTTCATTTACTCGTGCTATATATTTTATGAGATCTGCTGCTTATATACTGTAAGCCATTCACTTAAAATAATTGTTTTAGCGGAAGAGAGAAAGATGTTTTGTTTGACCTGTCTGATCCAAATGATCTAGAAGTGAAGTTAGACCAGTTGTCTGAGATGGAAATGGAAGAGTTGCTAAAACAAGCATACAAAGTAAATCAAGAGTTGAAAAATACATTGCATCGCCAAGACCAGTCTGGAAAATCCCAAGTAGACCAAACTAAAAGCAAAACTAGCGCTGCATCACGATCAAAAGGTAAAAATCAACTTATGACTGAGCCAGTACTAGGTAAAATAGTGAAGGTGACTATCTGTGATTTTAAAATTTTTGTTTTTTCTAAGCAGTTTGCTGGTTCGATAGTAAACCAAATGCTAGTCAAATTAATCAAATTATTTAAGTCACATGTTGCTAGCAATGCACCTACTTAATATGCCACAACAAAACATAAATACAAATATTGACTGGCATTATTCACCAAACTGGCAGCTAGTGCGTCGGGTGCGACCAGCCACCCACCTCAGATATAGTCTCTATATTCAATATATGTGCACACTATACATATTGTAAATAAAGCTAATTCGAACTATTCACCCTATTACTAACCATCTATGCACTATTTCCAGAACATTACTGCCCACTCATAAAATAAACTTGACTGCAAAGCACATAGCAAATGCAATTTACGTAATACTAAAATGCTAATCTATTAAGTATCTGGCAAGGTCAAATAACAGGGGCTGTTATTTGATTTAGGTTCAACATCTCGAGAGTCTACTACCCTTCCTCCTCTACGGACTACAAGTGGATCCAGACAATTTACTTCCCTCGATCACAGATCTAGTTCGCAACACCGCGGTTTGTCTCCAGTAAAACCAGGCAGACTCAAGGTAGGATCCCCAATGCATAGGTCGACAGTTATCATGTGTCCAAAGTTAGGGTAGTTGTGTAATCATTATTCAGGCACAAAATTCATGAACGATCATAAAAGTTTGTTGCTGCAAAAGCTGCAATAATTGTCACAAGAACCTTCCAAACAATTAGCTTGAAATTCTAGTTTATGTTGTGAAAGGTGAGCGTGATGTAGAGCATCCACAAATGCGTGCTTCAATGTGGATCAGGGTCGGCAAAAATATCGATATTTTTAAAAATACCATATCACCGATATATATCATGATATTTATTGATATTTTTGATATTTATGATATTTTTGAAACAAATGACTTTTTTTTTAAATATGAAGCTCGGTTGAACTTGTATGGTGTTAACATCGTGATTGATGTATTTTATAGGTTGTTTGGAACCAGTCAGCAATGTTTAATACCAAACACTTGATTTATTATAGGCCTAGTATAACAATATTTATAAATATAAAAATACTCGTCAAACGGTGGATTGGAAATAATGACATGAATGCAAAGTGCAAACAAAATAGTGCAAATAGGTAATAGTAAATACACACTGATAGACCAAGCATGTTCTAATGTCCTACTCTTGTCTAGTTTAGGTATTTGTAGACAAACACCAGCTTGCCAGCCTTCACCACACCGAGACAATTTCTCAACTTGCTGTGAACCAGTCCACATGATGAAAACACACACTCAACACTAGCAGTCAGAGTTATATCATCATAATTATAGGTTTATACTGAGCCAGAATCCTTTGAAGCTATTCATTGAAAGATTTTTACAAAAAATGATGAGATGAGTTACTCTGTCATCTCAGTGAGTCAGTGTAAAGTGCTTACAATTCTGTTTCTGGGTGTCAGATTGTTCAATTCAAAATCATGGATTATGAAGTTCAAAGGTTTTTCAGCAGGCTGGTCTTCCAATAAGGCAATAAAATATAAGTTTAACATGAGATGAGATAATCAGGTTAAAGAGATAGTACTGGGATGAAGGAATACAATTTAGATCTGTTTCTCAACTCAAACACTAATTAATTGGTCTAGCCGATGTCACCTCCTTGGTCTGGCTGTCTTTGTTTGTCTGTGTTCAGTAAGCCTAATAGGCCCCTATGAAAGTATTTGATGATTTTAGGTGTTATTTAGCATTTTTAGACTGTTAGCAATAGTTGTAAGGTGAAAACGGAATGATCAAATGGATATTTTTCAAAAATATCGATTTTTTTGACCCAGAAATATCATATCTATCGGCGATATATATCGACGATATACATCAAGCGATATATATCGACGATATACATCAAGCGATATATATCAAACCAAACCTGATGTGGATACAATTGCAAGCAGAGTGTGTGAATAAAATTTTAAATGTGGGAGTGCAATGTAGAATGTCCAAAACAGCGTAACAACTATGCTGTATGTATATCTTTCATATAATCTAATGAATGTCTGAAATTAAATGCTATGATCTAATACATAGTATTTGTTAGAGCCTGGCTAAGGTCTAATTGCTTAGGAAGACTTGTAACTTCTTTGATTCACGAATACACTATTTGCAGGCCAAGACAGCCGTGCAAGCACCAACTAGACATCGGCCAGAATGGGATGATAGGTTTAATTTTTAAGTCGTTATTGTACATAACACATTCACCTTAATATCATTTGCTATCCAATCGCCATCGTGTTGCTGATGTTCATACACAATTGCTCAAACATTTGTAGCCTTTTACATTGAAGATTTTTATGCATTTTACAAATATACAAATCAGAAAGCCTTCATAAACTGAAGTTTTACATTCAAATGTAGAAACAATGCAAAGTGTCTTCAGTTAGTCCATTTAAAGCACCTCTTAAATTATTGCAAGTAAAAAGTGTGTAAAATGTGAAGGGATGCTTTTCATTAAATTGTTTCTGCTCCAGAATTAGATTGCATCTAGAACAACTATGTGAAGATGAAAATAGGAGGTGAGGCTGGTAAACACACAGAAGGTGCACATGTTAGGGGCACCAGCATCAACAGGTGTGTATCCTTGTAACAGAGGCTTGTGTCAGTCATCTGGTTTCATCTACATCGGGGCAAGGCCTTCCCCGGACGCCTTCTTGTCCTGCGATTCAGTCCAGGCCTTAGCTATGGTTCGTTTCATGTCATCGTCACCTTCATCGTACATCTTTTTCATTAGATTCATTATGCCAGCTGATGGATCCTCGTCAGCCTTTGGAGTCGCTTCACTTTTCCTTTCAAAAAGAAATAAAACTATTGAAAAAGTTATCTGAGAAAAATTCAGACAAATCTACTTTAGCTAGTTGATACGACACATCTAACAGAAAACCACTGCCTATTAAGTTAAGGCCCATGAAATTATGACATGCCGCTCAGCACAGATAAGAGTTGTAACATGAGGAAAGGTTCTTTTGATTTGAAAGCTGCCTATATACATACACATGTATGATAGCTAATCTCAATGACAGCAGGCAAAGCATTAGATGACAATTAAAACTAGCACTCTGCGATACTTAGTAATTACCATTACTTTGTTATCCACTTTTAAAACCATTTTGTTTCAATATATCTGCGAACTAGAATCCATTCATTCAAGAATGGGTGGAGTTCAAAGAGTACAGACAAAACAATGCAAGGCTTTAGCCCTGAAAAGTTCAAGGTAATTATGCTCCGCTCCCTTACTGTTTCTCCTTTTTCTTTCTGTCAATTTCAGTCATGCCTTCCCATTTCTCCTTCTTAGCTTTCTTTAACATCACCAAGACGCTGTCACTTTTTATCTAAAGCATTAACCAAGCAATTCCTAAACAATATCAGGCAGCTGCTGTTAGACCAGCAACTCATTACAATTAGTCCAACTTTGACTTCAATTACTTTCGCAACAAATTCTTTTGTATATGACGAATGCGCAGTTGGAGCAAATATTTGTCTGAAAATGTGAAGAAATGCCCAACTCATGAAGCATCACAGTTTTGTAAACCAGTAAATCTTCCTGCGAGACATGTACACCGCTCATCTGTGCTAACACCAAAAGCTGAATCCATATTTGACATCGACCCACTGGAAACTGTCTACCCAAACGAGTCAGTTATAAAATAAATTGGTTTCACATGAACATTGAGCCTAGCAAAGTGGGCTAATTCTTTGTGGTTTTTGTAAAAGAATTATTGGCTTAGATCTCTAAACTCAAGCAATATAAAGAGAAAAAACTTTTACTAGTTTTATCGCGATTGTCTGAAATCTATCTAGATATTTAAAGGTTGACTTGCAACAAAATTCACATTACAGTTATTTGGTATCAAAAGATTCACCATGTCTTACTCTGCTGTGTGGTAGGTGCCAAATATGTGGAAAGGTGATTACAAGCTCTTCAAAGCTCAAAAACGAACAGTTAATCGCCGCTACCACGAAACCGCCGTAGATTGGAATCAATTTATTTCTTTGACGTACTCGAACAATTTGGTTATTATTGTTTTGACATGTGATGTTCTCACGTAAATTGAAAGGCCAATAAAAGGCTCAATATAAAACTTCTCATAGTACTAGTTTATGACAAACACTTTGAGTTTTACAGAAAAGCCTTTACCAAATATAGATGCTCGCTAGTTTACAGTTTTGTTTCGGCTTGGTCTAATCGTCTAGTCGTAATCTGATCATGTGACCCATACTTGCTGCCAAACAGCGCGAATAATTTCTGCAGCATTTTTCGACTATTACAGGTGACCAACAGGCTCGTCATGTTTGTCAGAGGATGATATGCATTCCTTCGAGCTAAGGTTGAACAATTAAACAGATTTTTACAGCGGGTTTTGAGATATCAGTGCTCAAAATGACAGCATTACAATTATGATGAAAGCATGTCTGGTTACAGCATCCTTCGCATAGTTAAGTTGCGAATTCTAACACCTATCTTGCCCAGTTTTATTATTTTCATCTACGAGCACACTCTCTTACCTTGATTTTGCTTTCCTCTGGTATTATATGGCCATAGAGACTGACTATTTGTAACTGGTGATCCTTGCCGGCCAGATTGTTCACCAGTAAATTGAAGCCTCTAAAGAACCGAAGTATGTATGACAGCATTGGGTAGAGATCAGTAATATACTTTGTTATGCTTATTAGACAAACCAGGAGAGGAGCGCTTGCAGAGTCAAAAGTGAAACTCTGTGATTAAAAGCAAAAGTGAGTGATCATGGCAAAACTACCGAAAAAGAGACCTATAACTACATTTTAGCACCCTTTTTCATCATTGCTGACAAACCAGGAAAAACGGATTGGATGCCATTTTACTTTCACTTCAATCTTTCAATAATCATTAGTAGTTTAGTGATGATTGGTAGTAGACATGGATCAACAAGAGCTGAACAAAGAAATGATTTATAGAGCGCATAAAATAAGAGCAAGGAGCAGTCGAAGTTTTATTGTAAGATGGTTGAGTCATAACCTCATTAAAGGCAAAAGCAACATTTATCTGAAGCCATCCAATTTCTGTGTAATGGCTAGAACATAATGCAACAAATAAACAAAGAGTGGGCATTTATAGATTACATTTGTGAGCAAATTTAGAGGACTAATTGATTGATTTAGAGGTTGACTTGCAACAAAATTCACATTACAGTTATTTGGTATCAAAAGATTCACCATGTCTTACTCTGCTGTGTTGTAGGTGCAAAATATGTGGAAATGTGATTACAAGCTCTTAAAAGCTCAAAAACGCAGTTAATCACCGCCATCACGCAACCGCCGTAGATTGAAATCAGTTTATTTTTCTGACAGTCAATACATTTGGTTATTGTTTTGTCACGTGATGTTCTCACGTAAATTGAAAGGCCAATAAAAGGCTCAATATAAAACGTCTCGTAGCACTAGTTTATGACAAAATGCTCGTTACTTTACAGTTTTGTTTCGGCTTGGTCTAATCGTCTAGTCGTAATCTGATCATGCGACCCATACTTCTTGCCAAACAGCACGAATAATTTCTGCAGCATTTTTTGACTATCACAGGTGACCAACAGGCTCATCATGTTTATCAGAAAATGATATGGACTCCTTCGAGCTAAGGTCAAAAAATTAAACGAATTTTTACGGTAAGTTATAAGATATCAGTGCTAAAAGTGACAGCATTACAATGACGATAAAACAGACGCGTAAGAACAATAGACATGGTTTTATTGAATGCGTGAAGTATATTTGTGAAAATATTTCGACGAATGAGGTTGACTGAAAGTGTAAACAGAAGCCATCTTGTACAACTACGTCCCATCTGAGCCATTTTGGAAAGAGATTCTAATCTACAGCAGTCTCGTGTGACTGCGATTAACTGTTCGTTTTTGAGCTCTTAAAAGCTTGTAATCACATTTCCAAATATTTTGCACCTACAACACAACAGAGTAAGACATGGTGAATCTTTTGATACCAAATAACTGCAATGTGAATTTTTTTGCAAGTAAACCTTCAATTTAAATGGTATTTAAATTTACCAAACATCTACTGCAATGTTAATCTAATAAATTGAAGAAAAAGTGCAAGTGCTTATTTTACAAGTGCTTTCAACTGTTATTACCGAAAACAGTCAAAAAGTGCAAGAGTACCACAAAAAGCATGTTTAAATTTAATATAGTTACAAATGGGAAACACAAATTTAACTAAGAACATACTGTGGCTGTTTTAGTTTATATAAATCGTGCTTTTGAATGAGAAAGCTCTGAAAGAGGAACAGTTCTAAGAGATAACTGACAACACAGAAATTACAAAGCACACAATACACTTACGCCGAGTGAAATTCGCAGGTTACATCTGTGGCTGAGAGCGCGTTGACACCGACTAGATTTGTAGCATACACTTTGACGAATGCGTCTGACTGATCCCAAGCTGAAACAAAAACTTGCTTTTGCCAATCATTTACTTTGAAACACATACCAGTCAAAAACCCATACTAGCCAAACTTGATACAAATCGTTACTCCCTTTTTATTGTAATATAAATAGTAACTGTAAATCTAAAAAATCTACTATATATAAATCTACTAAAAATCACAAGGTAGTATGAAAACAGAAATGCCGTAACACCTTGCAAATATTGACAAACATGTAAAATATTTAATTGGTGTGCAATTATGCAATAATAGATAATAATAGTTTCACCGTAAGAAGTAATTTTTTTAAGTGGACGTTTCACTGGAGGACTTTGGGTAGTAGAAGACACACTAGGAGCTGCATCCGCAGGAGTAGAAGGTTCTGCTTTCTGACTCTGCTCTATAGATTTTTGAATCTCATCTATACGGCCTGTTCAATAAAAACATCCAAACCATATATTTCATTAGCGGCATTAGGGTTGGCAAATTATAAAAAACTTCTGGTTGGCAAACAATGCTAAATTTTAGTCATTTCCTGGCATCTTTAAACATACATTGATAGCAGACGTCCGACAATGATACATTATTAATTAAATCATGGAACCAACTACAGTAAATGCCTTAGTAATTACTGATAGTGGCAGTGACTGCAGTGGTCAGATCATTATAGTAGTTGCAATATTATAGAAAGTATATAAAGGTTAATTATGCATACGCAATTACGCGTGTATCTAGTATTATTCATCAGACCTAGCTGGGCCTTTATTAGAACAATACAGGTGAGAGCATTCAATAACTGGAGTCTGTTTATCTCTCCACTCATTGTCTTAGGCAATATTTGCTATTGATGACTAAACCTTAAGCTGCGGCTAAATGCATCCCATTTTATCAATAGAGGCAGTAGGCCTATATGTATACAGTATTTGCATGAAAGCGCTCGATATTAAAATGGAGCGTTATTAAAATACTAAACTTAAGTAACATGAAAGTTTAAGTTAAGTTTTAAACAATTTTATTACTGATAGTTTGATAGTGCATAGCAATAATCATCAGATTATTGCTTTGCAATATCTGCTTTGCAATATCTATGAAACTTTTAGTAATAAAATAGGTTAAACATAACATAAACTTCAATTTGACGTTCCATTTTGTTCATTTCTAGCACAGGCTGTTTCTATTAGTGATTCACTTTTAAATGATGACAGATATGGCTTCGTACAAACAACAATCTCTGTATGAACAAAGATATTAGTGCCTAACGAGCAGTAAAGAAATTAAAAGTTAAAGTAAAGCTAAAAAATAAAGTGTTCCAAGTTATTGATAATAAAAAGTAGAAAAGTTGTCTGTAATGAACAAACGAAATACTAAAAGCTAAGTGTAACAATTTTGTAGCTAATTATATATGACAATGACATTCCTACCTGTGATCTACTGACAATCAAAACTGGCCGTGAACCTTCCAGGATAATTCTTTAGCTGACTGAATCTATTAAAAACTAAAGTTTCTTCCCTTGTTGAGTGCATGAACCCATATTCCCTTCATACAACCAGCAGATTTTCATTATTAACTTGTAGCCTTTTTCCTCAAAAGTAAAAATATAACAGAGTACCTAGTTGCGCAAACCTGTTTGCCATTCGGTTGTTCAGGATCCATAATGGACATTAAGTATCCTGACAATGTTTAAATGAAAAACCAAAAATGATGCAACGGCCTTCATCCAATTTAGAGTATCTTTTATTGGCCAATGGCTTGAGCAATCATGATACACTGCTGCCAGGAACTGGTTAACTAAATTTTTGGTTACATTCTTCAGAAATACTTAAAAAAGTGGCAATTGCTATACATTGTTGAATTCACATACAAGAGAAAATAACTCCTCTTAACATATACAGAACAAGTACTAACCACAGGTAAGCAAACTATCTTTAAAGGTTTACTTGCAACAAAATTCACATTACAGTTATTTGGTATCAAAAGGTTCACCATGTCTTACTCCGCTGTGTTGCAGGTGCAAAATATGTAGAAATGTGATTACAAGTTCTTAAAAGCTCCAAAATGAACAGCTAATCGCAGCCATCACAAAAACGCCGTAGTTTGGAATATCTTTATTTCGACGATGTACTCAAACATTGTGGTTATTGTTTCAACATGTTATATTATCACATGAAATTAAAGGCCAATAAAAGGCTCAACATAGAACGTCTCGTAGCACTAGTTTATGACAAACACTTCGAGTTTTACCGAAAAGCCCGTATCAAATATAGATGCTCGCTACTTTACAGTTTCGTTTCAGCTTGGTTTAACCATCTAGTCATAATCTGATCATGTGACCCATACTTCTCGCCAAATGGCGTGAACAATTTCTGCAGCATTTTTTGACTATCACAGGTGACCAACAGGCTCATCATGTTTATCAGAGGATGATATACACTCCTTCGACATAAGCTTAAAAAATGACAATAATTTTTATGCTAGGTCTTGAAATATCAGTGCTCAAAGTGACAGCATTACAATGATGATAAAATAGACGCGTAAGAACAATAGAAATGATTTTATTGAATGCGTGAAGTATATTTGTGAGAATATTTTGACAAATGAGGTTGCATGAAAGTGTAAACAGAAGCACATCATGTTCAACTACATCCCATTTGAGCCGTTTTGAAGAAGGATTCCAACCTACGGCGTTTTCGTGATAGCTGCGATTCACTATTCGTTTTTTTAACTTTTACGAGCTTGTAATCAAATTTCCACATATTTGGCCTCTACAACACAGCAGAGTAAGACATGATGAATCTTTTGATACCAAATAACTGTAATGTGAAATTTGTTGAAAGTAAACTTTTAACACGAATTAATTTCGCTTACTCACTTAAAATAAGTTTTAATCTTATACTTATCTCAATTCTAACTTCGTACTCATTTTTATCTTTCAGTTTCGGCCTTTTGCCCCACTTTTGCATTTTGCACAGAAAACATGTTGCAAAATATAACCTGACCAGTTGAAAAATACATAGCAATGCTATTCCCATAAGACACCTCCGTCATACTTGGCCACTGACTCGTATGCTCGTATCTCAAAAGTGGCTCGTATGTTAGGGCTAAAAATTGCTTAAAAGCTGGCTCGTATTTCAAGTTTCTCGTATGTTGAGGCACTCATAAGTCGAAGTATGACTGTATTAGAGACTGTACGTTGACATTAGCGGAATGCCAGGTGTTGTACGGGTAATAAACAACACAGCTTATAAACAGTGGCAGGTAATGTTGTTGCCATTGGCTAAGTTTCTTTACTCAATGAATTTGAGAAACTTAAGCTAGTAACTTAAGCTAGTCTTTACTATAAGAGCTGTGCTTATAATTGTGCTTATAATCGTTATGCGTCATCATCTCTCACATAATCATGATCTTCAAGTGTGCTAGTACTAACTAATAGAATTTTTGCAAGCACTGGGTGTATTTTAACTGGTGTAATACATATGTGCATAATTATTCCATAGTATAGCAAGTAGGCCGTGTGGTGTAGTGGATAGTAAGCCTGTCTGCCAAACTGGGGGTCCCGAGTTTAATTCCAGAACGAAGTGATTTTTTCCGTTCTCAAAACTTTATAGATATAACTGAACATACGAATGACAGACACTCACATCTATATATGAAGATTATTATTATTAATGGAGTACTAACAATGAAAAATCATAGTTGGAGTTGTCAGAACCTAATGAAGAATGAAAATCCATGCTATTTAGTTAGCGTGCTTGGGAACTTTATTTGTGACTTCATTTTACCAAATACTAATGACAGATCGTTACAGCCATGCCACCATGTTATAGGTAAATTTATGCTTAAAACAACTAACCTTGAAGAAGTCTTCTCACTTCGACACGGTTTGCTAGTTTTAGTAAACTTTCCAGCTCCTCCTTATCTTTAAGAATCTAAAATAGTACAGAGTTGTGCACTAGTCAAGCCTACATACTTAATGCCAACAAACATTTGCTAATAATAAAGTGGAGTAGCATTACAATTGACACTTGTTTAAGGCCGGTTCACACTATGTCGCGGTTTGTCAGCGTTTCCCTTTCGGCTTCCATCGTCGATTATGTGAACTGTAGATTGATGGCATCGACGAAGCATCGCGGACACGGCGGGAAAGTTTGAAGCTGTCAAACTTTCCCGATATTTCGCCGAGCATCGACGACCGTCTTTCAAATGTGAACCATTTCGGCGATGGAAATTCGCGGCCACTGATAGAGTGATTCATTTATATCTGTTTATGATAGTCGCTGCGGGAATAATTTTTTATTCCAGCAAAAGAAAACAAAAAGGTTTCTTTGCGACAATTTAAAAAGATAAACGAAAACACTATGATGCAAACGTGTATGGGTATGTGATAGTGTGAACATGGTTATCATCGACGATCACCGAAGTATTGTGGCATCAACGCCGAATTAGTGTGAACCGGCCTTCAGTGAGAAAAGATATGCATATGGAGTAACTAAAACAATTGAGCCATTGTTAGTCTGCTGCGTTGAGCAAGTTGAAAATATATTGCTCTATAAAACCATGTTGTTTCTTTATTTTCAGGAATAATATGCATCTATTATTAGAGTTGCCCTGATTTTGGTATTGGAATCGGTATCGGTGCCGATATGGGTGTCCAGTATCTGAATCGGCCAATCTTTTCTTAAAAAACCTGAAACTACCAATACTTTTTACAGATCAACACTATTTAGCAGAAAACCATATCTTAGCCTGCTACACTAATAAAAAATCATCAACTGTAAGCTTCTTACTTTTATCTAATGAATTTCGAGCCTGCCACAATTTATTTCATGTCTATAGCCTGATCAACACAGAGGAGGAAACTTTTTGCTTTAGCTAGGACGTAATCACAAAGTGTGGCATTTCCCAATTATAGGGATAGGATTTATTGTAGTCAATGATGAACAAGATAACAAAGATGGGAGACAAGAACGCAGTGTAATATTTCTATTTACTAGCATTATGAAAGTAATTTAAACAGTCAATGCATAAAGTTATCTATCACTCTCTTGATCCTGACGATACAATTTATCGTTTGTATCGTACAAAATAAGGTAACCCCAGTGGCTTATCGGTATTTAGCCTGTCCTCCATCATCTGTGGTAAGTGAGTGCCCCCTTAAGTACGACTGGCTACATTGATAGTGATGGAAGAAAGATACTTCTTACTGAGAGAATTGAATCACTAACGGTAATTAAAAGAAACATTGATTTGCTCTAAATTTGTACAAGCGCAGCAGTTCATCCAGCAATAGAAGAGAGACTTCGTTATCACAGAGAGAACTGTACCACTAACAGTAATCACCTTTATTTACAAATTACAAGAAACATGGACTGTTTTGTTACTACATGAACGGTATGTCAGTATGTGAATATGTATATATATTTTTCCATAAATACAAACAAATAAATACATTAATATTCCTATGTTCTTTGCATTATGTTTATATTTGCATAATAAAATGAACAACTATCTATGCAACACAAAATATCTGAATCGATAAGAATCAATATCGGGTCGGTATCTGAATCGGCTGGTGAATTTAGAATCGGGCATCTCTATCTATTATGATGCGTATAATATTATGTACAATGAATATAAATTATTAAACATTAATTGTACATTATACATATTATTTGTATATGATATATATATGATACATATTATTATAATTAAAAACACTAGTTTCATAAAAAACACTAAAAGAGAGCACTCAATACACTAAGTGTAGAGTGAATTATAGTATAATGTAAAACATAAAGAGCATTGTTAGTCAATACAAAGAAGATATAGCTCTGCTCTCATCAGGTGATAACTTGAGAAGGATCCTTCCGATGAAAACAGAACTATATCTTCTTGAAGCAAATTTATGGTGATTGACTAACAGCGCTCCTTATATTATAGTGTGTGCGTTTTCACTCTTCACTTTCTTGTGTCGTGTACCGAGAAAGTGAAAAGTCAAAGCATAGTGTAGACATCTGCTGGTGCAAATAGATTGATTGGGTGATAAGACTCTTGCTGGATTTTTTAATACCATTAGTGAAACATTAATTATCTAATACAGTGAACCTCGGTTCGCGGGCAATTCGGTTTTCGACCAAAAAATTGTGATTTGTTCGTCTTAGATCACAAACATAAATTCGGTTCTCGACCAAACCGGAGCATGCGCATTAGAATTAAAACGTTCGGAACATCTCCGGAAACGGCATGGAAACATTCGTTAACAAAGGGAGAAGCAAATTACGCTTCATAAATTCTTTACAAAAAGGAAGGAGCCATCTGGGACGATGTCCCTTTACCGAAGAGATTTGCTAGAGAGACAACTCCTCTAGTCGAGTTACCCTAAATTGTTTTGGAGGAGGTCTCTCCTTCAAAGATTTCAAGTAAACGTGCCAATGCTGTTTATATTTTCTTTTTCACACAATTTTTGGTGTAACTGATCTGTTGTATTTTTCGCTGTTTCGTTATCAATTGCTGGTATTTTATTTTAATGTAGAATGTTTTCAATGTTTTAAAAGCAAAACACACGAAATGTTTACTTTTTGTTTTCTGTTTTCATCATCATAAATAGAGAATGTTTTATTAAAAATAAACGTGATCTATATCTACCCATTTTTATTTATAGTATGTAGTATAAAGTGCAGTTTATGGTGTAAAATGTTAAAAAAAATACTTCATTGAAATTGTTATCTCGGCTTGGAGCGGATTAAAATTTACATACATTAATTCTAATGGAAATAATTGTTTCGGATCTCGAACAACTCAGTTTTCAAACAACCTTCTGGAACGGATTATGTTCGAGAACCGAGGTTCCATTGAATAGATAATCAACAATTTGTGATGGCTATAACGTTCATCCAGTCATTTGCACCATTCAAGTTCAACTTTAAAATGCTAGTCAAACATTGACACTCCCCGATAACCCGTTCTGATGTCTGCTTGGCACGTTGAGACCACATATGTTACGAACAGATATTCTTATAAACATGATTGTCTTTCTTTTTTTTCTTCCACAACCCAAAAATTTAATGATAAATACTTCAGGCAATTCCATATATAGCAATATGTAAGCTTTTCTAAAAACTGCAAAAAACAAAATCTTATGAAACAAAAGAAATAAAATAATGATCAACAAAAAGAGGATGTTATTGTGAAAGCGCCTTTGAGATATGAACAGGTGAATTGAGGACTACTCTTGGCAACGTAGAAAACGAACAGCGCACAAAAAGTATTCTACACTAGTCTACCTTAAACTACTTAAAACTTTAAAAATTAACATAAAATATATGTTTTGTTTGCATCTTTAATTTGTTTTAATCATACTCTTAATTATCACCACCAGCCTCTACAATTTCACTTATTTCCGACTTTCATTTCATCGAATCATTTCATTCATATTTTTCCTTACAATGGCTACTACATGGCTTCATGAAAGTTTGAAAGAGCTTATCTGAAACAAATTGTCTCTTAATTCTAAAAAGCTATATATTGGCTTTTACTAATAATGCATCGAGAAAAAGCGTTTTAAAAGCTTATAAATAGACTAAATGATAAGAATTCCCGCTAAAATAAGATATCGCTAGACATGCTTACCGTGCAATGTTACAAGCTATGAGCCTATAGTTAAAAAAATGATGGTTAGTATACTGCCACATGATATCAATCTTATGCACATGCATAGCAAAGGTTGAAGTAGATTGCAAAAATTGTGCAATCTTTGCACAATGTACTTGTGCTATTATACATAGATGTACAATATGCTTGTGCATCACTATTAGTAATGGAGTGGTTATGGTTATCTAATTATATCAAATGATTTGCACATATCATCTACTTAATTTGCCTTAGCACTAAATTCTTTCTATATAAAAAAGAAATTTTAAAATTTGTTTATAAAAATTACCTATTCTCGAAAGTCATTTCTTAAAAACCATCAATTCAAGCTCTGATTTCATAAGTAAAAATTTAGAATGAACATCTAAATGGACAACGCAAAACCGACCAATTTGAATAGGATTCTATAGTGTCAGAGCTATTAACACTCATTGTTTTATAGATATCCCAGATTGATGAAGATTAATCTAGCTGGCACCTGATGTGTCAAAAAGATCATGATGAAATATTTGAAAATAATGTTGCACAATTTTGTTGAACCAGCTGGCAAAGTAGAAAGTCAAATACCAGGCTATACCTCAAGTTAGTAAGTTTGCCTGTTTGCTGTGATCCGCGTTTTAGAAGAGTTATGAGGTGGAATCTGTGTCAAAAACCGACAAATATGATACATTCATTGAAACTATTTTGGTAAAAAAACAGTTCGGTAATAAGCATATACAAGCCAACCAACACGTTCACAAATATTCAGGATTCAACATAGTCATGAGGAGTCCAAGTAGGTAGGGCCTATGTCTCATACTAGTGGTTGATTGATCACGTTTTAGCATTCACATGACATCGACTTTGTGGTAAGACTACAGTAGAGCTGTTTCTAATTATTTTGAAAACGACAAAGTTAAGCTTGAACTTGATATTTAAAAATGTAATCTTTTCAACAAGTTGTAGATTGTCAAAGACAGTGCAAGTAATTCAGCCTTGGCTGACCATACAATTTGTGCTTATTTATTAAAACTGATTTTACTAAATTTGTCTTATTCGAGTTGTTATACATAGTTTATCAGTGCATGCACATAGATCTTGTCTAGCAAGAATAAGGTATGTGTGATACACATGTAAGCGCTTAACAAAGCTTTTAATTTTCTCTTCACTAACTACTATAGTTATTGTAATAGTTTACCGTATGCTTGAAGACATTTAAATATTGCTAGTCTTTCTCTGTAACCGATATAAAAAAACTAATGCAGTCAATTCGGACTGCTCACAAGGCTTAGGATAAGTCTTTTATCTAATAAAATCTAATGGAAGTTTGACAGTTAATGAATTAATGCGTTATCATTAGCACAGAACATTACGAGTTAGGGTTTCAATAATATTTTTTGAGTAATTCTGACCAAATACTAGATTTTATCAAACCTCTCATATCACAAAAACATTAATCACAGCAATGATATACAGTCCCCACTGGGGGGGCTGTATACAGTCCCCACTGGGGGGGCTGTATATCATTGATCACAGCAAAGAGGCAAACTTACTATCTCGAGGTATACCTTGTCATTTGTCGTTCTTAGTTCTTTGCCAACTAGTTTAACAAAATCGTGCAAAGTCGTAAATAAAAGCATGATTGTCAAATGATATCTCTTTAAATCCCATCTGATACATCAGTTGTTAGTTTGTTAGGCCTACATCTTTATAAATCTGATTGTACAAGACGTAGACATATAGGCCTATAAGCTACAAACGTCTTAAGTTTTGTTTTCACGCAGTTTTCTTCATATTTGAATATAATATCGATTAACTCCTAGAGACAAAACATGAACCAAACATTTTTGCTCACTCAAATTGGAAAAGCGAACAATTGGTATTAGTTTTTTCAACTTTTCTCGAAAGCCCGTAGGTAAATTTAACAATATAACCATGTATCTCTATAAATGCTAATTCCTAATTAATAAATCTAAGACTTGAATAAAAAATAGCTGTTAGGAAGGATGGTAAACCTTGAAAGGAAATGAATTAACATATCATACAGCCATGGGCAGCATAACGAGTTATAAGTGTTTCATGAAGCTTTACCTCCATTTGTGAATATTTTTGTAAGATAATCGTGAGGCAAGTGATACGGTTCGCACAAAGCGTTTCACGCAGAAAGATGTCAGCCTAGAGCAATTGGAGATATTTTCTTACTACTCAGATTAAATGCACGCGAAAAGTACAAAGAAACAATAGCGCGAATCGCACATATACGCTTCTGGTAAGTTCTTTAGCTGCAATTGTTACAAGTCAAGTGATATAGGGGTCGTCTCGGTATACGCGACTACTTACGGTTGAGTTTATGGAAAACCAAATTATGACCTTCGTGGCGACAACCATTATATGACTTTGCGGCGAGTGGCTCTATTTCCACTCTCACCTCGAGCCGTCGTCAATCAGCGCCAGGTAAAGATAACTACAGTACAAAAAACGGATACTTATTCTCTGTGTATCCTCTAGACCCCTTTTGATAAGGGAGGGGAGGATCTCTTTTATGATCTTTAATAAAATGTTTTATAATAAAACATTAGTTCAGTTTAGTAAGAACAAGAAAGGCATGAAAAAACTGTATGCACAATTGCAGAAGATGGTGTTAAGTTAGTGTAAGTTCCCTAGTGGTGTGTGGTGAGAAACCGAAAAAGGTAATAATTAGTATTACATGTAAAAGCTTTTGTACCAAATATTGATTGGATATTAGTAACGGTCTCAATAATTTGGTCATATAAATCATTTAGGACGTTTTGAGCTCTTTCATCAGCGGTTCAAAATGTGGCTAATAGGAGACAATTGATCAATTGGTATGAGACGTGAAGCATATTCAATCTTTTCGAGCTAGTAGTTATCTAATCTCTGACTTTCTTTAGAGAGGGCAACTCCAAACTTACTACTAATGAGGTATATCACATCTGAGTTTGACATGAGGAAATAACCAATGCCACCCTGACAGACAGTAAAAGGCATGTAATGCGCTTTGCTGGTGCGACCACCGAAGGGCGCAAAACTGACTGGTGGTGCAAAATGAGTTGGCCGGTGCAGCCACTTCTGATCTGAACAAACTGATGGTACATTAAAACCTTGCTAATGCACTGTGGTGTAGATCAAAGCTGTTGTAATACTGGTCTGATGGTGCAATCAAACACACCATACAGACTTGCTATGTATTACTAATTTTGTCTGCGCAACCCTGTTTCTAATATTGCTTGTGAAAGATATGAGAAGATATTGAGCTTTGCAATTTTATTGAGATACAAACATAAAAAGAAGCACTCTTTCTGCAGCCTGAACACATCTGATATAGGGGTGGAGCTTAACACATACATAGTAATTAAAAGCGTATTGGTAAAATTGCAACATACATGACAATTGGCTAGTTATTTGGTTCGATCATCTGCAGCTATGCTGCAACTCACTCTCCCATAGTGGTTTACTACCAGCTATACCCAGTATTGCTCAGGAATCAGAGAACTGATGCAGTTGTAAAATATGTAGCTTGTATAGCATAAGCAATTCCAATGATTGGAATAAGTTATTTAAGAAAAAAATTCAATTACATTTTTTAACGAGTGAATAAAACCTAATTACCCATAAAAATTGACGTAGATTACATCATGACGACAAGCCCAACGCCACGACTAGCTATGCTATTGCGTATTATGGGCTTCATCACTCCTCCAGCTTTTTTCTTTTGTTTAATTGCTTTTGTTGATGAAAATAAATCACACCAAAAAAATGTCTATATTTTAACCATAATATCTGGTTTAACAAGAGGTGGAGAAAGTTTATAAGAATGGAGAGAAGACTTTACTCAGTTGGAAACAATATGGTGATGTGTATGGTGAGTTGCAATACAGATCTAAGAGAAAAATAGCTGAGAGAGAGCTTTTGATAAGAGTAAAAATAATAACATCATGATTTAAATATATGAAATTCATTCATATGTGGACTGAATATATAGAATATACTCAGTCCAACCCTGAAAGATAGACAGAGTTATCCAAAAGCAGAAATGTTCGGCAAGCCAAATGAGCTGGTGGGGGTCATCAGCCTTTTATAGACTTTAAAAATACCCTACTGTATATGTAAGATGGGAACAGTAAGGCTTTTTACTGTCACATGAAAGGAGGAAAAGCTACAACAAAAATCACTTTAAAGAATAATGACAACAACCATAATGAAGACTCAATTACTCGCGCGAATCTTTTAAATGAAAACTTTCATAAACAGTTTGATAACACAGATTCTTTAAAGCTTTAAAAACCAGCCTATCAATCAAGGTTGTATCTTCGGGCATAGTAAAGCTACTATTAGATATGCATAAAAGGCAAATTATCTGCTTCAAATGGTTTGAAAAAACAGAATCTGTATCTTCGGGAAGATCAAACAACTACCTGCCTCTCTCATGTTTATTATGCATCCTTGTACCAAAGTAAGGGAAGACAACTACATACAAGGGAAGACTGCAAACATTACACCATTTCACAGACCATTAGGATGTAAAATAGAACTACTATCTTATTTTTCCAACAAACATCTCGTGTAAACATATGGAGCATAGAATTCTTAGAGGTTTCCTTTAAGAATTTGAAAACTTACTGCAAAAGACAACAAGGTTTATGCAAGAGAATATTTGCTGAGACCCAATTGTATATGTACTTCTCTACCCGAAATCTTGACCTCTACAGAACACTCGATCACTATTCACGTGACAGTTTTGAATTTCAGCAAAGCATTTGGTAAACTGCCATATGTTGATACAGATATAACAGCAGAGCTCGACATTGAGGACTACTCACTGCAAATATATTTTTCTATTTTACTATCAAAATCAGAAATCACCATCTGCACATCACTTTGTAGTAGCAAAGGTGAAGAGAACAAAATCTTCATCACTTCATTCTGTTTTGGCTCGGGTCATCGTACATCATGATTTAAATATTTTGGTTCATGTAATCTCTGCCCCATTCCTTGGGATCTAAGGCGTTAGCTACAGTAGATGTTTCAATGCAGTACATTGCTGAGGTAGTTTATGTATCTTATTCAAACTAAATATACTACTAAACTGCTTGAATAAACAGTTTATGTAAAAACACCTGATTGCTCCTAAAAGCATAGTAAAATTACTATTGGTAATACTTAGTAAAAATGGAACCCAAAATTTTTCAGTTTGAGCATAAACAAGAGAAGACAACTTGTATGGCAGAACGTAATGCATCTAATTACTAATGCTTTTACTATTGAACATTTTACCTGTAAATTTTCTTTTTTATTTTATTCGTTTTATATTCTGGCAATTATATAAAATTCTCAATTGGACCAGAAAAGATAGAAAAAGCCAATGCTATTGTACATCACGCCAGTTATAACACCACTGTGATAACAAGGTACAGTGTGTATAAACCTGACTACAAACAAGTGACCTTAGTCAGAAAGTCTTAGTGACCTTAGTATATCATGCTTTAAATCTGTTATGCATCATTTTGTTGAAATCCAGTTGTAAAATGTATATCCGTAGATATCTTTTCTCAAGTAAAACACATTTATTTGTCGAAATCCAGACGACAACTGACAGCAATGGTCACTCAAACAAGGCGGTCATTGAGTGCACAATGAGTGCAAACAGGACGGCATACAAGGTCAGCTAAAGACACAGGTGTGATGGCTAAAAATGCAAGAGCAGTTACTGGCTTACTAAAATATTCAGTATTTCAACATACAAGTATGGGGAAATAATGATGTAAGGTCATAGAAAAGGGTTATAGTACCACTTTCAACATATTTTATAGAGAGAAAAAGAAACCCTTGTGAAAGTAGTGCCAAATGAACATCTTCAGAACATTGGTGGTTACAACTTCTTCACAAAACCTGAGTTTCTCCACTTTCTGTTTATTCCTGCACTTTGAGAAGAAATTTAGTGTTTAATTAGTCGTTGCTTCAAGTTTTTACTGCTCTTTTATTTTATAAAATCTAGAAAAAGTTAGTTGCAATAAAAGAATACGTACTTTATTATAAGTGTATGAATGACAAATCACACCAAAGACTTATATATTATCACTTGAATCAGTTACGGTGGTATGGTCTCACCTACACTGCTAGAGGTAACCTTGCAACTATAAAAAGATACACGGACACCCAGGGTTGATACTCTGAATGCAACACCCACCTGGCCAGGGCCAGACTTGGATATTGCACCCCAATCACCTGGTTGGTCAATTTGAAATACACCTCCTAAACGCTGGGAGTTCCTTAGGGGGCGCCCAGGTTCCACGCCCCGCTAAACATCCAATATGATTCAGAAGCTATAAAAATAATTTCCACTAGGCCTATAGCATATGTATCCCCTATGTATCTAGGGGAACCTAATCAGGCCAATCAATGAAAGAAATTGTTCATCAAAACTTGGTAAATTTTATTTGGGGTTCACAGTCATAACAGCCATCTATGATGGGCATGGGCCCTTTCACTGGCTTGGCTGTAGAAACCTCCACCCCCTTAAAGTAGCAAATTCACTGACAGTGCCCCATGGTCTGAAAGCCACCCTAAAACGTGATTTTGGACCAAGCCTAATGGGCCTTTTGGGGGAGTATCAACCCTGGGCATGGACCCTCCTGTTCAACAGAATCTGTAATTTACCTGACATAATTTTTTTTAAACTTTTTAATATGCTTACTGAAAAGGTTTTACTAAAAAAGGTATAAAAGGTTTCCATCTCGTGAGTATTTTGTGCTACTCATAAAACAATGAAGAACTTTTTTAAAGATTCTTCATTGTTTTATGAAGGAAATTAAAAAGTTGAAAAATAACTTTTGTCATAACTTTCGTCCTCCTTCACACAAATATTTCATTTCAACCTAACTAACTGTGTCAACTCTAATTTATCATCTACTGATTCAACTTGCTGCATGTTGTCAAACATTTTCTTTATTTAAGATGCATGAAGTTAAAACAGCCTATGCTGTTGATCTCTATGTTAGTGTGCCAATGTGTTAGCGAGACTGTATTTTAGTGCATCGCACTGCCGTATGTTAGAAGATGACATTCTCAATCACATTAGCTGGTAAAAACATTTACATTGTAGGATGTGATGTTATGTTATTTGCTTAGTTTGATGCTTGTTTGGTAAACATAAAAAAGAGATTTGGTTGGAGTTGTCTCTACATTTTCTACCTGTTGCGCATTCAGAGTCAGGGGTGTATGTCAGATAAAGCCACCAACAAACTGTTTTTAAACTATGCAAATCTAGAAAAAATATTTTCTTTATTACTACATAAACCTAACTTAGTTGATCCAGCCAGAATTTAAAACAGACATCTTTTGGAAAAAGGTACAGTAACTCTGGATAGGCAAAAGCCCATTTTCTACTTTACTTGTTGATATTAGAATGCATATAATATATATAATATTGCATATTATTTGTGTAACTATTGCTTTAATTTTTATACAGGCAAGTTTTCATACAAATCACTGTTTAGCAATTTTATATCATTTTCCATATTAAACTAATAAATATTTGTTGCTACGCTTTTTACTTATAACCTTGCCAAGTAATGAAACTGTTTTAAGAATGCATTAAAATAGGCTAGTCTGTTATATTAAGCAAGTCACACGTTTTGTTAAATAGATGAAATGTGGTTATATTGTTGCAGAATTACTCTACAAACCCCAAAATGCTACTCCGTTAGATTTTAATAGTTTGAGGTTTTTTAAAAATTTACGTCTAGCTTTTTAATGTTTTATATCCATTGAGTTTCATAAAAACATTCATTAACATATGTTTTTAATAAAACTTTAAAAGTTTCTGCACAACTGAAGTATATCTATTTGCTATGTCCATCTACTTAGTATCTGAAAAGAAACATTTCAATATAAATTATATCTCTTTGATTTAAGTAACTGTGGCGAAAAAATTCATGGGAAAAAATTCTACATTTTTATGGCTATTTTGTTCCAAAATATTTCATATTAAAAAAACTCTAAGTTCTGTTCATTCACTGGCTAAGGTGCCTTTGCGATAGCTTACTTTGTATCGCTGGTCACACACCTTGACTTGTTAAAGAGGATTGGCATATTAAGATGTACACAATTTTGGATTGACATTCTCTCATGTTACCTCTTTATACCAAAAACACAAAGCATATTCAAGGTTTTGTGACAACTTAATTGCCAAAAAGTATACATGTAGAGTTTTTTAATGTTGTTCATTTACCAAACTAAAAACTTTGACTTCAAACTCCAAATACACATACATGTATTTGGAGTTTGAATAACTAGGTCATATTATAATTGTGAAATACTAAATTTTTATTATCAATAAAACACAGTCAAATGGAATAGAAATTTGTAATTTCTATTTAATTTTATAATTTGTTACAAACAAATTATAAAATCATCTATAAAATGATTAGCAAATTATCAACTAGTATGCTCGTATGAGCTGATTGCTTGCTCTTGCTTGATTTAACCTGTTTTTGTTAATTGAATCTATTGGAAAATATATAAATGTGTTATATGTGTTCACGATGCTGTATATGTACGCCAAGTCTTGGCAATGCTTTGCCTAAATTGCCTACTCAGGCAGACTTTGAGCAAAATGAGTGGACAACTCCTTTACTAACACGCAACATTCAGCTTTCTTATCCTACCTGCAATCGAATCTTTTACATTCGAACGTCAAGGCGAACTATCATCGGACAAATTGCTACTACTTGTGACACTCGAATGACCTTGTCGCAGTTTTGGTCTAATAGACGCTCTTCTAGATGTGAAGCCCCTAACAGACGTTTGTGCAGAATTATTAATGACTTAACAATAGTAAGCCAACTCTGACTTTAAAATTTTATTATTAGAATTAAATATCAAGCAAGCCCTATCACATTTGTTAGCATACTTGTCTCTATTTGCAAGCTTTCACGCCCACCAAATACTAAATAGCTGCGCTAAATGCAATAAACATTTATTTCAGCATATCAGCCTGAGTTACTAGTTTGGCTTTATTGTGGTTGTAATAATGACATTATTATAATATCATCGCATCAATAGTTAAAGATATATGTTGCAAAGTGTAATTTCAAATCCTTTAGAATTCTTATTCGTGTTACGTACATGTTTAGCGTTAGAAACGAATAGTACATCGTCGTTTTGCTTTAAAATTGTGTTATGACGGGTTCACAAAGTGATTAGTTAATTTATTTGTCGAAAATCTGAAAAGTGTTGACTAAAAGCCTTGTAACATTAATAGGAGGTGAAATAATAAAATAACAGGGGTTCAGTGCTGACGTTGAATTAATGCGAAAGTGGGAAAAGCCGTTACTTGCGGTATGTTACAACCTTATGCTTTTATCACACAGTAAACTGCAGTATCTTGTCGAAGTAAGCTGAATTCTCAAGTAGAGCTAAATACAATTTAAGCTTTGAAAAAGAGACTTTTCTTTATGAAGTCCTTCAAAACAGGAAAAAGTTGACTTATTTATCAGTAAAATTCACTGTTAACTGGTTAAAAAGTGTATTAGGAAAGTGCCTGAATAATGCATGTGTCGCATGATAGTGCTGCAAAGATAGATGCTTGCTGCTCTGTTGCAGATGTGGCTATGTTCAGCTAGCTGATAAACATGGGATCAGTAGACAAGCTCATCAAGGCCTTAGAAACACTCAGGATTTTTCAGCAGGATCCATCGGATGACAATTCTCTAACAGTTTCTAAGTACATACTTGATATTCTCCAATCAGACCCGTAAAGCGTTGATAACTTCAGTGCATCTATGCTGTGAAATACTAAAAAGCATTTGGATAATTAAAAATCCTTGAAATCATTTTTGGCTCTGCATTTACCTGTTTTGCTTTATGAGAAAGTGCCTAGGGACTCCACCATTTTATCATAGGACAATACATTTTCTGGTACCTAATCTCTGGTGAATAGTCATAGCACGGTTTATCGCTTTTGTGTAACTGTAATGACAAAATATTATTTGAAATCACTGTGATGTCAAGCATATGTGACAGTCAGCTATCAAAGAGATCATAGTATAAATTGAGGAAGCAGAAGAGCTTTAGCTCATCAACTTGCATGTGGATATCTTTACCAAGTTTTATGGTTGTAGAAAGAAGGCTGAACCACTTGGTAACAAAGAGAAAATCACTGGCTGCAATACATTAGCGGACTGCATCTGTTCTCCCATTGTCAGGTAATAGTTCATTCCTTCTTTATACAAGTTACTTATGTTCGACTACATAGGGTTAAACCTAGCTTGACGATGCTTAATATGCTTTTATATTGTTGTTTACTGGAGCAATTATTTTTATAAGAATACATATGAGCTTTTTATTTTGTTGTAGTGAAAAAAACAATGATAATGCTTCAATTAGGAATAAAGAAAAGTGTTAAAACTTAAATTATAAGTAAAATCAAATTTATTAAATTAATAATAAGCATAAAGAAATTTCATATTTGCTGTACCTTAGAGACCCATGAACTGAAGCGTAGGCTGGCAATCCGTAGGTTTGGTAGTGGAGTAAATGATCAAAATACTCTGCTCAACTCTATATAACAAACACTAGATGTAGTTTAAATTGTCATATATTTGTTAATATTTTTACTTACAAAATGTCATTTTTAAGAAATGTCGCATGTAAAAAATTGCTTTGTATGTCAAAGCATTTGCTCAAATTTTACATCCAATTTTGGAAATTTCTAATATAGTGGTGATCATAAATTGAGGTCTGACTGTATCTATTTATCTGTCTAACACAACCTATTAAGCTGTCCATACATTCCAGGGCGACTCCCGAGTTTCCCAACTTTGTCGGAATAGTGATAGAAACCTTGCTAACCTATGCAAATGATAAGGAATCAGATGTGCGGATGGTGTCAGATGAATGCCTCAACCGTATCACAAGGGTAAGAGCTATAATCAGGATAAGGAATATGTTGTTTTATGTTGGTATTAAGTTGCGGATGATCATCTCTGAGTCTTTTCTAATCCTGCAATGTGTGCCCAACATTTGTGAAGCTTTTAAACTTTATTAGCTAACTACTTAACCCCCTTGGCTTGAATGTTTTTCAAAACCATGAGTATGAATACTTACATAACAATTTATCACTTATGTAACAGTAATTTCATTAGGTGGAAGGGGAAGATTTGCATCAAATGTTTTCTTCAACTCGTCACCTTAGTTTGTGTGACTTCATTGATTTTACTTGCTATTCCTTGCCATTTCCTCTTTTGTTAGTGTGACAGTAACCAGCCAACTTTGGTTCGTATTGATGATCTATTTGTTCCTCAGGTCTTGTTGGATACCAACCTCGGTAGGCTTCAGATTGAGTTTTACAAGGAGCTGAAAAAGAATGGACCTTCTAGGTGTGTGAGAAGTGCCCTCTGGAGATTTGCTGAGCTTGCACCTCTCATTCGACCACAGAAACGTCGAGCCTTTGTAGTCAATTTACTAACATGTGTTGTGAAGATGGCGGAGAGACACGAAGAGGCTCTACAGGAATGCCTCATGTCTGCAATGTCCAACATCTCTAGCACTCTCATGTCTTTTGCTGCTGATTCGGAGGTCAAGGTAGGTTATCAATACTTTAAACAACTTACTGAGACTTACAGGTGTTTCACTACCATTGTTGGTATGTCTCTTTTGAAATACAGTAGATGCTCCTATAACGTATACCTCCTGTAATGCACATTCCATATAACATAAAAAAGTTATGTAAAGGTTTTGATTAGTATTTCATAAAAAATTTCATATAACGTTTATCATTAAGTCTGTGCAAATTGTCAAATTTAATTTGAACAACAAAAGTCCCATTTTTAGCTTAAAAATATCCTTTCTCTCTTGCCATACTTGGAAGAGAAAATGATGCATAGGGGTATCTCTATACATATCCCCTGTTAGATGAATGCCCGGCCTTTTCTGGGTAATAAAAACTTTTCTTGCACAGACAATTTATTTTTATTCAACATTTACAACATTTACCATTCTAACTTTTAAACTTTATTTCATGAGAAAAGTGTTTTGCGCAGTTCAAACAAATTTACAAAAAAATAAAAACAACTGTAAAGGTGTTTGAATGTGAAATAATAAGCAAGTAATGGCTAGGTAGTCTGTTTTACTATGATGATTACAATGAAAAATGATTTGGTACTGATACAATTAATACGAACTGTGAAAACAAAATAAAAATCGTGAATATGTATCATATCATCTTCAATTTTACACTTACATGTTGCAGGCATATCTGGCTCCATTCATTACTAATCTCTGCAGCACCTCAGCTGTCGTAAGAAGGGTTGGATCAACCTGCGCTTCACTCATTGCCCTCCATTCAAGAAAACCTCTTCAGTTTTTCAGCTGGCTGCTTGTGCAAGTACTCGGTACGTAAAAATTCTAATTTTTATTTGGAAGTTACAGCTAATGAGTACCTGTCTATAGTTGTCATGCTTGCAGACTATCAGTGCCATATGGCCTAGGAGAACTCTCAGTTTGTTGATTATTGAAGTTATTTTTTGTAAATAGGCCATTTCCAAGGTTGCACTGGCTCCTAATAAATTTAAGGTGTCATGTGAATGTTCATAGGAAATCAAATATTTGCTTAAGATTTTGCTTAATATTTTGACTAAGGAAGACGCTATTCATTCCCGACAGCTAATACTTCTGTTAAATAGCACACTTGATAACGCATCCACTGAGATAAAAGGGATCAGTGAAAGTCTTAAAATTTTTGGCTAAGATTATAGACATGCCGGGACATGTACTTCAGAGCAAGCTAGTTTTTTTTTCGTATTTGATGTCATGATAATTTCTAGCCACTTTTGTACCTTAGATATGGTGTTACCAATAATGCACAGCACCTCGTCAGAGAACCTTCCCATCATGCTCGGCTGCCTGCACTCCATTCGTCTCATTATTCCTTTGCTCGACAATGAGAAAGTCACCACTGCTGCTAGCATGTCAGGCACCGATGTGCAGAGTGTCGTCAAACTTGACACCACCATCATGGTAGGTTGGTGATAGATGGTGTCCACTCACATCCGCCTCTAGTCTCAAAGATTATGATTAGTTTGAGTCAGTGTAGAGAATAAGTTGGCAGGACAGGCTGAGTTTGTTTGTCTTCATTGAAAAATGTACAGAACAATGAGGCATACGTAGAGAAAAGTAGGTCAATTACCCCCCCCCCTCCGAGTCTGCTACTCCCATGATATGGTTTCTCTGGCCGGTTCCTTCCGACATTAACAAGTCCTACAGTTTGTTTAGACTCTCGCCAGTTAGCCTTTGCAACACCTCTGTATTTATCTACCAAAATTAACTCTTGCTGTCTCAAAGTTCTAAATTCTAGCTCATCCAATGAATAGAAAAAACTAAAGTTACCTAGTTTATAGGCTTGCTGGTAACTGCATTGTTTGCTGGTAAATATATGTAGTATGGCATTACTTTCTTGAAGAGCTCATTGATAGGCATTCATAATTGTATATTGCAGCTATTTGAGCTCATTGTCCACTGCCTGCAGCAGGCCCATCCCTCTATCACTACGGCAGCTCTCGAATGCTATCAGCAACTGCTAAAGACTCCGACGCTGCCAGGGTTCATCGACCTCATTCTCATGCCTGGGTCCATCTCTACATCCGTTCTTGCCGTCAGCTATGAGGCAACCCTGGCAGCTGTTGACCGTAAGTAATCGTGTTTTGTTACTTTCACTTTACCTGTGACCATAAGTAGGGTGTTTAGTTATTTTCACTTTACCTGTTGACCATAAGTAAGGTGTTTTGTTACTTTCACTTTAGCTGTTGACCATAAGTGGTGGTGCTTTGTTACTTTCACTTTAGCTGTTGACCATAAGTAAGGTGTTTTGTTACTTTCACTTTAGCTGTTGACCATAAGTAGTGGTGCTTTGTTACTTTCACTTTAGCTGTTGACAATAAGTAGTGGTGCTTTGTTACTTTCACTTTAGCTGTTGACCATAAGTAAGATGTTTTATTACTTTCACTTTAGCTGCTACTAATGCATTCTTCTTACATCCAGGTGGTCATTTAAAAGCAATGACATTATGGCTCAGGTACACTTGTTCTTCAACTACTCTTGGGTTGGATCACGAGCTATTTATAGTTAATGAAGTTACATCAAACTCATCGCTCTCAGTGTATTTGTGCTGGTATCTTATCCTTCTATGTTCAGCTCTGAGTCTAGAACAATCAGTTTTTGAGTCCTAAGATAGGTGTTTGACAAGAACCTATACAATGCCAGCAGATAACTTTTAGCAAGCTTTTGTAAGACTGGCAATTGTGGCCTTGATCTTGGTTTACATGTTTGCCATTCGGAGCCATGCTGGCCGCTTGATCAGCAGTAGTGATACAAGTTAGCAACAGGAAGTGAGTTCTGTGAGCTATGTGGGACTTTCTTAGTATTTGCAAAGGTCAGGCTATGTGAGCCTGTTACCAGTGATACATGCACTCCGGTACTACCTGTATATGGGTTAGGCCCAGGGCAACTAAATCATCAAACTCTCATACAAACGGAGAGAGTAAAGTTACAGAACCAAAAACAGCATGTGTAAAAGCACTGCGCTATGCCAGTGATGCGCAGTAGCAGCTGCTATAGGGCGAAGATAAACAAACCTATCAATTGGCCAGCCACTGCATCAGGACGGAAATGCTGGTGTGTCTCTACCTGTTCTTCTCTGCTGGACACCATATCCTTCCTGTTGAGAGAATGACTCTGGCTCAGCGAAAGCCAGAAATCACTTTGACATTCACATGCAGCTCAATGGAATAAGTGATAAGTGTAACCATTTCTGCAAACCACACCCATAGACTGCCTTAGTCGCCTTGACTGACTGCAAGAAGGGATAAGAGTAGTATTGGTCTTATTTTGTGTTAATTCACATGTAAGATGTGCTTGATTCAGCAGATAATCGGTATTTTTAGTGAGATGCTGGCTGGCTCTTGATTATCTGTTCTCTCTTAACTGCAGAACCGCTACACCGAGCTGCAGCTGATATCTCTTGCACTTTTCTCTAATTCTCACTAAAATTTAGCTGAACAAAAACCAGAAGAGAATAATAGTAGAAGTAAAGATGAGATAGTAGGTCACTTCTTACAACACTGACTTTAACCAGGGTGCTTAAAGTAGGTGATTTTTGTCAACACTGACTCTAACCAGGGGGCTTGATGTAGGTAACTTTTACAACGCTGACTCTAACCAGGGTGTTTGAAGTAGGTCACTTTTACAACACTAACTCTAACCAGGGTGTTTGAAGTAAGTCACTTTTACAACACTGACTCTAACCAAGGGCTTGAAATTTAAAATTTAGTGCCACTGTTAGAGTTGGCAGATGGTGCTTTCCATTTTAAAGGTTGACTTGCAACCAAATTTACATTACAGTTATTTGCTATCAAAAAATTCACCATGTCTTACTATGCTGTGTTGTAGGTGCAAAATATGTGGAAATGTGATTACAAGCTCTTGAAAGCTAAAAAATGAACAGGTAATCGCCGCTATCACGAAACTGCCGTAGATTGGAATCAGTTTATTTCTCTGACGTAGTAAATCCATTTAGTTATTGTTTTGACACGTGATGTTCTCGTGTGAATTGAAAGGCCAATAAAAGGCTCGATATAAAACGTCTCATAGCACTAGTTTATGACAAACACTTCGGGTTCTACAGAAAAGCCCGTATCAAATCTAGATGCTCGCTACTTTACAGTTTTGTTTCGACTTGGTCTAATCGTCTAGTCGTAATCTGATCATGTGGCCTATACTTCCTGCCAAACAGCGCGAATGATTTCTGCAGCATTTTTTGACTATCACATGTGACCAACAGGCTCGTTGTGTTTATCAGAGAATGATATGCACTCCTTCGAGCTAAGGTTAAAAAATTAAATGGATTTTCACGGTAGGTTTTGAGATATCAGTGCTCAAAGTGACAGCATTACAATGATGATGCAATAGACGCGTAAGGACAATAGACATGGTTTTATTGAATGCGTGAAGTATATTTGTGAAAATATTTCGACGAATGAGGTCGCATGAAAGTGTAAACAGAAGCCATCTTGTTTAATTACGTCCCATTTGAGCCATTTTGGAAAGAGATTCTAATCTATGGCAGTTTCATGATGGCGGCGATTAACTGTTCGTCTTTGAGCTTTTAAGAGCTTGTAATCACATTTCCAAATATTTTGCACCTACAACACAGCAGAGTACGACATGGTAAACCTTTTGATACCAAATAACTGTAATGTGAATATTGGTGCAAGTCAACCGTTAAATAAGGCGGTATGAAAGCCAAGGGTTATATAGATGTATTCTGATGGGAGCCAGCTAACCCTGTGTCCGGGCCGACTCTCGCCTCGGGTCAGCTTGAGTCGGGCTGACTGGCTGAGCTTCCAATGGAAAAACTGAGCAGTTTGGAAGAGGGCGGAGTCAAGACACAATTAGCCAGTATATAGGAAGACTCTCAAAAAAGGAAGACAGACCCTTTGCACTTGGCTTTATGTGTACAAAAATATATTTCATTATATATGCAAATATACATATATTGGTTTTGATCACAAGCTTGTTGTTGGTCAAGATTTGGTGTGGTGCATTGTAAAGGTGTCTTTCCTGCTTCCATTACAGTACGTCGAAATGTTTTCTTGTAGATCTAATAGTAATGCATGTATGTTGCAGCGAGTGCGACAGTCAGCGAACCAGAGCTTGCAATCTCTGACACAGACTCTAATCCACCAATAGATGAGCTGAATGTAAACCTGTCATTGCAGTCCGATTTCCTGTCGACTGACCCACAGACTTCTCCACTAGGTAATTCTATTGGTTGTTAGATTACATACAGCACTAGTGTATTAGAGTGACTTTGTATGACACGGTAAGAGCTGGTAACTAAAATCTTTTTATGTAAGTTAGTGTTGTGATTGGATGGTTAGTAAGTTAACTAGCATTAGCAGTGTGTTGTGTATTACAGTTTGACACGTGGGCAGCGCTTATCATAATCTTCAAGCCTAGCTTGAAGCAGGAAGAAGAATGCCCTCCAATTCATTCTTGTACCCTTGTCCTGCACAAAAATTTCCCTCATAATATGAAGTTTGAGGGTTACAGTTGTTTGAAAAAGTTTGAAAACCTTTACAGTTGTTTTTATTTTCTCTCTTAATTTATTTCAACTACACAAAACACTTCTCTCATGATATGTAGTTTGAAATTTAGAATGGCAAATGTTGTAAATTGTTAAATACAAATCAGTTGTTTGTCTAAAGACTTTTTTATTACCCGGGCAACGCCGGGTAGCACAGCTAGCTGTACTACCCGGCGTTGCCCCGGTAATAAAAAAGTCGTAATCGTTTGAGAATAATATGGCCTCGGTGTATTTACTTTCATTCTTTAATAAAAACTTTGGTTCACTTTTCATCTATGCTTGGTGTCATCTATGCTTGCTCACATTTCCGTACTGTTTCAGGAATAAAAGATGAAAGCTGTGTAGATGCACCACAACGAAACAGTCCTAACAGACTCACAGAGTCAGCTCCTGTGTAAGATCACTCACTGAGTTCAGTTATAATTTCCTTTAATATAAGTGTTATAAACTCACTCTAAATTGCTGATATATTCCTTTACCTTGGGTAAATTATATGATTTTCATATGCTTGTGGGACAATTGATTCGTTGTTAATCTTTGTTGTCAGTAAAGCACTGCATGTTGATAAATCAAATATTTACATATGCTTAAGGCACTGTATCAACAACTGTGTATATCACCGAGGAACTACTACAATAAACTTGACAATTTTTAACCGGTATTTATCATTTTATGTGTATATGTAGTCTTCCACTTCAAAGGCTATCGACTACTACTCTTGTCTACTAGTATCATATCAGAATAAGTTATTGCTATATCAGGTTTATATTAACTAAATGGAAACTGCGTGAAGCTTAACTTTAATGGAGAAATTGAAAGGACGATTTTAGAGCTCTGACATTGTGCTGGCGTGTAAGTGACCAGTCAGGACAATTTTAGAGCAGAGATTTTTGGCTCAGACTTTGGTTTTGTTCACAATGTTTTGAAGTCGTAAGTATTTGTGGTAAGTATTTGTGGTGTCACATATAGTGACTTATCTGTATGAAGATCATAGAAATTAGAGCAGCTTATGAACAACTTTAGTAAGAAAAAGCGGGCCATAATGCATGGCTGGTTTTTTATGAAGCATTGTGGTATCTCTAAATTCGCATCAGCATATAATTGTTTTGTGAAGAAATCACTTTTAACCTCGAGACTGTGAATTGCAGAAGTGACAGTTGCTCATCTCCCGACGGTTTTAAGAACTCAGAACATATTGGAACTCTCACAGATTCTACCCAACCACCTATCATGTATTCAGCCCGTCTTCTCTGCCAGACCTTTCTGCTGACTGGCAACACCGAGGAAAGACTGTTTCCTGACAGGGAGGTTAGGGTCAGCATAAAGTCTCTGGCTCTCTCCTGCATGAGTCATATAATGAGAATATATCCTCAGAGCATCCAAGCTCGACTCTACATTTCAGAACAGTCAGGTGAGTCTCCATCGCTTGATGCTTTTGTTGTCAATAGTTGGAACAACAAGCTAAACTTGCTGCATGAAAAACCGCTCATCAGTCAGTCACAAGAAGTTTTGTAGTAGAATTAGGGACTTACATGTATTGTGGTTTCTCTTATTAGATTTCTTATCCTCGTTGGCTACAGTTTTTGCTAGTTTATTTTTCAATAGACAACTTCTTTCGTTGAAAACTAGTTACAGCTGAACCTTTACTTTAACACAACTGTTCCAACACTCCACAAGATCACAATCAGTTGTAGTTATTTCTATAAGTCTCGAAGTTTGTCGTCATCTTTGTGGATGTCTGCCTGTTTAGTTATAGCTATTAAAATCTTAGGATCAAAAGCTCGCCGCGTGCTCGATTTGACCACACGGAGATCACAACTGCAGCCTGTTTCAAATAACGCATTGTTTGAAATGCACTATACAATCCTTAGCATTCTAAGACTCTTATCATATACCGTATACAGTATGAACACGCATACGGTGGCAAAAGTGCATGCCAAATGTGCAATTTTGATTATTAACTAATCAAATTTTGAATTTTTTATTTATTTTGTGAAATTGGTTAAAAACTAACTTTTTTTGCAACTGTTACGTATTTATTTTAATTAATAATTTTAAAATGTGCCGTTTCAATTTCAAATGTGAGTTACACTTCTATTTCCGGTTTTTCGTAAGTTGCGATTGCTAAATCAGTAAAAGCTAATACTTTTTTTGTGGACAATTATATTATTTCGAGTAGAAATAGTCTCTACATTCTCTCTCCATTCCATCAGACAAAGTACCAGACGGAGACATTCCGATATCTCATTTTAACGTTTGTATCAGTATCGAGAGGTACCAGTATTGTTGTATTCAAAGTTTTGATGGATAGCTTCTGCTGGAACAGTAACCTTTTTTATACATACACACTTCTATGCATAAATTGTTATTATTATTTCAACATATTCAGGATTTTTATTTTGTTTTCTCGGTTGGTATTAATTGTATCATTTCCAAATCATTTTTTATTGTAAACTTAGCAAAACAAACCTAATTTAGCCATAACTTGCTAGTTATTTCACATTTACATTTAACCACTTTTACAGTTGTTTTATTTCTTTCTTAATTTATTTGATCTGCCCAAACATTTTTCCTCATGATATGGAGTTTGAAAGTTAGAATGGCAAATATTGTTATATGTTAAATACAAATCAATTTTCTGTGCAAAGACTACTATTACCCGTGTAATGCTGGCCATTCAACTATTGATATGTGTGTGGTAATTAGTAGTACAGTGAGTATTACAAGTGAATTGCATGCAATCATCAATCTTCTCATCCGGAGCAGAAGTATAGCAAGCCCTTCTTTAGGTAATGTAACTATTAGACTCTTCTCATTGTTCTGGGTCATACTATTGGGCAGTTGTGGTCTTGCCAAGCCAACTAAGTTAATTGCCGGCCCTTGGTCTGGCTGGCTTCCACCACAATATTTCGCAAGGTGGATTGGGTGATCGACACGCTTTTTGTGCTATTGTAGATACTGGCCAGTGCATATCAGACATACTGCTGTATCACAGTCACCTTGACCCTCAGCTGCAGGGCACGGTTGCCCTAGTATTGGGTAATCTGATTCACGCTCGAGTGAGTACACAGCATCTCCAAGACGACACGCATAATCAAGGTTACTACAATTGACCTCAGTTTTTAGCTGTTTGAAGTTGTCTTTTGTTAGAGTTTTTCAATTGTTGCATGTCTCATAGCAAAAAGAAAAGATTTTTTAGATCATTTCAAAACACAATAACGTGTTTACCTTTTTGGAGTCGTCTCATTCCACTTCCCTAACAACCTGAGTAGTAGGTTTATCATATGCATTGAGCATGCGCATTAGCTAACATGTTTTTTGTACAGACTTGGAGAGCTACATTCAAATGCTAACGGAACTGTTGGACAATGATAACTCTATGGGCATACGACTAGCTCTATCTGCGGTTCGAGCGTGTGTAAACAGCTTACTCAATAGTTCCTATCATGAAAGCGGAATTCAGCTACTAGATAAATCCTTTCAGCACTCCGCCAACAGCTACTGGCTTGTCAGGGTAGGACAATATTTAAACCTGAGCTAATTCTTCTGCTGGGTTTTTCCTCTTTCTATCAATTTCCTCTCAAGGCAGTAGATGCACAGATAGCTTTTGGTATCTGTGACTGTTTTGATACTTGTTGGAAGGTCACACTTATATGATGCAGAAACAGCAGAAATATTAAGCAGTTAAGTAAGCATTTTAACATTAGCAATAAACACTGTAAACCCTGTTCGCATATGGCTCGCTATCCAGAAAGACTCATCGGCAGACGTCATTGATCATTCCTTAGTTTACATTAATATAAAATAAGACAAATGCCATACTTGTTATCTTTATATCATAAATATCGTTAATAATAAATGCAGTTACTACTTACTAGCAGAGTCTGAATAGCAGTAATAAACAGCGGGAATGCCTGGTTAAGTTGACAAGCTATGCCGATTCGTAAAGTACCGTATTTCTAGGATTAAATTTTATGCAAAAAATATCAAATATTTGTGATACAAATATCTGTGATAGGTAAAGTTCACTGACATCTGACAAGTTTCACTGACATCTTACATGGCTACCATCTTCCTTCTCAATGACTTCTTATATAACTTACAGTATAAGCTAGAGTTATGGTCTACATCATTGCTGGACTGTCATAGTTTTTAGGGTCTATTGGTATTATATCATCTGCTGTTGTGACGTTCTGCTGTGATAAACCGGTAAATGTTAAATCATTGTGTATGTTTGTGGTCAATAAAGTTATACATATATACTTAATATTTGCTATTCAAGTGTATCCAAGTGGTTTGTGTTTTTTCACCAGCTAGTTATATCTATTGCTCATGGCACAGCTGACACCTTCAATCAGCAACACCAGTGTGAATGTAAATATATCAAGTCTATGAATTAGCTGTTAACTCTTTGAATTAACTGTTATCTCTATGAATTTAATTTCACCTGTCACCTAGCTAAATCGCCTGTGTTGACATGGTGCATATTTTATCATCGCGTAAGCTAATTGGTTGAAAACTGTGTAACACATATTTGTCGTAACTGTTGGGTGAGTGTTTGGTCTGGCCATATTTTTAGCAACTTATTTGTAGCATTTCAGTTGAGCTTCAGATTAAATTCAGAAATGATTATCAACAGTTTCAAGCCCAACAAATATGCAAGCGATAAATGTGGCAACCGCTTAGGTACATATATATGGAATATTTTTGTGTTACTACATGTAAACAGACAACTCCATTGAAAGCTCATGTGATTTGAATAGCCTGTAGAGTTGGTTTTACGTATAGCACAGTTTGTATTGGAGTTGTTGGTGATTCGCTGTTGAATATGTTCAGGTTGACTTGATAGAACTTGTTTCTGAGCTTGACATGCTGCCGCTCATCTTCACTTCTGGCAGCAGCATTCAGACAGTCATAATGGAAGAGCTGGTGATAAAGTTGTTGGGAGACAGCGATTACAGGGTCAGGCAGGCAGCAGGCATATCACTCGTCAAGTAAGTAATGATGTTAAGGGCTTGCTTTTAGTGGTAGTATATCACAGCGAGTAAGTAGCTCTGGGCATACACAAAACATAAGTCTGAGGTGAAAATAACTTGACATTTTGTTGGTTAAATCGGCATTGCTGTTACTAAATCAAAATGACTACTCAATTCATAGGGGATCCTTAAGGCTTGGGTGCGATTAAACAAAAATAAGGTTAACACTTTCAGTACCAACAGAATAAATACATATACTGTATGTGTTTTGCAATCCCCGAGAGCTTGACAAAGCTCTCGGGGATTGCAAAACAAAATAAATAAACGGATAGCGTTGGAAAAGATGCTTTTCTTGTAGTGTTGTCACTTTTTTGAAGTCGCGAAATGTCGATTTAGAGCTACTACAATCATCTGTAAAATCAACGTATACACATGTATACTTGACGTCATGTAACTAATGTATGGTTAGGAGTTATCTTAGATATGTAAGAGCTGATAACTCTCTTGTTGAAATGCCTAAACTACCGTATCTCAAACTAATATTTTCACTCTGGAGCGTGTGAAAAATAATTTCTCAATAAGAATAAAAACCATTAAACACAGCATTGCGACTAGATGTCACTTGTAGATAGTGTCACCAATCATCTATGCCTTTGTGTAACAACCTACTGGCTTGTTCATGCGCCGTGCTTTAGAATCACTTGTTGATAAAGACAGGGCATTGAGTACAATTTACAGGATAACTTAGTTTAATCTGTCTTTCATAACTGACAGTCGGTATGATTGTTTTTACCATACCTGTATTTTAGACTCATTCCAAAGTTGTTTTACGGATCAGACCACCCTCACCAGAGTGTGCTCTTAGCCCGAGCGAATAGCCAACTTACCGATCTGCTCTACCCTTTTCTGTCTGAATTTCCCACGGAGTGTCCACCATTTCTACATGGCCTTCCGTTCCCATACCCGTTCCCTCGGACCGGCGTTGCCTCTGAGCCTAGCAAGGCACGCGTCGAGTCGGTGCTCAGCAAGGTTATCTACCGACTGGTCGATGCTTTCTCTGCCACTTCCTCCCAGTATACCAAGGTGGGCTGCCCTTTGCCAGTTCTGTTTTATAGTTTCTTAAAGTTTTACAAAATCTACAAAGCTACAGTCATGCCTATATTATAACATTGTCCACATTTAATATTTTTGCCAATGGTTCAGACACCCTATTGTTATGTTAACACAAATAGGTAATTCAGATACAACGTTGTTATGTTAACACTGATAGGTAGTTTAGATACAATGTTGTTATACTAACACTGATAGGTGGTTCAGATACAATATTGTTATGTTAACACTTATATCGATAGTTCAGATATGTTATTGTTATGTTAACACTTATATCGATAGTTCAGATATGTTATTGCTATGCTGATACTGATAGACAGACTCAACAGGACACAACAGTGATAATCTATTACTTACAGTTCATTCATTAATAAAGTGCAAACGAATTCAAGATTATCTCTACCAGAATGTCATATTATTGTGACTCTCCTGTTTAAAGCTTGACATATTTGTGTTTGAATATTTGCAGCTAGGAGTAGTATATGCCCTCTATGAGCTGTCAACCACCTACCCAGCAACTAAGTACCCGTATGCCTGGTCTTGCGCAATGGGCACCAGCTGTCTCCAACATTCCAAGTCTGACCAGACCCATTCAACTACCAGGTAAAGTTTTACATATTTTCTTCACTGGTATCTTACATGGCTATCGTCTTCCTTCTCAATAACCTCTAACATAACTAATAAGCCAGAGGTAAGGTCTACATCTTACATGGCTACCGTCTTCCTTCACAAAAACCTCTTACATAGCTAATAAGCTAGAGGTAAGGTCTACATCTTACATGGCTACCGTCTTCCTTCTCAATAACCTCCAACATAACTAATAAGCTAGAGGTAAGGTCTACATCTTACATGGCTAGCGTCTTCCTTCTCAGTAACCTCTTACATAACTAATAAGCTAGAGGTAAGGTCTACATCTTACATGGCTATCGTCTTCCTTCTCAATAACCTCTTACATAACTAATAAGCTAGAGATAAGGTCTACATCTTACATGGCTATCGTCTTCCTTCTCAATAACCTCTAACATAACTAATAAGCTAGAGGTAAGTTCTACATCTTACATGGCTACCATCTTCCTTCACAATAACCTCTAACATAACTAATAAGCTAGAGGTAAGGTCTACATCTTACATGGCTATCGTCTTCCTTCTCAATAACCTCTTACATAACTAATAAGCTAGAGGTAAGGTCTACATCTTACATGGCTAGCGTCTTCCTTCACAATAACCTCTAACATAACTAATAAGCTAGAGGTAAGGTCTACATCTTACATGGCTACTGTCTTCCTTCACAATAACCTCTAACATAACTAATAAGCTAGAGGTAAGGTCTACATCTTACATGGCTACCGTCTTCCTTCACAATAACCTCTAACATAACTAATAAGCTAGAGGTAAGGTCTACATCTTACATGGCTAGCGTCTTCCTTCTCAATAACCTCTTACATAACTAATAAGCCAGAGGTAAGGTCTACATCTTACATGGCTACCATCTTCCTTCACAATAACCTCTAACATAACTAATAAGCCAGAGGTAAGGTCTACATCATTGCTAAATTTAATGTCATATTGTTTAGGGTCTATTGGTATTATATTATTGTATTTGAAGATAAACTGATAAATGCTGAATCATTTTGTAGGTTTGTGGGGTTACGTGATGTTTTACATTTAGCCATGATCATCAATAAAGTTATACATATGTCTTTAATATTTGTTATTCAAGTGTATTCAAGTGGTTTTTATTTTTGTGTTTTCTCACCAGCTAGTAATATCTATTGCTCATGGAATTTTTGTTCTTATGGCACAGCTGACACCTTTAACCAGCAACACCGGTGTGAATGTAAATATATCAAGTCTATGAATTAGCTGTTAAATTTATGCATTAATTGTTAACTCTATGAGTTCCATGAATTAACTCTGTGACAGAACATGGCATCCAATGGGATGGTGCAAACATTTG
This sequence comes from Watersipora subatra, assembly GCF_963576615.1. Lineage (NCBI taxonomy): Eukaryota > Metazoa > Bryozoa > Gymnolaemata > Cheilostomatida > Watersiporidae > Watersipora > Watersipora subatra. The sequence goes on along the minus strand of NC_088711.1, from coordinate 16,812,173 downwards.
AACCTAAAGCCTTGATCTTCTACTTTTTCCACTGGTTATCTTACATGGTTTACTCATTCATTTTGCTACTTAATATGTATTTGTACTTTATATAAATTGGTGAGCGGGTCCTGTGTTGATCGATCATTTTTCTCTGTCACACAATTTAAATTTAATTTATCTTATATGTTTGTACTAGTTTTAAAATGTGTTAATTAAGTTTTTGATCAAAACATCTAGATAACCCATAAAATGAGTTACCTAAAATGATTGATAATATACTTTTATACTTCCATGTTTCAACAATCACAATCTATGTAAATCTCAGTTTTTGTCGTCGGTTTGTCCAGTTATGACGATAAAGTTTTAAAACGAAAAAACCACCTCACACTGGATTTGTGCTCACAACCTCTAGTTCTCCAGACATGCATATTAGCCATTACACTAAATAAATCTACTAACTCTAATAAATTGTCTAATAAAATCGTCTAATGAATGTGCCTTATTATAACTGCCAATCAGAGTGCATTTGGCTTCACATCCGTTCATCCAAATGTACGCTCATAACTGGCTTCGGATAGCGTGCCACAATCATGGAATACAAACAAAACTTTATTTTTTGTTTATTTACATTTTTTATGTTATTTATTATTTATTTATTTTAACTAAAACTAATTTTATTTATAACTGACTGTTTTTATTCAAAACATTGTCGTTTGTGTGAATATTGCCTATTTTTAATTTTTTGTTTTTGGATATATTACATTAACATGCACAATTTTCTTTCCTCAACAGACTAATATTGAGTTCTTTACATACGTTTATCAGGAAAGTTCATTACAGTATTTGAATTGTGTATTAGCTTGCATATTTTTCTTCCGAGTTGCACGAATTTGTAATTCCGGATTTAATCAATCACACGTTTGAACAATCATCGTTACTGTACCATTATGCTGTATTATTGTGTAAGGCTGTAATTATCAGTTATTCTTTACTTTTCTATATTTGTTATATAATTAATATATTTATAAAGTTTATAAATTTATTATTATTACAGAGTTGAGTTTTTGTTAACAAGATTTGAATATACATGTGTTTTTTGTAAACAATTAGAATCTAGATTAAGTTACTCATATTCATTGGGTAAAAAAACTTGGCCAAATAAAAATAAAGTTTTTATGCAAAAATCTTTTCATCACTCATGCAACGCCGGGCATTCAGCTGTTTGGTTAAAAAACACTGTTTATTTAGTATTAGTAAAAAAATTACATAAAATAATAGAAGGAATGTTGACAGGAATTTGTGGAGCATTCTCAATATTATCAATATTCTCAATGGGGTCAATATTATCAATATTCTCAATGTGGTCAATATTATCAATATGTTCAATATTCTCAATATGTTCAATATTCTCAATATGTTCAATATTCTCAATATGGTCAATATTCTCAATATTATCAATGTGGTCAATATTCTCAATATGTTCAATATTCTCAATGTGGTCAATATTCTTAATATGGTCAATATTCTCAATATTATCAAAACAAACAAACTTTAAAAATCAATTATGTTCAAGTTCAAAGATTCCAAGCTTTAATATTTGTATTTTATTTTCTCCTTTCTAGCTCTCTTCGATCGATATTGATGGGTGATGAGCTGCGACAAGGATCAGGAGGGGGCCCTCTTACTCTTGTAATGTCCCTACTCACCAGCTCATCTCTCAGTCTAGATCTCACCGTTCACCAGCACCTTCTAGCTTTGGCTGGAAGCCTCATAGCTGGAGACTGTTTTGCAGCGTTACAGCGTGGCCAGACCAACTCAGGTGTGCGATCTACTGTATTTTGCTGCTTTTTGTTGCATACTGAAGTCAGGTCTGGCATCATATGATAGATGTTAGTTTAAGTCTACGTTTTGTCCACCCCTTCTCTCTCCTTTCATGTGAGATGCCATTTTGTCACACTGTGCCCATGGTATGTCTTGCAAGCTCACTTGTTCCTGTTATTAGTCTCTCTTGGTTTAAGAAACAGCAGTATATATCTGATGCTAATAAAGCTAACTTAGCTGTTTATGGATGAAGTTGCACAACAATTTAGTGGATTTTATCTGAAAGTATCGGTATGTGTCTATCAACTGTGAGTGTTTTTTATGTTTGATGTGATCTGATGTCTGACCTGATTTTGATGTCTGACCGCCAGGTTGTTGTTTCAAGTTTAAGTTCGACAAAACTTGATTGCGGTTAAACACTCCGACGAAATATACACTCCAAATGACATCATTAGTTGTTATTATCATTAGTTCATAGTGTACTCAAGTTAAAATGTTACGCGTCTCTATTGTGTCGGTCCCTTTGCGATTATAGTTGTCATGATCACACTTTTGAATAATTTGATCATTTTAATCACGATCAAATTGTTTTGATTTCAATTTTAAAACATCCTCGCAATCAGATCACCTCAAACATCAAAAATAATTGCAAATATATAAATATTGTTACTTTCGGATATATTGAAATTTTGGGTAAGTTCATTGTTAGGCAATTTTGACATTTTGCAATTTTGACATTTTTCCTATAGGTGGACAAGATAAGCGATGGCCTGGTATATATGACAGGTTGTTGGTTCCTAATGTTGAAAAGCTTCTCTCACATCTTATAAGGTGAGTAGTGCTTCTCACCGTACTCTTGTAACTGTATGCTCTTCAACATTAGTTCCTTCATGTGATTGACTTAGCTCAATTTGCTATACTGACTACACCTAACATACACATGCTTGGTATACATACCTGACGCATTTACATGACTTATCGGACTTCTTCACTTGACACGCTTACTTATACTTACATATATCTGATATTCTTACTTCTCTGGAATACCTACTTGACATACAGTCAAACCTCGACTCACCATCATCTCTACATTTAAGCTTTTTGATGCACGACGTAAAATCTGAGCAAATACATGTCTTGAAATTTCAAGTAATTTTTAGCATACGTTGTCCAAACGTTCTTGAAACTGAATGAGACTTGAAACATGCTGTTCGTAAATCAGTACAAAAGTATTTATTTCCCTTCAGCTAATAAAGTTTTACATTGCTCAATAATATACTCAACAATAAACCTTGCTCCAAACGTTCCCTTTCAGTGTTAAAGTGATGGATCTCAAGAAGACTAGTGCTATTGGTAGTTGTTATGAACTACCTCGAGCACAAAATATTGGAAAGACATGAGAAAAATTTTGGCTATTATTTAAAAAACTTTTGGTAGTTATCCTGTTGAAGAAAGTGAAAGTGGCACAAAAAAAAGATGCTTTGAAATTTGAAGTTGGGAGGCTGGTCAGCTTAAAAGATATACTGTATTATACAAACCAAAAATTTATATAAATAAATTGCTAATTCATAGTTCATGAAATGTAAAATGTCTCTTAGCATTCCATCACTAGCGCTACTGTAAAGAGTGACATTACCCTTTCATGTAAACTTCATATTCGATGCATGACTGTAACTTTATTATGCTAATTGTAACAAACACGCAATCGTATGGCAATATACCAGACTGCATTGTAGTATCAGCAATGAAGAGCTTCTACATTGGTTTGTTATTTGGCCGAAGTCGATTGACAGGCAATCTAATTTATTGTTAAGATGTTAATACTTGTAATCCTGCATGAAACTCTTCTGCTCTGACAGTGTTTAAATAAGGTTACAATAATTCAGTGTTATTAGGGGATATTTTGGTGTGGACAACAGCATAGTATTAATATTGGAATATTAAGGTTCCCTTTTAGGGGTAGGGCTTTTAGAGGTAGGACAACTCCTTAAGTTTCAAATACTGGCCAGCTGTCTACATTTAAAAAAAGTTTTTGGCAGCCAGTGAAATATCTCTAACTCACAGTGATAGCAAAGATCTTCTATGTTTTGCAGGTTGTTGAATATATATGCCCATGTTCTGGAAGACACAAGTCTAATAGGCAGTTCCAATCCTAAAGCTGTTTTGGATGCAGCCAGGGAGGCTATCACGAGTCCACTTAAAAAGAAGACTGGAAGTAAACAAGAACCACAGGCTAACGAAACCCAGACAGAGACCCCAAAATCGACGAAAGGTTTGCATAACTTGCATTTTCAAAGAGACTAGTATTAGGACTAGATGCAGGTGAAGTGTCTACCTAGTTGACTGAATGCTCAGTAGTTGGTGCTGCCAACTGTAACATCTCATGTTCACTAATTATGCTTGTGATGACAAACTGGAGATGCGTTTAAATCTCTTGCTTGCGCATGGCTGAAGATATTTGAAGGCTTCTTCAGAGTCAAACTTGCTGGGCTGTTCTGTCATTCCGGCTATAGCTGTAGCGCACGCTGATTATTTTACCGATGTGGCCACGTGTTACGATGTCGCTGTTAAGAAATATTTTTCGTAAGGTTCAATTACTATATCTGGGGTCAAGGCCAGTTCTTCTCACACAGACCTTTATGGGAAGAGCTTCGACATTATCTCTCCGTTCAGTCAGACAAAGACAGTACGATATCTCATTTTTACATTTGTACCAATGTTGAGAGGTACCAGTATCGTCGTATCCAAAGTTTTTATGGATAGCTTCTGATGGAACAGTAACCTTTTTTATACCCACACACTTCTATGCAAGAGTTGTTACAATTAATTCAACATATTCAGGACTTTTATTTTGTTTTCTCAGTTCGCATTAATTGTATCCTTACCGAATCATATTTTATTGTAATCGTAACAAAATCAACTTAATTTAGCTATTACTTGCTAATTATTTCACATTTACATCTGAACCTTTTTATAGTCGTCTTATTTTTTTAAATTTATTTGATCTTTACGAAACATTTTCCTTGTGATATGAAGTTTAAAATTTGTTTGACAAAGTTTGAAAACCTTTAGAGTTGTTTTTATTTTCTCTCTTTATTTCAATTACACAAAATACTTCTCTCATGATATGTAGTTTGAAAGTTGGAATGGCAAATGTTGTTATATGTTAAATACAAGTCAACTTTCTGTCCAAAGACTTTTTTATTACCCGGGCAACGCCGGGTAGCACAGCTAGCTTGCTGGTCATCTATAATTGCCTTATAGCCATTATACATTGCATATGGAAGGTAACGCTGGCTGGTCTTTAATGACAAGTTGAAATTCTGTGGATTAAACTATGACAAATCAATTTTAGGATGCCTTTAACAGAATCTTGTCGATGTTATTAGAAGTTGTAGGTTGATCATATTAAATAGTCACATACAGCACTTGTTCTCGTGAAGCTGCAGACAGTTTTAGTTGATGCAGTCATTCTGATCTTAGCTATTGGTTGTTGGATAAAAAATGTGAGCATAGTGTTGGCACTCAGGTTGTTAGGTTCTAGGTTGTTTAGACTACTATCATACCTGTGTTCTTCCAAAGACGAATGCATTTTCAGGCAGATGTAAAACTGTGGCAGCTCTTGGCTTTTGTTAAGTCAGTAAAAATTTCAGCTTGTCGTTAAGGTCAGTTTCAGTTTTGAAGATATGAAGGATTTTAGTCTGATTGTTATGGTATTACTGTTGCCATTTTCAGTGAGGTACACTTTTATTAATCATAAATTTTGTTGCAGGAATGAGTTTAAATGTGGTCCATTAAATAGATATTATGTCATGATGTTTTTTATGTATATTCTGCTTTCTTTGCTAAAAATTGTCATCATTTGTTTTGCTGTAGTACTTAAGGCAACGCAAGGCACTGTTTTTCCTCCCTTTCTGGGACAACTGTGGATCACCATCTAAAATCTTTCGCTGCTTTATGGGGTTTTCAAAAATGCTCATGTCTAAAACATGATCCGATTTTTCCTTTGCTTGTTGCGCATCACTCGTGATGCCGCCATACTGTGATAGGTAAGATATGGACTTTATGGCTTATTATTGTGTCATCTTTGTTGGACGTCATCTACCTTATCAGTTGTTGAATAACAATGATAAGGCTCTATAGGGCCTAAGATTGCGAGTTGGAGAGCCCTCTCACTGGCTCATCATATCCGTTGTGCGCTAGCCGTACACTTTGTCTTCACTTGGAAAATAGCAGAGGTAGATGTGAGCTGGTGGGTGTGATAGGAGTATACGAGACTATGAGTAGAATCCTACTGCTAGTGTGTGTTGGTGTCATCGCATCTGCTCATGGATTTTCCATCACCTACCGAGTGCCTGCCGGGGTCGCTATAACTATTGATGAGCTGGAGATGGGTGGCGCTATTAGACTCACTGATGTGTTTGTTAGTTGGGACATTGACTACAACCACTGTCAGGGGCAGAAACCTTATAGTCATCATATAGATGATGGGGCATTGAGACTGCTGATTTCTGATTTGCAAAACTGTGTAACCTCTCGAAATTGCGATGAAATTGTCTGGTCGGATGCAGAAATTCTTGAGGTAAAGTGCAATGAAAACGACACTGAGATTGACTCTGGTACAGCTGTATACTTGATATGTTCCTACAACATTTCTGTCTCGGTGCTCTCTCTGAGTTCTGTAAACTCTCTGGAAGTTGTTGCGTCAGAAGCTAAGGAAAATTGTAAAGCAGGGAGTCAAGTAGAAGTAAGTCGTGTTTTAAAAATAGCTGAAGGCAATGCACAACTCCCCTGTTCACTTGAACCAGGCCTGCGATCTACAAGAAAACGAATTTCGGACCTGATAAACGATTGTAAACCTCCTTGTAGGTCATTAAATTTACTCAACACATGGAACAATAGTTGCTCTAATCTAATTGGACGTGACTACAACAACAGTTTGACACCAGTTGATTTCATCACACAAGTTGTCCTGTTTTATGAGTGTGTGGAGCCGAGTTCTTATTCAACAACCACTGTAAAAGAGGAACTTGTTCAACCAGATTCCTCCGAGCATTGGAGAGCAATAGCCATTTCTTTTATTGTATTATTTGTTTTTGCTTTAATAATCTCTTTTACAATATTCACATACTTTTGGAAGTTCAAAATGAATGCTAGTAAGTTTCCTGCTCTTGAAAATAATAACAACAGCAGTTCTCATGCTAACCGTGAGAGGCAGCAGGCCCAAATCAGACCCTATGCTGTCAGCACAGTCAGTTCAGCAAATAAAAAGTCTGCCGGAGGTGCAAAAGAGTCTGAAGCCGGAGCGTATGTCCCGGATGTGGAGATTCATGGACGAATCAAAGAAAACATTGAACATTCAGTGTATGAACAAATTGATTCTGACAAAGGGAACTATGAAGAGATGCAAGTGAGGTCCGATAATGACAGGCACAATTATTTGACGACTTCTAGTAGGGAAGGTACAGTTCCAAATGATCGATCAAGTGTTTGCAGTTACGTTGTATTCGACGAGTAACTAACAAACTGTGTCTGTAATATAATTTTGCGCTCTTTTTTACGAATGGATCACCTGATGTACAGGACTGTATTATGTACCTATATCTTTATCTGATTTGCCTTTTAGTGCATCCGAAAGAAGTACTTGTTGATTCATCTGAAGAGTTGAAATAACATAATATTGTTGATATTTTTGACCTCTTGAGGTCTATTATAGTTACAATGCATTTTCATGGTAATATAATTTTTTAATTGCTGTTTCTAAAGAATTTGAATGTCTAGCACTTATATGAAATATATATATTTTAATACGGTTATTACACGGAATATATATCACTCATTTCTCAATTATAATTATTAGATTAAAATTATAAGCCTTGTTAAGTCGTCAAAAATAGAATATTAAAATTCATATTACGGTCATGAGAATTTCTGGTGCTGCCCAAAATGCCCTTTTCACACCTTTCCAGTGTAAAAAACATTCATACATTGGCATTCTTATACAAAAAGTAATATGGGTGCTTCGATGTGCTACATGCTTACAAAGAAAGATAATAATAGTGATAGGAATAGTAGAGCATCGATGAAGTTTTAAAGCCTACTGTGAATGCTAAGCACGCCATGGAAATCAACATACAGATGTCGATTTATTATGCTACCCCCACACTAATTTTTCTGCTTCCCAACAGTAAAATTTGTCATCAATAATTATTTTTGGGCAGATGTGATGGTTTTAGCTGCATCTAGTTGATGCTAACTGCATCACTGTGTAAGGTGGTAAACTCGAATAAAAATATTTTATCTTATCCAAATCTCTGAATTATAGGTGCTTAACAAACACGCTGGTCATCAATCTATTGTTATGCCAGTACCACAAAGAGATGGCATGTGGTGCCAATATTATAGATAATTGACGAGTTATGATGCTAATAATATAAATGGATTACAACTTAGTTCATCCCTAGTTATCTATGATGCTATTATTATAGACAAATTACAAATAGGTTAGTCATCAGCCATTTGAGATGGAGACAATGGAATGTTTTTAGTCATCAGGCAATATATCTGTGGGCCTTCTGGTGCCTTCATTCTTCAATGCTTAGGACTCATAATCTACTCCAATTGAATTCATTATTTGTAATAAAAACTGGTCTCTTGTATATGATGGCTAATATTGGTGGTGTCATTGCAGGTAATATATGTTGCATACCAGCTATTTTTATTATCTTGGTTGTCACTTCAGATATGATGATAGTCAATGTTGCTCGCGCGGTTGCTAATGCCGATGGAGGAATTCAGTAAAGAATGAATCAGTCTCTGTGAGATTAGAAGGAATATTTGCATAGTATGCGGGGAGATGCACCTTTTTGTCTTAGACGGTGTTTAGAAAACATAAGTTTTTTAGTTATTATTGTTCTTGTGAATGTTGGGGAATTTGAAGATTAAATTAGCAGGCACTTGGGGTGTATGGAAGTCACTAGCCAATTGTGTATCCATCATTTTTTTTGACGTCATCACTCTGTTTGTACATGCTCTCCTCCATGAAAAAGCCGCCATCTTTGTAGAAAACCATCGTCATTCTATTGTTTAATACTATTTTTCGGTGTTGTTTTGATACTAAAATAAAAAATTTGTAAACAAAAGCATTGTTTGCAATTATTAATTGCAGAAGCTTCATGTTTTTAACAATAAAAGGTGTCCATAAAGATGGCAGCCAACGACAGACTGACGTCACAAAAAACGAGGGAGACTTGTATGTTTAGGAGACTAGGCATAGGAAATTCACAACTGTTCGAAACTCAATCAACTTCTGCTGATGAAGATAATTGGCAGGTGGCTAGAATGGTATAGCAATGCTATTGAAATTATGGTATCTTATAGTTATGAAGGTACATTTTTACTGACAGTAGTGTGGATGTCTGTTGTGTGACTGAAAACCAGTTTGTTTATCCAAATATCATTTGTTGGGATAGAGTTAAGTTTATAGTTGTTGGTGGTGTTACTCTGTTTCAGAGGCTGAGAAAGCTCTGAAGAACAAGAAAGAGACATTAGGCACTTTCAATCACATTCCATTCTATGTTAACCTCCATGACGCTGTGAAAGGGGCACATCTAAACTACAAGGTGCGTGTAGCCACTGACTTGGTCAGTTTTTGAATCTTACTGTTGCTACATTCACAGTATTAGCGCACGATAGTGCGTACAGTGTCGGAATTTTTTTCATGGAACATTCCAGCTATCTATCATGCATCAGAACAAATGAACTACTGTTGGTACTTCTTGTGAAATAAAAGAGTGGTGCTAGATATTGATATTCACTTTATACAACAGTTCGGCTAGCAACCCATGTGGTTTTTGTTTCTCATCACTGTCGAAAGGTCAGGTTTATGCTTACCGAAACAGGTAGTAGAAATAACGGCGCTGCGTTACTGGGGCATGAAATAAGCAAAGATGAATTGATGGGCAAAGACTAACCCTGAATGAAGAGGAACTATCATTCATGTGGTTTTTATGAAGTTCTAGTGGGCTGCGCCATGTAAGATCCTCCTAATTAGTGACATAGCAGGGATATGCTAGTCGGTGCACCCTGGAGCACTCCTTGTACGCAGCAGTGTGTACCTGTTTGTGTGGGGTGTTTTCTGATCTACTTTTCATAGTGTATTTATCATAAGGAATTTATTGAGGAATTGCCAACTTCTGCAGGTGGTTGGCCAGTAAACAATAAAAAGCTGATATAATTTACAACAATGTATTGCATTGCTCTCTTTACGTTTTGGAGAGCTTAATCCTTTTGCCGTGAGCTTCTTCAACATGTTCTTATGTTTTTCACCAATGCTATCAGTGTGAAATGAGTTAATAGAAAAGCATACCCATTTATTTAAACATTCCTAAATTTGATGACGAGTTTCTTTTACCTAAAGGTGTTTATGTTAATGTGTTATTCTTTTTTGAATACAATCGTGCAGTCTCATGTGTATCATTCCATCAAAGTTAAAAGTGGACAACCTCTCGGGTGAAGTATACATTGCGCTATGTTGTAAACATAATTGTATGCAAAGTAAGCTTTATCTACCTGCTTGAGAGGCCCTATTTTATGTGAACTGTTGTAATATTTCGTCATTACCTGTCATTCTCACCACTTACATGATTTCTAATTTCAGGTGTCACTGAGCCTCAGCAAAATGGACAAGTTCACCAATACTCTCCAGCAGATCCTAAATGTCTTCTCACAACTTCTGGAAATGGCTTCTCTGCAGGAGATTGGAAAGTGTACGGAGGAAATTCTTGAGTATCTCAAGTCTATTGTAGTTGCTTCACCTGTAGCCACTGTCGCTCTTGTTCATCAGGTATTTCCTTTTTAGTGATGTTACATTTTATTTGTATTAGCCCACATTCTAAACATGATAAAGGGCAAATGCGTATTTCAAGTTCCTGCGATCTAACTATGTTTCCATGACGCCCATGATGCTCAAATTTGAGCCAATCCGCAAGTTATCGCATCATAGAAACGGCATAAATCCGCAAGCTAAGCGAGTTTTGTGATTCGCGAAACTTAATTGAATCCTTCACGCTTGTGAATAATGGAAACAGCACTTGCGAATGAGGCGCATGCTAGCTATTCAATTTAAAACATTTTCAATACTTCCGTCATCCTTTCTCGATCGAGTTTCATGCGTTTGCGTCACCAACACGTGCGTCACTAGTTATTAACTTCTAGCGTACAATTCCTTACCTTTTTTCAACAAGGCGCCAGAGTCAATCCGCATCATATGAATGTCCATAGAAACACTTAATTGGCAAGGTAATGCGACTTGCGCACAACTCCAAATCCGCATGATGTGCGTCATGGAAACTATTAGAGACTCATAGTGTCTGTCATGTTGAGACTTATGGTAGTGTCTGTCATGTCGAGACTCATGGTAGTGTCTGTCATGTTGACACTCATGGTAGTGTCTGTCATGTTGACACTCATGGTAGTGTCTGTCATGTTAATACTCATGGTAGTGTCTGTCATGTTGACACTCATGGTAGTGTCTGTCATGTTGACACTCATGGTAGTGTCTGTCATGTCGAGACTCGTGGTAGTGTCTGTCATGTTGACACTCATGGTAGTGTCTGTCATGTCGAGACTTATGGTAGTGTCTGTCATGTCGAGACTCGTGGTAGTGTCTGTCATGTTGACACTCATGGTAGTGTCTGTCATGTTAATACTCATGGTAGTGTCTGTCATGTCGAGACTCGTGGTAGTGTCTGTCATGTCGAGACTCATGGTAGTGTCTGTCATGTTGACACTCATGGTAGTGTCTGTCATGTCGAGACTTATGGTAGTGTCTGTCATGTCGAGACTCGTGGTAGTGTCTGTCATGTTGACACTCATGGTAGTGTCTGTCATGTTAATACTCATGGTAGTGTCTGTCATGTCGAGACTCGTGGTAGTGTCTGTCATGTCGAGACTCATGGTAGTGTCTGTCATGTTGACACTCATGGTAGTGTCTGTCATGTTGACACTCATGGTAGTGTCTGTCATGTTAATACTCATGGTAGTGTCTGTCATGTTAATACTCATGGTAGTGTCTGTCATGTCGAGACTCGTGGTAGTGTCTGTCATGTCGAGACTCATGGTAGTGTCTGTCATGTTGACACTCATGGTAGTGTCTGTCATGTTGACACTCATGGTAGTGTCTGTCATGTTAATACTCATGGTAGTGTCTGTCATGTTAATACTCATGGTAGTGTCTGTCATGTTAATACTCATGGTAGTGTCTGTCATGTCGAGACTCACAGCAGTGTCTGTCATGACGAGACTCATGGCAGTGTCTGTCATATCGAGACTCATGGTTGAGCACTCTCTAAATATTGATAAGCCTTGAATATGAACAGCCATTTACACCCTTTTTAAAGCAGTCATATCACAGCATCTTAACATAAGGATGTTTTTCATACATCCTTCGAGTGAACACTGTTATCACCACATCAAACAGTATTTCGATGATATTCAGAGCTGAACTTAATTGCTAAGAATAGCTTTTGATAATACCAAAGCAGCATTTTTCCTGTTATAAATTTTTTTTTTAAATAAATATCGTTATTGTTAACATTAATAATAATGTAGTTTTTATGTCACCAGAATGAGGAGACTTTTTAGTAGTGACTAGATGCTAATAAGTCAACATGCCTGCAGGCGCAAGATGAGTCTCGAACTAAACACATAAGACTTCTAACAAAAGAGGCTTTGTTGTAAATCTATATATATTATTTTACTTTTACCATTTTAAAACAGTATTGAGCTAATTAAATACTCCTGAAAGTTGCTAGTAACGATCCTTACAGCATTCTAATACAACTATCTCACCCTCTCGCTCCTATCTCACTTATCTCACCCCTCTCCTGAAGTGATTTTACAAACATAATTGGCCATAAACCGTACAAGGTGAATCTACTGACACGTATAAACTCTACAAAGTGATTGAGTGAATGTACAGACACACTTAGATATATACTGTGCAAGGTGATTGTACAGACACATTTAGCTATAGATAATATCCTTTTAGATGCTCAAAGCTCTGTTTGGCACAAACCTCTCAAGCCAGTATGAAGAGCTTGTGGAGAAAAAGGTTGTTCCGAGGTCACAAGACACAATGTCTGCTGGTCCATCCGTTGTTAAACCCGGACTGTTTAGTTGTTGTCTGTCTACACCATATGCTCAACTATCACAGTCCTTTGCACTCAATCCATTCCGTGTTGAGTCTGAAGACTACCACAAGTAGGCATATAACTTTTTAATGGTTTGTGATATAGTACATTATTAGTGCATCGCTGAGACTGTACACTACCGGAGACTGCATATAGCTTGAACTGTATACCACTAGAGACTGTATACCACTAGAGACTGTATACTACTAAAGACTATACTACTAGAGACAGTATACCACTAGAGACTGTATACCACTAGAGACTATATACCACTAGAGACTATATGCCACTAAAGAATGTATACCACTGTGTTTGACAAGGCACCAGAGTGTTTGACAAAGCAACAGGGTGTTTAACAAGGCACTAGAGTGTTTGATAAGGCACCAGAGTGTTTGACAAGGCACCAGTGTGTTTGACAAGGCACCAGGGTATTTGACAAGGCACCAGGGTGTTTGACAAGGCACCAGGGTGTTTGACAAGACACCAGTTGTTTGACAAGGCACCAGGGTGTATGACGTTCGCTTGCCGTAGTGGTAGCAACAGGGCCAGCATGATGGGGTTTGATCACGTGCATCTCATTGGTAAATTCTCTTACCACTGAGAGCATGGAAGTTATTTCATGTCACAATATGGAAACAAAGTTTGATAATAGCTTTGAATGCAAAACCTGATTGGACAATGTATAGTCTGAGTGGATATTATTACAGCCTGTGTGTATGTTATTAATACAGTCAGTGTGGCTATTATCAATACGAAAAGCATGACGTAGGATCTGCGTGCGTAGCAACTCGAGCGTTAATATGGTGTCTCTCACTTGAGCTCAGCGGGTCTCAAACGGCAGCTTCAGGTTCAGAACGCTGAAACAGACATTTACAATGCTAGTTGGCTCTGACCACATGTTTAAAAACACTCACGTCATAGCACTGTTTGCAGTACTGTCTATATAATAAAGAAATGCGAGGAGAGAAAGATGCCAGCAGTGCTCAAGACTGGGGCCAGTGTTGATAAAGTGAGTAGCTCCAGCAGCTGTATTTTTGATTATGTAGTTGTCATAAAAGAACTGATTCTCTTATTCCTTTATCGTTTGTTATTTAGTGGTGTTTGTGTTTACTATGGGCTTACTTCTGTAGCTACGTCTTATATTATCAAATAAATTAATCTTTAAATTCATGCTTGTACTACAAAAGGTCGTTGGTTTGTTTGAGCTGCAGAGCTTATGTAACTTAATAGATCTTACCTTAGACTCTGTAAACTGTCTCATGCTTGAAACCTTTGATCTAATCGCTGTATGAACATCTCGATCTTATATGTAGAACACGGTTGGTGTATATATCAGACTGTTTGAGCCGTTGGTGATTAAATCGCTCAAGATGTACACGATGAGCAGTTCAGTCCAGCTGCAGACAGAGGTGCTCAACTTGCTGGTGCAGCTAATACAGCTCAGGGTTAATTACTGTTTGCTGGACAATGACGAGGTGCGTCTTGCTGTTTTGACGCTCTCCTAACAGGAGGGTGTCTCTTTGCATCCACTTGTGAAAGACTAGACCGTGTTTTAGTCTTTGTGAATTTTTTTCATTGGTTTAACAAAAAATATGATTTAACTGTATAATAAATTGATCACTCAGCCAATAACATTGAGGCTCCAGTATCGCCACATCCCCAGTGAGTCTGTATAATTGTTGGAGTTATCAGTCCTTATTAATCCTTTTCTCGCATGCATAATTTAATGTTATACACAAAGTAACTGTCAACATTTAGTTAATTTTATTGTCTGACCTGAGCTTGATGAATGCTGTGTTGAGCAATAGTATTGTGTACGTTTTTAACTTCCGCTACTGCAGTTGTGGTTGTCTATTAGATGGCTTGTACTTTGACTCCAGTACCAAATGTTAAATATCGAATTGATATGCGATACACTTTTGATTAACTGTGATGAGTAATAGCAGATCTATCGCATACACCAGATACCAATAGATCAAGAGGTCAAGCATCGGTCTGCTATATATTTTTAATAATTATTACAGATTTTCCTCAGTTACGTTCTCAAGCAAGTGGACATGATTAGCGAAGGACCACCGAGGTACTGTCTTCTGTTTTAACTCCGTAGCCAGTTTCCTCTGATGCTAATAGAAACAGTGTGATTGGTCTTTAATCTGATCTTTGTCACGTTTAGGATGTTGCTAGTCTTTCAGTAGGGAAACGATATGCTATTTAATTCTATTTCAGTGAGCAGGCCGGATTGATACGCTGCATATTCAGACTTCTTCTGCTGTTGTCTTATGAGAAACTGCACTCAAAAACGCTAGTCATGGTTCCACGCATCATGCAGTTGTGCGATGGGGTAATGGCCAGTGGCCAGAATCCTCTCACTCATGGTAAAAACCTACTTTAATTCCTCTACTCAACACAAAACTTAACTATCTGTGTGGAACATTTTGCGGATCTTTGTAGTCATCCTTTCAACGTAATTGATGGCGCCTGCTTGCACTCTTGTTCAGTACACTCTATGGTAAACTACTGCCTACCTTTGTATTGTGGCGATTTCCAGATTTTTCATCCATCAACTTGTTTTTCATCTTTACTCTGATAGCCAGAGAGTCCGAGTTGAATTATAGTATTCTGTTTTCATCCTGAAACAATGTGCTTCTTAGAGAATTACTATGGAAGCAGACTAGCTCACTGGGAGCTATAAATTCATCTATTAATTTGTATTTTTACTTGTATATATACAAACTTTTATTTGCAATAGATATTATTGTTTCCCTGTTACAGTTTTCTCTATACTCT
Organism: Watersipora subatra; assembly: GCF_963576615.1. NCBI lineage: Eukaryota > Metazoa > Bryozoa > Gymnolaemata > Cheilostomatida > Watersiporidae > Watersipora > Watersipora subatra. Next base: position 16,796,391 of record NC_088711.1, on the reverse strand, counting down.
AAGAGTAAAGAAAAGAGTGTGATTATTAGGAGGTTGTGTTGGTATGTGTCACATGCATAAGCATTGTAACACAACTGATTGTAATTAGTCTTGCAGCAAACTCGCCGTTTTGTAAAAATTCTATGTTCCTCAATAACATTTTCGTCTCACGAAAAAACCTCTCTGTAATATATCGTGGTTTTCAATCTATGGTGTGTTATCGATGCAACTTTGCCTAAAATTATTCAGGGCTGTTACTATAAATAGCTGTCGCTCTGTTATATATATTACTCTATACTATCGTTACGGTAAAACTTTGGAATTGCTTATCTCAGCCTAGTGACAAGTATGCTGTGAAGTTTCAGATATTAAATTAGATAATGCCAAAAGATATTTGTATTACCTTATACCAAACATCAACAAAATTATAATGTAAATTATAACTTGACTTTGTAAAAATCAACACCGGTGTATCAAAATCAACGTCTAAGCCTCCAAAAATCATACTGGTCGAAAGTACGGAATATAGCTGAGTTTTTGCAATGTGACTAATAGGATGAATTTTACTCGTGCTAGCAGATCACAAAATATCGTATGTTACAGAAGTTGCTTACAAATCATTCTTAAATACTTGAGCTCAACTTGTATAGTAGTGAGTAAGGAAAGAAGTCTGCTATGACAGTCTGTTACAGGTACTCACTTGTTCTCTTGTCAACATTTTTGTTAGTTTTATATCTTCAGTTATGCATTATGGCCTATGGTAGTTTATTATGGCCTATGGTAGTTTATTTTGTCCTACTGTAGTTAATTATGGCCTATGGTAGTTTATTTTGGCCTACGCTAGTTTATTCTGGCCTATGGTAGTTTATTATGGCCTATGGTAGTTTATTATGGCCTTGTAGCGATACCAGCTCTTGAAATGCTTGTAAAAGACCTCTTTCTCTGTCGCTCTACCAACACATCTGGGAATGCTGACACAGCATTTCATGACATAGAGACCCAGCGAGAGGTTACAGCATCTATGTTACTCCGGCTTGTCCAACATACACAGGTGAGGAGCAAAGGCGACCTTTATTGTAGTTGCATCAAATGATGTTTTTGCAGAAGACATTGTTTTAACAAGTTTGTAGACTTTTTATCGTTTTAGTTGCTCTGCATCAGTTTAAGGTTTGACTGACATAAGTCAAGCCACTCAAGTCATTCAATGCACTCAAGTCATTCATTGCACTCAAGTCATTCAATGCACTCAAGTCATTCATTGCACTCAAGTCATTTGATATGTGCAAGTCACTCAATGTACTCAAGTCATTCAATGCGCTCGAGTCACCTAATGCATTTGCGTTACTCGTGTCACACGATGCATTCAATTGATTTGATGAACTCATAAATAGAACGTTGTGGATGAAAGTACAGAAATATTCTTTACAAATGAATCAGATTGTTTTTATTCTAGCTACAAGTATATCTTTGTTATGTTTTGCTATTCATTGGCTTCTGGTTGATTCTGTTGAAAAAATGCTCAAACCTAAAATTTTAACGGTTTTGAAATCACTTTGTTTTTTAATGCTTCCTTGATTGTACCTACAATTTCAGCAGTACTCAATTTTCATACAGAGATTACTGAGGGTTACCATGTCCATTGTCATCAGAGCTTTCATTGATTGGACTGTTACTAGTTTAGCCTGTCTTGACAAACTGTTGTTTTTGCGGAGTTGTCCCCCGTCGAGCGGGCGAGCAACACAACAGCTTGTCACAAAACGTACTGCACCTGATGCATCAGCTGCACTTATAGGGAGTTGTTCTCTTCCGTCTATGCGGCTTGGTTGCGATGTTATGTCGGTCACTCCATTGGTAATCGTAACGGATTTCGCGCACAAATTTATGTAAAAAAACAGGATTACAATGTTTAACCAGCGACCAGTCTCTGCGGTAAACTTTAGTAGAACTTGAGAACTTAGGCAACAATAGCGACTAAACATGTCGTTATTTGTGCGCTCAGTCAGTTTAATTTCTATTTTTGTATCAGTCAGTTTTATTTGTTCTTATGGATTTTATTTTCAATTTATTTTATTCTTAAATTCTACTAACGTTTACAACAAAGACTGATCTTTGGTTAAACGCTGTAATCTTATTTTTTTCTACATAATTTTTTGCGCGAAATCAGTTATGATTACCAATAGAGCGACCGACATAACATCGCAACCAAGCCGCATAGACAGAAGAGAACAACTCCCTATAAGTGCAGCTGATGCATTATGTGCACTACGTCTTGTGACAAGCTGTTGTGTTGCTCGCCCGCTCGACGAGGGACAACTCCGCAAAAACAGTTTGTCAAGGCAGGCTATTACTAGTTTTACTTGACAAGACAGAGTGCGAAGGTATTGGACTAAGTTTAGCCACAACCCCTTAGATAGGAGCAGAATCATTGCAATATCAGACAGTCCTTAATCCAGTTGGGTTTTGTTTATGTCAAGGTGCTGGGCCTGCTCTCCGTAGTACTCTATCAGCTGATGAGGGAGAGTGAAGAGAAATGGAAGAAGTTGAGTAGACAAGTCATTGATCTCTTGCTGCCATTGGCGACTAACCAGAAGGTGCTCACTAACAGTGCAAGGGGTGGTAACACTCTGTATCAACTTGTATCACCTCTGTACCAACTTAGTACTACATAGAATGTATTAGAAACGGTGTTCATTTTGTTGTACATTCCTTGTCTGAGTAGCTGTTTAGGGAATCCTTATTCAGCGTACTGGTAAAGGGAGGACAATTTTACTGTACCAAAGTGCACTTCGCTGATTTGTAACTGTAAGTATTCGTCTTTAGTACAGGTTTTAGTATGAATGCTAACTCACTTATTTCCTAAATCTGATCGTATAACTCACACTGTAACTACAGTCTCACCCTCTTTAGATTGTTCTGGAGACTAGGGAGGGCATGCATGCGCTTCACAACATCCTTCTGGCTGTCTCCCCTTCAGTCTACAGACCTGTGGATATGCTGCTCAAAGCTTTGTTTAAACAGCAGAAAAAGCTGGTAAACCCTTGTTTTATACGCGATGTGTTGACTGAACTTATGCTATCAATTTAGGAATCTGAGGAGTTTCTAAAGCTATCTCGTAGGGAATGTCAGTTCTGGCCGGCAAATCAAAAATATCTTATTTTCATGTACATGGTGATGGCAATCAACATGGCAATCCTATATGGGCATGTGTTAAAATGACATATATATATAAATATATATATAATATATATATTTATAGCATTTTGGGGAGTCTTGGCCTGTATTTTTCTTCTAGAAAAGATTTTCTTATAGTAAATTAGTTCAAGCATGTTGTAAAAGTGTGAAATGTGGGTATTTTAACCAATCGGCATTAAAGATTGCCAGGTGTAATGAGTATGTGCACAATTATTCCATAGTGGCGAGTAAGTTTGCTTGAATCGTCTGAACTGAAAGTCTGAACTGGGGTTTTCGAGTTTAATTCCAGTGCGAAGAACTGGAATTAAACTCAGCAACCTAAAACTTTGTTTTAGGTTTCATTCCCAACATTTTATTCCTATAACTGGGCACACGAACAGCAGACGGCAGACAAACAAACACCGAGATTTATAGATAAAGATTTGCAAAATTGTCAAGATTTTTATTACTTTATTGGCTATAATTTCCTTTCAAACAAGAATATTTTGCAAATTATGCCATGCAAGAATCATGAAAAGAGGGCAACAATCAATCAAATAAAATAGTTTGACATATAATATTTAAAATACCATTCGCTGTTAAGAGAATTGATATTATGTGACACATCGTTAAAGGAGCTAGCAATAATATTTTTCAAATAGTTTTTACAAGTTGTATGCTATTTGTTCATATCATGTAAGTTGAAATGAGTTGGAAACCTGTAATAGTCACAAGAAAAACGAAGACACAAACTGTGACAGACTTTGGAACCTATAATGGAGTCAAATAAACATTATTACTGTAAAGTAAGATGCAAAGATTTTGAAAGATCCTTTCTTGAAATAAGATATGCTGGAATATGATGTCGATTTGCAACTAGTCGAAATGTTCATTTTGCACAAAAAATAAATCATCAGTGACATATAATTAATATGTATGCCATAGGTTAGTGCATTTGATTTGCTTGTTACTCATTAATATTAAGGACCTTTGTTAGAAAAATGGGGAATTGCAGATAGGGTATATTTTTACCAGTGCTCCACTTAGCAAGGCCAATGCTGTTACAACCCGTTTATGTCTTGACGGAATTAGTGTACAGTCATACTTCGACTTACGAGCTTAATGCGTTCCGAGACTGAGCTCGTATGTCAATTTACTCGCATGTTGGTGCAATTCATTTATATATAGAACAATTAAATATATATTAATTGGTTTCTATACTCTAAAAAATGCAAATAAAACACTCAAAACAAGATATTGTAACAGAAAAGGCATGTTGGTTATTGACCTAACTTACCACATGCTTTCAAAAAGCAACAAATAAAAAACAATGCAAGGAAATGTGATTAATTAAAAAGGTAAAATTAAATACATACAGTAGCAGCTAACGCTAGCATTTGCCAGGGAGGGAGATATAAGTGTTATTCTGCTTTACAACAGTTGAATTTGATAAATTTGGATTTTATCAGTCTTAAAAAACAAACTTAAAAGCAAACTTTCATTTTTCGTAATTAAAATTTCTTCGGCGTTCATAATTGGAAGTTTCTCGCTGGTTAGCTAATTTTTCCTTTGTTTTCGCTTTCACGACTAGCCGGCCGTTTTAAGATAAACCTATCTAAGGACGTTTGCCTTTGTCGCTCTTTCAACGTGTTGCGATTAGAACGAACACTGGTGTCGTCACAAAGGGTTAATGCACGACCACTAGCCAACTTGTCCGAAAGTCTATTTTTATAGATAGCCTTTTCATATAGGCCTTTTCGCCTTTATTGAAACATCGTTTCAGTTACGCTGTCACCGGCCAATTGTTTATCTTTTATGTTTTCCAATGCCTGAGCCGTCTCTCCATCAGCGGTCGTGAAGATCGCTGCGTCGTTTAGAAACGCATTATGGTTAGTCCTTTTGCAAACTAAATGCCCTGAAAATAACCCTTCGGTTTGATAATTGTAGATGTATTTCTGTCATATTGCTGAGCTAGATCAATCACGCATACACATTTCGCATATTTTACAATAATTTTCCGTTTAATATCAATTGTTATCATTTGCTTTTTCTTTCCATTATTTTTCATTTTACTGGCAAACTTTCGGTCTACGCACCGTACTTTTAATTCACATAGTTCTGCACTGATAATTGCGCGCAGAAAACACGGTACAAAAGTATAACCTGAGTAGTTGAAAAATACAGAGTGATGCTGTTCTCATAAAACACCTCCGGCATACTTTGCAACTGACTCACATGCTCGTATCTCAAACATTGCTCGTATGTTAGTGCTAAAACTTGCTTAAAAGCTGGCTCGTATCTCAAGTTTCTCGTACGTTAGAGCACTCGTAAGTTGAAGTATTACTGTATTTCCATTGAGACACCACCTAGTAATACTGATCACAGTTTACCATAGACGTATCTCTGATCCCTCTATTATGTTTTTGTCTATGTTTGCACCAAAAAGATTTCTAAGCTTATGCTCTTTAGTAAATTTATTGATTATTGGTGTTAACTGATGTCTTAGCAATGCATAGATTGGCTGCTAAAGCAAATAGCTGGAGTAAAACTCGGTATTGCGGTGTTATAAACACAAACCAGTTCAATTTCAAACTTGCAATGATTTTTATTGGTGATAGTTGGCGGTGTTGATATGTTTTCAGTTTGTCTGTTTTAGGTGTTCATTTCACATCACAGGCCAAACAATTTAAGACTTTGCATTACTGTAAACCAATCATTAAAGAGAAGGGCTAAACACCTTTGTTGTTAAGAAATTGATTCAGAACTTGAACTAGACTGTATCTGATTGCTTAGTTATTTCCTTGTAAAGGCTATTGTAGATATTTAAACTTTTTTTCTGGACTCACGATAGGATACAAGAGCCAGCCAGCAACGATGGATGTCGACTGTGCTTGCCCTGCTCCGCGTTCTTCTGTCTATTGGCAAAGAGGAAGTCATACTTTCCCGCCTCAATGAGCTGGACATCACCTTCGATACTAGTCTGATGTTAAGCAGCTATTCATTGTCGAGCAGCGGGACAGGCCGCATGTATACGAGCCAGGATAGCATGATTAGCTCATCTCAAGGCACCGTTCAACCTCAGGAAATACTTGCAAGGTCAGCGAAGTGTCAAGCTTCCATTTTCTTTTTTTATAGAATGATAATAAATAATAGCATGTTTTAATTGGAATTTTTCCTAATTCTGCTCTCTGTTTATACAAGGAAAATTTACCAGCTTAGGTTGTTACTTGAATTCTAACTGCTGACTCCCTCATTGGCTAGCCAGCCAGTCACGCAACAACAAACCCAATTATATCTTTTTTACAGCTTCCTTCTGCAGGTCATAGGCTTTTGCACAGAGAACCTACACATAGATGTAGCCTGTTCGTATATAGCTGAAAGTGACTACACTTTCTCCTTGCAACAGTTCAGCTTGCTGCTACTCAACACGAGTTACATGCTCCAATCAGGTGAGTCCGTGCTGAGTAGCCTTAGCTACCACAGTACAGTTAGTGTTGGGCAGTAATGGCAGTGTTTTGGAAGCAACTGGGGCTCAGTCTATTTGCAACTACATGGAGTCTACCCTCAGCTATATACTGCTGTATTTTTTATCTTCCGCTTTATGCTTCATCTAGCGTGTCAAGTTTGTCACTCACAAAAGTGTCAGCAGGTTGGTGAGATGATCGTGAATGTGCATATGAAAGTTGTAAGCCCTTCATGTTCTATACGGAGTTTTACAAAGGAGTGGGTTGCGCTTTATTCTTGATATTCTACAGATAAATGGATATATGAGTACACGTTATGCAAACAGCTGCCTTCCTTGACAAGATCTTCTTTGCTGGCAGTTGCCTTTCAATTATGATGACTGATATCCTTATTTTATCATCTTATAGGACATTTCCGTAAAGTGGCCAAGTTCATGATGGAGCAGTTGGCTAGCGAAAGTTCACATCTGCACCATCTGGTCCTTAAGATCAACATGTACTTGGAAGGGGTGGGCACTCGCTATCCCACAATCACTCTACAGTGGTCCTACATCCTCATGCTACTCAACTACAATGACCAAACATGGTGGAGACAAACGCTGAGAACGTATGAGGACTTTGGTGAAAGCTCCAGCAGGTATGTGACTATATATAAGCTACCGTACTTTACGGACTATTAACCACCCCCTTATATAAGCCGCATCTGTTTTATTTATAAAAAAAATTATAACAAAACAATACATAGGCCGCACCTTTGTATAGGCCATTGAACTCAGGACGGGGATTTTTTCACGGCAGCATATTGGCTAGTTAAAACGGACCAGTGCCCATTAGGCACTGTTCTGTATTAACCGACCCTTTTTAACCCAGGTCTTAACGGAACAGTACCGTTAGGCATTGTTTCTTTCACCACTAGAAGGGCACTAACCGGAGATTCCGGTTGATGTGCCCTAGCGGTGAAAGAAAAAACCACAGAATAGCCGCACCCTTATATAAGCCGCATGGCTCAAAACATCAGGAAAAAGTAGTGGCTAATAGTCCGAAAAGTACAGTATATATTTACTATGAGACTATGAGTGTATTCTCATAGTTAATATAGACTATGACAATATTAGTTTGTTGAAGTGTCAAAAAACTTGAATCAGTAGCATTGGTACATTTTGACTGCAGTTTAAACACCAACTAGAAGTTTTAAAGGCTGTGGCTTGGTTTAGGTATTAGGTTTGTATTTAGGTTTGACTAGTTCTTGTTTGATATCCGCATCAAATGAACAACTTTGCTCTCATTTATTTAATAAACGAGAGCAAATATTTGATTATTTGCTCTCGTTTGGTATTCGACTGACTGCTTTAGCAATGACGAAGAAAATCAAGTGGTTACGAGTCGTATTTGTAGATTTTCAGTAGTTTTTCCAAGATCATCAAGGATAAAGGCTATGAAATATTTTAAGACATACAAAAGTGATTCAAAATCAAACTGTCTCTTATGTAAAGTCTATGCATTTTAACAATCAACTTTCTTACCCATAAACCTTAGCTCTGCGTCAAAAAAGCTGCCGATAAATGAAGAGATCATCAAGTGTGCGGGACTGGCCATGTACTGTGACTACGTCGTTGAAAACATCCACGATGCAGAGCACCTCACCTGGCTCACTGTTAACCATGTGAATGATATTGTGGAGCAGCTGCATGAGGCGCCTGTCCATGACTTCATGAGGTAAAGCGTCAGCGCATGTCTGATTCATTTTAGTGCATGACTGCAATTATAGCAATTGCATGCCAATCAAGTTATACATGTATATGGCAGTTTAAAGTTTCTCATCAGCATGTGATGGGTAGAAATCTTTGCTGTTCTTGACCAATTGAACTTTTAGTAGAAACATAGCCCTAAAGTACAGAATAGTTCTACTTTTTGGGCAAAAAATTTAAAATTTGTAGTTTATAATGCATAAGAAAAGAAAGTTATGTGAATCTTGTGGTTTACTAGCGCTGTATATGGCAACTCCTCTGCGAGTGGACTCTTCATATCTGCTATTCAATCGCGATACAAGATGGACGCCTCTCCGTCGAAGCTATACAAGCTGGTGACGTGTCTGCGTAGCATGCATAAAGACCAGAGTGGCCTTGTAGTTCTGTTACTCACAGAAAAGATGCTGTCAGTGGGTCACTCCGGGATTGGCAGACTCGCTGACAGTGTGGCTTGTCGGAGGTTAGAGGTGCTTTTGGCAGAAACTGAAGAGGTAAGTCTTGTGATATTAAAGATAAACATACACAAAATTTCAGTAAATTTTATCAGAAAGTATCGATATTTTTATATCATTTGCGATTGTTTTTGATGTTTGAAGTAATATGATTGCCAGGATGTTTCTAGATTAAAATCGACAAAACCTGATCGTGTTTAAAACGCTCAGATCAAGCTAAAGTGTGATTATGACGTCTATAATTGCAAAGAGACAGAATAAAGAAGTGTAACGCTGTAACTTGAATGCAATAGCTAATATTGACTATAGCAACAATAACAACTTATGACTTTATTTTACACGTATTTTTCTTCTTAGTGTTTTAATCGCGACCACGTTTTATCGATTTTAATCCTGAACCACCTTGGTAATCAGATCACCTCAAACATCAAAAGCGATCTGATGAAGCGAAGATCACAACTGAAAGAAAGTTACTTTCTGATAAAATCTATAAAAATTTGTGTAAGTTCATCTTTAAAGGTTAAAAATCTTTAACCATTTAAAAACTCATTTTTAAATGAGTTTTTTAGAATTGAGATAAGTATAAGATTAAAACTTATTTTAAGTGAGTAAGCGAAATTAATTCATGTTAAAAGTTTACTTGCAACAAAATTCACATTACAGTTATTTGGTATCAAAAGGTTCACCATGTCTTACTCTGTTGTGATGTAGGTGCAAAATATGTGGAAATGAGATTACAAGCTCTTAAAAGCTCTAAAACGTTTAGGTGTTTAAGCTCACCTGTTTAGGTGTAGAGCACTTCGGCTATTCAAGTACTGATTGTCTAACTGTTTGATGCAATTGTGACATGTCTGGAATTGTCTTCTACTTACTGGCACATTGTCCTCCGAGTTTATGTATGATTCATATTTCTACTTTTGGTCGGTCTGTTGCAGCAGCTACTCCTAAACTGAATGTCTAAACGATTTTAAATGAGCTTTACAATCTGTTAAAATTTTTAGAAAAAGCTTTAGAATAGTTGTATTTCTACAATAAGATATTTTGTTTGCTTGTAGACAGTTCACAAACAGCTCTCCGAAGATGACATAACAAAAATTCTAGTCATTTTGCAGGGAAATAAACGCAAGTAAGTGGTTGATAACTTGCATGACCCAGGCTGCGGCTGGATGTCAACTTTACAAATGTTGACATCCAGCTGTGTGTATCTACTTTATACAGTGACTATTTTAATCTCATACCTACATCTTACCTTTTCACACGTACTAAGATCATATGGTATTTTAATTGTCGAGCTATTTATAACATTGCCTGATGACATCGAGCTGAACATCAAGTCATACAGCTTCGGTTGAGTCCCTAACCAGGATCAAAATTTTAAAATGTTTCTGATTTTAAATAGTCGAAACTCAATAGTAGAAAAAATACCTGTTGTGTCAAGAGCCAGTACTTTTTGCTCGACAGTAATTGTTTTTATTACTGTTATCATTGTTATTACTGTTATTATTATTGTGCAATTACAGCAGGCTGTGATTGCTTGATGAAGCGAGGCTATTTTGGGAGTTGCCCCGGTTTGCTAAGCTCAAAATTCAAAGTAATCAACGATTGTTGTTATGATGCTGTCAGGTATCTTAGTGCAACAGGCTATATACAAATAGTGAATATTTGAAACATCTCGGTTCAATTAGCGAGCAGACATGGAATTAATGCCTACAGTCTTTTTTTTATTGTTATATAACAACAAATCTGTACAGATGTACACGAGATGTATATAGTTTGCTAATATTCATTAAAAACCATTGGCCACTTGGGTGAAACTTGACTCTTTGTTACGAAAATGAACAGATGGTGACAATATCTGAAAGCTAAATTTTGGCAGTTAGATTCACTAGGAATCTTTAAATTATTAAATATTACAATAGATCAATATATAGATCAATTACAATAACATCAATGTTGGCCATTCCTGTGCAAGAGTTTAATACTGCTATCTCGGGCAACCTGTAATAATCATTGTCTATTATCCTGGTTATTAATAATATGTGCAAATGAAAATCTGTATTTAAAGTTTTACGTAGAGTGTTCTTTGGTCCTATATTAGTTTGAGAAATAAAAAAAGGCTTATTTGAACTATATAATATATCAATATATCAGTCAAATATATAATATAACTAGATGAATGGCCGTGTTGCACGGGAAATAAAAAAGTTTGCTTAAAAAATTTGTTTTAATCAACATAATAACATTTACCATTCTAACTTTTCAATAAAACTATTTGTTTATCTCTGTTTGTGTCTGGCCAATGCGTAATTTAATTAATAATTAATTAATAAAATAATGTCTTACGCTACACATTTGCTCAAGGTTTAAAATAACTTAACACCAGTGACAGATAATGTAGTTGCCATTGGCTATGTTTCTTCATCTAATGAATTTTAGTAACTTATGCTAGTAACTCAAGCTAATCTTGGAATTTTCCTATAATACGATCCGTGTCTACCAAAAGCCAGCTAAGGGCATTAGGAAAAAAATTGCACGTCACAGAAGTCAACCTGTACATGCGGATGCACGGAGGTGAAGCCAAGCTCACTACCACTAAAACATCCAGCGACCTTGGCCTTCTTCGGAATAATTGCGCGTATAATCATTACTTGTCATGATCTCTCACGGCGCCCTGGACTGTAAGAGTGCAAGCGTGTGTAGTTTAACCAATCGCTATTAACTGGACATACTGACAAACGCTTCAATTTATATATTATTACTGTTTATATGTTATATTTGTTTCCTATTCATCTACATGCACATTGTTTTGTAGGCACAGGCGTTTGCTGGCTTTAGTAGAAAAACTACGTTCGAGATTTTATCCTACAGTTATCCCTCCATTAGCATTCAGTGACAGTGCACTAGCCTCTCTTCCCTCGCAACTCGCTGATAAGGACTTCTATCTTTATATCACGAAATTAGTGTGCAGCAATGTGCAAAGTTCTCCAAGGCTGTGCGCTTCTCTGCTAGGTGAGACAACTCTCTACATTATGTGATACAAAAATATTGCCAGAGTTACTCACCAGCGCTTCAGGCTCTAGACAAATGTTGAGTATCAGGTGTTACCTAGGTCCTTTCTGAGGTTCCAGCAAGATGCACTTAAATATATTATAGTTATATATTATATTATAATACATGTATATAATATATAACTAAATACTATATAATAAATAATATGTTATATTATTATATGTTATATTATAATATATGTATAATATATATTTATATATTATACACATATATATATAATTATATGTATAATATAGTAAAGTCATATAATATAATAAAGTCATTGTGGCTTATTTAGTTGTGCCGCAGCAATAATCAGTTGATGGGTGTTATTGCGTGGCAGCAAGGGTAATGTTAAATCCTATTACTTATCTTGGTTTTTATCCACCTGAAAGAATCTCTTAAATATGAGAAAATATTGAAAGAATGTTTTATATATCAGGTTGAAGTAGAGATTCTCTTTTACAAATATGTGATATCATAGAAGCCTTATGACTAGTCCGTGCCTCTGATGCTGCGTATAAGGGTCTTCCTTTGAGTCTGTCTCATTCTTCCTCAGCTAACATTCAATTATTTCAGGCAGCCTTGAGGCACCTGACATACTCTCCATCATGTTAGGAGACTCATTTCAAGTAAGGTGCCTCGCCGAGTGCATTAAACATGGTGCTGATAAATCGGTCAGGTAAGGTTAATCTCTGTGAGCCTACACACCAACTCTGTGTGTGTGCACTATCTCTATGAGTGTGCACTAACTCTGTGTGTGCACTAACTCTGTGAGTGTGCACTAACTCTGTGAGTGTGCACTAACTCTGTGAGTGTGCACTAACTCTGTGTGTGTGCAATCATGCTTGTGTGTGTGTGGGGGTGTGTGTGTGGGGGTGTGGTACACCCACACCCCCAACTCTGTGTGTGTGCATGTAACTCCGTGTGTGTGTGCAAGCATGCTTGTGCGTGTGTGTACACTAACTCTGTGTGTGCACTAACTCTGTGTGTGCACTAACTCTGTGTGTGCACTAACTCTGTGTGTGCACTAACTCTGTGTGTGCACTAACTCTGTGTGTGCACTAACTCTGTGTGTGCACTAACTCTGTGAAGTCATATGTGTCACAGATGTACTCATCATTACTATTGTGTTTACACTCCTAAGTGTTGGGGGAGGAGACATTCCCAAATGTCGTACGAGGAGATATTTCCGTTCCATTGTAGATCTGACACTGGAACAGTCATTTCTGATAGATCTGATTCTAGTCATAGTTTCTCACCTTTGCTCACCGCTTCTGAAACACTACTCAAATCTTTGTGGAAGAAAGTCTTGCCGTCACTTGATTCTGATCCTTTATCAAGTAAGCTTTAGTTTTTTTTATGCTCTCTGAACCAGTTTTGACTGCCGGATAAATAAGTTTGTTATGTTACTCAACCCCCAACTCAACCACATCTGAACAGGATGCTAAAGTGCAAGATATTTTGTACATAATTATGATTGAGATGATTAGGGAGTTGATAAGCTTGCAGCTGAGACTATTTCATAAAGCAAAGTTGAGCCCGGAAATGTGACTGAGTCAGTGAAAAGCTTGGCTAATTTTAATACATATTCAGTGAAAGTTAGTTTTCTGTAAAGACCCTAAAGTTCTACCGGTAATGCTAATAGTTTAAAAGTCTATTTAATTATTTTAGTGGTATTATAATTTTGTATTGTAGTTAGTAATTCTGGGCATTGTGAAGAGTTTAAACGCTTTTTAAATATGGCTTCAAACTTGGAAACTTGACTATAACTACTACCAGCTGGTGTATAAGTACAACAAATGTTAGACTAGCAAAATATATAAGGGGTAATGGATGCAGTGAATCTATTGAGTCACAAACGTTATTTAGTGTTTGTACTTGGTTTTGCTCTAATTTTTGTAATGGAATTCTTTAAGATCCTATCAGAAACGGCGAATATTTATCTTTTTTGTGTGTATTCCTTTTTTAATCAGGTTCTTATAGAAGATTATTTCAATCGAGTTTCTGAGATATTTAGCATTGATCGAGCGTGATGTCCGATTTTAGTACAATAGCTTAATTGTTACTCTACTATTAGCATATTTCACTAAGATATTACGATTGCTCATGTGACTGGTGTGATGTCATTTGTATTTTATGTGTCTGTTTATATCAATGCAGACTCTTGTACATTTTAACAGTTATTATTGATTCGTATAATTTATAGACTCCAACTTTAACTGACCATACACTAATCACATCTGCACTCAGTGTTAAGTCTGATCAAAGAGATACTGGTAATTCTTTTATTGCTTGTATTTAGGTTCAATGGATGAATCTGCTACAGCCATTTCACCTTCTCTAGTCTCCATAGATGTAGTTCTCGCTATATGCGCCTACCTGGATTTCTGCAGTCCCACTCTAGTCAGCAAGCTAGACCAGTCTGAGTTAAAGGCTATTTGTGGAATTGCCTTCTCATACTTTGATGTATGTTTAAATGTTGTTATGCAATTTTAGTCTCAATTTCTTGCTTCTACTTGAGTGAAATATCAGTCACTTTGGTGGTTGGTATGTTTCAGTTGCTCCGATTAATTTGCAATAGTAGCGTTGCTGCTATTGGTTGGTATTACTTCAATTAGGGCAGTGAATAGTAGCGCTGCTGCTATTGGTTGGTATTGCTTCAATTAGGGCTGTGAATTTCATTTGTATATCTTGTCCTGAGTATTCTTTTACATGTGGCAATCGAATATAGTGTCATATAAAGCTTGATTTGCACAAAATCGGTTTGCCTATTTTCAATTTTTTGAAAAACAATATTATAACGAAAATTATTGTGTGATAATTTTTAGGACAGCAGACGCTCCTACAACGTAAATAATCTATTTTAGATATGTTTAAGTTATAGGGAATTTTCGTTATCCGAACAATAAAATAAATATAAATAAAATATATAAATATGTCAATTGCTTAATCTGTTACAAGATCTTTTCAAACTCACCTCTTTGGCCATACAAACAGACAAAACTAGACTTGACTTTTTTTTAAATTTGTTGGTTGTATCGTAACTATAATATTATTAGTTTACATCGACAGCTCGTCTCCTTTTTCTGATTAATCTCACTGGTTTTATAGATGACAATTGCGGTAATTTTTCAATAAGTTGATAAAGAACGCACATATTCGTCGCCCATTTGCAGGGATTTGTTCATTTTTTCTAGATAGCAAAGTTTATTCTAGAAAATAAAACTAGTAACAAATATTGTATACGTCTACTATAAAGCAAAACAAAAATATATTTTTGCTATAAAAAAGAGCTATGTCTACCTGTTCGTCGTCTATGTGTATCCAGGGGTCAAGGTTAGAATAAAAGATAAATTTTGACGATACTCCCAACTTGTGACATTCAGCTTGGTAGACCGACGCTGTAACACCTGCACCAATCGATCGCCTTCAAGTATACATTAATAACTATGCAGCTATCTATTCTCTGTTTTGTCAACACATCTGACGATCTATCATGATGAACTAAAATGTCATGGAAGTTGTATATAATAGGTATAGTGCTATACGTACATCTTGTTTTTCTCACAAGTGCACCGAGATATGCTACTATTCAAATTGCATTTAAGAAGTTGCCCCTACTTTACACTTTACGTTATATGAAATTTTTTACATGGTATGAAGCAAAAACTTTGCAGAAATTTTGTTACGTTATCTGGAATTTATGTTATAGGAGTTGTTACTGTATCTGTATTGTTTCTTAGCACAGATTAATGATACTGCTACTAACTAACAGGATTTATTGATATAACTTCATAAACATTCATTGCCCCAGTGCCGATATTCAATTTTTATTTTGAATTCCAGAAACACCTTCTATCTGCCATTAATTATCTTTGTCCTTGATCCTGACGTGTCGAATTTCTTCCAGATGATTAAGACATCTGTAAATCCTAGCATGATGCAATCCAGCATGATGACATTTAGCTGGGCCTCTCAGATGGATGAACTAAAACTTGACAGGGCACCTACTGATGTGTGTCAGCTATCAGCTCATCTATTCCTTCTTAGTCATGTACTTAAACATGGCGCCCTCAGTGCAATGCTATCGGAGAACATAACCAATGTGTTTACAATCATCGATTCTGTCACCCAGATTCTCAGGTTGCTTCGAGTTGGAGGTCTTACTCCGGAGCTTGAAAACTATAGAGGTAGGCTGAGACTTAGGCTACCTTTTTCATAGTGTTGTGTGTAGGATCCTAAAGGCTTGCACTCACGCCTTGTTCTGCTGAATCCAAGAGGCTTAGAACAATTGTTTCAAAAGGAGTGATTAGACAAGCTTTGATTTGTTACTCAAACTAAGCAATCATGAATGTGTACAGACCTTTTGTATGTATGTTCTCTATAATTATTGTGTATATTACCTCTCTGAAGTGTCATGTCTCTCTGAGTGCATGTGCTGACTATTTAACTGTCTGTACTAGCTGCATGAATTCTTATGCGTGTATTACTTTGACCATTTTGTTGTAGTTATTTCTTTTTAGCTGTCGATGTTGTGCGTCTTTTACCACTAAATCCAAAAGTGATCAGTTAGCCTCATTTTTATTACTATGTAGCAATATAAAACGGTTTAAATGAACTTTTTATATCTATAATAAAACTAGATAGAAATGGTGTATGGCGTGTGTGAGATCCTCACTTTATGATAATAACAATGAATACAATGGATGCATTTAGAATTAGCATTTGACCACATTAACAAGAATTCTATCATCAACATTATCTGTTGCAAAATTATATTTTTATTTAACTTATTTGTAATACTTATTTAATAAATAACAATTTGGTGATCAAACACGCTGAACACTGAATACATAAGCGTTCAGCGAATACTTATGAGGGCTAAATTCTTAGCTTTATAGTTAGAAAACCTAACTTTAGCTTGTTAACACTAGTTTGTTAACGCTGGTTTGTTAACGCTGGTTTGTTAACGCTGGTTTGTTAACGCTGGTTTGTTAACCTAGCTGTGCTTTATAGCGGTGTAGTGAACACCACTTGTCAGTTTTGTTATGCTTTACAGAAACTGAGTAACATCAGCTGTTATTCTCTATCATTCATTTAGCACTGCTCTTGAATACAAACTCACATTGATATTTAGCAAATACGATTTCTAGAAACTCTTGTAATATCGCAAGACGGCTACATCCAGGTGTCGCAACTCGTGACGTGTTTGTCAGATGTTCTCCTGGCTGGCAAGAGCTCCCTTCCTGCACCTCTCATCTCTCTTCTAAACTCTGTCATCGTAGGTGAGCTCTAGAGGTACATGTAAATGCATTCTACAGTCCTAAAAGTTTATTAAGTTGATTATTGTGATCAATTGTTTAGTTTTATGGATAATCAATGTCGTTTGGTGCACGGTGAATCTAGATGAGATTTTTTGCTAATTATAACTGTTATTGTGTTGACAATGTAATTATTTTTTCACTCTAGTTCTTTTTGTCATTTGTCATTGTTGCTAAGGTTTGGCACGGCTACCATGCGTGAATGAGCATGCTCGAATGCCAGTCACTGCCTTTGTGCTTTCCTCGGAGTCGAGGAATGGGAGCAGCAAACCCCAGCTCAAAGTTGACGCCTTACAGGATACGACTGTACTGAGAGAGTTCATTAAGAGAAGCAACCTGCTTGGTTCGTGTTACTAAACTCTCTTACCAAATACCTAGAGTGTGACAGTTGAAGATTGTAGTCTATTGAGCTATTATTCTCAAGAGTTCATGGCAGCTACTTCAGTGCTGTGATTTGAAAACCTATTAATGATATGCACAAAGTTCTAAGTCTAAGAGATTGCGAGCAACTTTTAGAATCGACCTTCAGATATTTGTGCTCATCAGATATTGGCACTTGATCGAGTCAGTGCAGCAGATTTTGTTGCGATCACGTGTAGCCGTCTTTGTCAACTTCTAACCCTTATCTCTGTGAAGTCGATGCATGTACATATAGCTATTAGTTGTGTGACGGCAGTATGCATATATGCCAGTAATATACATGCTATATGTACAGTTGCTAATGGCTACTTGATCTTCATACCTAGTGGTTGTTATTGCTCCGCATCTACAGAATGATAATTTCTTATAAGTGTCAGACAAATGTGATTTTAGTTTCTCTTAGGTGTAATATAGCCTGAAGATAGTAAATTTATTTATGTACTTTGATCGCGCCACTCTGATGGCTTTTTGTTGTTTGAACTGGTTTTAATTGTATTATGTTCACACGATTCTTTAATTGTTGTTGACGCTAATACTGTGTCAACTGTTGTGTAAGAGATACTTTGTAAAGACTTGAATGTGTAGTTCATTATGTTGTATAGCACACTTGCACAGTCACACCATTCATGTGAACTTGCAGGTTGGATCAGCAGGGCTCAGTTTGAGGAGACTTGGGCTTGTCTTTTGCACCTTTTGAGTCCCGTCGCTGTGATAGGTACGGAGGACATAGCTGCTGAGGTGAGGAGAGCCCATTGTACTGTACCTTTTTACATCAGCTGTCTCTCTTAATATCCTCTGTATCTCTTCTGACATTTTCTGTCTGTCTTGACATCTTGTATATCTCCTGACATTTTCTGCCAGTCTTGACATCTTGTATCTCTCCTGACATTTTCTGTCTGTCTTGACATCTTGTATCTCTTCTGACATTTTCTGTCTGTCTTGACATCTTGTATCTCTCCTGACATCTTCTGTCTGTCTTGACATCTTGTATCTATTCTGACATCTTCTGTCTGTTCTGTCATCTGCTGTCTCTTTTACTTCATACTGGCTATTGTGTCATTCCCTATCTATCATCGGTTGCTATTGATTACGGTGATATCTGCTAACTACCCTAGCTTATTGTAATTTTACCACTAAATTCAAGTTCTGACATTACATAGTATGTTTGCATGTTAACTATAAACACAAATTACCTCATTTCGGCGGTGAATGTTCAGGAAACAAATGTTAATTTTATTTGCTGTTAGGTGACACCATAAATTTGTGCGCTTGTCTTTTCAGATTTCACTTCTTTCAAACAAATGTAAAGACGAATTACTGAGATTTGTTGAATAATTAACTTATACTGAAAATTAAGAAGCATGTAAGGTTAGCTTCATATCTAATAGATGATTATTATTGTTCATCTAAAATGCTCAAGACTAAATCTGAGCCGAGTTTAAAAGTTGCGCATAAGTCCAAAGAAACCTCGAAAGAGTACTTTTGGTGTGCAAACTGAATGGTGCCTAAGATGTCTGTTAGTATTCATTTCACAAGAACTGCTGAAAAAACCCTTTTCCTATGTACACCTATTGAAAACAACCCTTGTAAGTTTATGGGCTGTAAGTTAGAGTCAATTCAGAATCTTTTGTTACATCTGCATAAATTGATTGCTTGTTTTATTTACTAATGGTAGGATATAACATTATACATGTTAACTAAGCCGGACTGTTACGCCGCGCCGTTGCGTAATTGAACATCAATAATTTGACTCCTAACCATCTGTGAGCTGAGAAATACTTAGAACAAGCATGTGAGTAAACCGGCAGATATTGTTTCTTTGAAATTTTAAATAAAATTCAATTAACTCAATTAAGATTCAACAAACTGTTTGAAAAGTTGTGGAGGCAATCCATTTTTCATTAGATGATTATCATACTTTATATAACTGCATTGACTTCTTCAATAAAAACTGATATGTGATTCTTATCATGTAACCAGCATAACAGTTGCTTTTTCAGGAAGACGTAGAGAATATAGAATGGATGGTTTCTGCTCTAAGGGGAATAACAGGATTACTGTGCCATACCCTGAACAGGCAGGAGCCTGGAAATCCCCTCTACACTTGCTACACACATCAGCACCGGCAACGACCATTGCAGGCTCTCCAATCCACAGCGTGAGTAAAACTACATCCTGTGTAGCAAACATCTTGTCTATGCAGACGTGCCTTCTGCATAGACAACCGGTTACTATAGTTACCGATGCTGCATATATAACTTGTCTAGACATCCATTCTGTATAAGCACATCTTTCTTACATAAACGCTTATTTTGAATAGGCATTTATCTGCTATTGACATCAATTTTACATTGACATCTATTTTACATACTCGCCTGTTTTACGTGCACACTCATTTTGCTTAAACACTCACAATGCATAGATTCTTACAATGCATAGACATTGGTACATAGTGGGTACCTTAATTGACCTATGCTAATGTCGCAGAGCTGGTCAGAAGCTGCAACAGGTGAGGAGCTATTTAGATGGAAAGTTTAGTCAGAAATGTGATTGCATGAGTCGGACGGCTCTCTTCTGCACCAACATCGAAAGGCTTGACTGCAGGATTGGCTACAACCAGGTAATGACAAATATATTCTTCCTTTGCTTTTTCATCCACATAACAATCCCTTTGTTTATTGCTTGATATTTCAGACTACTGTGCGTTTAGCTAGTGATCCATAAATCAGTATGCTTGATGGTTTATGACACTCAGACATAATAAGATTATATGATTCACTTCTGTCAGAGACTATGGGTTAGGATTAAAATAGAGAGACTGAAATGAGTTTTGTCGTGTCATACTCCAGATACAGACATTTATCACTGTATATACAATGTACATGTACAATTTGAATGAAGATTGACTAGTATAACAAGATTTCAGTAGTAGTTGGTCTATTAACAAACATGACTGGACGCCTTCATTTGTTTATATACTCATTTTGCTGTCTACAAAAGCTGATGTAGATGTAATGCAGGCGTGTAGGTGTACATGTAATGTAGTCTTTATGTATCATTAAGTGTTAAACTGAGGCTATAGCAATATACAGATAGACAGCTAAAGAAAAAGACAGACAGCTAGATGAATAGTAAGATAGGCAGATAGACTTCATATAATTAGTAACCCCTAAATCTAGTACATGTATGTAAAACAAGGTTAAACCTACTAGGTTGGTGTCTAGTATGTTGATTAGACTTGGAGTCAACGGTTAGTTTATTAAAACGATCAATATGTTTTCCTTAACTGAAAAGTAAGTTGATTTGTTGGTGGTTCACATGCTCTCTAGTTCCGCGGTCACCAAACGAGCGTTTTATTCAAATCTATTTTCGGTCACTAACATAACTATAAATATGTGTGGATTTCAAGTAAATACAGTTTATTTACAGAACTTTTCTAAATGTTTTGTGACCTCCATCCTGTTGTACTCCATAGCTATCTGTGGACTACCTGACCCAGCAGCTGAGCAAACTAAGGTTGCCATCCCTTCTCATGTCAGACATAGAGAAGGCAGATGTCGAGCATACAGAGAAGTCTTCTTCAGGAAATGCTCTAATAGATACAGCTTCTTGTCTCAAACTCCTCATGGATGTCTACAGTCACCTGCTTTCACCTGCCGCAAAACCCAGAACTCCTCTTATGTTGCTCAATGAGTGTGTCAAATCAGTGAGTTCAATTATGTGTCACGCCATATTTTAATATAAGGGATACAGATGCGTTTATTTGGATATTGAGGGAACACCAGCATAGACATGTCAACCAATGCTGTCAATAGAGATAGTTACTTCAATGCGTGGGTCATGCAGATTTTGATGGAGAGCATAGCTATAGTGTTCACTAAAGATCATTCAAACTTATTAAGTCTGTAACATGTTCAGTGCTTTAGGAGTCAGCCATAACATCACTTTGAAAAATCTCCATTTGTAGCCAGTGTGCAAGCATTTTACTGTACTGTTTATCATCTTGAATATCACATGTAAGTAAGCTTTTTTTTTTTTACAGTATTACTAAGTTGGCTGTTCTGCTCAAAGCTATTAGTGAAGGAAGACAATATGACTTAGGACTAGTGTATGGCAGTTTGATAGCCTCAGTAACACGCCTTCCTAGTTAGCCATGGCCACACTTTGGTTCTTTGATTTTTTTGTTAAGGAAACAGGTCTACAGGCACCTGGCTAACAACATCTAGCAGATGATCATTAGCTTATAGAATTTTTCTAATGTAATTGCTATGCTTGCAGTTCTCAAGCTCAGAAGACTGTAGAGGAATTCCTCTGTGTCTGCCATCAATGTTCTTCCTATTTCTAGGATAGATTAAAACTTTAGCAATAAGTAGCTCAAAATCACCTTCTCACAGTTTCCACAATGTTGATGCACTTGTGTTTGAAACATGATTAATTAGCCTCATCTTGCTCATGTTTGCTATTTCAATAGACCATTTCTATACATGGACCAATGAAAGAAATTTTATTGTTACTTGCTGTGAGCAGAAAACTCTTATGCTAGACTCAACGTGTTTAGCCCATATTAGTATTTACTGCAATTATTATGAAATGATTGTCAATATAGTTCTATGCAAAATGAAGCTCTCAGATTGTTACACCTCTTCTCTGTCATTAAATATCTTGATTCTCTCGCATGCTAACATATCACTTACTGCTGACTTCACTTTTGCTGCCGATAACTATGGTTAACAGTTAACCTCTGGCTTTGTCAGCGCCAGCAATGTATCTGGTAGAGGTTTCTTTTGGTTGTAGACTGTCATGCTATCTGACCTGTTCCATGAAAAATCTCAGTATGAGTGGATGTACTCGACCTTTTGGGCTCTCTCTAATCACCACAGCGGAGAAGATGAGCTGATGAACCAGTACATGCTTCTTGGGCTCTGCAAGGCTGCAGCTCTGCATTCCATCGTAAGATGGTCTGAATACTTATACATCAGAGATCAATGTGTGTTTAATATAATAATTCTTTGCAGTATATTCGATGATTGATGTACTTTGCAATCTTTGTATCAGGAGTCAGGTGCTGAAGAGAAACTCCACAAGTTAATTGAAGGCTCCCTCAAGTCTACCCACATTCCCACGAGACTGGCAGCTGTCTATGGCTCTTTCTATCTGCTGGAGAGGGGAACTGACCAGGTCAAACCTCTTCTCCCAATCCTCCTTGAGTTTCTTAATAAAAACATGGCCATCCTCACACAAAAGTAAGCATTCATTTGCTTTACTTATGATATGTGTAAATTGTATTGTGCTGGTGACAGCAATCATTAGCTGATCTATATCGATGGTAACGGTTTTTAATTGGTTACTAATTTTCTCTATTTTTTATCGTTACACAGTTAAACTCCTTCTTATCGTTGGGGAGGTAATTTTTGTCTAGTAGATTAACTCTACCTGTTTGATGGTCACTAGAGAGCAGCCGTGGTTCCGTGGTCAGGGCGCCGGCTTATGATCAGTGGGTAAACCATAACTGCCACATACAACCTTTATCATATTTTCAAGGTAAATCAGACATGCTGATTCCGATTTTGTACTCAAAATAAAGATTGGTCCACTAACTTTCAAAGTCATGAAGGCTTTTTAAAGCGTTTCAATATCCGTCTTGAAAACAACACAATCGGCATGACAAGCTTCGTCCATAAATATGTGACATAGCCTAGCTTTTTAGGAACGGAAGTTAGGGATGTTTAGTCTGATTTAGAATGATAGAGATGGGTGTCTTAAAACCCATTATTATCTAAATTCAGCCTGCAAAATCTTCTGTCTATTATGAAAGGTAAATAAATTATTTAAAATTGCTCGTAGCTTGTTACAGGATGTTTAATAAGCTGAACGCCGAGAAAAATGAGCTCAAAAAGCGCCACTTTATCACAAGCTAGCGTAGTTATCATGCTTTTTTGAGCTCAGTTTTAGATATGCAATGTTAAATAGCTTATCTACCTTTCAGAAAAAACTGAGATTATTTTGAAGGCTGAGTTTAGATGATAATGGGTTTTAAAACACCTATCTTTATTATTCTAAATCGAACTAAACATCCCTAACTTCCGTTTCTAAAAAGCTAGGCTACGTCACATATTTATGGGCGGAGCTTGTTCTGCCAATTGTGTTGTTTTCGAGACCGATATTAAAACGCTGTAAAAAGCCTTCATCACTTTGAAAGTCAGTGGATCAATCTTTATTTTGAGTACAAAATCGGAATCAGCGTGTCTGATTTACCTAGAACATACGATAAAAATTGTATGTGGCAGTTATGGTTTAAAGTTACACGTAGACCATTAATGTGTTAGTGAAGGCATTCAACCGCTATCTCACTAGCAAATTGTTACAATGAATCATATCTCAGGAGGAAGCCAATTTGATGTGGTGACACCTAATGGAAGCTGAAAAATAGTGGTAGTTGGGTTGTTAATAGTCATGTTAAGAGAGTTTCACCATATTTCTTTCACTCAAGGGTCATGAAAAGGCAATGGCTCCATGCTATCTATTACATGTGTGCTTGTTTATATTTCACTGCTGGGCGCTTGAATATTTACTGGTCATAGATTAGGTTTTTGTACAGCGACAGAGTAGTGATACACTCCCATATGGAGCTACAATGCCATCATGGGAACAGCCGTGTCACAGCCAGTCTGTCATGATTCAGTGTCGCTGTGTGGAAGTGAAACACATGGACGATGCGCCATTCTGTGCTATGGAAACGGCCTTTGCGACCAACGGCATCACATTTGTGCTTGCGCATAGGTTTTGCTTTCTTGTTGTTTCATATGCAGACATATGCCTTGACATAAGGCGTCGCATAGCATCGCTCTACTATAGCGCCTCATGGAAACTTGATCCGCCTGTCAACCCAGCGCAGCCCTTCGGCACTGGCGTACTCTCAGGTGTCACTACATCACCGTACGGGAACTTACTAGTTGTTAGTAGAAAGTAAATAACTTCATTGACAATAATATCAGTATCAATACACCGACACTCCTCACATTTGCTAACTGTTGTTGTAGGTCACACCTTTTATCGGAGTTGTATTCTCTCAGTGTCTGGTCGCTAACCTTCTTCATAATAGAACATTATCAAGAGTCTCTCAAGTCCCACCCTCTTTTCATCCCAAAAGTCATACAGGTCTGAGGCTATATGTATGCTAAGGATGAATGTGGTTGAGGAGTATGCTGTAGATCAACACCGCAAAGATACGTCCTACATTAAATTGTCTGTTTCAGGCCGGGATACAATCTGTGAACAACTGTGAAAACAGTTGTACATTGACTCGCTGCTCCGCTATACTGAGTGGCTTTGAGAGGGCATTGCTTACAAACTCAGAGTTTAAACAAGAAGGAAGCTTTCTGCTAAAGCTTGCCTCCGACAGGTCTGTACTCCATCTTGTAATTCAGTATAAGACCTCCTTAGCTGATTCATTGCATGTTAGAACTTTTTTAGCATTGCTGAAGACTGTAAATTGCTTACACGCTATTAGTACCAATATCTATTCTGGTCTAGTAAAATTAATCACTGGTCTCATGACCATTTCTTGAACGCAATTATGAAAACTGTTTATTTAGTTTCATCAGACTATATAGCTCACAATGATTGGACGAATAATTGATGTCATACTGATATAGGTTAGCACTGCCGGCCATGCACTCCCATTTACAGTCAGTCCTCGGGTTACTTGTCACCTGCATGTACACAGACCAGCCATCTCAAGGCATACCTGAGCAACTCTCTATGGCTGAGGATAAGCTTGAGCTCATATCAATTCTCTTTGACAGGTGAGCGATTGTGGGCTGTGTTGTTACCATAGGTTGACTCCACAGGCTGTAGATTGTCTTGTTTCTACAGGCTGTAGTCTGTGTTGTTCCCATAGGTTGACTCCACAGGCTGTAGATTGTCTTGTTTCTACAGGCTGTAGTGTGTGTTGTTCCCATAGGTTGACACCACAGGCTGTAGATTGTCTTGTTTCTATAGGCTGTAGTCTGTGTTGTTCCCATAGGTTGACTCCACAGGCTGTAGATTGTCTTGTTTCTATAGACTGTAGTCTGTGTTGTTCCCATAGGTTGACTCCACAGGCTGTAGATTCTCTTCTTTCTTAGGCTGTAGTCTGTGTTGTTCTCATAGGTTGACTCCACATGCTGTAGATTGTCTTGTTTCTATAGGCTGTAGTCTGTGTTGTTCCCATAGGTTGACTCCACAGGCTGTAGATTGTCTTGTTTCTATAGACTGTAGTCTGTGTTGTTCCCATAGGTTGACTCCACAGGCTGTAGATTGTCTTGTTTCTATAGGCTGTAGTCTGTATTGTTGCCATAGGTTGACTCCACATGCTGTAGATTGTCTTGTTTCTATAGGCTGTAGTCTGTGTTGTTCCCATAGGTTGACTCCACATGCTGTAGATTATCTTGTTTCTATAGACTGTAGTCTGTGTTGTTCCCATAGGTTGACTCCACAGGCTGTAGATTGTCTTGTTTCTATAGGCTGTAGTCTGTATTGTTGCCATAGGTTGACTCCACATGCTGTAGATTGTCTTGTTTCTATAGGCTGTAGTCTGTGTTGTTCCCATAGGTTGACTCCACATGCTGTAGATTATCTTGTTTCTATAGACTGTAGTCTGTGTTGTTCCCATAGGTTGACTCCACAGGCTGTAGATTGTCTTGTTTCTATAGGCTGTAGTCTGTGTTGTTCCCATAGGTTGGCTCCACAGGCTGTAGATTGTCTTGTTTGTATAGACTGTTTTTCACATGGGTAACTCAAACATAGCAACACATTGCATCTAACAAACTGAAATGGATGTTGAAATTTCAGCCCATCGTGTTGTTTTCCTATTTCCATCTAATACAGCCAAGTAATTGTCATGTGTATAGGATCAGGCGAGGGCTCCCTCACGAAGCAGACATAATCACAGGTGTACTGCCATCTCTCATGACTGACCTTTTCACTTCTCAGGACATTATGAACAAGGTTATCGGTGAATTTCTCTCGGAACAGCAACCTCACCTGACATTAATAGCTCGCACAGTCTATGAGGTACGCCTGTTGCAAATTCTCTATGTGTGTCAGGTGAAAGTCAAGTCCTCCTCATCAAGTGAATATAAGCTTTGTTGCTCTGTGGCTGGATATGGATTGTAGTCATACCTGACCAGCATTGTTGTATATACATGTACATGAGTGTTTGCTATCAGCAGCCTCGTCCTTATTACACTTATAATGAAATTATATATTATTACTTATATAATATTATACTTATAATGGAAACAAGTAAAATGAAATTAGATACTTATTTCTTTTTACTGAATAGAGAGACTTGCGAGTCAAGAACTCATGTCACAACTTTTAGCTGAATTTTTATGCTGCAGGCTTTTCCAAAAAAACATTTTAGAAGTTTCCCACAGCAACCACTAAGAAGCCGGAATTGTACATGTAAAATAAACTGTACATGGCTATCCAATGCGTGTTCTACCTGCAGGTATTCGAGCAGCAGGCAACAGTTGTGGGAGGAGCTACATTGTTGCATGACTGGGTGCTCCTCTCCATTACTAGCTTCACACAGAGAAACCCCTTATCAGCTGCCATATGGAGTTTAACATGTTTCTTTGTGTCAGCATCTTCAAACCACTGGTTGAGGGGACTCTTTCCATTCATTTCATCACGTATCGGCCTTTTAGAACCAGTGAGTAACTCTATGAAACTGCCAGCTGAATTATTATAGTTTACTCAATTGTTTTGGTAAAAAGAAGATACAATAGACATAACTTGGTATGTGAGTGTTGTCATGCCATTCAATGTACTATGGGTTGTAATAAAATTGCAGGTAGATGAGATAATATTCTTATTGAGCTGCAAGGATTTCTACGGGAGTGTGGCTGAGGACAGTCACAAGAAACAGACACTTATATCAGTCTTTCAATCTGCCGCCAGGACTGAACAAATATATAAAACTGCATTGGATGCTATGAAGTAAATGCCTATATTTTATGTGATAAGATTTTTTATATTCTTCTAGATTTACCCGTGTCCATGTCATCACATCGCAGTGACTATAAATGAATAAGTGGAGTCGCTATATTAGAAATAATTGAAATTAATTTTTATGTTTCTATATTATGTATCTGGTGATGAGCTTTTTAAATGCTAAATCATAAGTTCTGTCTCTCTTAAATGAATCTAGACAATTTTTCTTGATGTTTTTCACTGTAGTTGTTGTGGACACACAAAGAAAACTGCACTGCTATACATGTAATATGCAACTACAACCTTTATTCTCTAACGATAGATATACATTCAAAATCCTTATCGGTGTAGCCTCAGCACCACACAGTTGCAGTAAATCTGGCTACTTCGGAGCCAATACACAAATTCATTGGCGCACGAAATGTATAAAAAAGATTGAAGAATATTAAAGGTTAATGTGATGTGGCAAACATTTCTCATATTTCACAACAAACTGCCAATATAATACATTAGTGCACTGTTTCCTCTAACACATCAAACTTGTCCATAATGTATTGCACTATAAGTGCGGGTGTTAACAAGTGCTCTGCATCCTGATCTGGAATCTCAAAGCCTGCAATGAGGGACTAGCAATCAAAACATACCAAGTCATACAGAGTGTGAGAAGGAATTTTAAGGTTGCAACAATAATACATGCACATATATTGTACTATTACTTTGTTATACCATTGCTAATTTTACACTGTTTCTTGGTAATGCAAAATTAATACCATTAGAACAGCGTTTAATCAGTTTTTCCTACCAAACCATAATCATAAATGAAACACCATATTAATTACAGCAACTGCAGAGTCATGTGAATATTGCAAAGTATTGATGGCTTCAAATAATAGGGTACAAGGCATGATCAGCAAAATTATTTTTCTGAATTCCTAAATGGTTGTTACAATTCCAGCAAATTGTTTAGCCACTTAGCTGACTAATGATCCTAAACAAGCTATTATAACTCATAACCTATACAACAAAATCATAGCAAAGGTTTTCATAGAAAGACATGTAGCGATGAATCTACAGCTAACAGACTGATTTACACAGTTTGACCGCTCTATGGAGCAATCTGACAGTATATAGCAGGGATAATAATTCTATTGTTACTAAAGCACTGAACTTACCGAATTCATCTTCTATAGCCATGACAATTTCCACATGATCTAAACTGTCTAGGTTGAGGTCTTCCTTGAAGCGACTCTCCAAGCCCAACTGTACAGCAAACAAGGAGATGCATTTTGACTGTCAGCATAGAATAGCTTTATAGCCGCATTGAAATGTATTGCAGGTACTCAAAAATAATTCACTTACGCTTAGAACATACTGAATACTTAATACCTATAAAAAGTCAACCATAAAACTATAGAAACTTGATGCGGCCAAAACTGTGCCTACTGATCGCCTGATAATTCATTGATTTTAAACCGTTACCATATCAATCTATGTATGGGCCATGTCAGAGGTCTCTAGACTTACATTGTTCGGGTCTATCTTGTCATACAGTCTAAGATTTAGTAGTATACGTTCTCCTATACTCTTCCTATCCAGAGGCAATCCATCTCCATATTGGCGCCTTTGCGTCAGTTGAAAAGGTACAGCAACTTTGTGCTGCAGGCAAACAAGTGATTTGGAGTAAGACAATGAATAAAGTTAACGTTACAAATTATAGATGAGGAGAAGAAATTTTATGTTTCTGATCAAAATAGACTTAAGGTTGTTCTCACTGGCCCTATAAACTAGCAGATGACTGAGTACAAACAACCACCACGCGCTTTTATAGATTCACAAACACACTGCCTATGGTGAGGCTGATGCTGTACATCCTGATGAGGTGAGAAATATAATGTGAAACAATATTGAAAAATAACTTTGATATTATCGTTAAAAAGAATGTGAATGGTACTGTAGAAAATACTTATATGAATGCTGAGAATTTTTACATTATATATATTCCAATGTTTTTCAAATATTTTTAGGGACTGGATCCAAAGAAGTTATAACCCTAAATTATAATTTGCTGGCTCACATAATTTTGTAAACAGTATTGCTCGGTGAGCAGCATTTTTTATTGTCAACCATCTAAACTGACTTTGAAGAATATTGGTTTGATTGGTGTTTTGATTAGTGTTTGATCGGTTTCGTTATGGTTATAGCTGACCACTTCCGGCTTGCAAATTTAATGGATTGGTCTTAAATTGAGCTGAATGCTGAGCTCGCATCATATGACATTACAGGCGATTGACTTGTTGCTGACAATAAAGAAATTATAGTATCTGTCTGAGAACAGTGCTTCATAAGTTACTGCTTAGGTATCAACAGTTTTTTGGATACAGCTGACATTTTGGCTGGTCAATGTTTCAGTTTTTTTTTCATAGTAAATTGGCATAGACAGATTTTGACTGTTCTCTCCATGGCTGGATAGCAGAAGCCGTAACAATGCTGGCATTTCTTACCGTAGAGGCTGCTTATACGACAAATTTTGTCTTTTTTCTTCGGTTGAAGACAATATCATATATTTTAGCAAGACAAACAATGATATTCTCTTGCTAAAATATGTGATGCTCATATGCAGTGTCATGAGAATAATCCTGTTTACTAAAACTTATCGTGAGCAGTCTAATTATAACAATCTTCAGGCATTTTAAAGCTTATGCTCTGTATTAATTGGGGCTGTTTTACTAATAATTAAGTTCTACAAAACATCCTAGTTTGTGGGTCTAGCACCAGTTTTTGTAATTATCCAGCATTGAGTGTGTAAAAATTAGTTTAATAGGTGTAGGTGATTTTGTCTAGTTAATATTCAGGTTTGAGATCAAAATCGAGCATATCAATACTGAGGTTTCAGTGTGCGGGGAAAGGCTATCTATAATCATTTTAACCATGTTGCCTAACAGTTTTTAATGGTAATCATCTTGAATTTAGTGATCTCGCAAATACTCGTACATCACAAACATCTTTTCATGCTTGGAACTTTTCCTAGCATGTCTTTCTTTTCCAGGTGAAACCAATTTTCAAATTTAGTCAATGCATGCTTATAAAATATAAGGTTGTAATTCCAATTTATTGACTGGTGGTTAAAGAACTCTTAATATTCTATGATGAAAGCTAGCCACAGTTTTTACAGTAGTGTGTCAATAACATTTAAAGAGTGCTAATTTTTTGCTATCAATGATGGATTGTAAGAGTTTGTCACACACTGATTCAAATTTTACTCTGCTATATTAGCTACAACAAAGGCTCCAAAGATAAAACACTACATTACGTTATTTTACATTACATTACGTTATTGATTGTATCCGACTTTTTTTATTTATTATACATGTAGGTCTAATCTCCCTGTGGTATGGTTTCCTAAGGAACACTCCAGCTAGGCTAGTCCCTGTAATTTTAAATGTTATCAAGGTTATCTATTCTTTTTCGCCATTTTTAACATGTCTGTCATCATTGCATCTGGTCTTAGCAAAATGGTAAATATGGGGTTCAATAGTTACTGGTCCTATGTCCAAATATACCATTGCATTTGTAGCAGCAGTGAGGAATGGAGGGATGGAATAAACAATCAAAAAGGATGACCAGAATGGGCACCGAATTTACCAGATCACAAAACGCCCCCTAGCTGCATGTTAATGCTTCATGAATAAAAATTTACATAGCTAGAACAAGCACCAACCAACTTATTATTTTGAAATTACACCGTAATTTCACAAAAAATATCCTTCGATTTAGGTTCAGGATAGACTTTCTGAATATACGTTCCAATTTGTTGAGCTTCTACTTATGATCACCTCAACATGTACATTCATGTTAAAATTACACGCTTAATTTGAAGCAAATGTTTGACACAAAGTAATTTTCAATACACGACTTTCGTTGTTTCTTAAAACATTGCAGGTTGCTAAGTTAGAGTAAACAGGTTAGTACAATTGAACAGCAACTTTTTGGAAAAAATATAGAGATACCATGAAATGGGTAAACTTGGTTGATGTAAACTTTACCTGAACCATCACCACGTCTACCTTAGAACCTATGCATTGCCAAACCTACACTTTCACAGTGTGTTTCTAAAACACAGTAAGGATGGACAGTTGTTTGATTGCTTATTACTATTAATTTAGCTTATTAGTTTTAAAATATAAGTTAGTTTGTTACATAGCTTTACATAAAACGTTTTTAAAGTTATGTGTAACTATCCACAGTACTTTCAAGTAGTTGTAGGTTTTTGGCGATGTAGAACAAATAAAATGTAATATAGTTTTCTCGTTTGCTTTAACATAGGATAGTGTTAGCATATCAAAGAAAACCTCGGAACAAATTATGAAAACCAAAATAATCAACAGTTAATTTTACGCCACCTGATAGGCCTACTTAATGATCATCCATAGGCGAATGGATACCAGAAAGAACCAATATAGTTTTGCCGGGCTAGATGTTTTGTGACCCTTCAAAAATCTTCCATAGTACGTAATTGAGACTGTTATACACTCGTAAAGCTATAAGAAATGTTAGCAAACATGTATATGGCAACTTTCATTATTTAGTACGTATATCCGTTTGACACCACATATTCATCAGATATTATCGATATAAAATAATCACATTCGCAGTCAAAATTGATGACACCGAGAAAAATGAAACTTGGTAAGAACTTCTACCGAAACATACCAATTTTGTTTTCAAAATATGTGCATTACTAGTCTCGTGTATTACACTCATCCATCGTGGCTTAACAACAGACTGCACCAATAGTGGCCGGCAAACCCTAAGAAATGTTCCAAACATCTTCGTCTTTACTTTCAACGCAACTATGGTAAAACTTGAATCGCTGATGTAATTAAACTGTATCTTATGAAACAGCGATAAAGTGAGTAGGGAACAACTCCGTGTGGTTGTTTACGATTTACTCGCCAGTCGTGACAACATTCAGTCAAACACATCAATTTTATAATTTACTGATTTGTTTCAAAAACAGTTACGTAAAACGTTACGTTAAACTGTATTTAATTAAAAAATAAAGTTTCACCTTTTAATTACCATGTAAAAAAAATGACATGTCTGTGCGAATAGGGTTTTTTTTAAAATTAATTTCAATTAATTACTTTGTTGCACATAGTTTCGTTTGCACTTGTTTGCATTGATCTATTTATTTTATCTGAGCAATAATTAAATTAGGAGGAGTTGTTTGCACGAGGCTTTCAACGTCACCGTTTACCTAGAATTCAGGCGAACGCGCCAATATAACCTTAGGTCCAATTTTATTTCAATGTTTGAATGTTCGTTTTCGGTCTACATAGTTCGACTCTGTCATTCGTTGTAACCGTAACCATTCGCCACACAGGGAACTTGAATTTTTGTGGAAGATTTAGTAACATTTGACAATGCCCTCAAAAGTAGATATACACCCACCTCTTCCGGCTCATTCTCGGCTCCAAGGCATTACTACATCTCTTTTGTACAATGGATCTAAATTCCAAGGACACCAAAAAAGCAAAGGACACAGTTACAATGTGGAAGTTATTCTTCAGGTTTGTGCTGAACTATGTCATAGATGGTTGTGTTTTAGCATCATGTTAACAAGCTTAGCATATTTTTTACAGAGAATATTTTAGCGTTTTGGTTCAAGGTTTCAAAAAAGCAACGATCGAAGTTTGTAACCTTTTTTTCAGAAACTACGTAGAAGTAAATTAAATGATTTTGCAAGTCATATTTGTCTGACAAGTAATGCATTAGATGTAGGCCAGCCAATCTTTCAGAGAAGCAAAAACTGGGAGATAATGTGGGTTTAGAGACGGGTAGAGAATAAAAATATTGGGAGAGCGATGGGAAAAGTTATGGTTGGGAGAAATGTGAAAATGTGTGCAGGGTTATATGCGTGTAGGCCTAAATGCGTGTAATAATGAAGAAAAGAAAAGGTGGTAGCTGTAAGGGAAAGAAAAAAAGAAGTGGAAAGAAGAATAGATATTAGTAGAAGAAAATATGAGTAATAAGTGAGGTAAAAGGAAAGTGATACAGGCATATAAGGAGTATATTAATCTATGTAAAACAGTAGAGCAATGAAGAATGGTTATAGGTTATAACATAATGACAAAGGAAAAGACATACAATTGAAAATGTATGAAAGTCTCATATTCTCACTGACCATCAAAATCATTGTCTCACTGAGACACCCTTTTGAGGCAAATCTGATCTGATATTTAAGGTATGAACCATTTGATGACTAGCCCCATTGGAAGTGCAACGCCATAAACATTTACTAATACATCTAGAAGCAACTATCTGTTGCGACAGTTTTGAAAAGACGATGAAGTGTTCAATTGATGAACCTCGCATTGTTAATTGGGAAAAAGTGAGAGGCTGATCAGATGTCAAAAAGAGTTGACATCTGTAAGGGAGTGAGATTACGTTGCTGACTAGTAATATTAATTTGGATTTGGTGCATATGATTAGTTTTTAATACAGTTAAAAAAGTATCATTATTTAATTACATTTTGATACAGTTAATAAAAAGTTTTTATTATCTTACATAGTTGTGTGTGGCAACAAGGAAAACCTATAAATTTATAACCTTTTTTTAAAAAACTTTTTTGTTAGTCCACATTTTATTAAAAAGTGGACTAACAAATTCACAATTAATAACAAGATCACTTTCTTACGCATAGACTTACAGATTATATTGGTTAAACTATACAAACTTCGAGCAGTTGCACACGTAGCCTATGCCACCGACATAAACTATATACGGCGAATATAGAGAACAAAATTTGTTGTAAATCTTGCCCTCTTGAATGGAAAAAAAAAATCGAAAATTGGCATTATTTTTTAAGATACATGTTTATTAAAAACCATCTGTTGTGTAGAACAGTGTTAAATAAAATGGGTGCTTGAAATCGTCAAAATACCCAGGAAGGCCAGATTCATTGATAATAACTGCCCACTGGAACAGTAGTTTTCAAAATTAGTTAAACAAATAAGTTACAACAGTTTTGTAAAAATGACTTATTGGTAAAGATGCTCTATGAAACTACTCAATACAACTTGGCTAATGTTCTGCTAAAAATTAAAAGTTTGGAATGTGTAGCAAATCTGAGACAGGACAATTAATGCTAGGAGCGTGTTAGCTTCATGAACATGATGAACTTCATATGTATATCTAATAAAGTAACATGATCTGAAAATGGGCTCGCATACTTTTGTTCTATAGTAGACCTAAATTATCAAAGTTTATGCATCTATATAAATCTCAAAGTTTGTGTATCTGTTATGCTGTGATTCTATACTTCGGTGTGTCCAGCTATAGCTATTAAAATATTAGAATGAAAAACTCGCATCGTGCTGGATTTGAAGTAACAAAGATCGCAACCGCATGTTTGTAAACCAATCATCTAACCACAAGTCTACAAAGGCTCTTACAATTACATCGCTCTTACTATATACTGTGTACCCTTTTCACAAATTTATTTTCTTGTCATAAGGTATCAACAACAAAAATTTTCGAAATTAAAATTTAACGATTTATTTGCTCAATATATACGTTATTAAGAGATATGTGTTGCTTGCCATGGCGAGTTTAGCATTATCCTTTATGGTAAAAATTGATTTGCAAACAGATAAGTGATAAAATTTGAAGTCTACTGAAATACATACTAAAACTTTCTTAAAGTATGTGTTTAGTAAGCTAAATTCATTTAAGTTACATGTAGATTCAGCATTTATGTTACACGTCTGTCTCAAAGCTACGAACTTACCACGTAATACAATGTAATGTTACATTTTCTTGCATATTATAACCATAAAATGCATTAAAGTTATTGTGGGTAGCTATAGTTACTAAGGTTAACATATTGTTTTGTTACTATTTTTTGATGATGATGATGATTTTTACCAGGAAGTGATTACATTAGATAATTACTCTGAGTTTCTATACCACTCTATACATCTATACGATATATCGCCTTATGATGCCAACACTGAAACAAACTAAAATCATATAATTGTATACCAAATAATTATTCATTGTAATCGTAGCAAAACAGACTCTATTCAACCCTTACTTGCTAATGATTTACATTTAAACACCTTTACAGTTTATATCCCTCCTAATTTATTTTCACCAAGCACTTCTTTCGTGATATGAAATTTAAAAGTTACAGATGTTTGGAAAAGTTTTAAAACTTTAACAGTTTTATTTTTTCTCCTAATTTATTTGAAATGCACAAAAAACACTTCTCGGGATATGAAGTTTGAATGTTAAAATGGTAAATGTTGTATATATGTTAAATAAAAATAATTTTTCTGTCCAAAGACTTTTTTATTACCCGGGCATTCAACTAGTATGCTTGATGAGTGAAAAGATTAATGGATCTTTTGGATACTATACATCCATGACAGAGAAAAATTGTTTTGGTGGCACTTTTAGTATATGTACGATTAAATGCTCTATGCTTAGAATTATCGTGTAAGTCTATTGATATATATATCATAAATAACTCTGAAGTACTTTAACAAAGCTCATTTTGTAGCAATGTCAACATACAAGTACCTTGTCAACTCCAAACTCACTTGTCAATATATATATTAATTATTATAATCACTTATCCCTCTATATTAATTATTGTGTCAATAATTGATATAAAAGGCCAATTTGTTATTTCTTACTAGAAGATTCAATGGAGATTCCCTTAAGAACTGTGACATGATTTAAAATGTGTCTTTTGTAGAATGTAGATAAAGAAAACTCTTATCTCTGTGGCTACCTCAAGATAAATGGCTTGACGGAAGAATTTCCTGACATGACTACTTTTTTTGAAGGGGAGATAATTAGCAAAAAGTATCCATTTCTCACACGAAAGTGGGATGCTGATGAGGAAGTAGACAAGAAGCATTGGGTAGGTAAACTGTATGCTTTTTGGTCATACTAGCTGAGTCATACTAGCTGAGTCATACTAGCTGAGTCATACTAGCTGAGTCATACTAGCTGAGGAGGAGGTGGTCATACTAGCTGAGGAGGTGGTCATACTAGATGAGGAGGTGGTCATACTAGCTGAGGAGGTGGTCATACTAGCTGAGGAGGTGGTCATACTAGCTGAGGAGGTGGTCATACTAGCTGAGGAGGTGGTCATACTAGCTGAGTCATACTAGCTGAGTCATACTAGCTGAGTCATACTAGCTGAGGAGGAGGTGGTCATACTAGCTGAGGAGGTGGTCATACTAGCTGAGGAGGTGGTCATACTAGCTGAGGAGGTGGTCATACTAGCTGAGGAGGTGGTCATACTAGCTGAGGAGGTGGTCATACTAGCTGAGGAGGTGGTCATACTAGCTGAGTCATACTAGCTGAGTCATACTAGCTGAGTCATACTAGCTGAGTCATACTAGCTGAGGAGGAGGTGGTCATACTAGCTGAGGAGGTGGTCATACTAGCTGAGGAGGTGGTCATACTAGCTGAGGAGGTGGTCATACTAGCTGAGGAGGTGGTCATACTAGCTGAGGAGGTGGTCATACTAGCTGAGGAGGTGGTCATACTAGCTGAGGAGGTGGTCATACTAGCTGAGGAGGTGGTCATACTAGCTGAGTCATACTAGCTGAGTCATACTAGCTGAGTCATACTAGCTGAGGAGGTGGTCATACTAGCTGAGGAGGTGGTCATACTAGCTGAGGAGGTGGTCATACTAGCTGAGGAGGTGGTCATACTAGCTGAGGAGGTGGTCATACTAGCTGAGTCATACTAGCTGAGTCATACTAGATGAGTCATACTAGCTGAGTCATACTAGATGAGTCATACTAGCTGAGTCATACTAGCTGAGTCATACTAGCTGAGTCATACTAGCTGAGTCATACTAGCTGGGTCATACTAGCTGAGTCATACTAGCTGAGTCATACTAGCTGGGTCATACTAGCTGGGTCATACTAGCTGAGTCATACTAGCTGAGTCATACTAGCTGAGTCATACTAGCTGAGTCATACTAGCTGAGTCATGCTAGCTGAGTCATACTAGCTGAGGGGTCATACTAGCTGGGTCATACTAGCTGGGTCATACTAGCTGAGTCATACTAGCTGAGTCATACTAGCTGAGTCATACTAGCTGGGTCATACTAGCTGAGTCATACTAGCTGAGTCATACTAGCTGAGTCATACTAGCTGAGTCATACTAGCTGAGTCATACTAGCTGGGTCATACTAGCTGAGTCATACTAGCTGGGTCATACTAGCTGAGTCATACTAGCTGAGTCATACTAGCTGAGTCATACTAGCTGAGTCATACTAGCTGAGGGGTCATACTAGCTGGGTCATACTAGCTGAGTCATACTAGCTGAGTCATACTAGCTGAGTCATACTAGCTGAGGGGTCATACTAGCTGGGTCATACTAGCTGGGTCATACTAGCTGGGTCATACTAGCTGAGTCATACTAGCTGAGTCATACTAGCTGAGTCATACTAGCTGAGTCATACTAGATGAGGGGTCATACTAGCTGAGTGGGTGGTCTGGATTGTTAGCCACTGTCATGTCTCCTGTTCGAGTAAGGAGAAGGTTGTAGTAAAAGTTACTTGCAGTTCCTTATGGTTTTATCTACTCCTAGTTTTACCAGTGAGGTAATGAGGTTGTAATAATCGAGAAGTTTATTTTTATTACACCCAGCTTCCAGAATATTTACCAGAACTGGTACAATTGCAGTCAACAGATTTACTATCAAACGGATCACTAAGTTATAATTTTGGTTCCAATAATGTTAACTATTTGCCATAGCATTTCTTCGAAAGTTTAATTTTAGAAATGTTAGAAATAGTAAGCTCTAAAGTTTACAAAGAATGAGGATGTACGACTCTAAAATTGGTGTTGAGGATTTTAAGTTGTAACCGCTATTTCCACGGGGCATTCCCATCTCAGCGCCCAGTTATAGCTATTTCCATGGGGCATTCCCATCTCAGCGCCCAGTTATAGCTATTTCCATGGGGCATTCCAATCTCAGCGCCCAGTTATAGCTATTTCCATGGGGCATTCCAATCTCAGCGCCCAGTTATAGCTATTTCCATGGGGCATTCCAATCTCAGCGCCCAGTTATAGCTATTTCCATGGGGCATTCCAATCTCAGCGCCCAGTTATAGCTGTTTCCATAGTGCATTCCAATCTCAGCGCCCAGTTATAGCTATTTCCATGGGGCATTCCAATCTCAGCGCCCAGTTATAGCTATTTCCATGGGGCATTCCAATCTCAGCGCCCAGTTATAGCTATTTCCATGGGGCATTCCAATCTCAGCGCCCAGTTATAGCTGTCACATTTTTTAAAAAAACGTACGTTTTACTTTTTAAAATTAGCCATGTATTAAAATCAATGAAAATATATTCGTATATGTCATTTTTATTTTGTTACATAACTTTGCAACTGTGATTACATGCATTATTGTAGGGCATAATGTTATTATGACAGACTGTTTAATCAGGCTATCCTTTGTAAAGACAGCCGAAAACACCGATAAAAGTTAACAAACCTGAAAGAAGTTTCTCTAACAATTCAGCTTTTGTAATGTTGTTTCTAATCAGTTATTTAACTGTCTGCAGGTGTCTGCAGGTGCTCACTAAAACTACACGTGTATAACTTACATGTGTGGTACTTTACAGTGTGTGCATGTGTAATGTTTCTATAACTAGTGGTAGACCTGTAGCTAGTTTTCTTTAGCTGCCATCTGTTTGAGTATCTTTGTTTGTAAAATTCATTGTTGCCACATGCTATTTCTCTGTTTTAGAATAAATTTCTTTCCTTCCATCCATTTGCGAAGACCTTTAACTCAGATGACTTTGATTACGAGCAACTGGACAGTACAGATTTTGTATTCATGCGTTGGAAGGTAGGTAGTGCTTGTTACACCTGCAGATATCTGTAATAAGTGTTGACTCATTTAGTAGGTAGTTAAGCATGTAGTAGAGCAACTAAATTGATAGATGATGAGAGTTGAGACTGAGTCTATGACAGACACTCTTGATAGATAGATGATGGGAGTTGAGATCTGAGTCTATGACAGACACCTTTGATAGATAGATGATGGGAGTTGAGAGTGAATCTATGACAGACACCCTTGATAGATAGATGATGAGAGTTGAGACCTGAGTCTATGACAGACACCTTTGATAGATAGATGATGGGAGTTGAGACCCGAGTCTATGACAGACTCCCTTGATAGATAGATGATGGGAGTTGAGACCTGAGTCTATGGCAGACTCCCTTGCCAGTGCATGTTTACTAAGTTCACATGTCATTTTTCTTAGACGCTCTGAATTGATTTTAATTATTGTGTCTGATTTTTAGGAGCAGTTTCTTGTGCCAGACCACACTGTGCGCGATATACACGGGGCTTCCTTTGCTGGCTTCTACTATATCTGCTTCCAGAAATCGACTGCGACGATTGACGGTTTCTACTATCACCGCAACTCTGAGTGGTACCAGACTCTATCTCTAATGCACGTACCTGAGAAGAGCATAGCTGTGTACGAGTTTAGATAGCGCTTCAGTTTCTATTCTGGTCCACAGACTAGTTTCTCTCATCTCGTGTATGGACATTTCTCGTGATCGCTTGGCTGTTTATTTATTAGCTCATGGTTTCTACCGTGTCCAACAACTTGACTATCTCCAGTTTTATGATCGAGCTTTGGTATTATCACATTATCAAAATGATTTTTCCTCGCATCTATTTTTGATATGATTTTATGTTATGAACAGGTTCCGATGGTCAAAATATTTTGTCAGGTTTCCCTATTCTACCATATCACAAGCATTTGCATAAATTGGTGTTTTAGAGTTTCAGTCCTGGTCCTGAAATAGTAACGTAATTGGTTTGTTGTGAGGCTTGAGGCTGCTCGCTTGTTGAAGACTGTCCAGCATATTACTTTATTCACACAAAGTATAATTTATATTTTTCTTCGTATCCTTTTTATGAAAAATGAAAAAGTTTTTTGTTATTCAGAGCTTTTGTTAGTTCTTAAAGTGCGGAGTAAAGAGCTCCTAAGAGGTGTCAGCATCTCTAGTTTACCTATTTTGTTGTTGGATATCAGTATGGGTTGTTGAATGTTTCCATCATATTATGCAATGCAGTATTGCCAGTGCATTGCCTTGCATTTTGTTTCGCTAATGCTTTGTCTCACGCTTTTTCCGTCAGGTTTGGCACGTGTTATATCAAATGAACAGTTATAAGATAATGCAGAATTGTATTTATATAAAAACAATATTTTACTATACCATTCTGTTTTCTGTTATGTGAATATATTTAATTTAATAGCACGGTTTGTTGTTTAGTAGTGTGATGGCATTTTTATGCCATCAGGTATGTCTCAAACCCAGTCTTCAGTTTGTACCATTGTGGACAATTCAATAATATTTCCACAAGGTTTTTCAATATTGTCCAACTTAGCTTAATACGAGACTCTTCGTGACCTCACTTTATATATATATATATATCACAGCAGCTATTTACAACGATACATCTGGAACATCACAGAAGGAGAAAACTTCAGTTTGCGTCATCACTTTTTCAGTCATATAAGCCGATGACTTCTTCATCAGTACTGGTGAAGGTCAAGGTTGTCTACCTCGTCTCTCAAATTATCGATAAAGTGTGTTATTTCAGCCACCCGAGCTCGGTTCCTTTGCACTTCCTCCTCGTCATGAATGCTGTCTATCAGTCCTTTCATCCAGGCGTTTATTCTTGTAATGATGTCATCTTCCCTATTGTCAATCTTCAGCAGGTGAATATCATGTGATGACGTGACTGCATTGATAACAGTGTCCTTGTCCACCATAAGCTGCAAGGAGCAAACAAGGCATGACAACTCCATAATCATATTGGTTAAGCCCGTATGTGCGCAGACTTGATTTTGTTAAACAGCAACTTACCATTCTCAAGTCTTCCGACACCTCTTCATCCAACTCATTCTTGATTGCCTTCTCAAGAGTTATCATAGAGATCTCCAGAATCCGCTCGTGGTGTTGATTTTCAAGGTCACGACATTGGGAAAAGTATCCTTGCACTTTCTCAATGAATGCCCCAACCATGTCAGATAAATTACGTTCGAATTCTTTCACAGCTTCCTGTAAAATATATTTTTATACTGGTACCTGAGGGTAGTCTACAGGTTGCTGACTTTTTGCTTGCACATTTTTGACTGTCTCAAATTGATTTCACCTCTCATACTGCTTGCCATTCGCTTCTTGATGAAGGGCATCCCTTTACATTGATTAATATAAATAACCAACTGACAACTAGATAGAATGTAACAGTTAAACTACCTCCAATTGGTCAACAAGCTGTAGCTCAAGACCCATCAATTTATCCCAAACTTCAGTGACTTTGGTGTTGTACGCCGCCACCTTTGTCTCGATCACTTGTGGATCTTGGTCGCCTTGCAGTTCGACAAACAGCTGCAGAAATAAGGATTTTTGTTGTCATGCTCATATTTGTTAGCAAATGTGTATTGTGATATCAATAACCTTCAGTAAACTTCATGAACATAGTTTTTATAAATTTTCTGTGAGAAAAATGTAATACCTGTTTTTTGTGTTCTAAGAATTGGGTAATAAAGTCCATAGCTTCTTTTTTATTTTCGGTTTTAGCCTCATTTATGCTGTTCCAGAATTCATTGACTTCAGTAGCTCTTTCTTCATGCTTGCTCAGCCCCGTATCAAATATTCCTCGACAAATTTCTACAAACCGTGGATTGTTGAACTATATTATAGGAGCGGACTGAAATACCAATGTATAGGAGTCTAATGTGTAACCAATGTATGCCAGAGAATGATGTAATAGTCTGAGACAAATGCATGTTTTAAAGTGTCTTCACAAAGAGTATTCAAAAATCTTGTACGCTCACCAGTGAACTTTTTGCCATACTCAGCCATTAGCTCATCCACACTAGGCATAGTGTTCAGTTTCTGTCCTTCTACATCCTCAGAGTACAAGCTGTCAAATAAATCTGGGCCATCCATCCTCTCAACGAAGGCGGCCTAGAAATATATTGAATGGTGGGTATTGTATAAGCATCCCAAAGGACTGTCAAAAGTTTACGGTATTAGAGCTATGTAAAATTACAGTGCATGGAATAACATGATGGTTGTTTTAATGCATATTTCAAGAAAGACAATTTCTATATTTGTAACATTCAAGCGAGTTCAACCATTTTTGGATTTATGAGCAGCTGGATTTTATTTTGATTTCAATTAGAACTAGTTTAGTAAGTAACAAAACATACTGTGTGCAGTTGCA
Source organism: Watersipora subatra (assembly GCF_963576615.1). NCBI lineage: Eukaryota > Metazoa > Bryozoa > Gymnolaemata > Cheilostomatida > Watersiporidae > Watersipora > Watersipora subatra. Next base: position 16,753,518 of record NC_088711.1, on the reverse strand, counting down.
GCTGAAGTGCGTGTTCTTCCACCTCTTCCTGTTTTCTATCTGTTACCCTTTCATCATGGAGCAGCTCTTCTATAGCGACATCAAACTTCTTTTCTGCTGCTTCTTTCTGCAAAATCCCATCAAGTGCCACTGCACAAAAATTCATCCTGATCTGTTTGACGTATGTTTTACGAGTTACTGCAATAACCATCAAGGTTGATCATGTTTACAACATCACATGTCTTACCGTGTCTTCATCTATGAGTCGATAGTCTAGATACTCAAGGTGTGGTAGGAAGGCAACAACGTATGACTTGTAATCAGGATCAGTGCTGTCACAGAAAGGATTGCCCGCCAAGTTCAGTGTTCGAAGGCGTTTAAATCTTCGCAGATACAAGAGCTATAATAACACAAGTACATTTTTAGTGACATGATGTATTGCATTCTTGTTTGCTGTAAAGCAAACTGCAAATTACATACATCTGTTTTTAGTTTACTTTTACAAAGTATGACCTGTAGTTGCATGGCATGTTATGTTTCTTTTAATTTTTACATTCAACGTTGGTGCTAGTTCTCGAACTTTATCAACAATAAAGTTCTACTGATTTTTACACAAACTATTTGTTTAGACACCTTTTGAAAATGCTTTAAAACCGCTTTATAGTTTCAACTAGAATGTATATGAATAAGGTAATACATGCGACTAATTGCTTAAACTGCAGCAAAAGTTCTAAAACTAAATTCGTAAAAATCAACCTGTTAAACTCTTGTTTTTACTATGGAAAATTGTGTTTAGATCAGTTTTGCTATAAAAAATCACCTATAGCAATTAATACTAACTTAGATTTACTTACATTTTCTAGTTTGTCCAAATCATTGTTACCCAGTGACAACACGTGTAGTTGAGTCAGTGTATCCATGTTTTCGATGGTGGCAATTCTGTTGTTATAGAGAGTGAGATCTCTCAGATTTGTAAGTTTGTCTAATCCCTCAATCATGTCAATGTTGTTAAAAGAGAGATCTTCAACAAAATAATTTTAACCAGATTACATATGCAAAACATTTAGCATCAAGTTGTTGCCATGGTGCCAGCTAATTTGTGAGAGGTGTCTGTAGCTATTTAGCACTTACCAAGCCATTCTAAATTCACTAGCTGATGAAGGCCTTCTATTTTTTCTATGATGTTGTTGTCAAGCTGGAGCTTGCGTAATGTAGTAAAACACCAAAGATTGTCAATTTTCAATATGTTTTTGTAGTCCAACCGTAAAGATTCGACGTCTGCAAAATCGATACCCTCTTGTTTGGCAATCTTCCCTGCTTCTTCTTTTGGTCCTTGCTCTTCTACTGCTTTATGGAGCATTTCATCGTCAATTACACTGGGTTCTATAGTGTCATAGAGCCTACTCATCTTGAAACCGTAAATTCTTCAGAATGTGAAAATCTAGATCAAAACGTTTTTAAAACTACGGTTGCGAAGTAACCGCTGTCCTTGACCTTATAGGAAAGTAAAGAACATTTGTACGTTGGCTTACAGGTTCTACGCAGTAATACCGACCCAGTTTAGTATGTTTCATAGATGAAATGTTTTATTTGTACACTTCTATGATCCTTAGAGTGAAGGCTAAAAGCTATTAATTCTAGCGTTTCCATTTACCTTGTTTTTTCTTAATTGCTTGATTGGGCGTTTTCGCTCAAAAAATGCAGTTCTGCATATGCAAATTTTAATAGTCGTCGTAAGTGACTATAACATTGGGATTATAGCTCAATTTAAAACAATGTTTTGTGATAAAAAATTTAATTTTAGCTTCAAGTTTGATATTAAAGTCTGTGTTTATAATTAAAGGCGTGATACTTTTATCACCCAGTAGGTTTTCACTAAAATAGAGCCGCCTAGCCCACATTATATGCAAAAATGGTGAAGCACAGTGTTTATCGTTTACTAATACTAAAATTCATTGAGTTCGTGGTTGTATTTATTACAAATCATTATTCACTTTTTAGTATTTTTTTGCTTCCTGATTTGCTCTTGAATGCATTTTTCATCTTTTAACTGAGTTTATAACAGTTCTTAGATCCACTATTTCAACACAGCTACGTCACTTTGATGTTTGGATAAGAACTGTTTCAAGTGATGCTACTCCTGCTCATTTTGGTATCTCAGTGTTGGTGTTCTTATCTGCCTAGGAGATGATCATGATTGATTGTTAATCATCACATATGCTTGCTGCCTATCAATTTTCATGTTATAGACAGCAAAACAAGCCCTCAAAGCATGAAATTCTTTGTAGCTATTTTAAGAGTATCAGATAGTTAACAGTTAGTGAGCAGGCCTTAAGACCAATTTTTGTGTGTAGTTATTTTTCTTAATAATAGGTTGGAGCAGACATGTAACCTACAGACACAATGATTGAAAATGTAAAATAGAAGAGGAAAGCTATGCATAAATACAATTGGGTTCACTTTGTAGTCCAAAAAGGTTAGCTGACTCAGACAGCCTCACCCCTCATGCTTTGAAGCCAAGGTGGGTAAGCTAGAGGCATTGTGTATAGTTAACTGTATTGGTTTCATCAGCTCATCCTAAAGCTTTTTCAGACTTGCCACAATGTTCTTTTTATTAATATACATGAGTCATCTGAACCATTAATTATGGTGACAGTTTGTTAAGTGGAAATATCAAGAATTTGCCCTCTATATTCATTATATATATTTTATATAATCTATTGATTAAATATACCCTTTGTTTCAAGTTTATTTGAGAAGAAATCAATCAAAAGTTCAATATATCTAGAAAAAAATATGAAGCAATAAATATATAATAAATAATTAAAAACTATACTAAAATAAATTACAACTATAATAATCTCTTAATGGATGGATTACAGTTAAGCATGGAGATCAGATGAGGAATTTGTTCAGGAATGTTTGATTAGAAATAATGGTCTGTTCCTTATTCCTTTCGTACTACATATTTTCCTGGCTCATGGAGAGATGCATCATTCACTTGGTACTTTAGAAAACAGATGCTGGGTTTGACGCCATTGATGTGGCACGCTACATAGAGGTGATCCTTGATGACATGGCAGTCTATCCAATCAATGGGTTCATGAAAATGGTACGTAGCCATCTTTTTGCGTATCTCGAAGCGTATGGCGAGCTCTCCATCTCTGTTTGCGATAGCAAGCCAGTTATCTTGTAGGCTGGCAGCGACAATCTGTGAATTATAGTTGGAAGAGGATAATGGATCATTCACAACACAATTTGTGAGTCATTTGGTTTCAGGTAAAACATTTACTGTTCAATAGATAGGAACCATGGTGAACTAATACAGTATCGAACATTTCTTGGTGAACTAATACAGTATCGAACATTAGTGCAAAACAGAGAACAAATAATATGTATCCATGTCCACAGGAAGAAATAGCAACAACATTGTCATACCTCACAGTTTCGTGTGGATTTCTACAAAATGCGGAGCATACAAGTGGAACTATATAAATAATATATACATATATATTTATACATATTAATCATCCCTAAACTGCTACTGTGCTCGTCTTGGCATGATTGACTTGTAGCCTGAATCGTGCGCACAAACCTTCCAATTAGGATATATCTTGACTTAGGTAGCTTTTTGAAATTTCCTAAGTACTAATTACACAGACAGCAGCATTTTTAAAGAATGTCTCATACTTACATCTGCATATTTGTCAAGTGTAAAGCTGCTCTCCGTCGTCTTCTTCAGAGCATTCCACACAGTGACTTGTCCTCTAGTGAAAGAGAGGATTTGTCCTTCCTCCACCTCAACTACAAAGTGAACCGCAAGTTTATTGCACAAAAACTTGCGTCCAAGCAACCAGTGTAAGGTACCTTGGATGACAGACATAGATGTATGTATAGGGTATGTCGGATGACAGGGGACAGACATAGATGTATGTATAGGGTACGTTGGACGACAAAGGCCAGACATAGATGTATGTGAAGAATATATTTCACACACTGTATACTCACATTGCAGACAGGTAACATGAACTTTCTGCTCATTCCCGAATATCTTTGTAGCCTGAAACAAAGAAAACACATGCTTCTAAAATGTCTCCATATATTTAATTCGTGTTGCAGCAATAAGAAATCCACTAGACAAATGTAATTACAAGCTCCAAATTTGATAAGACTCTAATCGAGGCTTGCGCTATAAATGAATGATACATAACACTTATGTATGCTAAATATATAGAGCGATACATTTATGTATTGCTCTATATATTTAGCATTTATGTATGCTAAATATATAGAGCAATCCATAGATGTATTGCCATGATACATAGAGCAATACATAAATAGCTCTTTTTGAATATTAGCATGTCCTAAAGATTAATTATTATTATTAATTAGTAATAATATTATTATTGTAGTAATAGTATCACAGCGAAACAGTAATTTTTATAGCTCTCAAGAAAGTTATTGTTTTTCAAAAAAATAAGCAGACAAAATACGAAACAGAGTGAAACTGAAGCTATATGTACACCCAAATGAAATTAAAATAGTCCACAGCAGCCTTAGCCAATGCCAAGTATAGTGAATCCACTTTCGACCATTTAAATGGACAATTAAATGATCTTTGCAAGCCATATGTCTACTGTAAAAACCTTTCACAACATTTAGCCTCTAAGTTTTTCAGGTGTGTCCTCCCAAGGCACATACACTAATAACTGAATATTGTGTGTCGCAAGAGTAAGAGAGGAGGGTTCCTTTCAACAATCACTTAGTTTTGCAAATTCATCTTGTAGATGAAGCTGATAGTGTAATACGCTTGCTGAGCTGAAAATAAAAGAACCTGCAAAAGTCATTGATATTTCTTACGTTTGTGGGGAGATGCCAGGAGATGAGCCCGCTGTGTGAGCCAGTGTCGCTGTAGACGAAGTCATCGGTGGGCATGAGAGTCATTGTCGCTCGCTCATCCATTTCTATATCATTGTCCAGTTCAATGGCACCATTTTCCATCTTGTAACAGAGAACTTTGTGTGTAGCATCGCTGTACTTGCAACTCACCAGGATGTCTCCCGTCGATGTCATGCCGAGCAGGTTGATTTTCAGTTTAGCGATATGCTCCTTCCATTCAAAATTATTAGAGCATGTCTCCTTCACTGTGACGGAAAATAATATGCTTTGGTAATTTTGACTTATTTTCTGGTGAAAGACTCTCATCTGAAACTTTAAACTAGTTTAAACTAGGTCTGATGAATCAAACTCAGTGTTAGGAGTAGTATAACATATAAAATATGTATGAGCAAATATATATAAGTAGTCATTTTAAACATACAAATATGTATACCATAAATATACAAATAAACACTAGTAAATAAAAAGTAAACATGTTGTATTCCTATAATATTATAAGAATATAATAAATTTACAGTAAAAATTTAAAAGAAACTGGTAACTTTATCACCATAAACTTGATTGCTTGAAACTTTTAATCAGCTTGCATCTCTGAAACGAATTATTTTAATGGAAAAATGACTTCGTTCATCAACTCTATGCTGTGATGCTTTATCAATTGACAGCACTTTTATTATAGCACTTTATTTTGATAGCAAAGTAACTTAGCGTCTATCCAAATAGATGTATTTCAGACATATTTACAAATATATACATTCTATACATATACGAGTGTATCAATTCTAGACATACTGGGATATTCCACGTCATCCTTTGCATCAAATTTGTCCAGCATATCATCCCATAGAGCTTTGAGACTCGCGAATATCAGTGGTTTTCTTGTCTGAAAAAGCAGACCATATTATCGGTGAAATCTGCCATAAAATATTTCCTTAAAAATCAGGCCAAGCCACCCCAATGCACAAAAGTATAAATCTCTAAGTAAAAATTGTTCATCAGCAGCCATTTTAAAATTTTCGTCACCAGTGTCGATGTTGAGGTAAGTAGCAATGAATACTCCATATATTATGTTAAAACCGCTGTGGTCAGAAATTTTTTTATTAATTTGTAATAATATACATATATATGTACATATATCGATATAAACTGCACACCATAATATCTTTAGATGCTTTCAGCACAGTGTTTGACAAAACCAAACACCAAGTTCAATACTACAATGATATGTTGGAGAATGTAGTTCATACATTACATACAATACAGTTCATTACATTCAATGTTTTTCTAGTTCGCTTATTATCATTCCCATATATTGAAATTGAATGTAAATATTTTTTCTGGTAATTGCGAATTTTGAAAGCCGACATCATTTATTGCTCCGCAACCATCTTTTACTTTACTCTATCAATGTAGTCAGTATGTGAAACCTTCCGTTAGATGACCTATAAGAAGAAACGGTAAAAGTTGTCTCCATACAAGATTATTTGAATCAAAGATAGTCCTCAGATATGGACTACCAGTTAAACTTACTGACAAATGGCAGGCCATACAAGTTTATGCCATACTATTATTCTATTATTCCTATTATCTATTATTACTATTATTTTTATTTCTACTATTACTATTATTTTATTATCTATTATTATTTCTATTATTGTATTATTATTACTAAATTATGGCATACTATTCATCGAGCTAATATCTGATTTTATAGACAGGCAATGTCATAATTGACACGCAAGCAGAGCTGCCTGTTACCTCATGACTTTGTTACTAAGTTAGCACATTTCATTAAAATGGTTATGGGACAGACAACTTCACATTAAGAGCAATTTTGTCATGAAGCAATTTATACTTGTTTTATATGGTTGCTCACAAACAGTAATACAAGTAAATGTGAAGTCTTATCGCTATAGCTCTCTAGCCAAATATCTATTCAATTGAAAGGTTTATTGATATATGCAGTGTGTTGTTGCTGTTTCTATTTCTGCTGTTCAAGGCTAGTGAAGAACACTATTAACATAAGCTAATCCTCATCACATGTCGTATCACTAATGAAATTATGGAAGCTTTTGCGACCATCTCATTCTTCAGATACGCAATTGTTAAGGAATTTTAGTTTATTGTATGCAGCTGTCTATCAATATTAATATTATATCACCATTGAAGCAGCTTAATCTCAAAAAAGTTAAATATTAGTTGATTTTAGTTTTACCAAACTTGTCCAAACAACAAAAATCGACGCATGTGAAATGTCCCACTTTGAGCTGTACCAAATGGACACAAAATAGCTGAGGTTTGTTTAATTTTTGGCTACATATGGGGATACACCGTATTTTATACTTAGCATTTAAAATGCAAAATTAATCAGCATTTCTACATCTTATAAATTAGGGTCAACAAATCAACCTATAGTTAGTTTTGGCATGAAATACTAACATGATGAACTCATAGCTGTATAGATGCTAAAATTCTAGTGTCACGCCTCCTTAAGCAAAATTTTGGGCAATGAGATTTTATTGCGATCTGTCTGTAGCACAGGCAATATGACATCATCACCGGTCCTATCATGAGAGTGTTAGTGGCAGAATGACTGTCTTAGAAAACTTACTGCAATGGTTGACAGCTCTGCTCCGCCATCTTTAGTTGGTTTGTAGAAAGACAGTTCTGTGGGATCTGGAGCTTCTTTATCTCCACTCATATGCTTTGTCATAAGCTCCAGCAGCTGCTGATCTATTCGTTGTGGAACCACTATCGATTTGTCCAAAAAGGTCTACAGAAAAATGAGCCAAATGAGTCAGCAAAGCTTTATGAAGAAAAATAAAACAGATGCAGTTTATTTTAGGCATGTTTTGTATTAGATACAAATAAAGATTAGGCCATCTTTCTGATGTTTTCTTTGTATGTCGAAGTGTTGTATGTTACAGTAAACATTTCTATAAGAGTGCGCTGTATGACATTTAATCTGTTGCCCAAAAACTTAACGATAAGATAGCAGTTTAAGAATGTGTGTAACGCAGTATGTAAGAAAATGGTATAAATTTTAACCATAAAAAGGGATTTAGGGCAGTTAAAGACAGGGTCCAGAAGGGTGATACATTATTAAATAGAGCTTATTATACATAGAGCTACTTTACCTCGCACTGTGTGCACTTCAAATTAACATAATTATGTCTATGTTATGTTTGATATGTTTACATTTTATCACATCACTTTTCCATGTTTAGCTCTATCCAAGATTCATTTGTTAGCAAAAACTTCTTTTTCGTCTTGATGATAACTACCAAATCACTGTAGATGTTCTTTATAAAATTGATTCGAACATTTTTGATCATCCTTTTCACTAATTCTTTGCTTTAATTATAAGGAATGCAGGGCATCCTCTTCTCGCTGCTACACACAAGCCTTATAATCCACAGTTTTTGACCCCAAAACTAAAAATGAAGGCATGAAGCACTGCTAAGTATTATTTGAACTCTGTAAAGCCAAACTATGTAAAAGAGAACTTCGAATGTAAGTACTCAATTACAAACTACAGCTTTGAAAAACACAAGACAGCAAAATTACCTAAATTTTAAACAAATTTTCACTCTAATTTTATATTGTGTGTAAGAAGATTTGTAAATAAAGATTATCTTAAGTCAAAGCTAAAATGTAGTTAACAACATGAAAGCTATAAAACTAGAAACCAGCCAACGCATTGGTAACATACGGTAGGTTTAAACGGCAAGACATGGATAGAGCGATCATTGATCTTGACTTGTATCGTCTGAGGTTGGCAGACGACGACTCTCATCTCATCCACAGTACACTGTTCAGCCAGGACAAGCTTTTCACCCTTGTTGTCAAACCAAGCAGCGAGAATGGTTCTGAAGCCGATATCAACAACCTTTGTGTGTGCCAACTTGTCGATGCGCCAGACCTACAAAAAATTACAATGAGTTCAACATTTTCGTTTTACAATAAAGTTATTTGAAGCCTAATCATTTCCAACTGATCAAGCCTACAATTATTTCCAACTTGCTCAGTTTGGGCAATATATTCAGTGAGGATGTATGCCAACAGATGGGATCCACAGCAAATTAATGAACTGTCAGCCAGATACAGTACTTGCAAAGTAATCATTGCTTCAAAAAAAGACAAAATGTGTATTTACAAAAGTTTATTTATATTTATTTATATTATAGAGATGTATATATTATAAATTATTATAATTTGTTGTAAATTATATACATGTATATTATAATTTGAAATAAATTATAAAATAAGACTTTTTATATATTATAATTATTTTATTTATATGTATATGTACAAAAGGCATATTTAGCATCTGTAATTAAATATTAATCAAATTATTATTTCTTTACTTTATGTCTCTACTAAATTACTAAAATGTCTGATGATGAAAACCTTAAGACACATCATAGCTATACTAGACCTTCAAGCTATCATACCCCATATTACAGTGTGATAGGAAACAGTGTAAAAACTCTTGATGTGTCATTGGAAAATAGGTTCCAAACTTTAGCACAAAACAACAATTAAATGCTAACGGATATATATGCAAACTGACTGTCGTGTGCAGGTGTGTAGACATTGATGTGCATATGTACCGATATGCATACATATATCAGTTTATACAAATATAGTATTACTTATGCAAAGCCGTAATACACTGACAACTTACCGAAGCAAACTTTTCACCAACTTCTGATTCGGTTTCTATGACAGCCAGGAAGCAAGCGTGAGACCTCTGTGGGCAGACACAGACGATTCTACCGTCTAATTTCTGGGCACCAATAAACTCGCCTGTCAACTCCCACAGTTTCACCAGGTTGTTCTTGTTGTGACTCAAGATGTAAGACTTGTTAGAGATGCACTCGGAAGCTGCATATTTCTCACTCGTATTCTGGAGGTACCCTGCCATAGAAATATTCTATTCGTGTGGGAGTTACTCTACCATAGAAATATTCTATTAGTGTGGGAGTTACTTTACCATAGAAATATTCTATTAGTGTGGGAGTTACTCTACCATAGAAATATTCTATTAGTGTGGGAGTTACTCTACCATGGAAATATTCTATTAGTGTGGGAGTTACTCTACCATAGAAATATTCTATTAGTGTGGGAGTTACTCTACCATAGAAATATTCTATGAGTGTGGGAGATACTCTATTATAGAAATATTTTACTAGTGTGTTTCCTAGGTTACAGCAAACCAATGAAAAAGCAGTGACAGGGTAAATATCACACCGACTCTAAAAAAATATGCAGTTTGCATAACCAATACATTGTCAAAGCATCGTGTCTAAATGAACTTGTTTGTCAACACCGGAAGCGCAGGAACTAACTAATGTATCCGTGATTGGCCAAAAGTGCAGATTTTCAATAAATATAGTCTCAAATCAATTTTAGATTTCATCTGAGATTCGCTATCGTACACTGACGATGGGACTTCGCACGAACAACGAATGGTGCACAGATATTGATGATCTCTGTTAGCACAGATATGTACTGTATATGCTACAGATATGTACTGTATATGGAACCTTCTCACGGCTAATGCTGATTAGTCAATTTGTGTTTAGTAGTGTCGGTGTATAGTGTCAGAGCAAAGAGAAAATCGAGATAAGAGCAGAATTTTGAGCAAGTTGCTACTTTGAGATAGGAGACAACATCGAGCTATGCGCTGGTTCTCAATGTGACCACCAAGTGGCCAAGTATCCGAGAGGCTGGTTTCAAGAACAGCATCGCTCGGTCTTTTCCGTTCAATCAGTTTGCAAAAAGTGTTATAAAGGCTGGCTAAAAGTTACAGAGAAAGCGAGGCAAAAAGCACCAAGCAAAAACAGATGGTAAAAAATTAAATTGAAGACAAAAGTAAAAAATTAAAACTTAGCTTCAAGTGTGTGTTTAGTAAATGAAATTCATTTAAGCTAAATTTGAAGTTTATTGTTTTGTTACGTATCATCACAGAAGTCTAGTGTACTGAACGTATTGCTGTCAAGTCTCTTTCCCAAAAGCATTAACTACTATGTCTCTCTCTAAAATGAGAACTACATGAAGTACTGCACATAGTAATGTTACATTTTATTGCAGATCATAACAACTAAATAGGGATTTGCTACTCGGTGAGCGTAGGTACTGAATTACAGCAACTACAAACACGTTTTTCCAACACAATATCTTGCTTGTAGATAGGTTTTTCATAGTATTTGAATGAATATCTTGTTTTTAGTTATTTTATGTAGGATATACTGCTTTAAGATACGAGAACACTGATATACAAAATCAGTTCCAGAACGTATGTCGAAGTATGATTGTAGATACACTACGAATCGACTATGAATTTTATGAGGAATCAAACCAGACCTTACGTCAGCAATTCTGCTACTTTTGCGTACAAAGTTGAGAAACTCCAGTATAAGCACATACATTGAGTGAATAAGCCGCACATGACCAGTGAGTAGCGCTGCATGCATCGCAGAGATCGACGGTTACCTTTGCAGCCTACTACTGACTTCCTTCAACATCCACATCATCCCACAACTCTTTTGTTTACTCCATTTAACTTTTCCATAAGCCTCAATAATACTTACTCTTTGCATCAGAACTCAGGAGGGAGCCGTCACCTGTCTTGGAGAGGATAGTGACAAGGTGGAGATTATTCTTGATGCCAACTTCGTGATTGATGCGCTTGTACAGACGCATGGCTGCTTGTGATGTCAACGAGGAATCTTCATTGAACATGGACAAAAACTGCAAGAGAAATAAGGAACTCATAAGGAAAGAAGAGCCACACCTGACATTTTAAAGAATGTCATGTAGGGTGCCAACAGATAGTCTCGATTATTCATAACTTGAGAGTATCTAGTCATCATATAAGGTGTATGTGATAGAAATTCGCATTACTATATTACATGTAGTTAAAGGTTACTAAATGCTATTATCGCGCCAAATCAGTTTGAGAGAAGGTGCCAAGATGATGGTGTTCGTTTATCAAATCTATCTGGTGTGCCATTAAATATCATAGCAGATGTTCTAGTTTGCTTGCTTGCTTGCTCAGAGAAGGTTGTATAAGACAAAAGATACATGCACTAGTTTATTACAAGCGCACAGGATCTTTACTCCGCTTTCTTATCACCTAAGATGGGTAGGGTTTTCACTAGGACTTCCTATCTAGCAATTCTTAAAAAGCATTTTTTCTGCATTGAAGGTTGTTTTTGAATCCCGCGTGTGTACCTTGAATGAGTACCCGTGTCAAAGTATTGACAATATATTTTTCATATAATCTACCATATAATAGGGTATGGGAAAGCATTTGTTTAGTTCTGCACATTTATTTAGACTTGGAGTTGTCCTCTATGGGATAAATTATGTGACCTATTATGTGACCAAATGGGTAATTACTCTATTTGTTCAGTTATCACAGCCTAAATGTTCAATTACCATAGCTTAAGTGTTCAGTTATCATACCCAAGTCAGTTATCATACCCGAGTCAGCTATCATACCCGAGTCAGTTATCATACCCACGTCAGTTATCATACCCACGTCAGCTATCATACCCACGCCAGTTATCATACCCACGTCAGTTATCATACCCACGTCAGTTATCATACCCACGTCAGTTATCATACCCACGTCAACTATCATACCCACATCAACTATCATACCCACGTCAGTTATCATACCCACGTCAGCTATCATACCCACGCCAGTTATCATACCCACGTCAGTTATCATACCCACGTCAGCTATCATACCCACCCATCATACCCTTATGTAACTCAATCAAAGAAAAATACTATCATAATTCTCCTACAATTGAGAGGGATACACAAATATAATCCAAAATCCAGTTATGTCTAAGACATCCTAAAGCGCTCATAATATAGAATATATTGTATAACTAACATTGAATAGCGGCAAAACAAGCACGAAACATGCTGACTACATATCGATGACGGAGTTCAGCTTACCAAGGTGTTGAAGTACTACATATCAATGATAGAGTATAGCTTACCAAGGTGTTGAAGTACTACATATCGATGATGGAGTATAGCTTACCAAGGTGTTGAAGTACCACATATCGATGATGGAGTATAGCTTACCAAGCTGTTGAAGTACTACATATCGATGATGGAGTTTAGCTTACCAAGCTGTTGAAGTACTACATATCGATGATGGAGTACAGCTTACCAAGGTGTTGAAGTTACCAGGAGTTTCTCTCAACTGACTCGTATATGTAGTCAGCATGTTATAAATCATCTCAAGGGGCAGCAAGTTCTGGATGACTGCTTTTTGAATTGCCAGCCAATTTCTGATGACCTCAAGGATATCACCATACGCGTCCTTGACATAGTCAACACCGAACTCTACAACAGACGAACAACGTGAGTTTAGACCCTCGAGCCTAAACAGGAGAACAACAGAAAACTCTAGAATCCAGATCATTGCAAAAACATGGACAGTCAACAGATACACCTGATATAGAAAAAAGGATGAACAGAAAAGGCTATAGAAATATCGGGCAAGTACCTTGAAAGAGTGGAACAAGGAAGTCATACTGTAAGATGAACTCTATAACCCCATGAATTATAGGGGTTTCCTCGTCATCCCATTTAATATTCTCAGAGTAGACAAACTCTAACAGCAAATGGCGACAGATATTCAGTGCTGCTATCTTATCCCTTCCAAGCGGCAAGTCCTGAAGTCAGCAAACTAGACCCATAGTCTTGGCAAACGTAAAACCAATTTCAGTATATCAAAAAGTAAAACCATCTTCAACCACTTCTACTGATCAAGGAGGTGCTTGTTTAGTCATTCACTAAATCTCATTGAAATGATGACATATTACAGATGTAGCTATGAAGTGATTACATTTACCAATACTATGCTAATATTGGTTACTTCTGAACCTCATAAAATATCACACAAAATTAGTAAAACGTACCTTTTCTTTAGCCGAAGTAACTGGATGAGCTTCTTTTGAGCCACTTATCTTAGCTTCACCTGTCTCTGAGTACTCAATTATATCTTGCCATTTATCAACTGTAATCAGAAGTTACTGTATGCAGACATAACAGACAGACATAACATGTCTGTCTGTTATGTCAGACAGACATGTTATCATACGCATGTACATGTATCAGAAGTTACTGTATGCAGACATATCATACGCATGTACATGTATCAGGAGTTACTGTATGCAGACATCATACGCATGTACATGTATCAGAAGTTACTGTATGCAGACATATCATACGCATGTAGATGCTATTAACCACAGTTTGAATTTATTTCTTTTAAAAAAACCGAGTTGTCTCTAAATAATCAGTGCAATCAATTAAAATACAATTAACCAACATCAGGAGACCTTCAGAATAGAAACTACGTTCTAATAATACCTACATGATGGCAAAAATTTATAAAAGCAGCATAAAAGCTTGAGAAGAATTACATACTTGAGAATAATTTATGTCAACCTTTTATGACCAAAATGAAAAGTTACTAGCTATAAAGGGATTTTTTAGGCGCTTGAAAATACCTGCATAGTATGAGGACCATTTATAAAAACATAAAGAAAACAAAATTGAATGTACGTTCTGAACATTTGCCTTTTGATAGGATGGCATCATAACTGGAGATGAAAAATATTTTAGTGATACATATTATGATTTCAATATTCTTCATGAAAATGCTGAGCTAATATTCTAAACTTTATTAGGAATTTCAGAACTATTTGTTTTATTCTATTAAATACTACAAAACATTAAAATATTGATTAGCAATATATTTAAGAGTAGCTCGTAGCATTATTGTTTGACAACAAGAGAAAAAACTAAAACCCAAATTGCCATTTGTCTGATGGTCCTGTAGAAGTTGTCCACTCATGCAGACTCCACAGAATGAGTATATCTAATTTTACTCAATCAATGAAGTAGTAGATACTGAACAATGTATGAGTCTGTACCCAATCTTACAGTCTGTTAAGAGTAACTTGCTCTGTTTAGCATTTAAACTAGTCAATTTTGTTTATTTAATATAGAAAAAAGCTTACAGCAAAATGCTAATGCAAAAGAATGCAAGAAATGCTTGGTGTTGCACGGGTAATAAAAGAAGTTTTGCACAGAAAATTTCCTTTTAATCAACATATACAACATTTACCTTTCCAACTTTCAAATGAAAGTGTTTGTTTATTTATGTGTACTGTGTTTGTTTCTGTCTACTGTGTTTGTTTTTGTGTATTTCACACTGTGCCTGCTGCAGTGCCAACTCCAGCTCTACCCAGATTGCAATAGTCCTGTTGGCCATGCAAGTTTAGGTATTTTTCTCCACGGATGGGCACATAGTTTTTTTTTGGTAAGGATTTACACGGCACACTAGCTGAAGTGTTAAGCGTGAAGCCATGAAAGATTTGAATGTGTAATAAACATGTGCACAATCTATTACATAGTATAGCCAGTTAGACAGCGTAGTGTATTGGATAAATGCCTGTCTCCGGAATGAAGGTTCTAAGTGCAAATTCAGTGCAAAGTAAATTTTTCATTCCCAAAACTTCATCGCTATAACTGGACACCCGGACAGACAGATAAAATACAGACAAACACTGAAATATATATACATATACATGTATATATACATATAGATTCATAAAATGATGCCAAAAATGAAACAGCTGCAATGATATTAGCTTTATTGAGTGAAGATTTTGCTAACGAAAAGGTGTATCGCTCTTTTACCAAAATCATATATGTCTACTTTGTCAGATGCTGCTCTAAGCTGATATCTCTTTGTACGAAAGACTAATAAAGCAAAATCAGAACGCCTTCAATAATCATGTTTTAGGGTGCCACCTGATACGGACAGTTATGATCAAAGTCTAAATGCCTTTAATACTGAGTAGCTAAACGCATTTTTAGATATTTACTGTTTAAAATACTAAAATCGTATTTCCAATCTGCCTGACCATCCATTATATTCCTACTTCCTCAAAAAATCCACTACACCTTTTACCAGACACCAACAATTTGCCGATCCACATTATAGAACAGAGTCATACAAAAAGAGTTTTTTTCAATAGGCACAATTTTACTTTACTATTTTCTATTTTTTTTCTCATCGTATAATTTACTTTCAACAGCATTAACTGGTGTATTTAAAGTTAATATCTGCCTATCTATATAGCTAATCCTACATGAACTCCTAATCCTCTCAGATTTCACGAATGGATTTTTAAATGTATTCATAGCATTATTAGAAAGAATCTCCTTGGTAAAATGCATTTTGGTGATTGCTAAATCAGGAAAAACGATTCTGTCTAAATAGGGTTTGTTACATCCTAAAGCAGCGAGTTGATTTTGAGCGGCTTTAAAATATTGTTGACATGCACTTGGAAAATATTCTAATGGAAATGAATTTTTTTTAAATAATGATGATAAATAAAATAAATTTATGCAAATTTTTAAATACTTCATCACATGTAAAAATAATAATCCAGTGTGCACTAACAGTGATATTGTGATTTATTTATATTTTATGAATTTGTCATATTAATTTACAACATTAATAATGAATATTATAATATATATAATATTAATATATATTATTTATATTAATTAATTATCAATTTATAATATTATTGTGATATCCATGCTCTATTTGCTAATTGTAATTTCAGCTCATATTCATCAAATAGCAAAAAGTATTGTGTACTTTCTTAGCTGTCTATGCAAAAAACAGCCCTAACCTCTTACTGAATTTTAAATTGCACTCATTTCATTCTTTTTTAAACAAAAGATCTAAAAATTTTACATATGCCACCAAGGGGTTTTGATCGTATATATATTAGAGAAAGTGGTTAAAATATTATTATCCATTAGACAGTGGTCAGTTATAAAATTAAAAATGGTACATTAAAGATTTGATACCGCGAGCTTTGATGCCGCTAGATTTGTAGTGCATTTATATAAAATGAGACATGATATTAAAAAATAAAAAAGAATAAAGAGAAAGGAACTCATAGTGCAGTTATTGCCGCAGTATGAGGATTAAGGAACCAGCTGTAGATGAACAATTACAGAATAGTCTGAAAAACAAACTGTTTTAGTGTAAGCTATGTTACATGATGCTATCATAGACAACTACCTTTTGGTTGTTGGCTAACAGCATGTTTGTAAGAACGGAATATCCTAGAAGATGTGATATGAACTTCCACCTAATATCTGTTCTCTTAGCAGAAAAAGGCATTTTAAATGCTATATGTCAAACTATTTATTCACTTTTAGTGAATAACTATTGCCCTTCTTTCTTTTTTGTAGTTTTATGTTTCTTGTACGACATAATTTGAAAAACATTTCGACCAAAATTAGTATCTATAAAATAATGTGTATAAAAATATGGATAAAAATGCTTTAAACCTAAAAAAACATCCATTCTACATTCTATTGCCATAATTGCACTACTTGCCAAAATCACACAAAACTTTTGTTGTTTTGAAAGATTCAAAAGGAAATCTCTGAAACAATGTTATCAGGGTTGACTATTCTATTCTTAGTAAAAGCAAAAATAGTCTGGTCAACCCTGAAGATTTACGATCATCTCTACATGCAAATTCTTGTGACAAACAACGTAACATTTAAGCAAAAAACAATTAACAACATATGATAAACACTTTTCTTCCTCAGCATTAGTTTTGTAAATTAAAGAGCTGATAGAAAATTAAACATAGAACAAGTTAATAAATAAAATTACAAAACCATATCCAGAGTAAGTTAAAGTACTGCAAAACCTCTAATTGAACGCTACCCTCTATTTGACCGCCACCATAAATTGGTTGGAAAATAGAGGTTTTTGATAAGTTACACTGCGAATTTCCTACACTTACTTTACCTCTGAGCCTAAGCACTAGAGAATCTCCACTTACATTCTCTTAAGCAAAGTAAGAATACAAACTTTCTTTTATTTATTCTCATTTCATTTACTTAATTTATACATATAATCCATGTTTTGCATTTAGCCTTTCTACAGCTTTATATTATACAATATACAATTCATTTTAATAGGCTGTTTACCTGTGTTAATTTTATGTTGGTTCTTTGGCAGAGTAAATGAAGCAAAATAAAAGTTTGAGCAATGATAAAGAGAAGGCTGCTGAGTCAGACTTTCAGGTTTGCTTGAGAAATCAAAAGACCAATATTTTGCTTCAGAGCCGCTTAGGAAACAACCACAAAACATCTTATCATACTTTTTGATGGTTAACTCTATCTGAGTCAGAGCTGATCACAGATAACGATAAAGCATTGAGACACTTGTATATGCAGAAAAAATTGTCACAACTGTGTTCAACATAGTTTGCTAACCGCTTTCAATAGCAATAGCTTTGGGTAGAAGATGACACCGACTCGTTTAGTTGATGTTGCTCAAGAACTGATGAGGAAAAACTTATGATCTGTATCTGACAAGAATTTGCATAGAATTAGTCTGAGGATTATTATAATACCATGGTGGGCAGTAGGTAAACAAGTAGGTAGGCAAATAAGAGAGCAGTTTTACAGGACATAAACTATACAGTAAAAAACCTAAGCAACAACACTAATACTTATTTTTAATCACCATTAGATAATACATTTTTTTAAGGAATGAGCATTCAGTGGACAGGCACTGTTTCATTGCTAAGTTAGTTCACTAACCTTCCGTGGACACCTGATTGAAATCTGCAAACACTTTCAACCAAGTTTTGCATTGCTTGAAGTCCTCCAATGACTCCCGCTCCCACTCTTCCGTGCACATCAGTCCGACCACTTTATTCATCATCCCTTCAATCATTTCTTGGAGCGCCGTAAAAACGTCTGAATCCCAGAGCATCCCACAAAGTTCAATGTTTGTTTGACACACTTGTTTGGCAGCGATGCTGAGAGCCTCCTTTAGATCCGAGGTGCAGACGCTAAACACTGGTACACTAGGAGTAATCAGCCCTTGGAATAACTCTGAGCGAATGAGTGACTCGACCCTCTCTCTAAAAGTAACCTGGCCCAGTTGAAAGATGTTATAAGTGTTTTCAGCAAGAGCCTGCGAGTAAATGATTTACCATATGCTAGGAGAAAGCTTAACCCTATTCATAACACAGGGTAATTTTATAGACCAAACTTTTCCCATTTTATTTTTAGTGAAACATTGAAAGTTTACAACTTCATGTAGAAAGCCATTTCAATTGTTGCATCAATACTAAGAATATATTTCTTTTTCACTATTAAATAGGTAAATTATAATTGTCGTAGTATGTGACAAGGTTTTACGTTAAATTCGAATCAATTTTTTTCAGTTTCGTCCTCATTTTTAACAAAATCTTATGATTAGCAGAGTTGCTTACAAACATTAATGGCTGATTATAACATCATCTAATACGAAAAGACATATTTTAGCTCTAGTGCATTTATACAGGCAAAAGAGTTACAAAAAGCATAAATTCTAGTTGTCTCCTATCTTAACAAGAAATCCTCTAAATATGATCACCTTGATCTATACTGTGCTTCAACTAAAGTTATAGTATCAAAAGATAACACCAGAAAATTCTATAAAATTAAGTAAAAACCCGAGTTAAGCGAGTGAATATAATGAAAAGATTTGACGTTTATAAAGAGAACCAATAAGGAACAAGAAGTAAAATGGTCACTTACATATCACAAACAAAATCTCCTTGCTCATACACCGACAGCGTACAGCAGTTCATCACTCTGCTGAGGTAATACATATAGCTATCTGTACCGGCATTGTTCGATTGCTAAAACAAGTATAGACACCCAACATCATTATTTACGTGTATGTTTTAGATACAAACTAGCAGTTTTACAGCCTCCCATGATGAGTATGAGAATATTTACTCCGTCTCACAACTTCAACAAATGAATAGTTTTCCAAATTACTTAGCTTTACGTTTAGAGCAGGCATTCCCAACCAGGGAGGATTTCCCCTGGAGAGATTTTTGAATATATAAGGGGAGGGGATAGAAAGGTGTCTGATTTGATAAATTTTTAATTTATGTCCTGCAGTGCCCTGTGAGTTTGTGTTTCATCATTTAACATTTTGGTTTTATCTATAACACTAGTTGCTAATAATGAGCTACTAGTCAGAACCCAGATGTATGTGAACACATCTATCCAGATTTTGATTGGATAGTAAATTAGGCTAGTCACAAATCAACTCACCGACATGCCAAAGGTCATGTATTGTTATGTGCTGTATGCGTGCTGTATAAAAATTTATATTATGTTGTTATATGTTTAGATATGTACAATAAAATGGGAGTATAAATAGTATCGGTTGTTTTTAGTTATGTGAGTTAAAAGTTCGTGGGGAATCAAATTTATAAAAAGGCAAAAGGGGGAATTGAACGAAAAAGGTTGGGAACCTCTTGTGTAGAGGTTTGACTATATTGAAGTTCAGAATTGAGAAGATATAGATGATATTTGAATACATACAACGCCGCTCATCTGAGTATTCCTATGAATCTTCTGTCGAGCAGAATCCGTGAGCATGAGTGCGGAGAGATCTGGTAGCGGTTCTCGTCCGTCATAAGGCGCCCTGCAGTTATGCGTGGACAACAGATGAGGTAAGAAGAAAAGGTCCTTCTCACTAGGTATTGTTTCAAGTATGCTGACAAGAAGGGACATGGCAGCAATAGAAAAAAGAGATTCACATATTTTTGGTTTGACTAGTACAGGCCAGCTGTCGGCTTACTTTCTCAAATACTATCTGTTACCATACAGTATTCATTCACTTTTCGCAATTAATTCCTCCACATTTTTACTGTTAATCAGGACTAGCGCTTCCGGTGATAAGTGACACGCCACAAAATAAAAACTAATATACTCGTATCTAATAAAGTAGATATTTCACTAATCGTAAATATTTTCCTCTCTTACTTTGGTTCATTAAACAGATTTGAGAGTCGAGGGCCTTTAAGAAATACGATAAGGTCTTTCTGTGCCATGTGTCACAAGCACCTAGCACTTTGTGTCACACCATGTGTCACAAGCACTTGGCACTTAAACATTTTACAAAATGTAAGAGAAAAATAGCAAACTGTAGCAGCTCCAAGCCCAATGATGATCAGGGAAGGATCTCACTGGGTCAGAGTGTGAGAGAGATTTCTGTATTTTATATATATTATTTCCATTATTTTTAATTTTTGTACATTTTTCTTAATTTTTAATGAACACTTTTTTACCTCGCGAAGTACTGACCTGGCAAAAAATGAACCGCGAAGTAGTGAAAGAATACTATATAATATATGTACTATAACATATCATTATAATATATATATATATAATATGTTATATAATATGGTAAATATACATATATATCTATATATATATATTATATATTATACATATATATACTTTTTGCTCCCTTACTTCGGTTTGGTTGAGCACTTGGTGAGAGTGACACTATTAGCCTTTTTGCATTAGAGATCATCACTTTTATGAGTTAAGCACGCTTGTGTTAGCTCATTGACTTTCTTAGTCTGTGAGGTAACTTAGTCGTTTCACGGCAGGAAGCTGTTTTACATGTTTTATAATTAATTAGCCAGTTAGATAAACCCAACGGTTTTTAATGAACCCATCAAAATAGCTTTTGACAATTTAGTTAGCTTATTTTAGCAATTGACTATAACTTAACTTGAAACAAAAACCTTTAAAGATGTTAAGCAATTCACGACAGGAGTGTATTTGCTTATTAGAAATGACAAAATTCAATAATTTTAGACAAAGGGATTTGTCTGTAATTATAAAAACATATTTATGAACCTTTGGGATACTTGAGTAAGTCTGCCCTGAACTCGAGAGAGATTACAATCATGTTATCAACTCGAACCAATCAACTAACAATGCTTTTAAAGTGCAACACTTAATAAACAGTTTATGTAAAGACCAACCATGATGGTCCCAGACTTGAATCTCCGTCCTGATAAAATATGATCATAGTGACAGAAAGGTGACGAAGCGCTTTTGAATTCCATACAAGGTTGTATTCTTCAGTACTTTGGTATGCTTCACCTAGTGCCTGAAGAGATCATTGTCAAAATTATTCACTTCAAAAGCTACCTATGTATAGCATACCAAGATAAAATAGCAACCAGCAAGTACACAGGCTTTCTATCAAGCGTATGTTTGCATGCCTAACCCACTGGCTTTTCTTATTTTTATAGTTTTATAAACAAAGCTGTAGTCCGGCTGCCAGCAAATTTATAGAAGAAACAAAAACTTCTAACAAAAAAAACCGCTTTTAAAATGTTTTCTAACAAAAAACAAAAATAAATTGAATTTATCTCAGTATTATTAGAGTTGTCTTCTCTGTACACCATCTAATGTTTTAATTACAATAATGCAGTGGTTTCACTAGACTCGCTCTGTAAAATCATAAAAACACATTATTGTATTACAATTGTTCACCACATAAAGGTATCTCTGTGTATTATTGTCGACAGCGCATGAACAAGTCTCTTGTGACTCTCAAACATCCCACACCTGTGTAGGGGGCTATTCAAGAACCAACCTAATACGAGGGTGACTTGACACCTAGCTCCCAAGGCTATAGCTTATCCAAAACTTAGCACCACAGACTAGAGTCTTTCTGGTATAAAATTTTAAGGTTTATTCGGTAATTATCTCAGCAAAATTCCAGTATAAACGGGTTGATCGGAAGACCAACTTTTTTGACGGCATACTTTTATTTAACAACCTTCGGTGATGCTGACTTAAACTTTCTGTACTAAAACTAATAATGAACAAGAAAACGTCGTGTAACAGCACAAATTTAATCTAAAATAATTTTGTTTTCAAGTCAGCGTATGTTGACGAAAATAATGTAAATAAACAAGTGAAGCATGGACAGCAGTAATACCATTTCATGTGTAGACAACTCCTGTGTAGACAGCACAAATACTTTATATCTGGGTTAGATCACCTACAACTCATGTGTAGACAGCACAAATACTTTATATCTGGGTTAGATCACCTACAACTCATGTGTAGACAGCACAAATACTTTATATCTGGGTTAGATCACCTACAACTCATGTGTAGACAGCACAAATACTTTATATCTGGGTTAGATCACCTACAACTCATGTGTAGACAGCACAGATACTTTATATATGGGTTAGATCACCTACAACTCATGTGTAGACAGCACAAATACTTTATATCTGGGTTAGATCACCTACAACTCATGTGTAGACAGCACAGATACTTTATATCTGGGTTAGATCACCTACAACTCATGTGTAGACAGCACAGATACTTTATATCTGGGTTAGATCACCTACAACTCATGTGTAGACAGCACAGATACTTTATATCTGGGTTAGATCACCTACAACTCATGTGTAGACAGCACAGATACTTAATGTCTGGGTTAGATCACCTACATCTCATGTGTAGACAGCACAAATACTTTATATCTGGGTTAGATCACCTACAACTCATGTGTAGACAGCACAAATACTTTATATCTGGGTTAGATCACCTACAACTCATGTGTAGACAGCACAAATACTTTATATCTGGGTTAGATCACCTACAACTCATGTGTAGACAGCACAAATACTTTATATCTGGGTTAGATCACCTACAACTCATGTGTAGACAGCACAGATACTTTATATCTGGGTTAGATCACCTACAACTCATGTGTAGACAGCACAAATACTTTATATCTGGGTTAGATCACCTACAACTCATGTGTAGACAGCACAGATACTTTATATCTGGGTTAGATCACCTACAACTCATGTGTAGACAGCACAGATACTTTATATCTGGGTTAGATCACCTACAACTCATGTGTAGACAGCACAGATACTTTATATCTGGGTTAGATCACCTACAACTCATGTGTAGACAGCACAGATACTTAATGTCTGGGTTAGATCACCTACATCTCATGTGTAGACAGCACAAATACTTTATGTCTGGGTTAGATCACCTTCAATTTATTCAACGTAAGCCAAAGTTGTCCCAATTCACTGAAAATCATTTAACTAAAATGTTAATGCACAAAACTTTTTGTTATATAATAAACAGAAGTCTAAAAAGGAATGGTATAACAATTTTTAGAACACGAATTGCCTTATCTTTCTGGTGGAAATGTGTTTTTTATATACACAAGTGCTCTCAAACTAGACCCTGATATGTTATACATGTATGTCCCCATCTAAAACCAAAAAAATTTATACAATAAATAGCAAAAAGCATTTTATTATAAGTCTTAAAACAACTGTACCAAATAAGAAAGCTGAAACAACTAGGACCCAATGCTCGCAAAAAGCAATGGCAGAACTTAGAGGAAACAGCGAACAAGCCCATAGGTTTGCAGATATTACTCTGAAGGTCAAGGCGAAAGGTAGCAATGCTTATGCCAATTGTGTTTTAGAGATTAGCTGTCAGAATATAGGTATACCTGTTCAACTGCCTGCTGAACAACAGATGGATCTGTAACTCTGGTTTCCTTGAGAACAGCTAATATCTTATCGGCCGGTAGACCTAAGGCACACCTACATGATAAAGTTATATTACACATATTAGCTACTGAGTGCATGTGATGTAAGCATAAGAATATAATGCCAGTTCACACTTGTTTCCTTAAAATATGATGATAAATATAATGATGAAAATTATGATGATAAATGTAATGATAAATATAATGATAAATAAAATGAGAAATATTATTGTTTTTTAGCTCATGTAGGCACTGCTTTAGATAAAATGATTTTCTTTGGATGACTTTCACAGTGTATATCTATACTGCACTGTTTACAGCTAAGTGTGATTTGGGTATATCTTCCAGCTCTATACAGTACAATATTCAAATCCTGAAGATGATGCTGACGACAAAGAAAAGAAAAGTTTTATAAGATAAAACTGGTATAAAAACAGCCAATACTACTCATAAAAAACAGCCTATGGTGCGGAAATCTAACAACTGGCTTTGACCTTAAAAAGTAATCTTCACGACACCACATGGCACAAATGATTCAATAACAGCTTTTAAACTCGGGGAACCAACCAAAAGGAGAATTGAATAAGTAATCAATACGTAACATAACGCTGCTCTAAGGTCCTTTGATTGTCCCTCATATGTTGTACGCACAGCAGGAGAAATATTAAACAGAACACAGAAGTAGACATGATTAACATAATTAACATTCTCTTGTCCACTCAAATAGCAATGGAAACATTTTGATAGTCATCTGATGGTCAAAAAAGATTTGAGGCAATAAGAAAAAGGAATTTTTTCAGTTTCAATACATTGGCAGTTTAAAAGCTGCCAGTAAATATATGCAATAAATGGTGCCTGCCAATATTGCCATCTCGTAACCAATATTTTTTAAAGATGATGAGGTGTCCACAGACATACAATCATATCCGGCCAGTCTTGGCTCCATATTATTCTGACAAACACTTGAAACGTCTAAGATTTTATCAACAATAGGGTTTACTGAATATGCATGCAAGGGTGCTCAGACCTAATCATGCAAATGGTGAATAGGATTTGTCTATAGGTAGGCAATTTCTCCACAGCAAAACTGCTGATAGTTACAAAATACGGCCATGCATGATGGCAGCTGACAAGCGATTGATTAAACCCATAACATCCAAGCAGTGATATACAGTTACACTTTCAAGAGGCTGTGAGTTAATGTACTTGATAAATCCACCTGAATACAAAATACGTGTGTAGAATTAAAGTAAGTCTAGGTTTGATCAAATAAAAGTGCACGTAAATGTTAAAATAAGACAAGATTTATTAACCTGTTTACAACGAGTCGCAGCAACAACGGATTGTTGAGATAGTCCGCAGCCTCTTCTAGTTTGCTTGCTTCTGCCTCTTCGAAATTTCCTAATAGCAGTATGATTAATATACTTATGGTTAACATATTTATGGTTAATGTTGTGGTTAACATATTTATGGTTAACATGTTCATGATAAACACCATGATTAACATATTTTTCATAAATTTAATGGTTAAAATTTTAATGGGTAACACATACTTATGGCTAACAATGTGGTTAACACATGTATGGTTAATATATTTATGATTTACGATGTGATTAACATATTTATGATTTACGATGTGATTAACATATTTATGATTTACAATGTGGTTAACATATTTATGATTTACGATGTGATTAACATATTTATGATTTACAATGTGATTAACATATTTATGATTTACAATGTGATTAACATATTTATGATTTACGATGTGATTAACATATTTATGATTTACAATGTGATTAACATATTTATGATTTACGATGTGATTAACATTATTATGATTTACAATGTGATTAACATATTTATGATTTACAATGTGATTAATATATTTATGATTTACAATGTGATTAACATATTTATGATTTACAATGTGGTTAACATATTTATGATTTACAATGTGATTAACATATTTACGATTTACAATGTGGTTCACATATTTACGCCTCGTTGAATGCCCGCCGTTACACAGGTAATAAAAAGGTGATTACAAATATACATATACAAAGACTGCACAATGTTCTGCGCAAAACATTTATTTTTAATCAACATAAATATTCTAACTCTTAAATGAAGATGTTGGTTTATTTCTATGTGTGTCCGGCCAATGCATAATTCAAATATTTGAAAGGTCAAGGCAAAAACAGGTTGTTGAAAACATTTCTTACTTCTTATGCTACACATTCGCTTAAGATTTAAAACAGCTTATCAAAATTAGCAGGTAATGTAGTTGCCATTGGCTAAGCTTCTTTATCCAATTAATCTGAGTAACTTAAGCTAGTAACTTAATCTAGTATAGATCTTTATTAGAATAAGAGCTGTGTCTGCTCATCTGAAACCAGCATTAGGAAAAAATATTGCACCACACAGGAATAAAACCCATACATATGGTGGATGCACGGATGTTAGGCCAAGCACACTACCACTCAGCCACACAGCCACCTTGCCATGGCTTGGAATAATTGTACTTATGATTGTTACGCGCCATTATCTCTCACTCAATCATGATCTTCAAGCCTAGGATAGTAACCAATAGTATTTTCACAGGCGCTGCTAGTGTTAGGCTAAGTTTGGGCACATATTTTTTGTGCTATTAAAGATTGGCAGGTGTAATAAGCAAGCCCACAATTACTTCAAAGTATGGGATGGCATCTGTGTGGTGTAGTGGTTAGCACGCATGTTTGTAAAGCCAGTGTTCTTGAGTTCAATTCCAGTGCAAACCAGTCTTGTTTGTGCGTATTTTATCGGCATAACTGGATAGATGATAGACGACAGACAGACAGCAGAGAAACACTTAGATTTATATAGTGTATATAGATTAACATATTTATGTTTTACGGTGTGGTTTACATATTTATGGTCTACATTGTGGTTAACACATTTATGGTTCACATATTTATGGTCCACAATGTGGTTCACATATTTATGGTTTACAATGTGGTTCATATATTTATAATTAACATATTTATGGTAAACATTGAGACTAGCATAATTTGGAGTTAACACTGTGGTTAACATGAGTAATACGATTATAGCTATGCAAATTAATCACTAGCAATGAGCTCAACCTGCTGAACATTTAGTACAGCCAAGATAGGATAACTACCTACAATTCAAAACAACAAAATGAAGTGACGGTAGTCTACCTGCACAAAGGTGCTTCACAAACAACCTGGCTTCCTCTCCTGACAGATCTGACACTCTAATACGTTCTGAAGAGTCCAGGCCTTCCTCCACTGTATCCAAATATTTCAAGTCCTCATGCTTGAACTTGTCTACGGTTTGCATCATTAACTCTAAGAGCTCTTTCATTGATTCTCTGATAACACAAATCAGACAGCTGTTATTAGCACTAGAGAGTGTAATATACTGGAACAGGCAAAAACATAGATATATAGTCTTAGCAAATACCTATATTCTACAGTAGAGACTTTCAAACCACAACAATAACATCCCTCCAGTACAAACAGTACAACCATACCATCCCTCCAATACAAACAGTACAACCATATCATCCCTCCAGTACAAACAGTACAACCTTACCATTCCTCCAGTATAAACAGTACAACCATATCATCCCTCCAGTACAAACAGTATAACCATACCTTACCTCCAGTACAAACAGTACAACCATACCATCCCTCCAGTACAAACAGTACAACCATACCATCCCTCCAGTATAAACAGTACAAGCATCTCATCCCTCCAGTACAAACAGTACAACAATCTCATCCCTCCAGTACAAACAGTACAACCATACCATCCCTCCAGTACAAACAGTACAACCATACCATCCCTCCAGTATAAACAGTACAAGCATCTCATCCCTCCAGTACAAACAGTACAACAATCTCATCCCTCCAGTACAAACAGTACAACCATACCATCCCTCCAGTACAAACAGTACAACCATACCATCCCTCCAGTACAAACAGTACAACCATACCATCCCTCCAGTACAAACAGTACAACCATCTCATCCCTCCAGTACAAACAGTACATCCATACCATCCCTCCAGTACAAACAGTACAACCATATCATCCCTCTAGTACAAACAGTACAACCATACCATCCCTCCAGTACAAACAGTACAACCTTACCATTCCTCCAGTATAAACAGTACAACCATCTCATCCCTCCAGTACAAACAGTACAACAATCTCATCCCTCCAGTACAAACAGTACAACCATACCATCCCTCCAGTACAAACAGTACAACCATACCATCACTCCAGTACAAACAGTATAACCATACCATCCCTCCAGTACAAACAGTACAACCATACCATCCCTCCAGTACAAACAGTATAACCATACCATCCCTCCAGTACAAACAGTATAACCATAATATCCCTCCAGTACAAATAGTATAACCATACCATCCCTCCAGTACAAACAGTATAACCATACCATCCCTCCAATACAAACAGTACAACCATATCATCCCTCCAGTACAAACAGTACAACCATACCATCCCTCCAGTACAAACAGTATAACCATACCATCCCTCCAATACAAACAGTACAACCATATCATCCCTCCAGTACAAACAGTATAACCATACCATCCATCCAGTACAAACAGTACAAGCATAATATCCCTCCAGTACAAACAGTATAACCATACCATCCCTCCAGTACAAACAGTATAACCATAATATCCCTCCAGTATAAATAGTATAACCATACTATCCCTCCAGTACAAACAGTATAACCATACCATCCCTCCAATACAAACAGTACAACCATATCATCCCTCCAGTACAAACAGTACAACCATACCATCCCTCCAGTACAAACAGTATAACCATACCATCCCTCCAATACAAACAGTACAACCATATCATCCCTCCAGTACAAACAGTATAACCATACCATCCATCCAGTACAAACAGTACAAGCATAATATCCCTCCAGTACAAACAGTACAACCATACCATCCCTCCAGTACAAACAGTACAACCATACCATCCCTCCAGTACAAACAGTATAACCATACTATCCCTCCAATACAAACAGTACAACCATATCATCCCTCCAGTACAAACAGTATAACCATACCATCCCTCCAGTACAAACAGTATAACCATAATATCCCTCCAGTACAAACAGTACAACAATACCATCTCTCCAATACAAAAGGTTAATAAAAAAACAACGAAATAAAAAATCGGATTCTGAACAGGAGAAATTGGGATCTGAATAGGTGAAAAAATTGATCCTAAACAGAAGATGCTAAACGAAGAGTAAGGTATACAATACACTAGCATTAACGGTCGAGTTTGGGCAATCCTTCACCACATCCCTCAGACCTGGCAAATGTACTGTCAATTGTTGCAAACCACCAAGCATACTCTCTTGTTAACTAATACTAAAGCAGCTCCTAGATGCTCGCTAGGTCACCTACCTTTTTTGCATCATTCCCTTGATGCTGTGTCTGATCTCTTCTACCTCCGCCTGCGAATCTTTGGGTATTCCAGTTATGTTAGCAGCGTCAATGAGGTTTACCATGGAGCTCAGGTGGTCTGCAAGTATCAAATAGGTGTGCATAGTTCCATGACCATTAGCTTGATCAATCACTCCTACACTTTTAGTACCTGCTGTTACAACAGGTTCAACAGGTACAAAAAGTACACAACTAAAGATGTATCAAATCGTGTTAGCTAACGTTTTACATGCCTTCTATTGACAGAGTTAAACAATCGACAGCATACAAAGATTACAATTAGTTTTCTTCGTAACAATGTCTTGAATTGTCAAACATACATATTAGAGGTTAGATGATTGAACATTTTCTAATATATTTAAAAGAACTAACATGTGTATACTACCAAGTGGAGTGGTACTAGTCAATAACGAGACTTAGTACAAATATTATGTCCGTTACCAATACAGTATAATAACAAGACTTGGCCTATAAGTAAGGTTATCTCCCCTAAAACAAACTAGAGGCATTATGAAAAATTGATTGTTTTCTAGTGTACTTTGGTAGCGTTTTAGTAATTGGGCAGCGACTATATCACAAACAACGGCACATTACTAACGACGAAGCAAAAAATTAAGACTTGTCATCTTTTTCTAACCATCAATAAAAAAGTAGACAACTTGTTTTACTATATTTTATGTAAATTATAAAACTTCCATATACACCAGACTGGAATAATTATAAAATAATTTCTTGGTTCGGGTGTTAGGTTAACAGGTGAGGAAATTTCCTAATAATCAGTTTTGTTTTTGACAGACCTCTTTAGCCTGTAATCCTACACTGTAGATGTATTCATGAAGCTCATTTGTAGCCAAGGTAAGAAAAGAATGCGTAAGCTACTCTCCTAATTTGTTATTTGAACTTACGAGATTTGCATAAAAAGAAATGAAGTAATTTGAAATGGAAACACAACTCTAAAAGAAATAGCTTGTATATTACCGGTATGTTCTTCCAAGTGTTGCTAGAGTAGAAGGTTGTTGCAGGCAAAATACTTGAAGCATTGCAGTGGCATATGTAGGTGTACCGGAGGCAGCGTAACCTAGCAACCTCACAACTAACAAATAAAACCTGGCATACTATTCCATAAAGAAAACGTACAAAAAAAATACACCTCATGAACTTACCGGAGGCAATCTTCAGATATTTAAATAAACCTTCAGATGTCTCCTCTGTCGCAGCCTTAGATAGTGCATCTTCTACGCTAGCTAAGCTCTCTTGTAGAAATGTTGCATCTAGGTTCATATCCGAGCCATGCTCTTCCGCAACAGGAATGATCATACTTTTCAGGGCATGTACAACACCTGCCAAAAAAAACTAAAAACTTTATGAGAAGCAAAGATATTACCCGATAGGATAGCATGATGTAGGGTAGAATTGTAGATCTGTGTAACTATTTACAAAATAGGTAAAGATAGTTGAGTTCCTGACATCTTTTTAATTCGGGGCTTACTCTGTTAATCACATACGTACATATGAGACATAAAACCAGGTCTCGGTTATGACTTTGGTTGTCTGTCACAATTCAGAGATTTGCATCGGCCGATAGCCATCCGGGTTGGTTATCAGATGCAGAGAGTTAAATATTCGTTTCACCCAATTATTTTTAATGCTAGCTTCAAAAATTGACCAACACACACCCACTCAATACTTACCTTCATAAATTACATTAACTTTTTGCTGTACTTACCTTTAATGTAGCAGTGTACACAATTACCATTTAAAAATATATATAAAAAAAATTGTTGAATAGTTTGAACAGAAAGAATTTAAACACAAAAACACTTGTTTCAATATTTGAATTTTCAAAACAGTTCAAACAGCACAGTAGACCTGCAGGAAATAAATAATAGACGACATGGTGATGGTGTACTATAGATGGTATACTTAGTAGTTGGAATACCTGATCATGCTTTGGAAGCAATTAGTTAGGTAACGAAAATACAATGCTCGATCCATAAAAATTACATATAACTTACATTACTCGTTGGAGTAACTGTTTACTAGTATGATCCTTTTGTAACATGGCCCAATGATAATTTTCAGAAAAATAAGGAATCAATCTAAACAACTCACTTCACAATATCGTATTGTACCTTACCTCACAGGTTATACACTACCTTACATAGCTTTTTGACTAATCATTGTATCTTACCTTGCAGGTTATACACTACCTTACATAGTTCTTTGGCTAATCATTGTACCTTACCTCGCAGGTTATACACTACCTTACATAGCTTTTTGACTAATCATTGTATCTTACCTTGCAGGTTATACACCACCTTACATAGTTCTTTGGCTAATCATTGTACCTTACCTCGCAGGTTATACACTACATTACATAGCTCTTTGGTTAATCATTGTACCTTACCTTGCAGGTTATACACTACATTACATAGCGCTTTGGTTAATCATTGTACCTTACCTCGCAGGTTATACACTACCTTACATAGCTCTTTGGTTAATCATTGTACCTTACCTTGCAGGTTATACACTACATTACATAGCTCTTTGACTAAATATTGTACCTTACCTCGCAGGTTAATTATGGCACATTTCCTCACAGGTTACACTTACCGCTGTAAGAATCTGTGAACTGTCGAACTGAAAAAAGAGAACCATTAACGTTACAAATTTTCTAAATTTTATCAATATTGTTTGTCATTACAAAAAATTTAATTGCAAAAAGACAGTTTGATATAGTTCTCACATTAAAATTTATTAAAAGTACTTATTCAATGCAGAAGGAAACCCGTATGATAATTATACCTCAAGGAGGCCAAACCTGACCAGTCAACAGCTACCAACAGGTATGTCTTGTAACGGTGCATCTTAGGTTGGTACAACGTGCATACAACGCATGCGCAACGCACATACAAGGCACTTTCAACGCACAAACATTGTGGATACAACGCGCATACACTATCATCACAACGCACATACACTATCATCACAATGCATATACGACAGTAATTAGAAAATAAATAGAATACTTTGTGTAACGTTTTAAACCTGTTTTATTACCGGACTATAAATATAAATAGAATATTGAATAATAGTATAATAATATTACTACTATTATTATTATTACCCATTAATATTGTTAATAATGGGTAATAATAATAATGTAGTAACAGTGTCACGTTGTGGCGCATGCATTGTTACTTACTTGTGTCGACGTTGTATCCACAATGTTTGTGCGTTGCAAGTGCCTTGTATGTGCGTTGCGCATGCGCTGTATGCACGTTGTACCAACCTAAGATGCACCGTTACCAAAATAACACCGATACCAAACCTGACCTGTCAACAGCTGCCAGCAGGTATGTTTGATAGCAGCTGAAGGCTAGATTAAAGGAATGATAAATTAAAGTTGTGATACGTATTCATTTCTGAATGAAACAACCAAAGGATGACATGAAATGTAAATTATTTCAAGCAAATTACTAAAAGGTCCCAGATAACTGATTAACTTTAGGCCTTGTGAATCTTCTATATATAGTTTTTAATGTTTGTCTGTATGTATTTCGGTATGTCCAGCTGTAACTATTAAATCTTGTAACAATGAATCCGTAGCGCACAAGATTTGATCTCAGCATCTCCCATTCACCAGTCCAATCCCTTACCAATTAAGCCACATGAGCTTGATGAATTCATTAGGCGATATAGGTCGATATGCGGGTAAAAATAGCTACTGCACTCGCAACGTACCGGCACTCTTATTAGTAAGTTTACTTTAATTAGCCATTGGCAATGTGCCAGGCTAATGACAAGTGGCATTGTTTATAAGCAGAGTTTATAAGGGTGGCATAGCTATCACTGTTTATAAGCTGATTTTTAATACCTGTGCAACGCCGGGCATTTCGCTAGTGCTGTATAAATCATACGACCGTGTACATATTCAAGATTTACAATTCTTTACAATGATTATTTATTGAATCAGTATCTTAACCAAGGCATCAATAGAACACATCTAACTCAATATGCTTATTTTGTTACACTAACATTATTTTTTAGAGCGTGTCCATTTAAAAAAGCTTTTTACAGTTGGACCTTGAAATGATCAAAATCTTTGTGGTTTGTGGTGACTCTGAACTTTCGTTTTACACTCACTCAACAGAATTTTTTTTGCGACACAGTTTAACTACATGGCTGTATATTTATAGCAAAGTTTCCAGCAATACATTTAGCTTTTATCTTGGAAAGAGACAAAAACTCTTCAGGGCCAGACTGAAATATCTAGAAAAAACACCAAAAATGTTACTTTCATATTTATAAATTTAAAAGCTAGTGTGTGTATGCGGTTCGGCTTGTCCATCTATAGCTATTAATGTCTTGGAATGATGAATCCGTATCGCAGAAGATTTGATCTCGGAACCTCCCATTCCCTAGATGATATGCTAAACCATTGAGCTACGCTAGATTGATGGATTCGTTAGGCGCTATATGTCGCTGTGTCAGTGAAAATAAGCATACGGCTCTCTGTTAGGGTGCAACGTCATTTTATGCTTGCTCTCACGATTTTTATTAGTAAGTTGACTAAAGTTTATTACTAGTTTACTCAAATTAGCCATTGACAATGTGCCAGGCTAATGGTAATCGGCGGACAACTACATTACCTGTCACTGTTTATAAGCTGATTTTCAACACCCGTGCAACCGCCGGTCATTCCGCTAGTAATAATAATAAAACTGAGTAGGACAATTACTATTGTTATAATTGTATAAAAAAGGGCAAGACGGCAACAAGACGGCAGCATACCCTGCATAGAGTGCTATCAAAGAGCTATCAAGTTATCCCACACAAGTTCACAACTATACTTACGATCAGAAATGTAATCCAGCTTTTTGATGATTGTTTGAGCGGTGCAATCAATTGATATATGTAGAAATTCGGAATCGTCTTCCCGTGATGTCACAGATAGAAGCAAGGCAATATTAGAAGGAATTTTCTCTTTACAGAAAGAAATGAATTCGCACAATTCCATGTTTGAGGCAGCCAGTTTGTCAAAGCCGTCCAATACCAGAACAACAGGCTTTGTAACTGATGCAGAAAGCTCATCCAATAAACTTTTAAATGACTCAGCCATTTTTGAAATACTTTTGTTTGTGATATCATGTGAGAGTAGGGGTATGCGGTATATGGCTGTGAGCTGCTTGCTGAGGCTGAGAAGAACACGGGGGAGGGTGGTAGTCAGACTAGTAAGGCCACAGAATCTAACTAAAGTTAGTGTTTCATCAGCCATTTCGGAGGGCAGCTGGGCGCAAAGCCAAGTCTTGCCTGTCCTCTGACCACCAGAGACTACAATAGGTGAGCTGGTAGTTTTAATCGAGGAGTTGATGGCAGACTTGACTTCCTGCAACAGACTCTCACGCTTGAAGGCACTATCTGACAGACTGTGAGAAGTGTTAACATGGTTCCAGATGTCCTCAGACTCAAATGGCTCAAGATAGACATTAGGCAACAGAGCTCGCTCCTGCTTCTGGATGTTCACTCGTCTCTTTTGAGCCTTGACTATGACTCCTTCGAGGTCTGTCGTGCTTTTAACTGACTTTATGCCTAAAGAATCTGCGAGTTTCTGACAGTATTCCCGAACTGAAACAACAACAGGCCATCTAAAATTCTAGTCTATTTTAAACTGAGATATAGAGCTAGTCTATTTTAGACTGAGATTTAGAGCTAGTCTATTTTAGACTGAGATATAGAGCTAGTCTATTTTAGACTGAGATATAGAGCTAGTTTGTTTTAGACTGAGATATAGAGCTAGTCTATTTTAGACTGAGATATAGAGCTAGTCTATTTTAGACTGAAATATAAAGTTAGTCTATTTTACACTGAGATATAGAGCTAGTCTATTTTAAACTGTGTAAAATTTAAATTAATAAACTTTATATATATGTTATTTTTTGCTTTTCCTTTATATCATTAAAATATATTTTTGATTATTACCAAAAGTCTGTCCATTATCACCATGTCAGGTTTCCTTTCCTTCACATCCGTTTCACTCTCTTATTCACAGTAACTACCCGAATGTGTCAGAGATCTTTGATAGAGCTTATCTAAAGACGCCAGCTAATGATGTTCTATTATTTGTTGTTTAAATTCTAAAAAAAGCATTGCTTTTCATTTTTCTCTCTACTAAACAACAGACTTCTCGGTATCCACGGGTTTATAACAAAGATAATCATAAACTTTATACAAATTTGCAATGCTAAGTGCAAGCAGAATATAAGCTTAAAGCCAAATGTCTGATCAGTACTCAAACAAAATGACATCCACACACTCCAACACCAACTGAGTCAAATTCATTTAAAATTGTGAATGAGAATAACGGAAAGTGACAAAATGGCTACCAAAAGACAGCCTGGTAACTAGCTACATGTACTTACAGTGAGTAACAAACTCCTCTAGTATTGACTTTTCCTGAAACAATACAACTCAAAAATTATCAAAAGTATAGTAACTATTTTATAAAACTTGATATGAAAGACGATAAGAAAAAAAGGATAAGGATAATCAACTGATTACTGTATTTACACCCATGAAAAGTGGATCAGAGACAGGCAGGTGAGAGAGAATGGGAGCAGGTAGATTCAAAGGGAGTATGGAAGATGCATCAGAGA
Source organism: Watersipora subatra (assembly GCF_963576615.1). NCBI lineage: Eukaryota > Metazoa > Bryozoa > Gymnolaemata > Cheilostomatida > Watersiporidae > Watersipora > Watersipora subatra. The sequence continues at coordinate 16,716,979 of NC_088711.1, read as the reverse complement.
CAGGCAGGTGAGAGAGAATGGTAGCAGGTAGATTCAAAGGGAGTATGGAAGATGCATCAGATACAAGCAGGTGAGAGAGAATGGGAGCAGGTAGATTCAAAGGGAGTATGGAAGATGCATCAGATACAAGCAGGTGAGAGAGAATGGGAGCAGGTAGATTCAAAGGGAATGTGGAAGATGCATCAGAGACAGGCAGGTGAGAGAGAATGGGAGCAGGTAGATTCAAAGGGAGTATGGAAGATGCATCAGAGACAGGCAGGTGAGAGAGAATGGGAGCAAGTAGATTCAAAGGGAGTATGGAAGATGCATCAGAGACAGGCAGGTGAGAGAGAATGGGAGCAAGTAGATTCAAAGGGTGTATGGAAGATGCATCAGAGACAAGCAGGTGAGAGAGAATGGAAGCAGGTAGATTCAAAGGGAATATGGAAGATGCATCAGATACAAGCAGGTGAGAGAGAATGGGAGCAGGTCGCTGTAAATAGGCTAAAAAGAGGTTTAACAGAGTTTATGAAGCATAAAAGAGAAAGTTTAGTGACGCTGCAAATATATTTATTTGTACATACCTTGGAAGAATGTTCAAATTCTGCGGCGAGGTTGTAGATATCGGTATCGTGGCGACTTGGTTCATACATTTTTCCGCCGAAGAGATCATTCGCTTTTAGAGCATGTTCTTTTATAAGGACAGGGGGTGGTACGCTTTCAGTTGTCTTATTATTGTCTTCAGACTATGTAATCATAAGTTTAAACATCATATAACTGAACTGAGTAAGTCGGTTGAAGAAAAAACTTTGCTATAAAATTCTAGCTCAAGTTAATATAATATATATACATATTTTTATATATTATATTATTATATAATATTATATATAATTAAATATTTAATATTAACTAAATAAATTAGCCTTAATAAAAATTAGCTGCAGATTACTAAAACCGTAACCTAGTAGAGAACTAATTATTGCCTGGATATGATCTGCTGCTTCCTTGTTTTTGCTGCCATTACTCTGTCTAAAGTACACCATAGCAAGGTAACGGCCTGTAAAAACCTTCAGCACAAGGTACTTCTCCTATCATGACTAACACTAAACAAACACGTACAGGGATTGTTGTGCAAGACAAACCTCTTCGTCTTTCTCACAATTAAAGCAGTAGACGGTAAGAAGAGAGTTGTTCTGCTGCTCCACCATCAGTTCCTTGACATCCTTGAGATGCCACAAATGTAGCAGGTTGATAAAGTTTACGCTTTCAGTTTTCGGATGTTTCATGCCGTGACCTAAACAATACATGCATTTGATCAATTAGAAGTCTAAATGAACAATCCTATAACAGAACTATAAATATATGTAATCTATATGGTAAATGGGATTATTCCATGAACAGATTATTCAAAATGAAAATAATATTTTTTGCTAGTAATTGTATTTGAATTTATGTAATCTTGAACTTTGTTTAAAAACAAAAAACGTGAGAAAAGTTACGTAGGTCAACAATATTTTATTGAGCTGCTAATATTAACAAAAAATGTGTTTTTGTTGCAAAAGAAACATGTTTTTTATGGAAAAAATGTATAAGATTTAGAGAGTGTCAATGTTAAAGCAAACAATATGATGCTTCAAATCTCACTGACTCCCTAAACCTTTAAATCTCACTGACTCCCTCAACCTTTAAATCTCACTGACTCCCTCAACCTTTAAATCTCACTGACTCCCTCAACCTTTAAATCTCACTGACTCCTTCAACCTTTAAATCTCACTGACTCCCTCAACCTTTAAATCTTACTGACTCCCTCAACCTTTAAATCTCACTGACTCCCTCAACCTTTAAATCTCACTGACTCCCTCAACCTTTAAATCTCACTGACTCCCTCAACCTTTAAATCTCACTGACTCCCTCAACCTTTAAATCTCACTGACTCCCTCAACCTTTAAATCTCACTGATTTCCTCAACCTTTAAATCTCACTGACTCCCTCAACCTTTAAATCTCACTGACTCCCTCAACCTTTTCATGAGACGAATAAAAATGTTTCCCACATTCTTGTTTACTGGGTAGCTCAGTTATGATCTTGATACATAAAAATGCTTAATATATAATTAAAAATTTTAATACCTACTATTATATATTCATATATATTATTATATATTATATGAACTTACAGAAAATTTTTGTGTTGAAATATTAAAAAAATCATAGTTCCTTTAGAGAGGATGAGTACCAACATGGGTGTAATGAAGATGGGTGTATATTGTTGAAAAAGATATTAAATTGATTTGGTTATGCGTAGCTTCATTTGTCACAAACTTTGTTGTTCATACAGCTTGCAGATTTCTATTAAAACTATGATATAATATATTATATATAAATATAATATATTATAACTTTAAAGTTAATTTTCAAGCCCATGTTCAATGTGTAGTAATGATGTATGACAGAATATAGCCTTGGGCTAAATATAGCAGGTATAAGTTCTTTGTTTTCAGAGTTATGTAACTCACCACACAGGAAAACTGTTATTCCTCCTTTCATGGGCTCAGGCTTTACAAGAGGATTCTTATACCACTCTGGGATAAAGTAGTTTATAGTTTCATCAGGTTGCTCCAAAAATGTCGCTCTTTTTGCCTGAGCGGCATCTAAGTCTCTCTTCCTAGAGGTCAAAGGTCGGGATTCCTAAAACACCCACAAATATTTTATTATGATTACAACAATATTTGCCAAAGCTGTATTTTCAGATATAAAAAAGGGAAACATGCTCATTTCTTGCCCAAAGGCAGTCCACTAAAAATAATCAGTGCTAATTTTCAAATGAATAGCAAGGACATGTTTCTACTTATAGATATTGAACTGTTATACCATTCAAAGCATTATCAATCTACTCAAAATTATCTCTATGGCAAATATTGTGGGTGAGACTGTCTGTTGCTACTGGAAATTACATGTCACTCATTGCTTCCAGTTGTTAAATGTATGTTCAATGACATTTCAATCATGTAATGCATGCCTATAACTGGAATAAATTGTGTTTAAACTAAGAAGTTTGAAAAGTTTAGTAGAAAATTTCAATACAACGGATTGATGACTATAAAACTATTTCTGGTAAAATCAGCAGTTGAGCTAAAAAACTAATGCTAACTTCTTCTGCTTGATCTGTCCTATACTTGCAGAAACATGTACTTGTTTCTGAACCACTAGTAACTGACCTCATTAGTAAACACTTTGGCTTTTTACTCTCAACTCTTAATTACCTTGTACTGCTGTCCTTTGTGTTTATGCGCTATTTCTTGACATTATGGTTTTATTTTCTCATCTGTTTTGAGAATATATGTGTGACTTAAAGAGAATTTGTTATTAATAGTCAGCTATTTTAGCGCTATATATAATAAAAATAAATATATATATTATATATATAAATACATATAGATATAAATAAATAATAAAAATAGTAACCATAACAATAAAACTGTCAGGTTTGATAGTGCTATGATGACCAGCAACAAGATCGGAGAATTCAAAACATGAATAAGCAAGTTTGAACTAGCTGTAAGGTTGCAAGGTGTGAATCAGAGCTTTTGGTACCAATGTTTCTAAAGGGGTTAAGGGTGATTACCAGCAACATAAGAAAGATTTTCTGGTTACATTTAGCATTCATCGCAAATACATACTTTGTATGGAAAATGATGTGAGCAAATGCCACAATATGATGAATCATGGGAAACGTTTAGCTGTTCCATTCTAATCTACTGCCTAAGTGTGCATTAATGGGTAGCATACCTACTGAAACTGTGCACCAACTAAAATCCAAGGATATTAGACTGTATATAAGATCTGCGATAATATTAGCCAGTCCGTCAAGGACATAACTTAGGCTAGATCCCAACTGCAGAAAAAGTACATGAGCCTCACTCTTTCCGGACAAGCATGGCTTTATATGAACAAACCAGTAGCTGCCACATGCTTGCTAAAAATCACTCCATCATACCTGTCTAGAGGCAGATGGCTTCTCGTTATCCTCTGGTTTCACAGGAGATGGGGGCACCATGCTATTTGTCACCGTTGATGACTTCTCTCCATACTCACTCTCTGATAAGTTAGAGCTCTTCGACTTAATTCCAGGTAAAACTACCAAAAGAAAAGCTATGAAATTAGTACAGATTATAAATTAAATTATATAGAGTTAACAACTTCAGTTTGCCTTCAAAGAAGATTAGAGTGCAATAGTTCCATTGAGAGACTCACTATTAAAAAATATATTATTATCAGTGTATCATTGTTCAAATCAACAAGTGTATGAGTGCTGCAAGTAACAAAATTACTGACTCGACACATCCACTGTTGAACATATAAAATAGATAAAAGACAGAGTGGCAGCAAGACATTTGTACATAGTGAACAGGTATGAAACAGGGCATAGAGACTAGTGGTAAAACAAAAGTACTAGCAACAAGTACTAGTAAAAAGTATTAATAGCAAGTACTACCAACAAGTACTAACAACAAGTACTAAAAACAGGTGCTAACAACAAGTAGGCCTACTAACAACAAGTACTAACAACAAGTGCTAACAACAAGTACTAAGACGCACTAACAACAAGTACTAACAACAAGTACTAACACGTACTAACAACAAGTACTAACAACAAGTGCTAACAACAAGTACTAACACGTACTAACAACAAGTACTAACAACAAGTACTAACAACAAGTACTAACAACAAGTACTAACAACAAGTACTAACACGTACTAACAACAAGTACTAATAACAAGTACTAACACGTACTAACAACAAGTACTAACAACAAGTACTAGTAATGAGTACTAGCAAGTCCTACCTGGTTTGTTGCTGGCAACACTTGAGGATCTGGATGGCGGTGTCACAGTCCCCTGTTGAGAGTTTGTTGCACCGCCTCGTGAGACCGGCCCATTTAGTTTTGCTTTGGCAGCATTCACAGAGACAGCAGGCCTAAAATGAGCGTCAAAGGTTCAAAAAAGCAAGTAAATCATGACACGTAGTCATAAGTTGCCAACCATAAGAGCTGGTCGTTGTACCAACGAGTTTTAAGATATCTACCTAGCCAAAAGCAAATCATGAAATCATTTCATAACAAACCATTAACATGTAAATTAATAGTTTTGCATTGCATTTGCTATATAATACAACACTGAAACAATATAAGCACTTGGTGGTAAGAGTAGAACGAAAGTTGTGGTTTCAACAGGCACGCAACTTTATGTATTTGAATCTTTGTAGAGCGCATATGTGAAAAAAAGCAGAGTGAGGCTAGCAATAACTTACCCTATGTTTTTGCTACAATGAAAGATATTTAGTCACTAACACCTAGCATGAGTATAACGAAGAAGTGCGGGCAGTTAACCAGACACACATAAAACTACTCAACATAGTCCTAGCAACCAGCCACAGCAATACAGAGTATCTAATCACTCAACAACACCCAGAATTACTTCTTAAGTACTGGAACATTAGGTCTATTTTTAGGATCCCACGTGTTTAAATTGGAATTATCTTCTCGTTTTCCATTGTTGGGCTGGAGTGGGCGTAGTTTAGAACTGCCAAGCGGTTTAACAGGCTGGACTGGCCGTGATCTTCTCTGTACCTACAAAAAAGGTAGAGTCGAAAAACGTAGATCTACTATAGGAAGTCACAAAGTTCTAGAAATCATTGTAGAGCCTGATAAATCTTGTTACAAAAATAACTTCTTTCATCGACATTTCAAGTATCCCTCAGGTATGAGTCAATATTTGAGCTGCAGTCTATGCAAGATAAGATCTCATATAAAATGCATTCTTTCCATCATCTATTCAATTTTGAAAGTTAAAAAGTTAGGTTTTGCGTTTTTATGGGTGAAAGATGTCCTACAGTTTATGAGCACTTTTTTTACTTCAATGAGCATGTGTTCAATAATGACATGGTTTTCCAGCATATATTAACTAAAAACAACCACCATACCCGAGTATCCACTTACTACAGAATAATACACTAACAGAAGTGTTCCGCATATTGACAGTTAACAGCTGTTATACAAGTTATTTTTTCTTTATAACTAAAAAGTGAAGAACTAGCAGGTCAAAAACTGCCCATTCTGCAACAATTTACTGAACAGTGTGCGATCTCCTGACAGAAAGTATTTTTAGCCATCAACAAAATCAACACATGATTGCAGTACACAAAAAAAAGACACAAATTTTTACAAAAAACAGATACATCATCATGAAACTAAAACTAGGCCAGGCAAAAGGATCTTGAATCAGTGTTAATCAACAAAAACCTAAGAAATTCTGAACATTTGAAAGAGAGCCTGGAAAAATTATTTTTACATCGCCAAAAATCTCCTTCAAAATAATTATTTAATGAAGGAAAAGCTATAGGCATGCTTTAATCATCTTAAAGTATTACATTTAGATTATATAACATTATGTCATCTAAGAAGTACAAAAATACAAATATTAGATAGAAAGCTACCAGCCAGTTTGCAGAGCTTGTGAAGACCCAACTGCTATTACTAAAAGGAGTTCCAGCATATATCTAACACAGCTATAAACTAAAAATACTTACGAGAGACTGAGTCTGGCTTCCTAACTTCTTGGCATTAACTCCTACAGTGCAAATCAATATATATTATGAAAAATTGCTATTATAAAGTGAACATAACTAAAGACCGTTATAGCTGAGCATGACTATTCATCAGCTGCAACAACAAACCACTGAGTAGACCAACTGCAGACGACTGATCAATATAACAATCATTCACCTTCTCAAACTCACATACCAACTCTACCGTGCAGCGTATTGAATATGTCAAGACAGACAGCAGGTAATCATGTGATCAGGAAGGAATTAAAACATCTGGCAGCGGATAACCACTTATTTTAATAAGTTAATACTACAGCTTATGGAACAATATTGACAGTTTATATGTACAATCTTCTATAAAAGATGGGAGGACAGGACATGGAATGGCAAGAGTCAAAGTACATAGTGTCTGTGAATGTATTGTATGAGCTTATGAATTTCTATGACAGCTATCCTGCTTTGATACGTAAAATAAATCACATGATAATACAATTTTCCATATCAGGCGTACAATATAAAAGTAGCCTACAGGTATGCTTCAGTTTCAGATGCGGGTCAAACAGAAGTGCTAGTGAGATTCTGTGAACTTAGGAATCCGACTAACTACTCCATCGGTTGCAAGTTGCATGACTCCTTAATCATTAATAAGCACAAAATGGCTACAGAATGACAGAGACAGTTGCATGACTGATGCATGACTGATGCATGACTATATGCATGACTATATGCATGACTACATGACTATATGCATGACTGTATGCATGACTGTATATATATATATATATATATATATATATATATATATATACGAACGACGGAAGACAACTAACAAACACTGAGATTTATATACACATATATATATATATATATATATATATCTACTATATAAACGGCAATCGTTGTCTGTCTGTCTATCTGTCTATCTGTCTATCTGTCTATCTATCTGTCTATCTGTCTGTCCGCCTTATAGAGCGGTCTTTTCTTTTATCGTCGTACGAATTTCGATCGTACGAAGCGAACTGAATTAATATGTGTAGTAACGGTAAATAAATTATAGAGCGGTCTTTCTTTTTCCATTCGGTCGAACGAAGCCAAACGAATTAATATGAGTACTAATTATCGTAATTTCGTAATATCGTAATTTTGTAATATGGACTATTAGCCGCTACTTTTCTCTGACCATTTGAGCCAAGCGGCTTATATAAAGGTGTGGCTATTCTGTTGTTTTTCTTTCACCGCTCGAGCGCATTAACCAAAATCCCTTGTTAGCACGCTTTTTAAATGGCAAATTTTCTGCCGTGTTAAAAAGCACCTTTCCTGAGTTCTGCAGCCTATACAAAGGTGTCTATACAGCTATACAAATTTACTATTCATTAAATAAAATAAATTAATGAGTAGTTATTTACATGCAATTAATATTTACTGCCAACGTGTACCGAGAAGGTCACGTAAACGTTTGTTTCTTGGAGCCACTAGAAAAACGCATTTTTCACCTACTAAATTTCCACATCAAAAAGGTAAGTGTTTCTTATACGATGTTGTATTGTCTATGAATTGCTACATCTCCACTACTTAATAACGTTGGATTTGCCGCTGTTCGTGATAGTGGGTCATGTTCATTTCCTTCAGCAGCCGAGTTACTAATTTTTTTCCAGCTCTGAGTAGGCCTACTGTAACTTACTATTACAGAACTTTCACGAGTACTCCGAGGGTTGCGATACGCTATTGTGAAAAGAAAGAGAGCAGCTGCTATCGACTTACTGTCACCCTGCATCAGCCATGACCAGCTATACGTCGCCTGCTCAAAAGTAGGCACACGCCGAACACTGGTTCTTCATACGCCCGACAGAAAAACCAAAAATGTCTATCCGCATGTGTTGCATTGAACTAAGGGAGAGAGAGAGAGAGGGAGAGAGAAAGGGAGAGAGGGAGAGCGAGTAGGAGAGGGGGGGAGAGAGGGAGAGAGAGAGGGAGAGAGAGAGGGAGAGAAGGGGAGAGAGAGGGAGAGAAGGGGAGAGAGAGGGAGAGCGAGGAGAGAGAGAGGGGGAAGAGGGAGGGAGAGAGACGGAGAGAGGGGAAAGAGGGAGAGAGAGGGGAGAGACGGAGAGAGGGGAAAGAGGGAGAGAGAGAGGGAGAGCGAGGGGGGGGAGAGGGGGGGGAGAGGGGGGGGAGAGAGGGGGGGGAGAGGGGGGGAGAGGGGGGGGGGGGAGAGAGGGAGAGAGAGAGAGAAAGAGGGGGAGAGAGGAGATGTAACTGCATAGTTGGCGTTGTTTTACAGTATGAAAGACAACTCTCAATAAACCTCTTGCTGTGCAAGAATCTGATCCCGTTGACGGGTAATGCAGCTAGTATATATGTATATATATATATATATATATATATAACTGTATATATATATGTATATATATATGTATATATATATGTATATATATATGTATATATGTATATATATATGTATATATATATATATACAAGTTATATATATATATATATACAAGTTATATATATATATATATATACAGTTATATATATATATATGTATATATATATGTATATATATATAACTGTATATAAATCTCAGTGTTTGTTGTCTTCCGTCGTTCATTTATCCAGCTATAGCAATTAAAATCTAGCAATGAAAAATCCGCACAACACTGGAGTTGAACTCACAACATTCAAAGTGTATTTCTATATACAGGTGCATCTAACCACTAGGCTAAGCCGTTCTTATCATCCTTAAGTATCATATCTATTCTTATCAATAAATATTCTGTACGAGAACTTTTTTAATACCTATGCAATGTGGGGCATTCAGCTAGGCGATATATAAATATATATACTAGCGGAATGCCTGACATTCAGGGGTAATAAAAAAATTTATGCGCAGAAAATTTACTTTTAATTTTGAGTTCTTACTTCTTATGCTACACATTCAAAAATTCATTCAAAATTTGAAACAGCTTATAAACATTGGAAGGTAATGTAGTTGCCATATGGTTAAGTTTCTTTACCCAATAAATTTGAATAACTTAAAGGTTGACTTGCAATAAAATTCACATTACAGTTGTTTGGTATCAAAAGATTTGCCATGTCTTACTCTGTTGTGTAGTAGGTGCCAAATATGTGGGAATGTGATTAAAAGCTCTTAAAAGCTCAAAAACGAACAGAAAATCGCAGCGACACGAGACCGCCCTAGTTTGGATTCGTTTTCCAAAACGGCTAAAATGTGACGTATGTGTGGGAGATGGTTTATGTTTACACTTTCATGCATCCTTATTCGTCGAACTATTTTCACAAATATACTTCACGCTTGCAATAAAAACCATGTCTATTGTTCTTGCGCGTCTATTTTATCGGCATCGTAATGCTGCAACTTTGAGCACTAATATCTCAAAACTTAGCATAAAAATATGTTTAATTTTTTAAACTTAGCTTGAACGATTGCATATCATCCTCTGATGAAAATGATGAGCCCTTTGGTCCGCTGTGATGGTCGAAAAATGCTGTAGAAATTGTTCGCGCCATATGGCGGGAATTGTAAGTCACATGATCAAATAATGTTAGTTTCAGTTCAAGTTTGATCTAATTTCTAAGTTCCAATCTACGGCGGCTTTTTGTTTTTGAGCTTTTAAGAGCTTTTAATCACATTTCCACATATTTGGCACCTACCACACAACAGAGTAAGACATGGCAAATCTTTTGATACCAAATAATTGTAATGTGAATTTTGTTGCAAGTCAACTTTTAATATAGTATAAATCTTTACTATAATAAGAACTGTGGAAACAGACGTACACAGGTTCTCAGGTACATCTGTCGGAAACCAGTGTTAGAAAAAAATTTGCACTTCACAGGAATCAATCCCATACACTTGTCAGAGGCACGTATGTGAGGAGAAGCGCTCTACCATTAAGCTACGCAGCTACCTTGCCAATGCTAATAATAGAATAAATTTTGCTTACAATTGTTATGTTGCCCGTCATGATCTCTCACGCAATTATGATCTTCATGTGTGCAAGTAATAACCAATAGTATTTTCGAAAGCGTTGCAAGCGTGCATATTTTACCAGTGTAATAAGTATGGCTACAATTATTCCATAGTATGGTATGGCCGCGTAGTGGTTAGCTCGCCTGTCTGCAGAACCGGTATTTCCGAGTTCAATTCTACTGGGTAGAGATTTTTTCATTCCTATAACTTGATCGCTGTCTCTGTACAAACCATATATACATGTATATATATGTGTATATGTATATACATGTACATACACATGTATATACATATACATATATATACATGTATATATGGTTTGTATAGAGACAGCGATCAAGTTATAGGAATGAAAAAAATGAATGACATACTTATATGTATATCTATCTATATATATACATATTTCTCAAAGTTGGTCGTGTGTGTATTCGTTCGTCGTTGTGATTCTCCAGCTATAGCTATTAAAATCTTAGAATAAAAAATCTATATTGCGGAAGATTTGATCTCGGAACCTCCCGTTCACCAGTCCGACACCTTACTAATTATGCCACATTAACACGAAGCTAGGCAATATATGTCGCTATATGGGAGCAAATACGCTACCGCTTTCTGTCACGACGCAAAGTGATGACGCAACGTCATGAGAAATGGTAGCTCTTATTAGTAAGCTTACTCAAATTATCCATTGACATTGTGCCAGGCTAATAGTAAGTGGCAGGCAACTTTCATTACCTCCCATTGTTTATAAGCTAATTTTTAATAACCGGGCAACGCCGGTCATTCATCTAGTGTACTTATATACACATTTTATTATATCATGCATATTAATACATTAGTGATGAAGGTCAATAAGCTAAATTTGACTGAGCTGGCAATAGAAACATCACCTGGAACAGTTGACTTAGTAGACGGTGCCTCCAATGAAACCGTGCTGGTAGTTATCTTCTTCCAGGTATCCTCTACACAAAACATCACATGACATAAAGTTATGAAGTGTAATTGCGCATTTCTTTACTTCAACTTAGAATTCTTGTTAGGCTGCTGATTGTTACAGAATCTCAAGATAACCATTTATTTACTGTACAAATGATATAGGATTAACAAAGGCAATATTGCTGCACTTGGGCTTATAACAACAGATCATAACGGTGCAATCATAACCATATGGTGAATCTGTTCAGTTTTTTGTAGATCTTCCAAGTTAAACTCTAAAACTTTATTTTTAAAACATGCTAACACTATTCTCATAAATTCAGACTTCAGGCCAATGTGTTATTCTACTGTTTCAAAACTGTTCCTGCTATTGCATAGTTTGTTACAATGTTTTCTCCAAAACTGTTAGTAACTTTGGATGAAATTTGACATTTTGTTATGAAAATAACACATATAATGGTTAAAGACAAAAGTACAAAATTGGCAGTTCGCTACGTGTCTTTAAATTAATGGATAATGTCACAGTGAGCCATTGCTAAGATTGTTTCACTATTATTGATGTAGTGCATTTTAAAAAAAATGTTTAAAGTTGGAAAAGAGAAAACTCACCTGTGGTGGATTTAGTAGACTTGGAAGGCGGGGGATGTGGTTTGTAGGGCATTTTGAGTATGCACTAATCTCTGTAAAGTAACAGGCCAAATCAATGAATTCTGAAATTTTCTGGTTGGAACAAAACCTTTTTACAGGCAGCTCAACGATATAGAGATTGCACTAACATCAACTACTACACTGTTATACTTTATGTACATAAATAGATGGGCATGGTGATGGCTAGTGATACCTCGGTACATGTCTCGGTGTTTCTACATACACTGACATAATAAATATATTCTATAACTATTAAATACATGTATGCAGTTGACTAAGTTTTAGTGCAAGATGCATATAGACAGAGAATAGCTTGCTGTTAACATGGGTTAACATGTTAATGTTAACATGAAGGGCAATATGTTATGTTTATAAATCAGCAAACGCTTTTGTCTATTTTAATATGTCCATATGTCTATTAATTGATTTCAAAACTTACCTAAATGTGAATTTTGAATACCCTTTAGCGTTATTAATTGTTTTAGCGTTAATTTAGCGTTAATTGTATTATAGTGCTTTAAAAAGCTTTCTATATTTCAGAGTGAACAAAAACATTTTGCACGAACTTTTTTGGGGATCTGCGTTTGTACGTTGTGAGAACCTGCAGACATCTCTTGCAGAATTATTGAGTATGTCAACAATGCTAATTTCAGCTATATTAGTGTAACGCATATCAATACTCTGTTTACAATCCTACTTTAGATAGTTAGGCATGTACATGTATACAATACTTTTTCAGCTTATTTGACATTTGTGTTTGCAGCTACTTTAAAATGGCGCTGGCTTGCTGTAAGGATGTACATGTAACTTTGTGTCTAACCAATGGCTAGAAGATTGTCATCGGAAAAACAATATTTCCTATTAGAATCATGCTGTGACAGTTAGAACATTGCGGTCAAAAGGAAAGTAAACCGAAAGGAAGAATGCCTTGACTTTTGAATTTTCCCAGCCTTTATCTTTACAGCACAAGATTATCTTTACAACATATGATGATTTATACAGCATATGATGATCTATACAGCATATGATGATCTATACAACATATGATGATCTATACAACATATGATGATCTATACAGCATATGATGATCTATACAGCATATGATGATCTATACAGCATATGATGATCTATACAGCATATGATGATCTATACAGCATATGATGATCTATACAGCATATGATGATCTATACAACATATGATGATCTATACAACATATGATGATCTATACAGCATATGATGATCTATACAACATATGATGATCTATACAGCATATGATGATCTATACAGCATATGATGATCTATACAGCATATGATGGTCTATACAGCATATGATGATCTATACAGCATATGATGATCTATACAGCATATGATGATCTATACAACATATGATGATCTATACAGCATATGATGATCTATACAACATATGATGATCTATACAGCATATGATGATCTATACAGCATATGATGATCTATACAACATATGATGGTCTATACAGCATATGATGATCTATACAACATATGATGATCTATACAACATATGATGATCTATACAACATATGATGATCTATACAGCATATGATGATCTATACAACATATGATGGTCTATACAGCATATGATGATCTATACAGCATATGATGATCTATACAGCATATGATGATCTATACAGCATATGATGATCTATACAGCATATGATGATCTATACAGCATATGATGATCTATACAGCATATGATGATCTATACAACATATGATGATCTATACAACATATGATGATCTATACAGCATATATACATGCGCCCTGTGGCTGTAGCACGATGTTTTAGGAATAAACATAAACAAAAGGTATGGTGCATTTTGTGTCATATATATATTTAGTCAAAGTAGAGTTTAGTACTAAAATACTTCAGCAAATCTATAAATCAGTGTCTGTACTTAAAATATTTTTATGGTGCCAAAACACCAATAATAAAAACTGTGTTGTTCTAAAAAAACATTAATCAATCTATGCTATGAACGAACTTTTAGCTATTTGTAAAGAGTTGAGATGGTTTTATAGGACACAAGAGTCATCTAAAGATATTTGCTTTTTCAAAGGTAAATTAAAAGGTGTAAGATCATCCAGTTGTGATAAGTCTAACAGGAGATAAACCTATTCTTGTAACAATGGGCACTTCATGGCAATCATTGGAACATACAAATGTTGGAATGCAGTCAATTTACGAGATAAAAGGTTTGTGAGATACATCCACTAGACTTAAATGCGACATTAGAATAATGCAAAAAAGGTTCAAAGCTGTAGGAGTCAATCCAAAAACTACAGCTTCACCTAAATCAAAAAATAAAACAACGGCACAAATGTTATTCACTGATCCAAGCAAATAAAATCGATCACTGTTAATTTTGATACAAAATTAATGTAAAGTCATAAACTCATGCCCAAGTTATGCTATAAAAAAGGCAATATACCTGCAGCAAAACAAAAACAATCAAATGCATGATAATGTCAAACAACAGAAAGTAATACCAAATGTGAGTAATCCCTGGCTGTTCTCAGGAATGTTCAACACAGCTAGTTCTACTCGGCAACTACATCATAACTGAAACTTTTGGCCAAAAATAAAAGAAAATATTTTGTGAAACCTGTAGAGCTTCTTCAACCCATTAAATAAATAAAAAGTTCATCCCCTTAAACAAAGAGTTTAATGAAGAATTAAGGCGAACCGTCACAGCAAAACCTTGAATCTGATAACTAACACGGGACAACGCCGGTCTTGAGGGGTTAACCTAGTTGACATGACAACTTTTATGAACTCATGTTTACTAGCTGTGCGATCTTAACCAATCTGAGACAGCTTCAATGCTTAACAGTCGTCAGCAATTTACATTTATAGCTCCTTGTGATCACAGGATTGGTAGAAACTTTCCAATGGAGAGAGCAACTCCAAATTTGTGAGGCTAAAAGCTGGTGCTTTTACCTTGCAAAATGCTTGGTTCAAATGATATGGTTTAGATGTTTTGAAAGAAATGAGCATTTACTTGAAAAATCTATGGATGGTGTTTTGGTCAAAACTGCCTGTCAGCACTAGCGGCTTAAAGATCTAGAAGCTGTCAATAAGTGGGACAACTCTGATCAGTCTGCAATTCAATAATAATGGCACAATGGACTACTTTTGAGCATCATGTCATAGCTTAACATCATGACATAAAGAAATCATTTGTTGAGGTTAAGGTACTGCATTGCCGCATCGAATGCGTCAGTTCATTGTTCTAAGAACTTACCTCTAGGCAGCATGATTCTAAATTACAAGTTGAAAATAGATCGCAAATGCATGGAGGTGTCAGAGAACAACCAGTTACACTCTACAGAAAGTAAGAGAGGACGGTTCTGCTATCGTAAGTATTAGGAAAGTACTTGAAAAGTATGTCATCAGATGGGACACGCTGTGTATCGTAAACGTATCTGTGTTGAGACCTTGGCTAGCTTTAGTTGAGACCTTTTCAAAGAACTCAACACAAGCTATTTGCTAGCCTGTGTTGGAACCTTTGCTAAATTTTATTTTAATTAATGATCTTCCTTCTGTCATATTACCTATTATTGGTTACTATCAAATTATATTCTGCTACACAATGCACTTTTTACCTTTTGGTTAATGTTAAAAGTGCTCATTTCTTGAAAGCATGCAGTTGCAAAAGTACGCTAAAGTCTCATCCCTATTTGGAAATGGAGTCAAGCACAAATCTTATCAAAAAACAGGCGTGTGGAAAATAAGGACTCAAAAGCACCCTGATATTTTGAAACAATTACAAGAGTGTGAGAAGCTGCAAATACTATATACTTAGCCTACAAAACGTTCACCAAGTCGGCCCTCCACCGAAGATGACAGGTGTGAACTGGTAAAGTAAGTAACTATACAAAAAACCATAGAACAGTGCTTTTGATGCTTCATTAAAAATAATATAGTTTTTGTTAATAAGTAATTTTCATAGTTTTTGTAAAGGATTAGTAAGTATTACATCTTTGTTCAAAAAAGAAAAGTGAATGAATAGAAACTTTTTGGTGAAGGCGGGTGGTATTATTCGATATTCAATTAACTTACTCATCAAGCTTTTACATAATTCGTGTAGAAAAATTAATGAGTATGCAAGCTACAAAAGCCAACGCAGTGATAAACTCATGGTCGTAAAAATATTTGCCGAAATCAGCATCGAAAATAAAAACATTAAAACAACAATTCTTAAAGCTTCATGCTGTTTTGTACAGTTACGTGAAAGACCAAAGATTGAACAAGTGAAACATATAGCTATTACCTCATACCAAACGTATATGACAAAATCCTGATTTGATTGTCTAAACAAACTTCATACACCCATGGCGATGCCTGAAACAAGATGCGTTAGACGGTTTGTACAACTGCGGTCAGCAGTGTTATTATTTATTTGCTCGTGCGTAATAGAGTTTCTAAGCAGCGGAATGCATTTCGGCCATACTATTTTTGTCAAGTAAATTACGACGTATTCACGAACCTTTAATGGACAGTTTGTTCCGTCAATCAAAGTGCATCTATTAGGTAGTGCTTCGGTGTTTGACGGACCAAGTTTCATTTATTTGTAGCGTAGCAAGTTTAGTGGTTTCTCATTATATATTTTCCAGTGTACTGCTAGCCATTTATTTTTTAGTAAACCTATACTCAAAATGGCTAGCCAACACAAAATGTTTTTTTTGCTTTGATTTACGATTTCGATTAAGTAACACTGTCTTAATCGCATTTTTGATCAAGGTTGGGATTTGTATTGGTATCAGGTGTGGTCGAAAGACCAGTTAGATGTATGCAGGTGCCTTAAGGAAGCATTATATGCTTTATTTAATTGCCCGTGGTTTACAGAACTGGGTTTTTGATTAAGCGTTTTCTGGTCTGGTTGTGCTTAATAATAGATATTTTTTAATTTAATTTTAGTTAATAGCAGATTTATTTCATAATTTTTCATTTAAGCGCAGACGATAAAACTCTACGATCCTAGGTCAATAATCTCGGTCATCTAACTCATCTTACCATAACAAAAGAATAACTCCAACATATTCAGTATAATGTATACATAAAATCTTATTAGAGTCACTCTACTGAACACTACATTTTCTCTTTCCTCAAATATGTGATGATTTATGTTTTAGCATGATTTGCTGACCCAGTCTATTTTGTGTTGCTGTTTAGCTTGCAACGCAAAACTGCAATCCAGGTGCAGATGTAGCCGTTTGTCAAGACAAGCTGCGAAAATGGCGAAAGTTTGGGCCCAACTGTTGTATGTTCGACTTGAAGAAAGCCTATTTGCAGCTGTATGTGAATAATGAGCTTTTGAAATTCTAGGCTATAAGGTACAAAGAAAAGCTCCTTGTGATGACACGGATGGGCTTCGGGCTTAATTTGGCGCCTAAGATCATGTCAAAGGTGCTAGGAAAGGTACTTTCATTGGATAGCAAGATTGAAGCTGGTACTGATCATTACATAGACGATATAATTGTGGATAACGATAAAGTTTCAGTAGCACATGTAAGGGAGCATCTCACCAAGTATGGCTTAGTGACTAAGGAGCCGAAGTGCATTGATGATGCTAGAGTTCCGGGGCTCCGTGTTACAAGAGATAAGTCTGGTAGGCTTCAGTGGTGCAGAGACAATAATACTGGTGAAAAGACAGAGAGCATGACGAAAAGGGAATTGTTCTCTCTGTGTTGGAGGCTCATAGGCCACTACCCAGTTGGTGGCTGGTTGAGGGTGGCCTGTAGTTATATGAAGAGAGAAAGTAATGATTGTGGCTGGGATGATACAGTTCTAGAGCCAGTTCAGGTAATGATACATGATACAATGGAGATGCTGAAGGAAAAAGACCCAGTAAGAGGACAGTGGTCAGTGCCTGATAAGAGACGAGGATCAATATGGTATGACGCAAGTAACCTGGCAATTGGTGTGTCTGTGGAGATTGATGGGCAACAGGTGGAAGATGGCTGCTGGTTACGCAAAGATGATGGCAACCATATTAATGTCGCAGAGCTAGATGCAGTAATACGAGGTGTTAGTTGTAGAGTGAAATGGGGCCTCACATCAGTATGTGTGATCACTGACTCAGCTACTGTGTATGGTTGGGTCAAGTCTATTATCACTAATAGTAAATGACCAAAAGTATGCGGCCTGGGAGAGATGCTTACACGAAAAAGGCTCAGTATGATTGCCGAGTTGGTAGAACTGTACAGCTTATATGTAAAAATGAAGTTAGTAAAGTCAGAAGAGAACTTGGCAGACACGCTGACGAGAGTTCCCAAGAAATGGCTGAAGGCCCGAGTGTGTGCTACAGCGGCTGTCAGTATGCACCCAGTCCAAGCAATTAGAGACCTTCATGACACTAATCACATAGGAGCCACACAGGACTTTTTATTTAGCCCGACAAAAATGGGGCGACTCAGTGTCAAAGAAAGATGTCGAATAGGTGGTCAAAGAGTGTCATGTCTGTAGGAAGGTAGATCCCTCACCGTTGAGATGGGATTGTGGTGAACTGGCTGTTAAAGAAACGTGGGTAAGATTAACATCAGACATCACTCATTACCAAGGAATCCCTTACTTGACAGTAGTTGACTGTGGACCTAGCAGGTTCTCTTTGTGGAGACAATTGAG
The DNA here is from genome assembly GCF_963576615.1 of Watersipora subatra. Classification (NCBI taxonomy): domain Eukaryota; kingdom Metazoa; phylum Bryozoa; class Gymnolaemata; order Cheilostomatida; family Watersiporidae; genus Watersipora; species Watersipora subatra. Next base: position 16,698,164 of record NC_088711.1, on the reverse strand, counting down.
AAGTGAGACAGGTGAGGTGGGGGTGAAAAAGCTCGAACGAATGTTTTATGAATGTGGTCCTCCCAAGGAATATCTGTCAGACAGCGGCCCATGCTACCGCAGCCAAGTAATGAGAAAACTGGTAGAGAAGTGGGGTATTGACCACATATGCTCTTGTGCCTATCGACAGCAAGGGAATGGCATCGCAGAACGACAGCACAGAACAGTGAAAAGGATGATGGCTCGAACAGGTCGCATTGCCGAGGAGATGTTATATTGGCATAATTTCTCTCCAAAGATTGATGGGGCCATTCCTGCTGAAGAGGTGTACAAGTATGAAGGACAGCTTACACCAGATGTTTCTGGAGTTTCCTTCCCGCCCAGGAGTATTGAGCTGAATTCTTTTTAACCATGTGAAACTATGTGAAGCCACCTCAGGCAAGGTGTACGACACAATAGCAAAGGGGCAAGGTGACATCATTAGTGTCAAACACGGCGGTGAAAGTAGACTCAATGTCCAGACACATTAGTGATTTGAGGCTTTGCTACCCACATTCTGCAGCTGAGAGGGGCGACACATACATAGAAGTGCATGAGTCAGACACTGAACAACAAGTAGAAGCCGATAGCCTAGAACATGAAAATGAATTGCAATACGCTCCAGATCAGTTTCAGATTCCAGGTGACTGTGATAATCTAGCTAACAATGATGTGGTTCCCAGTGACTATGCGCGACCAACACGAAACAGACAAACTCCCTCATGGCTTGCTGACTAACATATGTATTAAGTGTTGAATTTTTAGTTTTGAAGTTTACTAATTTTGTTTTTTTTGATTTAGAATTCAAGGGGAGGTGTGATGATTTATGTTTTAGCATGATTTGCTGACCCAGTCTATTTTGTGTTGCTGTTTAGCTTGAAGGGGATTCCCCTTTTTTCGTTGCGTATTGGCTTGCTTACTAGTATCTGAGTGGTCAGACTGATTTACTATTTTTGTGCATTGCTGGGCTCTGGCTAGGTAGATTGCTCTGGCTAGTGAATAAAGAGAGATCAGTAATAAACTTGTTGCATTCTAACCGCAAAAGACATTCACTGTGTGACATAATCGAAAAGATAGGCAGGTAATTTACGGTTGCGGAGGCTTTGGTGAGTTGCTGAATTAACTCTTACAAGACGTGACGGATTAGCTGACTGTTTATTATTGAGTCAATACGAGTAGGGTTAACTGAGAATCAATAGCAATGAGATGAAAAAACTGAGATTGACCCTTCAAGCTAGAAATTTGTCTACAGCAGGTCTACAGCAACTCCACGTCTATCCGTATACTCTTTATGTTTAGCCTGATAAAAATATACCCTGTCATCCACACTTGAACACTCTTTAGCTAGAATAGCCAACCTATCCAGCATGTTTTGTACGCATTCTTCTTCCATGAAGTGAGGCGCATGGAAAAACGATCTGTGGTTGAATTAGGGGAGGATCTATAGATTTGTAGAAATCCTAACACTGCTTTATTCCAATCCAGTCCATTATAGACAGCATCTTGAATAGTTTGTTTCAATGTCCTACTAAATTGCTCCACCTCACCATTAGCATGAGGGTAATCAAGAGTACTTCTTACATGTTTGATTCAACACGAAGCTAGATACCCATCTATAGAGTTTTTGATAAAACTCTAGGCTCTAGCTAAGATTGTGACAGTCATGTAACGTGTTGAGGTTTGATTTCATTGGTCCTTTATAGTTTATTAAGCATCATGATCGTGAAGCCTAGCATAAAAGAAACATACAAACATAAAATAGAGAATTTAGTAATCAAATTATGCCAAGTTAAAATTATATGAGTAATACATTTACAAGCTTTGATACACAATAAAAGGTTCTAGCATTGGCAGCATATTAAAAGTTATATAATTCACAATAATTCACAATAAAACAGTGTTATAATTAATTACCTTTGCCTCCGTAGGCTGTCAAATTCTTGCTTTAGTGTTTGCTTTACAAGATAAGTGTGTGCTTATGGCTGTGTTACTGTGAAACTAAATCATAAGGCTGCTGGAATGACCTGGTTGCAAAAAATACATTTTTAATTGCTCTGTCTGCGCTGCCATTGGTGGCCACATATCGGGCCATACTGCTACAAGCGGCAACCACCCTCATTCATGGGTGACAGTAGGAGTCACACCTTCTTGGTCAATGCCAAAAAAAACAAATGATGCATATTTTGGCAGCAAACAACACTTTGTGTTTTCCTTTACACCATCAATCTCTCGGCGTGAAGTTCATTATCACTCACAACTTCCTCTGAATAGCCTTCTCTAGCAAATACTCTCTCAAAAAAATTGATTATGTTCTTTGATGCGACACTACCTATAAATGCTACCTCTGGTAACTTACTGCGATAATCTACCAGTGTTACCCCAAACTTATTCCCACGACGCCAATTACAAATGGGCCTCTACAGTCTGTACTGATTTTTTGCCAAACCTGCTGTGTTAATTTCACAGGATTTGGACGAGTATCTCTCGTAATACATGATTTATCATTGACTTTATGTTTCACAATCACGACTTGCGCTCCCAATCAAACTATCCATCATTTGAGCCAATAAAGGAACTGAAAGCATCTCGTAGATTTAGTGATTCTCTGATGAGCCTCATGCCCTACACCAATAACTCAACTTTGCACTTTTGTTCTCCACAAAATCAAAGCGGTTTAATAGCGCCCACGGGTAAGGCTTGCATTGTACAATGTTTGAATCTGGGATCGGTGAGTGGACTAGAGACTAAATCTCTATTAGTGTCTTTACAACTTACTGTAAATTTCTGGACAGATACATGTGGCTGGATTAAAAGGCAATACAATCTTTATTTTTGGGACATTTACATGTACATACTAAACATTATCCAGAATAAAATTGAGACGATGTAACAGTAAGACCATGTCATTCAGTGATGGGTTGAGGGGTAATGCTTCGTTTTAGGATGGTAAAGTGTGGTATTGCACTACCAGTGTTATACTTATGTGTCAGCGTTTGTTTGGAATTGATCATTAGGCGATAGAGGATTCAACATGTTTGGTGAGATTCATAGTTAACGTGCCAAATAAAAAATACATTACACAGATACAACCAAGTAGGCGAATTCAGAAAAAATTGTTAATCGTCGTTAATTGTTAGTCTCGTGGAATAGTAGACTTACCTTTCCATATTGTTTTATTGGAATAAAACAGATGCTAAGCCAGCAATCTAGCAAGTTGTTTGTTTACACCTCGTTAATAGTGAATGGATGCTATTATTTAAAATGTGTGAATATTTTGCTCTGCTGATCTATTTATGACTTAGAGAACATTGGTGATTGGAATAGACCAAGGTTATATTATACGTCTAATTTAGTTACACCTAATATCCCTTCTCTTAGCAGGGAAAGGTTCGTATCTTAAACACTATAAATTATATCAAACCATTTAATTTTAGCGGCCAACAGTCACTCTTTCTTTCTTTTTTGTTTAATTATTGTTGTATGGCATAATTTGAAGAACATTTCTATTTGAAACGAAATTATCGTCAATAAAGTAATGCATATATAGTTGAAGCTTTAGTCAGTCACAGCTTGGTTGAAAGTTTAGAGTGAAATGCCTGCTATTAAGGTCTGGAAAAGTATTATATTTCCCATAGACTTTTATGAATTTATGTGAGAACACGCTAAGGATGTTAAATCGTCTTGGCATCCAAAAGAGAAGAAACTATTCAGTATCTATACATCTTTGTTTTTGTTAGTTTCAATTTTACATTAAGACTAGCTAGTGTCGGCTTGTGTGGCCCTACTAGACAATTTTACATTAAGACTAGTTAGTGTCGGCTTGTGTGGCACTACTAGACAATTTTACATTAAGACTAGTTAGTGTCGGCTTGTGTGGCACTACTAGACAATTTTACATTAAGAGTAGCTAGTGTCGGCTTGTGTGGCATTACTATACAATTTTACATTAAGAGTAGCTAGTGTCGGCTTGTGTGGCATTACTAGACAATTTTACATTAAGAGTAGCTAGTGTCGGCTTGTGTGGCACTACTAGACAATTTTACATTAAGAGTAGCTAGTGTCGGCTTGTGTGGCATTACTAGACAATTTTACATTAAGAGTAGCTAGTGTCGGCTTGTGTGGCATTACTAGACAATTTTACATTAAGAGTAGCTAGTGTCGGCTTGTGTGGCATTACTAGACAATTTTACATTAAGAGTAGCTAGTGTCGGCTTGTGTGGCACTACTAGACAATTTTACATTAAGAGTAGCTAGTGTCGGCTTGTGTGGCATTACTAGACAATTTTACCAACATCAGTTCACTTTTGCCACAGCATTTTTAGGGTTGAAGTGACCATAATGTTACTGTGTTTTTATTCTGTCTATTCATCTCATCCGGGTGAGCTTATTTGCAAAGATGTCCTTCTCGGTGCCACTGCTGACTTTTTGTGAGGCTCGAGTTACTGTTGATTTATTTCAGGCCTGGTCTCCATTCTTTAGGCCAAACTGCTTAAATCATATGGCAGCTATAAGATATTCTATACATAAGAGTAACTGCTATATATATTCATTAGAAGCTTGTTTTATTTGTCATAATGTACAGGCTTCAATATATATAAAAATTATGTTTTCAAGTTTACAAGAGAGTACAAATCTAATAATAAGAATAAGTAACTAGTAATTTGTTCAGGTGACTATCACGTGTAATGCATAACAGCAAATGCATTTGTGTCATTTTATGCTTATGTAGAATCTTTGGAATGGCAGGTCAAAATTACCTTAAAGCCCGAAATTACCTAACCTCAAACCAGGTTTTCTATGTTAATCGAAACATGGGAGTTGGCATTATCATTTACCTCTTCATTTGCACTCGGTTCATTTACCTTCTCATCTTCATTCAGTAACATCAATGGTTGTTCAATTTCTTGCTGTCTGAAAACCAGCTGCATCGGCATAACAAAATTAGCCAAGCAGTACGGGCCAAAGACCTCTCGAAAGTTCTCAAAAACTGTTCTATAGGCTCTCACTTTCTTTCCGGAGTTGAATTCATGCCAAGTTTGACCATAGAATGTTATATGCATTTGCATTGTGAAAAATCCACAACCTGTAAAACAATACATATCTGATGTCACATGAGAACAAAAGTGTTCTGTAGCATAGATTCTATACATATCTGTTTGACCATCTTTTCAAACAAAAAAAGTCAAATGAGTTTGAAGCTTTATGAGATACATATTTTTGCACTGATTAGTATTTATATTATTTAAATATTTATATAGTTTTGCAAAGCTCATTAAGTCATGAAATAGTATAAGTAGTCTGTAATAACTTGTAACAGTTGTTCATTATGTCGATTATGTACATGTAATTGCACAAACAAATTTTTTGTTAGTATAAGAAAGGCTAATGAAGTCGATTCTTCATATCTTATAATGAGTTCTCAATATCATGGTAATTGATTTTGCTTTTGTCTGTTTGGTAGCCAGTATGAATGGTAGACACTTGCCCATAAAACCCATCATGACAAAAGTGTAGCAGTAGGAGACAAGTGTGAACTCTAAGAGAGATATTCGACGAATTAGCAGATGCTTCAGCGTTAGCGGCAGTATATATTCTGTCCAATAAAAATCATCTCGGCTTTCAATTTCATTCATCAGATATCTCCGGAAATAATAGAAGCACATCGCACTAGCTGTGAACAAAACAAAGAAAAGGAACACATAGAAAAACAAATTTCCACTAGACATCAGAACAAATTTCAAATATCTTCAAGTGTTCTCCAGTATTATTTTAACACATTTGCTGCTGCCATAGTTCATGGTAACAAGAGTATGTGAACCTGCATAATAACATGATTTTGAGACTTAAATAGTTTTTGGATATGATAATTTGTTTGCTAAGTTCGCTTTGACCAAGGTAGACCATAAGATGCCTTTTTGAAAGCCTTTCCAAATACTATCCTGCATAGTTTTAAAATATCTTGGAATGACTTGACTAGCAAAAATAAAACATACTCACAGATGCCCATGTAGAAGGTAAGGACTGCGAAGAAGCGTTGATTGTAGTAGCCCACACATGTGCCCAAGAGAAAGCAGTGGTGATCCCGTCTCATGATACATTTATTACAAACTACGCAGTGATGGGTCTTTGAACCATAGGGGGCTATGAGTTTGCATCTGTAAACATATCCCAATTTGATTTGACTTGATGCTGACTTTATTTAACCAGTCATTGCCGATAAAAGCAAGTCCAACCTTATAAAAAAATTATAATATTAGAAATCAATTCTATTTAAAAAAAAGTTTTCTGTGATATAAGATTGTTTTAAATATAAGGACAAGATGTTTATGTCTGGTGTGTTCGGTTTTCCTGTTTGTGCGGCCTAGCTATGGTTTTTAGATTGAGTATGCAAGATAGTCAAACAGCATAGATTCAGAAATACTCACTTTATTGAATAGCCATCTTTATTATTGTTAAAAATATTTTACCTGTTATGCATTTTTTATCTAACACATGAATAAATGGTCTGTAGTGGTTCATGGATAGAATTAATAGTCTGTAATGGTTCATGGATAGAATGGATGGTCTGTAGTGGTTCATGGATAAAATTAATGGTCTGTAGTGGTTCATGGATATAATTAATGGTCTGTAGTGGTTCATGGATATAATTAATGGTCTGTAGTGGTTCATGGATAAAATGAGTGGTCTGACAGTAGTGGTTCATGGATAAAATGAGTGGTCTGTAGTGTTTCATGGATATAATTAATGGTCTGTAGTGGTTCATGGATAGAATTAATGGTCTGTAGTGGTTCATGGATAGAATGGATGGTCTGTAGTGGTTCATGGATAGAATTAATGGTCTGTAGTGGTTCATGGATATAATTAATGGTCTGTAGTGGTTCATGGATAAAATGAGTGGTCTGACAGTAGTGGTTCATGGATAAAATGAGTGGTCTGTAGTGTTTCATGGATATAATTAATGGTCTGTAGTGGTTCATGGATAGAATTAATGGTCTGTAGCGGTTCATGGATAAAATGAGAGGTCTGACAGTAGTGGTTCATGGATAGAATTAAGGGTCTGACCTCAAACCAGTGTTTCATGCTTAACCAATGACTATCATATTAGAAGAGATACTTTGTTGTGTGTATAGAGAAGGGGGATGTGGCATTGTATGAGAAGCAATCAAATGAGAGGATTACTACACTCATGTTTGGATTCATTAAGTTTCAATACAATCAGACTTACAGTGATTGAAATTTTTTTAAACTTTCCCTGTTTTAAACGTGTTCAAATTATCACTAGATCATATACATGTACATAGCAGATGGTCATACAGCAAGTGTAGATGCAACTTGAATGGCTGCATAACCATGTAACATAGTTGTGTTAGTGTACAACCCATGTTTTACTATCGTACACAGAAGCCAAATTTTAGACCGGGAAATTCTGCACAATTTGAAGCTATATGTACTTCAATTAAGTTTACAATTCATTCAAACATAGCGCCAGGATCTGAACATTGCAGATATTGTAGAGCTAGTAGCTAAATCTTGACAACAATTTTTCAGCTCATTAGCTTTTCTCTTCACTTGTAATAGATTGAAAGTCATAATGATGGTGAAATACTGGTATTGCTGTGAACTTTTAGTGCTTCTGACAGAACCTGATATACTTGTAGTAATAACTTCAGACCTTGCGAATGATGAAGCACTATCAGGGTTGGATAGCAGCCGTTAAAGCAAGTACTGTTGGATGAATGACTACACAATGATGTAGTGACCTGGTTAGTTACTCAAAACATTGTCTGTATGGTCATTAGATCAGGTATATCATTAACTGTTAAAGGTTGACTCGCAACAAAATTCACATTACAATTATTTGGTATCAAAAGGTTCACCATGTTTTACTCTGCTGTGTTGTAGATGCAAAATATGGGGAATGTGATTACAAGTTTTTGTGAGCTTTCAAGCTTTTAAAAGCTTGCAAGCTCACGAAAATGCCGCAGATTGGAATCTCTTTCCAAAACAGCTCAAATGTGACGTAGTTGAACACGATGGCTTCTGTTTACACTTTTATGCAACCTCATTCGTCGCAATAATTTCACAAATATTTTGCACGCCTTCAATAAAACCACGTGTATTGTCCTTACGCGTCTATTTCCCCATCATTGTAATGCTGTCACTTTGAGCACTGATATCTCAAAACCTACCATAAAAATATGTTTAATGTTTTAACATTAACTCGAAGGCGTGCATATCATCTTTTGATAAATGTGACCGGTCTGTTGGTCACCTGTGATAGTCGAAAAATGCTGCAGAAATATTCGCGCCATTTAGCGGAAAGTATGGGTCACATGGTCAGATTACGACCAGATGATTAGACCAGGCTGAAATGAAACCGTAAAGTAGCGAGCATCTATATTTGATACAGGCTTTCCGGTAGAACCTGAAGTGCTTGTCTTAAACTAGTGCTACGAGACGTTTTATATTGAGCCTTTTATTGGCCTTCAATTTCACGTGATAACATCACGTGTCAAAACAATGACCACAATGTTTGAATTCGTCATCGAAATAAATTGATTCCAAACTACGGCGCTTTTGCGATGGCTGTGATTAACCGTTCGTTTTTGAGCTTTTAAGAGCTTGTAATCACATTTCCACATACTTTGCACCTACAACACAGAAGACTAAGACATAGTGAACCTTTTGATGCCAAATAGCTGTAATGTGAATGTTTTTGCAAATCAACCTTTAATGCTAGCAATTTGACTGCTAACGCCACAATGAAATATGTTTACATGGGCACAAAATATAGCCGTTACTCTGGTCTCATTAGGTCAATATGATCAGCGTATCAATAACTCTTGGAAGCATATTTACTAGCTGTGTAATGCTGGTCAATGTGTAACTTCTGCCGTGCTTCTACGTATGTGCTATGTAGGTAGTCTAAATTACATGTTATTGTTAATTAACCTTGGATAGTTGTTTTTATTTTTATATACAGTATATATACCCATTTCCATCAGTCTATATACATATATACCGTAAAACTTTTATTTGAATCCCATGGTGCTCTATGTTTCAGCCATTCTCCTGTGGTGACGTTTTATTAAAGGTAACGTTCAAATAGAGGGTGTCGTATTTTTCAAATACCTCGTCAGAATTTTCAGACGATAAATTTAACCCTTTCACGGGCGAAGCGAACGTCACCTAGATTTTGCACTCTCTTATGGGTAGAACAACATCAACCTTTTGGGTTGCAGGAAATCTGCTATAACTTACCTCCAACTTGTCGTAGTTTTCTAAATAAATATGCATTAAAAAGGTGAGGAATATTATTACCAGTACATATCTACCCTTGGACACTTATATTTCGCTAGTATTTAGTTTCGTGAGTAGCACACAGAGTAATATTTTGCTGCAACTTGATTTTGCGGATCTGATAAGTGCGAAACTATAGTGATGTGAAAATAAATGCAATAGAACAAACATAATTGGATTCCTCAGGTCCAGTTCACTAGTAAAAAAATTTTTCAATTTGGGACTAGTTTGTATTTGCAAACCGCGGGTAGAAATGTGTGGGCGAGATCGACAATGCAACTTGATCGCTTGCTGCTATTTGTTTCTTGGACTATCAATGATGTCTAGGTCCTTGCCCTTTCCGCCGTGACTGATGTGGCACCAATATTATATCTCAAGTATTTATAGCGTGCGGTGGCCATGGCTCAAGGTTGTTATTGTTTTTGGATGGTAATAAAATTCATTGCTACAATAATTATTATTCAATTTTATGACTTTCCCTACCAGACTTTCATCCTCATCAGTTACATATTCAGTGACTAAACTAATATCATCATCTTCCTCATTTATCTTGACTTTTCCTGTTTTCCAAAAGAACTTGTTATCTCAATTTGCTTTGCCTCGTTGCCCAGTCGGTGTATTAGCTATAATGATTTTAGCAGAAATTGCCCAATGAGCCCAACGACACACAAAGGTTACCTGCATTTCTAATATGACGATTATGTTGTGGACATCAATGAACAAAGCTATTTAATTTCGCGTTTTCACTCGTTTGTTATGATAGTTTAGTTTCGCTCAGCTCATGAAATTTTCGCGAGATGAATGACTCCGCGAAAATGCGAAAGTTAGATGTCGCGAATACATAAGTGTCCTAGGGTATTGCCTGCGATTAACCTACGATGATCTTGTAGTCTGCATTGCAAGTTTTTGGCCCTTTTATTTCTTTCTAATTTTGAAGGCCTATTTATGTTTTATAACTGTATTTAACAATGTTGCATGAAAGTTCATTACACTCATTGATATGTTTGCTGCAGTTCGCAGCCAAAACTGGCTTTTTACGTGCAATAGAAGAGGTGTTATGAGCGTCGATCCGTCAAAAGCCAATTGTAAACAATGGCAATAATGCTATCAAATAACATGCTATAAATCTGAAAATTTATAAGTTGTATAATAATAATCATCTATCAAACAGACATTCAAGAACAAGTGACATAAACAAACCATAATTATAATACATGCAGAAATAAAAATTTACTTTTTTTGACACAAAAACATTTGCATTGTTTGCTAGGCAGGTCGCATTCTGATTATTGCTTTCGTATGGAACCATTTCATCTTCCTCTGGGTGTTTAATACTGTCCACAGTGTTTGCTGAGCGTTGCTCAGCAAACACTGTATATATATATATATATATATATATATATATCACTGGCTAAATTTAAATGGCTATTGCTTTAATAAAGATTTAGACTACTAGCTTACAAGGTAAGTTACTCAAATTCATTGGGTAATCATTTTATTACACATGCAATGCCGAACATTAGGCTAGTGTGTATATACATGTATATATATATACATGTATATATATATACATATATATATATATATATATATATATATACATGTATATATATATACATGTATATACACACTAGCCTAATGTTCGGCATTGCATGTGTAATAAAATGATTACCCAATGAATTTGAGTAACTTACCTTGTAAGCTAGTCGTCTAAATCTTTATTAAAGCAATAGCCATTTAATTTAATAATCCTTACGTTACGCGTAATGATCAACTGTGCTAGTTAATAACCGCAAGTGCTTCAAGTGTGAGTATTTTAACCGATGTAATGAATGGCATCACAATCATTCATCACTACAGTCAGTTGAACAATCGTAGTCTAGTGGTTTAGATTGCTGGTTTTCAGACCAGGAGGTTTCAAGATCAAATCCTCTGCGAAGCGGAATTTTAATTGCTAGATTGTAATCGCTATAATTAGACACAGGAACAAAGGACAACCATTGATATACAATCGACCCTCCTATTATTTGTACTTCCTATAATGTAAGAAATTTGTGAAGTTTTTGCTTCGTACTATGTAAAAAATTCCATATAACGTAAAGTGTCAAGATGGACGGTTTCTCAAATTTGATTTGAATGGTAACCTATCATGCCACACTTGCAAGAGAGAAAAAACGATGCGCGTATAGCGTTATACCTATTATAAATACAGCTTCCGTGATTTTTTAGTCCATCGTGATAGATCGTCAGATGTGTCGATAAAATAGAGAATAGGGTAGCTGAACTATTTTTCATAAATACTTGAAGGCGATTGATTGGTGCGGGTGTTAGAGTGTCAGTCTACCAATCTGAATGTCACGGGTTGTTGTGTCGTCAGAAGTTATCTTTTATTCTAACCTTTACCTCTGAATACAGATAGACAGCAAACAGGTAGACGCCGCTCTTGTATAGTAAAAAGTATATCTTCTGCTTTATTGTAAACATATAAAATATTTGTTATTAGTTTCAATTTGCAGAATATATTTTGCTGTTTAAATGAATAAGTAAATCGTTGTAAATGAATGTCGAAGATGTGTGCTCTCATTTTATTGTAAAATTATCGCAATCATAGTCTATAAAACCTGTGAACTTAATCAGAAAAAAAAAGTAGTCGATGCAAACCAATTCGAGAACAATTCCAAAACCTAAGTCTAGTTTTTTCTTTTTGTATGACCAAAAGGGTGAGTTTGGAGAGATATTGGAACAGATTAGACAATTTACATGTATTTTACTGTTCGTATAACGTAAAATCTCTATAATGCAAACATTTATGGAACGGATTATTGGCATTGTAGGAGCGCCTACTGTATATAGATAGACTGCAAATGACGGTTAGTCTGAGAACTCACATTACTCACATTTTACAGTAATTGGGGTCTTTGGTATAGTCACCACCATTTTCATCATCTTTCCATAAAGATTTATTCACTACAGCCTTATCTTTTGTCCCAATCAGATGTGTGGCAGTGAACCTGAACAGAACAGTCACAAACAGATACACAGTGCATCATTTCTTTCATGAAAACATTTTAATTGCTATTCGCCGCAATGTGCAATATAATAGAGTCAGAACCCTGCATCTATGAAAAATGTAGTGTGTATTCTCAAGTTAGTAGTCGAAGCTCTTCATAAATTGTTAGTTTAAATAATGAGTGATTACCAACTTTTGCATTTTCTTTATGTCATTGTGATTAATTTTTATGACTGGTAGTAGGTTAGTTGATGAGACACAAGTATACCTACTTCTAAGAATTGATTGCCCTAGATCAGGGATGGGCAAAGTGCGTCTCTAGAGCCGCATGCGGCTCGTTGCAAATCTTGTTGCGGCTCTTTGCAAATTTTGTTGCGGCTCTTTGCAAATTTTGTTGCGGCTCTTTGCAAATTTTGTTGTGGCTCTTTGCAAATTTTGTTACGGCTCTTTCAACTTTGTGAAAATTCAAATTTTTTTGACGTATATAAAATATCCTTATACTATAATGTACAAAACTCCACGCATTGTGACATATTAGGCTTATTTAAAAGTGCACTATTACTGCAATATATATAGCCTACACATGCATCATGAGTCATAATTCATAAAATCATGCACAAGTAGCTTTTTCGAGGAGCTTTTTATTAATAACGTCTGCTGCTGACCTAGTGATGACAAAATTAGAATGCTGCAGAAATGTTCATCAGGAAGTCATTTCATCATGATTTCATAATGCTGGCTTATATAAGATGCTGTGTCTTAGTTGAACATGTCATTTGCAATTAAACCAGTTAATGCAGTGGGGTAGCAATGGCATCTTCAACAAAACGAACCATTTTCAGAGTTAAAATGGGAGCCTCACAAAGTAAACAAAATAGAAACGAATATACAAGAGAATTCCAAGATGAGTGAACCCTGGAATGTGTTCATCTTTAGGCAGGCAAACCGCAATGTCTATTGTGCCAGGAAACAATCTCCGCTAACAAGAATCACGAACATCAAATGACCTCATGAGACGAAGCACAGAGAGTTTACTACTACATTCCTATTGGGATCTGTAGCTGGACATCAGAAGTTAGATAAACTTCAAAAATCACTAACTTCTTCAGAAAATATTCTAGCCTCTTTCATAGCTGCTGATAAATGTGCTACAGAAGCTTCTCTACGAGTGTCAAAGATTTTAGCAAAAGCAATGCTTCCCTATTCTCATGCTGAGATAGTAAAAGAATGCATGGTTGAGGCTATGCAAACACTTTTTCTAGATAAGCGTGATGGGATTGGTAAAGTCAAGGCAATGCTACTTTCTCAGAAAACAGCTACTGATAGAATTAAAAGCATTAATGATTATCTCAGTATGACTTTGCTAACCCATATAGACCAGACAGATTACTTTTCAATCGCTATTGATGAACCTACTGATATAATGGATGTAGCTCAATTAACAGTCTTTGTAAGGTATTTAGGCTACTGTGTGTACACTATCAACTGGTAATGTCCTTTTCACCATGCAGTTACAAGCTGAATTGATACAAGTGCATTTTAAGGAACAGTAAAGAGAGAATGCAACTTCAAGTAAAAATCTATGCACCTATTTTATGATATTTGTCTCAAAGTGACTAACCCACACATTTATACTACATGCTTCTAAAGCATCGGCATGTTTCTTTATAAATCATAGTATTATGCTTTAGAGTTTAGTCCTATACCCTGTGTTGGCGATTCTTTGATGGTGAAGAAATGAAAGAGGGGCTTCTTACTTTGATTGGATTAGAAGGAGAAACCATGGGCAAAGCTATCTATGATGCTTTTGTTAAATGACTTGATAATATGAAGATACTTCTCCACAAATGCATATCTGTAACAACAGATGGCGCACCAGCCATGGTTGGAAGAGAGCAAGGCGTCATAGCTAGATTGAAGAAGGATATTCCATCTATGCTAGCATTCCATTGTATCATCCACCAAACTGTTTTATGTGGAAAACTAATTGATCACCTCCAACAACTAATGTGTAAGGCTATGAAGATGATCAGCTTCCTCAGAAGTCAATCAGCTCTCAGACACAGAAACTTAAAGGTTGACTTGCAATAAAATTCATTACAGTTATTTGGTATCAAAAGATTCACCATGTCTTACTCTGTTGTGTTGTAGGTGCAAAATATGTGGAAATGTGATTAAAAGCTCAAAAACGAAAAGCCGCCGTAGATTGGAATCTCTTTATTTCGATGACATAGTCATGAAATTTGGCTATTGTCTTGTCATGAGATGTTCTCACGTGAATTGAAAGGCCAATAAAAAGCTCAATATAAAACTTATCGTAGCACTAGTTGATGACAAACACTTCGGGTTTTACCGAAGACCCCGTATCAAATATAGATGCTCGCTACTTTACAGTTTTGTTTCGGTTTGGTCTAATCGGCAAGTCGTAATCTGATCATGTGACCCAATACTTCGCAAATAATTTTTGCAGCACTTTTCGATTATCACAAGTAACCAACAGGCTCATCACGATTATTAGACAATGATATCTACTCCTTCACGATAAGGCTAAAAAATTAAACAAATTTTTACGGTAAGTTATAGGATATCACTGCTAAAAGTGACAGCATTACGATGACAATAAAACAGACGCATAAGAACAATAGACATGGTTTTATTGAATGCGTAAAGTATATTTGTGAAAATATTTAGACTAATAAGGTTGCATGAAAGTGTAAATAGAAACCATCTCACACAGCTACGTCACATTTGAGCCGATTTGAAAAGAGAATCCAACCTACGGCGGCCTCGTGTGGCTGCGATTTTCTGTTCGTTTTTTAGCTTTTAAGAGCTTGTAATCACCTTTGCACATATTTTGCACTTACAACACAACAGAGTAAGACATGGTGAATCTTTTCAAATCAAATAACTGTAATGTGAATTTTGTTGCAAGTCAACCTTTAAGGAAGTTTCTCAAAGAAAGCAATGCCACTTGTGAAGATTTACCAACATACAATAACATTAGATGGCTAAGTAAGGGAAATGCTCTGTCGAGGTTGTGAAATCTTCATCAGGAGATAACCGCATTTTTAAATACATGCACTAGCCTGAATGCAAGACAGTTTCAAGAGATGATGAGCTATTCTAAAGATATGATTGACCTCGCCTTCTTTGTTGACATTTGTGGCCATTTGAGTGATCTGAACCTCAAGCTTTAAGGGAAGAACAAGACTATCATTGATACACTACTAGCTGTTCGAGCTTTCTCCCATAAGTTGGAGTTGTTTCTGGTGGATGTACAAAGTGATATGCTTCACTTTCCTTCTCTAAAAGCATTTTTAGATGAGGATGAAGAAATGGCCTCTTGTACAGTTGATTACACTCACTTTATAGAAAAGCTGTGACAAGAGTTCAACAATCGATTTACTCAGTTTCAATCTTTGAAACACATCATACAACTCATAAATGGACTTCAGAAGGCAAAGCCCAATAGAGAGTGGGTTACTCAGTTGCCATTGAAGAGTGCAACCGGAGTTGTGTAACCTCAAAGTTACAGATATAGATGAAATTGAGGAAGGATTCTACTTGAAAGCTTCAACAAAGGCTGAATATCCACAGCTTGCTCTACTTTGAAGATGGTTGCACACTGTGTTTGCTGCCACATATATATGTGAATCAGCATTTTTAAACATGAATAATATCAAGAGCAAGTTGAGATCCACATCTACTCAAGATCACTTGTGTCAGCTCCTAAAGGCTGGTTCACACTATATCGCTGTATTTCGGCATTGATGTCACAATGCTTCGGTGATCGTCAATGATAACTATGTTCACACTGTCACATACCCATCCGCGTTTGCATCAAGAAATACTCCGTGACATAGTGTTTTCATTTATCTTTTTAAATTTTTGCCAAAAACTCTCTTTGTTTTCGTGCGCTGGAATAAAAAACTAGTCTCACGGTGACTATCATAAACGGATATGAATAAATCACTCTATCCGCGACAGCGAGTTACTATCGCCACAATGGTTCAGATTTGAAAGACAGTCGTCGATGCTCGGCAAAATATTGAGAAAGTTTGACAGCTTCCAAATTTCCCGACGAGTCTGCAATGCTTCGTCGATGCTATCATTTTATGGTTCACGTAATCGACGATGAACACTGGAAGGAAAACGCTGACAAAAGGCGATTTAGTGTGAACCACCCTTAAGAACAGCATGCTGCAGTAGAGAGCCAAATTAACAAGAGAAAATGAGCAGCCATAAACAATTCCATGTATCTAACTAAACTTTAAGTTATGCAAAGCTCTTTAGGGCTTACTTCAACATTATTCAATGTTATTGTAAAAGTATTCTAATAAATAAATTTAATTACAATACAACTACCAAAATTGTATTATACTGTAATACACATATGATGCGGCTCCCAAAAATTTTGCAACTTTGAAATTTGGCTCTTTGAGAAAAAATTTTGCCCACCCCTGCCCTAGATGACGCATTCCTCTAATTTTATGGCTCTCATTGCCGTAGAAAAGTTGAACTATGACTCACCGGCAGCAGAGCCAGTTGGCCATGCATTGTAGAGCCAGCCAAATTGTCAAGATCTTCATCCAATATCTCTTCTCCTCCGAGTCATTCCTTCAATATTAATATACACCACTTATGGGGTATAGGTAATAACATGCCTATATGGTAGTTATAAATTATGATTATAAGTTATTTTAATATGTGTCATAAGTTATATAATCACTTTTAATTTTTCTTATAACATGACCAATGCGGGTCTGTCTGTCTGTCTAAAGCCATGAAAAAAAGATAGCAAAAAAGTTGCATCGTGTAGGATTTGAACTCATAACATGTTTATGTTGACCACTTTGCACTACTACCCGCGCTAATCAATTATGTACCTTACAGCATGTTAGAATAGGTAGGCCTATATTAATAGTTATTCTTTGTGCTTTATTGGCCTGCCTGATGATCTTTCACGCCACACTAGACCGTCAGGGTAGCAGCTGGTTATAATTTTGGTTTGATGTTTTCAACATAACGTATTTTCAAGCATAGTTGAGGCTACAATCACTCCAACTTTATCGAGTGTATCAGCCCCACATAGTGAAGAGCAAGTACTTATTTTTATGTGACCATGAATATAGTTATGGGTCATCACCTACATTAGAAACAAGCCTGTGGTGTTATACAATGTGTTTAGCACAACTGTATGTTTATTAAAAAGGAGACGACATGGGGTGAATTCAGACTCTATCCTCTTAGTTTTTAAGCCCGGGTTACAACAACTACAACTGTCACGGTGGGCATTTATCTATCCATACATAAACATATTTGCAGCCGATTAAAAAGTACTGGATTGTCCTTACATAAGTTCTTATGTTTCATTTTGCTTACAGGTAATTTTAAAGAAACATCAAAGCTTTACTAACTTGGCACTTGACTAGCGTTCAATGTTCCATGACTGCAATGAAAATACCCATAAAATAGCTTTTATTAACTTGATCAGTTAATACAATCTGGATAATTTACATTCAGTTCAATATTGCCGAATCTAAATAAATAAAAACAATTTAAATCAAATAAATCTACCAGTTGTAGTTGTTGTAACCCGGGTCTAAAATTAAGAGGATAGTCTGAATCCACCCCATGTCGTTTCCTTTTTAATAAATATACAGTTGTGCTAAACACATTGTATTACACCATACGCTTGTTTCTAACGTAAGTGATGACCCATAACTATATTCATGGTCACATAAATATAAGTACTTGCTCTTCACCATGTGGTGCTGATTTACTCGATAAACTTGGAGTGACTGTAGCCTCTACCATGGTGAAAATATGTTAAATTGAAAACATCAACTCAAAATTATTACCACTAGTACCTGACGGTCTAGTGTGGTGTGAGAGATCATCAGGCAGGCCAATGAAGCACAAAGAATAACTATTAGTATAATAGGCCTTACTATTCTAACATGCTGTAAGGTGATTGATTAGTGCAAGTAGTAGCGCAAAGTGCAAGATAAATATGTTGTGAGTTCAAATCCTACCCGATGCAATTTTTTTCCATGGCTTTGGACAGACAGACCCACATTAGTCTTATTATAAGAGAGATTAACAGTGATTATATAACTTATGACACATATTAAAATAACTTATACTAATTTAGCTGCCTTAGCACCAAGTGTTTCAATAAATATGTCGTTCGTAGATGATGTATTGGTTAAAGATTTCTCTGCCTTTATTCTTGGCACAACGATATTATCAATATCCTCAACTTATGGTATCTATACAGGTAATAATCTACAGAAATCATTAATGGGCTCTAAATATTTTTTAAAATTAATTTAATTTATTTTGTCTGGTTCAATGGTACTACTGTTAATCTTTTTCATTCCCTTTTTGGAATTTAAGCTGTGATGTATTATTTTGGCTTTAGCTCTTATACTAAGTCGTGTGTTTTTACCTGAATTCAGTTGGTATGACATAAGCAATGAAGATGAAGGGTGTAGTAGAAGTCACAATCCAAAAGTATGCAGCAGCGGCAAATTTTGATGCTTTCATTGGTGGAGCATCTTCAGCTCTCGCTTCTTCCATCAACTCCCATATCGTTTTGCCATCTTCAGACTACAGAATGTGATCATATGTTAGAAAACATATAGTTTGATGTGTTAGGTAGCGACTAAAAGCTTCATAGATTTGATTGGTGTCAATAAAAATGTAGTAATATTTAAAGTTGCAAAGTTATATTAGCAGTTTGATAAGCTATAATTGATAAGTTTGAAACGTATTAACTGGAAAATTTAATGAAGGTCACACACGAGTACATGTACTCATAACAATTTGTTTAACCTGAATGCGAGGACAAAGCGAAATGAACGAGTGTTCCTTCAGGCCGTCCACTGTTATTCACCAATGAAATTCTACTGCGCTAACAAGTCTGAACAAGCACAATTCATTAACTACAGAACTTACCCTGAACATGGTAATAGCAGACTAGTAGCTTTTTCTATTTTGGCATCCGTCTACGGGAAATTTATACGAAGATTAAGTTAGTTAATTTCACGAGTTGACATAGTTGACTAGTTCATTACTGTAGAATTAAAGCTACTTGATTATACGTTTCATCTGCAAATAAATTTTAGCTTTAAAAAAATTTAAACTAGCTAGCATTTGTTTGATTAAAATTATTTGCTGTGCACTACAATTATGCTAACTTAATAGTAAGGGTGCTAAGTGTGTACGATTATTACTCATTTACTTATACTCACAAACAAATCGAAGTACATTTTTGTTTACACTTCCTGCGCCTCATATCTCATGGTAGCTACAGTGTCTCCGTAGGGACGAGTGTTTGGGTCCCGTAAAGTTTCATTTGTATCATCGGTTATATTAATAGGCGAAAGGGAAACTTGTTTTGGCCGATAGTCGTTCCGGCTCGACCGAGAAATACGTTATCGGCCAATCGGCTAAACCTTTCTTTTACAACTTAATCACCGTTAGCATGTCACTGCGCTCAAGATTTATACATACATTGAGAAAGGTAAATGATAGTTGAAATGTGGTACACATGTTTTAAAAAGACACTCGTTAATCATCATAAAATATCATCATTTTAAATATTGTCAACAACAAACGACTCACTGCTATTACTTATAAGAGCAATGTCATCTTTACATTCGACTAGAAATCGTTAACTTTTTTGCTGCATTAGTCTAATCAGGAAACAGTAACAGCAGTATTTTTTATTGCATTATATACTCGGCTTGCCTCTAGTTTTACTGCTACTGGTTGTGACAGTCTATGATTTTATGCTTTACACGCATCGTTCTACAATAACTGATTTAAAGTATACAGTTTATCGTTACTAAATTCTATTTGCGACTTGTGCAAGCCAGAAACAACGTTAAAACTAAATGTTCTTAATTTTTACTCAACTCGTATCACATATTTGCACTACTTCTTTGCTGGATACCAGTTTAGTCGGGCTTTAACATTGGAACCTAGCACAAAATAATTCACGTTGCTTTTTAGTTACACCGGCAGGTTTGTCCGTCTCCGCAATGAAACAATTGAAACTGGAAGTAAAAAGTATGTCTTTTTCAATTTGTATTATACTAATCCTTTAACCAGTAACAAGTATATGTTCCTCTTTCTTATTATCAGGTACTGTTTTGTGCTATATTTTTGGCATGACTAAATAATTTTCACCAAATAATCATTTCGTCTGCTTATGTACAATTTAAAACTTATACTCTATTCCAGGAATCGGCAAGTCGCTTAGAAAGCATAAGCATGTCTTTGGTAATATGCTTGTACAATTACGTGTCTATCATCCTACAATTATAGTGCAGTCACGGGCATATACTACAAAATGACAATCTGAAAAGTAATATATGGACTGTAGATACCCACACAGGCAATAGAATCACACTAGCGAAAATATTCGGAATATGGCTTGTGAGTGTGATCATTTCAATTCTCAGATGCTTCATGCAGCAAAATTCAAACCCTACCATAAATGACCTTGACTGCTTCATTTCACCAACATTTTACATATACTTAAAAACTCTTTCAGTACTACCGTCGATAACTTGATTTATGATTTACCCATAGATATATATATAGATATATAGGTATATATATCTATGGATTTACCATTTAATAAAATTGTTTTCAGCTCTCTAAGTTCTTACACAATGGCACATTGGAAATTTAGCCATCATCAGCTAGGTTAATTGTACTACTAATGATAATATAAATAAGATAATAATAGCACTATCAGTCATTTATTGGGGCTATGAATCGGGCTCTACTCAACATGAAGTCAAGCAACACAATGCTATGTAAAGTTATTTGGTTCACTGTACTTATTCCACAAATAATGTTTGCAATAATTTAATATTTATTGTGATAATATAGCAAGTTTGGTATCAACCGACCAGTTTATGTGTTAATATTGTCCTATTTTTAAAGAGAAGTAGCCCAGAAAGTGTTAATAAATCATATTATTAATTAGCAAACTTTACATAAAATATCAGCTATGTTAATTTTATATGTTGCTGGAAAATACTTTCCCTAGGACTCTTGCTCTACTGTGATACCACCATAGTGCTACATTGTCATTTCCTTCACATTGTTCTTAAACAAAGTAAAATGTAAAGGCAAATGCTCACTCTTCTTATCTTCTTATTAGTTCTGGCCACTATTCTCCAACACTGCTAATCATTAAAAGTGTATCTGTCTTTGCTTAATTATTCGAGACAAAGTTACAAAGCCACATTTTGAGAAGTGATAGGAAAAACCTTAAATGTACCTTCTCAAACAATGATCTCTATGGTCGATTTTATACTTTTATTTAGGATTGTTAAAGAGAATATTTATTTTAACAAAAGTTGACTAATTATCATGTCACCAACCCTTTGTAAGGAGTCGTAATATATGCCCCTGATTGCCATGAATGTTGTACTTTTACTCGTTGATGTAACCGTCACAATTCCCTTTTTGTAACTGTGCTTGGGTCATTACCTCTGACCTGTTCTGATACATAATAACCTACAGGGGTGACATGTGATATCTCTGGTTATAGGCCTCAGCCATACAGCGTAGTCATATATCAACAACATCTCGTCTCACTGTGAAGATATATGATACACCTGCTGAGGCCATTCATGATATTGAAGATGGTTCAAAGCTGTTAGTTGGAGGTATAACAAGAACTTTAGCTTGCAGACTTCTCATGAAATGCACATATGATATATATAATTAAGCATTTAGGGTTGGAAAGACTTAATTAACGTATTTTTTTCAGGGTTTGGCCTTTGTGGAATTCCAGAAAATTTAATTGATGCCATATTGCAAAAAGGTACCAAAGAGCTTACAGTTGTATCTAATAATGCCGGAGTTGATGACTTTGGCCTTGGCCTTCTTCTACGCAACAAGCAAGTATGTAATCTGCAGTTGGAGTAGGCTTGATGCCATTGTCCTCATTTTTGTTGTAGAGAGGTCAAATGTTTTTAGATTTACTACGCTCACTATGGATTCACTCCCTTTAGACTGATTGTAAAACATTTATTGATGACTGCTAGCAAGCCATAAACAAAAATGTACTCATAAACCTGGAGTTATCTTCTTTCTACATCCGGTTTTTGACCGTTTTCGATCAATGAATAGTCTCTTTATCGATTTGAAAAAGACCTGGGTATAAATCCAATAACATTAGTTTTAACATACACCAAACTCATCAGTTGTATAGCAAACAGTCGATTACCGTAGTCTACAACAATACCGATCGCTTAAAGTCCCATGTCATATTTTTAATAATGTGTGGTCATGACCCTAGCATACCCTGTGTCAACGAGGCTTCAACGACTTGAATTTTATGTACCTTATTTTACATATATTATCTCAAAAACTACTATGATGCTTTTAGATATGTGAGGGTTATTTGACTTGAATCAAAGCGACTTATAAGGGTATCTCATGCGCATGCCTTTCCTCTATGCATTGAAATCTGAATTCATTCTATGTATGAAAAGCTATTTTAATGTTTGAAGGGTAACCCTCATTAAGTGCAAGCAATAATCTATAATTAATGCTCGCGCTTCATGAGGGGTTGCCCATCATACTTGACACCTATTATAGTTAAAACAAATTGTAATTTTATGCGCATGCATGATAATAGGCCTGATAATATGTGATATAACTTTGTTGGTAATGTTCAGACACACACATTGACTAATAACAGAGTTCAGGGGAGAAACAAATTTATTTCTAAGCATTTTTAACATGGATTCTGCTTTCAATTCAACCATATTTTTATGATGCAGTCTTTTGATTTGTTTTTCTGTTTCACACCATATAGATAAAGCGTATGATATCATCCTACGTTGGTGAGAATGCAGAGTTTGAGAGACAGTTTTTGTCAGGAGAGCTTGAGGTGGAACTTACACCACAAGGAACACTTGCTGAGAGAATTAGGGCTGGTCTGTTTTACATTCATCATTCTCTTATATCATTATGTATTCAGCTGGGTCACTTGTCGCGTGCTTTTTGTAATCTTATGTTCTTCAGTTGAAAACTACATCGCGATCAACAGTTTGCAAATAGATTACTTCAGCGCAAGCTGTGGCAAGACAACTAGGTGAACATTACAAAAAAATTTAATTTGCAGGACCAAAATTGAGCTTTGTTCACTCAATAAGAAAAATACTCCCTTAAAGAATAGAGAAAGCATAATTATTATTATGCTTTATTATTCATCTTGAGGTGTTGACTGATGTTCTAAAAAAAGAATCAAGGAGATCGACCAACCAGAAGCTGAGATATAGCCAGCCAAACACAGGTCTACCAAAAAACATAAGTGTTTTGGTAATCATCAATGTATGATGTATGAAATCGACTTGTGTGCCATTGGTCAATTAAGCCAACTAATGCGCTCTCCTATAACAATCACGGCGTTTTAATTGGTTTAATACCTGGAAGTATAGAACAATCAAATTAGGCCTAAAAATCATCGCTCCTAGAATTCCGAACCAGTCCCTCAGACGTGTAGATTAGTTTTAGCATAAAATAATTACTCGCATCTATTATTTCGCAACATTTCGCTATCTTGCTAGTTCAGCTCAGTTTTGTTGTTTTTCTACTTAGCTTCCCTATTCAGACTCATCTTTAGCGTTGTTCAGATTTTTTTTAACTATAGCTAATAAATGGAATCAATTAAATCAATCATCAATCTCGGTTATCATTTGGAATTTTTTAGAAATTATATTAGTTACATCATTTATTCTATACGCAGTTATATTATTACTTTGTATAATATGCATTATGATTATTATATAATTCATAAAAAATAATCATAGATAAGATAATAGATCAATAGAAAAATCAAATCAAAAGTTATAGTTTTCTTTTAGCAAGAGCAGCACAGTCAAGTTAGTTTTTTAAGATTATGGCTGTGGTGAATTTACAGTCTGTTAATAGTGACGATAATCATGAAAGTCAACTGAATTCTGCAGTAGATACACAGTAGAAGAATGCTGCAGTAGATACACAGTAGAAAAATGATGAAGGAACAAAAAGTCCCATTCCTATTTCTTATTCTAAACAAACTGCAACTCGCGGATATCGCATATAGACTATACACGCGCCGTTCGTTGAACAGATGATCTTCGGAGCATATCCGTGGAGATTGAGTTAAAATTTGAAGCACAATAGTCAAAATCTGCTCTTCTGTTTTGAAAAATCATGGTGAGGGGTTGTGGGCAAAAGCCTTTACCACACAATGTGTGGTTGATTTTTCTGAGAAACCAGAGCTAGTCTGTAAATTACTTAGTATCGCGAGAAGCGTTTCATATCTCGTAGCCAAAACAATCATTATAAATAACGACGGTAAGGGTGGACAACTCCGGCACATGAACATTAAGTCGATTTTGAATGTCACAGTTTTCGGGATTTTCGAAGGGTTTTCCTCTGATTCTTTATTAGGTAGACCTGTGTTTGGCTGGCTATATCTCAGCTTCTAGTGGGTCAATCTCCTTGATTTTTTTTTAGAATTTCAGTCAACACCTCAAGATAACTAATAAAGCATAATAATATTATGCTTTCTCTATTCTTTAACAACTATCAACAGTTCTTTTTCAAGTTACTCACCCGTAGCTATTCTAAATTGTTGTTTTTAAAGATGTTTTTCATTGTTTTCACGTTTTTCATCTTTTAGCTTTTATTTTTAAGGTGCTTTAGATTGAGCTTTTCTGTGTCCATAAATTTAAATAGGTAATAAAGTAAGTAATACTCTAGGAATTTAGCACCATTGTCAGGGATCATTGATAGATGGATTATTAATATGGTATTCAAACTTATTTTTAATTGTCAGGGGGAGCTGGTATTCCAGCATTTTTCACTCCTACCGCCTATGGAACTCTAATACACAATGGTGGAGCTCCTATCAAATATGATGCTGATGGTGCTGTTGGAATTGCGAGTGAGACTCGTGAGGTATAGTTGTTCTTTTGGTATTGCTTTTTATGTTCATCGAACGATTACTTTAGTTCTTGTATGACGAAATTCATCGCCGATGTATAGTGTCGATATTTGCAGCGGCTACACACACCCATGCTAAAAAATATGTCGTGCTGACAAATGGATTAGTCAATGGAAATTGGCCTCAGTTGTTTGAAGAGTCCGACGTTCTTGCTGGGTTTTCTAGTACAGAAGTAAAGTCATGATGTTTGTGTAGTACATGTGCAAAATCAACAATTCATGATAGCAATAGCGTTTTACAGCTGCTTGCGTTACTATTTTATGATCAAAGAAAAATGCGTTATACGCAAACGATGACAACGACTAAGTACACAAGTTCGCTGACAAATGTAAATGGCTATTTGCATGAACCGCTGGCATCATTATCAATTGAAAGCGATTCTTGGACGTAACTAGAACGCGTTGGAAATAGATGAAATTGAATCGAGATCGCAATCATAAACTATTTCAGCCAATCACAGATTTATTTGGTTGTATCATTACTGACGTAAACCAACATGTTGATTTCCAAACGATGCATTGTCGGTGTGTATAGACAATCCTTAATGCTGATGTAGCTGTGAGGAGCATAAGAGACCATTTGAAGGTTACCTTTATCTTCAAAGTCACACCCACTACACGGCTTTTTTCATTCTTGTTTTAAAATAGTAAAGTATCATGTGGAATAATTAGATATGTGGAAAGGGTGAGGTGATCTGGACATAAAGGATGAGATCGGAGAGAAGTTCAACTTCAGTGAGAAAAAATGAGGTGGTGAATAAATGTTAGGAAGCAGATGGGAGCAAAACACGTTTGATTGAACATGAAGGAACATCAAAACTTTAAGGGTTAGTTGTATTTGTAGACGAGACAATTCGCTGGTGTTGACTATATCATGGAGGAAGCCATCACCGGAGATTACTCATTGATCAAAGGGTGGAAGGCTGATCGTCATGGCAACGTAATTTTTAGGTACAAAATTACAATTTGTTTATTCTTCGTGTTTCAGTTTTGACACGAAAAGTCTGCTGATGCACTAAACAATCAGTCAGTTGCCAGAGGATATGGTAGAGACAGACTTTAGTCAATGGTTTGTCTACTAGTTATAGGTGTGTTACAGGATGACAGCTAACAACTTTAACTTGCCCATGGGAAAGGCTTCAAGGAACACCATCTGTGAGGTGGAGGAAATTGTTGACGAGTTGGACCCCTTGCACATTCATTTGCCAAGCATCTATGTGAAGCGTGTGATCAAAGGCTCTGGATATGAGAAACGAATAGAAGTCAGTGGTTTTTAATCAAACATAGCATTCATTAAAGTTTATTTAAACCATTTATCATTGAGTATTTATATAGTAGTGTATAATCTATTTAGTAGAAGTGACATATTATCTGCTACTTTTGATAGTGTACAAGCTCTGTCTCGGTACGACAATCTGTCAACATGATTGATGTCATAGCAGTAAAGAGACCTTTATTTGGACAATGCTTATTCTAGGGAATAGGCATTGTTCCAAATAAAGGTCTTTTTACTGCTGTCTTTTCCCCCATGAACAAAGCTTGCATGGAACTATGCCCATTATTATTTGCAGTTACATTACTTCGTTTTCAAACATGAGTTAAGTGATGAACAGGCTGCATAATACTGTTTAGTGTTCTATTCCTACCATACAGTAAAACTTTGGAATACAACAGTAAACCATTCTGATATTTATGTCCGGAGTCGAAACTGCTGTATGTTGGTGCAGTTATTTTATATGAAACATCGTATTTCGTCCACGTTGATCCACCACTCAAATACAAATACAACGATAAATACTTTAACTAATGAAATGTAACATTAAAGCAATCGCATTATATAAAATTAATAGTTGAATTCTCGGTGTTGTGCGGGTAATAAGATGATTACCCAATGAATTTGGGTAACCTAAATTTGTAACTTGTAACTTAAGCTCCCGTAAGACCTCTATTTGAATGCTATGGCATTCTATTTTTCAACCCTTCATTATAGTAGCATTTAATTAGAGGTGGTAATTAGATTAAATTAATTTAATCTGTATTTTCAGACTAGCTTGTTAGAATTTGGAAGATAAATTTAACACTTTCACAGGCGAAGCGGTACGAATGTCACTTATGTTTTACTCTCCTTTTGGTAGATCGACATTAATGCCGGTTGGCCTCAGCATTTGTGCTAAACCGTCTTTCATACACGTCAAAATATCAGACCGAGATAAACAAGGAGCTACTTTGATTATAAAATATTTAGTGCTGTACTGTTATTAATTGTTTCGATGTTGTCGTTTTCAAAGTTTTAAAGAGAAAACAGTAAAGTTTTGGAGTTGAAAGTGGACGTAGTTTCCTAGTTTCATCTCTCTACACATAACAATCAGTCTTGTTGATGTTTTTTGTTGATTTATTTAAAATTATTGCTTTTTGTTCAAACTTGTTCTGGTTTAAATTGACCTGTCATATTATGCATTCGCTGTCACGGTCACTAAACAATCTTTTATATTTTGTTTGTGTAAATGGTATTCTCACGATAGCATGTTTAGTGTTTTTGTTAACATTCCAAAATGCAAAAAAATTCCTTTGCAACTAATCTATATATATATATACATTTCTCAAAGTTAAGTCTGTTTTTGGTATGTCCAGTTATATATATGCTATTATTAGAATCTTTAAATTAAGAATTTGTACCGAAAAGAATTGATCTCGGACCCTTCTTTCGCCAGTCCGACGCCGTACCAATTAGGTCACAGAGATTGAGTTGTTTGCTAGCCCATATATGTCGATATATGGGAATACCCAAACAGCAAATACCCAACAGTTTGGCATACTGCGCAGGGTGATTGCGTAACTTCACGGAGACGAATAGCTCTCATTAGTAAGCTTACTAAAGTTTTCCATTAGCTATGTGCCAGGCTAATATCAAGTGGCAGGCAACTCTCATTACTTCTCATTGTTTATAAGCTGATTTTTAATAACCGGGCAACGCCGGGAAGCACAGCTAGTTTCCTATATATACATTTCTCAAAGTATGTGGATCTGTGTGTCAAACCAGCTATAACGCACGCTTTGTGCACCACTTGTGGAGAAAATAGAGGAACTTTAGTTGGTTCCCTTACAACATCAGTAAAGTCTGTAGGCCAGTCTTGATTTGTTTGTAACTAATACCGTATAGGATGAATTTATTCGCGGAGTTATATTTCGCGAAAATTGCCATTTCATGCATATTCGCGGATTAATTTATTCGCGGCTAAAAACTGCTACTCTCTATGAAGAGTTAACTCTATTACATCTACCAATAGAGTTAACCCTACGCATGCGCGTATTGTGTGTTTCGTTTTCTATTTAGCTTACAACTACGGGTGGATCGTGTTAAGGCGGGACAGCTAAGCTATAAATTTTTTGCTGCGTTCAAAGGTTTTTACGAATATTCATAGATTTGGAGGCCTTTGATGAACCAACAATTTGTGGTAAGTAATGAGTTTTTTCAAAACCATTTACTAAATTAGTTGAATTTTACTTTGGTTCTTCGGTAAAACGCAATATTTATTTTTTCCATCCCTACCGCTTCATTATTTGTTTTAGTGTGAGAGAGAGATTTTTCATCATACACGCAAGCACAATACTGCAAGGGTGGTATATGTCATTCTTAAGGCGTGGTCACACTAGCACCGAACCGACGTAGGTTCGGTTCGGAGGCTGGTTCGGTTCGTGGCACATGTCACACGGCCACCGAAGTAACTTCGCTTCCTAGATACCATACGTATAGAGACAGGACACGGTTTCATTAGTAGTTGTTATGTATTTGAGTTAAATATTTCTATTGTAAACAAAAAAACTTTGAGGAACAATTATAAATTATAATTACACAGCAGATTTATCAGAAGATCGTTCGGCTGCTCTAAATAAATCACTCGATACAAATATTTTGCTAACCCTTCCCATCAACATAATTATATTTTTTAACATATGAATGTTTTCTATGCTGAGTACATAACAAACAAAAACAGTCTTTATCATAGTACTGTGGTTTTACATAAATAAATCAGTCAACGATAGTTCATCAGGATGAATATGACACATTACTTATATTCTACACGAAAGAAAATCACAACCATTCCCTTACATTTATGCAAAACTTAAGTGCAACATCTTACATTTATGCAACCCAATCACAAGTCCGGGTGAACCTTGTCGTAAATTGCTTCATGTTGTTTATTTAACGAAATAAAATTATCGTCCCATTTCTTTTTTAACTTTACTCACACGCACGTAAGAAGAAATGTGACGCGTGCTCGCTAGAATTCTAGAATTTTAACCAGCCAATAAGAGCAAGGGTTCGGCACGAAATTTCGAGCAATACCGAAATAGTTCGTTTCGGCCAGAAATGTCCTCAGCCGAACTTTTTAGAGCTGAAAACGACGTCGTTTTGCGTCATTTAGTTCGGTTCGGTGCCCGTGTGACCACGGCTTTAGAAGATCACGAATCATTCAGGGAAGTCTGGAAATTGAGGTAGAAGTGACCGCAGCTACTTACGAGGAGAATATATCTGTTTTAAAAAAAGGAACAAAAGCGCCTTTACGAGCACAAATCTTTGGCCAACCTGCAGAACTTTGCAATAGTAAGCCACGAGGAGAGTTCTGATGATAACTTCCTTACCAGCCATGTAGTAGCGAGAGAATTGCCTTTAACATCTACCCAGGACAGTGACAGCGATATAGAGCTGCTATTACCAAAATTACTAGTCAGAGAGCACGATTACACGCTAGTATTCACTTATCAAGAGTATCAGTTTAATTTTATTGCTCTAGACAACCGCCATATAGACTAAACTGTTTATATTTACTCCATTCATCATTTGTAATATTTTATTTGTATTTGAAATATTTTATTTGTACACTCAAGTTTTTAATAAATTATAATATATCTATACATGAAATAAAATATACAATTTAATCATGTTTGCTGCGGCGATATCAAGGAGTTGTTGTCGATGAAGGGGTCTAGGTTGACTGGTTGCTTCTCTGCCAATATTCCTCCCTTGATGAATATTACTAATTGTCTCTAGTTTTCGTAATCGGAGTAGGTTGTTTCATTCTTAATCTGCAGTAAACACAAAAAAACAAAAAATATTAACAAGTGTTAAGGAAGTACAAAAACAATAGCTGAAGTATTTAATGAAAGCGATCAGTTTTTAAACAAAAGAATTAACTAATGCAGTTAATTATGGAAAAACGTATCTGCACTGCAAATCAAATACATACCAAAATGTCCAGATCAGAATCATGATCGTCCTCAACTTCGGTATTAGAGGTTGATTTCAATGTAAAAAAACTAGAAGAGATTTTTTTGCGATGACGAAGCCATGGCGAATAACTTGTGAAAACCTTGATTATTTTTGTAAAGAAGTTCGATGCAATGGCAATAAAACTCGAAGCCCGGCGATGATTTTAAAGAAGTTTTGGAACTCGGCTACGTTTAGTACTTCTGCCTAGCGGCTATTTTTGCGATGACGCCATTCTGCATATCTTGTGACAACCTTGAATAATTTTGTAAAGAAATGTGATGCATTGGCAATGGTGTTAGCTCAGAGCCCAGGCAATGATTTTAAAAATGTTTTGGAACTCAACTACGTTTAGTATTTATATTAAAAACTAGCCTAGCAGCTAGTTTTTAATTTGATGCAGTAGTTATTCTCCCTTGTGATTAAAAATAGAACTAATTATTCACGGAATTTAATAATTCGCGAAATTGACTGTTCGCGAAATCGCGAATTTTTATACCCAACGGATATTTTCATCCTGTAGGGTAATAGCATCATTTTAAAGACCAGGTCTCGTTTAGTGTGTGTCCACACGCGTGTGTGTAAAGCGTTAGTTTAAATGAATGATTGCAGTGTTAGTAAATTGATGGTACGCCACACTGCCAGTGGGTTTGTTAAAAACAATCGCTGTAAAAGAATTACATTATGTCAGCAGTGAGGAGTGAAAAGTCAGGTAGTTTAAGTTCCTTACATTTCCTTGCATCATTCCAAGTCGGGCGAAGCAGACATTTATAGTAATAGCCGCTTACCTTTCGAAGAGTGTATTGTGGCTTTGCTTGTTATGGTCGTTTTGATATAAACATTTCAAACTTTTAGCTGATTTTATTATTTATGGACAGATCAAGAATGGCCTGCAACCTTTCAACAGAGTTCAGCATGTGATGGCACAGCATTTAGATGTGGGAAAATAAGTTAACCGGCTCAATACTTGCATTGTGTTTGAATGTTTAAGAACTTCGTAGATTTTATGTGAAGAATCGTACTACAAGAATTACATAGAACCACCGCTATGCAATAACATAGAACCACCGCTATGCAATTACATAGAACCACCGCTATGCAATTACATAGAACCACCGCTATGCAATTACATAGAACCACCGCTATGCAATTCTTATTGTTTTTGGTATTATTTACTAGAAATTGAAGCTGACACGCGAAAGCTCAGATGGGCACAGCAAGTCAGAGGGGGAAAAGCGGAGAGAAAGAATTGTCAAAAGGGCGGCACTCGAGTTCAAGGACAATATGTATGCCAATCTCGGTATTGGCATGCCCATGCTCTCCAGCAACTACGTGCCACCCGGCATCAGGCTGACCTTGCAAAGCGAGAATGGCGTTCTCGGACTGGTAAGTTGTTTTCTTCTTTTGGTTCCATTACTCCTTGACTGATGTTTTCAAGTAGAGGAAGCTCCTCGGAAGTGGGCTATATCTATTTATTTTTCAAGTCAATACATATTTGTCTTTTGATACTAGTATGATTGATTAGGTTTTTATTAATCACCAAAAAGCTGTGACTTTGTTGAATATTTATGAGTTATGACCTTGGACAAGTCACGGTTCAGTAGCTTGTTTTGGCTACACTTTTGTGGCAGGAAACCATGGCTCCTAATTATAGGCAGAAGGATTTTGGTTCTCAGGCAACCTTTTGGCTCAAACTCTGTTGTTGAGGAATCTCATGTTTCTTTCTGAAGTTCTGTTGCTTCTAAAAACCGTAAAAAACATCTAAAACCAGCTCTAAAACCGGTCGTTATTAGTTCATATAGTGCTTTCTTTTCGTCACTGCATTTTTTAATCATTGATATTTACCATCACTCAATTGATATGTGACATCTACTTTCTTTTTATCTTTCTTTATCTCAGCGCTTCACCTTTTAACAAGGATTATTCTTGTAAATATGTAAATATAATAACAATGTGCAAAGAATAATTGTTCCAATTTATTGCTGCTATGTCACACTTACCAATAGCATGTCAGAAGTTACCTCATTTATCTATTTTTTTTGTCACTTTCCAATGTGTTCTTGGAAAATATCAGATCTGTGATGAGATCTCCACCTGATGTGGTCTCAGGTGCAGATCTTAACGAGGCGTTCTGTTGATAGAAACTAGACGCTACTAGCTTACATCTCCATTTTCGGAGAGCTAGGTTAAGGAGACAAAGAAGTCTGCTTCAGTAACTTTTCAATTTTTTCAACTTCCCATTGGCTACTATGGTTATTTGAAAGGTGGAAAGGTGACATCATGTGGTTGAAGAATGCGAGTTGAATTCAGAGGCCGAAATATGAAGGTGGTATTTTTTACTGGCGGCTCTTACATTGAAGTAAAAAAAAGTTAAGTGTTCGTCAGTGACAGCTTTTTGTTGGTTTGTCATGATGCAGCCTTCTCTAGCCAATTTTTGAAACTTTTTTATTGAACTATATACTTTTTTGTTTGTATTGAATCGACAGTCCTTTGGATCATCAGAGTTCTATGTTTCTTGCAAGTAGGTTATTGTATACTACACATGGGATAGGAGCTCATCATCCGTCTGTTACTATCAGTGAGATGCATTTTGGTGAAGCATCGAGTACGTAATATACTATTTTGCTTCCACCTTTTTACACCCGCATCATCAGTTGGCAGTAACCATATTCTCGTCAATCTTGCAGCATCTTTTTCTTACAGTCACTTAAGAGGACTAGGACTGTATTATGGTTTTGGCTTTGATAGCTCTCCATGATATTTTGTTGTTAGCGATTATCTGCCAGGAACTGAGATGGAGGTTCCTTCACTTCACAAACCATTTAGCGACATCTTTAAATCTCAGTCCCTATGCTCAGATTTCTCAGTCCTAGGTTGTTTATGTGTTTCATCATTGATCGTTCAGTATATGTTTTGGAAGTCGGTTTTTCATCCTATGTTTGGTATCCATAGCTTCCATAGCTATCTTGATCATTCAGGTCTGGTTTACACATTGCGGAATTTCTTCATTTTTTCTCATGTCATACTATTTGATTCCCATATTTCCATTACCATGTCCCTTAGTTGGCTCATTATGTATGCATTTAGTTTTTTTGCTTGGTCCCTGTAGAACCTTGATACCTTGGCACAATTGCATTGTATATTAGGTATTTAGACAAAACGCCTCTCACCCAGTCAATGTGATGCAGATTTTTCACAACTCAAACCTTTTTTCTTTCTTGCTCATCGAAATCGGGTTTTACAATACGCCTCAACTCAAATTTATTTCTGCAATAGATCAATTCAGTCAAAGAGTTGAGTTCATTGGCAATGATTGGTTCTCGCTCATTCAAAATGGTTGACATCTTGAAGATGGCAACACTGTTTCACTTAGTTTGATAACCGCTCTAGAACTTCTCATCGTGTTTCCCCAACTGATATAACACATGTTGGCGACTTTGTATACTCACTCAAGCAGAAACTTCATCCTCTGTTCGAGCGTTGTACTCTGACGCAAGTTTACAGAAAGCTGTAAGCTGTTGAATTTAGATTGGTTCATGACTGACAAGAACTATGAAGCTAGATCACTTGGTAAATTTTTTCTGCGAAACATTTTTAGGCTGACCAGATCTACCCTACAAAACCAGAGTTGAAATATGTCATGGTATACCCTTTTGGTCTCCGAATGAGCCATGGGTTTTTACACAACTTTGCCAATGTTAAATACTACACTGTAACCTCAGCTTTTAATTCATTTCCTTCATCAAGATCTGGCTCAAATCTCTTCTTAGGCATTGCATCTATTTGAATAATAGTTTTCTTCATTTCATTTCCATACGTAAAATATCTATCCATATCTTTTTATTTAGCTTACATTTTATTTTACCTGCGTAGTTTTACCTGCATAGTTTTATGCTATTAAAGACCATTTTTACCTGCGTAGTTTTATGCTATTAAAGACCATTTTTACCTGCGTAGTTTAATGCTATTAAAGACCATTTTATGCCATTCTTTTTTCTCATCAACTTCGTTTGGATTACCGTTTTCAATATGGTATGTTGTTGCCTTCGATTGAATTGTTGTTCACTCATATGAACTGTGACATGGTCTATTATCAAATGCTTTTTCTTCATCGGTACTCTAAAAGATAGCTATTTTTGACTTGAATTTAGTTACTAGGTTTTTTTCCATTTAACATTTCATCATTAACCTAGAATAGTAATCATAAAAGCAGTGCATATAACATTACTTTAAACCTAATCGCACCCGGTAAACTTTTGTTTACAGCGACTCTCAATTCTCAACTTTTTACCATGTCTTTGTTTTGTTTATTTATCGATGTTGTCATACTGGTTCTTTTTTCTTGTCTGTGTTGTGATTTGGTGCTTCTGTATTTTACCCAGAATTTACTTTTTCTATCAGTAATCTTCATGCTAGGGCAAGTGGCTTAAAGAGCCACTTACCCTAGCACATGTTACTTGTAGGAGGCATCTGTTGTAGATTACGCATCTATTGTAACACATGACCAAGCATCCGGTATGCATTGTATGCGCATGAACATACTGGGTTATGTTGAGCATGCTCAACTTACCCCAAATCAACAGTGATCAACTTGCCCCACACGCCACTTCTCAGGCATGTGATCGAACTTGAAAACCTACATTTAGAATCATAAAAAAGTTATATTATTGCTTCACAAAAATTCCATTGGACAAGGTGTATCAATGTATTGATCAGATTGGCTCAATTTGGACTTTTGCACAAGTATGGTTGGTGTACATAAAAATTACAAAAAAAGACAAAATTCTGATTGAATAGCTTATCTCTCTGTTTTTCACTCTGAGCTTGTAAATACCAGGATCTAAGGTTCAAGATCCTAAAATTATGTTAAAATTTTAAACAACAAATCACATGTTTGGTAGGAAATTGTGGTGCCTAACTTGCCCCAATGCTCAACTTATCCCATTTTTCCTAGTAGCAGCTGGTTTTGAACGCTCTTAGTTTTTAAAGAATGCAGCTTACCAATGGAACTACACGGCATGGCAATGGGAAAAACGGGCATGGGGATCCCCATGGCATGGGGATTTGGGAAAAACGGCATTGCGCCTTCCATATTTTTCATAGCTTTTGCTGTTGTAATTGATCTTCTCTACTGACCATAGAGCGGATCAATACACCTATAGACGGGTAATATAGCTTGCTAGTCACTCAACTATTGTTGGCATCAACGGAATATGACAAATGGTATTAAATAAGGACAATGATATTAAATAACTATATTTAATAACGATAAAGATATTTAGTAATGATATTAAATAACAAAAGACACAAAAAGTAAACTTGCCTCAAAACATGGAAAATTTATAAACAGAATTTGGTTTAGTTAGTGATTGATATTGTTCCATAAATGAATGAACTTACATGTACCGATGCGAAGAAGTAACTGCTCCTGTTCTGCACTTGCTTATATAAGGTTTTCTCTGCTGCGTCACTACCACATCACCGACTTCTCGTTTAGCCTTTCGTCACCACCTGTAACTGCCGTGACCTCAGACATAAGCGTAGCCTGGGGCCCACTTACCCGATTATACGACATGCCCTTTTTTTCATTCTTTTTCTGTTTGGGCCATAAACCTTCCAGAAATACACATGAACTCATCCAGTGACTCACCTTGCTGGTGGAGTTCACCTTACTCATTACGACTGGTCCATCCACGCATCCGGAACGCCATCACTCCCGGGCACCCCTGTGCTGCCGTTGTACTTGACAGCACTACTCTCTTCACTTTCCTGGTCCCCTCTACTTCCTGCGCTACTACCGTGACCTCTGTCACCGCCAACACCATCACTACTGTCTCCACCACTACTTTCAACTGGCCTGAAAACTGGTGGTTGGGTCAGCAATGATGCTTCAACCTCAGGTTCCGCCCCTTTCGTCTTCACCACGCTCTCTCCAATAAAGACAGGCTTGACAGGCATCTTGTGGGAGGTCTTCACCTGGGCCGTAACCAGCTGCATAGGGGATGGCGCCGCAGAGTTGGGAAACGATGTAGGCCCACACCTATTTAGCTCGGTTTGACCCTCCCTCGGTGCAAGCCTACTACCAGCAATCTTCCTCTGAACCTCCGCCAAGTGCTTAATCGCCGCCCTCAATGCCTCTGCATTCTCCAACTCGCTGACTGCTGCCCTGCGCTCAGCACTCAGTCTGGCCAACTCTGCCTCAAACTTCCTCCGCACCTCCAACTTCTCACTCTCAATCCTGGCAATCCTCCTCTGACACCCTTCCCTGTCCAACATCCTGTCACTGGATCCATCTGCCAAAAATGAGCTTACCTTCTCCATGATGGGTATCGGTGTAGCAGCTTTCTTAGCACTGCGACTCACTTCGACATAACTCCTCACCTTCCTCACAGGCGCCGGTAGTTCCTCGCTGCCCTTCTTTTTCCGTCTCATTATTTACTGCCCCACCTGAACCCGGCGGGGGCAACCACTAACCGCGTGCCCAGTCTCATCACACCACTGACAAATCTGTACTTTGCAGTCCTGCTAGTGTCCACTTCTACCGCACCTTCTACAAGCATTATCAGGACAATTCACAGCCAAGTAGTCTCGCTTAGCCCTGTAAATCATAAACCACAACTTACCGCTACTACCATATACTACAGGCTTCTTAGCCTTGGTACCATCCTTCTCTACAACTCTCTCCTCACCTCTCCTTTCCGGTCATCCGCCACCGCTAGCTCCACCATCAGAACTGTCTGCCATGGAGATTATTTTATTATCGCTTTGCATTTCTTTACAACAATATGCAACATGGCAACCTTCTTTTAATAACAGTTAGTAGTAATTACTATCTTTATCTAGCCGAGGTCTACTGACTCGGCCACTCCTTGTAACTGTGCCCCTAGCTATTGCCTCTTCACCAAACCCGTGTGAAGTTTGGGTATCCTGACTACTTGAGATTATATGGCATTGCTTTACTGATAAGAATGGTCTTATAGTTATGCTAGTATTAGGTGTTTCTTTTGTCGGGGACCTTCTTTGACCTTTTTTCAGTCCTTGTGTTAGCTTTGAGTATCCTTTATTTTCTCTTTGATTTTTCTTTGTTTTATTCATTGTTAGTCTGTTTTTCTCTCACTGTGTGGCCGTATCGTTTCTTTTTTTTCAGATTTTTGTTGGTATTTTTTCACGTTAGCCTCGCCTATGTAATGTTGTCCTCTCTCTATTTATCTCCATGATTTAAAAGTCATATGAATTCATGTATTATGGTTTGACCTAATGCTATGTTTTTTAAGAAGTAGTGTGCACACTACTTAGTCGTTGTTAGCTATGCTATTGCGTATTATTGGCTTCATCACTCTTCCAGTTTTTTCTTTTTTTCAACTAATTTTGTTGATAAAATTAAACCAAAAATCACACTTTTGGTCTATTTTGTCCTCACACTCCTTGCTACACAATGTCATGCATAATGCAAAAAACAAAACAGTGTTCTGCTAAAATTGGGAGATGTCTGCTCAATGATGAGCTGAAATCATGACAACTGATTTTACATTGAGTATTTCCCAATTTAGCTGTAACAAAATCTCCCGCAGGTAAAGATTGTCCTGCTGATGATAAACAAATATATACCTTTGATAAAAAACTAGTAGATTCTAAATGAATTTCTTATCTAGATGGATGATGACATTATTATAAACTGAATCAGTTTATATACATTTAAGTTGAGTAAAATTTATCACTTTAAAGTCACATCAGGTACTTCTACATTTTACAACGTTCCCTACATTACTAGACGAAAGTATATAGGCTTTTGCATCCATATTTTGTTTTGTAAGGATTATTTTTCATATGATTGTGTTTAATATCTTGAACTATTTTTGATTGAGAAATAGTTCTCTGCTGCCGTGTTGTCAGCAAAATTGATGCCTAAACTTGTCCCATCGGTAGCTTGAAATTTGTTTTGTTTTCAACTTCATGTTAATCTACAGGAAATTGGCAACTACTGAAAGCCCAGATCTTGTTACATAATCATGTACAGTAAGCCCCCCATACCACATTAATTCGTTCTGGTGTTGGGATCGTAAGGTGAAAATGTTGTATGGAGGGCATAAAACCCATAGTAATTTTTAATGCAAAACACCCCCTCAGTAAAAACATTAAAATTTTATATACGTACTGTACTTTACATATTAAAAATTAGTCACAAAATTTTATAGTAAGTAATGCATACTTATATGATCGTATGAAGTACATTACGATTGCGATAACATTATATAAATAAAACATATATAGTATAAAAAGGTGTTCTAGATGTCTTCAATCATAAACTGATTACGTCTATATTCCTTAACGAGGTTGGGGATATGCATGCCTTCATATGTCTTGATTTTCTCCAGGATGTATGGTTCAAGGTCATAAAATTAGTTCACAAATTTAAGCATCAAAGCACTTGTTTGGTAGGAAATAGCGGGGCTCAATTTGCACCAATGCTCACCATACCCCACTTTCCCCTAGTAGCAGCTGGTTTGGAATGCTCTTAGTTTTTGAGAACAGCTTCTGACCTAAAACTACACCATGGGGACTTGGAGAAAATGGCAACGCGCCTTCCAACTTCTTCATAGCTTTTCCTACCGAGCATTAAGCGAATTGATACACCCTCGTACAAACAATATAGCTTGCTAATCACTCAACTATGCTTGGCATCAACAGAATATGACAACCAATATAACAACAGACACAACAAACTAAACTCTCATCAAAAACCATAAAAAAGTTTCTAAACAAAATTTGGTATAATTAGTGGGTGATATTATATCTAATGACTTTACTTATGAGAAGGATCTTATATTTTTGTTAGTAGTAGGTGCTTCCTTTGATGAAGAGGTATTCCTTTCCTTCAGTTGTCGTTGCTGAGCTTTGCATATATTTTATTGTTCTCGTTGAATGTGTTTTTCGTTTTGGTCATTGTTAGCATGTTTTTTTCTCACCATGTGGCCATATCATCTTTTCTTTTTTTCAGATAATAATTAGCATTTTTTCACGTTAGCCCTGTCTATGTATTGTTGTCCTCTCATTATTTGTCTCCATGGTTTAAAACTGGCAGCAACAATACCTCTTCAAAGTCAGATCAATTCAAGTTTTACATTCTGACTGACTGACCTAATGCTTTGTTTTTTTTTCATGAAGTAGTGCACTCACTTTTGGTTTGGTACATTTTGCCCTTGCATTACTCACTGCATCGCATCCAGCATAATTTCATGCATAATACATACAACAAAATGATATTCTGCTAAAATTGGGAAATCTGCTAGCCCAATGATGAGCCAGGCAACATCATGACTACTTAGTTTAGATTTGGTATTTCCCAAAGTCAGCTGTAAGAAAATATCCTGTGCGTAAAACAATTGTCCTACCGATAATAAACAAATGTACACCTTGGTAGGAAATTGTTGAAATTTTAATAAATTTCTTATCTAGGTTGATGATGACATTATTATGAACTGAATCAGTTTGTATAAATGTGAGTTGAGTAAAATTGATCACTTTTCAAGTCATACCAGGTGCTTTTATATTTTAAAACATTCTCAACATGATTAGACAAGGAAGTATATAGGCCTTTACACCCATATGTTAAAAGAATTTGCCGTGCCTCCATTACCTATTCCATGCCTAAACTCAGAGAAACAATGCAGTATGTTTCAGAATGTAAATTTATTTGCTTCATTTGTGCACTGTAATACATGTATACACTAGAAAGTGCAAATAATCTCTTCTTGTATCTTCCATCACATCGCCTCATATAGGTAAGTCTTTCGATAGGGTCCTCTTTACGCTTATGGTCCAAGTCGGGCTGGTCCAGTCTCATTTGCTCCAAGTTGATGAAACCTTTCAGCTATGTTTGAGCAATGGAGTGCCTGTTGAACGAGTTTTGTGACGTCGCCTTCCTGAGTAGCAATGTCACTTGGTTAGTGTTTGTATAACTCCCTAAGACTAATTTATGTATTTGTTGTTTGTCTATATAAAGTCTGTTTCATACTGACTGATGTTTGAAAATTTTATTGACTCAAATTGACTGAAATATAAATGTCAAGTTCCCCAGTTTGTTGTCACCTCTCTTATATACCACCTTAATCTGATTACACATTTTTCTTGCTGATTAAATCAATATTTTTGCTTTGTTTTATCATTGTTACACTTATTAATTACTGTGTTCACTAGAGGTGAAACCCTTTTGGCTATGTTTGAGCAATAGTGTGCCTGTTGAACAAGTTTTGTGAAGATACTTTCCTGCATAGCAATGTCACTAGGTTAGTGTTTGTATAACTCCCTAAGATTAATT
Organism: Watersipora subatra; assembly: GCF_963576615.1. Lineage (NCBI taxonomy): Eukaryota > Metazoa > Bryozoa > Gymnolaemata > Cheilostomatida > Watersiporidae > Watersipora > Watersipora subatra. The sequence goes on along the minus strand of NC_088711.1, from coordinate 16,657,223 downwards.
GATATATTTGTTGTTTGTCTATATAAAGTCTGTTTCATACTGACTGATGTTTGAAAATTTTATTGACTCAAACTAACTGAAATATAAACGTTAAGTTCCCCATTTTGTTTTCATTTCTCTTATATACCACTTTATTCTGATTACACATTTTTCTTACTGAGTAATTAATTATTCCTATGGTTTGTTTCCCAGCTGTTACTCCTATTATTGTGTTCACTAGAGGTGAAACTCTTTCAGCTATGTTTGAGCAATAGTGTGCCTGTTGAACGAGTTTTGTGAAGATACCTTCCTGCATAGCAATGTCACTAGGTTAGTGTTTGTATAACTCCCTAAGACTAATTGATCTATTTGTTGGTTGTCTATATAAAGTCTGTTTCATACTGACTGATGTTTGAAAATTTTATTGACTCAAACTGACTGAAATATAAACGTTAAGTTCCCCAGTTTGTTTTCATTTCTCTTATATACCACCTTAATCTGATTACACATTTTTCTTCCTGATCAAATCAATATTTTTACTTTCTGTTTCATCATTGTTACACTTATTAATTATTGTGTTCACTAGAGGTGAAACCCTTTTCGCTATGTTTGAGCAATAGTGTGCCTGTTGAACAAGTTTTGTGAAGATACTTTCCTGCATAGCAATGTCACTAAGTTAGTGTTTGTATAACTCCCTAAGATTAATTGATATATTTGTTGTTTGTCTATATAAAGTCTGTTTCATACTGACTGATGTTTGAAAATTTTATTGACTCAAACTAACTGAAATATAAACGTTAAGTTCCCCATTTTGTTTTCATTTCTCTTATATACCTTTATTCTGATGAGCCAGGCAACATCATGACTACTTAGTTTAGATTTGGTATTTCCCAAAGTCAGCTGTAAGAAAATATCCTGTGCGTAAAACAATTGTCCTACCGATAATAAACAAATGTACACCTTGGTAGGAAATTGTTGAAATTTTAATAAATTTCTTATCTAGGTTGATGATGACATTATTATGAACTGAATCAGTTTGTATAAATGTGAGTTGAGTAAAATTGATCACTTTTCAAGTCATACCAGGTGCTTTTATATTTTAAAACATTCTCAACATGATTAGACAAGGAAGTATATAGGCCTTTACACCCATATGTTAAAAGAATTTGCCGTGCCTCCATTACCTATTCCATGCCTAAACTCAGAGAAACAATGCAGTATGTTTCAGAATGTAAATTTGCAGTATTTCATTTCTCTTATATACCACTTTATTCTGATTACACATTTTTCTTACTGAGTAATTAATTATTCCTATGGTTTGTTTCCCAGCTGTTACTCCTATTATTGTGTTCACTAGAGGTGAAACTCTTTCAGCTATGTTTGAGCAATAGTGTGCCTGTTGAACGAGTTTTGTGAAGATGCCTTCCTGAATAGCAATGTCACTTGGTTAGTGTTTGTATAACTTTTTCAAGACAGATTAATATATTTGTTGGTTGTTTTTTTAGTTATGTATATAATGAAGCTTTTTATTTGATTTGAGTTTATAATTCATTAAAAGTAAGTTTTGGGCTAGCAAAGCTTTAACCTTATGCTTCTTTTGTTAGTAAATTCATGCACTCTAGTCCATCACTTATGATCTCCCATTTCCTCGTAGCAGTCTTTTTTTATTATTTCAATATGTGATAGGATGCTAGATATTTTGTGTATATTCTAAAATATTTTGCCATCTGTTGGTCTTGTTGTCTTATTTAAGTTTTTTTTGTCTCCGTGGTTTGCACTCAAATCACTGATTCGTATCACGAGTTGTCTCTTATTGTCGATAGGCTCCATTTTTGTATATAGTTTGATATACGAGTTTTTATTGTCAGCTTTTCATGAGAACTACTATATTCTCGCTATGATGTTTACTGGGCTATTCATCAGACATCTACATCTATGCTTTCTATAATTTAGTTAGTGTTTTAGGCAACTGTGATTGCTCCTTTTCTGTTTTTTACTGTTATCTTTTAAGAGTACATGTAAGCCTCTTATAATGTGATGGCTGTTTCATCGAACGTATTTATTTGACTATAAGATACATGCGTGTATAAGCTGCATCCCCATATTGGACATGAAAAGCAATAGAAAAAAATTTAACGTTTTTATTTGTTATCACATAACATTCACATACCATCACTGCTGTCACTGTCCTCGAATAAAATAGCCCAGTCTTCCTCTAGAACATCCATATCAGCAAGATATCCTCAACTTCATCGCTTTCCTCATCAAAGCTGTCATGGTATACTTTATCATTCCAATTCCATCTAGAGAATTGTCAATTCGGGTTTTCAAAAAGCTTTTTTCATATCTTCAGAATTGTCATCCCAAACACTTTACCCAGGATAGCTACAAAGAGATGCTTTTTTATGTTGCAACCTTTGGGCACAGACTTATTGGCTTTGAATGACATTTAAACAGGCCTCTTTTGTCTCGGCCGCTCTTTAAAAGTCTTGGTAACACAATACCAAGTGGCTGAAGCGCAGCAGTAAAGTCATCTTGTTTACCTTGTCTAATCATATCTTGTGATGTTTGTATCCAATTTAGAGCATATTTCACCTTATCTGTTTTGTGGGCATGAAAATGATCACAGACAGGAAGAGCTGTCCTTTGCATCATGCACCTGATCTGTTGTTCCAAGTGTTTCTCAGTCAGAGTTTGATACTGGCCTCAACTATCCATCCTTTATAGTGAAAAAGCACAAAAATTCTAGCAGCATCTTTTCAACTTTTTGTTTTTTTTTCATTTAAAATTAACTTTTGGTTGCTTCAGCTTGATGCCATTTGCTATGCGAGGAAGCGCAACAGTAAAATTGGTCGTTCATGGCCAGTTGTTTTCATCAGAATGGGTTTCCTGTCTATGAACAGAAAATGTTAAAAATTGAATTTGCGACAATATCACAGGAAGTACTAATACGCGTATGCCATACCTTTGGGATCTATGGTACTGCTTGAAGGCATGTCAAAGCACATGGCTGTTTTATTCGTATTTCCTATTAGCTCAATTTGAACTGGTGTACTTTTCTCTGTTGAATAATAAGTCTGTGGAAGGACATATTTGTTCCTTCAGCCCACATGTCATGTTTTTAAGATCTTGCTCTTCACTTGCAAAGTATGGTCCATGCGTTTTGTGAGTTTTTGTACCCAGCCAATGCATGCCTCAAATGACGGATCGGTAAACTGCTTTAAAACACTTTGCTTGATACAAAGCATGGTTGCAATATAACCGCTGTTACTTTTTTCTGTAACCCAATCAACAATCAAATTTTATCCAATCCATTGTATAAATGTTGCTTTCTCAGTCGTGCTTTCTTGTTTTAGGCATTTCAAGCAAACTTTCTTTGGCCTTACACCAATGTCGAACAAGTTTTTTGAGATAGTATATTTACGCTCTGTAGATCTGTTTCCATGTTCTTCTACAAGTTCTACAACCTTCCGTTTAAAAGCAGCATCATAACACCAATGCTTACTGTTAAAGTTCATAACGATTAAGCAATTTTTGCAAATGAAATACTTGCTGTGACACGTTTTGCTCCAGTATGATGTAGCACCATAGTCATGGGCAAAAGCACATTCTAATTAGGTATGCGTGCCACACGCTTTAGCATGTAGGATGGCAAGAAAATACCTCAACAAAAGTCATTCATGTATAAGTCGCACCTGACTTTTTGGGTGGTATTTCAGTTCAAAAGAGCGACTTGTGTTCGTAGTACTATATGTTAAAGTGTACAGAACTTCATCTCTGTTGTATTTCTTAAGTGTTGTATCCGGTACTCTTTCTCACATTTTCATCTCATCTGCCCAATTTATAACATGGGAAATAAGTTGTTTATTTTTCAAGTCTTTGTCAGGAGTTGTCTGTAACCTTTAGAATTAAAAGACAGTTTTAAAGTAGATTGGGCCAATAGAGAACACTAATCAAACCTGTTTACAAGATGCTTAAAAAGTTTAGGTTGAACTATAATGAGACTTCAACAGTGAAAATTTAGTACAAGTGTTATTGTTTAGTTCCCCTCTAGGAATTTGAATACCCTGAACTTGTTGCAGTGGTAATTTTACACGATTCACCCATGAGGGATGTGAAACAGCTGGCCCAAAATGCTTGTATTTTCACCAAAATACTAGATGTTGACGAATTTATAGAATCGTTACTTTTACTTTCTAAAAGTCTATATAAGTATCATATTACATGAACTTTACATGATGTGAAGCAGCTGCAAATAATGAATTTTAATGTTTTATTTCTTCAATATAAGAGCCTGAATCCACTGATCTCTATGCAGTAATCACATTATGTGAATTATACAAAAATATAGTAATGCAGCTTCACAACATACAATTGAAATTAGCCAGTTGTCTTTCATCTTCATCTAAAAAATCAATCGGGTTACATACATTTTTCTCTGATCCAATAATTGTTCTTAGTTCTGTTTCTTTTTTTGTTCTATTATTCTGAATGCTAGACGTGAAAAGAAGCCCTTCAGCCATGTATGCTAAAAAGCTTGGTAGCCACATTCCTTTGTAGTAATATCACTTGGTCAGAGTTGATGTAACTCCTGAAGATGAATTAATATACTTGTGTCGGTTGTATATCCATGTATAAAACCTGGTTTATACTTGTACTCACTTGTAGCACATAGAAAAACAAGGGATTTGAGTGTAAACACTGCACATAGTGAACTTATATCTGCTCTGCCATGCAATTGGGAATGTTTTTATGGTCAGTTTTCTCTCACTTGTTAGACCTATGTAAGCATTGATGAGGTCTCTCTGTGTCAAGCCACATTGTATTTGGTAATGTAAAATAAATTGTAAGTATTCACAACATTGTAAAACAGTTCCATAGCTGTTTACGGCGATGTATATAGTCTCAAAGGTAGACGGGGAAACCTGTAGTTGTTTGAATGAAGTTGGTAAAGCCGAACTTCTTGGTAGTAATGTAACAGGGTAGTGTCTGTCTAGCTTCTTTTAGGCAACACTTACCTTATATACTTCTACTTACACTTACCCTATATACTTCTACTTACACTTACCCTATATACTTCTATTTTCTGTAGAAATGCATGAGACTATTCATGATAAAACTTTAAAACTGTTTTGAGCAAGATGATGTTTGGTTACTCTCTAATTCCAATCAATAAATTGTCACTATTAAGTCACTCTTCAACATAAGCTATGTAGGATATTTTACTCATTGAATAGGATGAATATTAAATACTTTTTTATATCTTCATTATCAATTTACGTAGTTATGCATTTGCTATGCAACACGGTGGAAAATCTTTACACCAATTATATTCTTGCATCTTTTCAGTATTCAGTTTTAGGAAAGCATCGAGGTTTTCCTTGTTGTGTCACTCAGCCGTATCGCTGGCGGGTCCCAATCCAATACATTTTATATGCATCTTCCTGAATAGTTTTAGGACGGCGTAGCGAAACTTCTCATCTGAAATCAAAAATGCTGTAATGTTGTTGACATTTGTCATGCTATGTGTAAGGAAATCATACTACCTGTTAATGGATTTTATATAATAATAAGAATTTTATACAAGGGACACTACATTTGTACATTTTCATCCTGATAGAGTTTTATGTTGTAAGAAACAGTTGTAGAGTGAGAGGGAAACATCTGAAGAGGTTATGAAATAATGTGTAACATATGTTGTTGAATCAAAACTCAAAAAAGAATCGAAAGAAAATGAACAGTTGGGAAGTTAATTGTGAACATAAATTAAATAGTTTATTATTAATTGAGTAGTTTATTATTAATTGAGTAGGTTTTTACAGTATTTCCTCCAATCAAAAGCTTTAAGAGACAGCAAAATAATCAAAAAGAACACAATTTTCTGTCTCACTAATTTTATTTTCTCCACAATTTTAATGACTGATTTAATAATTTAACATTTTTAAGTCCCCTTTATGCAATATATATTATGCAATCATTATGTTATCCAACTTTAGTTTTTGGCTGTATGCAGAGTTACACATTATTTTAGGGTCGGAATATTTAGTTATTCAATGTAGTAAAAGACATTCAATCTTCTAGTATTCTAAAATCTTTCTACATGTAGTCCCCATAGGATCTGTAGTCCCCAAAGGATCTGTAGTCCCCATAGGATTTGTGTTATAAGTGTGTAAATTATTCACTTTAAAAAGTAGTTATAGGTGAAGGCATAATTGCAATAGTGATTATTCTTTGCCATAGTTGAGTAGATTTATAAATCAAACTGCTTTTAAAAATTTTAAATAATAGAAAAGATTTCACTTTTTGCTTTTTAATAAATGCAAAAGTGTAACCTCAGCTGTGTTTGGACAACTGGTACAGGCGTTGAATTATGTCATTTCCTGTTTTCTAGCTTATATTTATGTCTATGGAACTGCCTTTCCTTCTTACTATTATTATAATGATCATTCAAATTGAATCCTGCTCATGCTTTTTTATTCAAGTCTAAAAATGAAGTTAATGTAGCAGGACGTGTAGTATTGTAAGAGTTAACGAATCAATTAAGTTTGTTAACCCTCTATTAACAAATCAATGCTAATATTTCATTTCATCCAGTCTATCAAATGGCTGGATTCTTCACAGATGTTAGAGCCCGATTTGTTTCGTATTTCTCTGACACATACTTGTGGTTCAGTTGAAATGGTTTATTCCTGCTTCTCAGTGACTTTTTTGGCTCTGTCATTTTTGGGATATATTTCATCATATTTTTGCAGCCACACTTGTGAATTAGCCCGTCTTGACAGTAAAATCTTCCTTTTCTACTAAGTCTTTCAGCGAGCTCACTAATTTGGAATGTGGTAAAATCTTACCTTGCCAATGGTCTGCTGCGTTCCATTCATGATAAATTTAGAAAACATTGATAAATACCTTTTATGCTTGAAGCAAAGCCGTGTTAAGTACACAAACTTTTTATTGTTATAGCTATACTGTGTTCAAATTACTTTACTCATATTAGCAACACGAAGGCCATGTTCACCTCTCTTTACTTACAACTAATCAATTAACTTTTTACATGACAGCAAGCAGAAACAATTTTTATTTTATCACATAGAGGTCGGATTTATAAATTGCGAAAAAACTTTTACAGTTCGAAATATTGTGCTTTAGTGGTTTTAGGGTAAACCATTTTTACTAATTTTATGCCGTTTTGGGATCCATTATTTTGGTTCAAGTCATTCATGTATTTATCTGGTTCTGTCTGACCTTATTCTCTGATCTCAACTCTAATCCTAGTCTCAGGGTTAAGTGAAGAATTGTAGTCTTTGTTGCTTGCATTGAAGTTTAATTTGCTTTATTTGATATATGCGTCAGTGTTGCCTAGGGCAATCGTTTTCTTTACAGATGATGCTGTGCATCCACTTTTATGTGTTCTGTTGATTTGCTTTGTTCAGAGTTTGGTTTTATTGGGTCAATATTTTTCTAATGTCAACTGAAAAAGATAATTTTTACATGACATGCTGTGAAGTACTTCAGGTGATTATTAATTTTTGTCTCTATTTTTATTTTGATCTTGCATTATTTTCAGTAGGTCAGGCTGTTCCAAGTCAGTTGTTTCTTTTTCTGTTTTTGTATAATAGTTCCTTCATTTGTTCTCTGGTACATAGCAATAGCCAATGTTATTCTCTGGTGCATAGCTATAGCCAATGTTGGTCTCTGGTGCATAGCTATAGCCGATGTTGGTCTCTGGTGCATAGCAATAACCAATGTTATTCTCTGGTGCATAGCTATAGCCAATGTTGGTCTCTGGTGCATAGCTATAGCCGATGTTGGTCTCTGGTACATAGCAATAACCAATGTTGGTCTCTGGTGCATAGCAATAGCCAATGTTGGTCTCTGGTGCATAGCTATAGCCAATGTTGGTCTCTGGTGCATAGCTATAGCCGATGTTGGTCTCTGGTACATAGCAATAACCAATGTTGGTCTCTGGTGCATAGCAATAGCCAATGTTGGTCTCTGGTGCATAGCTATAGCCAATGTTGGTCTCTGGTGCATAGCAATAGCCAATGTTGGTCTCTGGTACATAGCTATAGCCAATGTCGGCAAGTACTCAGCAATGCTATCTTTTCATTTTTTTTTTAAATTTTGCTTTGATGGAAGAAATAATAGTCAATCTGGCCTTGATAGTTTTGGTAGTTTTTCTGTGTATGAAATAGGCAATTGCACTATCAAGCTTTGTAAAATGTCTATAGCTGCTAATTACGAGGTCAAATGTAGCGGCAAAAATTCGATATCTTCTGTTAGCTATTTTGAAGTTATTGATAATTTCGCTGAAGGTAACACAAGTTTCTTTTTTAAAAGGCTGCTTTACCGTCAACTTGATCAATCATTTCTGTGTCCACCGCAATTATTGTGCTTGTCTCTAATTTTTTCATAGACGTCCATTGGGTCAAATTGATTAGTAGAGAATTGTGTACTTGTCTGGATGAACAAAGAAATTTATTGCTTGCTGCATGAATGCTTCAGTGGTTGACAGGTAGATAATTGCAGTCCGCTTCCTAGCAATATTTTACTCCATCCATTTACAACAAGCCTGTTTGCAAGACCATAATTATTTCTTTAGGGTATCAATTTTACCTGCTATACAGATAATTATTCTTCCAAATCATAAGAAATGTTTGCACTGAATGACTAACTTAGCTCAGTCAGCCTATAAACCGAGGTGTTTTAGAATTTGATGTATGGCTGAGTTCAACCAGTTGGTTCAGCTACCCATTTCTGTTTTCAAAAGGCTTGTTTCTATAGAGCGTTTTCGATGGCATTTTCTCAGTTCATAGTTCTAGGCAGGCTTTTGTGGCTTGCGTCAAAGCATTCAATGTGTGTAACATTTTTGTTTTCATCAGAGAGAAGAGTTGTTCACATAGTTCTTTGCTGGCAGCATTGAGAGCATCTGAGCAGTTTAGATGCGTTATTGAGGCATTGTTGAGGCATTGTGTTGAAGAAGAAACTAAAACCATGCAGCGCCAACAGTTTTGATTGAAGCTCATCATTTGATTTTGTCAGCAAATTGTGCTAGGCAGCGTGGCAGGAGAAATTTGCCCTGACATGATTTGGCAGCAGGGAAAAATGCTCCAAGCTTCCATGAATTCTCTGAGGCTTCCACAGAAACAACTTAGTTTAAAAGGTGCTCACATCTTGCATGCGTGTTTGTGATGATTTTCTGGTATCTGCAGGTTAAGCACATCGCGATGCTCACAATGTCAGACAGAAGTGCAAACTAACACAGAAACCTTTTTTTCTCAGCTCTGTTATATCCTTCCCCTTGTTTTCCATAAACAGACAGATTTCATCAAAGCTCAAAAAATTGGTTCAATACTTTTTCCCTGCTTAGTAATCTCACCTCTGTGTGATAGGGTAAATATCTGTGTTCCAAATCCATCTTCTCCAGAAGACTTGAACTTGTAGTAATACAAACCTTTGCCTCTTTCGATGTGACTACTCATTTTATAAAGCTAATACAGTACATATTCCATTGGAAGAGTTTTGACACTGAGTGCCATTTGAAGGCTTTGCCATTCGTGATGTTTGGTACAGTGTTAAACTGTAAGTTTACCAGCATCTTTCTCTTGTAACTTCTCCTGAATCTACTCTTTTGACTGCACATTGCAGGTGCACCATCTGTTGTCAGTCCCACAAGTTTATTCCAAGTCAGGCTCCTGCTATGGCTATATTTGAATACCCCTTCAAAGATATCTTTTTTCTATGGTGGTGCCATGTATAGATTTTAATCTTAAAAGTTCCTCTGTGATGCACAGGCTCGCGCCTACTCCACGGATAACCATTGACAGCTGCCAGTATCAGATGTGTCACTGCACTTATTCATGACAAGGGAATGCAAAACAAAAATCATTTTTTACCCCTTCTTACTTATTGCTTTTAAGGTTTAGATATTTAATTCAATTTTGGTGTTGCATCTAGCTATGCTGTGATCTAGCAACTGAATTCCTAGATCTATATTTTAATCCTAGATTCCTAGATTTCTATCCCGATTGTAATCTCTGACCATATATGACCATTAACAAATTTCTAACTGTTTTAGGGTCCTTTTCCACTAGCGGGTCAAGAAGATGCTGATCTGATAAATGCGGGCAAAGAGACAGTCAGTGTGGTGAAGGGCGCATCTTTCTTTTCTAGTGATGAGTCCTTTGCCATGATCCGTGGTGGTCACATCGATCTTACCATTCTTGGGGCAATGCAAGTGTCTAAGTATGGAGATTTGGCTAACTGGATGATACCCGTAAGTGCGGAAAACAATCACTATGTTTCCATGGTGCGCAGTACTGCGAAGCAGCCCCCCTCCGAAGTCGAGGGGATTGTACGTTTCCATGCTGCGCAGTGGTTTTCAGAATTTCAGCAAATTAGCCAGAGAAGAGAAATTGTATAAATCGAATCGCCTGATGGAGAAATAGAATCGATCGCGGATACCGAACGTCATAAACGGTCTTTTTATGATTCTGTCGTCATTATACTTTTATTTACAATACACATTCACAAGGTTTTACAAACCTTAACACACTTTTTACAAAGTAATATATTTTTAATAAGTATTTTTAAGTAATATATTATTTATACGTTAATTTAGGACTTGCCACCTATTTTTCGAAATGTGTTGGCATCGATAACAAAGTCCAGGAAAGTAATCACCTCATCATCCTCGTGAATGCAGACCATAATTAAATTTAAGTGAAAGAAGATCGGAAGAATAAAAAAAAAAAAAGATTAGCAGGACAACCTTTGTACTAGTTTATGGCCTTCGAAGAATCCGTATCCACGGCATGAGAGCTATGCGCAGCCACTGCGCAGTCGCTGTTTCTTTGCTGCGAATTTGCACTGGCTTCGCACTGATCAGTGCGCAGTGATTTCAGTGCGAAGACGCCGTTTCCATGATTCGGAGATAGCGCAACTCTGAAGCACTGCGCATCATGAAAACATAGTGTATGTAAGGCTTTGCAACGGAAACCTAAAACATAGTTTTATAGTATATCATATGTTTGTAGATCTATGAAATATTACCGTGCATGCAAAAGAAAAATTGCAAAAAGTAAAAAGGTAGCAGAGAGCAGCAGCCTACGCTTTGATTCATTTTTGGTGGAAAATATGTGTGATCAACTATTCAATTTTTTTATTAGTTGTAATTTAGGCATTAACTTTGCGCACAAACTTGAATACATTTGTTAAAAATCTTCAAAATAATATTGTCCATTCAGCTATAAAAACCATCTAGTCTTGAAATATGTGACTTAGTATTCAGGATATACAGATATTGTTAGGAGCCATGATATTTTTGAAGTAATATAGGGTGGAACAACCTCATATTTATTCCTGCCATGTAACTACTAAGGAGTTCATCCATGTATTTCAAGCAGTACTGTCAATAGCCAATGAGTGGCCGAATGTTTGTAGATGCTCGTTAGGTTTTTGTTTCATACATTACCTTGTATTATAAATTTGGTTTCGGACCACATTTAACATAATAGTTACTCACTAAATATTTAATACTCATTAAATTTACTTTCTAAATCAAGCTAATTATTCACCAGTTTTTTACCAAGACTTATCATTGCGATTTATTCAATTGTTATAACAGTTTGGTGGCCTCCAATGTTATAATTCACATCCGCAAATGGTGTCTGGCTCTAGGTTTATGCTATCCATGTGTATGCTGAATGTACCATGACAGACATTAGTTAAAGATTGACTTGCAACAAAATTCATATTACAGTTATGTGATATGAAAAGATTCACCATGTTTATACTCTGTTGTGTTGTAGGTGCAAAATATGTGGAAATGTGATTACAAGCTCTTGAAAGCTCAAAAACGAACAGTTAATCGCAGCCACACGAGACTGCTGTAGTTTCGATTCTCTTTCCAAAATGGCTCAAATGTGATGTAGCGGTGTTAGATGGTTTCTGTTTACACTTTCATGCAACCTTATTCGTCGAAATATTTTCACAAATATACTTCACCCATTCAATAAAACCATGTCTATTGTTCTTACGTATCTGTTTTATCGTCATCGAAATGCTGTCACTTTTAGCACTGATATCTTATAACTTACCGTAAAAATTCATTTAATTTTTTAGCCTTAGCTTGTAGGAGTACATATCATTGTCTGATAATTATGACGAGCCTGTTGGTCACTTGTGATAATCGAAAATTGCTGCAGAAATTATTTGCGAAGTACTGGGTCACATGATCAGATTACGACTTGCCGATTAGACCAAACCGAAACAAAACTGTAGTAGCGAGCATCTATATTAGATACAGGGTCTTCAGTAAAACCCGAAGTGTTTGTCATAAACTAGTGCTACGATAAGTTTTATATTGAGCTTTTTATTGGCCTTTCAATTCACGGGAGAACATCGCGTGACAAGACAATAACCAAATTTCATGACTACGTCAGACAAATAAAGAGATTTCAATCTACGGCGGCTTTTCGTTTTTGAGCTTTTAAGAGCTTGTAATCACATTTCCACATATTTTGCACCTACAACACAACAGAGTAAAACATGGTGAATCTTTTGATACCAAATAACTGTAATGTGAATTTTGTTGCAAGTCAGCCTTCAAACATTAGTAAAGCAGTCAACCACTCCAGCCTTACGGACTCACAGCAGTTTTCTTTGTAGGGTAAGCTTGTGAAGGGTATGGGAGGGGCGATGGACTTGGTTTCTAGCCCCAAGACTAAAGTTGTAGTCACTATGGAGCATGCAGCCAAGGTGTGTACTATTCTGCAACTTTTAATTAACTTGTTTTTTTACAGTTGAAATCGTTTAGTCATTCCGTTGATATAATAGTTTGTGAATTTGATGTTTGAGTAATTAATGATCTTGGTGATAGGTAATGAATAACTTTGATGGTAGGTAATGGTTATCCTTGATGTTAGGTAATAAGTAGTGAGTAACCTTTATGATAAAATAATGAGTCACTGTGATGGTAAGGTACTGAGGCTATGTGATGGTGAAGTGCTGAGGCTATGTGATGGTAAAGTGCTGAGGCTATGTGATGGTAAAGTGATGAGGCAATGCGATGGTAAAGTGATGAGGCTATGTTATTTGTAAAGTGATGAGGCTATGTGATGGTAAAGTGATGAGGCTATGTAATGGTAAAGTGCTGAGGCTATGTGATGGTAAAGTGCTGAGGCTATGTGATGGTAAAGTGCTGAGGCTGTGATGGTAAAGTGATGAGGCTATGTGATGGTAAAGTGATGAGGCTATGTGATGGTAAAGTGCTGAGGCTATGTGATGGTAAAGTGCTGAGGCTATGTGATGGTAAAGCGATGAGGCTATGTGATGGTAAAGTGATGAGGCTATGTGATGGTAAAGTGATGAGGCTATATGATGGTAAAGTGAGGAGGCTATGTGATGGTAAATTATTTAGGGTGACTGACTATTAATAATGACTATCTTTATGCTTTGAGTATAATGTAAGCACTGTTGCACTTCACAGAATGGAGATCACAAGATTTTACACACATGTGATCTACCTTTGACTGGCAAAGGAGTAGTGGATACGATCATCACTGAGATGGTAAGTTGTCTGCTGATATTTTTTCATCGTCAACTTTTGTTTTTTTCATTAGCTATACAACAAGTTAGCTATACAACAAGTTAGCTATACAATAAGTTAGCTATACAACAGGTTAGCCTTACAATAAGTAAACATTCTGATGGCACTTTAAATACTTTATCATCAAGTTTTATGTCGCTCAAATTGGTACTAGGATTGGAAGCCAATAATCCTAGTAGCTCATAATTACTTTGATCATACCATGTAAACATTTCCTGTAGGGCGTATTTGAAGTGGACAAGGAGAGGGGATTGACTCTTGTTGAAATAGCCAATGATGTCGAAGTTGCTGACATTGTGCAAAAAACTGGCTGTGACTTCACTGTAAGTAACGATGATTATCCGTGTGATCATAGGGAAGCGGAACTACTGCTTGCAAGGTCTAGGGGTGGCCCTGTAGCATAAAGCATGCTGAAAAAATTTAACTCAGGGCACTTTAAATATTTTAATATAGCTTTTTCATGTTTTATAACAACCATAAGCAGACTGTTTGTGAGAATCTTTCTCTTAGCTTAGTTTCGCTAAGAGAGCTCTCTTCGTTTGGTTTGTCACAATTAATTATATCATTAGTAAACTAATCTTCATTTCTTTGATTTTTGTAATTGAGTTACCTCTCGCTACGAAATTAATCTTTTATGGGAACATAATTACATATTCGGCTAGCTAATATTTGATAAAGGCGCATATAAATTGTCATAACTGTTGAGCCACGCAGTCTATGAACAATATTTTCATACTAAACTAATCAATATAGAATTGTACATCTGCTGAGGCCATAAAAAGCCAAATTTGAAGCTACCGTGAGCATATAGAGTCATCAATAATATCGGTGATTCTTACGGATAAGGAGACTCATCGATATTATTACAGCTCACGGTATTGTTATTACTGTTCAATATAAAAGTATCACTCTCAGTACTACTGATGTTCAATAAAAATCACCCAAAGTCATTGATCTACAATTAGTTGAACCACCTTGGCTGCAATGCATCTTTCACTACCAGTCATTGTGAAGATGAAATTCTGTTAAAAAAATCAAGTTTGTGCCAAGCGAAACTACCCTGGATAGGCCGTAAACACATTATCTATTGTTTTCCATTGAAACAATTTCTCCTTTCGTTTAAGTAGAGATACGATAGGCTATGAGATACGAATAACCACTCACTAATCCGAAACGCTTTGTATGACGCATACTGAAGCAGTGCCATGCAGCTCTTGGCCATACACAAATTGACAGTCAACTAATGAATATACTCTTAGCAATGTTATTTTGCTTTTACCCAGGTGGCAGATATCTACGTGTTATTACTCATAAGTGCTTTATGGAAACAAATAGTTTTAAAATGTTAAAATGGCTGGGGAACCTCGCAAGAGGAGTTACCTCTGATGACAGTATAGTCAGACTAGAATCTCCTGTCTTTTCACATGCAATGATTCCGAGCTCACTTTCCAGAATTCAATAATAAAATCATGAGAGAATTTGTGACAGGAGTTGTGCGCTCATGGCAAAGAATGTAAGACTTGAATGATTATGCAACCAGGAGCTACTCTTCCATATACTTGGCTCTTTTCAAACTATTCTTGCTCATTGTTCACGATTCATTTTGCCGCGTGCTTGACAATGACCTGAGTGTGGTCTTTGCTTGATCTTCTAGAAGTGATTCAAGTTTGTGTTCAAATTTGTTCCTTTTTTGCTGCCAGAACATTCTGTGTCGAGTTGCCTCAAGCAACAGATTGGTATGACAAATTGCTGTGTCATACCAATCTCTAAGCAAGTACTTAGTATGAAATTAGATTTCTACTAAAGTGAGTATTACATTACATTAACGTAATCTTACATTTCAGGTATCAGAAGAGTTGAAGCCAATGGGATCTGTCGATGATCTATAACTACTCGAATACCCACCCATTTTTAATGAAGACGGCTGCATGTCCCAATTATTTATTTTGGATGTGTATTTGTGTTTGTGATATGTGCCAAGGCAATTTCTTGCTGAGTGTTCTAGGGTTTGTGAATCTCTATATTTTTTTTCAAGTTATTGCAAACATTAAAGCTGTAGTTGATATTTTGAGAGAACGATGTTTGTGTCACTAGAACAGCACATCTGAACCACATCAAAGCACAGATAGATGTTCATGACCTTTTAACAGAACAATGAGACCACGATGTAAGATAATTTTATAGAGAGTGATTCCAAACGTCGCTAGTTTATGTACAAAAATAAAATTCATATAAGATAAATACAACGCAGGAAGAAAACACAAAGGCACATTTTCTAATAGATGTGGGTATCACAAATAAATTATACAAATACCATGAGGGAAACTTCTCTAAAAACAATCCGATAAATAACACACAAAATGTGCACTCCTATTGCATACATTTACAACACACCAAGGACCCATGTATCTAAACATCTAAACCTGGCTGCTTTCACACAGAAACTCAGGTAGGTTTAATCTGTAATCTGATTTGTTGCTGGTTGTCCAGGCACTCTCTGATTTTATCCTCAGACATAGTTAGCCTTTGCTCCAAAATTGATACTGTCTGCAAACATTGAAACTCGCACTGTTCAGAAAATTTAACAGAAATGTGTGTAAAATAGACAGTTCTATAATGTAAACAACCTAAAGCGTAAATTCCACTTGAAGAATTTACATGAAGTTTTTGCTTCGCATTACGTAAGAAATTCCATATAACAAGTCAGTGCAAGTTCTGAAATTTGATTGAAATAATGAGAGTACCATAGATAGCCTTAAAAGTATTGTTTTTTCTTTTGCTGCGCATGGGAGATAAAATTATGTATAGGAATATCTCCTTTATATACATGTGTATACACAGTACCCTGGCAAGAGGCCGTGAGAGATCATCAGGTGTGCCAGAAAGCAGAAAATATAAGTAGCAGCACAATTATTGAGAAATGGTCGATCGGTGCAGATGTTGAAGTGTCGGTCCACCAATCTCAATGTAATAAATTGGAGTCTCATTGAAATCAATTTTTTTATCCTAACTTCTATCCTTGGCTTCGGAAAAACAGATCAACAAACACCGCTCTTGTGATAGTAAATATATGTATTTATTTAATGTTAATTTAGATATACAAATTTTCTCTTTCCACCATAGACCATACTGTCTAGGAAAGATGTGAAAAAAATTAATTTGAATTGACATTGAAGGTGTGCCCTCCCCTTAATGTAATGTAAAATTACCGTAATAATGATCACTAGACTGAGAAGAGAGAGAAATGTCGATACAAACCAATAATACCACAGTTACTGTACAGTAATTATATTGAAAAGTTGTTTAGTTTTTTCCCATTTGAAGAGCCAAAGGAGTGAGTATGGGACCATCTTGGAACAGATTACACAATTTACATGTACGTATTTTACTGTTCGTATAACATAAAATCCTTATAACGTAAGCCCCATCCCATTTTGGAACGGATTATTTACATCATAGGAGCGTCTACTGTTTTTCCATTTGAGATTGAAACCATTATCTTCCTATATATATTTCTCAAAGTATGTGTGCATGTGGATCTGTCGGTCACTCCTTCTATAGCTATAGCGCACACTGATTATTTTACCGATGTGGCCACGCGTTACATTGCCCTTGTGAAGAAATATTTTTCGTAAAGTTAAACTACTAATTCTGGGGTCAAGGCCAATTATTCTCACGTGGACAATTATATCGTCTCCGTGGCAAGAGCCTCTACATTCTTTCACCGTTCAATCAGACAAAGACAGTACGATATCTCATTTTTACATTTGTATCAATGTCGAAAGGTACCAGTATCGTTGCATTCAAAGTTTTGATAGATAGCTTCTGGTGGAACAGTAACCTTTTTTAAACACACACTTCTACGCAAGAATTGTTATTATTAATTCTACATATTCAGGATTTTTATTTTCTCTCAGTTCGTATTATTTGTATCATTACCGAATCATCTTTTATTGTAGCCGTATCATAACATCAGCTATCACTTGCTAGTTATTTCACATTTGCATTTAAACCTTTTTATAGTCGTTTTATTTTTTTCAAATTATTTGACCTGCATGAAACATTTTCCTCATGATATGAAGTTTAAAAGATGTTTGACAAAGTTTGAAAACCTTTACAGTTGTTTTTATTTTCTCTCTTAATTTATTTCACTTACACAAAACACTTTTCTCATGATATGTAGTTTGAAAGTTAAACTGGCAAATGTTGTTATATATTAAATACAAATCAATTTTTTTACCAAAGACTTTTTTGTTAACCGGGCAACACAGCTAGTCACCACATTAATTACAAGTCGACTTTATCATTCCACGTGTTAGTACAATGTGATACAAGATTGATGTCAATTGCAACAACAATAAAACCACATTATATAGCAAACACTCAAGTTTAGTGTTATAGTGTTTAACCTAAACACTCAAGCAAAAACTAGTCAGAAGTTGTCTCCACTACCTGATATTCCTATGAGGCGATAAAGAATGAAGTACCTGAGTAATGATGTCCAGCTGACCGACTATGTGCTCCAACGTAGATGACAACTCATAAGGTATTTGCTGCTGCTCCAAGGGCTGTCGTGTCGGAGGAGAAGATGACGGTGTGCCAGTGTCTCCACGCCTAGCCCGATCTCCAGAGGTTAGCTCTAAATCATCAAGAGAAGGCTGGTGGGCCACCCCATTTGTTAGTTTGGATCTACTATCGGTAACAGTAGTTGCACGTGTATGCTGACTGTCACTTCTCTGAGCCTGCGAAATAGGTGATAATTAGATATAAAAAACAAGAGACCTTAATTAGGCACTAACATGAGTGTCGAATGATGACAAACAAATGAGCTAAAGATGGTTTTTCATCAAGAAGGATGTCTAGAAGGACTTACTTGTGGTCTGGAGAACAGCGAGGGTCCAACCTCGACCACACCAGGTCTTTCAT
Source organism: Watersipora subatra (assembly GCF_963576615.1). Lineage (NCBI taxonomy): Eukaryota > Metazoa > Bryozoa > Gymnolaemata > Cheilostomatida > Watersiporidae > Watersipora > Watersipora subatra. The sequence goes on along the minus strand of NC_088711.1, from coordinate 16,638,712 downwards.
CACGCATACTTTTAACCTGTGAGTGTGCATTCACCTGCAAGTCAAAGGTATCGTTGATGAACCTTTGAGGTCAACACGTTTAAGTTTATTGAGCTTTCTTTCAGTCTATAAGCTCTTAATGTTTTACCGTGAAGCAAATATACACGCTACATTCTTTAGCAACCTAAAATACATTTTACTATTTATAGCAACAGCAGCAGAATATACATGTATGTAAAACTACCTGCAGTGGCAGCCTATAGTTCCTTTACTCTATCTTTCCATATAGTCATTCATGGGAAGCGCATCACAAAGCATTCATTCTCACCCAAGCTTGCCCATCTTACCTCTTCAGTAATCAGCTCCTCTTACTAACAATTGTAACAAGCGACAAATACTAACTCCTATTCTTCGGCACTCTTGACACCGTCTCGTAATGTGTAAATTAAGACTCAGTGATATGAGCTATTCAATATTCTATATCTAGATAAGTTAGTATAAGCTGATATCGCATGCGGCTAATTATAGTAAAAACTAAACAAGAGGGAAGGGAACTCATCGAATTGTTGTACCATTAAACTGCAAAACGAAATAGAGTTCACCTTAATTGGGCTCGACCTTGGTTCTGGGCAAGTAGCGACGCGTGGACACCTATCTTCCATTGACATCTTATGCGCTTTCAAAACAGATGTGTAGTCTGTTTTGTCGAAGTTAGTTTTCCAAACCAAACACTGAAACATGCAACATGAATAAATATAAAGTATAGACTACACGCTCGTTTTTCTTCATAGCCAATGTATGATGTTGTTTGGCTACTTTATGCAGCAAACAATAGTATTTTCTAAGTTGGTTAAGTTGCACATATATTGGTGCAGCTATAGCAATGTCATATTATATAACAAAAAACATTGAATGTGTCAGAGGTGATGAAAACACTGATGTTTTCACATTTCAGCCGATGTGAAAACATCAGTGATGTAACTGTCTTTTGTCTTATGCATTTTTCCATTTAGCTTACATACAGTTTTATGATTAGTATTGCACAAAACACTCAGCTGAAGAGTGCATTTTTGCAGCATCCATTCAAGTGAATAGATTTGAGCAACCACATAAATCATGACATCATAATACTCAAAGAGATACATCTGTAGCTACACTACTAACATGTTGGCTCATCCAATCACAACGCAATTAGGTGACCTCTCATCAAGAACTCGTTTTGGGCTTCTGATGATTAACGATTTTTGGTAGTAAAGCGGTTGTCAAGGACATGGTACGTGTCTGTCGATAGGAAAAGTCTCACCACATTGTTGTGTGAAAACACTTTCAAGCATATTCAAGTACGTTTATATCAAGCATATTCAAGTATATTGTTTGATATAAATTTCAAAATCTGTGTGTTAGTATTACTCACCTTTTCATCTGCTCCACCAGTGCAAAAATATTCTCCATTTCTAGAAAAATTCACAGCAGTCACCGAACCCTACAAACAGATTCATGCATCATGAACAGTAGTCAAATGAGCAACTGACCAATATCTGCGCAAGCACTCGCCACAAAGTTCATGAGTAATCCAATCACCATCCTACAAGACCGGTTTTTTATAGAATAGCCATATTCAAGCACCTCACTTAATTAGATTAAATCTCATCAACAGGTGAAAAGAAGATTGTCTCCTGGCCACACCAGACCAACGAGTCAATATTTATGGGCACTATAGGACACCTGAATCAATAAACACATTAGGCCTACTAACAATCTAAGTAGATACAGTGGAACCTCTCTTGACGAAAGTATTTTGTTTTGAATGCCACTTCTTAAGCAAAAAATTTCAGAGGCAGAAGCCGATTGTACCATAGAAATGCCCTAATCTGCTCCATGCCTCCACAAAACTCAGATATAGCAATTGTATAAATTATAAATATGTGTAATGGTAAAACATGACAAACACATTTTAGAATTATATTACTACATAGTAAGTAGGAAAAGTACACATGATAAACAGAAAAATAATGAAAAAAAAGAAAATAACAGCCTCTGGCCGTCTAGACGACGCTAAGAGACGACCATGGAAGTTGGAAGACGACATAATTTGGAAGATGGTAATCAGAAGAGGTGGGTGTTGTATTGTCATTTTGGTTCTGTTTTGCAGGGAATGAATGGTTTTAAAAACGTAAGTAGAAAAATTTATTTACATCAGTACAAACTGAAAAACGGTCATAATAAAAACACAGAACATGACTGCTAAAAATAAAAGTTGTCCTACCCTGCATGTCTTATACATGATAACTCCAAATTATACAACAACAAAAACAAAACACTTGTCGTTTAGTGACTTATGCTAGCAATTGAAACTGAGTGGGGAGCTTTTTAAATTGTATCCAGGAAGAAAACGGGTCAAAAGACAAGCAAGCCTAGCGCAAAACAAGCAGACCTGGAGCAAACATAATGGGCTATGTAGCACAAAGGGCCTTTTGGCCTTTCTTGTTTACAAATACCTTCCTTAAGTCGAAGCAAAATTTCTATCAAAAGACATTTCGTGAATTGAAAATTTTGGTATGTAGGTCTTTCGTAAGTAGAGGTTCCATCCTATTTTGGAAGGTTTTCACAACTTATTAACTCTTTCGCTACCGCAAGCCAATGTATCGGCTTTCGCGGTAATAGAAGTACAGAGCGTAAGTCGATGTATCGGCTTATCCATAGGGTTTCACTTTTCTTTTCATTACGAAGCCTACACATTAGCTAGACCAGTCAAATTTTGTTTCTAACGAAACAACCTTGTTGCTAATCACATGCAACCAATCGAAAAAAAATCTTTTTGCTAAGCAATTCCATTTCTGATCATTTTTCAAAATGACAAAACCAAATCCTATCGTCATGGCAATAATGAACTCACCACATTCTTTCAATACAAAGGAAGCGTCAAAAATTTTGGGATTCACTAGAGTGGAGAGTGGGATTCACTAAACAATATATACTTATCTTGTAGAGAATTTTGTTCTGAATAAGATGCATTTTACAGTAAAACAATATCTGCATTGATTCTTGAGATATTGCATAAATACTAGCGGTATATCGATTTTTCAAAAATTCGTTTAATTAATTCGGTTAGAATAATCATTCAGGCAGAATTTAATGCGGTAGTGAAAGAGTTAACAGTAAATTAGAAAATAATCCTCAATCACCATTTACTCATAAAGGTCAATAAAACATAATTCTAACCTGGTGACCATGAAGTGTGTAGAATAAACGACCTTCCAATAAATCAAACACTTTAATCGTGTTGTCATCTGACCCAGATATTAGGAAATTGCCAGATGTATGGAAGGATATGTCATTCACGGAAGCTGTGTGCGCTACAACATGATAAAGAATATAACTGGTTAATCCAACCGAACTGCAAATTGTTAGAGGAAGTGAGCCAGCAGTAGAGCAAGCATCTCACAAACATGGTAAAAAATCTACATTTGTTTGGCAGGCTTGCGTATGATCAGTAACACGAGTCAAGGACAAACACAAAGTCTGGTAGTTACAGTTATGTAGACAGGTATCTACTAGACTCACTACAAAAAATTGAATGCTCTGTGCAATGAAATATTACTGCAGCCTTTCCTGCTGATCAAAGCTTTTTAAGAACTTTAAGATAATATACTTCATGAAAACACATCATATTATTACTAATACAATTGTGTGGGTTATCATTACAACTAATTCTTTAGCCATCTATTTTTAAGCAATTTACATCTATTGCATGGTGGTGTCTATGAGTACAAGAAATATTATATCACTAATGCGGAAGCTAAAATGTCAGCAAAATTAAAAATTAATTGAATTTTCGTTTTCATCAAACTTATTTAAATATTCCAAAAGCAGCATATTATATATCATATTATATATCATATTATATATCATATTATATATCATATATGCAAAGCAGCTGATCTCTAGCTACTCCTAAACTATAAAAACAGCTATTTTTCAAATTTCTGTTCTATAAACTGATATGAAGGATTGCCTACTCAGCAGTTAAAATGCAGTCATCAGCATTGCAACAGTCCATCGCAGAAGGCAAACCAGGGGAGGCAACTCCATGATTGGTTTTGTTACAAGTCTAAGCATGAAGAAATTGTTATGGTATAAAGTTGTTAAAACTTCTTTGTCACACGCCTTTTAACAAATGTTTGTAATATTCTAGATGACCATAACAGCTGAATGACCTATAAAATGTATCACATGGCGATAAAGTTGTGCATAATCCATATGCACTGCATTACTTTTGTAGTGTCCATATGCACTGCAATACCTCTGTAGTGCCCATATGCACTGCAATACCTCTGTAGTGCCCATATGTACTGCAATACCTGTGTAGTGCCCATATGCACTGCAATACCTGTGTAGTGCTCATATGCACTGCTATACCTGTGTAGTGCCCATATGCACTGCAATACCTGTGTAGTGCTCATATGCACTGCAATACCTGTGTAGTGACCATATGCATTGCAATACCTGTGTAGTGCTCATATGCGCTGCAACACCCGTGTAGTACCCATATGCACTGCAATACCTGTGTAGTGCTCATATGCACTGCAATACCTGTGTAGTACTCATATGCACTGCAATACCTGTGTAGTGCTCATATATACTGCAATACCTGTGTAGTGCCCATATGCACTGCAATACCTGTGTAGTGCTCATATGCACTGCAATACCTGTGTAGTGACCATATGCACTGCAATACCTGTGTAGTGCTCATATGCACTGCAATACCTGTGTAGTGCCCATATGCACTGCAATACCTGTGTAGTGCTCATATGCACTGCAATACCTGTGTAGTACCCATATGCACTGCAATACCTGTGTAGTGCCCATATGCACTGCAATACATGCGTAGTGTTCATATGCACTGCAATACCTGCGTAGTGGTCATATGCACTGCAATACCTGTGTAGTGGTCATATGCACTGCAATACCTGTGTAGTGCTCATATGCACTGCAATACCTGTGTAGTGCTGAAGTAGTTTGTTAACTCTGATGTCCCAGACTTTGACTGTATTGTCTGTGCTGCCAGCAGCAAGGCAGGTGCCACTTGGATGCCAAGCTACCTTGTTCACATGCCTGCCAATAGTAATAAATGAAGTGCAAGAATTCTTTAAACACAGGCTAAAGCTGCGTTCAAACCGGCTGATTTGCAAACAGAGTTTTTGTGGCTGATCACTGAACGATTTTATGGGAGTTATCGACTCGATTTTCCCATTCACACCAGGATGACTTTGGACTGAGAGTGGGCAATTTTGCCAGTTTTTATTTGCAGGGTCAGATAACTTTAGCTGATACATTTTTAGTTAGTAAAGCTTAGCATTTTGTTGACTGTTTCCTACGCAGCTCCTGGTGGACGTTTTTAGCAAGTTCACCAATTATTTTGCACTGCCTAGTTCATCACTAGTAATGGATAACTATAGAGAAGGCCATTGTTAGCCAACAGAATCTGCTTCAATTATTATAGCAGATGCTTCAATTATTATGCTATTGCTACAATAATTGAACACGAGCAAAGATTCGGTTAATAGCGCCTGCAGAGGTGGTATTAACAGAATTATTACTCGCGTTTGGAGCCATGACAAAAAACGTGCACAAATGTGAAAAAAAATACGGCATTCACTCTAGATGAAAATGTGTGATTCGCTGTGAAAAGTGATTTCATTGGCCAATCAAATTGAAAACCAGTGTAGAATTGCCCACCGATCGGGCACGGCTTGATAAAATTTCTCTCAAGATAAAATCGATCTTGGGTTCGTTTGCTCTTTTCACACAAAGTGATTCTCGGCCAGTGAGCCAAATCGTCCAGACAATCAGATGGTGTGAACGCAGCTTAACTCTTCAGCGTAACTACACAATCTCTGATAACAGATGGCCTCAACCTACAAGCTCTGTCATAGCTATTGTATGGAATGATACCTTAGCAAGCTTAGGGATTATCAAGGACTCTGAGCAGCAAACAGCCATAGTATTATAGAGAGAGTATTGAGATGGTTCATAGAGGTGTGAAGATACAACTTACCCAGAGGCTTCGAAGAAGGTGTGAACGCATTCCTTGTTGCTTTTGTCCCAAACTTTGACGGTCTTGTCGTCAGAACCAGAAACGATGAGCCTTGAATCGGGAGAGAATCTTGCACATCTCACCCAGTTCATATGTTCATTGAGGGAGAACTGAAACTTCTGACGGTGCGTTGACCAAACCTGCCAGCACATGTTCAATAGAGAGGATTAGAATTGACCAATGTCACTGGCTTACACAAGGGAGGTGTTTATTCAAGTCATGCGATTGGATGATCAGCGCTGCAGCTCTTGTGGAGTGGCAGATGTGTCACTGCTAAATGGTTTATGGACTACCTAATGAATGATTATAATATAATTTGCCATGGTATAGGAGTAACAACAGAAGGATAGGGCTATCCGAGTCATGTAAAATTATCTATTACTGTGTTCTGACCACTTCAACTGGGAAGTTAAAAATACAAATAGGAAAGCAGACTCAATTCAACACATGCATAGCTAGAAATAACACAAGTGGGCAGAGCTAAGAGCTTTATAAGTTGTCTCGATGTACAGAAAAATGTAGCAATGATATCAGGCATCAGCCATACAACAGAAGAGACAATGTTGTAGCCCATGCAACCATGTCATGCATATCATGTCATGCATATCATTATTGCAGCTACCTGCTAGCAACTGCTAAGCATATCATGTCATTATTGCAGCTACCTGCTAGCAACTGCTAAGCATATCATGTCATAGCATGTCATTATTGCAGCTAACTGCTAGCAACTGCTAAGCATATCATGTCATAGCAAGTCATTATTGCAGCTACCTGCTAGCAACTGCTAAAGCAAACTAGGAGAAAATTTAAACTTAAAAATTATGTCAAAACAACAAGGATTTATTCTTCGTATAACAAAGGGTTGATAATGAAAAGTTGAAGTCATTTAGTACAAAAATCTGGCAGATGTATTAACTGGTTGCTTGAATACTTTTAGAACAGGAATACCTCATATTGTAGAAACTGGGAATCAGGCTGAGTAGTAGATTTTGTTACCAAGTTGTTTAACCCTTTCAGTGCCATCCATGTACAAATTTAGCTATCGGCCTCATGCCAGCCATTTTACCGAAAATTGCCGATATTGCTTCATGATATATATACAATATTTTTTCAATTTCAAACTATCTAGATCATTTTTTGTAACATATTTTATTTTGCCAACATTTTAACCAACACTGCTATGCAAAAAATTCAACGTATCTATACTTTATGTGATGATAAAGCTATGTGAAGCGATCGCTACGAAGCTAAGACGATCATCCACAATGTTCCTTACTCTTACAAAACTATTACTTTCACCACTATCGGAGTCACTGCTGCTACTTTAATTATCTGTATAATCACGAAAATCTAAATCTGAATTGGCTATAATGTCATCAACATAAGTAATTACCTGTTTTCTGACTGGCGCTCGGTACTCAATGAACTCACACAAAAATTGTTCGTTTTTAGGTTAGTAGTTCTCAAACAAAAGTTTAAAATTGCTTCGTTATTTTAGGCTAATTTTATAGAGATATCTTCGGACAACGTTGTCAATATCATAAAAGTCCTAAATACCGTGGATTATGTTGTCAACGAACGATAAAATGAAGTTACTACGCAATTGCTGGGCAAGTCGCAATTATGCGTCTACACCACTCGACCACAGAAAACGCATTTATGCGTCTATGGCATCGAAAGGGTTAAACTACAGTTGAACGTGTTTTTAAATTTCAGGTATACTTTCTAGTAGCAAAATAATAGTTATTTCACACAAAGAAATGTTGCAACAACTCCTGCAGGAGTGCATAAGAGTTAACAAGAACAACAGATAACTTTTGGAGGTGAGTGCATTGTTTGCCATGAGTATACAACTCCTGTTGCAAGACATGTAAAGAGCAAATGGGTCACGATCTCAGAAACAGCGGTTAAGTGGGGGTGTGAGATTTGGAGTTATTTACACTAGCAGAAGAAGAAAATTCTCAGTTATTTTGCAAAAATTTTTTGTTTCTAGCTTAACCCTTTGGCAGGGGAAACGACCAAAATGTCGTTTACCGGTTGCATGGGGAAACGACATTTATGTCTATTTCGGTAGACGTTTATAAAGCTGTCGCCTAGTAATGTTAAACAAAGGATATGAACACTAGTAAGTTTTAAATATCATCAACAAGATATCAGTCGATGATTTACAATATAACACGATTATCTGAGAGGCATTGCTTTGTGCTAAAAGCTAAACAAATCGCGATTCCTTGGAAAAGATTAAAAGTTGGAAAAACCAGTCAACATCGGCTCGACTTTCAAAACGGTAAAGTAAAAGATTATTCTATCCTGCGATCGTTAGTGATTTTTTGTCTGATCAGAATAAAATAATTCAAATGATAGAAGTGATGTAAACTTTTTGGACTTTTAATATACTTGGAATATGCCGAGAAAACGATCGTTATGGTGGCTCGCACGGCTACGTTATAGCGTTTGACTCTACCGAAAAAAAAATGCTTCCAAGCATCTCATACAGGGACAATTGCACATGGTTGTAATTTTTTTTGAGTAGTAGATATGTGAATGAATGTATATGTACACAAATTTTTGTTCATAGAAATAAATTTAAGATTTGAGCTATGCATGTTCATCAAATATCGATTTTATTGAATTTTCGAAAATAAATTACATGAGTTTCGGTTGTTTTTGGGGGGCTTATACCTGGTCAAAGGGTTAATTACAGCAGATTTTATGGTCAATAAACTGAATGCACGTTCAACATCAGTATAAAAACATAGTTCTGAGAAAACTGATGGTAAAGTTTGAGAAACGAAAATCAATGCACAATTTTGTTTACATTTCAAAACATCATAGCAACCAATATCAAAAAGATGTGATATTTATCTAGATTTCTGTATTTATATACAAAAATTATGCTGAATTTAAAAATCTAAACAGATTTTAGCTGGCTGTCATAGAAATAGCTGTATATCTATCAGAAAATGTATCACTCTTGCTTAATTTTGCAGATATTAAAAACGGTTTGGCAGTATCGTGATTTTGAGCAAAGCTGTAGTATCACAAACAAAACCTTAAAAAATATTAACAGTAACATATTGCACACCATTGGACACTATATACTCCAATCTTGTATGTTCGAATAGTTATTCTTGTAATTAAATCTTATAATAATCATATTAAATCGAATAATTATTCTTATAATTAAATATAATAATCTTATAAGAATTATTAAGAAATTATCATCATCATTCCCTTTACTTTCACTGCTTTTGGCATCAGTTGGAATACCAAAGTACTCATTATAAGTCTCCAAAATGTCAGAATTATCTTTAAAATCGGCAAAAACGAGTCAATTACTTTTATCGGACGCCATTTTTTAGTATTTCCTGTTTAGCATAGCAACGGCTTTAAGGGTTTTTTTTTCGATGGTTGGAGACTTCTATTGGCTAAACTGACTTCAGATTTGGAAAGAGCACTCTTTGGTTGGTCTGGATGCGTGTGTTGAAAAAATCGTTACCAATATTACAAATTCAATTAGTGCAGCTTCAAAGTAGGATAACTCAACTTCGTGATTTGCGACTTAACCACGGTTTCTGACATCGCGACCCAAATAGCTTCCATATTGTTTGTCGTGAGTGCACAACTCTGTTCACATACATGGATTGTAAGCACATACCGTAAGACTTCTAATCGAATGCCACCTCTATTTGACTACCACTATAGGGGAAGGGCGCTATAGCGTCATGGTATTAAATTAGAGGTTTTACGGTAATTTTTTATGAATTGCAAGCATGTTCGATACCTTTTAACAAATTTAACTTTACAATTCATAATAAAGTTGTTGCTACCATAAAGTTGTTATTGCTCAGCTAGAATGAGAAGTAAGGCCACCTTGATAGTCTTGTCATCTGAAGACGTCACCATGTATTGGCCATCACAGGAGAAATCAACACTCCGCACTGTTGCAGTGTGAGCTTTGAACACAGTTGACTCACCCTTCCTGAAACAAAAATCGTTGATTCTTCAAGCAACCCTTTTCGTGTTACAAGTGACATTACTTGGAATTCAGATTTGCCTGCCCAGTGCTACAGGCAGCTGTTGTCAAATTTACTGTATATAAGCACAACTAATTCAATAAAGTAAGCTATATTGATCACACAACGAAGCTTTATTCTTGATTAAGCACCCTCAAGGAACTCTAACTCTTCAACTTCGTTTGAAATGGATGGTGCATTCAACTCCTAGCGACTAAAAAAATCTTCTTCAAGAGGTTTACTAAATATGGTCGATGACAAGCTCAAAACACTAATGTTCTTCTTGAAATGATGCCAGAAATTATCAAATGAGCGCCATGAAGTTTGAGATATAAATTTTCTCTCACATCAAATGAGACCTTAATGGCTAGATGATCTTCTGAACAGTTTTCAAGGACTAGAAACAAAATAATGCTTTGATTCTTTTATAATCTGTCAAGTTTTGGCTAAAGGTTTTGTCATAGTCAAAAAAGAGTTAAAATGTTCTATCTTCATAAAAAATAAACATCTCCAGATGTCTTCACGTCAAGTTTCTTGCATCAGTTAATAATGTGACAGTCAGAAGCAATTCAAATATTGTTATGGTTGTATTGGTACGACATCAAGCTTTGTCATGGCAGCTGCAATCAGAAAGCAGTTGCGTTGAAACAGTCAAGAAACCGCTTATGAGGAGTTTCTATTGCAATTTCAGTTGTTATTAAAAGAAACATTTCCTACTGTTTACAATCTACTCATGAGTGTGAAACACGTTTGGTCATCAGATTGTTGGTGTTATTCCACTTCCACCAAAGTAGTTTAGAAGTTAACAAGTTTAAGAGAACTCCAACCTATTTCTTACACTTCTAATTCCGACTAATTAAAGTGTGTTAACGCTAGATTTCTTTTACGATCATTCCGGATCTTTGCTGCGACCTTTCGACGGTCTTTTGTTAGCAATCCTGCAGCAACTATTCTTCATGTTGGACGACCGGGATCGTTGCAGAGAATTTCTATTTCAAGCTTTATCAGCTTCAGTTTATGAAACTCTAGGTCTAGTTTGAGCTCTTGTCTTTTTATTTCCGTACTCGTTCCTTTGCAGACTCAGCTGATCTTTGAGTCTCATTTAAAGTTGGAAGTCTGAGAACTATCTTGGATTTTTGGAGTTTGAACAAATTTGATTAAATATAACTATTAATTTTTTGTTGATTCGAGTAGTTTGTGTGTTTTGTTACACACAAGGTGAATAGTGTCTCTGGCCTCTTACTTGAAGAGCTTAGCTGGAAATAATAATTTTCTTGAGCACGGAAACACTGGCAATAGTTTCAAGCGAGTCAATTTTTTTAGAAAAGCAATCTCCTGAGACCCAAAGCAAATGAGACCAGCGATGATATTATTCGTTATTTTAACACTGATGTCATGTGATAAGACAGATAAACAGACAATTGGGCTAGACAAAAAAATATATAGAAAACATGAAGTCGATTGGTATTCCATATTTGATTGGTGATCAAATTTCAACATACATGTACTATCTTCATTTTTTATAGAAAAACAATTTGCACAGAAATCAAACTCTGAATAAAATGCCTAAATACCCCATGTACAGCTAATTCAACCCAAGCAGCATTACACAGGACCGATCCTTTTGTTATTTCCTACCTGAATATAACCAAAAACAAAGATTTCAGCTAAAAAGCTACAACACAAACTATAAATAGGTTATAGTGATAGTTTACACAACAATCAGTAAAACAACATGCCGCTTTTTAAAGCCATAAGAGACAAATTTTATGTGCTACTGCAGCAGGTGTGACCAACTATTTGGCAGCAAATGGTTAAACAGCGGAAAGGGCATTACTCAAAATTTGTATACATCAAAACCTTCACATCACAAACAGTAATGTTATTTCTCAAGGCCTAAGAAGTACGCTTGAATACAAATGAGAGAGATCAGTAGAGATTGCGTAGAGCGTATATGTTTACTCACACACTCGGTATCCAAAGCCTGACTGTTTTATCTCTAGATGAGGAGGCAACAAGATGCCCAGAGGGAGAAAACGTCACATCAGTCACAGCGTCCTGTCATAAGAAAATGCTAGGCATAACTTTTAACCTATTTCAGCTATATGGAGTTGAATACAGTGGACCCTGGTCAGAGGGTTTTAATTCGTTCCACTATTGGCATTGCAAGGCTAACAGATCATATAGAGTGGTATAGAAACCAAAAGTAAATATCTAATGTAGATACCCCCTGGTGAAATTCAACAACATTTTATATACGTGCTGCGCATATGAAAACTAGAAACAAAATAATATGTTAACCTTAGTAACTATGGTTACATACGGTAACTTCAGTATATTTATTGGTTATGATCTGTGATAAAATGTAACATTACAGTGTAATATGGGCAGTACATACATAGGGAGCTCTTACTTTCGAGGCAGACATAAAATGTTTAGTTTACTAAACACATACTTCAAGCTAAATTTTAGTATGTACTTTTAGCTATTTTACTGAACTTCAATTTGCTATCGCTAAAATTTTATTATTTATCTGTTTTTAGTTTTGTTTTTTCAATAACTAATAATAATTAACGCCGAACTGAGTGAGAGCATCGTATCTCTTTCATCCGCTGTTAGACGAATGTTGGTGGATAGCATATCGACATATTTATGATTCCGACGTAATCAGCAGACAGACAGTCAAATGTGAGTTTGAAGAGATAGTTTTGTTGATTTCTTGTGGCGAAAAATATTTCACATAGAGAGGGCAAAGAATCAGCCTGTTCTACACTGCATAGCGAAAAAAATCATATAACAGGGTCATCGTAACCCGAGGGCGTACTGCCTAAGTAAATTATTCAAACTTTAACCATCTTCTATACATATGAATATTTTGACATACAAATTAAAATTAGAGTTAATATTTGTCTCATCTCACAAAATAATTTTCAACATACCTTGTCTTATACATGTAGTTTTATAAGTAAAAATTGAAAACCACTAAAATCACATTTGAAACATAAAACTAAAATAATGTATATAATAAATTGAGTTTTTTTGAAATATATATATTGCAAGTTAAAGTCAGTTTTTTTACGATTTTTGTCAATCACCTCTGCCATTACTTCTTATTAAATATAAAAGTATATGAAGTATTTATTGTTGCTTTTTAGGCTCTAGAATGGATTCAGCAGAACAAAAACTATTATAGGAGTACTTGCTTCAAGAAATGACAGTTTTAATAAACGAAGCACATGTTGAAACGAATAACTTCAAATGTCGAGGTTTGACTGTACTATCACTGTAATGTAATATCAATTAGTATATATCACTTGAAATAATCAATTGAAAATATCATAAATATAATAATAAATAAATAAAAATAAATAAATAAAACCAATTGAAATATCACTGATTCTACAACCTTTCGCTTATCTGACTTCATCAAATAAATCATGGAATCGGATAATCTTCATAAAATTTAGTAAACTTTCAAAAGACACTGAAATCAAAAAAGCGAACTTTTTTATCGTTACAATACACATTACTAGTTACTTTTTATAAAATAAATAGGTATTATGAAAATGATTTTACACAACCTGTTTGGTTAAACTATAGATATAATAAACTATAGATATAATAATATTATATAATAAATAATAATAGATATACAGTATTATAATGATATAAATATATTCTATTAATATAAAATCTATATTCTATAATATAAATATAATATGATATCTATTATATCATATTATAGTTATATTATTATAATAATATAAATATAATAGATATAATAATATATAATATTGATATAATAATAGATAAATATTTATTATTTTATAGGTTAAACATTGTGAGACATAATAAGTGTTGCCATTGCACATACAAAACTATGAAAACTACACTGTAAGATGGGTGCATCAAACCCCTCACCTTATGGCCTACGAAACGATACGCTCTGGCTTGTGGCTTGAAGTTCCATATCATCAAGCAAGAATCCATAGAGCCAGAGGCTAAAAACCAGAATAGCATCAACTAGGTAAGCGCAAGTCAGGACGGAGTATAACAGCAGTTAGTATGCTGGCCCTTATATAAACCGTGCCGCCACATGAAACGAGGGAAATAAAATAGGCAGTAACTTTGAGAGTGTTCCATGGACTCACGAATAAACATGTGCAGTAACTTTGAGAGTGTTCCATGGACTCACGAATAAACATGTGGAGTAACTTTGAGAGTGTTCCATGCACTCACGAATAAACATGTGGAGTAACTTTGAGAGTGTTCCATGGACTCACGAATAAACATGTGGAGTAACTTTGAGAGTGTTCCATGCACTCACGAATAAACATGTGCAGTAACTTTGAGAGTGTTCTATGGACTCACGAATAAACATGTGCAGTAACTTTGAGAGTGTTCCATGGACTCACGAATAAACATGTGCAGTAACTTTGAGAGTGTTCCATGCACTCACGAATAAACATGTGCAGTAACTTTGAGAGTGTTCCATGCACTCACGAATAAACATGTGGAGTAACTTTGAGAGTGTTCCATGGACTCACAAATAAACATGTGCAGTAACTTTGAGAGTGTTCCATGGACTCACGAATAAACATGTGCAGTAACTTTGAGAGTGTTCCATGGACTCACAAATAAACATGTGGAGATTAGACAAAGAAAAGCTTGAATTTTTAGGTGCTGGAACATTTTTGCTATAGTTGATACCCGAAGAAAGGTTGAGCGAATAATTCCTGTCACATTACTAATAAGATAAACCAATCAACCTGTGATAAAGGTGTCAATGTCCACATGCGGGTGTGATTACAAGTCAACATAGCAATCCTCTTACCCAGCTGTTTCATGTTTGGGTTGAAGTCAAGGCTTGTTACAACATCCCTGTGACCCTTGAAATTCCGCTCAAGAGTCGGGTCCTCCTGCAAACATTAATCAACATCAACTCTAGTTTGATACTCACACATCAAACTAAGTCAAGCACATACACACACGTACATAGTAAATGTCTATTATTACTTTCATTCTGAAGCCAGCAAAAGCCCATGCAAAGCAAACAACACTAATCTTGGTTGCATTTATGCAAGCATCCTGTCATATACTTCACATTAATTTTCAATAAAAGAGGGCAACTCCTATTATTACAATAATTATATACTTGTAAAAAAGAAATGTGTACTTTTCATAATAAATACTTTATATGCATATATACATGTATATGTAACATATATATGTACATATATGTACTTGTATACATGTATATACCGTATATGTATATGTATATTTCACATTAACCTTCAATAAAAGAGGGCAACTCATATTATTACATCAATTATATACTGGTTGAAAAAAATGTGTACTTTTCTAATATATATATACACATATATGTACTTGCATATATAGATAATATGTGTACTTTTCTAATATATATATTAGAAAAGTACACATCTTTTTTTACCAGTATATAGTTAATGTAATAATAGAAGTTGCCCTTTTTTATTGAAAATTAATGTGAAGTATGTGACAGGATGCTTGCATAAATGCAACCAATATTAGCATGCGTTGATGTATATATATATAAATAAATACATACAATACTACATGGTACCTATATAGTGTAAAATAAATCTAAACAGCACAGAAACATGCTCATGTATTGCGTCTGAGGAATACATATTTCCAAACAAATACTTTGCAAGCAAAACGGCACAATGGTAAAAGGAGCTAAACTTACGAGGTTAGTAGTCATGTTGAAACTTTCTTTGCTTGAAACTAAAATGCCTTTGAGTGACTATGTACCACTTTTCCTGAAACATTAGTTATTGTATACAAGAGTGTACTATATATTCAAGTGTCATTACTAATCACAGATAAAAGGTAAAGTACAGGACAAGAAAATATATCATGACAAGAGAATGTAAGACTGAATGAGAGTGCACGAGAGTGATGTGAGTGTTCAACACTTGATTGTAAGTGAAACATATTTTGCACATTCAGCTGAGCAGCGGTAGGCTTAGTTAACCATCAAAATCACACATACATTCTATGTATGTGTGAATTTGATGTACGTGTATGTATGTTCTTAGTGTATGTAATTCACATAAGCCAGTAATATGCACATACCACAATAAACTTGGCAGTGGCAAATTGAATCAAACTTTCAATGTTATACTATTCAGTGTTTTTGCTAATCATCTGGAGGATTACAGGTGTAATACAAGTTTTAAACTTTTCATATTTTGATTTATGTTAAAACCTATTTCAGGTATTCCTGTTTAAGCCTGTGGTTTATGCAATTGTGCATTTAAATGCTGCCAACTTTGCATCATTAATGTTAGTTTCCATGAACCACAACAAGTGAAGTGAGAGATCATTGAATAAAGCACCACCACAAACTCAGTTGTTCCCATATAGAAAACAAAAAAGAGAGATTTGCTTGGGCTAGTTTTACAGTATGTGATGTGTCACTCATTATTTGCTTTGTATTTTAGCAAAGCATCATTGTAGAAAGCTTCAATGAGTGACAAAATTATTAAGCAATAACATTACTAAAACATTTCTATAGCATTACTTTCAAAGTTCATCTACCATCATAAGTTTAAACCATTTTTTATATATGTAGGCTACTTCGAAGCAGAAAGAAGGCGTTAAACAAGAAACTACAATCGGTCTGAGACAGTTACTAGTTATTTTTATGGTGGTGCTTTCAAAGTTCATCTATCATCCTAAATTTAAACCGTTTGTTATATATGTTCTGTGAAGTATCAATATCGTGTTAAACAAGGAACTTCTATTAGCCTGAGACCGTTATAGACTATTTCTATGATATTGCTTTAAATGTTTTAACTAAAAAAAAGGAAAAAAAAAGCTTTGGAGTTGGACGAGATAATTGATTGCTATTAATGTAAACGATTTATTATTAATACGATTTTGTGGACATTCTTCCACTGATCACTTGGTACATGTATATGGGTTCATAAAGATCAAAGATAGTCAAATGGAAATGGCGTTCAAATAGAGGGTGACTGTCAAATAGAGGTGGCGGTCAAATAGAGATGGCGGTCAAATAGAGGTGGCGGTCAAATAGAGGTGGCGTTGAAATAAAGGTGGCGTTCAAATAGAGGGGGCGTTTAAATAGAGGTGGCGTTCAAATAGATGTGGTGTTAAAATAGAGGTGGCGTTCAAACAGAGGTGGAGTTCAAATAGAGGTGGCATTCAAATAGAGGTTTTACGATATCTCTATGATATCTACAAGTACCCTGACAGTTTAGTTCGCTGTGAAAGAATGTAAGGTGTGTCGATAAAGCACAGAGAATCAGTAGCCATGCAGTGATGCAGGTATTCCAAAATACTTAAAAGCAATCGATTGATGCAGATGTATGTTAGAGTGCCAGGCGACCACTCTGAATGTCACGAGTAGTAGTATCATCAAAAGCTATTTTATCTCCTAAGCTTCAATGCTGGAGACGATTAGACAGACGGACAGATAAACCCTGATCTTATTATACCAAAAATATGTTTTGTTTTACTTTATTGTAGACATATGAAGTATTTTTTATCATTTTTCCTCTGTAGACCTTGTTGCATAGAGAAAAAAAACAAATCATTTTAAATCGACATTGAGGCGTGCTCTCCTCTTAACTTATTGTACAATTACCGCAATCATGGACCATAAACCGAGTGAAGGTAAGAAGAAAAAGGAGAAAAGTTGACGATACAAACTAATAACACCACAGTTACTGCACAGCCATTCAATTAAAAAGTTGAGCAGTTTTATTTGTTTTTGAAGGACCATAGGGGTTAGTTTGCAACGATCTCGGAAAATATTAGGCAATTTACATGTACTTTACTGTTCGTATAACATAAAATCTCTATGACATAATCTTTAACCCCTCTTGGAACGGATTATTTACGTTGTAGGAGAGTCTACTGTGTTTCAATTTGAGATTGACACCATTATCACAACATTAATTACAAGTGAATTACAACATTATTTATGCTGTAGGAGCCTCTACTGTACTTACTTAAGACTAATGTATCAATCAACAAAGATTTGTACACATAACTTTAAAAAAAACTAATTTAATAAAGGATTGACAAAAAAACTAAATTTTTGCATGTGATGCGCAGAAAAAAACAATTTACCGTGTTTCATCGCGATCAATAAGCTAACATCAGTCTATGACATAAAAATATTAGCCCTTATATTGCATTAGATCTATAAAACCATCACATTACTGAGAAAACCAACAAAGCTTCCAAGGTTCTTGGATGCATCAAACACACTCTATACAATGCACCATCACAGTCTAAACAATTTTCTTATACAGCCTTGTGTCGTCCTGTGCTGGAATATGCTTGTACAGTATGGGATCCGAGTGACAGACAGCCAGTACATAACTTGGAAATGGTTCAAAACCGAGCAACATGATTCATAGCCAATCTTAAAGGTAGAGATAGTGTCAGCAACACCTGTGAAAAGCTAAGTTTACAATCGCTCCAATCCAGAAGAAGAAATCAGAGAGTAGCTTTACTGATGAAGATTCTATCATATGAAAGCAAGCATAATGTGCTAGCTTCTGCTTATGATGAGCTTACTACTGACAGAAAAGATACTGATATAATCACACGTGCAGCTGCCCGTGGTGAACCAACATCAATATATGCCGTGACTCGCCTCTTTCATAACAGTTTCTTACCCAAAACCGTTAGAGACTTAAGACTTAAATCTCAGACTGAAACATAACTCAGCCTAATGCTGGAATCTAGGTGAACCAAAGTCTTAACCCAATTTTTACTTCTGAGGCACTTTCTCAAGGTCCCTGGAACTAATTACAAGTGTACTATTACTATCGAGTAAGTATCGAGTAAGTAACAGCAATAGACTTATATGTTTGCTATGCAATGCTGATGATACGCTGCAACAGCCAAATAAACTAAGGTTAGTCAATACTTTGAGTTACTGGCAGCAAATTAAAAAAAGGTCTTTAGTATTGGAAAAATCATAGTTAGCGACACTAATTTATTACAAAATAAAAGCAGTATTGTGCACAAACAGCTAGTCTACCTTTACCAACATATTAAACTCATCTAGGAAGCAAATATACTGCTTCACCTGTGGTTACTTGCTAGAAAACGCGCTGAAATGTTAGTTTGTGTATTTTTAAAGCCCAAGTTACAAATGCAAAACGACAATGCTATCAAGACTGTTCGTGAATTTAAAAGCTGTACATCACATCAACAATAAACAATTAATTGCTAATATGGCAATAAATTACAATATTATCTAGTGTTAACAACTGCTCAACATATGAGGCGTGCCGCTTGCCGCAACCGGCTCTAGTACGTTCTATGAAGAAGATGTAAGATGTAAGCCAAGGAAATTTATCAGAGACCAAATATTTCTGTCGCATCGGCTAAAAACTCATTTAAACGAGCCTCCAAGCGCGCGCATGCGGTGTAATGAAATTATAAGCACGTGCGTTTGTAGACATACTCGCTAATGGGCCAATGAAAATTATTCATTGCTATTATCGCTTTTCGGTTATTAACCTTTTTAGCTTATTTCCGAAATGTATAAAAAGTTGGTGGTTTTACATCATTGAACTATGCTATTTTTTTATTATAAATTATGCAGCTTTCACATTTATTATTTTATTTCTCTGTTTATAAAAATTTGTGCAAACAAGTAAATAAAGTCGGTTGAAGTTGTTTGCTTATTAGTGTCAACATAAGACTTCGATATACATTAGTTCATTTTATAACCATGTTAGCATGGTGTGAAATCTTTTCAATGCTATATTTTTTATGGTTGCTGCGAGTTTAATAATTTTTTTTGTAAAACTGTATTAACTGTTAATTTGTGAGTTGAGGATAAAGCATTCACTCTTTAAATAGATGCATTGTCAACACCATGATTTAAGTGTTGCTAGATAAGCTTGCCTAAAATAAAATTAATATTTGTATTTATTTATTTTTTCAAAAGTTTTATAAGACACCTATTTGCAACAACAAAAATTTTGCGAGCATGCTAGAAAGTTCCCGAAAAAACATACCAACGTCATTCTTCTATTTGCAAGACTCTTAAAATTTAAAAGTTACAAATAGAAGAATGACTCTATTTGTCTAGACAAATAGAGTTTTATTTGTCTAGACAAATAGACATTTGTCTAGACATAGTCATTTGTCTAGACAAATGACTCTATTTGTCTAGACATATAGAAGACAACTCACACTTGTCTAGATGTGCTGGCTGTGTTACTGATAATGCTTAAACAGCATATTAGACAGCAATTAGGGCAAATAACAGCTTGTCAAACAGTCATTTCAGGTGTTCATGTTGAAAATAAAAATAGTGATAATAATTAGTATCTGATCAGAATTGGCTGATAAATTATGGTGTAGACTGTGATAAGTTGTGGTGTAGACTGTAATAAGAATGTCAAAATCTTTCTCTCTTGATCATCGGGTCCTAAATAGATTGGTCCAAATGGCTGAATGTTTGTTTCCTAAAGAAATGTCATTGCAACATCATCTGATCAGTATAAAATTCTTCATAGTTTACCATTTCGAACCAGTTGACTAATTACAGTCCTGCTACAATTTGATGACTAGGATGTTATCGTTTTTTTTTTGCGGTGCCACAAATGTCAACCTATGGTTCATGCATCTTCTAATCATTTATATGATCATGATTCAAGCTTTTGAAAACTTTGTTGTGTTCTCAGTTCTTTTTGCTATCACCAGTCTAGATCACTGATTTACCAAGACCCGAGTTTGTGATATAACTTACACACATCAGTTTCAGTACCGATGAATCTGTTTTCAACTATCAGAATCACACTATTATATGTGTAGGCATGTGTTAGATATGTAGGCGTGCATTTGCACAGCTTAATACATTTGCTGTGTGTTTGTGTGCACAATTTTTTCTATGCATGCGATCAAATGTGTTATCTGGTGTAAGTATTTATGTGTGGATGCATGTATGGTTATGCGAATGTCTGCTTATATGTTTGCTAAAATGTATGTAGCCTAGGTCATAAAATATTCTCTTATGAGTTTGTGTTTTTGATTGACCTGTTTTTGGTAGTTATTACTGGATGAAAGCTTTCTGCAGCATATAGATGACACCTCCTGTGTTTCAGAAAGATGGATGCCAAATCCTCTGATAGTTTTTGGGACATGCTGAGTAGTCAGACTAAGGTGGCAGGTTCTCCGTGCAGCTTTGCTAGTGTTACGTCATCTGATAAAGTTGTGTCCAGTTTGTCTGAGGATGAAAGAAAGTCATTTTCTACTTGTTTATTTCTCACAACCTGTGGTATGTTTACCAACTTGGGATTTTATGTTGCTATTCTCTCTCAATAGGGAGTGCGCAACCTACAGCTACTTCTTATGTTTGTTGTTTTGGTTTGGTGAATTGAGGTATACTTTATGATGTTATTTTGTGGACATTGTAATGCTACTTGAGGTCTCCTTAGTTTTCACAACTGAGGTTAGTAAATTCAATTCATCTTTCATCTTGTCTGATTTTTAGCACGCAAGTTGGATTTGAGTTCCATCACTTGGTGCACCTCCTGTTGGCTTTTTCACAAGTTCTCTAGCGCAGTTGGCTCAGAGGACTATGATGAGTATGTAAGTGTCTCTATGTCTATGAGTTGATGTCTGTCATCTTCGGCTTCTTAGACAACGCTCTAAGTTTCATGTATTTTTAGATGGCAGCTATGGCATCTATTTTTCTTGCCTGTAAGATTGATGACTCTCCTATAAAGATACGAGATGTGATAAATGTAGCATATCGGTAAGGATTCTTTTGAACTTCCGCAGTTAGTTTTATTTTGTCTAGTAAGTTACATTGTGACTTCATAATATTAGTCTAGTGCAGATGTTCATTGGTTCTATCTGGATGTTGTTTTATAGCTATTTGTGTTCATATTTCTGTCATAGGTCATAGTTTGTAGATGACTTTTCAAATGCTTTAGATTTATATTCAATAATGAGCAAACAACTTCTGTAGACTCCTTTTATCATTTGCACAGAATGCATCTGGAATCTTCTACGCCAAAAAAAGAGTGCGAAGTATCTCTTTTAAACCATGTTGAGTGTAATATCAACACTTGGTGGGTATTACACTCTGGATAAACACTCTTAAAATGCTGTTGACACTTATTAGATGAAGCTTATACTAGAAACTAGCAAACCAAAGTGTTAGTACAAGTAGTTCATTTTATAGAAGTTACCGGAAAGATTAAGAGTTTGAGTGAGTTGACACATTGTTGTTGTATATGTGTACAGAACTCTTCACCCGGATAGACCTTTCCTCGAGATAAATGAGACATACAGCCAGCTTGTCGATTCTCTTATCCAATTTGAACTTTTCCTCTGTAGAATTCTAAGATTTCAGCTCAGTTATGACAATCCTCACAAGGTGAGTCACTGGGTAACTGCAGTATTAGCAGTACTAGAGCGTCAGTACAGTAATAGTACCCTCTTGCTACTCACTAAGAGGGTACTAGCGCTAATTATGTGTTTGATATTAATAAAATTTTTCTGTAACCTTCAGCGATAATAATAGCAACACTTTGTTTTTATACTAGTCACCTGATAAATCCTTGTTAGCATTCCAAAGCTAGTTAAAATGCTAAAAGTCATTATCTGGCCCTTCAAGTAGAAATCAGAGGTATTTTAGCTCTTCGGTTCATTTACAGCCTAAGTCTTAACCATGCGTCTGTTCTGGTGTCACCTTTTTTACCATCACCATTTGGTGTAGAACCTCAAAACTTGGTGTAAAAACTGCTCACTTCTGCCTAGAACTTGAGTTATAAATCTGCTCCCATCATTGGCCTAGAATACTACTCATAAATGTTGTGGCTCAAACTCACGCATCGATTGCTAAATATTTAGTGTTGAACACGCTTGTTTTGTAGTACCTGCTTCATTACCTCAGATCACTTTGCGATTGGCTATATCCAAGGCAGGAAACACAAACATTTTGTAAGATGGCCTGGGCACTTTTGCATGACTGCCACTATAGCAAAATGTGTGTAACTAGCAGACCAGATCATCTGGCTCTGACGGTGTGTTATATCGCATTGGAAGCTCTCCAAATGAAGGTACCATTGGAGGAACACTGTGAAAAGTCATGGTGGAAAGTATGTATGTCACATACATCAATCAGATTTCATTGTTTACATTGCACCTGCTGGAACTGTTGATGTGCCAATGTTCAGTCATATACTGAAGTATTTTTTTAAATATGTTATGGTTATAGCTCATTATGGTAGGTAAATAGGTTGTTATGGTAGGTACATAGCTTGTTATAGTAGTTGCATAGCTAGTTATAATATGTATATATCCAGCTGTGAGTATGTTTGACATTGAATTTATTGAATAGCTTGAGGCAGCCTAATTTGCTCCTTCATGCACTTTGTTATAATTCTTGATACAGATTTGTATTTCAAATGAGGATCTTGTGGAATAGCTATCTGGCAAGGACAAACATTATTAATTCCATATTTTGGCTTCTTTAGCTAGTTCTAGCTTTAACTTAAAATTGGCTTTTGAAGAATATTATTTCATCAGGCATACTGTTATAGAAACTCCTACATCTTTTATATCTGCGGAGCCGAATATACCTTCAGTACCTAGGACGGGTATAACTGGAGTGTCTCAGAACCTGCATGCAACCTCAGAACCTCTATGCATGCATGCATACATGCATGTATGCATGCATGTATGGTTGCATAGAGGTTCTGAGGTTGCATGCAGGTTCTGAGACACTCCAGTTATACCCGTCCCAGTACCTAAGTACCTTCAGCCTATCAGTTTCCTAATGCTTTTATTTTATATGGAAGTTGCTCACCCATAATCTAGCAAGGAGGGACAACTCTTTACCTCACAATGTTTCGGTAATTCATACTATATCATGTAATGGTACAGCTCATTGGTGTTTTGAGCAATGCTTTTCATGTACAGAGTAGGTATATGCCTCTACAGTTGACCGTTTTATTAAATATCAGGCATTGACTGTTTTATTTGCATTTTTCTGTTTAAAAATGCTTGCTATATCCTATCTGGATGCATCTTGTTGCACTGCAGTTTTCTCATTGTAGGTGTTTGTTGATGACATTCAACTCAGTGATATCACGCTTCTGGCAGATCAAATGCTCCTATTAATTGAAAATGAACGCTTTATAAAGTGATGTTAAATTATGTCATTCATTTGTGCTCAGCATGGTCAATTGTTTAGTTGTAAATAATATATATTCATCAATTTCTATTATTCCTTGTGATTATTGTTCTTTCATTTGCTGGTTTTAATACGCCAGTCTATAGCCCTGTTTCAGCAGTGATTTGTTACACTCATGTGGGGGCTATAACTATGCACCTCCACTATTAATACAATCTCAATTCATAAATATTAGTTAAAGGCTCTGTCATGTTTCTCAGTTCTTTTTGCTATCACTAGTCTAGATCACTGATTTACCAAGACCTGAGTTGGTGATATAACTTACACACATCAGTTTCAGTACCGATGAATCTGTTTTCAACTATCATAATCACACTATTATATGTGTAGGCATGTGTTAGAGATGTAGGCGCGCATTTGCAAAACTTAATACGTTTGTGTGCACATTTCACATTGCATATGTGATTAGGGACCAAGGACCAAAAAAGTGAAATAGTTAATTGGTTTTGTCAAAACAAAAAAGCGTCTGATCAGTAATATAGGTGTTAATGTATTTTTGACATAAACAAGTTAATTGTTTCATTTTGGGGGAGGCAAATACCATTATTTTATGAGGATTAACAGTTTGGCATTTAGCAAATGCTTAATTATCATCAATATATTTCTATGAATAAACCAAATATAAAAAACTTTCAAATGCACTTACAGTGTATACCAAAAAAACTGATAAGTAATTTACCTAAAGGTAATAGAGAGCGGTTTTTGCTGTTATGGGTTTCACAAAAGGATACAGATATCGACTGTTTATTCTCTTCTAAGTGAAAAATTAGGTACAATTCTTGTTTGTGTTAACTACCTTTATACAGATTTGCACATGGAAATACTGTATTAGCTATATTACATTGGCTTCTCAACACGACCGTGTATATATATACACATGTATATATAATACATATAATAACATATATTTATTAATACCAAAATACATATACATGTATAAATAGATTTATATATACATGTATATTTATAAATAAATTTATAAATATATTTATACACATTTATATATAAATATATATTTATATATAAATATATATTTATATATATGCACAGCTAATGGAAGTCTAAACATGCTAAGCAGCCTTGTTGAGGTGACTTTTCACTTGTTTCTGCCTGTCAGATAGACATGTATTATTGTTAGGATACAAATACAAACTGATAAACTAAAAAAGCATTGTTATATTATCAGCACCAATGGCATCATATGACAGTTTAAAAAGTGTCTTGTCACAGGTTCAAAAACAGTAGGGTTTATTTTATTTGAAAGCTTCAACTACCCTGAGACATAAAACTGCTGCTTGGCTGCTAGCAGTTGATTGTTAGTAGAAATTATGCTAAGAAATATTCATGAACAAACATAGTTTAAATGTTGGCTTTGTGCTGAACTTTTATTTCGTAGAACATTTGTAGGTACCTCTCTGCAGTTTAAATTTACCAGTTATTAAAGACAAACTTGCATAAAATATTTAGTAAATTTTAGCAGAAATTATCGATATTTTTCTATCATTTGCAATTGATTTTTTTATGTTTGAGGTGATCTGATTGTCAAAATGTTTCATAATTTAAATTGATAAAACTTTATCAGGATTAAAACGCTAGATCAAGTAAAAGTGTGATTATTATGTCTCTAATTGCAAAGAGACTGACAGAATAGAGATGCGTAATTCTGCAATTTGAACGCAATAGTTGATATCAACTATATAATAATACATAATAATAATATATATAACTACTTAATAGCAATGATAGCAACTAGTGACATCATTTAACTATCAACCTTTAATCGTGATCAAGTTTTATCAACTTTAATCTTGAAACATCCTGGCAACCAGATCACTTCAAACAACAAAAACAATCGCAAATGATAGAAAAATCCCGATAATCTCATAAAATCTACAAAAAGTTTTGAGTAGGCTCTGTAAGTATGGCAGGCTGTGACACATTTTTTGGTGAGAATAAGGCTATTAATTGCTTGCCATTCGCCTGCACCCCCTTTGTAACAAACCCTCCATGAGATAATACAAAACCCAGCTGGCATCTAGTAACAGTTGACAAGGTGGTGCTGTTGAAGAAATCATGAGGAAAAGATCTCTTTATGGAGGGGAGGGAAGGGATGCTCAGCAGAAGGTACATTGCATTTTATCTTGTGTAGTGATTTGGCATGCGCTTGACTGGTGTTGTCTACTAGGGGAATCAGCCTTATCAGAGACTCAAACCGATGAGGAGCATCTGTAAAATATTCCTTAAATTGTCAGCCGCAGTCGTCTACCATCAACAATTAAAAGCTGTCATGGAAGCAGATTATATTACTCGGTATATTTCCTATTGCTGATTAACACATGGAAAAATCACTCGACTGCTCGTTTTGAATATTCTCTGTCTCTCCTTATGCAAAAATTATGAGAACTGAGAAATGTTCTCATGCATGAGAAATCATGCATGAGAACTTCGCATATCTTATTTCATAATAAGTTTTTGTATTTTGTTGTATGTCCAAACCAACTTTATATTTGTTCCCAATGGTCTGCTGTTTATGTAAGAGGGCTTTTGAGGGCTGCTGAATAAGCATTCAAAATATATCAACTATTTTCATATTTTTTTGCAGCTAAAAATGGAAGATTTTCCATTGTTTTTGCAATATGCAAGAGAGTTTGACAGAAACAAACCGAAAATCCAAATAGTATATAATTTTGTTGTCCTTCCCTTTATAGCAATAAGGATCTAGTATCGCGTGTGTCGATGACAGTGACACACGATAAACTACATTCTTTAGCTATTCATACTCAGAAAATTAGATGTGATATACAGACTTCCTTAATTACACTTGTTTTATAATGAATATTAGGCTATTTTAAACAAACTCAAAAATATTTGAGCCAAAAGAAAATAACTCCTTAGTAATTGAGTGCATCGAATTCTTAAAGGTTGACTTGCAACAAAATTCACATTACAGTTATTTGGTATCAAAAGGTATACTATGTCTTACTCTGCTGTGTTGTACACGCAAAATATGTGGAAATGTGATTACAAGCTCTTAAAAGCTCAGAAAAGAACAGTTAATCGCAGTCGTCAAGAAAACGTCGTAGATAGGAGAACTTAAATATGCAAAAGAGCATTGATGGGAGGGTGTAAAATTCTTTAATTTTGTTTAACAGAGTCCCAGCGGTAATGCATGACATGCGAATGTACATTGAAATACTTATCAGTGTAACTCAAAGTGCACACAATTCCAAATCGGCATCATCCACACAATGAAAACATAGTGATCGTTATTTGAGTTGAAATCCCTTTTTGCAAAGTTAGATAAATATTAAGACGTAGCAAATGCTTGTTAAAAGCTTGGCTACAATTTTCATTTCTTATTAGAAATTATCACTGAACTTCTACTATATATAAGTAAGAAAACTCCTCAAAAGTGATGACCTTTTGCTCATCTTCATTTTCGATTAACTCTCTATGTGCTTTAGGAAGCAAGGATTTTGCAAAGATGACAAGTATTCCATGACTGATAATGAATGACACGAAAAATGTTTGGTGCCTCATTTGACATGTAATCACTTCCGCCTCTTGGCTGAATAGCCTACAAGCTGAGCTTTTGCTATATCCTTGAGTAGAAATCAAGCGTGAAATATCTATTAAAAGGACACTGCTAAAGATTTTGAATAAGTCTGTTGATTTTTGGTTAGCTCTATTGTTTAACAGCGTCAATAGACCAAATAAAAAGTATAGAACTTGCCAATTGGAGGAATTCTTATAATGGTCTCTGAGATCGGTCACTTTATAGAATGAAATCTAATTTAGTAGAAAGCACGCTAGTGTCAGATAGTATTTCAAGTCTATGAGGTTAAAATATATTTGTGTTTACCGTCACAAATTGTCACAAATTAGCTATACCGTGGAAACTCTACTCAGGCGATCAATTCATTCCGAAAGCGGTTTTGTAATCAGAAGATTTCGCGAGTAGGAATGCTTTTTACCCTATAATTGTCCTACTCTGTTCCAAGTCCGACAAAACTTCAATGTAATATTTTACAAATTATAAATAAGCGTTACACCAGTAAAAACTACACGTTACAATTATATTATTAAACAATAAATATGAAAAGTACATTTAGAAAGAAAAAAACAGAAAAATAACAAATGAAAACTACAAACTGTGTTCACCTTTGGCATTGGCTGTCTAGGCTAAGCGTTCACCTAATTCCACTAGCATCTGAAACCGTGTGAGACACATTGTACCTGAACGTATGTACCAGCAAGAAACAAATGGGCAATGGGATGGCCAAAAGTTGCCGAGCATCAGCCAATAGCAGAGTAGCTAAGGCGTATCACTTTCGAACCGGGCTGCCAATCCGTTTAATTGGTCAGCAACTCGTTCCCTATTTAGCATTTTTCAATATTTGGAGCAATATTTCTACAAAAAGATATTTAGAAACTTGAAAATTTCATATTGAAAGTTGAGTATGGATTATACCTCTAATGATATCTACTCTGACCCTACTGGTGGTTTCATCAAACATTTGGTAGACATATTTCTTACCTGGGTGGTTCCTCGATATGTGGTCGTATAAAGTCTGCACAAATAGGCATTCTAATTTTTCCACAGCTTTTGCATTCTCAAATCCCTCGACCTCTGTAATTCCACAAGCAAATTATGAATTATTGAGTATTTCATACATTATATCAATCTGTAACGAACAATCGGCTGTTTCATAGCATCCTGTCATATTGAATTGCTTTGAAGGGGAGTCGTCTTTCATCAATTATCCATGGGTCTAAATTTGGGTAAACAGAGACATAGAGTTAATCATACGTGCGTGCGTGCTTTGGACTTTTGAAATTATTACGAATGAGGGGCAATATTGTAGGCTATCTCCCTGCAGTTTAATAACAATTAATAATTCCTAGTTGTTGTATCATAGCTTCTCTGGGATTTAAGGTAAGAATTTAAGATAACCTATGAAGCCTTTGATTGATCTGCCTTATGTCTGTTGATTTATCAAGCTCAAAGCGCCAGTAGTCTTCTGTCTAACAATAGAAATATTCACCTAGCGCAAGTCTCTAGAGACTGATCACACAGTTCTGATCACATAGCAGCTCAGTAACTATTTTACAAACCAATTTCAACGATCCAGTCTCAAGTGTTTTATGCATCTTGTGAGCATTTAGGTCAGAATCTGAAAACTCGAATCTATTTCTCTTCTGCTTTTATATTTGATGCAGACCTCGTATTCATCATGTTTTCGTTGTGATAAAGAGGTCTGACGATGCGGTTGGAATTGTGCTCCCTTTGAGTTACCGCGTGATAAGTGTTTCAATGGACATAACATGTTGCGGATTAACGCGGCTGCTCTGGTAAAAAAGATAACGAATTTTACACCAGAGGTCGAAAAGGAATGACTGATGTGTGGAAATGTTCAAAATGGAACAGCTTGTGCAGCATTTTCGTGCGCAACATTTGCAAGTGCTGTTTCCATCTTATGCTAACATGAAACATTTGATAAAAATTATCGAGTAACTAAGGAGTAACTAAGCACGCCTTGCTTGCGGGCTTTTGTCATTTCCATCTTGCGGACACAGCAAACTTGCAATTTAACATCGTCATGGAAACATGGTATGAAGTGAGACTCCGGTAATTAGCTTGCAGGCTAATTGGCTGATATGCAGTAATCCCTAATGCTTCACCTATCACGAATTTTCGGTGTCCTTCATTTGTACACGTATGCACTGTGGGGCGCTATCAGTCTCATCTCTAAGGCATGAATGATAGCGCAAAGTCCCTCGTAGCGAGCTAATTGATATTAGCAATAAAATGAACTCTCTGCCAAGAGTAACTAAAACCATTTTTCAACAATTGAATGGAAGTTAACCATCTCTCCTTCAATAAGCATGTTTCATCGTTTTGCTATCCTGACGTCGATTGGTTCAATAACATTTAGCATTGAGTTCCCCTCTATGATTCTTACCCTAGTCACGCTTCGCCATCCATTTCTCAAGTCTCTCACCGATATCAGTATTGAATACAAAATGTATTATACAAGTATGCCACATGTACTTACATATAAGTACATGTACTTACATGTACTTATATGTAAGCACATGTAAATACATGTACTTACATGTAAGTACATGCACTTACATGTAAGTACATGTACTTACATGTAAGTGCATGTAAATACATGTGCTTACATGTAAGTACATGTATTCACATGTATAGTAATTTTGAAGATGTAGAAAGCAGTTTAAGTATTCTCAAGTGTTAATATTATGATTCGTACTTAAATACAAAACTAGTTTTATTACACGGAAATCATCGTTTCTGAGGTAGGTCTGAAATGTAAGCCATGAAGTAGGAGGGCTTACTCTACCTCTCATACTTGCTAAGTATCGTTAGATTTTAAAAGTTGACTTGCAACAAAATTCACATTACAGTTATTTCGTATCAAAAGATTCACCATGTCTTACTCAGCTGTGATGTAGGTGCAAAATATGTAGAAATGTGATTACAAGCTCTTAAAAGCTAAAAATGAGCGATTAATCCCAGCCATTACGAAAGCGCCGCAGGCTGGAATCTTTTTATTTTGCTGACATACTCAAGCCAACTTGGTTATTGTTTCGACACGTGATGTTATCACGTGAATTAAAAGGCCAATAAAAGGCTCAATATAAAATGTCTCATAGCACTAGTTTATGGTAACCACTTCGGGTTCTACTAAAAAAGCCCCTATCAAATATAGATGCTCGCTATGTTGCAGTTTTGTTTCGGCTTGGTCTAATCATCTAGTCGTAATCTGATCATGTGACCCGTACATCTTGCCAAATAGCGCAAACAATTTCTGCAGCATTTTTCGACTATCACTGGTGATCAACAGGCTCGTCATGTTTATAAGAGGATGATATGCACTCCTTCGAGCTAAGATTAAAAAATTAAACAAATTTTTATGGTAGGTATGACAGCATTGCAACGATGATGAAATAGACGCCTAAGGACAATAAACATGGTTTCATTGAATGCGTGAAGTATATTTGTGAAAATATTTCGACGAATGAGGTTGCATGAATGTGAAAACAGAAGCCATCTTGTTCAATTACGTCCCATTTAACCCGTTTTGGAAATGAATTCCAAACTTTGGCAGTTTCGTGATAGCAGCGATTAACAGTTCGTTTTTGAGCTTTTAAGAGCTTGTAATCTCATTTCCACATATTTTGCACCTACATCACAACAGAGTAAGACATGGTGAATCTTTTGATACCAAATAACTGTAATGTGAATTTTGTTGCAAGTAAACCTTTAAATAATGCAAAGTAATACTTAAAAACCTAGCTATAGTTAGCGGGTAGCTTTAATGTATCTAGTCTACTTCATCTGTAGGCCTATTATATCGGCTGTGTTTTCATTTGTGGAAAAACCTAATCTGCAAATGTGTCAGTTAAATGATAATCTCATTTAATGTCACGTTTGATGCGATTGGCTATTGCGAGTGACCATAGGCTATCTGGTTGACTATTTATAATTCACATGACAGCCATTTCAAATTTCACACTGCATGTACATGCCCTTGACCTGACTATCTAGTTTTGATAAGCTTCTCACTATAGTACACATATTGGTAAGAATATGCAGTAGAACAGGTTCCTTTATATACTAGGAAAATATTTCCCGATTTTCTTACCAGAATTAACGCCTAGAATGGCGTTAATTAAGCCAGTTTCTTCGTCTGTTATACCTGTCACTCTGAACTCACTTGACAGAATAAAATGGTCATCAAATAGTTTCTGAAATGGCACGGGCATGCTTGCAAAATCTCTCCTGCAACGAAGATTTTACACAATTCACATTCCAGACATTACCAAAGCAGTTCTAATCAGTTGAAAGTGTAGATATAAAATTCTGGCAGCTCAACTTCAGTAGTTCTGGCTCCTTTAGTTAGCACAGTCATACATGGTACATGACAAATGTTTGTGTTCAAATTTCTAAAGCTTAATTATTTAAAAAACATTTGATAACCAAACTTCTTTGCAATTGCCAGTTATTAACCATTTTTGTGCGAGACGTTGTCATAAGAACTTGTTCAACATGTAGAGATCCTCAGTCTTTTTGCAAAAGAACATCGTTTTGAGAGAAGCGATTACAAAGTGCTTTTTAAATTCTTGGCTAAAATTTCTAACCAAACTGAAAGCTTGAGGGCAGCAGATCTTATTGCCGCTGTCGGCAAATATACCATTTTTCCATCCTTAGTACTACAATGTATGTAGCGTTTTTTAATTAATAGACATTAACAAGAACACAGTGGTTTTAATTTTCGAAGAGACATTGTCCTGCGACATTTAATCTCTGAAGAATAGGCTAAAGAAGAAGTATGTATGCAATCCAGTAAAGCTTGAAGATTTCCACTGATAGACAGCATTACAAGCTGTTTGTTTGTGGGTGTATTTACTGCCTACAGTAGTAGAGGTGTTAGCCTTAGGCAGTCAAACTGGGCTTCTCAAGATATTTGAAAACACTAATTTTAAAGAGCTGCTACGGTAGCTTTCAAACTTTTAGCAGCTTATAAACATTATATATATAATCGTATCCGGCATTCTCCAAAATTTCATAAATGATTTCTTTCCAGGATGTTCATAACATCGACAAAGGCTCAAACAAGGCTCAGCGTGGAATGGCTGTAATAGTTGTTCTCAGAGGAAATAGCAATAGTTCAAATGCTGGTCAAAGCATACGTGCTCGAGAGTAAGGAACTAGGCACACAATTATACTCTAGGGACCCTCTTAAACTACCAGCTAACCATTGTAATCAATACTGATGGCTAATGCTGCTCCGTAATTTCTTGTAACAAACTGCACACAATTAGCTTTCAGTCAAGCATTCTGCATAGACTAAACTATCAACAGCGGTTACCGAGTACAAACGTAGGTCGGTAGATCTTTGAACATGAATGTGGTGTGTTGAATAAGTTGTACAGGTGTTTATTAAGCGAAAATGCGCTCCACAAGTGCTTCTAACAGCTCTGGCACAGCTTGGAATAATTGCTCAGAGTATGTTCAGAATGATTTTTCGTTGCTAATGGTTTACTCGCTTATTCTGTAAGCAGTTTTTGCGTCTTTAGATGTTACCAGAAATAATAAGAAGCTTCTTTCGATAACCATTTTCATAGCTAACAAAATAGAGAAAGACGCCTCAACCCTTTGAACTCTTCACGGCTGGTTTTCCGGCATTGCGTAGAGTGTGTCAGGAATCCCAAGATTCACGTGGCTTTGTTTACGAAAGCTGTTTTTCGGTAACAGCGTAAACCAATCAAATTAATTCTTAAACAGGATGTAAGAACAGAAATTTCACTTTCATTTGTAACAGTTTTCAAATATCTTTATCTACTTCTTTCGTTTTAATAGAAAATTTTATTAGAACGATATCGTGAAAAAATCGATACGACTTGTTCATTGGTAGGTCAAAAATGATTGTGATGCAAATAAAGAATTTTATGATACTAATTATAATTTTCCAGTATATTTTGGTTCATGAAATGATGATGAACATGTGCTCAATTGATATGATACTACTGTAAATGTTTTTACAAGTTTTTTTTTAAATCATTCGAACTTTTATAGTTATAGCCCGAATAATGGTGAAGTACTGTTTTTTCTGTTTGATGACATTTGCTGTGGGTTGCCCGACTTTTTTACTAGTGTTTTACCAAATATCATTGTATTATGAGCACATTTAGATATATTTAAAGAAAGTTTGAAAAATTCAGATCATTGGAAAAATTGCCCAGGGTTACTGACACGCATTTACAAGGACGGGCAGGGTACAAGGGGTTAAAACAGTCTTGAACAATATCTTCCATGTCAATATGTATTTCTCAGAGTTGGTAGTGTGTGTATTCGTTCGTCGTTGGGTGTGTCCAGCTATAGCTATTAAAATGTTGGAATAAAGAATGCGTATCACAGAAGATTTGATCTCAGAACTTCCCCATCCCCAGTCCGACACCTTCCTAATTAAACCACACGAGCTTGATAGATTCACTAAGCAATATATGTCGCTATATGGGAGCAAATACGCTACCACTTTTCGTCACAGCGTAACATGATGAGAAGCGGCAGTTCTTATTAGTAAGCTTACTCAAATCATCAAAGTGCCAGGCTAATAGCAAGTGGCAGACAACTCTCATTGTTTATAAGCTGATTTTAATACCCTGGCAATGCCGGGTAGCACAGCTAGTCTATATAAATATATATACATATATATATACATATATATGTATATATATATAGGAGGAGATATATATCGGAAGATATACATAGGAAGAGCAAATATATATATATTTGCTCCTCCTCTGCTCCTCCTCTATATATATATATATATATATATATATATATATATATATATATATATATATATATATATATATAGAGGAGGAGCAGATGCACTTATGCATATGCTTTGATGCATAAGCATCAAAGCATATGCAGCCTCCATGGCCATCTCAGATAAGTTGCTAGCTGAATTTCAATCGGCTGCTGTTACAACGGACCTACGCCCTGATGATGAGGAAATTGACTGGCACACGAAACCTCTTCATGGTGCTTACCACCAACAAATATCTAAGGTTGGCGATCTTCACCCGACATATACCCTACAGGATGAATTTATTGGCGGAGTTATATTTCGCGAAAATTGTCTTTTCATGCATATTCGCAGATGAATTTATTCGCGGCTGAAAACTGTCACTCTCTAGGAAAAGTTAACTCTATTGCGGCTAGTGATAGATTTATTCCTACGCATACGCACACCGCATGTTCCGGTTTATATTTAGTTTAGAACTGCGAGGCGATCATGCTATTCTACGGTAAACAATTTTTGCTGTGTCCAGAGGTTTTCACGAATATTCATCGCTTTGGAGGCCTTTGATAAGCCAACAACTTGTGGTAAGTAATGAGTTTTTTTACATTTACTAAATTAGTTGAATTTTACTTTGGTTCTTCGGTAAAACGCAATACTAATTTTTTCCATCCCTACTGCTTCATTATTTGTTTTAGCGTGAGAGAGAGATTTTTCATCATACACCGAAGAACAATGATTGCAAGGGTGGTAGATGTCATTCTTAGAAGATCACCAATCATTCAGGGAGGTCTGGAAATTGAGGTAGAAGTGACCGCAGCTACTTACAAGAAGAATATATCTGTTTTTAAAAAAGGAAAAAAAACGCCTTTACGAGCACAAATCTTTGGCCAACCGGCAGAACTTTGCAATAGTAAGCCACGAGGAGAGTTTTGATGATAACTTCCTTACCAGCCATGTAGTAGCGAGAGAATCGCCTTCAACACCTACCCAAGACAGTGACAGCGACAGAGCTGCTATTACCAAAATAACTAGTCAGAAAGCACCATTACACGCTAGTATTCACATATCAAGAGTACCAGTTTAATTTTATTGCTAGACAACCGCCATATGGACTAAACTGTTTATATTTACTCCATTCACCGTTTGTAAAATTTTATTTGTATTTGAAATATTTTATTTGTACACTCAAGTTTGTAATAAATTATAATGCATCTATACATGAAATAAAATATATAATTTAATCATGTTTGCTACAGCGATATCAAGGAGTTGTTGTCGATGAAGGGGTTTAAGTTGACTGGTTGCCTCTCTGCCAATATTCCTGCCTTGATGAATATTACTACTTGTCTCTAGTTTTCGTAATCGGAGTAGGTTGTTTCATTCTCAATCTGCAGTAAACACAAAAAAGAAAAAATAGTAACGAGTGTTGAGGAAGTACAAAAACCATAGCTGAAGTATTTGATGAAAGCGATCAGTTTTAAACAAAAGAATTAACTAATGCAGTTGATTATGGAAAAACGTATCTGCACTGCAAATAAAATACATACCATAATGTCCGGATCAGAATCATGATCGTCCTTGACTTCGGTATTAGAGATTGATGGAGTTGGTTCTAATGTAAAAAGACTAGGAGAGCTTTTTTGCTATGCTGAAGCCATGCCGAATAACTTGTGAAAACCTTGAATAATTTTGTAAAGTTTGACGCAATGGCAATAAAGCTCGAAGCCTGGCGATGATTTTAAAGAAGTTTTGGAACTCGGCTACGTTTAGTACTTCTGCCTCGCGGCTATTTTCGCGATGACGCCATTCTGCATATATTGTGACAACCTCGAATAATTTTGTAAATAAATGTGATGCATTGCCTATGGTGTTAGCTCAAAGCTCAGGCAATGATTTTAAAAATGTTTAGGAACTCAATTACGTTTAGTATTTACATTAAAAACTAGGCTAGCGACTAGTTTTCAATTTGATGCAGTAGTTATTCTCTCTTGTGATTAAAAATCGAACTAATTATTCACTGAATTTAATAATTCGCGGGATTGACTGTTCGCGAAACCGCGAATTTTATGACCAACAAATATTTTCATCCTGTAGGGTATGTGGCTGAACAAAGGAAACCTAACGGCCAATACAGAGTCACTAATCATGGCAGCCCAGGAGCAAGTGCTCCCAACAAGGCAACTCCAAACGAAAATCTATCACACTAGAGACGATCCGAGATGCAAACTGTGCAAAGATGCACCTGAGACCATCCAACACATCATCAGTGGATGCAAGCAACTAGCAGGGAACGCACACACTGAGTGACATAATCATGTCGCAGGTGTTGTGTATAGAAGTCTATGTGATGAGTATGGCCTTAATAAACCACAACACTGGTGGGAAGCTCCTGGTAAGGTCAATGAAAATGACCGCGCTAAGATCCTCTGGGACTTCTACATTCAAACTGACAAGCATGTCCTAGCAAACCAACCAGATATAGTGGTGGTTGACAAGGAGAACAAGAGGGCTACTATAATAGATATAGCAGTACCCAATGACTACAATATAGCCAGCAAAGAAAAAGAAAAGGTAGAGAAATATCTCCCTTTTGGAGAAGAAATTGAAAAATGCTGGAATGTAAGAACAACTGTAATGCCAGTAGTCATTGGGGCACTGGGCGCAATAACACCGGCGCATAAAATGTGGCTTGACCAAATACCAACAACAATCAACTCAGGTGAGTTGCAGAAAAGTGCGCTATTGGCAACAGCTAAGATCTTGAGGCGAGTGCTCAAACTCACAGGTCTCTGGTAGGAGACCCGAGTTAGAGCAGAATTTACCACCCATACGGGGTATCCGGAGTGAGGAAACAATTTATATATATATAGTCAGCTAGTCTATATATATATATATATATTTCTCAAAGTTTGTGAGTATGTATTTCTGTGTGTGTTTGTGTATGTCCCGCTATAGCTAAAATAAATCTTGGATTAAAAGCTCGCTGCTTGCTGTTGTTGAACTCACGGTGATTGCAACCGCAATCTTCCAATCCCCACACTTAACCACTGAACTATACAGACCCTATAAATGTGTTGTACTCACACTATAGCGTATACCACGCTATAGTGTGAGTACAAAAGTGACTCATATTGTACCATATGCGTGTGAGTACCACGCACACGCATATGGTACAAAAGTGCACGTCAAATGTGCACTTTTGATTATTAACTAATATTACCTTTTGCATTTGTTATTTTTTGAAATTGTTTAAAAACTAACTTTTTGCTACCACAACATATTTTTTTAATTTGCAATTTTTAAATGTGCCGTCTCAATTTAAAATGTGGGTTACACTTTTATTTCTGGTTTTTCATGAGGTTTAATTGCTAAATTGGAAAAAGCAAATATTTTTCCGCGGACAATTGTATTATCTCTCGAGTAGGAATAGCCTCTACATTTTCTCTCCATTCGGTCAGACAAAGTACCAGACATAGACAGTCCGATATCTTATTTTTACATTTGTACCGATATCAAGAGGTACCAGTATCGTCATATTCAAAGTTTTGATGGATAGCTTCTGCTGGAACAGTAACCTTTTTCTATACACACACACTTTTATGCAAGAATTTTTATTATTAACTCAACATATTTAGATATCTATTTTTTTTTCTCAGTTCGTCTTGATTGTATCATTAACAAATCATCGTTTATTGAAATCGTAGCAAAACAGACTTAATTTAGCTATTACTTGCTAATTATACGCGCGTTTACATTTAAACACTTTTATAGTTGTTTTATGTAGTTTCTAAATTCATTTGACCTGCACAAAACATTTTCCTAATGATATGAAGTTCGAAAGTTACAGTTGTTTGGCAATGTTTGAAAACCTTTACAATCGTCTTATCTTTCCTCTCAATTTATTTAAAATGCACAAAACACTTGTTTCATGATATGAAGTTTGAAAGTTAGAATAGTAACTGCTGTTATATATTAAATAAAAATAAAATTTATGTGCAGACATATTACCCGGGCACCGCTGGGCATTCAGTAGTAGGCTATATAGCAGGGTTAGTAGCGATGTAATTGGTCAATATACAGCAAGTAGCGATATAACTGGTCAATATACAGTAGGGTTAGTAGTAATCTAATGGACCGATATATAGCTAGTAGCATTATAGTTGGTCAATATACGGCTATCAAGAGTATTATTGGTCAATATACAGCTAGCAGATATATGATTGGTCAATCTATACCTAGCAGGAGTACCAATGGTCCATATACAACTAGTTGAAATTATATTGGTCAATATACAATCAGCACTTCCAGCTAAAGGCTGGTCGACACTGCATCGCCATATGTCGTCGTTAATCCCACAAGTCTTCGGTGATCATATGTGATAACAATGTTCACACAGTCACAAACCCGTAAGCATTCACATCAGAGAATAATCTACAGCATAGCTTTTACGCCATACAATGCAGTCGCAAAAGCGATGAAATACTATTCGCCACCAGTAACTGTCATAGAAGAAAATATAGATAGGCCTACAGCACTCCGGGATGGCCAATCACCATCGGCGAAGTGGTGCACATTGGTGACAAACTATCAAAAAATTTTGACAGCTGCAATCTTTTCCGACGCATTTGCATTGTCTTAATGATGTCATTGATTTACGGTGCACATAATTGACGCATAATCACTGAGGGGTCAACAGCGACATACGACGATAGTCGACAGTGCAAACCAGCCTTAAATGCTTTGCAGCTACTACTATACTAACTCTACAACCTTTTACATTCTTCAAATCATGCAACTTGAGAGAAAGAAGTCTAAACGTACAATTTACACGTACCAACTTCAAAATGCAATTATAACGACCAGAAAGACCAGCATTACCGTGTGTTGCGATATTTCAACTGCGGGTCGAGTATACTGAGCTTGTCAGGGTCTACCATAGGCATAGCCTGGGATAGGACGATCTCAAACGCCCCTCTTTTTATCAGTAATATTTGATCATTGATGGGCAGCTCTTTAAAGCCTGGTATATCCTTGAGGAACTTGATGACTCTCTCTATTGCTGGTAACAACTCCGACATCCAATGGGACCAAAAGCCAGTTGGAGGTCCAACATCTTCTCCTAACTACAATGTCAATACAGAAGAAATGTTTTATCAGGCACAACAAACAAGCGTGATATCCTTAATTTATGAGGTACCAAATTATACCCCTAGATGAAAATTGTGAATAATTAATCTCTGCCATCTTTACAAACTGCAGTTGTCTTTGTGAATGCAAAGCTCTCCATAAGTAGAAGCTAAGTAGGGAGTGATAGCTGTCAGTCTACATACGCAGGTAGAAATGATTGAGTTAACATGGAAAATCATTGTTGATTATCTATCTATATCTACTTGGAATAGGCTATAAATAGAAATTGAACTAAGAAAGATAAATGAATTAGTGGTATGCCTTGTTCCTAGTTATAATATCTAGTCATACCTAGTTATATCTCTAGTCATACCTAGTCATATCTCCAGTCATACCTAGTCATATCTCCAGTCATACCTAGTCATATCTCCAGTCATACCTAGTCATATCTTCAGTCATACCTAGTCATATCTCCAGTCATACCTAGTCATATCTCCAGTCATACCTAGTCATATCTCCAGTCATACCTAGTCATATATCTAGTCAAAATATCAATCCCGTGTTTGAAAATATACTGACAAACATCAAAAGTTTTTCAATCTCAAAATAGATTTATATTCTGTTAAATTAAAGTCATGTCAAGGCACGTTCACTCGAGTTGTAGGGCCTAGTTGGCTCGTGAGTAAACCAACTGCGTAGGCACGCGCCTTTGCGTCTAGCAACCTTCTAACCTTATACAGCAGTTATTGCACAAATGAGATAAAATAACTTAGCCTGTGGCATAACATGCTCATTTTAAAACAGTGCTTTGCTAAAATGGATAGATTGTGTAAAGTGTAGATTACCTGACGTTAACATAAATAAAATAAAAAAGGTTTGTAGACGAGGGCAGCGATAGTAACCACTGTCAAGCTGAAAAATGTATTAACCATAAAGTAAAAATTGGAAACTTGTTGAGAAATTAGGTAAAAACCACAACATTTTTTAACATATCATTTAAAAGATGAAATACTTTTTACCACATCAATGCATTATCTGCAGCAAGATAGAAACATTTGCACTTGTTTTGAACAATATCATTCTTTCGTAAAATGCTTTTTGCTTGCTAATGGATAAAAGTTTTTTGATGATATAACTTTTTATAAAAACTTATAAGTTTTATTTCACATATTTAAATGTTAATGTGGAATGTTAAGTCTTTTGGCACCAAGAATGAAAGCATCTTTATTTCTAGCCCAGTCATGGTTTTTTCCCATCCTGTTGGAAAAAAATCCCTATCCATCAAAGATTCACAATAGAAGTTGGGCACTACAAGATTTTGTAATCTAAAACAGTTGTTCAAAACAGTCCCCCAGAACTAAACAATAAAAATATTTATTGCTGAGATGTACTTATATCAAGGCCATACATCTACACGAGCTCAGGTATAAATCAAATACGAATTGACCTTGATCTCACCGGAAGAATTCTTCCGCTCGATCACGCGTTTTCAGTTATTTCTCGATAAGACAATAACTCGGATAGACTGACAGGGCTAACATGCCCAGCCGTCTCTGTTCATAAAGCAATTATTGCTCCATGTTTTCTGCAGATGGCCTATATCTTAAAAAATCACACATCTGCGTTCGAACCCAGTTTCAGATGAAGCGTGTTCCAAATTCATGTATGATCGTTGTTTATTTTTTCATTATCACGTCAATCTTTGGAAAGTTTGAGACAGGTTTTAATTAGCCAAATTTAAGAGAAATTTTTGTCGAAAAATATTTTGAATACGTTGGTAAATGATATGTTCTTTTGCTACTTGTTACACAATTCTTTTATTTTTCTTGTTCATTAGTAAGCCGACTGCGTACACATGTTTTTTTCTTTGTTTATAATCAAGCTAAAAACCTTAATAATGAACAGTAATTTCAACAAATAAATGATAAGGTATTTACTGAGGATAAATGCGGTATCCTCCTGAACAACTTAATTAACCCGGCAAGGCCAGCACAAAATGATTCTTAGCGCGCTGGTCTCATTGTTATTGTTCACTGCTTAAACCGGAGAGAATTGTTCAGACAATGGCCTAGACTAAACCAGTCTTTATTCAGCATGTCTTGGGTGGTAGATATTTGTCTTAAAATAAACCTCCATCAATATCAAAGTCTTCATCAATATCTGTTTATAAAACTCGACTAGCGAAGACATCATGTCCAAAAAAATGAGTAGCGAGTTGGCTCCATCAACATTATTGCCTCCTAGGAATGCAGCTTATTTATTATTTGTATCAAAGCTAAGGCTGACAATTGATGAACGGCTGAAGCCAAGGTCACAGGGCTAATGAGTAGTAAGGCTCTACTAGCAATGATTGATAGCAGAACATACTACGCCGTCATTTGAATTGCTCGACTAAGTGGCTTGTGACATAAAAGATTGCGCGCCAGATATTGCCTGCAGAGTGTTGATGAGGCTAATATTTCACGAACAGTTTGTTACATTTCCCTCGCCAAGTACCTATCAATCAGTGGTTTATTGAGCAAATAGAATTCTTTGATATGAAATACCTCAACTATTTTTCCAATTTTGAACAAAAAAATTATAAAGAAGCATTGCAAAAATGCTGTTCTACATTAGCGCAGAAATGTAGGAGTGAAAGGTGTGGATGCAATTTGACGACAGACCGTTTTGCATCTCAAGTAACTGGCACATGTTCTTTCACGAGTTAGTACATGAATTGTGTTACATGATTGCGAAAACAGACTGTATATGAGGTCTCTCAAGAAGACATGAAATCATAAAATCTCATCATTCCTAAAGGCTGGTTCACACTATAAGGCCATATCTCGGTGTTGATGCCACAATATTTCGGTGATCGTCGATAATAACAATGTTCACACTATCACAAACCCATCCGCGTTTGCATCAGGATATGCTATGTGACGTAGTGTTTTCATTTCTCTTTTCAAATTTTCGCGAAGAAACCTTTTTGTTTTCGCGTGCTGGAATAACATACTAGTACCGAAAGCGACTATCATAAACGGATATGAATGAATCACGCTATCCACGACCGCGAATTACCATCGCTGAAATGGTTCACATTTGAAATGCGGTTGTGGATGCTCGGCGAAATATCGGGAAAGTTTGACAGCTGCAAACCTTCCCAACGTGTCCGCGATGCTTCTTCGGGCCATCGGTTCACGGTTCACATAATCGACGATGAACGCCGAAAGGAAAGCGCTGACTAATGGCGATACAATGTGAGCCTTTAGTAGCAGCCTGAAATTTTTAACTTCAACGTCATTTGTTTTTACAGTGCACCCTCGAGATACGATTACCCTGATATACGATTTTTTCACCTTACGAAGGCAAATATTGTGATATCTTCACCTCGCTATACGAATTTTATTTCACCATACGAATTTAAGAAAAGTTTCGCCCGAGTTAAAATTTGGCTGTCGGTGTGCTCATAACACACGTCGAAATAAAAAAGACACCGAAATATAGTTTGCCGAAAACATTCTTAGAACTTTTAGAAGAGACACGATGATCGACTTCTCTCATGCCCGCGTGGAAAATTTTGTGTAAAATACACAAGCGAGAGCAAATATTCATTTGTAGCATTATTATAGCTTTTACTATAAACATTCAAGTCAGCATACGTATATAACTACAACTATCTACATTTAATTCGTTATCTATGGAATCTGAGACCGATACAAACGTTACAAAACGAAGGAAAAATTATTTCTATGTCAACAAAGTTGGATGTCGTAAATAAGAAGAAGGGACCCGTATTATTAACATTGTCAAGGAATATGATTGCAACCAATCAGCATTTGCAATTATTATTAAAAAAAGAACTCCATTAAAGCAAGCACAAGAAAGAGCTTCCGACTGAAGATTTGAATGAGCTAGGTCATGCACGCGATCAGCATTCAAAAGGAGCAACCATTTTGTAAAGGCGAGGATTTAGAAAATACAGAAAATCCCACATTCGCAGAAATGTTTCAAGTGTTTAATTTACTGATGTGGACTAGTACATTAAAACAATGCATGTATAATATAATATATATTATTCATCTCTTGTGTGGCATGTTTTTCATATTTTATTCATTTTATTTGTTTCCTTTTGATTTTATATTATATTTTCTTGTTTAACCATGTCTTTGCATATGGGCTTGTTATCTTCTACGTGAATACAATTCATCGTATGTATGTATGTAACTCATATAACTAGCTACTCAAGATAGTTGACGCATCCACCTGACTTTCTGAAACTTGCTAAAGCCCTGCCCCCCATAGGGTATAAATACGTACAAACTTTGTATGTATGGTTACATTGATTCTTGTGCACATTTCATACAAGACAAACTACTGTACCACATTCTCTGGATCCTTTTACAAACGCTAGCTAGCAATTTTCTGCATTGCACCATCAATTTTTTCGTAGAAAAGTTGGACAGGAATGGACAACTTCTTTTAGTGTGCTAAAAAATTCCAATTCATTACGTTTTAAATTTATTTTCAAATGTACAGCACCATAATTAACATTGATACGTTTTTGCCTCCTCTCTGCTTTACCCGCTACATGTACCAGCTAGGCTACTCCAAAGGTATGTACGTCCAGTATAGAAAATATAATTGTATTTTTCTTTTCGGTAGCCATTAAATGGTCAAGTGTGCGAGAAGCCGCTTTCTATAACTGCATCGCTCGGCCTTATTGATTTAGGTCGAAAAAGATTTCAACCAGATAGGCTAAGGTTTATAGTGAAAGTGAAGATAGGAACTGCTGAAGGATAAAATTTCGTAATAAAAAGTTGAAATTCAGTAAAATAGTTCAAAATACATACTAAAACTTAGTTTTAAGTGTAGGTTTAGCAAGCTAAACTTACTTGAAGTGAATTCAAAGTTTATGTTATGCGTACCTTTTGAAGGCAAGAACTCCTTACTGTACGTACTACATTTGGTACACACATTATAATTTTGCGTTTTATTGCAGATCATAACCATTAACATACACTAAATACAATACAGTTACTGTAGGTAACTATAATTACTAAAGTTAGCATA
This sequence comes from Watersipora subatra, assembly GCF_963576615.1. Classification (NCBI taxonomy): domain Eukaryota; kingdom Metazoa; phylum Bryozoa; class Gymnolaemata; order Cheilostomatida; family Watersiporidae; genus Watersipora; species Watersipora subatra. Next base: position 16,593,856 of record NC_088711.1, on the reverse strand, counting down.
CTGTTTTGTTGCTAATTGTCAATATGTACACATTTTTATAAACAAAATTGACGATTTTTACCAGGGGGTGTTTGCATGGTATAATTACAATGGTCTTTATACCCCGATATACGAATTTTTCACCATACGATGCCAACTCTGGAACGAATTAACATCGTATCTCGAGGGTGCACTGTATTTTCAAGGCACCGTAGTTACAGAGCCCACGTCTTTAGTACGCACGTTACGGTAGGTGCTCCTACAACGTAAATAATCCATTCCAGGAAGGTTTACGTTATAGGAATTTTATGTTATACGAACAGTAAAATACATGTAAATTGCCTAATCAGTTCCAAGATGTTCCCAAACTCACTCCTTTGGTGTTTCAAAAAGGAAACAACTAGACTTAATTATTTAATCTAAAAACTGCACAGTTACTGTAGTATTAATAGTTTGTATCAACAAGTTTTCCACTTATTCTTTTCACTTTCACTCGGTTTATGGTACATGATGACGATTATTTTATAATAAGTTAAGGGGATCAATGTCCATTTACATTGGTTCTTTTTAGTTTTTCTAGACAGAAGTAGAATGTCTATTCTGCAAAGGAAAAATATTGCTCAGAATATGTCTCAAACAGAATAAAACAAAAATACAGCTTTGCAACGTATTAGGAACAGTGTTTGTCTGACCGTCCTTCTATTCATCAACAAGATTCGACGTTTAGATAAAAGATCCCTTTCGAGAAGACAAACTCGTGACATTCAGCTTGGTATATCGACACTCCAACGTCTGCACCAATAGATCACCTTGAAGTATTTCGGAATTAATGCGTGGCTACATATTTTTTGTGCTTTGCCAACACCTGACAATCTCTCAAGGCGAGCTAGATTGCCAGAACACTATTATATATATATATATTAGAGAGAGCACGATACATCGTTTTCTCTCTTAAGTGTAGCAGAAGAGAAAGCGATATTTTTAAAGTTAACTACGAGATTCTCATTATTTAAATCGACTTTGGTAATGTGCATCGACTTGATACTTGACGATATATAAATCGACTTTGGTAATGTGCATCGACTTGATACTTGACGTTATATAAATCGACTTTGGTAATGTGCATCGACTTGATACTTGACGTTATATAAAACTCTTTACGCTGTACAAAGCAAATTCTTTGCTTAAATTCCTTATGTTATGTTATAAAAGGTATATGTTATAGGAGCGTCTACTGTACATAAATCTTACCTGTTCTTTTAAGTCAAGCTCTGCAGAAACGGCGTATACTCTTGGCCTCTGATGGTAACAGTGTTCTTCGTGGCTCTCAACAATGCCCTTTTGCACCTTTTTTATCAGATCTTGTATGTTATCATTCATGGCAAGTGATGTGTACCTTCTAAACCTGTCCAGCCTGCCCAGCTGTGCCTCGGACATGATTGTTATGTCTGTGTCTGGTTGGAGCAGTTCTCCATTAGGCAGAGACCGAGTGAACGGGGTCACCTCATTCATACAAAAAGGAGAACCTTCGTTATTTTCGCCACTCGCGCTATCTCTTGTATCTGAGCCGCCGTTCGCTGATCTCCTAATCTCTCCGGCCCCAGTGGACGGTAAGTCTTTATTATGCATGTACTTACTCATTACCTTAAATTGCTTTTCCCTCCATTTATTCAAGTCCATATGAGTAACATCAGTAGGTGGTTTTGTGCTGTTACAGTTCTCTGGTGGATTTATTTGTGGAGCGCTAGACGCGAAGTCTACCGAAGCGCTGATGATCTCTGGGGATTGTGACATTGCAAACTCATTAGGAGGTGGCGAATTCATCCCTTGAGGCATAAACGAGGACATTCCAGGGCTACCGGCTTCAGACATTCCAGGTGTACTCATGCCACTCATCATAGAGGGCATCATTTTACTAAATTTGAACATCATATCAGCTGGAAATCCAAACATATCAGAAAGCGCTGCGTTTGCCAAATCTGGATAATCGGGGCTACTACTATTGGAGTGAGGCTGTGTGTCCATGTGTTTAGTGAGTTGCACATGGAGGTCTCTGGAGACGCTTGTTGACTTCATGACTTTCTTTGGTCTCCTGCCTAGCCTTGATGCTACAATATATACAAATCAGCTTCCAACGTTCATGCTAATAGCTGTAACACTTCAAATGCATGTAGGCTTACTTTGGGGACCAAGCTCAAAAGCAGACGCTAGGCATTGCATATTTAATATGTACTTGAAGACTGGAAGAGTTATTGATATCAAATGTTGAAATATTTTATCAGAAAGTATAGATATTTCCCTATCATTTGAAATCTTGTTTGTGGTTGTAGGTGATCTGACTGCCAAGATGTTTCAAGACTTAAGTCAGTAAAACTTGATCGCAGTTAAAACGCTCAAAAGAAAAAGATGTTTCGTAGATTTCTCTAAAGATTAATTATAGTATTGAAGACATTTTATATGTCCAACATACAATAAAATGGCAGTAACACAATGCATTAATCTGCGCAAGACAGAAAAATAAGAAAGAATGAAATGCCAATAAAAATAAACCATTTTGCCACCTCAACTTTTTTTATCTATATATATATTTCTTAAAGTTTGTATATTCGTTCGTCGTTGTTTATGTCCATCTATAGTTATTAAAATCTTGGAGTAAAAAATCCGTATCACAGAAGATTTGATCTTGGAACTTCCTGATCACCAGTACAACACTTTACCAATTCAGCCACACGAGCTTTAAAAAAACAGTAAATAGTTTTTAAAGTTTACAGTTTTTAATACATTTTAATACATACATGTACATATATATATATATATATATATATCTATATATATATATATATATATATATATATATATATATATATATATATATATATATATATATATATATATATATATACACATACAGCAGGGGCTCCTACAACGTAAATAATCTGTTCCAGGAATATTTACGTTAAAGGGATTTTATGTTATAGGAACAGTAAAAAACGTGTAAATTGCCTAAACTGTTACAAGATCTTTCCAAACTCATTTTTTTGGCCATACAAAAACCAAAAACTTGACTTTTTTAATTTGTAGACTGTTCTGCAGCATTATTAGTTTGCATCGACAACTTTTCCCCTTTTTCATGATCAATCTCACTGGTTTTAAAAACCATGATTGTGATAATTTTGCACAATTTCAATGGGGAGGGCACATCTTCAACGTTCATTTAAAACAATTTGCTCTTTTTTAACAGCAAAGTCTGCTCTGCAAAGTAAAACTAATAACAAATATTTCATATGGCTTTAAGAAAGCAAAACAGCATGACATTTTATAAAAAAAAGCGGTACAACCAGTTCCTTCGTTTTCTGTATTCAGTGTCAAGGTTAGGATAAAAGAGAACCTTCGACGAAATTCCAACTCGTGACTTGCGGATTAGTGGAACGACGCTGTAACACCTGCACCAATCGATCGCCTTTAAGTATTCATTAACAATTGCACAGCTACCTATTCTTTGTTTTGTCGACACATTTGACGATCTATCATGACGAACTAAAATGTTGTATAAGTAGTGTATATAATAGATGTAACGTTATGTGCACGTCGTTTTTTCTTTCACAAGTGTGGCGAGATATATTATCATTCAAATTGAAATCAAGAACTCACTCGACTTGAGGCTTCACGTTTTTACGTAGTACGAAGCAAAAACTTCACATAAATCCTTCAAGTTATTTGGAATTTATGTTATAGGAAGTATACGCTATAGGAGCGTCTACTGTATTATATTTATTAAATTAACAGCAAAATTATGAATTATTCTTTCCACAGATTTATCAAAGAGCCAGATGCAATCATCAAAAGAACCACATATGGCCCAACACCTGGCGTAGAGGATTGCTGCAAAATATATGATTAATATCAAATTTCTAATTATAATATAGCGGTGGGTGTAGGAAAGCCCTACTCGCCTTACATTTTTTATTTCATTAAACAACCTTTTTGTTTGCATGTCAAAATATCTATAACAGAATTGTCAACATACAGCAAATAATAACAAAATATTAAACTTGGAGTTGTCTATTCACTTTGGTTTTCTCCATATGTGTATTGAGTTATAATTCAATTTTTACAATCGTTTTGAGTAGCCATGAAAGAAAAACTAAGCATTAGTACTCCTTTCTTGCTATTAAAATTTGACTAGTTAAAATAAAGCAGCGTTTCCGGCTCTATCTAACTGCACTCATACGCTTTTTGCATTGATTAGCTACGAAATACCATATCAAAAGACCTTTTCATTGAATCATGGCCTTATTATTCACAGGCGATTATGAGCAACTCAGACTAATAATGTTCCTTTCAGTCAGGCATTGAGCACTTTGTAACTAGGAATGCTTTTATATGTAGCTAGTTGCGTCAACTCGACGCTGTGACAGCTTCAGTGCCTGCCACATATGCTACGAATATGCCATCAGCATTCCCGCACTACCAATTCCAATTTATAGCAAGCTCTGTACAATGGTTGCTTTAGGCAGAAGTGCAATAGCGACTTTTGCATCCCATTTGTTGACTATCTCAGCACCAAGTGGATTTATTAAATTTTTGAAAGTTTTTAGAAGTGATCCCATTACCATGGTGAAAAACTTGAAGTATACTATTAAACAGAGGCTGGTCTTTACGAAGTATCTTCGCTGAAAATTTTCATTGGCTTCCAACAACTTTGAAGGACAATATCCATATCCTATCGTTTAATCGCCTATTGCCTATGACTTATATTCGTGCTAAAACGTAAATTTGTAATATTTCTGCGTCGATATACAGCTCTTTATAAGCAAAACAAGTCCGTGACATCTCCTTATATGCACTGATGAGTAGACTTAAAAAACTTACGATATTAAGATATCAATATTCTGTTAGTTTTATCACTTTTATTGCTAGAAATATGTTGCTTTTGCGGGTTTCTGACACAATCGGGTCAATCTTTTAAGGTCAATACAACCATAGCGAAAGGGTACTAGAGCGTGTTTGTATTCATATTGAAGACAACAATGCTCGAGTTTTCTATTCAACTGTACACTTGCACAGGTTTTTTATTTCTAATAAAATAAAATAGTTTCCAAACCCTGGAGTAAAACCGTATCTAATGTATATATATAAATCTCAGTTTGTCTGTATGTCTGTCTGTGTGTAGTTCGGTATGTCCAGCTATAACTATTAAAATTTTGGAATTAAAAGCTCACATTCTGCTAGATTTGAACTCACAAAGAATGCAACCGAATGTTAGTAATCCAAATAGATACCCGAAAGTCTACGAAAGCTCCTACTATTCATAGCTCTTACTATGTACTGCAAACACCCTTTTCTTGATCGCACGTGCTGAATGACATTAGTGTAAACTCTATTAAATCTATGAAACATGATGCCTTTTCATGTTTTCCTGAACTTCTATTTCCGGTTTTCGTAAGGTTCAGTTGCTAAAGCGCTGTCAAGGTCAATTCTTTTCCCGCAGACAATTGTATTATCTCGAGTAAGAATAAACTCTACATTCCCTCTCCGTTCGGTCAGACAAAGACAGTACAATATCTCATTTTACATTTGTACCAGTATTGAGAGGTGCTAGCATCGCCGTATTCAAAGTTTTGATGGATAGCTTATGCTGGAACAGTAACCTTTTTTATACACACACTTCTATACAAGAATCGTTATTATTAATTCTACATATTCAGGATTTTTATTTTGTTTTCTCAGTTTGTATTGATTGTATAATTACTGAATCATCTTTTGTTATCGTAGCAAAACCGACTTAATTTGCTACTACTTGCTAATTATTTCACATTAAATTCAAACCCTCCTATAGTTGTTTTATTTTGTTTAATTTATCTGATCTGCACAAAACATTTTCCTCATGATATAAAGTTTGAAAGTTACAGTATTTGACAAAGTTTGAAAACCTTTATAGTTGTTTTTATTTTTTCTCTTAATTCAAACTGCACAAAACACTTTTCTCACGATGTGAAGTTTGAAAGTTAGAATGGGGTAACTGTTGTTATATGTTAAATGAAAATAAATTTTCTGTGCAAAGACTTTTGTGAACCGGGCAACGCCGGGCATTTACCTAGTACTTGTATCTATGTACTAGGTATCAAATCGCCATTTCTGGCTGACTCTACTACCAATCTTTATCGAATCTAAAATTTGTGCTTCCTTATATGCGATACAAACGGAAGATGCCGGCCGATACCAACAGATACCTGATGATACAGTTGATTCAGCAGATATTAAGGATCCCAAAATATGAGTCATAGCACTTACTGAACATTAATTAATCAATAATAATAATAATAATTAAAGCCCAATTAAACACTAAAATATATGACTAACTAAAATCCTGGACACTATAGTTATAAAGATTTGTCAAACCAAATTGAGTGTTGGGTACATAAATATATAAAAATTAGTCGAGCACTATAACACATTCTCAACAGGAGTGATCTTTAACACTATATCACAACAATCGACTCCAATTTTATCGATCTTTGATAGCATAATATCACTACATGGTCATGGTTTTACCGATCTATTAATGAGTCGACCTTTTGTAGATAAAGTTCGTGTCATGGACAGTGGCTCTATGTAAAGGCTGGTTCACACTATATCGCCGTATTTCAGATTTCAGATGCCACAATACTTCGGTGATCACCGATGATAACCATGTTAACACTATCACATACCCATCCGCGTTTGCATCAGGAAATACTCCGTGACATAGTGTTTTCATTTGTCTTTTTCAATTTTCATGAAGAAACCTCTTCGTTTTCGCATGCTGAAATCAAAAACTAGTCCCGCAGCGACTATCATAAATGAATATGAATAAATCACTCTATTAGCGACCGCTAATAACCATTGCCGAAATGGTTCACATTTGAAAGGCAGTCGTCGATTCTCAGCGAAATATAGGGAAAGTTTGACAGCTGCAAACTTTCCCGATGTGTCCGCGATGCTTCGTCGATGCCATCAATTCACAGGTCACATAATCGATGATGAACGAAGAAAGGAAAACCCTGACAAACGGGGATATAGTATGAACCGGCCTTAAAATATTGTGAAAAAAACATCGGCCAGTTTTGTCGTTTGTCACCATAAAAGGACATCTTATAAATGGCCAATTCCATATATTCTGGACCCTAAATTTGATGAACGTAAGTCATAGTAGATTTTTGTTGGAACCACATAGAACTGATTTTCTGCTTATTCTAGGTAGCCACTAATGGTGTTTAGCTTCCACTATTATTTCATGGCTGAGGAGTTTTCCATTTAGCAAAAAAAATTAAAAAAGTGCCCGTTCTGGACACTACTCGATAGAATTGGGAAATTTGTTTCCGATTTTCAATGTCAGAATTTATCGAATCATCCAGGTTTACCAAGATTAAACTTGGTTAACATTAAAGTAACATAAATCAGCTTCACAATGATGTATATATAGACTGGTTTTAACCCATTCTAGACCGAGTACTAGCAAAAAATTAACACACCACACCTTCTGGACACTACCTTCTGGACACTACACCTTTGTCCACTATGTATTGTCTATAGAAATTGACTTCACAGAACTTTATTAACTGTATTTATTACAAGTAGTTGATAAATTTATTTACAGCATAATATAAATGGAAAAAAACATTTGAATATTATTATGACTAATAGAAATGTAAGTTTATGATAAAATTATTTCCGAGAGCAGCGAGACCAAGAAACATAATTAATTGAAAGTACTTTTCTTGTATTTCTCGTATTGCTCGCTAATAACTTTGGAGTTTTCAAGTTTGTAAGATCGAAGCATCATTAGGGCTTATAATTGGCACTGCAGCCAAAATAATATTGACATGAATGAGTTGAGGCTTGTCCTTAGCAGGCCATTTGTAGGTTCCATTTGAGGTGGCAGTAATGAAATTAACATGTATCTTATTTTGATCATCATTGATCCTCTTGATTGATCCTATATATGCTCCACATTCATAAGCTACAACTACCAGTTTCCCAATTACGAAATGCTCAAGAAGACTAACATTGCGACCAGGAGAAATAACCACAGTTGCAGGTGCCGATGTACTGGGATGTGGAGCAGGCATTATTGGGATGGTTTCTAGAAAATTTGTTTTAGTTTCAAACTTGAATGTCTTACTGGTGGAGCAACCAGTATAACGCCAAAAAAGAATTTCTGTTGCCGTCTTTGGTTAGATGTAGTGAACGCCATGGGTGCCAAGCAGAGTTGATATACCTTCCCAGATCTTGTCAAGTCTTTGCAATTGGTGAAGATTTTAACGGCCTTCCTCGCTTCGACTTTACCAGCTTTCAAACGTGTCCATACCGATATCTGCCATGGCCGGTAGCAAAGGAGTTTCACTCAAGTGACACATCGAATGTCTTTTGTAGATGATACAGATTAGAAAAAAGACACTGACTTGAACAATAACAATATGTGAAAGGATTACTAGTTTCGGCGATCATGATTAGAAAGCGATTTGTTTGATGTTTCCCCTAAAAGCTTTCTAGGCTGTTCTGTTTCTCCCTCAACAATCTCTTCATCAGTCAATAATCAGAGCAAATGTTGAGTGCAACTATTCTTTGATATGTCTAGGACTTAATAACAATGCCCCGAATACACTTGTCAAAAATTAATAACAATTTGTAGCTACAGCTTTCTCGCTTCAGGACAGTATGATTTCTTTTGGACACTACAGTATTTTGGGCACTACCAAAATGAATACCGATTTTTTAAACTGCTGAACCGCTGTGAAACAAAAGTTTCGCTATTAAAATCATCAATGGAGGATACTAAGATAAGATTTAATGAAAAAAAAGTATAAAATAATGTATGCGGGAAATATCGGAACTTTTAAAGGTTTTCCCTTCTGGACACTATGCGAGTTCATGTTTTTTTGTTTATATTTTTAAGGATTAAAGTTGAGAATGACATTTTTTTATATTTTCTGTGATTATTGACAATGTTAGAATGCATTATTATTCATAGTGTCTTTGAGAACAATTGTATAGTTACACAACATGACCATAAAGAAGATCAATATTTTTTAGATTTTGGCTCTTGCTGAGACACCGTCTTTGATACCCTATATATATTTATGTGGCAACACGAGGTTTGAAAAAATAATAGCATCATGATTTCATAGCTTCATTTCGATACCCATATTGTTGGTGTACCTTGAATTTTAAAAATCTTCACAAAGGTTGACGTTCATACGGAATTGGCTGAATGCAGCAAAAACATAGCAGCCAACACAAATTAAAATAACTTTTGTAAGTGTTGTGAGTATATATTAAATTAGTTCTAGTGATACTGGAGTATTATTTTCAATATTTTAAAGCAGCACAAGTATTCGTAATACATAAACCGGCAGCTGCGTGAACAGCTCTTCGTAACTTTATTTAAATCATCAGTTTTTTTACTTTAATATCTAAGAAACATCCATTTAAACTTTTTGTTTTTTTTATGCAAGAAATGCATTAATTTTACCTGTTCTTGTGCTGGCTCATGTAGGCTATATCAAGAGACTAATACCAGTAACAAATATACCCTACAGGATAAAAATATTCAATGGATTTAACAATTCACGATTTCGCGAACAGTCCATTCCGCGAATTATTAAATTCGGCGAATAATTAGTTCTATTTTTAAACACAAGAGAGAATTACTACTGCCTCAAATTAAAAACTAGCCACTAGGCAGAAATACTAAACGTAGCCGAGTTCCAAAATTTTTTCAAATCATCGCCGGGGCTTTGAGTTAACCCCATTGCCAATGCATCACACTTCTTTACAAAATTATTCAAGGTTGTCACAAGTTATTTGGCATGGCGTCGTCATTGCAAAATTCTTTTTTACATTGAAATCGACTCCATCAACCAAAGTTAATGAAGATAATGATTCTGATCTTGACATTATGGTATGTATTTGATTTGCAGTGCAGATACATTTTTCCATAATTAACCAAATAATTTCCATGATCGACCCATAGTTGTCAGCTAAATAGAAACCTAAACACGTGGTGTACGCCCATGAAGGGTTAACTCTATTGCTAGTTGCAATAGAGTTAACCCTTAATAGAGAGTGATTGTGTTCATCTGCGAATAAATTAGTCCGCAAATATGCATGAAAAAGGCAAATTGTGCGAAACTTATCTCCGCAAATATTTTCATCCTGTAGGGTGCCATAAAACCTCTATTTGAGCGCCATTTCGCCCCATTTTTTAACTCTTCCCAATAGTGGCGTTCAAATAAAGGTGGCATTTGTTCAATGCGAGGTTTTACGGCATCTACTAAAAAGTCTACATTTTAATAAATTTCCTTCGGAACCTTCCTAGATGGCAGCAAGCCATGCTGACTTTCACTTCCTAGACCGTAGAAGTCAGGTGTATTTTAGTGTAATGTTTTTGAGTCAGCCTCGTCACTTATCTTTCACTCATTCAATGTAGGATACAGAAAAGGGTAGGAAATTTCCATATTTTCTCTTTTTTCCCATAACAACTCTCACAGTACCATCTTTAACAGATGATTCCACATATGTATGTTCAATACTCAATCATGCAACTAAAGTGATGTTAATTAGACTTGAAATTGCAAAAACCGTGGTAAGATTTAAAAAAAAACGGTTTAAACCATAAAAACTGGTTTAAACAAAAAACCTGGTTTTTTCATAAAAACCTGGGTTTTTCATAAAAACCTGGGTTTTTCATGAAAACCGTGGTTTTTTCCAATCCTGCAAAGTGGACAGCACAAGTTACAAATCAGTAATCAGTAAACTGTAGCAGCCAGTGGCTGCTACATATATATGGCAACTACTATATTTCATGTGTCAAGTTGTATTGTATCTGTGACCGCATCTGTAAAATAATCAGCATGCGCTGTAGCTATATCTACAATGTATAGTCGGAATGCAGACAGACGGACATACTTTGAGAAATATATATAGCCTATAGATATATTACTATATTTCATGTGTCAAGTTGTACTATTGTTTGTATTTCAAATGACATGTTATAGTTCACTATCTTCAGAGAATGATCAATTTATACTTGCATATCAATTTGTTTTTACGTATATTTCATGGTTTACAATCATTTAGCATTCTATAATATATCAGCATGTTCGTGTCATGGCTGTTTTTACTACAGGTTTAATCGTGTTACGGTACTGATACTCAAATAAAGATGAATGACCGGAACATAGTCACAACCATTATAACATATTTCAGTAGAAACCCTGTACAAACTCGCTTTTAGATGTGTAAAACTTTATACTCAGTATACAATCGAGCGAAAAATTTACAATATTTTTTTGTAAAATACTAAAACGTTACGAGTTAAAAGCCATTTTAAATGACAGCCATTTTTCAACTGCCATGTAAGCACTTCAATGAAGGCCCATACTGGTCTAACCCCAGTATGATGGCAAGCCAGACAAGCGTCGTGTGTATTTACAGATGCGCACTGCTCTAGGGAAGGACTCACTACAAACAATAAAAAATGTTTGAAAATTCAACAAGAAGGTATAATGAACTTGCTTGTAACATAATCGTCTTGCCTGAATGTGTGGGTATGTGATCTATAGCAGAAGCCATTTGTATTCCCAACATGTTTAGTTATGCAGTATGTAATTGATGAGTTGATAAACATCAGACGGCTAGAAATTTCTTTTTAATGCTTGGACCCGTGGTCTCATATGTTATTTTAACCCAGGGGTGGCTTGTGTAAAGATGCATGTCATCAAACACCGGCACCTGCCATTTTTCTCGCCTTACAAGTTCAGCTGCTAGATAAAGTTACGTGACACCGTCATTTTTGAGCACATCTAACAGGTGTTGGCAGCATATAACAGGTGTTAGCAGCAGACTCCACTGCTTCCTGTACTGAACAGTCATATAACTGAAGCGCAGACCATGTAAATGAACAGTCATCCGGATAGTGTTTGTACCGAAACATGTGAATTGACATCTGAAATTCTGCCAATTTATGGAGTATATTTCGAGTCTTCCGGATGTCATTTAATAGTAGCCAAAATACCGTAAAACCTCTATTTGGATGCCACCTTTAATTGAATGCCACCTCCATTTGACTGCCACTATGAAAGAAGGTTAGAAAATTAATTAAATGCCACATCTATTTAACTGCCACTTCAACATTTTTAATCTTGCCGAACCCATAATAGAAAGTGATCAGTGGAAAAGAGTCCACGAAATCGCACTAATAATGACTAGCTCACATCAATAACAATTAATTCTTCCGTTGTTGCTATTTGTATCGAAGCCCTTTTTCTAACCCCAAAGCTTTACGGTTTTATCGTTAAAACTTTGAAAGCAGCACGATAGAAAGAAAGATAGAAATAGTTAATAACTGTATCAGGCTAATAGTAGTTCCTTGTTTAACTCTTTCACTGCCGTAGGCGCATTTATGCGTAGTCAATGGTCGACTGACGAAAGCACAATTTTGCGACTTTCTCAGCAATTGCGTAGTAACTTAATTTGATTATTCGTTGACAACATAACCTACGATCTTTAGGACTTATATGGTATTGACATTGTTGCCGAAGATTTCTCTATAAAATTAGCCTGAAATCCCGAGGCAATTTTAAACTTTTGTTTCGTAATTTCCAACTTAATAACGAGCATTTTTTTCTTTTTGACATTCAAACTATTTAGTGTTATTATGGCTTTCGTAAGTACCTCCCGGAGTTAGAAAACAGATAATTACTTGTGTTGATGACATTATTGCGATTCATATTCAGATTTTCGTGATTACACAGGTAATTAAAATAGCAGCACTGACTTTGATTGTGGTAAAAGTAATAGTTTTGTAAGAGTAAAGAACATTGCAGAAGATCGTTTTAGCTCTGTAGCGATCGTAGCTTCACATAGGTTTAGCAATGCACAATGTATTATAAATACATTGAATTATTTTTCATAACACTATTTGTTAAGATGCTGGCAAAATAAAATATATAATAAAAATATTCTAGATAGAGGTTGAAGTTGAAAAAACATTGTATACATACCATGAAGTAAAATCGGCAATTTTCGGTAAAAAATAGCTGGGAGTAGGCCGATAGCTAAATTTGTACATGGATGGCAGTGAAAGGGTAACGTGGTCTTGATGCTTCAAGTTACATGAAAAACGATTTAGCACGATAGAACGATGCTGAACCAATAGTTTGGTGCGATGGGAATCTGTACTACTATTGTGAGGCTAAAACCTCTGCGTAGCACACGTGTGCAAGCTTTTATGTAGTTAACAGCTTCTCTTTAATGCATGAAAAGTCTATAAAAATGGCAACGCATAAATTTTGCTCAGCTAAAAAAATGGTTTGAATGCTAATATCAACTAATGCTAATATCAGTGCAGAAAAAGAGTTGGCTCTGAAGAAACTGTAGGAGCTATTGAACAGCCAGAAAATGAAATGGTTCTAAATGAAAGCAACAATCAGAACGCAGCTGGCTGAGCACACGATACAAATATTTTTGTTTCATAAACGATATTTTTTGTTTCTGTATATTATAAGTATGATTTGTTAATGCCATTTGTTCATGAATATATATTTGTAGCATTTGATAAACTATTATTATAGAATTTACAAATTTGCAGATTAATAGCATATTATTTGATAGCATCATTGCCATTATCTAAACTCAGCTTTTGATGGATCGGCACTTGTAACTCATCTTCTATTCCACATAAAAAGCCAGTTTTCACTGCAAACTGTAGCAAACATATTAATGAGTACAATGAGCTTTTATGCAAATTGTTGAAAATGGTTGTAAAATAAAAATATGCCTTCAAATTTAAAATGAAATAAAAAATTGAAAGCCCAACAGGTTACAACGCAGACTACAAGACCATCGTAGGTTAATTGCAGGTAATAGATATGAACTGGGAGAGATATTTCTCAGCTTTTTAATGCATATTTATTTAGAGATCCATGACAAGTTGGAGGTAAGTTATAGCAGATTTCCTGCATCCCGAAGGGTTAATGTCACTACATCAGTAGAAGAGTAGAAAATATAGGCTGAATTTGCTTTGCTTGTAAAAAGGTTAGTTATCTATCAAAGTTTTGACGATCTATTCCAAAAATTTATACAATGCCACCCTCTATTTGAATGCCACCTCTAATAAAGCGCCACTACAGAGGAAAGGTTGAAAAATAGTGTGCCATGACGTTCAAATAGAGGTTTTAAAGTCAGTGAGTTTTCGTGTGAATAACTATTATTGAATATGTAAATACTAAATAGAACCCGTTTGGAATCTTCTAGAATTGTTCTTCTTATGGATCAGCAGCGAGCATATTCATCTTGAGTAAGTATTCATTCATAATGTGCAGCTCAAACTCTCTGTGATAATCTTATCATAGTTACAGATAATATAGTCTGATGTTTGAACATACAAAAATGTTAATATTAAGCTTAGCAGTGAATGTTGGTAATAGAAAGATTATCAGAAACATGTATCTTTTAAATGATATTTGGTGAAAACCTGTTCAGTTTAACTTAGCTTTAACTTCGCCTGAACGAGGCTATTTTAACAAATATTAAACGACTTGACAGAAATTTTTTTTAAATCCATAAATAAGCAACATTTCAGTTGGTGTGCTCGTGATAATTAGAAACATTTATTACATGAATGTCCGGGTGCGTGTGTGGAGGGTCATGTAATGAGGCCTGTGAGTTTTAGTTTAAATTTATGGTCCATAAATTTACATTTGTTTCAACCCAACTGACGAAGACGCTAGACTGGGTCACAAACAACTTTTACTATTTCCACCAGTAGGTCTCTACTAGGCTCACTAATTGAAAACTTAAAAAGAATTCTCAACTTCTCTTAAGTTTAAAATGAGTACTTCTAACCATAAATATGGTTGTTGTGGCTAGATGTGTCTTTAAACTGTTTTCTATCGCCCTATTGTTACAGTTTATTGCAGGTTTTCTTGCTAACCACATCTTCATTTCTACTTAACATCTGACCAAAGTAGGCCACATCACTTTTTAACATCAGCCTAGTTTTTGACCCTGTGGCTTGTGGCAGAGTTATGGCTTGTGGCAGAGTTATGGCTTGTGGCAAGAGGTAGCGCTTCTGTTCGGGTTTAGTCTGTCATTCTGGAAATCATTTTCCTCACATGATGCTCGCAGTAAGTTGTGCCAGACTTCAGAATGTCCGTGTTATATGTATACACAGAGAATCTCAGACTTGCCTAGTTAGCAGCGGGAACCTAAAACACGCTGATTGATATGGATCATAGTATTTGAGTTTTACTCACCTTCTCGAGACATGCCAACTTGAAAACATTTTTTCAATCTACAGTACTGGCAGCTGTTTCTGGTGAACGGCGTGACCTGGCATTTTTCTCCATTTGAACAACAAAAGTTTATTCCTTGTGTGATGCATCTTCGAAAGAAGCCCTTCAAGAAAGAGATACTATATAAGAATGTGGCCAGAAACACCTTATGGAGTTCAATGTCAACTCGTCAGCATTTTTAGGATTGTACTTTATCGTTTGCAAACTCATTATGTTTTTCCATGTTGTTTTAATAACTAGTCTTTGTGACCTATAGTGTACACAACTAAGGCTTAATGTGACCTTCAGGCTGTTGTTTGGGCTAATGTAAAACGGAGAGCTTAGCAGAAACATACTTTTTATATCAGCCTGGCTGTCTGTCCTGTCAGAGTCAGCAGGTTGAGACTATACTAATGGATGGACACACAAACTAACGCTTGGTGCTGATGAGCGTATACCTTGGGTGTCAGTAGAGCTTCTCGATTTTCAAAAATCATCGCATGATTCGATATTGCAAATGGATGATTCACGATATATTCCGATATCATTACTATGTAAAAAACTTGAAAACTTTGATAACGTTGTTTAGGCTACATATTTCAACTTGAAAAGAAACTGTTTTGCGTTCGTGATAATTAGAAGCATGTATTATATGATCGCTGTGTGCGTGGAAGGTCATGGAATGAGTCCTGTGCGTTTTAGTTCCAGTATACTCACTCTAAAAATCGTCAGGTGTGAAATGAATCACCATTGCAAGATTATACTGTTTATACAATTGGTGGTATCTCTTTAAATGCTGGCGATTTTCAAATGGTCTACCTCAAAAACCACCACCAAACAATTAAATCGCCATATCGTGAAGCTCTAGGTGTCAGCACTGGTTCGAGTACGTTTAGTGTTTTGTCAAATCATCTTGATAGATATCGATTACATCTCATTCACTACTTCTGTAAGCTACGACGGTACAATTTGTCTTTTTAATAGTTAGTTGAAGTGATAATGTTTCATTACAATTATTTGTTTTTCAGTTATTAAAATTTGGAAAGAATAATTTGAAACAGTCATGATCATATTGAAAAAGCAGCATGTATGGTCAGACAGAGTCTGACTCAGTAGTCATAAAAAATGAACTTACTCAAAATTTTAGTAGATTTTATCCGAAAGTATCAGCTTTTTTCTATCTTTTGTGAATGTTTTTGATGTTTGAGGTGATCTGACTGTCAGAATGTTTCAAGATTAAAATCGACAAAACTTGATCATGGTTACAATGTTAAGAAAAATGCATGCTGAAATGATGTCACTAGTTGCTATCATTGCTATAACTGCTATAGGCTATAGCGGTCAAGTTACAATGTTGTCGCTGTCAGTCTCTTTGCAACTATAAGCATCATATTCACACTTTCACTTGATCTGAGCGTTTTAACAGCAATCAAGTTCTGCTCAATTCTAATCTTAAAACATCCTAGAAGTCAGATCACCTAAGACAGAAACAATCGCAAACTATAGAAAAATGTTGATACTTTCTGATAATATCTACTCAAACTTTGTGCAAATTATCCTTAACCAATTGTCTTACTAGGCCACAGTGCCCTAGAACATCAGCCCCCTCCCTAGAATGTTCTACCTGCAACTAACTTTTCTTATATTTCAAGTCTGTCACAGCAGAGCCAAACTTACAAAACAAAGCAAGAAATTATCAAGGAAAACTGCCGTGCACATTTGGCCGTGGACTGTGATTCTTGACTAATGAATGTTTAGTCCTTGGAATCAGTGCCATTCAGCACTATTCACCTGAGAAGCACGATTGCGCTGTCGAGTGGAATATAAGCCTTTGAAACAAGTGAATACGAGTAGTTATATGACCGGAGCTCAATATAATTCACTAACATGAAGAAATATGATGCGATAATATCTGAGAGAAAGTCTGCAAGTTGAAAATCTGGTAAGAAACTTATGACATCAGCATGCATCGACCTTATTGACATTGTTCTTGCCTGATTGATGTGACCGCACAGCCACAGTCAGAGGCTGGTGGATTTTCAACGTTCTAGTTATTTTTATTAGACAGCAGGTAAATTTAGCAATCTGATTATCTCTTTATGCTGCTCGTGTTATATTTTAGTTAATTTTCTTCTTTTTTTTAAATAGCCAATGTCATAGTGATAGTATTTTAAAATTTTTCTCCGGTAAGCAAAATCATATTAAGGTGAGAGTACTTAAAACAGGAAAGCGTTAAAAGCTGGAATCAATTTACATGACTTGTCATTTGGTCAACGCATTAAGTACAACAGCTTAGCTTTCTTGTTACATCTAGACTAATCATGAACATCCTCAACAGAGTTGCCCTACCGATCACCCTCTTTATCTTGCCTACATAGACTGCAAGACCATCTAAAAATGCAGCTAAACTAGGCCTATCATAACAATATTTGCATTTAAATTGTTGCGTGGCAGTGCCTTTGCATTGAATGTTCAGAACGACCATTTCTGCACTCTTAAGAAAATCGTTATGCATGTTGGAATGTATGTCATCCATATACATTATTTGTCTATCTGCAGTGTTGGGCTGCATACTATTACTTGGTATTTCAGAGTCTTTTTAAAAATAACTGTATCAAGGAAATGAATGCTTTAATTAAAACACAAACAAATTGGAACATTGTCAACATTGAAATCAACACCTATTTGCTACAGGCCACTCATCTCTGTCATATCGTTTGGAATACTGCCACAGATGCAGTCAAATGAGACTCGCTGATTACGCTTTAGTAAAAAACGATTTAAAACTGTAGGCTACAAGTGTTCACAAGAAAATGTTCTGTAACGCAAATGTTCTGAGTAAACCAAGCACTCACATTTACGCAACTGACGGACAGATTTGATTGGCTACCAACTATAGTCAACCCAACATTTCCTATTCACAAAGGCTACTAGCGTCTACATAAACTAGTAGACTACTATTCGATGAAGGTAAGAGATTCAGCATACCTTGCAGCCTTCACAAGAGTCAACACCATAATGAAATCCGCTCGCATCGTCATTGCAAACTGCACACTTAGCGTTCGCTGCCAGCTGGTGTTGGCCTTTCATTCTTCCAGCTGGGACACTACTTGTGCGCTGCGTCTCACCACCGTTGTAGCTAGTGTACATTGTCATCTAGTCAGCGAGTGTGAATAACGAACGACCTACTATCATATATTGTTTATTTGAAAGACAATCAATCAAAGAGTTAGCGAAAGACAATGTCCTGCAAGTCACCTTAAGACTACAATAAAAGCTCCTACACGGCTCGTTCTCCGTTCAGTCTCTGTCCCCAAGTAGGACACATGCGCACATTTTTGTGCCTCAAGCGAAACTAATTGGTTAAGTGGGCGGATCTGCGGCTCAGCGCTACTGAGCATACTTGCGATCCTAACTGGTCGTTAGGACTTTTACTAGCCGCTGATTGGCATCTAATAGCTGTACGTACTAGTGAACAAAGCGTTTAGACGCACACGTGCTTGCCCCCTGCCCTCTGTATTGTCGTGTGTTAGAATACTTCACTTAGGGGACACTCACTGCCTTCCGTAGAGTCATGAGTTAGTATGCCTTAGTGTAGGGGCACATCTTTACTGCCTTCAATAGATTTATTAGTTGATATATTTACCCTACTGTAAGGAGCGTAAAATAGCTCTGCTTAGCAAGTAGAGCCCAGTTGTAATACTTTACAAGAGTTATCTACTCTTCAGTGCTACTTTTCAACACTTGCACATATTTTTTGTCTTTGCAATATAATACAACTGAGCAAAATCTGCTCTTAGAAACAGATAAAGTCCCAAAGCAGCATTACTTTCGTTTCGTTTATAGACGTTGTTCCTTCCCATCTAAATATAGGGCTGCTTTCTTTTGGTATATGACTACTATCTTCAATGATATACAGCCCCAGGGGGGCTGTATATCATTGCTATCTTAATAACTTTTCATGAGATATTTGCAATTTAAAAAGACATAAAACTCTTTGGTTTTTATTTATTCATGTTAAAAATAAGTAAGTCCTGGTTTCGCTTGTTTTACCAACAGCACACAATGGTGCACTGAAGGGTTGTCAACTGTGTATTTTTACTTCTGCCTATGCAGTACAGTACTTCATGGTAAGGCATTTTTTATTACTAGAGGGATACGTATAGGAGAGCATCCGTCGGATTATCTAAAGGGCTACACTTGGGAGAATATCTGCTATGGAATGAAGAATGCAGTAAGCATTCATTTAGTCTGCCTGCTTTCAGAGACATGTAATCGACCCGGTTATTACTTTATAGATGCCCTTCAAATGAATTCAATAAATACCTATATTTAGCACATATGCCTACATAATGTTTTTATTATGTCAGGCGATCGCTTATCATAGCCTAAAATCTCGATAAAGTATTTACTATAGTGAGAGCCATGTTCATTCACCCATATGTTCGTTTGTCGGAAGCCACAGTTGGAGTTTAGAAAAACATAGTGTAAAATTTGGGATTCAAACTCGCAACTTTTATCATGATAAACCAACACTTCAACAACTGCACCAATGAACATGTACATAGAGTTATTACACCTGAGGATCTTTTGAGCTGCACACTGAACTGCCAGGGTGCTAGTTTTTTCTATAATACGAGCTGTGTTAAGCCATGCTTGAAGCCACAGTTAAAAATTGAAAAGAAATGGCATCATATGGGTTTCGAACCTGCAACATTGACCTATGCCACACCATGCACTAGTATGCAATAGTATACCATATAATAGTATATATAATATGGTTTTAATAGTGTACTATATAAAGATATCTAGTCGTGATATCAAGTAGCAATTGCCAACTTACTGTCACAGCGCCCTGCCCTACCTTATTTCTTAAAAACATGTAGGCCTACATGTGATTGTCAACCTCAGATTGCTATCTGGGTTAGAGAAAACTTGAAAACTTTCTTATTTTTACTTGCATTATATCTAAACAAATTTTAACAAATAAATAAGATTTCAGCTATACGCTTTCTTAATACTTAACTCTTTCCCTACTGAATTTATTTCTAGCTCCACCCGGGTTTTTGTTTATTCATACAAATGTTGACATAACGTCACTAATTTTGCGATAACTTCAGAAATAATGAAGATATTCCCTTAATTTGAAAAACAGGTTTTTGAAAAGAAAATATTTAAATTAGGAAATAGATAAAAATCTTAAATTATTTTCATTAAAAAACGACAGAATTTATACAAACTTTACCAACAATATTTTGCTAGCCATTTCAATAGTTGTATTTTGACTGTCGCCATAATATTCGGTTACTATTATTGTTTTTCACATGAAATACCTGCGCTAGAAGAGTCATAATCACTCGATATAGAGTTACTGGAGTTCCAATTGCTAAGAATGTTAGAAGCTTCTACAGCTTAAACGATTGTGGTGTTCTTTTTTGTCTGTGATTTTTCCGCGGTGAACCTTCTGTTTGATAATCAGTGAGCCGCCAGTTAGAGGCCTGTTGATTAGTGTATAACGTTAGCAACAAGCTTGTTTTCATGGAGACCAGATCTTATTGGTCTATCTGAAGCGAAAGCTGAGTAATAGCAAATAAACTAACGCACTGTCTAAAAGCCGATGTATCAGCTTCCGGCCACAAAGAGAAAAAAACCCAAGCCGATACATTGGCTTGCAGTAGTGAAAGAATTAAACAAATTCAAAATAATGTAATAGCAACATAACATGTTTTGTCACTATAGCAACATAACATGTTTTTTCACCATAGCAACATAGAGCTACCGTACTAATGTGCACCTGAAAAAAGTTTGGTTCGATATCAAAACATCTTGGTATTTGAAGTAAGTTTTACTAGACAAGGATAGACGACTCCCAACTCAAAAGCGAGTGCACGCAAACTCGATGAGTCGATAAACAGACTCGAGGGTGAGCCGATAAACAGACTCGTGGGTTAGCCGATAAACAGACTCGACTGTGAGCCGATAAACAGACTCGTGGGTGAGCCGATAAAAAGATTTGATGGTGAGCTAGTGCTGCACGATATCTTTGCATGTATATTTGATTATTTGGTCTCTAAATATATCGAATATCGAAAAATATCGAACATTGGAGTTGTTTTCTATCGATATATAGTGTTAGGCTTTAACGTGAACGATATGAAAAGATATTGGTCAACATTAGTTAAAACAGGAATTGTCCCCTCTGTACAATAAAGAGAGTAGACAACTCCAGTTTTGCAAAATAAAATACGCCAATATTTTGATAAAATTAATATTGACTTTGATATTCATATCGATTTGAAAACTAGTCAAATATAAAATCATCCACTGAAATATATCGTCACATCAAGTGATATTGTTTTACCGTGCAGCACTATGGTGAGCCAATAAACAAATGCGAGGGTGTATAAACAGACTCGAGGGCTGAAAGCTTCTGAGGAGCGCTTTCACCAGCTCTCTGATATAGTTTAATCCTGCCTTCCTGCTGCACCGACAATTTTCCGTTTTGCTCCATTTCGTATGTTTGGTAGGGCAGAGATTTGATAATGCGGTAAGGCCCAACATACTTGGCTGAAGTTTTGTTCCTCTACCTTTTGTCTTGATTATGATTTGAGCCAGATTTGATCACCTTTGACAAATTTTGGTTCTTCTTCACTGTCATCCGTTTGAGGTTTGCGCTTTTGATGCTGCTGTAGTCTTATGTATGCGGTCTGCATGTCTTTTTGTAGTTATGCTGCATACTCATACTCTGCACAATCTATCCCGGTGGGGTAATTGACCAGGAGGTCATGCAGCAGTCGGACATCTTGCCCTAGCATCAATGAATTTGGCGTCTCTCCATTGCTTCAATGTGGTGTAGCCCGTATAATCCACACGATTTGGGAGACTAGATGATCCCATTCCTGGTGTTCTGATTCAGCCAGCACAGCTCTCAAGGAATTTTCCAACGTCCGGTTTAATCTCTCCACTATCAAATTTCCCTGTGGGTGATAGGGAGCGCAACGAGTTTTCTTGCAGTTCCACAGTTCACAGCAGGCCCTGAATAAAGCTGACTCAAACTGTGTCCTTTGGTATTATCTCAGGGATTCTCAAGTAGCTAAATACTCGCTCATCTAGAACCTTAGCTAATGTTGAGGCCTGCCCATCATGGATTGGAATGGCGTCGTACCATCTGGTGAAGTGGTCTGCTGGGACCAAAATCTGGGTGTTACTTTCGGAGTGTCTGGCAAGGATCTACAGAAATTTACTGCTATAACCTGCCATGGTCTTCCAGCCCTCAGTTTGTTTTGAGAATCGGAATGTCAGTGGCGTGCTGGTTTGGCATTCTGACATGCGACACACCCATTCACCCACTTCCTGACATAACTCGTCATGCCAGGCCAAAACCAATTGTGGCGGATTATGGCCAGGGTCTTATTAAAACTGGGATGGGTAGCTTGGTGCCCGGTCTGTATTACCTCTATCTTGATAGGGCAACTCTACGTGCAACACGCCAAACTCATCTAATTGTAGGTGCTCCCATAATTTAACCAGCTCTTCTGCCTGCTATCCTAGGTACTGGCCTGAAGGGAGTTTCTGTTCTCCAACCCCTTGATACACATCTCCAATGTGCTCATCCAATTCCTGAGTCTTGGCCAACTCATTTTGGCATACCGCTGGACGAGTGGATACCGCATCTATGCGTACTGGCTGCACTTGAAACGCTTCGGGAGCAAGGTAGCGTTGGAATTGCTTACAATCTTGGCAGATCTGCCGACTTAGTCCGTCTGCATTGTTATGTTTCAGTCCCTTGCAGTGCTTCAAGGCAAATTCAAATTCCGAGAGTATTTGGAACCATCGAGCTAGCTGACCTGTTGGAGTAAACTCGGAGTAAGCTTGGAGTAACCACGGCAGGCTGGCATGGTCGGTGCGTATCTCAAATTTCCATCCATACAGTTGCGGGCGGAAATGTTTTAGGGCCTTCACGATAGCCTGTAGCTCCAGTCATGTCACGCAATAGTTCGCTTCTTCTGGTGAGTGCATCTTAGAATAGTACGCATTTACTCTCTTTTGACCATCTTGTTCTTGTGACAAAACCGCTCCGGAAGCCACTTGGCTAGCATTCGTATCTAGAATGAATGGTTTTGAGTAGTCCGGATAGGTCAGCACCGGTGCAGTTATCAGATGATTCTTAAGAGTCTGAAAGGCATTCTGACACTCGCCCCAGCAGAATCCTGAATTATTTCGTTTAGGTAAATCAACAGTGTGTGCCAATGCAAGTCCCGTAAAACTGTTTTCACTAACCGTTCGAAGGTAGATGGTGCTGAGGTAATGCCAAAAGAAAGGACTTGCCACTCCCAAAGGCCCGATCTGGTAGTAAAAGCAGTAGCTTCCTTGGCAGAACTTTCTAGCTCCACTTGCCAATAGCCACTGGCAAGATCTAGAGTACTGAACTGCTTGCTACCACCCAAGACATCCAAGCTATCATCAATTCTAGGAAGGAGGTATACATCCTCGGTGGTGAGCTCGTTTAGCTTGCGGTAGTCTGCACAGAAACGCCAGCTACTGTCTTTCTTTTTCACCAACACAACTGGAAAGCTCCAAGCGCCATGGCCCTTCTTGACTAGGCCATGTTCCTTGAGCTCTTGCACTTGCTTCTCTATTTCTGCCTCTTGAACAGGGCCATGCTAGTAAGGCCTTTGTTTGATAGGTTGTGCATCTCTAACCAAAAGAATGGTATGCTGGACAACAGCTGTTCTTCCAAGATCATACTTGCCTGTACTGAAAATTGACTGGTTTTTCTGCAGTAACCTCGTTGCCCTTTTTACTTGGTCATCGTCCAAACTATGACATCACTGTCGAAAAGCATTCTCAAGGTCTTCCGAGTGTGTTCCATTAGTTGTCTCCATGTTTGGGTTATCTTCCACCGCCCCGACCATGGAACAGCTTGCAATGACCTGTCCAGACTTCAGCTCTATTTCCGCATCTGAATAGTTCATTGTGCGTATACAGACATCTTGATTTTTAGGTTGATGTATGAACAAAGCAACTACTAGCCCGGGCAGCCCCCAGTGTGTTCTATACATGCTGCCCCATGCCTCCAAACGCGATTCAACCTAGCTTGAACAAGCTTCTCACTGCGGGGTGGCATGGATGTAGTGTATTTGGCCTAGACCTTGACCTGCAATGGCTCTCCGTTGGCAACACAGCAGTCGATCTTCTGTCCTTGACAGACCAAATTATTGTTCTTGAAATCAGTCTGACAGTTAAAGTTCTTGAAGAAGTCCAAACCCAGCAGGATATGGTTATCTATTTCGCCAATGATAAAGTTTGTTACGAATACTTAATTGTCTATCTTCAACAAGACTTTCGCTGTCCCTTCTAATGAAATTTGTTGGCCATCTGCAAGCACACCTTGGCCTTCAACTGAGAGAGGGTGGGTGAAGGAAGACGGGGGCAGCTGTTGTAGGACTCTTTTAAGAATTATGGATTGGGAACAACTACTATTGAGAAGAAGCGTAACTTTTGTCTTTCCTGCCTGAGCCCGAACATAATACGATGTGGCCTCAGAAGGTTGACAGAAACTAAATAGTACGTCACCCCTTATGTTTGGTTCAGTTTGTCCGGGGTCTATGACTGCTGAACTGATTCGTTTCCTGCCTTCTTTTGTCTGCAGTCACGAGAAATATGTCCTAAACCTGGCAATTGTGGCAGCGTATGTCTTTGATGGTTCGAGGCTTCCTGTTGGCTGACAGTCCATTTAGCAGCTCACGCTGAGTGGTTGCCAACTGCCTTGGTGATTCTACCAATTTCTGGGTTAGTTACAATTGCATGGAAGCAAATTTATCCAGCATTTCCTTCTGAGAGTTGCAAAACCTCTCAGCCTGCAGCTCTATTTGCTTTTTCAGGTCTTGGATGTCTTCTGTTTCTAATCGGTGAATCCCTACACCAGCAGTCGTCATTGAGCGATATTTATGGATGATATCTACTGCCTCTGCGAGAGAACTTGGTGGTGACAACCGTAATGTCTATGCCAATTGTGGCATTGTTGACACAGCACACAAAACTTCCTGTTTCGCTTGTTGATCGGTCGTTAAATTCGGGTACGCCTTTTTAACTAATGTCATTACTTTTTCCCCAAATTTATGAGCGCTTTCTTTAGGTATTAACTTCAGCCCCCGCAAAAAGAGTATTTGCCATATCTATAGTGAGTCCATACTGTGATTGTAGCTTATCATACACTTCCTCACCAGTCGCCAGTAGTTCCCATTGTAGCAGGGCCCGTTATGGATAGCCGCAAACGTAGCATTTTCTCAGCATCACTCCATCTGTTATGTTTAGCTATGGTTTCATAGCTAGTGATGAATGTGTCTACATCTTCTGTTCTATCAAATGTGGGTGCGAGGATGGGATGATGTGGTGGGACAGCTGCTTTAGTGTGCCGTGGCCATATTTCCTCCTCATTACGACTGTAGTGGTCACAATGGCCCCTTTCCTTTTCCAACCCTCTCTTTCTCTAACCTTTCCTTTTCTAACCTTGTCTGTCGTGGGGCGTGTGCAGGCATTCTGGGCTCGTCTAGATTGCTCTAGCAGAAACAATCCTACCACTGCAACCAGTGAAGTAAATTTTACTAGACAAGGATAAACGACTCCCAACTCAAGAGCAAGTTCAGGCAAACTCGATGAGTCAATAAACAGACTCGACAGTGAGCCGATAAACAGACTCGATGGTGAGCCGATAAACGGACTCGTGGGTGAGCCGATAAACAGACTCGTGAGTGAGCTGATAAACAGACTCGAGAGTGAGGCGATAAACAGACTCGATGGTGCCTTTTCCCTACCGCTACATCCTAATAAGCCAACCGCTATAATTCTTGATGTTTGGTCAATAGCACTTGTAGTGAATGCAGCTATGATACGCTGGCTAATATCACAATGCTAAAGTCAGAAACAGTGACAAGAGTTTTCTACACTATTGGTCTTGGGAAATCAAGCAGAGCTATTGTAAAGAACGCAGTGTCTTTATTGGTGCTATGTCTAACAGTACCAAGCAGTAATACAACCGCAATGATAAATTGAAAGGTTATATAGCAAACCAAGGAAAAAATCTACAGTTGATTGGCAGCACAATAATTAGGTCAACCATTGCCACAATAAAATATTTCGAATACAAAAATGATAATATTTGTCACAAACTAATCACGCAATACGAGAATTAATAATTTTTTTAGTATTTATATAGTAACATACAAATCTTAAAACAATATGGTAATAAATGGTTAACATAAAAATTTGCTAATATAAAACATATATATTATACTACAACGAACATGTATTAAGCGAGTGCATTATAATTGACTGTTAAAATTTGAATCCACGGCGATAAATTCTGAGAACTTTATTACGCACGCTAGCAGTCTATAAATACGAGTACTGACTGATAGTCACTTCATTAGTTCCCCTTTCCCATCTCAGCTCTCCTCATGGCCACCATTCTATCTAAAAAAAAACTCTGTCCCGTGATGACAATGGGGGGAATTCCGTGTCATAATTACCGCCAAAATTTTTTATTACATATTCTACAGAATTAACATTTTATGATAGAAAAGTTAATTTACAAATAAATAACCTTGAGTGTAAACATTGCACTTTTACTTTATAATTCTTGGCACAAATATGTTATCTTGGCTGATTTCATACTTCTAGTAACTCCTGGACACACAAGACGCAAAGTACTAGTTACCCATCTTGCACTTGTTTTCCATAAAAACAAGGATATTGAAAAAAACTCAATGCAAATTGACATAAAAATCTTCCGTGTAGACAAATGCAAATAACTAAAATTAACTCCTACAAATGTGTTCAACGAATCAGAAGTAAATGAGCTAAATGAGCAAAAGTATTTAGCAGCGCTTCATCGGGTGGGCTGGTTTAGTTTTGCTCTTGCCTGTTATACCGTTTTATGCTTCTACATCAGTATTAGTCTTTCCTATACTGAGAGCTGTGTTCGTCTGTCCGTTTGTCCATTTGTCCAACACCACGCTTACAAATTAGAAAAAAGATTGTTTTCAGTGGTGTTTGAACTTGCAAATTTTTGCTAGGTAGACCGACACTCTACCATCTGCATCAATCACTTGCCGTAACAAATTTTGGAATTACTGTACATATACCGTAGTTATTACACCTGACGATCTCTCATCACGCATCAAATTGCTAGGGTACTAAAATTTACTATAGTAAGAGCCGTGGCTGCTTTTTAGATATAGAAATAGTCTATGCGCATAAATATACTGTATAATGTACATCATAGAGTGTATAGTGGTAAGCATGGTAATTCCTTTAGTAGATTTCCTGGTATTCTTTCTGGGCTATCACCTAAAGAAGGTTCTGGAAAGCATGTAACTGAACATTCTAAATCTCAAACATTCATCATTTACTTTTGTAGTTAAAAGATATCATACATTTGCAATATTATGTTATCATTAACCATATTTATTATAATATGGTTAACTCGTATAATATGATAATCATACCTATTAACTATATATACCCATATATATATACCTAAGTATAACTACATGTTAGTATTATATTAACTATACTATATTAGTATAGTTAATAGGTCTATGTATGCTATGCTAAACTATTTTGTATATTTTTGATATGACAGACTGCTTTTAAAATTTGATGGTATTTTTTATTGTAAGCCACAAAGCTTTTGCTCTTTCTCCTTTGTTTGTTACATGACTGCGACAATGCGTTTTAAAACAGCCAAGAGTACCAAATTACTAAAATGGAATTGTCTTCCCTTATTGTTAAAAAGAGCTGATAACTTCATATGGACCATTTTTATTATAAAGATACCTTTGTACATTAAACCAATCTGAGCGAGCACAATTATCAATAGGTGCTCTCATCTCAGACTGATACGTTGACAGTCCCATGTGCCGTGAGAGATCATTATGTGTAATGACTATGTACATAATTATTCTTAGATGTGGTAAGGCGGTGATGTGGTGCAGCTGGTAACACTCTTGGCAGCAAAATGAAATATAAGAGTTCAATTCTTGTGAAAAGCAATCTTTTCGCCTAATACATTTTGCTTGGCTTTCGACAGACGAATAACACAGCTCTTATTATAGCAAAAATGTTAGAGTAATGTAGATCTAGATGGCAGCATGGTATAAAGAGAATACCAGAAAATTTTGCAGTTGTCGCTACTTGGAGCTGATAACTTCTAATTTTAGGGATATTCATTACTTCATGGTTAACACAGTTAAAAAAAGAGTGGACAAACTTGCCGTAACAAGAGAAATCTGTGAATGAGTATGCTTACTCTGCAGCCTCCAACTTACTATATTAAAATTTACTGCAAATATAATTACCGTAAGCACGTACTTGACACTATCTAATTGACATCTCTCTCTGATCAACGTCTAGTAACAGACGGATCTCGTAGTATTAAAAAGAGAGTCAGTTTATTTTAGTTTTTAGGCAACTAACAAGCTATCAGACAACAATATATAGCCTTCTTTTTACCATGATCAGCGGGTCAGTGACAGTATGCATTAAATTCACTTGAGAAGCATAATCATGTGTTTGCTACTGACATCAATAATCGGTCACAAATTATTACACAATAAGTGAAATAATGGCTATATTAGACTATAAATGGAACAATGGCTATATTAGACAATAAATGGAACAATGGCTATATTAGACTATAAATGGAACAATGGTTATGTTAGACTATAAATGGAACAATGGCTATGTTAGACTATAAATGGAACAATGGCTATATTAGACTATAAATGGAACAATGGCTATATTAGACTATAAATGGAACAATGGTTATGTTAGACTATAAATGGAACAATGGCTATATTAGACTATAAATGGAACAATGGTTATATTAGACAATAAATGGAACAATGGTTATATTAGACAATAAATGGAACAATGGCTATATTAGACTATAAATGGAACAATGGCTATATTAGACAATAAATGGAACAATGGTTATGTTAGACTATAAATGGAACAATGGCTATGTTAGACTATAAATGGAACAATGGCTATATTAGACAATAAATGGAACAATGGTTATGTTAGACTATAAATGGAACAATGGCTATATTAGACTATAAATGGAACAATGGCTATATTAGACTATAAATGGAACAATGGTTATATTAGACAATAAATGGAACAATGGTTATATTAGACAATAAATGGAACAATGGCTATATTAGACTATAAATGGAACAATGGCTATATTAGACTATAAATGGAACAATGGTTATGTTAGACTATAAATGGAACAATGGTTATGTTAGACTATAAATGGAACAATGGCTATATTAGACAATAAATGGAACAATGGTTATGTTAGACTATAAATGGAACAATGGCTATATTAGACTATAAATGGAACAATGGTTATGTTAGACTATAAATGGAACAATGGCTATATTAGACAATAAATGGAACAATGGTTATGTTAGACTATAAATGGAACGATGGCTATATTAGACAATAAATGGAACAATGGCTATATTAGACTATAAATGGAACAATGGTTATGTTAGACTATAAATGGAACAATGGCTATATTAGACAATAAATGGAACAATGGTTATGTTAGACTATAAATGGAACGATGGTTATGTTAGACTATAAATGGAACAATGGCTATATTAGACTATAAATGGAACAATGGTTATGTTAGACTATAAATGGAACAATGGCTATATTAGACAATAAATGGAACAATGGTTATGTTAGACTATAAATGGAACAATGGCTATATTAGACTATAAATGGAACAATGGTTATGTTAGACTATAAATGGAACGATGGTTATGTTAGACTATAAATGGAACAATGGCTATATTAGACTATAAATGGAACAATGGTTATGTTAGACTATAAATGGAACAATGGCTATATTAGACAATAAATGGAACAATGGTTATATTAGACTATAAATGGAACAATGGCTATATTAGACTATAAATGGAACAATGGTTATATTAGACAATAAATGGAACAATGGTTATATTAGACAATAAATGGAACAATGGCTATATTAGACTATAAATGGAACAATGGCTATATTAGACTATAAATGGAACAATGGTTATGTTAGACTATAAATGGAACAATGGTTATGTTA
The DNA here is from genome assembly GCF_963576615.1 of Watersipora subatra. Classification (NCBI taxonomy): domain Eukaryota; kingdom Metazoa; phylum Bryozoa; class Gymnolaemata; order Cheilostomatida; family Watersiporidae; genus Watersipora; species Watersipora subatra. Next base: position 16,563,409 of record NC_088711.1, on the reverse strand, counting down.
GACTATAAATGGAACAATGGCTATATTAGACTATAAATGGAACAATGGTTATATTAGACTATAAATGGAACAATGGTTATATTAGACAATAAATGGAACAATGGCTATATTAGACTATAAATGGAACAATGGCTATATTAGACTATAAATGGAACAATGGTTATGTTAGACTATAAATGGAACAATGGTTATATTAGACAATAAATGGAACAATGGTTATATTAGACTATAAATGGAACAATGGCTATATTAGACTATAAATGGAACAATGGTTATGTTAGACTATAAATGGAACAATGGCTATATTAGACAATAAATGGAACAATGGTTATGTTAGACTATAAATGGAACAATGGTTATGTTAGACTATAAATGGAACAATGGCTATATTAGACAATAAATGGAACAATGGTTATGTTAGACTATAAATGGAACAATGGTTATATTAGACTATAAATGGAACAATGGCTATATTAGACTATAAATGGAACGATGGCTATATTAGACTATAAATGGAACAATGGTTATATTAGACTATAAATGGAACAATGGCTATATTAGACTATAAATGGAACAATGGCTATATTAGACTATAAATGGAACAATGGTTATGTTAGACTATAAATGGAACAATGGCTATATTAGACTATAAATGGAACAATGGCTATATTAGACTATAAATGGAACAATGGTTATGTTAGACTATAAATGGAACAATGGCTATATTAGACAATAAATGGAACAATGGCTATATTAGACTATAAATGGAACAATGGTTATATTAGACTATAAATGGAACAATGGCTATATTAGACAATAAATGGAACAATGGTTATGTTAGACTATAAATGGAACAATGGCTATATTAGACTATAAATGGAACAATGGTTATGTTAGACTATAAATGGAACAATGGCTATATTAGACAATAAATGGAACAATGGCTATATTAGACTATAAATGGAACAATGGTTATGTTAGACTATAAATGGAACAATGGCTATATTAGACAATAAATGGAACAATGGTTATGTTAGACTATAAATGGAACAATGGTTATGTTAGACTATAAATGGAACAATGGCTATATTAGACAATAAATGGAACAATGGTTATGTTAGACTATAAATGGAACAATGGTTATATTAGACTATAAATGGAACAATGGCTATATTAGACTATAAATGGAACGATGGCTATATTAGACTATAAATGGAACAATGGTTATATTAGACTATAAATGGAACAATGGCTATATTAGACTATAAATGGAACAATGGCTATATTAGACTATAAATGGAACAATGGTTATGTTAGACTATAAATGGAACAATGGCTATATTAGACAATAAATGGAACAATGGTTATGTTAGACTATAAATGGAACAATGGTTATATTAGACTATAAATGGAACAATGGCTATGTTAGACTATAAATGGAACAATGGCTATATTAGACAATAAATGGAACAATGGTTATGTTAGACTATAAATGGAACGATGGCTATATTAGACTATAAATGGAACAATGGTTATGTTAGACTATAAATGGAACAATGGCTATATTAGACTATAAATGGAACAATGGTTATATTAGACTATAAATGGAACAATGGCTATATTAGACTATAAATGGAACAATGGCTATATTAGACTATAAATGGAACAATGGTTATGTTAGACTATAAATGGAACAATGGCTATATTAGACAATAAATGGAACAATGGCTATATTAGACTATAAATGGAACAATGGTTATATTAGACTATAAATGGAACAATGGCTATATTAGACTATAAATGGAACAATGGTTATGTTAGACTATAAATGGAACAATGGCTATATTAGACTATAAATGGAACAATGGCTATATTAGACTATAAATGGAACAATGGTTATATTAGACTATAAATGGAACAATGGTTATATTAGACTATAAATGGAACAATGGCTATATTAGACTATAAATGGAACAATGGTTATGTTAGACTATAAATGGAACAATGGCTATATTAGACAATAAATGGAACAATGGTTATGTTAGACTATAAATGGAACAATGGCTATATTAGACTATAAATGGAACAATGGTTATGTTAGACTATAAATGGAACAATGGCTATATTAGACAATAAATGGAACAATGGTTATGTTAGACTATAAATGGAACAATGGCTATATTAGACTATAAATGGAACAATGGCTATATTAGACTATAAATGGAACAATGGTTATGTTAGACTATAAATGGAACAATGGCTATATTAGACAATAAATGGAACGATGGCTATATTAGACTATAAATGGAACAATGGCTATATTAGACTATAAATGGAACGATGGCTATATTAGACTATAAATGGAACGATGGCTATATTAGACTATAAATGGAACAATGGTTATGTTAGACTATAAATGGAACAATGGCTATATTAGACAATAAATGGAACAATGGTTATGTTAGACTATAAATGGAACAATGGCTATATTAGACTATAAATGGAACAATGGTTATGTTAGACTATAAATGGAACAATGGCTATATTAGACAATAAATGGAACAATGGTTATGTTAGACTATAAATGGAACAATGGCTATATTAGACTATAAATGGAACAATGGCTATATTAGACTATAAATGGAACAATGGTTATGTTAGACTATAAATGGAACAATGGCTATATTAGACAATAAATGGAACGATGGCTATATTAGACTATAAATGGAACAATGGCTATATTAGACTATAAATGGAACGATGGCTATATTAGACTATAAATGGAACGATGGCTATATTAGACAATAAATGGAACAATGGTTATGTTAGACTATAAATGGAACAATGGCTATATTAGACAATAAATGGAACAATGGTTATGTTAGACTATAAATGGAACAATGGCTATATTAGACTATAAATGGAACAATGGTTATGTTAGACTATAAATGGAACAATGGCTATATTAGACAATAAATGGAACAATGGTTATATTAGACTATAAATGGAACAATGGTTATATTAGACTATAAATGGAACAATGGTTATGTTAGACTATAAATGGAACAATGGCTATATTAGACAATAAATGGAACAATGGTTATATTAGACTATAAATGGAACAATGGCTATATTAGACTATAAATGGAACAATGGTTATGTTAGACTATAAATGGAACAATGGCTATATTAGACTATAAATGGAACAATGGCTATATTAGACTATAAATGGAACAATGGTTATGTTAGACTATAAATGGAACAATGGCTATATTAGACAATAAATGGAACGATGGCTATATTAGACTATAAATGGAACAATGGCTATATTAGACTATAAATGGAACGATGGCTATATTAGACTATAAATGGAACGATGGCTATATTAGACTATAAATGGAACAATGGTTATGTTAGACTATAAATGGAACAATGGTTATGTTAGACTATAAATGGAACAATGGCTATATTAGACTATAAATGGAACGATGGCTATATTAGACTATAAATGGAACGATGGCTATATTAGACTATAAATGGAACGATGGCTATATTAGACTATAAATGGAACAATGGTTATGTTAGACTATAAATGGAACAATGGCTATATTAGACTATAAATGGAACAATGGCTATATTAGACTATAAATGGAACAATGGTTATGTTAGACTATAAATGGAACAATGGCTATATTAGACTATAAATGGAACAATGGCTATATTAGACTATAAATGGAACAATGGCTATATTAGACTATAAATGGAACAATGGCTATATTAGACAATAAATGGAATAATGGCTATATTAGACAATAAATGGAACAATGGCTATATTAGACAATAAATGGAACAATGGTTATGTTAGACTATAAATGGAACAATGGCTATATTAGACTATAAATGGAACAATGGTTATGTTAGACTATAAATGGAACAATGGCTATATTAGACTATAAATGGAACGATGGCTATATTAGACTATAAATGGAACGATGGCTATATTAGACTATAAATGGAACGATGGCTATATTAGACTATAAATGGAACAATGGTTATGTTAGACTATAAATGGAACAATGGTTATGTTAGACTATAAATGGAACAATGGCTATATTAGACTATAAATGGAACGATGGCTATATTAGACTATAAATGGAACGATGGCTATATTAGACTATAAATGGAACGATGGCTATATTAGACTATAAATGGAACAATGGTTATGTTAGACTATAAATGGAACAATGGCTATATCTATATATGTGACTCTTAAAGTTTGTCATAGCCTGTCTTCATTCGGTGTCTGTCCAGCTATAGCAATTAAAATCTAGTATTAAAAAATCTATAATGCAGAAGAATTGATCACGGAACCCCCTATTCACGAGGCGACAAGCTAACCCATTAGGCTATAACAAGATGCAACAAATTCATTGGCCGATATGACTCATTATATGGGTTAAATTAAGCATAGCGACTCTGTGTAATGCGCAACGTCACTAAAGCTTGCTCTCACGATTCTAATTGGTAAGTTTAGCAATACGGACACTAGCTTACTCAAACTAACCAATGGTAACTACATTACTTGCCACGGGTTATAAGCTGTTTTTAATACCCTTGCACCGTCAGGCATTTCACTAGTTATGCATACATGAAATAAAGGCTGTATTAATGAATACGTGATGTAATATGATTTATAGATAAAATATCAAACCCCGTCGTTCGGTGTGTCCAGCTATAGCTATTAAAATTTTAAAAAGAAATATTTGCTTTGTGCTGGATTTGATCGCAGAACCTTCCTTTCCCTGACGGTATGCTAAACCATTGAGCTACGTGCAATTAATTGCTTCATTGGGTGGCACATGTCGATATGTGGGTGAAATACACATACCGCTCTGCATTATGGCACGACGTCAATTCACGCTTACCCTCACGGCTCTTGTTAGTAAGTTTAGCAATTATACTAGCTTACTCAAATTAGCCATTAGCAATGTGCCAGATTAATGGCAAGTGGCAGGCAACTACATTACCTATCACAGTTTATAAGCCGACTTTTAATACCCGTGTAATGCCAGGCATTTCGCTAGTCATTGATATAACGGAGCGATAGTTTCTTTTTTGAACATTTATTATTAACATTGCAATGTAAAGTATTATGTACAGTGTACAGTATCATGTACAGTGTAAATTATTATGTACAGTGTACAGTGCACAATATTATATACAGCGTACAGTATCATGTACAGTGTAAATTATTATGTACAGTGTACAGTGCACAATATTATATACAGCGTACAGTATCATGTACAGTGTAAATTATTATGTACAGTGTACAGTGCACAATATTATATACAGCGTACAGTATCATGTACAGTGTAAATTATTATGTACAGTGTACAGTATCATGTACAGTGTAAAACGCTATATACAGCGTACAGTATCATGTACAGTGTAAAATATTATGTACAATGTACAGTATCATGTACAGTGTCAAATATTATGTACAGTGTACAGTATCATATACAGTGTACAGTATCATGTACAGTATAAAATATTATGTACAGTGTACAGTATCATGTACAGTGTAAAATGCTATATACAGCGTACAGTATTATGTACAGTGTAAATTATTATGTAGAGTGTACAGCATCATGTACAGTGTCAAATATTATGTACAGTGTACAATAACATGGACAGTGTACAATATAATGGGCAACTCACAATATCATGCACAATTTACATTATCATACCCACACAGAGTTGGGCCAAAATAACAACCATAAGATATGCACATCATTCATTTAGAAATTATTAATATATGTATTTTATATTTTATAACATTCAATTTTGTTATGACTTTTTATACTTGATATTTTTACTGGCGCACTAACATTCTGTAAGAAAGAAGAACACGAGCCTTTTATAAAAAAATATTTGAAATATCTTTGGATCGAAAACTACAATTGCAGATATATACCGTATCTATTTCGATGATGAGCCACATTGGCCACAGCTGCGACTAACTTTCAAAAAGTATAGGGCAAGGTAGGAAACTGTTGTTTGAAAGGCTCAAAATTTTGCAGAGAACAAGCTAAGATTAGAGGACACGGTAATGGTAAAATGATATCAACTGTTACTCAATGATTAATCTAATGACTATGCAGAATTGATAAATATTAACACATAGAAATAAGACCATAACAATCATGGCCATTCTCGAAGACCACGCGGAAATTTGACAGGTCACAGTGAAATGATTGACAGGTAGCTGATAGGTAACTAACCAGTAGGAACATGCTTGTCACTGGCAGACACTTGCAGACTGACTGCTCCTTTTACTATCGATTGTTGAAATTCTGGCAGACAGTTATTTCCGCCGAGTAATCGACTAGCAACAGGCTGAAATGCTGCGAGTTGACTCAACGCTGAGCTATTAGCACTGGCATGACAATTATAGGGCGAAAACTCATTTCTGTATGCTTAGCGCTGTTGTAGAGCTTTGCAGCTAGCCATGCTAATCAAACAAGGCATTGTCGCTACAAGCGGTAATCACTAAATTTTTTAAAGCTATTGCCAATTCAACAGCAAATAACGTTATACAAACAGGCAAAGCAAAACCCAGGATTTCTGTTCAACTTCTTGCTGTTTCAGAATGGCACCAGTTGCTACGTGCTTGAGGCGGCTGCTGTGGAAAACCCTATTTATTCCTAGCTGACTAGGAAATTGTTATAAATTTCCACTCTATCCGTGGGGAAAAGTGAGCATTCCCCCAGCATTCCATTGCGCGAATCGGGCGTAGTGCAATAAATTCCCATTACGTTGCGAGCTGTTACTAGAAGAAAGAAGCGTTGTTCTTTGTCGATTTCGTATACATGTACATAATAAGTACGTAAACGCCCTGTAAATGATTGCTACAAAAACTATGTTACTAGTGTTTAAACTGTACTATATTTTGATGCAAATGCTGCAAGAAATTTCTAAAAAGCTTTAATTCCTCATGTGGTGCGTAACAGTGCCAACAGTTTTGTTAATGAATATTTGGAGCATTACTGTAATCCTTTTATTGATGTAAAGAAAAATGTCATATTCTTTCATCTTTAAAAATAATGCTCACAATTTTGCAAAATGGTAAAAACTAAGTGATTGTACAATAAAAACTGCCAGTTTAGTTATAAATTAACAAAACAATTTCGTGCTCAATTTTGAAGCGTTTCTTCTAGTAGAATTTGTACTGTAATTTTAATCATCGGGCTTGTACAGTCAGCAAACTCACTCCACTCGGCATTATACGTATTCGTTTCATATGATACAGACCATTTAACTGAAGCTCACGCAATGTTCTTATTTATTATAATAGGTAAGTTTCATTATCACATATTTCATTAAAAAGCTATTTCTTTGACTGCGCTGTTAGCCAAAAAAGGCCTTTTACTTCATTGTAGTAAGAAATTAGACTAGGCCTAGTTTAACTTGGAAACTATCTTGCTACTTTACTATAGAACCCATTGAACATTGATGAGGTCAATTACTGTACATGTTATTGCTAGTTGTACTGATACTAACTCATCTGCTCATTCATTTTTAGTTCTTTCCCCAGCATCAATATTTTCAGTTGAGGCTGCATGGTCCCACGTCTCAAACTCACTCATGATATCCTTAACCGAATGTGTATGTTCATGTGTTTATGTGTATGATATCTCAGCGTACGTTATTCTAACGAACAATCTTTATAAATCATTGCATCTTCTTACTTTACTTATGCTAAATGTTTATTTTGTGTCAATTAAAGGTTTCAAGATCGTTCATGGTTTGTGTACTCATTTTTTTATTTGACAATTACAGGTTTTCTAATTATTTCAACTTACATAATAAGAACAAATTTCATACAACCTATAACAATTATTTTGAATATATCATCACTAACTGCTTAACAATCTTCTACCTAATATCTGTTCTCTCAGCTGAGAAATGCATTTTAAACACTGCAGTATACAATGTATACAAATAGTCAAACTATTTATTTGATTTTGTTTGCTGCCCTTTTTATAATTCTTGTATAGCATAGTTTGGAAAGCATTTCTGTCTAAAATGAAATTATTGTCAGTAAAGTAATTATGAATTTTTATAATATTTGCAAAAAATCCAGCTACACAGTCAACAATGTTGATCAGGCTGTATAAATTATCTGTATACTTGTATACGAACAGGATCGGGATTGGTGATGGTTGCATTCCTCCAAGCCGACCCCTTGCCACCAGAAAATTGTACATGGAAACTTCCAGATTGTGTCCGATGGAGATCTGATCTTCATTTCGAAAACAACTGTGATTTTGTGATGGAATCTGGCTCTGAAGTCGTCTATAGCTGTGCAGAAGAATGTTGGAAAGCCTCTGGTCCAACATACTTGTGTCTAAACGACTACTGCACTAGTAAGTGATAACAGCCTTTGACCAGTACAAACTAAATATATAATAACCTTTGAAACATATTTCTGTATTACCATTTTTTTCTGACTCCTATTAAAAGCTTGTAATTGAAATACCAGTCCTTGTTACAAGATCTAGTTTGCTGCCATCTACAATTTATGTTGTTGCCATGCTAGAACTCTATTGAGAAATCAACCAGAACTTTATAGCTAAAAATAATTACATGTTTATCAGACCCGGATGCAACCAGCTTCGTATTGATTTCCAGTCACACTCTTATTAATCAGCAAATACATTGCAAACCTAATCTATATATGGTATGTAGGTCTCAAAGTTTGTCTTTTATTTTCTGCCGTCTCTGTGTCCAGTTATTGCGATAGTTATGCATTTAAATTTAAATAGTTATGCATTTAAATAGTTAATTTAAATTGCAATAGAAAATCCACGCCGCACAAGTTTGCAAACACCCACACTTAACCACAAGGCTAAGCATTTTTATCATCACAAGTATAATATCTACGGTATCCTTATCACAATTACAGGTTACAAACTAAACTAACAACACATTTTATTATTAATTGATATTACCTTTTGCATTTGTTTTTATTTTTTTAAAATCATTTAAAAATTTATTACCTATTTTTTTATTTGTAATTTTCAAATGTGCCATTTCAATTTCAAATGTTACGGCACTGTAACGGCACCAGTTCAATCTTCAATTTTCGGTTCTCGGAAAGGGCACTCGCTTGAAATTGTAAAACAAAACTGTTCACATGGACATTCTTGAGTCTCTACATTCTTTCTCTGTTTTGGCAGACAATGTAGCTTTGTTCGATTCACTGATGTATTTGATGTCGGTAATTCATTTTTACGTTTGTACCAGTATCGTCATATTCAAAATTTTACATGGGTAGCTGGAACAGTAATCTTTTTTATGCACACATTTTTATGTAGTCATTGTTATTATTAGTTCAATATATTCATGATTTTTATTTTGTTTTCTCAGTTTTTATTAATTGTATTAGTGCCAAATCACTTTTAATTGTAATCATTATACCAAAACAGACTTTATTTAGCCATTACTTGCTAATTATTTCATATTTCAACACCTTTACAGTTGTTTTAGTTTTTCTCTCAAGTTATTTAAACTGCACGCAACACTTTTTTCATGATATGAAGTTTAAGCTATGATGGTAAATAATCTAGAATAAAAATAAATTTTTGTGCAAAGGCTTTTTATCATCCAAACAATGCCGGGCATTCATCTAGTCTTTACTATAGTAAGAACCGCGTCCATCCGTCTGTCCAAAACCATGCTAAAACCGGAAAAAGAATGGTTTTAGGAAAAGAACCTTCTTTTTCAAAGAGAGTTAGAAAAAAATGATTGCATCGCACAGGAAGAATCAAATTAGAAAATTTGGTTTTAAAGCAAAGAGCATTACCACTGCGTCTTTCCACATCTAAGAATAATAGTGCAGATGGCTATTACACATGATGATCTCTCATGATGCACCAGACTGCCAGGGTACTGGTCTTCACCAAGGTTAGAGCCATGTCCATCTGAAACCACACTAAGAGGTTAGGAACAAAACACATTGCACGGGGAGCAAACTCCAACATTCAGCTTAACAGCCTGCACACTACCAACGGCACCACTGCACTACCTTGCTACATTACGGAATAATTGTGCACATAGTTATTACACATGATGATCTCTCCCGGCATAATTCTTTCTTTTCTAATCCTTACAAATAATAAATACATCAATAAGTACATCTCATCGATGTACTTATTGATGTATTTGAGAGATCGTCAAGTGTGCTTTAAAGGCACAGTTGACGATCTCTCAAGACATATTAGCCATCAGAGAAAACCTGTATGTACCATGTGCTTTTAGATATAGAAATAGTCTATGCACATGAATATACTGTATAATGTACATCGTAGAGTCTATAAAGTGGTTAGCATTGTAATTCCTTTAGTATGACTTCCTGTTATAGGAAGTCGTACTTTCTGAGCTATCACCTAAATAGGGTTCTGCCTACCAAGGGGCTGCATATGCTGACTAGAATGCTAATGTGCTGTTATCAATCTCAATGTTAAGAATACTGAAGGCTCTACTACAGTATGTTGCTTGCAGGGTTTCGAGAAGTCTGTTCACAAGTTAGGCCGACCACAACGCCCATGATAACCACGACGCCCATGACAACCAAGATGATGATCCCTAACACATCCACCACTTTCGACGCAACAACAGCAATCACACCTCAGGGCTTTAAAGATGAGAATCTATCTTCAACTACTACAGAGGTTCTTTTAATGACATTCGTATTATTTTAACTTTCTATGATTCTTTATAATGCTATGACCTATACGCGACATTGTGAAATATTAGGCTTTAGCGAACATTTAATTGTACCAATAAAATTGATTTGGTAGCTAAAGAGTTAATGACAATCTTATTATTTTTTATTGTTGTATGGCATAATTTAGAATAAATTTCTGGTTGAAATAAAATTATTGTCAATGCAGTAGGTGCTCCTACAACGTAAATAATATGTTCCAAGAAAGTTATGCAATAAGAATTTTACGTTATACAAACAGTAAAATACATGTAAATTGCCTAATCTGTTTCAATGTTTTCCCAAACTTACTCCTTTGATCATACAAAAAACTAGATTTAACTTTTTAGTCTGTTAGCTTTTCCATAATTGTAGTATTATTGGTTTGCATCGACAACTTTTTTCTTTTCTTTTATCACATTCACTTGTTTCATGGTTCTAGATTGCGGCAATTTTACAATAAATTAAAAACTTTTTTGATGTCCATTTACACTGATTTGTTACATTTTTGTAGACAGCAAAGTCTATTCTGCAAAGGAAAATGATTAAATATTTTATAGGTCTACAACAAAGTAAAACAAAAATGTATTTTCACTATTATAAAAGCGGTGTGTACCTGTCCGTCGTCTATCTGTCTCTAGAGGGATCGAAATTAAGATAAAAAATATCTTTTGACGTTACTCCAGCTTGTGACATTCGCATAGGTGAACCAAAGCTGTAACACCTGCACCAGTCGATCATTTTGAAGTATTTTTGAGCAGTTGCTCAGCTATAAGTACTCTATATTTTGTCGACACATTTGACAGCCTATCATAGCAAACTAGAAAGTCATGGAACTTGTATCTAAGTGTATATATAGTAGAGATTACGCTATGCGTATGTCGTTTTTTTTTCACAGGTGTGGCGAGAAAAAGAAAGCGGCGTTTTAAGGCCAACTACAAGATTATCGTTATGCAAATCAAATTTGAGAACTTGCACCGATTTGACATTTTACGTTATATGAAATGTTTTTACGTAGTACAGAACAAAAACTACATGAATTTTGTGCATTATGTGAAATTTACATTATAGGAAGTACATGTATATGTTATAGGAGCATTTACTGTGGGGTTAGAAACAATTTTTGAGTAATAGAAGAAAAAGGTGCACCTTCTGCAGCTTTTATACTCAGGTATATCCTATACCTTTCAACATTTTATATTGTAGGGAATGGATAGAAACAGAGGCTACGATGAGGTTCAGATATACATAGCGGTTGTCCTCACTTTGTTACTGATAGCCTTCTGTGTCTACTGGGTGATGTGGTGCCGAAAAAAAACCCCTCGGAAGACTACACAACTTTCTGGTGGATCTTATGGTTAGTTTCTTTAATATTGCTTCTCTTTTCGAATTTCACTAGATTTTCCTGGCAATACCCAAACTTCCCATCTGCCAATGAAGTTGGTGGAATTCAGTTATGAATATGATAGCAGCAGCCTTTAAAATGATGACAAATATTTCATCAAGGTTTTTTGGTTGCGATAAAGAGTACTTCATGGCTTGTCTGATAAATCATCGATTTTATGCAGCGCTATAACCAGTTGATAATCCCAATTTCATGTATTAGTGAGGTCAATATTTCGAAAGATCAACTCAAACGTTTAGTCACAGAAAATGGCTATTTGAGTGCTGCAATCAAGGACTAATAGTTGCTTTTTGGATATGTGTAAACTTACGGAACATAATAACAATTAGTATTATTTAATTAGGTTAATCGTGCTGATCTGATAAAAAGTTTTGAACTTTTAAATTATTGTTCAAATCATGAGCTGTGTGTATCCTTAAAAAGAACTGTAGGTGCTATATCTTTGTATGTGTAAACTTGGTAGGAATAATAACAATGAATATGTAGCTCATCGGTGTACATTTGTACCTTACTTCTGTAAAGAGCTCTACTTATGAAAGGTCTATACAGAACAAACTGTACATATGAACTGCCTCCTCCTAACAAAACTGGGATGTGTATATAGTAAAGCATATCAAGAAAATTCCATATATAGTGAGCTTGTTTCCATAAAGCTGACCATGAAGCTCATCTATAGGCATTCATGTAGCTCGGTAAGCAGTGCCAAGTAGTAACCGATGTACAGGTCAATAATCAATAATGACATCTAATTCTATTGGTTGCTTTAATTAAATATTTAAATTAGTGGTTAGTGAAAAGAAGAAAAGATTAAACTACGGAATGCCTCCACTAACAACATACCAAAGTTGAGCATGATTATTACTAGCCATTCGATCCGCGAGCTTTCACACACGGGTTTCTTCGGCTGTTTGTTACCCCACCCCTTTAAACTTCCATACATGTCAGGCTATTGTCTTGTTTTCATGTCAGCTGCCCAAGTTTCACATTTCTACGAAAGAAACTACTCAGAGAATGTAGCTAATTACTCTGAATGCTGGTTCAGACTATCTTGCCATATGTCGATGTTATTCACGCAATACATAGGTGATCGTCTGTGATAACACTGTTCACACTATCACAAACTCTTTCGTGTTTATATCAGCGAGTAATCCATGGTATAGCGTTCTTATTATACAAGGCGGTCACGGAAACAAAGAAATACTACTCGTGCAACAACTGTCATGAAAGAAAATATGGATTGAGCAATTCATGATGGCCAATCATCATCGCTGAAGCGATGTGCATTGCATACTCTGTAGCGGATGTTCGGCGAACTATCCGGAAAGTTTGGCAGCTGCAAACTATTGTGACGTATCCGCATCGCCTCGACGATGCCATCAGTTTATGGTGCACATAGTCAATGAATGGCTGCCAAAAAGATAACTCCGACATATGGCGATATAGTGTGAACCAACCTCAACTAATATGTTCTCCATTATCTTTATCATTTACTCTTGCGCCTTTTTACATTTTCTTTCTTTGCCCTGAAGCTATGAACTCCTGTCATCCCAGTTTATAAGCTTTTCCACAACCTTTAGAGTAAATTTTTCTGAAAATTGTCTCAACTTAAAATATTCTTGTTTGACTTTTAGCCCTTGTTCCCCAAGAGGAGACGGTAGTGACATTCCGAGGTAAGTGAGAAGTTTGATGAACATAGCATAAGTTCCTGTCAGTCCGGATGATTTGCTCCATTGCTGTGAAGCAGTAATTGTAAAATGGCGTTCTGCGAGCCTTTGGTAGTACAGCAAGCATCTGTTGTTTGAGCCACAGTTTGTTTTTTCCCTAGCTGTGCACTACCATGTACCGACAGCATAATAGAAGGCACCCACACTCGAATGAGAGTACTCTTTGGGCGTTTCCTTCAGTATTATTTGCTATTAGATTATACGCTGTGTAAGTTAATAAATGATTGGATTTTGTTTGAGTGACAAAAGCCCTTATGTATAGGTTTATCCTAAATGGATATTCATCACATCGGCTAACATCTATTGCTTACGATGGAAGGCCACTGACCTATACTGCTCAAGGCCCTGCCCACCTCCCTTCCTAGTCTTTTATGTTATTTTATATCCATATTTGAAGTAAAAGCGTTGCTATTAGCTGGCAGAGAGATATCTAATTCTTTCTCCAGCAGGAACTGCACATGTCCCAGCAGTGTCGTAATTTCTACAATACTGATGGTCTTCTTTAGGCTTATGATTTTTTGAAAGCACTTATATATACATGTATAATATTAATATATTTGTTATATATTATGTTTTATAATAAAAAACATACTGTAAAACCACTAATTGAACGCCATGGCGGTCTATTTTTCAACCCTTCTTCTATAGTAGCGGTCAATTGGAGGCGGCGTTCAAATAGAGGTTGCGGTCTATTTTTCAACTGGCTTGTCAGAATTTTCGGAAGATAAATTTAGCCTTATTACGGGTGAGGCGAATGTCGACTATACTCTGCCTTCTTTTTTCGGTGGATCGATATTAAACATTTTGAATGCAATAAAGCTGCTAATTTACCAAAAATCTCTTAATAAATGTGCATCAAGAAACCGAGAAATATCTCTACCATATCTATTGCTTGCAATTGACCTGCGATGATATTATAGCCTGTGTCCTTCTTTGCAATTTGTTGGCATTTTCAATTTTTATTTCGTTCTAAATTTGAAGACGCTTTTATTTTATATCTATATTTAAAATTGTTAAATAAAAACTTATTGCACTCACTGATATGTTTGCTACAGTTTGCAGCCAAAGCTAGTTTTTTATGTTCAATAGAAGTAGAGTTATGTTATCTTCTAGTTGTCCAATACCTTCCACAATATCTTTTGCTTCAACTCTTCTTCTGAACTGCTGAACTAGTCGATGTTAGCGTCCAAACAATTTTTTGGCAAAGCAAAACTTTCACGCGTTGCATTTATCAAAATGTTATGACCGCGTTAAACAAGGAACCACTATTAGGCTGAGACAATAGTTATTTTTATAGCGTTGCTTTGGAAGTTCATCTACCATCGTAAACTTAAGCCGTTTTTTTTATATATGCAGGCTACTTTGAAGTAGAAAGACCGAGTTAGACAGAGAGTGACCACTAGCCTAAGACCATTATTGATTATTTCTATGGTGTTGCTTTCAGAGTTTTAACAAAAAAAACGAAAAGCTTCGGAATTGGACAACGAGAGAATTAATTGTTATTAATGTAAACGATTAATTATTAATACGATTTTGTGGAAACTTTTCTACTGATCAGTTGATAATATGGCCTCGTAAAGACCAAATAATGTCAAAGTGGCAGTCAATTGGAGGTGGCATTCAATTAGAGAGTGGCGGTCTATTTTTGAACTCTTCTCTCAGGGTGGCGGTCAATTAGAGGTTTTACGGTAATAGTGCCCGACTATTTTGTATATAGGCTTATGTATGTAACACTCGTTTTGGTTTGGCAAGCCTTTATAACTACTGTACAGGATTTCAGTTAGTCATATATTTTAGTGTTTAACTGGGCTTTCTATCGATTAATTAATGTTCAGTTAGTAATATGACTCATATTTTGAGCTTCCTAATATCTGCTGAATCAGCCGTATCAGCTAAAACTAACATATCAGCCATATTGGGCGCAATGTTAGAAGCGGGAGATCGGTACTACAATCAGTCAGAGATGGAGACCTGATAGACATACAATTGTACTTCAGGGTTTGGAGAATATTTCATTTTATATCATCAATACATGAGCTTGTGCTAGTACGCAATTAAATAGAAGCAGTCAAGCAACGCCGTCTTCAGTATAGATATAAACAAGTGCCGCCAGTAACCTTTCACTATAATATATTTGCTACTGTGTCATTTTGGCAAGAGGTTAAAATCACTTTACTTTTTTATTTAGCGAGAGAAAATGGAGAACCACATGTTACTGTGACGCCTGGCCAATCAACGGCACCGCCTTGTCTTGAAACTCAGCGAGATTCGGAATTGGGTGAGCATATGTCAACAATATTTATACTTTTTTAAGACACCGAGATTTGCTATATGGGTGACAACATTAGTCGACTTATGAATTAGCATCACACTACACTAAGTACAAGGAACATGGCACAAATTACAAAATGTGCTAACTACATTTACAATTGTACTAACTATATGTACAGCTGTGCTAGCTACATGTTCAATCGTGTTAAATACACATACAACTGTGCTAACTAGATGTACAACTGTGTTAATTACATGTACAGCTGTGAGCCTGTTTCAAATTATACAAAGTTTTGTTATCCACTTACTGAATTTAAGAATTATAAGAACCCTTATCACCTCAGAATTTGTTGCTAATCTTGTTGACTAATTCTTGTTTCCAGGTCAACAGACAGGGAAACCGAAATCAAGCAGATCACTGCTTCGTAGCCGTAAGTATTCATTACTTAATACCTTATATGTAGTTACTTGTACTTCCTTTCGCAAAATTTCAATATTTGTAAAACTGAATGTACCCCCTTTGCTTTATTTTGGCTTGTGTTCCTGCTATTTTCACAAATAGCAAGTTCTTTTTTTCTTTAGTGAGTGAGAGCAATGATGAGGGAGACACTTGCGAGGATAGTCATACCTCAATCATACCTGAGCTGATGAAACTAATAACCAGTCTTAATGGTTATCTGAGGCGCTTACAGGGTGTATGTATCTGTTGAAATATGTACTGGTTATAATTTGCTGATGTCGTATGACCTTACCGATAACTGTCCTACATATTGACACTTGGTTTGTCCAACCCGTGTGCTTTAGTTCTATAACTACTGTCCATATTGACGTTATGTCCTACTTTTTGTTTTCTTATTCAGTATTTCAAATACACCTGAACATGTTGGTAGACTTACTGAAATCCTCAAGACTTTAATAACAACTAAATACTAAAGTTCAACAGTATCTTCTACTGTCGTATTACTTGTTATTTCCTGACACCATATATTCCTAGATCTAAAGTGTATTCCATGATTGAACTCCTGCTGTGCGTGTTTGTAGAATTACGTAGTGTATGCTTTGTGTGACTCCTGACTTCCAAATATTCCGAGGCCCTAAGGATTATGGGTGTTCAACTAAAATTGGAATATTTTTCTAAATTCTAGCATTCGCTCATTTAACATTATTACTAATTGTGCTTTTTTAAAATGGAGGGTCCGAGTTCAATTCCCATGCGAAGCAATTTTTTATAACCCCCGTAGCGTTGCCTCAGCCAGACAGACAAACAAAAACTGCTCTCAGTATAGTAAAGACTATTATACCTATTCTTATAACCCTTGCTAGCACAGTCGTCATATAGATCTATATAAGTACATGCCATGTGAGACCAGCTTATAAACGCTCCCTTCGAACTTCTTCTAGAACTCAAGCCGCCATCGGCGAACTTCTTCCAGCTTATCACATGTTGATGAGCGTACCGACAATGAGAATAACGGCAGCAGAATGATACAGGGTCTGAGTGTCTTACCAGCTGACCTTGAAACTTTGCAGAGTGGACAACTATCAGGAACAGTAAGTGGGATAATCAGATGTGTTACAGTATGGCGGCTGTTTTAACTACTTATGGTGTTAACTATTTAATTGTATTTAGAATGGTTGACACGCTTATTGACTATTAACAAATATGTATTTTTACAGCTGATAAAAATGTATCTATTGGAAGCAATACTTGACGTATTAACAGCTCATATCGGTTCACATTTAGTTGGATTTGATTGTTCCTAAAGTTTAACAACATGAAATGTGGTGATATTACAGCTTCACTTTTCCTAGTTAAGGCTGTCAAAAGTTTATATGTTTATTCGCGCTGACCAGATCAGTACTGTTATCAGTTTTTGGATAGTTTGTTTGCATCTTTGTCGAATTTCAATAAAAACTTCATTTATCTCATATGATTGATTTCGACTCTGGTTGTTTCAGATGCTCACTGCTCTCCTCAGAGTTATCCATGATAAGCATTGCGGTGCTGATCTGAAGGTTTGTTTACACTATTATTGTTATTAGTATTTCTATTTGTTATTATGTTGATATTCATCATGCCATCAGCAGCTTGACTGCGGCATTTATTTTTCAGGTCGTCGACTCTACTAGGTAAACATTTTCAACTGTGCATTTGTAGTAGCAGAAGGGAACCATGTTGTCTTTCTAGCCTTGATTATGCATGTACAAGGAGTCTCAATGCAGCGCTTAGCCCTCATCCAACTGCTGTATATAGCTCTATTCATGCTGATTGTGTTATATGTCTAGACAAAAGCATCACTTGATTTGTGTTCGTCGTCAAATTTGTTGTTATGTGTATTGTAACAAGCTGTTTTGTGAAATGGACTTAGTAAAAAGCCGAAAAACACACCCATGAATGACTAATCTGCCCAAATTGTTGTTTGCTTACATTTCTTTCGCTAACTGTTGTCATTGTAATATCTTATATGTCTTTGCTATTTATTGTGACACATTAAAATTAAAAGTAAAAATACGACCAAGCAGTAATACCAAATGGAAATAATACAGATTAAAGCTACTAAAAATTGTTGCTATAGTATACCATAAAATTTAAAAATATTATTTCACTTTACGGTTATACAGTGTGCTGGTCAGAACACATACTTTTAGTGAGAGAATGTTTGGCTATTATCATTAAAGACAATGTGATGATGTAATTATGATGTAATGTAATGATGTAATAGAATGATGATGTAATTTAATAATGATGTAATGCAATGATGTAATGTCATGATGATTTAATGTAAGGATGTAATAAGGATGTAATATAATGATATGATGTAATGATTATGTAATGTAAGAATGTTATATAAGAATGTAACGATGATGTGGTGTAATGATGATGTAATGTAATGATGAAATCATGGAATGTAATGATGATATAATCTAATGATGGTGTAATGATGTAATAAACAAATGATGATGTAATGAATTGTGCAATGACTTTATAGAGTGAAGATGTAATGCATAATGCAAGGATGTAATGACGATGTAATCTAATGATGATATGATGTAATGTAACGATGTAGTGATGATGCAATGTGATGAACTTGAATCATTAAGAACTTTACTAAATGGTATTCAAAGTGATCAAATTAAAACTCATTGATGGTTTAGACAATCCTCAGCAACATGTCTGGCTGCTGTGGCATTTCAGGTTCATGCACCGAATATATGACCTGACGACAAAATGCTTTGTGGCTCTTAGATGTTACTTTGGCTGCTTAAATGCATGGCATGAATGCTATTTTACTTCGCGCTGAAATGTTGAAAAAAATGGTGTATCATTCGGGAAGTATGAAAACTAAAGGAACACATATTGTTATATTCTCATTGCAGACAAAATTAGTATCCTTTAACCAGACTTTTCCTGCAGAGCCCATGAGTCAAGATGTTATACTTTGGCCCAGAATGTTTCCAGACCATCAGCCTTTAGGCCCACATTACTACTTAGTGGTAAGTAAGAAGATGTCTACAGCAATTCAAGTCCTTTATTGTTATCCGCCACCTGTATGCATCTTATCAACTTTTCAAGCATTATCTCCACTTATAATGGTGTAATGTAATGATGGTGTAATGCAATGATGATGTAATGTAATGATGAAGCAATGTAATGTAATGATGGTGTAATATAATGATGACGCAATAATGGTATAATGTAAGAATGATGTAATGTAAAGATGATGTAATGATGACATAATGTAATGAAGATGTAGTGTAATGCTATGCTATAATATACTAATGATGAAATTAAATCTTGTAATGTAATGCAGCGATGATGTAATGATGTAATACAAAAATCAAATGTAATGTAATGATGATGTAATGTCAGGATGTAATGTAGTGATAATGTAATGCAATGATGATGGAGCGTAATGATGTAATGCTGGGGGATGATGTAAAAAGGATGGAAAGTAAAGATGTAATGTAATGATGATGTTATGTAAGGATGCAATGTAATTTAATGATGATGTAATGTCAAGATGTAATGTAATGATGTTATGTAAGGATGTGACGTAATGATGATGTTATGTAAAGATGCAATGTAATTTAATGATGATGTAATAATGATGTAATGTAAAGATGTAATGTAATGATGATATAATTTAAGGATGTAATGTAAGGATGATGTAAGGATGATGTAATGATCATGTAATATAAGAGTTTACTGTAAAGATGATGTAATAATGATGTAATGTAAAGATGTAACATAATGATGATATAATGTAAAGATGGAATCTAATGATGATGTAATATGCAGGAAACTGTGCAAAATAATGGTGATGTAAGGTGAAGTCAACTAATTATGTATTACCCAACGTTTAACCTGGTCTACTAGTCAACCAATTATGTGTTATCTCAAAGTGAATATTGGACGGTTCTTTGAATGTATCACATAATAACTCTAAAATTGTTGACAATTTCATGACGGAGGTAACAAGTATTGGGAAATTTTGGTACTATTGGTTACGCCTTAGGAATATTTTGGAAAATTCCAAGCTCTGGTATACTATTTATCATCAACTGTCGGCCAGCCACACCCATCTGTGTCTTGAGTTATGTGCCAGTAGAGCAGGCCACAGTAAGCATTTATAATGATTTGCTAACACAAAAAGAACATGTTTCTATAACATTTTAAAAATATGATGTGTATTTTACAGGGTTAAATTATTGGTTGGCTTCTTGTAGATTGTGGAAATGAAGGTAAAGCAAGTGCATATATGTGATTCTCTTAACAATACAGCCCTGGATACTCAAAGCAGGTAAACTCATCACTACTCTCAATATTCACAGCTGATTGTTAAATCAACACTGATGATATTATATATGTGCAGCTTTTAAAGACAATTAATTTTACTATACGTAAAAAAGCTTCTAGAAAACAATAAAATCTATTTTCCTAGAAACCATAGAAGCTAAAGCAAAATTTTCAATGGCATCATATTTGGAGGACAGCGGCTCAGTCTCTCAGATTTTATAACCAGAGTAGCGCATCCTTCTGCTTTATCTGCAGCTTCTCAAAGATAACCTTCTTTTAGCTTTACATTTAAATATAAAATATTATTATTATATACTATAAATATATAAAATCCAACTTTGAATATTATTTGACTAGCCAACTTTTCACCTGCTAGAGTGAAGCAAGTCTCACCAATGATATATGGCCCCCCAAGGATAACCGACGGCTATCATGTGGGCGGGGCTTAATGATCGAGCTGTGTTGGGATGAACCGGGACACGGCACCCGAACAAACAAATATGCTGAATAAAGCCCCTTGTAAATTTACAAATATTATGAACCATAGTAGTTATTTTACTGATCTGTTGAATTCATTTTGTTGTCAAATAAATATAGTACCCCAATATTGTCACCGTTATGATCAGTCAGTTGCCATTCACAAGCATTCATGATATTAATAGTCGCAATCATAAAATAGCCCGAATTCGGTTTTATATTTAGATTTTGAGTATAAAAAATACACTGCACAGCTTTGCCTGTTGTCCCATCTTATTGGCCAGGTAAAACAATGTGACAACGATGAATGACTTTGCCATTTTATATTAGGGGTGGCAAAATATTAATCAAAAACTAGGGAAAAAAGGCCGTTGTTCGAGTAATTTTGGGTAAATTATATTTTCAACTTTAAGCATATAATACGACCTTTACCAAATTCAAAATTAGTAAAAGTAAGTAATTTGAAATGTTTTATTTTGCATGGATCCATTATTTTGGTTAGGTATTACCCCTACATTGTAGAAATTCAAGGTTTGCTATTGTGAACCGCGGGGCCTACTGACTGAACAAGCTAATGACACAATTACAGCGAGTCGTGTTTTCCAAAACCTAACAACACAACCCGACCGCCCCACGAGAGTTGTGTTAGCTCCGAAACCCAGGCGAGCACAATCCTAACAGACAATGATCATTAAACCCCGCCCATATGATAGCCGTCGCCTATCCTTGGGGGCTGTATATCATTGGTCTCACGATCAATATGCTTGCTATTGATAGCGGAAAGTATCAATATTGATATCTCATGATCGATATGTTTGCTATTGATAGTGGAAAGTATTGATAATGATATCTCATGATCGATATGCTTGCTATTGATAGTGGAAAGTATCGATGTTGATATTTTACAATTGATTTGCGTGCTATTGATGGTGGAAAGTATCGATATTTATACCTCATGATTGACACTTTCCACATGAGTCATTTTATTAATTTCCTTAAATTCTTAAATTAAGATTGCATCCGTTGCCTTCTGAAACTTCAAAATGAATTAAACTTCATTTTGTCTTAATCAATTTGTTAAGACTCTCATAAGCACACTAAATTTTTGAAAGTAAACATATCTTAGAATCACAATCACCTAGAATTATCCTAAGTATTTGCTCACACTGTTAATGTTTACATCATATTTGCATGAGATCATCACGTTCTCATCCGTAACATCACCAATATGAATTATTTATTATAGCATGATAGAGAAGGAGGAAACACTGCGCGGCTTCAAAATCTGCACTGAACGCCTGGTTGCAGGGAGACGGTATCAAGGCCTGAGCAGCGGACTCTGCGTAGTTTTGGTAAGATATGAAAAAAGAGCGAGTGAGAAAAAGGAAGAGAAAGTGAGGCAGAGAGAAAGGGAGAGAGGGAAAGAAAGTGAGGAGAGAGAGAGAGAGTGAGCAAGTGAGGGAGGGAGAAAGTGACGGAGAGACAGGGAGAGAGTGAGAGAAAGAGAGGGAGGGAGGGAGAGAAAAGGAAATAGAGAGAGGGAGAGAGAAAGGGAAAGAAGGAGAGGAAGGGAGGTAGAGAGAGAGAGGGAGAGCAAGGGAGAGGGGAAGAGAAAGAAAGGGGAGAGAGGGAGAGAAAGCGAGAGAGAGAGAGATAGAGGGAGAGAGAGAAGAAAAGAGAGAGGGAGAGAAGGATAGAGAGAGAGAGAGGTAGCGAGAGGAAGAGAGGTAGAGAAAGAGAGGAGGGAGAGAAGGAGAGGGGGAGAGAGAAAGAATGGGAGAGAGCGAGAGCAAGAGAGGGAGTGATGGACGCTTTGCAGCTGGTAATGACCTTTACAAAGCCATCGAGCAGTGGCTTACTGATGAGAGATAATTTCACATTTTCAAGGTTGCCAATGAATCTCGTTTTACCAACTCCGTATCTGTTAAGCATTATTTCTGTGTAAAACTGACAGCGCTATGGAAAGGTCTAGAAGGAGAACCTAATACAGATGCAGCGTTCATTGAGTATCTCTTATCTCATTTAATCTTGGATTTTTAAGAGTCATCATGTTAGCCTACAGCCTATTGTTATCTCACAAATCATACTGTAAGTAGGTGGGTTCAGCACCTTCAAAGCACTGAAGGTCTTTCTCTTGCCTAGTTGAGCCCACAGTTCTGTTCATTATCTTCAGGAAGGTGAAATGCAGCAGTATTGAGCATTTTTATCATCAATAATACTGCTATATTCTATTATTGTTGTTGTTTTTCTTCTAATTGCTGTTTGATGTGTGGACATATAGATGTATTCGACTATTACGGTTTAGTGTTGGGCCGGTATTTGGTTATCCGCTCTTACCAATACCGAGGGTTTCTCGGTATCCGAGGAAACCAATCATTTTCGGTGACAGCTAGTTATCCGTGGCCGGTTTGATATGATCGGTATTTATCCGTAAAAGCCTATCGGTAAATGGTTATACGGATATCCGGATAGATTTTTAAAACGCTTCTTTGACGAACATGCTAATCTCAGCGCGCATTGGCAAACAAATTTAACGAAGATTTCCACGCTTACCGTATCTACTATTATATTACATTACATTGATAATGCCTCCAGCCTTGAAGGTTTGGGAGTTCTCCAAAGATGGGAGGATGTATAAAGACTCTAACGGGACTGGACTCTAATTGGACTGCGTATAATTATGTGATTACATTACCTGATTACAATATGTAATAGTAAGATTTCTGTAAACTGTTTCAGTATATTTAACAAAAAGAACCTCTTGCCATTATCTATCTGTTCTCTACTATACATAACGTTTGTATCAATAACTATATTTTTTAATAGAATAAACAATAACAACATCTATCATGAAACTTATATTTCCATCTTTCTTTTCTTTTTTGGCTTGCTAAAACAAGGAGTCTCCTTACCGTAGCAATATACTGCTGACTAAAGAATGTTCTTTGCACAGGCTACTTTTTGCGCAATGATGAAAGTTGTTCGAGACAGTTATGGTTTAAAGTTTAAACCATTAAACTTTAAACCATTTAAAGTTTAAACACACACTGAAAACCATATACCGAACGACAGTACCGACAATACCGAACTTTCTTAGTTGGCAAAGTATACCGAAGATGGTAAATACCGAGGATACCGATACCGGGAAAACCGATAAAAATGTGCAAGGATATCCGATCCGGCACTAAATTAGATACCGGCCCAACACTATTACGGTTTGACACTGCTGCTGACACTAGCAGTGAATGCAAGCATATTCACCGCTGATTGGTTGACAGTTTATTAATGAATGCATTTAAACAAAAACCTGAAATGCGTTAAAAGCAGTTAATTGGATTAATAAGACGACGCAAACCACTACATATTATGTATTAAGCTGTTAAAGATGTGGTTGCGTCAAATTTGAGTTGATTTTAAAAGAAAGTATCTTTCTTGGTCTATCAGTTGATATGTTGTTTGTTGTGTTAGGCAATTTTATTGTCAATATATTTGAAGATTAAAATCGAAAAAATTTGATCGCGGTAAAACGCTCAGGCCAAAAAAACATGCCCAGACTTGCCCAAAGTGATGTAACGCGTGATACAACCTATCTCTATCTCTCGTATTCACATCGGCTATTGCGATAAAAGTCTAGTTTTATGCAGTTCTGTTGGCATATATTTCATCTTGTATTTGCTCACGTTGGCTAGAATAGAATTTTAAATCCAGCTACAGATACATTATTACCAATGTCTCAAACGCCTCAAACAAGGAAAATTAAAAACTTGTCAAATTAGTTTTTTCTAAAAGCTGCACATCTTAGTACCGACTACCATTTCTACCTGTCTATGGTAATTATGTCAAGCAAACTACGTAGAATAAGGTCTTTGTATCGGCACAGTTCCATCGCTACCCATACTAATGATGTACAGCCCACCCCAAAGCCCCGCCCACATAATGCCCGTCGCCTATCCTGGGGGGGGGGGGGCTGTATATCATTGCCCACACCAAAAACTAGTTTCTTACTAAGTAAAATAAGATAAGCGAGCTGCGTCTTTGAAAAGAATATGTGGCGATACCAACTACATCCCTAAAAGTCATGCAAATTGTATAGTCGATTGTCAACGTTCTCGAGTCATTATTGGTATCAATTTATGGAAAAAAATTCACTGGTCACATTTGATTAGTTGATTAAAGTACTAAACAAATGGTCGGGCTATGCAAAAGTGCCTGTCCATGCAGCTCTGATTGCACTACATAAATCCATCTATCAGACAAGATTTCAGCACAGGTGTCAATGGGGCTATGATGTATTCAATGTTCTGCAAATCACGTTTTGTATTATCTTCAACAATATTATTTTATTATATAATTTTTACAAGCAAAAATTTTTCATTTCGGCATAAAGCTTTTATTAAAAATATCCATCCAAGTCGTGACCACTCACATAGTTTCAGCTCATACAATAGGACAAATTCATCTACTGCAGCAAACTTAAACAAAACATCATGGTTTATGCAGCACACATTCAAGTCTCTCTTTTCCATTTAGCTTTAGCTTTGTCAGTTTCCACGCTGACGAAGCTGCTTCGGCTGGTGGGACCACATGAACATCCTGTAATCAATAAAACAAATGCAATAAATATATGTCATTCATAGATATGTCATTCTAACACGTATCTACTGAAAGCTTTCAAATTGGGAGTTCGA
The DNA here is from genome assembly GCF_963576615.1 of Watersipora subatra. Lineage (NCBI taxonomy): Eukaryota > Metazoa > Bryozoa > Gymnolaemata > Cheilostomatida > Watersiporidae > Watersipora > Watersipora subatra. The sequence continues at coordinate 16,537,281 of NC_088711.1, read as the reverse complement.
TAGATTGCGAGTGTAATTTTAAAAATGAATAAATGTTTAACAAAGGCATAAGTACGCCAAGCCAACAATTCGAAGCTTTGGTTCTGTAAGTTAAAGATGTGCATTGATCAATCGATTTTCTTCACTTTCTGCAAGTAAGAAGTGAACATCTTAAGTCAAATCATAAATCTAATTTACTAGCTAAAAATGCCAAAGAAAATTTTAAGCAAATTTTATAGCTAGATGAAATGATAAAAAGTTGTGAAATGATGATTCGTGATAGCAAAAAGTTATAATTTTACTTATTATTAGATGTATTCATGAGTAATAAAATCATTATCGTTAGTTTAGAATATATGCAAAGGATACTCTTAGTTAAAGATAAATTTACCTCCATTCTCCTACCTTTCTCTGCAGCATAACGCTGTTGACGCCTGTCGGCTCTAACCATAACTGGTCTGCCCCAATCTTTAATCACCTGACGCTCAGAAAACTTTGAGTCACCTTCGCATTGTTACAATTCTATTGTTCGTCAATAAAACGAGTCGGTGCAGTAATTCAGTAAATTAACGATGTCAATTATATATCCATGCCGATGCATGTAGCTAGTAGAATCTACTACTAGTCAATGCGCGTGACAAACTAGTAATAGAGTAAAATCCGTTATAACTAGAATCTTCAAAATCACAGACAACCCGTTTTATGAGGATAGTATATAATATGACCTATATAAAAATTTCGTGCTGATGATTGGCTAATGAAGAGATCTTATATTTATCGCTCGTGGAATCTTTTCAGATGTATCACTCGTTATGTCACTAATGAAGCACTCGCTCGAATCTGAGCTTTTTAAAAGATGGCCTCATTCAAACGCATATATCTCTGGACAGGGTGAATCTAAAAAGACAAAAAAGACATCAAATTGTAGCTGATGTTTTAGCCTTTTATTGATCTTAATTTCATTAAATCGACCTATTTGATGCAACTACATCTTTAACAAAGAAAACTGTGAAAAATGAAGCTATAAAAACAATTAATAAAATTTATTTAATCTATATCATAAAGATAAAAAACTAGTATGTATAGATTTCCAGAACTAAAGATTTTATCTGCACTTTCCAATTTTAGCTTGCTCCGCAGAGCTAGCGTTTCCAACTTTTTTTATTTCTATAATTCAGCTATGCTGCCATCATTATGAAAAGGACAGCATTGTTTTGGAACTCTGGTAGTGATACACAGGTTTAAAAACTCTTTATATTGTTTGAAACCCTTTGAAATTGTTTTGAAACTCTGGTGATAATCCATAACTACTGAAGTTTTGTTTCAGTATGCGGAAAAATACTTAACGGCGACAGCAGAAGGTTCATATCAACCTGGGCAGACAGAACCGTATCATCTTAGCCTTCCAGTAGCTACAGACGTGGCAGAGCACCAACAGCGTCTCCGGAATATGATTGATTAAAATGGAGTAGAAGTAGATATCATTTTTGTACATACTTCTACCATACCTTAATATACTACCATATACGGTTTTTTCTTCAATCTACAATCGCACTGTTGTAATGAGTAGTCATATAACAGTCCGGCTCTCAACGTTCCCTGCCTCAGTTCTGATGTATCTTTGACCTACTTGTGTGGTGGCCGTAACACAGACATTATTGGCTACATTCTAAAAACTCACACTTTCATTTGGTACGAGTTTTTATTTTCTTCAGTAGCAGTAGCAGTGGTTGTCATGTACGCATATCTATATTTAGCCATTTGTTATATAATTTTCTTTTTGTATTAAGTAATGTCGTACCACAACTTATGTAATCGCCATCAGAGTTTGACCATGCTATCTTATATAATACTTGTTGTTGTCGTTGGCCAACCATATAAAAAGCTGACACTTTTTCTGATATGGCAGTCTCCCTTGGCTGCGACCGTGCCAGTTATATACACATATTCTACTATATTGCATATAAATATAATATATAAATGTAAATATAATATATTACTATATAAATATATTGCACTCTACTCCCATACGTTATTATTTCTGAGCCCAAAGAAGGGTAATTAGCTAGTGTGTCGTGAAAGACCAGGCAGCGGCTTTTACACTTAAAAACTGAGGTTATTTTATATATATATATATATAAATATATATAAATATATAGTATATGTGGTTTACACTGTAAAGTAAAGTGCTCAATAATTGAGTCAATTAAAGCTGTGTATGAAGTTTATTAAAAACTACAGGTTAAAATCATTACTACTATTAGTTTCATGCAATCGCGTTGCAATCTTCAGGTAGAATGACTAAAATGTATAATGTACAAGCTATAAAATTACTTTATGAAGCTGAGGGCTCAATACTATTGTCTGATATATATATATATACATGTATATATATAGTATACAGCAAAGATGTAGTCAAATTATGTTATTGAGCTAATTAGGTGTTTTCTAGCATGCCGGCATGTGGATATCAGCTCACTTCTAGTGTTAAGGCTGGCTAACTTCGGTTCGAATATGATGAAGTACTTTTCCCATAGACGTAACTGGCAAGATTTTGTTGATGTGTTGTATGACCGCGCTCTTTTGATGATCTTCCAGGTTATATTATAGTGAATGTTCTTGTTTTTTAAGTCCCATATGTATTTACTCAATTCTGTTTGTAGCCTTTTGGTAAGATATTTAAAAGATGTTTTGTGGTTGGCTAATCTAATATAAATATCTAATATAAATATATATATAAATATATATATAATGTTCTATTTTTCTTTCTATAGAGTTATTTATGCTGTACTATTTATGGTGCATACTCACCTACTTGTACACACCGCTCTACCATACTGTGTCTTACTTTTTTGTAATTAGAGTTGCCTAAAAAAACGAACACAGTTCTGGTTTGTTATTTTAAAATTCGTTTGCCATCACATTAGTCGACGAAACACAGGCTCATATTATAGCTGATAGGTTGCCTCTTGGACAACGATGTAATGAAAAAGTCATGCACAGCTTTTCGTAAACTACGGTAGTATTTTTCATTATTGATTATTATTAATTATTAGCCAGTATGAATAGATTATCTTTTAGTCAGATACAGTTACTGTACTATAGCGTCTCAAGTTTTCACGTTTCTATTAATAAAACTTGGCATACAATAACTAATGAGTTTGTTATTTACTGCTGTTGAAAGTTGCTGGTTACCTCAAACTGATAAACAACTTTTCAAGAGTTGCTTTTGTTACTTATCATGAGATGAAATTACAAAAAGTGTCGCTTAGTTCGCCGTTGATTGAAACTTACCAAGTAAAGCATCAGTTTCGTCTGAACGGTTAACGAATTCAAGATGAACTTAGACAAAATTCTAGTATATTTTATTAGAAAATATTAGCAGTTTTTTATTAGGTGCCATTGTTTTTGATGCTTGAGGTGATCTGATTGTCAGGATGTTTCAAGATTAAAATCAACAAGACTTGATCATGGCTAAAACGCTCAGATCAAGCAAAACTGCGATTTTGATATTTATAGTTGCAAAGAAACTTACAGAATAGAGACGCATAACGCTTCAACTTGAACACAATATCTGATATCAACTATTGCAACGAAAACAGCTAGTGACGTGATTTCGCACTTATTTTTCATTTGAGCGCTTTAACTGCGAGCAAGTTTCGCCAAATTTTAATCTTGAAACATCCTGGCAGTCAGATCACATCAAACATCAAAAACAATCACAAATGATAGAAAAAAGCTGATACTTTCGGATAAAATCTACTAAAGTTTTGAGTCAGTTAGTCTTTAATATGTAAACAGACATGTTTGAATTGCAATTAAACATTCGGACATGTCCAATTCCCATCCAAACTTGAAGAGGCATCTAGAGAACTTGTTGGCTTCGAGAGATAACTTTGTGGGCTCACAACTTGAACCCTTGTACAGTAAAACTTCAGCGTGAACCCAACTAATAAAACTTGTGATTATAATGGTAATGCACCATCTTCCATGAATCTCTGCTGCTGTAAAATCTCTGTCCATTAAACTTATTTCTGAAGATATCTAGTCTCCATCAGTAAAACATAAAACTGACTGAATATGTGTTCTACAACTATCAGAAGAAACATCTGATCCTAGCGTCGGATGAACGTTAGCTAAGAGCTTTAACTGGAGCCCATACTAGACTAGATAAGAACAATGAGATACAATGGCTTTAATTTTAGCTTGAACAACAGAATACAGGAACAATACATAAACAACACGAACAAATATGCAGACAAGACAGAAACAACCAAGGCAGCTTGACACACCTAAAAGGCAGCATTACTGTGACAGCACAGTAAATTTCCAACTAACTGTGTCGGAGCTTTCAATCATTCTGCCAACGAAGAAAGGCTACCAGCCCCACCTCTTAGCCTTCTCACCAGCTCCCAGATACTTTTAGATTTTTTGCCATCTAGGAGGAATTGGCAGCCAGCGTTTCACTAAAAAGAATAGCGCTGAACGTTCACAACCTGTTGATTGCTGGGAGAATACAAGACTTGTATGAATACTGATATAATAATAGTGGTGGCGTGTAACAGCGAGATGTCTGTGTTTTGTCACACAACTAGATTCTGTCGCTACTATTAATAACAGTACGCCTAAATAGAGCCTAAATAGAAATGTCTTATTTTCTAGATGGATGCTTTAATGTGAAGGCATAATGTAACTGCCAAATGTCTAAAATAATGATATATAATAATATAATCATCCAAGAGTCAATATCTTGAGATTAAAAGGCAAAAACAATCAAATATCAGCTATCGATCAAGCACTGGCTATGGTCAAATACTTTAATGAGAATGCGCAATACCGCTAAATGTACTGAACAATAAATCTGACAATAGATCATGTAGATATTTCACAGTTAGTATTAGATATTCTTGTCAACAACCAACCCTACTATGAGCATTTAGGCTTAAAGATGTAGTTGCGTCAAAAATGAAATTAGGACCCATAAAAGGCTAAAACATCAGCTACAATTTGATGCCATTTTTGTCTTTGTAGACCAACCCTGTCCAGAGATATATGCGTTTGAATGAGGCCCTCTTTTAAAAAGCTCACGTTCCAGCGGGTGCCTATTTCGTGACGTCACAAGCAAGGTATCTGAAACGAAACCACGAGCAATAAATATGAGGTCGATTAGTTAGCCAATCATGCGTGCGAAATTTTTATATAGGCCGTAATAAATGTTATCACTCGTAAAACGCGTTGTCTGTGATCTCGAAGATTCTCATCGTTAAAGAATTCATTCTCATCGTTACTGATTCAACGCGTTTCAACAATTACTAAGTTATACATAGTTTTAAAATGGCTTCAAGTTCGAGCGACCGCTACTCAGAGTTATCTGAGCAACTTTTAGTAAAAGATTAGAGTAGACAGCCTATGGCCAAAGCTGACAGGCGTCAGCAGCGTTTTGCTGCAGAAGAAGACAGAATGGAGGTAAATTAACTTAGAGTCTTCTATACTTTAGTAAATGTAATATTTTTTATAGTCATAAATACATATACTAATTAATAAAATGATAATTCTTTGCTATCTCCAATCATCGTTTCATAGCTTATCTGCCGTTTTACCTAGCTATAATATTTTTTTCGAATTTTCTTTGGTAAATTAGTCATGATTACAAATTATTTTCACTCGTAGGACGTGGGTAAAATCGATTGATCATTGCAAATCTTTAATTTCCAGAACCAAAGCTTCGAATCGTTGGCTTGGCGTACGTGCCTTTATTAAATGTTTATTCGTTTTTAAAATTACACTCGCAATCTATTTAACTCCCAATTTGGAAGCTGTCAATAGATACGCTTTAGAATGACATATCTATGAATGACATATTTATTGCATCTACTTTGTTTACATTTACTTGTTTTACTGATTACAGAATGTTTATGTCGTCCCACCAGCCGAAGAAGTTTTGTCAGTGTGGAAACTGCCATAAAGGAGAAAGCGAGACTTGAATGCGTGCTGGATGTTTTGTTTGAGTTTGTTGCAGTAGATGAATTTGTCTTATTGTATCAGCTAATACTATGTGAGTGGCCACGACTTGATGAATATTTTGGGTGCCAGAGATTACGCCTACAAGTGATTTTGCCTACAGGAGATTACGCCTACAAGTGATTTTGCCTACAGGAGATTACGCCTACAAGTGATTTTGCCTACAGGAGATTACGTCTACAAGTGATTTTGCCTACAGGAGATTACGTCTACAAGCTGATAGACTATGCCTACGATCTAGAATATTGAACCTACTTTAATTCTGTGAATTGTGATGCAGAAAATTACGAATGGCACGATGAATGCATGTTATGAACGTGTGTTGATGTATTTTATTATGTAAATTATTTTTTTATATCGAATTCTATAATCATCCATATATCAAATCCTTGCAAATATATAAATTTAATTCGAGTTGATTATTGGGAACCATGGTGATTTAACAGTCGTTTATTTGCAACACACCGTGTTATTGAAGTTAAAACCACATTTTTATTGAATTATTAAGCAAAAAACAAGCGTATGTATTTTTGAAGTTGTTACTCTTATACATACAGACACATGTCAATAACTGAGTATTTCTATGTTATCAGCAGCCCATCACTAAAAGTGATCAATGGTTGTTGGTCAATATATCATTTCATAACTTTGGAGTTGTTTTTTATCTCCTATTGCATACCATTATGTTTCACTTTTACATGGAGCCTCCCTCACAGCCGGTTGAGATCACCCTTGGGTACATATGCATATATACAGAGTAAATTACAAATACAAGTTATATGATTTACAATAGTGTCATCCATCATAAATGAGCAAAAGAAGGCTCTCATAAAAATTTGATTTTTCTGCATATAACCTATTATTTCACTTTGATAAAAAAGAAATTATTTACTAAACAATATTGTTTTAGCAAGAAAAAATATGACATATAAAGGAGCCAACTCTAAATTAACAAAAATACCACAAAACAATTAAGCACGTTTGATAAAATTATGCTAAAGTGGCCATAGCTTCAACCACATTGTAATGCTGTAATAAATATCTTTGAAATGAAGTAAAAACCCATTTCTCAATCTCCTTGCATGGCTACTATAACTGCTCCTTCTCTTTAGCTTTGCTATATAATAAGCATACATTAAAAGACTATTTCGAAGTGAATATCATTTAGACTTATACAAAATTACTCACTTTTGTATAATTTGGAGGAATTGGGCTACTTTTGTACACACAACAGTTCATATGTTAAGTACACATTCTTGCAGTATTTTTACTTGCTGAAGTTTTCCTATTTCATCAATTGAATCAATAGATAGATTATAAGTTTAGGATTTATTCTGCAAAAAAATAAAAACATCCAGTTACAGATTTGTTTGCTCCATTTTCTCATTCATCACATATAAGCACCATCATGTCAGTGATACATCTTAAAATGGTAGTATCTGTACTTGTACTAGTATTTGTTCAATAATGTATGTATCATCATATCACCCTATCTTCTGACTGTCATCATTCTTTCTCAATCGACTTTCAATGTTCTACAAAGTAGAGTAGAAGGTTATGAAAAAGCAGTATGTTTTTTGAGAATATTAGAAAGTATGATAATGCAATTTACTTTCTCTACCTCAATACATCAGAAACCCAACAGTGAGCGGATAAGAAAATTTGCACAGAGAACAAATGCAAGATTTTGCAAGATTTTTGCAAGATACAGAACAAATCAACTTAAGCTAGGTTATAGGTATAATATTCTAAAATGTTCAAACAGTAATATAATGATTAAACTTTTGCTTCATTTTTGTGAGCCAAAAGCCCTGCTAATCATTGTATGAGCTAGTTTAGCCTGTTTAGACTAGCTTTAAGAAAGGAGTCGTGTGCTCAACAACAGCAAAACTCTAACAGACAACTCCCAAACCGCTTGTTGAGAGAGTCTAGAGCTATTTTTGTGCCTGCTACATATTGCATAAAATGATGCTTGGTAGGCTAAGAGACGAAGTATTAAGGGACTCCATGTGAGTGCCAAAAAAGTGGCCGAAGATGAACTGACAACTTAGCTGATAACACAAAGCCTCAACAGCTACACAAGACAAAGCTCCCATGCTGCAACAAGATTTATGCTCTCTTGAATCTTGAGCCAAAATTTGGCACATGATTTTAATCCACAAAAGTATTACCATCTCTCTATTGGCAAGTCGTCTTTGCCGATGGATACAAATAACTTTCTCATCTTATATGATCACCATCTTCAAAGTGTGACTTCTAATCCTTGTTTTGTGGTAGAGTTGCAGAATGATCTGAAATTTAATCAACATATTTTTAAAATTGAATCCGAGGAAGAGCAATTAATCGGCATGCTTACAATGGTTCTGAAAGATGCAGATCAAAAGACAAGAAAGATAGCTGATACTTCACGAGTTAGACCTGGTCCTGAGTATGGCTGCATGGTTTGGGACCTTTACCTTACAAAGGATATTACTTTACTAAAGTGAACTCAAAACGCTACACTGAGATTTTTGTATAGACAAAAAAGCAGAGTTAGTTTTCTTCAACTATGAGAAATTAATTATTTTGAAACCTTGAAAGACAGATGAGTTAAACTTTGTCATAATGTTTTTAGTAAAATTCTGGGTGGTGATATTGACTTACTGATCAGGACCAATATCAATATACCAATATTGACATTGGTCCCATTCGCTACTTGGGACTTGTAATTTAGATGTTGCGTACAAAGCTACATACATGGAAAATGGTAGCGTACAGCCTGCTACACGGTATTGGCGTTTCATAATTTACAGTTTTAGACTAATTGTACTGCTCAGAGGATGAAATTTTTAATGTAATGTTACTTATCACAATTAGCCATCCCAAGACAAACAGTTTTAACTCATGATTCAACCTTTCGATCAATCAACCTTGCTTGCAACACAAAATAATAAAACCACTACATAATTATATGTAATATATATTATGTATATGGTATAATATACCAAAGATATAATATTACTACTACTCTGTATATATTAGCAATGCATAAGACATTGCTAAAACAATGTTTTACAAAGCAAGCTAAAACAAAGCAATGCGTAAAACATTAAAAGTGACCAGAAGAATGGAACAATTCAGTTATAAAACAACTATTTATTTTTTTTGTTATTTATTCGCAAATAATCATATTATTTTGTCTCATTCATTTACCCACACTCGTTTGACTATTAAATTACTATAAGCAGACAGACCAACGCCCAATATATCAAATTATTAATACTAGTTCACCGTTAGTTGCAGACTATTAATTAATTACAAACTATCAATAAATAATAATTCGTAGTACAACGAATGGTACTACCACCCTAAGGTAGTGATGATTTTATCAGACTCAAAGCATCTACCAAAGCTTTGAGATTTTAAGCACACATCTTAGCGTTCTTGTGGCTCCGAACAACCACCAGTAGTAATAGTAGCAGTGGTAGTAATCGTTAAGAAAGCCAAGAAAGGAAAGGAGATATTAAATTGTTTTTATTTTACACTTCCACGATTTTCGTTCTGATTGATAGATGACTTTAATCAATAGTATGTTTTTTCAATCAATGTTAAGTGAAAACACTATTATTGCATTACTTTTTACCATTTTTCTTACATTTTTTCTTCCACAATCAATGGTATGCACCATCTCCATAACTGTAGACGTAATCTCCAGGAAGTGTAGACGTAACCTCCAGGAAGTGTAGACGTAACCTCCAGGAAGTGTAGGCGAAACCTCTTGTAGCCGAATCCTCTTGTAGGCGTACTCTCTGTAACCCAATATTTTTAATAAAAGCTTTATGCCGAGATGAAAATATTTTTGCTTGTAAAAATTATATAATAAAATAATATTGTTGAAGATAATGCAAAACATGATTTGCAGAATATTGTAGTGAATCGGATATGGTATATGGGTGTCCGCAGAACTGGAGAATGTGGGTTCAAATCCAGTTTGCAGCAGACTTCTCATCCTTAAAACTCTATCCCTGCCTATATTCTTTTCAAAGAGGTGGCTTGCTTATTTCAATTATTTAGTGTTCGGTAAGAATACTAGTAAGAAACTAGTACGTAGGTAATAGGCGACATAATGTGGGCGGGGCTTATGGGAGGCTGTATATCGTTTATATGGGCAGTTGCAGAACTGTGCTGATACAAAGACCGCGTTCTATATAAATTGACTTGACAGAATTACCGTAGACCGGTAGAATTGGTAGTCGGTACCCAAATGTTTACACAACATTTGGAGAAAGTGAGTAGAACAAATTTTCAATTTTCGTTATTTGAGGCCTTTTAAACATTCATAATAATGCATCTGTAGCAGGGTTTAAAATTTTATTCTAGTCAACATGAGCAAATACAAAATAAGATATATGCCAATAGAGCCGCGTAAGACTAGACTTTTATCGCAAATAGCCGATGTGAATACGAGAGATAGAGACAGGTTGCCAAACGCGTGACATCATTTTTGGCGAGGCTGGGCACGTTTTTGTGGCCTGAGCGTTTTTACGGCGATCAGATTTTTTCGGTTTTAATCTTCAAATATCTTGGTAATGCGATCGCGTAACACAACAAATAAAACGTAAAACAACATAAACGTAAAACAACATATCAACTGATAGAGAAAAAAAAATGCTTTCTTTTAAGATCAACTTAAATTTTGACGCAACTACTGTTGTATATTGTTAGAGTTATTATATCTTTATTAATTAGTAATTGATAATCAGTCTGGATAAGAGTTGTCTACCCTTCTTCCCATGATGCTACAAGACCTTCCCATGATGCAACCAAGAACAGCACTTCCTGAGGATCTGATGAAATGCTAGAACGCTAAATAAATTACGACTGTAACTTTAATCTTTAACGATTGACATCGTCTAGATAGTTTAGGGCTGGCCAGCCATTAGGTTTCATTATCAACTAACCAGACAACATTTAGGTAATTATCACAACTTATAACATGGTGGCAGCAAAATACATCAAGATTTGCTGATTGATGAGAACCCAGCCAAGTAATATATTTTGAATATCAGCTGATTAGGCCTGCTTCTTATTTGTTTTCCAATTTCTGTGTACTGCTTGTGTGTTGCTATGGATGGTTTTGGATTAACCTCACCGGCTGAGCTGTGCATGGATGGAAATTTGGCGGAAAACTGGAGGAAATGGAGGAGGAATTTTGAAAATTATTTGGATGCAATAAACCTCATTGCTGGGCCTGCTGATGAAAATGGGGCTTGGCCGCCGGCAAATAATGCAATATGGAGGAGACAAATAGCTATACTACGACATTGCATTGGCGAAGATGCTGTGGAAATATTAGATCAATTTGAATTTGATGAGGAGGCAGAGCCACCTGAAGTTAGGACTCGCCTTCCTGATGTCTTGGCAAAATTTGAAGGTTACTTCAACCCGAGGAGAAACCTATTGTATGAATGGTATGTTTTTATGTCTTTGACTCAAACCGAAGGTGAACCTATTGATATGTTTGTTAAAAGGCTAAAAACTCAAGCTAATAAATGTGAATTTGCTGAGCAACGAGACATGATGATATTAGTACGCTGTGTGTTTGGAATAAAAGATCAGAGGCTCAAGGAAAAATTGTTGCAAAATAGAGACGTAAACCTGAACAATGCCATTGATATGATCCGAGCATCAGAAGTCACAAAAAATCAATTAGCTGAAATGGCTAGTGAAAAAGTGGTGGCAGTTGTAAACAGAAGCAACGGAACAAGTAAAGGACCTCCTATACCAGCGCCTAGGAAAATTATTGACTGCAAATTTTGTGGTTATGACCACTTTAAAGGGAAATGTCCTGCCTATGGAGAGACATGCAATAAATGTGGCTTGAAAAATCATTTTAGAAAAAAGTGTACTGGTACCAAGAAGGAAGTAAATTCAGTCACGGTAAAAAGATCGGATATTGGGGTTAGTGACCTATTCATTGGAATGATAGCCAACGATAGAGATTCGAAAAAAGGATGGTATAAATCATACAAACTTTCACATGATTCTGTTTCAAAACAAATCCTTTTTAAAGTAGATACTGGTGCACAGGCAAATGTTTTACCATTGAAGTATGCCAAAGATCTGAAGGCTATCATACAAAAAAGCACTGCAAGACTTATAACATATTCCAATGATGTCCTACCAAATGCTGGCAAAACCACGCTAAAGCTAAATACTGACAAAACAGAAGATGAACTCGTATTTGAGCTCGTTGACGAGGATGTTGTACCGATATTAGGCCTTCAAGCATGTGTGGAACTGAATATAGTCAAGAGAATTGACAGTGTTAACAACCAAGCCATTTTAGAGGAGTATGCAGATTGCTTTCAGGGAATGGGCTGTCTCGAAAAAAAACATACTATTAGGGTAAATTCTGAAGTGAAACCAGTTATCAACAGAGCAAGACGCATACCTCTGAGTATGGTAGACAAAGTGAAAGCTGAGCTAGACAAAATGGAAGCCAATGACATAATTGCCAAAGTTGACCAACCAACACCATGGGTAAACAGTATGGTGGTGGTAGAGAAACGAGATGGCAGTGTCAGAATATGTCTAGATCCAAAAGAGTTAAATAAAGCGATTCTTCGTGAGCATCATCATATTCCAACGCTAGAAAACATATCATTCAAGTTCACAGGAAAATCTGTTTTCACCATTGTAGACATGAAAGCAGGATACTGGCATGTTCCACTCGATCGCCAATCACAGCTACTTACAACTTTCAATACGCCATTTGGCAGGTACTGCTACAAGCGTCTACCCTTTGGGATTAACTCTAGTGCAGAGGTATTTGAAAAGAGAGTCGAAGAAGTATTTGGTGACCTTGATGTTTGCATCTATTTTGATGACTTGATTATTGCTGGTACAGACCAAGAAGATCATGATAGAAAACTCAGAAGATTGCTACAACGGGCAAGAGAGAACAACATTAAATTTAACAAGGACAAAATTCAACATAATCAGTCGGAAGTTAACTATTTGGGCCACATTGTGTCCAAGCATGGGCTAAAACCTGATCCAGAAAAGGTCAGAGCAATCAAGCAGATGCCAAACCCAGTAGACCGACAAGGAATTCAAAG